>NC_138104.1:54726661-56048328 GCF_964146895.1 Miniopterus schreibersii | reverse complement strand
TGTGGAATCATCGCTATCATTTTACAAACAAACTTGAGCTAATTATGAAAATGTTACAAAAATATAGTTTCTGTCATGAAAGACAGCCATCTAGCTGTTATGTGAGAAATCAAATTTCCTTCTTATTTTAAATCAACAGCCCCATGTTTCTCTTATTCTTCTTTCCACTGTATGATACATATTAAGAACATAGTTACTTAATGTTTCTAAAGTAAAGTACATACATAAAGTATCACAAATATAGTTATTAAAGTCATTCAGTAAATACACGCAAATACAGTGAATCACTATAGGTTTATTTTGTCAGTCTCGCTGGAGTTTTGTAAGTATTAAGGAACTTTTGTTTCATTGATTTTCCTTTTGGTTTTCTGTTTCCAATGTCATTGATTAGTGGGCTTATCTTTAGCATTCCTTTCCTTCTGCTTGCTTTGGGTTTATTTTGCTCTTCTTCTGGTAGTTTCCTGAGGTGAGAACTTAGATTATTGATTTGATGCTTTTTATTTTACTTAATGTGAGCCCTTAATGATATAAATCTCCCTTTTAGCAATGCTGTAGCTTCATCCCACACATTTTTATGTTTTATAATCATTTCCATTCCATTGAAATCATTTCATTTTTGTTTGTTTTTTTAAATATATTTTTATTGATTTCAGAGAGAGGAAGGGAGAGGGAGAGAGATAGAAACATCAATGATGAAAGAGTCATTGATCGGCTGCCTCTTGCATGCCCCCAGCTGGGGATGGAGCCCCTAACCCGGGCATGTGCCCTGACGGGGAATCCAACGGCGTCTCCTGGATCCTAGGTTGATGCACAACCGCTGAGATGCACTGGCCAGGCTGAAATCATTTCTTGATGTGTTGGAAAACTTTTTCTCCTAGCCCATGGATTGGGTGGCCTCCTTACCACTGGGTAATGGCAAAAGCGGAAAATACTAACTTGGTGCTATGGAATTATGAAAACCAAGACTGGTCATTCAAATGAATGACCAACTTTAACTCTTCATATGGGAGAACTCTGCAGCCCTTCATCTGCACTCTTACTCACTTTGAGGCTCTCAGCTTCCTGAAGAGATTAGGAGTGAAATTAGTTCTGACCAGAGACATCAGTCAGGCTTGCTGCCAAATATCCACGTGGAAAACTGCTTATATTTAAGAAACGGTGGCGAACAATAACCCCCATTGAACTGAATTAAGATATAATTTGGTGACCAGATGTAGGCTTGTCAATCATTATGCTTCAAAAGTTCCAGTTAAATTGAATCTATTCGAGAGTGACACCTTTGAGATCAAGGATCCTATCTTATACATCTTTGCTTCCAGAACTCCTGTTGTGGTGCCTTTCACATGGTGAGTGACCAGCAGAGTTATTTTTTGGAGACATGTACACAAAGTACCAAACACAGTGTACAGCATAGCAACAAACACCCCAATAGACAAGCACAGGAGGCGATTGTACAGGAAGTCAGCCAAAAGGGCAGAAGAAAGACCTCTGAAAGCTCTTTTTCTTTTTCCCCTAAAAGCAATGAGGAAACTGGCAGAAATGTTCAAAACCAGTGTTTTCAGAACTCTGAAGATTCACCAAAGATGTGCAACAGCCTCAGGTATGTTTATTCTAGAGAAACAGCTGAGGAGGAAGAGTGAGCTATGTGGCATTTCAACCAACCCTATTCCCATGCCCCTGTATCCAACTCTGTGGTAACCCTAAATTCTAACAGCCTGCAATCACGGTGAAAACCAGCAGCCTGACAGCTGCCAGAGGGAGCAGAAAGGGGATGGGACTCCTTGCAAAGCCTCATTCCCAGAGAGTTGTCTGGTAGTTTCTTGGAAGACCCCATTTGCATGGCTGTCTGTATTTGGACTGACTCAGAGCTTGCCCAGTTTCAACTGCCTTTGCCAAGGGGACATTTGTCAAAAACATTTAGAGGCAATTGTTGAACATTGCAGCTGCCTGAGGCAGTGGATAACACAAGGGGGCAAACAATAGCTGAACCAAAACCTTAAAAGAAATAACTGAGTAATAAGATGTCTGTAGGGACTTTGAAAAGCTATGACATATCCTTAGGAGCTCAGAAAGCCAGGCACATTCCCATGGCATGCTCTGGAAAGACCCCAAGGGGCCCTAAGCTCTCAATTCTGGTTTACTCTGAGGCTCTGTGCAAGCAGAAATGAAGGCTAAGACAGAGTTGACAACTGCCTGGTTGAGTGTTGAAGGCATGCCCACTCTATACACAGAGCCCCATGGAAATGACTGGGAGATTTTAACAGTTACAGGCATTTAAAGGCATCTCTGCTCAATCATTAGTTTAACCACTAAGCTAACCAAGCAGTGACTTCAGTGTCCACACAAATCAGAGGATAGTGACTTTACAGAAGTAGTTCAGAGAGGTCACTAAACAAATAACTGGCAATAGGAATACCCACAACATACATCAACAACAGAACCTGGAAAAGAGACAGAATCTGAATTCCAGAGTTACCATATTCTGTTATTTAAAATGTCCAGCTTTCAACCGAAACTTATCAGACATGCCAAGAAACAAGAAAGTATTGGACATACATAGGCTGTCCAGACATTGGACGTACTAGACAGCAACTTTAAATCAGCTGCTGCAAACATGTTCAAACAGCTAGTGGAAGCCACATCTTATGAATTAAAGGGACAATGACTTATGAAATAGAGAATTTCATCAGAGATAGAATTTATTTTAAAAATACCAAATAGAAACTCTGCAGCTGAAAAGTATAATGACTGCAGTTTTTAAAAAATCACTAGAGAGGCTCAAACTGAAAGAGAGAGATTGAAACTGGCATGAGAAAGAATTGTCAAACTTGGAAATTAAAGCCACTTGAGATTGTACTGTCTGAAGGAAAAAAATAATGAAGTGAAATAAACAGAGTCTCAGCGGCCTTGCAGAACATGATTAAGCACACCAACTTATTCATAATGAGAGTCCCTGAAGGGAAGGAGAGGGCAGAAAGGGAAAAAAGAATATTGGAAAAATATAGCGGCCCCAAACTCCCCAAATTTCATTAAAATTATTAATCTGGTCAAATAAAAAGTTCTGCAGCTCCATGGAAGATAAACTCAAGGAGATCTGCACCTTTAACAGCTTAGCCAAACTTCTCAATGTCAAAGACAATGAGAGAATGTTGAAAGCAAGGACACAAAAGCAGCTTATCCTATGCACGGATCCCCAGTAAGATTAACAGCTGACTTCTCATCAAAAACCACAGGGAACAGAAGATACTTGGAAGTCGTATTCAAAGTGCTGAAAGAAAAAGACTGTCACACAAGGATTCTGTATCCAGCAAAACTATTCTTCAAAACTGAAGGCGAAGTAAAGCCATTCTCAGATAAAGAAAAACTGAGCAAATTTATCACCAGCAGACCTGCCCTACAAAAAAAGTATTAAGGGGAAATACCAAAAAGGCACTAGAGAGTAACTCAAATCCATGTGAAGAAATAAAGGGCATCACTAAAGGTAATTAGGCTGGCATTTATAAAAGACAGCATAAATGTATTGTTGTTTGTAACTCTTTTATGCCTTTATCTGATTTAAAAGACAAGTACATAAAGCAATAATTATAAACTGTCTGAATGTGCTTAAAAGATATAAAGATGCAATTTTTATGACAAAAATAGTACAAAAAAGCTGGAAGGCCCAGAGGTATATAGGTTCAATGATTTTATATAATATTGAAATTAAGTTGGTATTAATCTGAATTACATTCTTTTAAGTTAAGATCTTAATTGTAATCTCTGGGGCAACCACGAAGAAAACAATTCAAAAATATAGTAAACAATAAGGGAATGAAAGTGACATATGAGAAAATATCTATTTAACACAAAATAGCACTTTCAGTAGTGAGAGAGAGGAGCATAAGAACATGATAAAAAATAAAACAGCAGACATGAATCCTACCATATCAGTAATTATAGTAAATGTAAATAGAATGAACACTAAAAAGTAATGCAGATATTGACAGAATGTCATACAGATAGAAAGCAGAATGGTGGTTGCCTGGGCTGGGCAAAGAGAGAGGGAGAATGGAGAGTTACTGTTTAATGGGTACAGGATTTCATTTTTGGAAAATAAAAAAGTTCTGGAGATGAATATGCTGATGGTTACACAACAGTGTGATTGTACTTAATGACACAGAACTGAACACTTAAAAATGATTAAATGTTAAATTTTATGTTATGTATACTCTACAACAATTTATAAAAGGGGGGGAAATGGAAAGACAACCCCTGCTCATGGGCTGGGAAACTTAATATTGTTAATATGACAGTACACCGCAAACTGATCTACAGAGTCAATGCACTATCCAACAAAATCCCAGGTGATTCTTTGCAGAAAAAAATAAGCTGACTTCAAAATCCACCTGGGAATTCAAGGGTCCCAGAATAGCCAAAGCAATCTTGAAAAAAAACAAGATTGAAGTTGGAGGACTCACACGTCCCAACTTCAAATCTTACTACAAAACTTCAGCAATCGAGACAGTGGGTTTGGCGTAAGGATAGTTATATAGATTAATGGAATAGGATTGACAGTCCATCAATAAACTTTCACATTTACAGTCAAATTATTTTCAAACAGGGTGTCAAGATAATTAATTATACGGGGTAAAGAAGAATGTTTTCAAAATAATGATGCTGAGACAAGTGGATAGCCACATGCAAAAGAATGAAATTGGACCCGATCTTTAATTCACTCCATACACAAAACTTAATTCAAAATGGACCACAGACCCAAATGTCAGAGCTAAAATTACAGAACTCTGAGAAGAAAGCATAGCGGTAAATCTTCATGACATTGGATTAGACTATAGTCTTTTAGAACACCAAAAGCCCCAACACAAAAGAAAAACAGATATATTGAACTAAATCAAATTTTAAAACTTTATTTGCTGCAAATAATGCCATCAAGAAAGTGAAAAGAGAACCCATAGAATGGGAAAAAGCATTTGAAAATCACATAACATATAAGGGACTTGTAGCCAGATGATATAAATTAGTTTTACAGACCAATAATAAAATATATAACCTCACTGAGACATGGGGAAAAGGTGTGAGTAGTCATTTATCCCCAAAGTATATGGAAATGGGCAATAAGCACATGAAAAGTCCTTAGGGAAATGCAAATCAAAACCACAGTGAGAGACTACTCACACCCACCAGGACAGCTAACATTAAAACCACGAAAAATGATAAGTGTTGTGGAGAATGTGGAAAAATTTGAACCCTCATGCATTTCTGGTTGGAAGGTAAAATGGTTCAGACTCTTTGGAAGACAGTCTACTATTCCTTCAAATATTAAACATAGAGTTACCATATAACCAAGCAGTTGCGCTTCCTTGGTATACACCCAAAGGGAAATGAAAATATATGTCCACACAAAATCTTGCATAGAAATGTCCATAGCAGTGTTTTTCATAATACCCAATGTGGAAATAACCCATCAAATGATGTCCATCAGCTGATGAATGGGTAAATAAAATATGACATACCCACACAATGGAATATTACTTGGCTATTAAAAAATGAATTACTGATACATGGAGAATCTAGAAAACACAATTCTAAGTAAAAGAAGCTAATCACAAAAGACCACATAGAGTGTGATTGCATTCATATGAAATGTCGAGAAGAGGCAAATCTGTAGATTCAAAAAGCACATTAACAGTTGCTTAGGGCTCAGGTGAGGTGGTTTTAGGGAAATGGGAACTAGCAGGTAATGAACATAGAGTATTTGAGGCATGAAAATATTCTAAAGTTTATTATAGTGATGGCTGCATAACTCTAAGTGTGCTAATATGAATTGAATCGCAAAATTTAAACGAGTTAATTGAGTGGTAGTTGAATTATATCTTGATTAACTGTTCTTTAAAAAAAAAAAAAAAAGTGAGATTGCAAGATGGCAGCAGATTAAGTGGAAGTTACACTGACGCTCTCCCAGGACCAAACTGGAATTACAACTAAAATAGAGAAAAAACATCCTGAATAATCAACTGCAACTGAAGACTAACTGGAGTGCACCCTCATAACCAAGGATGAAAAAAGTGGAGACCACATAGAGACTGGTAGGAAGTGTGGAAGCATGAGAAGGCTGACTGGGCTCCCTCAGGCAGAAGCTGAAGTTCCGGAGGGATATCTCAGCTGTGGGGGGTTCCCACTGAGAACTCTGGGGCCTAAACCGCAAGCTGGGCTTCCTAGCCCAGAGCACCAGAGCTGAGAAAGGTGCCCACATAACATCTGGCTGTGAAAAGCAGTCGGATTTCTGTCCTCCAGGGAGAGCTGTCTGAAAAGGCAGGCACCTTCTTAGGGGGCCAACACACAAAGTTTTGTGTGCAGCCACTCACCTTGGGCTCTGGCGGAGGGAGGGCAGAATGGACTAGAGCTGTATGAGGAGAATCTAGAGATGCTGACTTTGGGGATAGAGCTCAGAGCATAGCGGCCATCTGGATTCCTGTGCTGAGTCATTCCCCCATACTGCAGAGGACATTTTTCTCAGGCAAACATTTACCATCCAAGCAGCTTTTGCCTGGGGGGAAGCAATTGCCTCACCCTGTTGCAGTTGCTACAGCCTGAGGTTCATTAAGAGACTAAATAAAAATCAGCCTCTGGGTGCTCTGAGTCTTTGCCTGATTTGATTCTGGACCCAGGGCTTTGAAAAGCAGACCTTGGTGCACATCTTGGTCCTCTCCAAACACACCCAGCCCCAAGCCCCAGCAGAGGGAACCACAAGCTGTGGAGTGCGGAAAGCTTCAAACAGAGTACTCAAGGCCAGTCACAAACAGCGTCTGACATTGGCCTGCACCAGAGACTTCCAAACGACTGAGAGTCCTGGAAGATTTACATAATACATAGAAACAAATCCAAAGAGGCAGCCAAAATGGGGAGATAAAAAAACAAGCCCCAAATGAAAGAACAAGAGAATTCTCCAGAAGAAGAGCTAAATGAAATGGAGATAAGCAATCTATCAGATATAGAGTTCAGAATAATGATCATAAGGATGCTCAACAGCATGAGAAAAGAAATGGAATCTATGAAGGAATTTAAGAATTACATAGTAGAAATTTTTTAAAAAATGGAAGGAATAAACAGCAGTTTAGAGGAAGCTGAGGATCATATCAGCAAATTAGAAGACAGGGTAGGGGGGTAAAAAGCACTCAATCAGAGAACCAAAAAGAAAAAAACAATTAAAAAACAGGAGGACAGTTTAATGGAGCTGTGGGACAACATGAAACATAAGAATATTAACATCATAGGAGTGCCAGAAGATCCAGAAAGTAAGCAAGGGTTAGAGAACCTGTTTGAAGAACTAATGGCAGAAAAATTCCCTAACCTGGTGAAGGAAAAAGTCACACAATTTCAGGAGGCACAGAGAGTTCCAAGCAAGAAGAGCCCAAAGAGGCCAACGCCCAGACACATCACTATTAAAATGCCAAAAATTCAAGACAAAGAGAGAATCTTAAAGACATCAAGAGAAAACCAATCTATTACTTGCAAAGGAGCTCCCAAAAGGCTGTCAGCTGACTTCTCATAAGAAACTCTACAGGCCAGAAGGGAATGGCATGAAGTATTCAAGGTAATGAAAAGCATGGATCTGAAACCAAGACTACTCTATCCAGCAAGGCTATCATTCAAAATAGATGCTGAAATAAAGAGCTTCTCAGACTACAGAAAGCTAAAGGAGTTTATCACCACCAAGCCAGCATTGTAAGAAATGTTAAAGGGACTGCTGTAATAATAATAAGAAATAGAATGGGAAACATAGGCATAAAGAAATGAAATGGCAATAGATAAGTACTCATCAATAATAACCATAAATGTAAATGGATTAAATGCTTCACTCAAAGACACAGGGTAGATGAATGGATAATAAAACATGACCCAAATGAGAAAATGCTCAAAGTCACTAATCACCAGAAAGATGCAAATTAAAACAACAATGAGATATCACCTCACACCTGTCAGAATGGCTACCATCAACAAATCATCAAATGACAATTGCTGGTGAGGATGTGGAGAAAAGAGAACCCTAGTACACTGCTGGTGAGAATGCAGACTGCTGCAGCCACTATGGAAAACAGTATAAAGTTTCCTCAAAAAATTAAAAATAGAATTGCCATTTGACCCAGTGATCCATCCCACTTCTAGGAATATGTCCTAAGGAACCCCAAACACCAATCAGAAAGAACTTATGCACCCCTATGTTCATAGCGCCACAATTTACAATAGCTAAGATCTGGAAACAGCTCAAGTGCTTATCAGTAGATGAGCAGATAAAAAAGCCATGGTACATTTACACCATGGAATACTATGCAACTTTAAAAAGAAAGACCTCTTACCCTTTGGGACAGCATGGGTGGACCTGGAGAGGATTATGCTAAGTGAAATAAACCAGTCAGAGAAAGACAAGTACCACATGATCTCGCTCATACGTGGAATCAAGTGAACAAAATAAACTGATGAACAAGATAGATACAGAGATATAGAACCATGTAGCAGTCGGATGAATTTCAGAGGGAAGGTGTGGGGGTGGAGTGGGAGTGGAGAGAGATTAATCAAGGAACTTAGATGCACATATACATGACCTATGGATGCAGACAATAGTGTGGAGAAGACGTGCGGGGGGGGGCACAGGGGGTGCCAGGTGGAGAGGATCAATGTGGGGGGAAAGGGGGACATCTGTAATACTTTCAACAATTAAAAAAAGGACCCAAACATGCTGAAAAAATAACCAGCACTTCTGGAGGACTGTAAAGGAGAGATTGACAGCAATACAGTCATAGTAGGGGACTCTAACACCCCACTGACATCACTGAATAGATCTTCCAGACAAAAAATCAACAAGGAAACAGTGACTCTAAATGACACACTGGATCAGATGGATTTAACTGACATTTACAGGACCTTTCACCCCAAAGCTTCAGAATATGCATTCTCCTCAAGTGCACATGGGACATTCTCAATGATAGGCCACATGTTAGAACACGAAACAAGTCTCTACAAGTTCAAGAAGACTGAAATCTTATCAAGCATCTTCTTGGACATTTACACCATGGAATAAATACTATGCAGCTGTAAAAAAGAAGGATCCCTTACCCTATGAGACAGCATGGTGGGACCTGGAGAGTATTATGCTAAGTGAAATAAGCCAGTCAGAAAAAGATAAGGATCACATGACCTTACTCATATGTGGAATCTAATGAACAAAATAAACTGATGAACAAAATAGATCCAGAGACATAGAAGCATGGAACAGACTGATGAATCTCAGAGGGAAGGCAGGGGTAGGTGGGTGTGGAGAGATTAACCTAAGAACTTATATACCTATATGCATAACCCATGGACACAGACAATAGCGTGGTGAAGGCCTGGGAGGAGGCGTGTAGGGGGGAGGAGACCTACGGGGGTGGAGGGAACATCTGTAATACTTTCAACAATAAAGACAATTTTTTTGTTGTTTTAAAAAAATGAATCGAAGCTAATTAAGACCAAAGAATAGAGAGTAAATCGCCACCAGTAGATCTTCACTAAAGTAAAGGTTACACCCAACCACCATGGCTCAGCAGTTGAGCATCAACCTATGATCTAGGAGATCTGGGTTTGATTCCTGGTCAGGGCACATGCCCATTGGGGCCATGCAGGAGGCAGCCGATCAATGACTCTCTCATTATTGATGTTTCTCTCTCTCTCTCTCTCTCTCTCTCTCTCTCTCCCCCCCTCCCTTCCTCTCTCTGAAATCAATAAAGACATTTTTTTTTAAAAAAAGAAAAAAAGAAAAGGTTTAATGAAACTCTGCAATCAGAAGTAAAATAATATGAAAAGGAGACTTGGATTGACTGAGAGGAATGAATGAATAAAACATAGGCTTTACTTTTCTCATTTAAAAGAAATTTTAAAATAACTGACTGTTTCTAACATATGTGGAAGTAGAATATATGCCAAAAATACTCCAAAGTGTCAGAGGAGGAAATTAAGGTATATACTAGTAAGGCTCATTCATTATATGTGAAATGGCATCATACTACTTAAAGGTACAGCATGAAAAGTTAAGGATGCATATTGTAAGCACAAGAGTAACCACTAAAATAATAAAATAAAATAAAACAGACATAGCTAATATTACAGTAGTGGAGATAAAATGGAATGCTAAGCACACCCAACCAAAACCAGACAGGATGAGTGGAAAAAAGGACAAATGGAAAAAAGAAGAAAAAAAAACAACTACTATCAAGTTTTAGTTTTAAAGAAAATATATTGCATTAAATTTAAAGGGCCTAAACGCTCAAAGAAAGAGGCAAAGATTACCAGATTGGAAGAAATTGCAGACCACACTATATGCTCTCTACATAAACGTACATCATACGCAAAGATACAAAGGTTAAAAATACATAAATGGTAAAAGATATACCATGGAAATACTAATCACCAGACAGCTGAGTGGCTTTGTGATCATCAGACACTTCATAGCAAAGGATATAACCAGAGGCAAACTTGGATATTTCATTGAAAACAGACCCTGTGTTGGTTCTTGAAACAGGTCTCAAGAAATCTAAAAGGATCGAAATCATACAGAGCATGTTTTATGACCATGACAGCATTAAATGAGTAACTAATAACATAAACATATCAAAAGGAAATCTAATTACTTGGAAATTTAAAAAAATAATAATAACCTACAGGTCAACGAAAAAAATCACAAAAACAATTAGAAAATATATTTAATTGAATGAAAAGGAAAGCACAACGTAACAACATTCTAGGGATGTGGCTAAAGCAGTGCTTAAAAGATAATTTATTGCTTTTAAATGCTTATATTATAAAAGAACAAAGGCCTCAAATCAAGGGTTTAAAGTTCCACTTTTAAAAAGCCAAAAAAAAAAAAAATCTAATACAGAAGAAGAGCAAGGTAAATACAAGTAAAGCAAGGCACATGCAAAGGAACAAGTATATATCTCCAGAGACTGTCCCTGAAGAAACACATGCATCAGAATTACTAGATCAAGGCTTTAAAGTAACTCTTAAATTTGTTCAAAGAGCTAAAGGAAAACACAGACAAAGAATTAAAGGACATTATGGGGATGATATATGAACAAAATGAGAATATTAACAAAGATAAATTATTTTTTAAGGTACCAAACAAAAATTCCAGGGCTAGAAGATACAATAACTGGAATGAGAAATTCACTAGAGCTGTTCAACAGCACACTCCAGCAGGCAGAAAAAACAATCAGTGAACTTAAACAGAGATCACTTGAAATTATCAAGTCTGAGGAGCAAAAGGGAAAAAGAAGGAGAAAAAGTGAAGCATGAGTAAGGGACTTGTATTACTCATCAAGTAATACAATATATGGATTACAGGAGTGCTAGAAGGATAAGGGAGAGGGATGTAGAGAGAGATTATTTGAAGAGATCGTGGCTGAAAACTTCCAAAAATTTGAAGAAAGACATATAAATATACAAATCCAAAAACCTGAAGAAGTCCAAGTAAGGTAAACACAAAGAGTCCCATCCTGAGACACATTGTAATCAGCCCGTGAAAAGCCAACACAGAGAGAAAATCTTGAAAACAAGAGAACAGTGATTCCTCTTGTATAAGGGATCCCTAAGAAGTCTACTGGCAAATTTATCAGCAGAAACCTTGCAGTCCAGAAGGAAGTGAGATGATATATTTAAGAACTGAAAGGACAAGTCTCTCACCTGAGAATGCTATATCCAGTATAACAGAGGAATTAAAACATTCTGAGACAGACAAGAGCTGATGGAACTCATTACCACTAGCCCTGCCATCCAAGGTAGGCTAAAGGAAGTCCTTCAAGTTGAAACTAAAGGACTCCAGACAGTAATTCAAAGCCACATAATAACATAAAGTTCTCCAGGAAAGGAAAATATATGGACAAATAAAAACCTATATTACTGTGATTTTCATTCATAACTCTAGTTTTATTTTCTACAGAATATGAAAACAGAAGCATAGCCCGGCCGGGCATGGCTCAGCAGTTGAGCGTCGACCTAGGATCCAGGCGATCGGGGTTCGATTCCCGGTCAGGGCACATGCCCGGGTTGTGGGCTCGATCAATGACTCTCTCATCATTGATGTTTTTATCTCTCCCTCTCCTTTCCTCTCTCGGAAATCAATAAAGATATATTAAAAAACAACAACAAAAACCCAGAAGCATAAAATATGATAATAAACCTATGTTAATGGGTGCGTAATATAGAAATATATAATTTGTGATATCAATAACACAAAAAGGAAACTGAAAGTATAAATGATTAGATGTTGTTTTTTTTATGCAGTTACAGTTATTATCAATTTAAGATGGATTGTCAAACTTTAAGAAGTCATATGTGGATTAAAGATGGCAGCACCAGAGTGGAAGCTCCACTGACACACTCCTGGAACCAAACTGGACTTACAACTAAAATATAGAAAAACCATCCTGAATAATCAACTGCAATAGAAGATGAGCAGGAGAGCACCCTTATAACCAAGGAGGAAAAGTGGAGACCTCATAGAGACTGGTAGGAAGTGCAGAGGTGTGAGAGGACTGACTGGGCTCCCACAGGCAGCAGCTGAAGGTCCAGAGGGATGTCTCAGCTTGGGTGTGGGGGGGGTCACACTAAGGACTCTGGGGGCTAAACCCCAGGCTGGGTTCCCCAGCCAAGAGCACCAGAACTGAGAAAGGTGCCCACATAACAACTGGCTGTGAAAAGTGGCAGAGTTTCTGTCTGCCAGGGAGAGATGGCTGGAACTGCAGGCACCCTCTTAAAGAGCCAACACACAACGTTTTGTGTGCAGTCACTCACCTTGGTCTCCAGCATAGGGAGGACAGAGTGGATTGGAGCTGTGTGAGGAGAATCTAGGGTTGTGGGCTCTGGAGATAGAGATCAGAAGGCACCTATCTGGATTCCTATGCTGAGTCATTCCCCCATACTGCAGAGGACATATTTCTCAGGCATACATTTTGCTGCTCTTGCCTGGGGAAGGGGGGGAATTGCCCCACCCTGCTAGAAAACATCTTGCCCTACCCTGTGGAGTTTCTACAGCCTGAGGCTTGTTAAGAAAATCCGATTAATCAGCCTGCAGGCAGAGGCAGATCTCAGAGTGCTTTGAGTCTTTGCCTGATCTGCCTCTGGACCTGGGCCTTGGAAAAGCAGATTTTGGAGTGCATCTTGGTCCTGTCCAAACGCACCCAGCCCCAGCACAGAAAACCTCAAGCCAAGGGTTGTTGATAGCTCAAACAGGGTACTCAGGGCCAGTTACAAACTGTGTCTGACATTGGCCTGCACCAGAGACCCTCCAAAAAGACTGAGAGTCCTAGAAGATCTACCTAATACATAGAAACAAATTCAAATAGGCAGCCAAAATGGGGAGACCAAAAAACAAAGCCCAAATGAAAGAACAAGAGAAGTCTCCAGAAAAAGAGCTAAATGAAATGGAGATAAGCAATCTATCAGATATAGAGTTTAAAATACTGATTGCAAGGATGCTCAACAGCATGAAAAAATATATGGAAACTATGAAGGAAATGAAGAATGACATAGCAGAAATAAAGAATACATTGGAAGGAATAAACAGCAGATTAGAGGAAGCTGAGGGTCAGAGAATGTGAATTAGAAGACAGGGTAGAAAAAAAATCACACAATCAGAGATCCAAAAAGAGAAAACAATTAAAACACAGGAGGACAATCTAAGGGAGCTGTGGCACAACATGAAACATAGAATATCCGCATCATAGGAGCGCCAGAAGAGGTCAAAAGTAAGCAACGGTTAGAGAACCTGTTTGAAGAAATAATGGCAGTACACTTCCCTAAACTGGTGAAGGAAAATGTCACATGAGTTCAGGAGGCACAGAGAGTCCCAAGCAAGAAGAATCCAAAGAGGCCAATGCCCAGACACATCATAATTAAAATGCCAAGAATTTCCGCGGCCGGGCATGGCTCAGTGGTTGAGCACCGACCTAAGATCCAGGAGATCGGGGTTCGAATCCTGGTCTGGTCACATGCCCGGGTTGGGGGCTCCTTCCCCACTGGGGGCACGAAGGAGGCAGCTGATCAATGACATCAATGACAACTCTCTCATCATTGATCTTTCTTTCTCTCTCCCTCTCTCTGAAATCAATAATGATACATATATTTTTTAAAATGCCAAAAATTCAAGACAAAGAGAGCATATTAAAGGCAGCAAGACAAAAGCAATCTGTTACCTACAGGGCTGTCAGCTGACTTCTCATCAGAAACTCTATAGGCCGGAAGGGAATGGCATGAAGTATTCAAGGTAATGCAAAACAAGGATCTGAAACCAAGACTACTCTATCCAGCAAGGCTATCATTCAAAATAGATGCTGAAGCCCGGCTGGGCGTGGCTCAGCAGTTGAGCATCGACCTAGGATCCAGGCGATCAGGGTTCGATTCCTGGTCAAGGCACATGCCCAGGTTGCGGGCTCGATCCCCAATCGGGGGCCTGCAGGAGGCAGCTGATCAATGACTCTCTCATCATTGATGTTTCTCTCTCTTTCTCCCTCTCCTTTCCTCTCTCTGAAATCAATAAAGATATATTAAAAAAAAAAAAATAGATGCTGAAATAAAGAGCATCTCAGACAAAAAGTGGCTAAAGCAGTTTATCACCACTAAACCAGCATTGCAGGAATGTTAAAGGGGCTGCTGTAATTAGAAGTAGAAATAGAAGCATTGCAAGAAACATTGAAGGGGCTGCTGTAATAATAAGAAACAGAGAGAGAAACATAGGCACAAAGAATTAAAATGGCAATAAATAAGAACCTGTCAATAATAACCTTAAGGACTTTAAAGGAGAAATCAACAGCAATACAGTAATAGTCATGGACTTTAACACCCCACTGACTTCACTGGATAGATCTTCCAGGCAAAAAGTCAACACAGAAACAGTGACTCTAAATGGCACACTAGATCAGATGGATTTAATTGATATTTACAGAACATTTCACCCCAAAGCTGCAGCCTATACATTCCTCTCAAGTGCACATGGGTCATGCTCAAAGATAGACCAAATGTTAGGACACAAAACAGGTCTCTACAAGTTCAAGAAGATTGAAATCATATCAAGCATCTCAGGTCACAGTGGCATGAAATTAGAAATCAACTACAGTAAAAACACTCAAAAACATTCAAACACATGGAAGCTAAATACACATGGAGGTTATTAAACTATGAATGGCTTACCAATAAGATCAAGAAAGAAATCAAAAACTTCCTGGAAACAAATGAAAATGAACACACAACAACTCCAGTCTATGGGACACAGAGAAAGCAGTCCTAAGGGGGAAGTTCATAGCACTACAGGCCTACCTCAAAAAGCAAGAAAATTTTTTAGTAAACTATCTAACCCTACAGCTTAAAGAATTAGAAATCTCCCTTGTGAAGCTGTCCAGACCAGGGCTTTTGTTTGCTCGGAGAGTTGTTTTTTTTTATTACTGCTTTGATTTCATCAGTTGTTATTGGCCTATTCAGGTTTTCTGTTTCTTCCTGATTCAGTTTTACATGATCTCACTCATACGTGGAATCAAATAAACAAAATAGACTGAGGAACAAAATAGATCCAGAGACATGAAAGCATGGAACAGACTGATGAATCTCAGTGGGAAGGCGGGACTGGGGGAGTGGGTGGGGAGAGATTAATCAAAGAACTTATATGCATATATGCATAACCCATGGACACAGACAATAGTGTGGTGAAGGCCTGTGGGGAGACAGATGCGGGGTGGAGGGGATCAATGGAGAATAAAAGGGGGGACATCTGTAATACTTCCAACAATAAAGGTAAATTTAAAAAAATCAAACAACAACAATAAAAACAAAAATGAGAGTGGGGGGCCGGGGGGGAAGATGTCTTATGCTATCCCCATGGTAACCACAAAAGAAATATCTATCACATATACACCCAGAAAAACAATGAGGGAATCTAAATGTGTAAATAAATAAATAAAAAACAGTACACAAGGACGGCAGTAATGGAGGAAATGGGGACAAAAAGCTACCAGAAATACAGAAAACAAAAAGTAAAATGGAGTGAGTACATGTTTCCTTACCACCAGTGATCACTTTAAGTATGAATGCATTAAACTCCTCAATTCGAAGACACAGATTGACAAAATGGATTTCTAAAAGAAATGATCCTACTCCAGACTATCTACTAGCAACTCACTTAAGACTAAGGGTATACACAAGGTGAAAGTGAAAAGACAGAAAATAATTTTCCATGCAAATAGTAACTAAAAGAGAGCTGGAATGACTATACTAACATCACACAAAATGGAGTTTAAGTAAAAACTGTTAAAAAGGGATAAGAAGTACATTGTATAATGATAAAAGGGCTGATGGATCAGAAAGATATAATAATTATTTATATATTTTCACCAAATGCTGGAGCTCCAAAATATATGAAGAAAACATTGACAATCTTGAAGGAAGACATACAATAATAGGAAACTTCAATACTCCACTTTCGATAATGGCTAGAACAACCAGACAGAAGGTCAATAAGGATATGCAGGACTTGAACAACCCTACAGAACAATTGAACCTAGCAAACACATACCAAGCACTTCACCCCAAAACACAATATTGCACATATTCTCTAGGGCACCTGGAACATTCTCCAGGATAAATCACATTAGTCCACAAATCAAGTCTTTTTTGTTGTTGATCAAAATATTACAGATGTTCCTTTTTCTCCCCAATGACCCATTCCACCCCGTCCCACCCCCCACCCAGGCCCTCTCCACACCATTGTCCGTGTCCTTGGGTTGTGCATATATGCATATAAGTTCTTTGGTTAATCTCTCCCCCTCCACCCACCCGCCCTCCTCCATCCTGCTGAGATTCGTCAGTCTGATCCATGCTTCCATGTTATTGAATCATTTCTGTCCATCAGTTTATTAAGTTCTTTAGATTCCACATAAAAGTGAGAGCATGTGATGTTTGTCTTTCTCTGCCTGGCTTATTTTGCTTAGCATAATATTCTCCAGGTCCTTCCATACTGTCCCAAATGGCACTAGACCCTTCTTCTTTACAGCTGCATAGTATTCCATGGTGTAAATGTCCCACAGCTTTTTCATCCACTCATCTACTGATGGGCAATAGGGCTGTTTCCAGATCTTAGATATTGTAAATTATGCTACTATGCACATAGAGGTGCATGTACTCTTTCTGATTAGTGTTTCAGGATTCTTAGGATATATTCCTAGAAGTGGGATCACTGGGTCAAAAGGCAGCTCCATTTTTAATTTTTTGAGGAACCTACATACTGTTTTCCATAGTGGCTGCACCAGTCTGCATTCCCACCAGCAGTGTACTAGGGCTCCCGTTTCTCCACATCCTCGCCAGCACGTGTCATTTGTTGATTTGTTGATGGTAGCCATTCTGACAAGTGTGGAATGATACCTCAATGTGGTTTTAATTTGCATCTCTCTGGTAATTAGCGACATTGAGCATTTTCTCATATGTCTCTTGGCCATCTGTATGTCCTCTTTGGGGAAGTGTCTATTCAGGTCCTTTGCATATTTTTTAATTGGGCTGTTTGTCTTCCTCTTGCTGAGTAGTGTGAGTTCTTCGTACACTTTGGAAATTAGCCCCTTATCAGATACATCCTTGGCAAATATGTTTTCCTAGACCTTGGGGTTCCTTTGAATTTTGAGACTTTTTGTTTGTTTTGTTTTTTGTTTTTGTTTTTTCTGTGCAGAAGCTTTTTAGTTTGATGTCATCCCATATGTTCATTTTTTGCTTTGTTTCTCTTGCCCTAGGAGATGTATCAGTGAAAATTCCACTATGTGAGATGTCTGTGACTTGACTGTCTATGTTTTCTCCCAGGATTTTTATAGTTTTGTGACTTACACTTAAGTCTTGTATCCATTTTGAGTTTATTTTTGTGTATGGTGAAAGTTGGTGGTCTAGTCTCATTTTTTTGCATGTACCTGTCCAATTTTCCCAGCACCATTTATTGAAGAGGCTGTCTTTACTCCATTGTATGCTCTTGCCTCCATTGTCAAATATTAACTGACCATAATGGCTTGGGTCTATTTCTGGAGTGTCTGTTCTGTTCTCCATTGGTCTATATGTCTGGCCTTGTACCAATACCAGGCTGTTTTGATTTCAATGGCTTTGTAGTACAGTTTAATATCTGGTAAAGTGATCCCTCCCACTCTGTTCTTTTTTCTCAAGATGGCTGCAGCTAGTCAGGGTCTTTTTTTGTTCCATATAAATTTTCAGAATGTTTGTTCTAGATCTGTGATATATGCTGTTGGTATTTTAATAGGAATTGCATTGAATGTTAGATTGCTTTGGGTAGTATGGACATTTTAATATTAATTTTTCCAATCCATGAGTATGGTATATTCTTCCATCATCTGTATCTTCCTCTATTTCTTTTTTCAGTGTCCTGTAGTTTTCCGAGTATAAGTCTTTTACATCCTAAGTTAAGTTTATTCCTAGGTATTTTATTTTCTTAGTTGCAATGGTAAATGGTATTGTTTTTTTAGTTTCTCTCTCTGAAAGTTCATTGTTGGTGTATAATAATGCCACCGATTTCCGGATGTTGATTTTGCATCCAGCTACCTTGCCGAATTCGTTTATCAAATCAAGTAGTGCTTTGATGGAGCCTTGATGGTTGTCTATGTACAATACCAAGTCATCTGCAAATGAGTTTTACTTCCTCCTTTCCAGTTTGGATACCTTTTATGTTTTCTTCCTGTCTCATGGCTGTGGCTAGGACTTCCAGTACTATGTTGAATAAAAGTGGTGAAAGTGGACATCCTTATCTTGTTCCTGTTTTTAAGGGAAATGGTTTTAGATTTTGAGCATTGAGTATGATGTTGGCTGTAGGTTTGTCATATATGGCCTTTATTATGTTGAGGTATGATCCGTCTTTTCCCACTTGGCTGAGAGGTTTTATCAGAAATGGGTGCTGGATCTTGTAAAATGCTTTTTCTGCATCTATTGATATGATCATATGAATTTTGTCCTTCGTTGTGTTTATGTGATGTATCACATTTATTGATTTGCTGATATTTACAAACCTTCCATCCCCAGAATAAATCTCACTTGGTTGTGGTGTATGATCTTTTTAATGTATTGCTGGATCCGGTTTGCTAGTATTTTTGTGAGGATTTTAGCATCTATTTTCACCGGGGATACTGGCTTGTAATTTTCTTTCTTTGTAATGTTTTTATCTGGTTTGGGGATGAGGATGATGCCAGCCTCATAAAAAGAGTTTGGGAGTTTTCCCTATTCTTGAATTTTCTGGAATAGTTTGAGTAGAATAGGTGTTAATTCTTCTTTGAATGTTTGGCAAAACTCTCCTGTAAATCTGTCTGGTCCAGGACTTTTGTTTGCTGGGAGTTTTTTGATTACTGCTTCAATTTTATTAGTTGTTATGGGCCTATTCAGGTTTTCTGCCTCTTCTTGATTCTGCTTTGGAAGCTTGTATGCTCCTAGGAATTTGGCCATTTCACCCATGTTGCACAGTTTGTTGGCATATAGTTGCTCATAATATTTTCTTACAGTCCTTTGTATTTCTGTTGGGTCAGTTGTTATATCACCTCTTTCATTTCTGATTTGATTTATTTGGGTCCTCTTGTTTTGTTTCTTAGTGAGTCTAGCTAAAGGTGTATCAATCTTATTTATCTTTCAAAAAGTCCAGCTCTTGGTTTCATTGATTTTTTGTATTGATTTTTTAATCTATGTCATTAATTTCTGCCCTGATTTTTATTATTTCCTTCCTTCTACTTCCTCGGGGCTTTTCTTGCTGTTCTTATTCTAGTTGTTTTAGTTGCTGTGTTAGATGGTTCTTTAGAGCTTTTTCTTGTTTCTTGAGATAGGCCTTTAATGCTATGAACTTTACTCTCAGGACTGCTTTCACTGTATCCCACAGATTTGGGGTTGTTGTCTGTTCATTTTTGTTTTTTCCAAGAAGTGTTTGATTTCTTCCTTGATCTCATTGGTAACCCACTCATTGTTTAATAGCATGCTATTTAGCCTCCATGTGTTTGAATATTTTTGAGTTTTTTATAGTGGTTGATTTCTAGTTTCACGGCATTTTGATCCAAGAGGATGCTTGATATGATTTCAATCTTCTTGAATTTGTAGAGTCTTGCCTTGTGCCCTAATGTGTGGTCTATTTTTGAGAATGCGCCATGTGCACTTGAAAAGCATGTGTATTCTGCTGCTTTGGGATGAAATATTCAGTAAATTTCAATTAAATTCCTGAGATCTAGTGAGTCACTTAAGGGTTGTGTTTCCCTGTTGATTTTTTGTCTTGATGATCTGTCCAATGCTGACAGTGGGGTGTGAAAGTCCCTCACTATGATTGTGTTGCAGTCAATCTCCTCCTTAAAGTTCATCAAGAAATTTTTTATACATTTAGGTGTTCTTATATTGGGTGCATACATGTTTATAAGGGTTATTTCCTTCTGTTGGACTGATCCCTTTAGTATTATGTACTGACCATCCTTGTCTCTTGTTATGGTCTTTATTTTGAAGTCTATTTTGTCAGAAATGAGAATTGCTACTCCTGTTTTCTTTTCCTTTCCATTTGCATGGAATATTTTATTCCACCCCTTCACTTTTAACCTGTGTGAATCTTTTGCTCTCGGGTGGGTCTCTTGTAGACAGCATATATTTGGGTCCTGTTTTCTTATTCATTCAGCTACTCTACATCTTTTGATTGGACAATTTATTCCATTTACATTTAAGGTTACTATTGATATATACTTAATTAATGCCATTTTCCCCCTTCATGCTGACGTACCTTTCTCTCACTATTCCTTCTTTTTCTTAGAGCAGACCTTTTAGCACTTCTTGCAATGCTGGTTTGGTGGTACTGAACTCCTTTAGCCTTTTTTGTCTGGGAAGCTCTTTATTTCACCTTCAAATTTAAATGATAGCTTTGCTGGATAAAACAATCTTGGTTGCATGTTCTTGCTTTTCATTACTGTGGGAACTTCATGCCACTCCCTTCTGGCCTGAAGAGTTTCTGTTGAGAGATCCGATATCAGCCATATGGAGCTTCCCTTGTAGGTCACTGCTTGTCTCTCTTTTGCAGCCCTTAATATTCTCCCTTTGTTTTTGACATTTGCCATTTTAATTATGATGTGTCTTGGAGTGGGTCTCTTTGGGTCCCTCTTGTTTGGAACCCTCTGTGCTTCCTGAACTTGAGTGGCTTTCTCCCTCACAAGGGTAGTTAAATTTTCTGTCATTGTTTCCTCCACCAAGTTCCCTACCCCTTGCCCTCTTTCCTCCCCCTCTGGCACTCCTATAATGAGACTGTTGTTTTGCTTCATGTTGTCCCAAAGCTCCCTTAGACTGTCCTCATGCTTTTGAAGTGTTTTTTCTTTTTGCTAGTCTGATTGAGCGATTTTTTTCTACCTTGTCTTCTAAGTCACTTTTTCTAGACTCTGCTTCATTGAGCCTGCTTTTAATTCCTTCCAGTGTATTCTCGATATCAGATACAGCATTCATTATTTCTGTCTGATTTTTGTTTATGTTATGTATCTCTTTTTTCATGTTTTCACTAAGGTCCTCTACCTTTCCATCAAGTGCCTTGTTGTTCTCATCAATTTCCTTGAGCATCTTTATAACCATTACTCTGAACTCTACTTCTGATAACTTGCTTAACTCCATCTCATCGAAGTCTTTTTCTGGCAATTTTTCCTTTTCTTTAGTTTGGGGGTTGTTTCTTTGTCTCCCCATTTTGGTGGCTCTTAGTGTTTGTATCTATATATTAGATATATTTACTGTCTCCCAGTCTTATGGGGAGGAATTTTGTAGTGTGAGTCCAGTGGAGCCCAGAGGTGTGTTTTCCTTATACTTCTGAGCTTTTTGTTCTAGGCGTGTCCCTTTTGTGAGTGTCCCTTTTGTTGGTTTTTTGGGCTCTCCTGTTGTGATTGGGTCTAGATTGTTGTTGACCAGTCCTTGGGAGGACTCTTCCCTCAGGTTGGCTAGCCGTGTGTCTCAGCCTCAACCACGTCATGTGAGCTGTTCTATGGGTGCTGGCAAGGCAGGGCAATACACAACTAACCTTCCATGAAACAAGGGATATCTTGAGCATCACAATGAAAATAACCCAAGTGAAAATAGAACTGGATGAGTGAAGGGAGAACACAAATTGTAAAGGAAAATAGTAATAATAATAATAAAGGTAAAAAAAAAAAAAAAAGAAGAAGAAGAAGAAAGAGAGAAAGAAAAGTAAAGCTAGAGAGAGAAAAGTATATTGTTGTTAATAGTGATGAAAATTTAGAAAATAATAATAATAAACTAAACTAAAATGTATAAAACAGAGAAGCTACTGGGAGATAAAAGGGGTAGAGAAAGGATTATGAAAGAAGGGCCAGCAAAAAATTAAGGGAGAGAATAGGAATAGGATAGTAGTTGAAAATGAAAAAATAAAAATACAATAAAGAGAATAACAGAAACTAACAATCAAACTAAAAGACAGGAAGACAGAGGGGAGAAAAAGAAAAGAAGAAGAAAAAAAAGTTATGCCAGTGGATTGAGAGGAGAGAGAGAGAGAGATAAAGCCATGGCAGGGAGGGAGTTCAGTAAGAGATATGGGGGAAACTATAGAGAAAAGCAGTAAACTTGTTGGTTATAATGATAAAGTCTCAGCAATTAAGCAGGGATTATCAAGAAAATCTTGATAGTAAAAGCAAAGATAAAACAAAACAAAGCAAAAAAAAAAAAACAAAAACAAAAAAAACCCCAAAGAAACAAAACAAAAAACAAGCTAAGCAAAACAAAATTCTTTGAAAAATATTAATTAAAAATTTTTTTAAATTAAAAAAAATTATAAACTTTAAAAAGAAAAAAAAATTATCCCTTTCTCTTCCTAAGGGGGCGGGGGAAGAAAGTCAATCAGATGAGTTTCTTCTGGACAGCTTATGTTGTCAGAGGTTCACTGTTTTGTATGCTGATTTCCGTTCTCCTGGGAGGTACTTGTGTATCAGTCAAGGTGAGGAGCTGTCTAGATATGGCTCTGGTGTCCTTAGGTAGTTGTTTGGTCTGAGGTTCTCTGTGGACCACCTCCTCTTGTCAGCTAGTTTGCAGCCTTGTAGTTGCTTGGTCTTACTCCAGAGTCTTCTGTAGAGTCCTTAGGGTGCAGGATGGCTAGTGTAGCTCAGGATATCACTCCCCTTACTTTGAGGTTTTGCTGTCAAGCACTCACTGTGAGGGAGTTAGTCTATGTTCCACAGCCAGCTCCTCAGTCTCTACTTTATCTTCCAATTCTAGTTCCCCACACACAGACCTGTTGCAGTTTCAGACTGACTTCAGTCTGTTGCCTTTTCTGAATGGGCAGTTTCAGCAGAGTGGGCTTAGTGGGTTTGATTAAAAAACATTCCAGTGAGCACTTTTCCTGCCCAGCCCCCAGCAGGGGTTTTCAGCTTTTCCTCTAGTTCCCAAACCAATAGTCCCATAGAGTCTCATTCTTGTAATGTCCTCCTGTGAGCTGTTCTCCCTTCCCCCTCAGGACTGCACCCTGCAGGGCGTATCTGGGGCTTCAGTGAGCTGAACCACCCCTTTCCTACTGGGGGTGGTGCTCCTAGGCTGCAGGAGAGGCAGGCATGCTCTGTCCCTCCTTTGCCAGGTCTGGTTGGCTGGGCACAAGGGGCCCGTATTTCAAACACTCTACTGTGCAGACACAAATCCAAGCTTCCACTGGTCTATCTGCTCAGTGCAAGCCAAGAAGGTGGAAGCCAGTTCAACAATGAAAAACTCAAAAACGCAGAAAACAACACACAAGCAGAGAATTCACCCTGCAAGGTCCCACTGCCCCTGAGCCAAGGCACTCAGCAGGAGGGGATACTAAGTCAGCTCCACGCAGCTCCTCTGCTGCACCACTGATCTCAGTAAAGCTGGGGCAGCTTCATGCGTGCCACCACAGCACCACTCAGGGCTGGTCACAAATCCCAGAGCCTCCCCACCAGGAGCTCAGGGCAGGAGGGCTTTCTTCCCTTTCCCCCATGCCACTCAGATTAAATACTTTCTGGGGCTCAACACAATGCCTTGCAGGAAGGCAGAGAGACCCTGTATGTGGCTGCTCGGTGCAGACCTCTGGAACCTTACTACTCGGGTGTTACACATTTGGGGACTGCCTTCCCTATGGTCAGCACACTGAGCATAAGACGCAGGTCATGGTCGCCATTAGGAGCTTTGTTTCACGAAGAAGGTACCAACCCCTCCTCGCAGACACTCTGTTCCCTGGGCCCCTCTGCCCTCCATGCAAGGCATTCCTTCCCTTCCCCTCAGCTCCGGGTTTGAGATCCCCGCTTTTGGATGCCAATCTGCACTCCCAAGGGGAGGGAGTTTTGCAGCCTCTAAGCCTCGGGAGCTCAGAGCCCAGCACAAGCTTCAGGGGGTCTCCCCCTTTCTACACACCGCCCTCTCTTACCAGACTCTGTGATGTTTCTTCCGGGCTCCCTACTCGAAATATGTTCCTCAGGTATATTTCTCCGTTTTTTCCAAGCTGGTTATGTAGAATTTTAGGAGTAAATCGAGCCCGTGCCTGGGAGCAGGGGCTCTCTGCTTCTTCTCACAGTGCCGCCATCTTCCCTCCCCCCCACAAATCAAGTCTTAATAAATTTGAAGAAGTGGGAATTGTGCAAAGGATCTTTTCCAATCACAGTGGCGTGAAACTTGAAATCAGTAGCAGAGGGATAACTGGTAAATATGCAATTATGTGGAAATTAATCAGCATACACTTAAATAATCAATGGATCAAAGAAGAAATCACATGGAAAATTAGAAAATATGTTGAGAAAACATGAATTAAAACACAACATACCAAAACTTAAGAGATGCAGTGAAAGCAGTCCAAAGAGGGAAATTTATAGCTGTAAACACTTATATTAGACATGAAGATAGGTCTGAATTGAACAACCTAATTTTTACACCATAAGGAACTAGGAATAGAATAATAAACCAAACCTAAAGCTATCATAAAGAATGAAAAATAGTGACCAAGCAGACATAAATAAAATAGAGAGTGGAGCCCTGGCTGGTGTGTCTCAGTGCTTAGAGCATCAGCCCACAAACCAAAGGGTCAAGGGTTCAATTGCCAGTCAAGGGCACTTACCTGAGTTGCAGGTTCAATCCCAGGCCCTGGTCAAGGTGCATGCAGGAGGCAACCAATTGATGTGCCTCTCTCACACTGATGTTTCTCTCTCTCTCTCCCTCTCTCTCTCTCTCTTCCCCCCCCCCATTCTCCCTCCTGGTCCTTCCCTTCCACTCTCTCTAAAAAAATCAATGCAAAAAATATCCTCTAGAGCCCGGCCGGGCGTGGCTCAGCGGTTGAGCGTCGACCTAGGATCCAGACGATCGGGGTTCGATTCCCGGTCAGGGCACATACCTGGATTGTGGGCTCAATCAATGACTCTGTCATCATTGATGTTTCTGTCTCCCTCTCCCTCCCCTTTCCTCTCTCTGAAATCAATAAAGATATTTAAATATATATATATCTCCTCTAGAAAAAATGTGACACCTGTAATATTTTCAACAATAAAGGTAAAATTATTGAAAAAATAAAAACAAAAACAGAAACGCAAACCTTTTGGCAAACCTAAAATATCTTAACTGAAAGTAAAATATAAGGTTTTACAAGATGTAAAAGAATAAATTTGGTGAAATGACCAAAAAAAAAAAAAAAAAAATCCTCCAGTGAGGGTTACCAAAAAAAAGTAAAAATAAAATAATTAAATAAAATAGACAATGGAAAAACAATAGAGAAAATCAATGAACCAAGTGTTGTTTCTTTGAAAAAAGTTACAAAATTGACAAAACTTTTGACTACATTTACTTGAAAAAACAACAACACAGTGGGAGTAGACTGAAATCAGAAACAATAAGGGGGATATTACTACCAATTTACAAAAATAAAAAGGATTAAAAAGAGTATTATAGAATTGTATACCTGAAACGTATATAATTTTATTAACCAATGTCACTTCAATAAATTCAATAAAATTTTTAAAAAGAGAGCGTACAGGGTGTTCCAGAAACATGTATGCACACTTTAACAGCTGATAGCTTAATTGATGTTTCTTTCTTTTCAGCCAGACTAAGCTTTGAACAAAGGAAATTCATCCTAAAATGCTACTGGAAGTTTGAAAATGCAGTTGAAGTACAAGCAGTGCCTTTATAATTATTCAAAGTGTGTATATGTTTTTTGGGGACACACTTTAACAGCTGATAACTCACTTAATTTTCACTCCTTTTCAGGTTTAACTGATTTGAAATAAATGGGTGGAGCCAGAGTAAGCTTTGAACAAATAAAATTTATCCACTAGACTTTTTTATGGGGATACATAAAAGATAAAGTTTATGGTACAAAACCAGCAACAGTTGACAAATTGAGGGCACACAAATACCAAATGAAATGAATCTTGATGTTTGCGATTCCATTGCTTTGCGTTATCAGCAGTGCCTGGACCAGAACGGCCATCAGTTTGAAAACAGGCATTGACAAAAAAAATTATTCATTTCTGTAGATTCTTTTAAATTTTGAAAATGAACTGTATGTTAATAAACACTGACTTTATAATCATTCAAAGTGTTATACATTTTTTGGGGCACCCTATATAAACTATTTTTGACCAACAAATTGGGTAACAAACATGAATTGGAAAAATTCCTAGAAATACATGACCTACAAAGAATGGCTCATGAAGAGCTGGAAGATCTGCATGAAACAAGTAACTATAAAATATAACTAGAACCATAACTAGGAAGCAGATTAAGTAATCAAAAACCTCTCCAAAAGAAAAGCCCAGGACCAGATGGCCTTACTGGTGAATCAAAGACTCTCCCCAAAAGAAGAAGAAAAAGAGGAGGTGGAGGAGGAAGAAGAAGGAGAAGAAAAGTAAATTATATCCAATATCCTTCATGAATATTGAAGCAAAAATCCTCCATAAGTTACAAAATTCAGCATAATTTTGAAAGGTTTATACACTATGGCTAAGTGGGATTTACTCTTGGAATGCAAGGATAGTTTCACATAAGAAACCAATTAATCTAACACACCACATTAACAGATGAAGGGGGGAAAACCTCACGTCACCTCAATTAATGCAGAAAAAGAATTTGACAAAATTCACACCCACTCATGATAAAAACCATCAACAAAGACTGGAAAGAAGCTTCCTCAATATGGTAAAAGCCATAAACAAAAATGTACACCTAACATCACACTCAATGGTGAAATGCTGAAAACTTTTCTTCATGGATCAGGAATAAGATGAAAATGACTGCTTTTACCATTTCTGTTCAACATAGTACTAGAAGCCTTAACCAGAGCACTTAGGTAAGGTAAAAAGAACGCATCCAAAATGCAAAGGAAGAAGTAAAATTATCTCTGTCCACAGGCGACACGATCTTACATGGAGAAAATGCTAGAGATTCAAAAACAAACTGTTGGAACTATTCAGAAAGCTTACAGGATACAAATCAATACACAATAATCATTTACACTTGTGTACACTAACAATGAACAATCCATTAAGGAAGTTATGAAATAACTCCAGTTGCATCAAAAAGAATGAAGTATTTAGGAATAAGCTTAACCAAGGAGATGAAAGACATGTGCAATGAAAACTGCAAAACATTGCTGAAGGAAATTAAAGGAGACACAAATAAATGGAAAAACACCCAGTGTTCATGGATTGGAAGATTTCATATTATTAACATGCCAGTCCTACCCAGAGTGATCTAAAGTTTCGGCACAAGCCCTATTAAACTCCCAATGATGTTAAATTTTGTGGAACTTTTAAAAAGTCCTAAAATTCATATGGAATCTCAAGGGACTGACAACAGCCAAAACAATCTTTAAAAAGGACAGGGTTGGAGGACTCACACTTCCAGATTTCAAAATTTACTCCAAAGCTACAATAATCAAAAGAATGTAGTGTTGGCATAAAGTCAAGCATATGGACCAATGGAATAGAATACAGACGCCAGAAAAGAAATCCTTGCATATATGGTCAAATGACTTTTGATAAGGCTACCACCACCATTCTCTGTAGAAAGGACAGTCTTTTCAACAAGTGGTGCTGGAAAAGCTTGATAGTCACATGGAAAAGAGTAAGGTAGGAGACATTGCTTACACAGTTACAAAAATTAACTCAAAATGGATCTAAGACCTAAAATCATAAAATTCAGAAGAGAACAGAAGAGTAAAGCTTCATGTCATTGGATTTGGCAATAATTTCTTGGGTATGGGTATGACATCAAAAGCATAGGCAACAAGAGAAAAAACTTAGATAAATTAAACTTCAACATTAAAAACTTTGGGGCATTAAATGACACTATCAAGAAAGCAGAAAAGCAACCCACAGAATGGGAGAAGATGTTTGCAAATAATGTGTCTTTTAAATGATTACTATCCAGAATATACAAAGAACTTCTGTAACTCAAAAATAACTTTAAAAAAATAATCAACCCAATTCAAAAATCAGCAAGGGGCTTCAATAGCCATTTCTCGAAGGGAGGTATACAAATGGCCATTAAGCACATGAAAAGGAATTCAACATAACTAGTCATTAGGCAAATGAAAATCAAAACCACAATGAGATACCACTTCATGTCCACCTAGATGGCAATTATTTTTTTAAAAAAAGAAAATAACAAGTGTTTTCAAAGTTGTAGAAAATGGGAACCGTTGTGCATTAATGGTAGGAATGCAAAATGGTGCAGCCGCTGTGGAAGACTGTATGGTGGTTTCCCCCCAAATCAGGTATAGAATTACCATATGATCCAGTAACTCCACTTCTATGTATATAACAAACAAACAAACAAAATTAAAACAGAGACTGAAATAGATAAGGTGGAAAGGTGGAAACAACCCAGGTGCCCATCAGCAAATGAAAGGATAAACAAAATGTGGAATATATATACAATGCAATATTATTCAGGCTTAAAAAGGAAAGAAATTCTGATGTATGCCACAACATGGATGAACCTTGAAGACATTATGCTAAATAAATAAGCCAGATACAAAGTAACAATTAATTATTTGAGTTACTTAGAGTAGTGAAATTCATAGATACAGGAAGTAGAATGGTGATTTACAGGGTCTGAGGGGAGAAAGGCATGAAGAGTTTTTGCTTAATGGGTACAGGGTTTCAGGTTGGAACAATGAAAAAGTTCTGCACATGGATGGTGTGGATGATTGCACAACAATGTGAATGTCATTGCATTTTATACTTAGCATGGTTAAAATAAGGTTTTTGTTATGTATATTTTATATTTTACCACAATGAAAGAAAGGAAGGAAGGAAAGAAGGAAAGGAGGGAGGGAGGGAGGGCTGGCCGGGCATGGCTCAACGGTTGAGCGTCGACCTAGGATCCAGGCAATCCAGGTTCAATTCCCGGTCAGGGCACATGCCCAGTTGCGGGCTTGATCAATGACTCTGTCATCATTGATGTTTCTGTCTCTCTCTCTCCCCTCCTTCGTCTCTCTGAAATCAATAAAGATATATTTAAAAAAAAAAGAAGAAGAAGGAAGGAAAAGAAAGAAAGAAAAGAGAAAAGAAAGAAAGAAAGAAAGAAAGAAAGAAAGAAAGAAAGAAAGAAAGAAAGAAAGAAAGAAAGAAAGAAAGAAAGAAAGAAAGAAAGAAAGAAAGAAAGGGACCCAATTCCACAGAAAATTGGTTTATCCTGCCAAGAAATTTCCTCTTTATCAAAGAAAATATTTTCTTTAGGAGAAAGGCTTGGAATTTAGCAATGATAGTGTATGCTTAGAATGGTCTAATCGTCTAATAACTACATATAGTTAATTGTTGGTCATCTCTAAATATCATTTTAAAAATAGTATTATAAGATTTTTTTAAATTCAATTTTTATTTCAGAAATTTTTCACAAAGAAAACTTTAGTCCTAGCTGACTTCACTCTTGAACAATATCACACCTTTAAAAGAAAAATATATTAACAGCCCTACAGAACTTTTCCAGAAAACACAGGAGGAAAGTACAAGAATTTTATGAGGGCAGCGTTACTTTTATAAAAAGAACAGAAAAATACACTACAAGGGCGTGGGGAAGCACTACAGACCAATATCCCTGATGAACATAGATATAACATTCTGTAATGAAAATTTAGAAATTTGAATCCAGTGATATATGATAAGTATAATCTGTGACCATGCAGAGTTTATCCTAAGAATGCAAGGTCATTTTAACATTTAAAAAAAATGCATCAGTTTATTTTGCCGTATTAAGAGAATGAAAGAAAAACAATGATTATCACAATATATGACAGAAAAGTTGTTTGATAATATAAAACATTTATTCATGATAAGCATCTGCTAACTTAAGAACATAAGGGAACATCTTCAACCTGATAAAGTGCTTCTACCCAAAACCTGCTGCTGGCATTATAGTTAATGGTGAAAGACTGAATGTTTCTACCATAAGATTAGGAATATGGCAGTATCTCCACTCTTACCATGTCTGGTCAACATTATACTTGGGGTATTATCTGATAAGGCAAGAAAAAGAAACTGTATTTTCAAAGGACATGATAGTTTGCACAGAAAATACCAAAAAAAACCAAAAAAAAACTCCCAGATCTAATAAGCAACTTAACAAGGTCACAGGAGAGAAGGTCAATGTAGAAAGTTTTTTTTAAATTTCAATATACTAGGAACAAATAATTGAAGGTGGATTTTTTTTTAAATATCACATACACTAGCAGTAAAATAAATGAAATACCTATGGATAATTTAACATTATGTTTGCAAGACTTGTACGCAGATAACTATAAAATATTGCCTAGAGAAATTAAAGAAGGCCAATATACATGGAGGTATACATATTACGTTCATGGATCAGAAGACTCAAAAATGTTTAAGATGTCAATTCTCTAGTAATTCATCTATAGATTTACCATATTCATAATTAAAATGAAAAGCTACTACTAAAACGTATGGAAATGCAGATGACGCAGAATAGCAAAGCCATTTGGAAAAGAATGCAGATGGATGACTTACACTACCAAATTCCCTGACTTAAAACAAAGGTATGAAAATCATGACAGTGTGGTATTACCATAATGATAGACATATGGATCAATGGATAAAATAGGAAGCCCAGAAGTCGATCTACGCATATATGGTAAGTTGATTTGTGACAAAGGTGCTAAAATAATTAAATTGACCAATAATTAACGAATGGGCTGGAAAAATGCATCTCCATAGGGAAAAACAAACCACAAACAAACTTCAGTACCTCACACTATATGTATAAAAACAACTAAAAATAAATCATAGATGTAAGTGTAAATCATAGCATTGAAAATAGACAAGGAAACAGGATTTGAAAAGTTCTGCGTCATGAAGTTAGGCAAAGTTGTCTTGGGTAGGAAATTCACTCAAAAAGTTTATGATTTGACTCTGGGTGGTGGGCACACAATGCAATATACAGATCATGTATCAGAAATGTACACTTGAAACCTATATAAGCTTATTAACCAATGTCACACCAATAAGTTTAATACAAAAAATGTATAAAGTATAAAAGGAAAATAGTTGATGGGTCATTATTAAAATTAAAAAAAAAAAAAACAAAAAAAACTTTTGTTTCTCAAAAACCAGGGTTCAGTATCTCTGTGAGGCACCATTTTCTACTCCTGTACTGGAACCTCATGACTGACCTTAACCCTTAGAACAGAAACCTGGGTCTACTTATTTTCAATTGCAAAAACTCACTTTATTTTATTAGGCTTCTGCTTGCAAAACTCTCCCCTTTATTTCCTGGCCAACTTCTTCCTTCACTCATTCCAGGCATGCCTCCTTTGGGAAATCTCCAAGACTTTTATTCCAACCCCCAAGGCTGGGTGGCTGCACCTCCTTGGTCTTCCCTTGCCACGTAAAACTTCCTTCCATCTCTCTCTATTGTAACCATCCTTCTTTTTTGGCTTCTCTCCCACAGAGACTCATTCATTTCTATAACCGCAGGCCAAGGCCCAAGATAGGCTCCAGAGAAGATGAGCCCTGTATTTTCACAGTTATATAAAAGATGCTTTCCTAAACAACACTATTATTTCAAAAACCAAATAAAAGACTCTGAGGCCACCTATTTCCTCTTTCCCTTCTGGGTATTGTTTGCCCTTTGAAGTCAGTGGTGCTGACCCTCCTAGATCTGGGTGGTAAACAGGGGGCAAAACTAGGCAGCTTTGTTTGAAACCCAAGTGTCAGAGATGGAATTACATATAGCGGGACTAGGCAACAATGAGTTCTCGCCTCAGTTGTTCTGCTTTCAACTTAGTCTAGCACAGGCCTGTCCCCTCTGTCCCTCACATTTTCCGAGCCCTCCAGGCCCCAAACCACCTGTCTACTATCTACCAGATGTGGACTGTCTCACAGATGTGGCATTTCACATAACCCTCTGAGAGGAAGACCTCTGAGAGGTGTTGATTTGGACTGTGGATGCCATCACCCAACGCACCCTCCTTGCTTTGATAACCCATTTGGACCCATTCCCATCTATGACATCCCCACCAAATGACAACTCACTATCTGCCTGAATACCCTTGTTTTTTTGTTGTTTCACAAGTAGATACCTGGTTTGAGCCTGCTGGGAGGAGAGGGGAGGAGAAGAGGGGAAGGGGGGGGGGGAGGAGAGGTAGGGAGGGGAGGGGGCAGGGGAGAGGGGAGGGGGGAGGGGAAAGGGGAGGGGGAGGGAGGGGAGGGGGAGGTGGAAGAAGAAGGAGGAGGGGGGAGGGAAGGAAGGAAGGAAGGAAGGAAGGAAGGAAGGAAGGAAGGAAGGAAGGAAGGAAGGAAGGAAGGGAGGGAGGGAGGGAGGCAGGGAGGCAGGGAGGCAGGGAGGCAGGGAGGCAGGGAGGCAGGGAGGCAGGGAGGCAGGGAGGCAAGAAGGAAAGGGGCACTGGAAGGGTGGGAGTAAGAGGCACAGGAACAGAGTTGATGTCCCGTACCAGAAATGTATCCACTGCTTGAGCATAGTGCACTGGGCTGTAGGAGGGAGGAAAGACAGGGCGGGGCCAGAGGGACTGAAGGGGCGTGGAGGAGACAGGCCCTCTGCCTATTTGCACCCAGCAGAGTGAAAAGTTTAGCTGGTCTCTTCAAGGAAGTTCTGTTGGTCACTACTGGCACGTTGCACTCTCTTGGAACCATGATCTTCACTCCTTTCTTTCCACCTCCTGCCCTGATGAGATTGATTTCCCTCTGTTGTCCTGAGATGTCAGACCCAGGGGTCTGTAGTGGTCCCTGCTGTATCCCCAGCACCTAAAACAGGGCTGAGGATGCACATAACACTTGTTGAATGAGGTAACGAATGTCAGGGAAGACAGGAGGCAATAGGATAAGGCTACTTAGTGGTTTTTGTTTTGTTTTTTTCGGAACATGAAAGGCCAGCTTAAAGTCACTAAGGAATTTGTTGTTTTGTTGGACACTATGGAGAACTTACCCAATGGCACGTGCTTACCCAGGGAGTCTGCTGGTCCCCAGGGATCTTGGAGGAATGGGTTCCAGAGAGCCCTGGCATTTCTCACCAAGTCGTTCAGGTGAGAGCTTGGAGCCAGCCTCTGCCTCCCCTTCCCTTTCTTCCCAGAGCCTCCGGGCCAGGCCTGACTACCCCAAGGTTCCCAAGGGTCTAGCTGTCATTCTGCTTTGCCTTTATAGGGGAGGATACCAGACACTTGGAAACTGAGACCAGGGTGCCACAGGCAGACCATGAATGGTGGTCAGGCCCCCTCTGCTGCCACATGCCCCTGCTTGATCACTGGGCCTGAAATAAATGTGGCACGTCTGATTGGTTTTGCTTCAACTTTTTAACAATGTAACTTTCAACACTGACACCAGCCTCAGGTGAACTGGGGCTTGTCAGTTGTGGTGGTGGTGGTGGGGAGGGTGGCCGAAGGAGGGAGCTATCTTCTTACTTAATCCTACAAGGCTGTACACCCTCCTTTGTGGAGCAGTGTCACTGGTTCCTTAGTCACAGTTGCAATAGACTGCAGCTAATGAAGAGTGAATTTTCCACAGCCTACAGCTCTGACTCCGATGGGGGTAATGACTACAAGAATAAGGGAGGAATAACAACTCTCTCACCCCAATGCCACATAGTCTTCTTATCTGAGAACAACCAGGCAGTGTTTATATGGAGGGGAGAAGATGTGGAAAAAGAATCTCTGGATCCTAAGAAAATCTCTTAGGCCCATATACACCTATTCAGTTTGCAGACCCCTGCTCCACCATAAGACAGGAACTCCTCCCCCCCCCCCCCCCCCCCCCCGCCAACGGGGAACCGCGTCTCTAACTACACATTGTTCATTTTCACATGATGAGGGTTTTATTCCCCCTTCCTAAGGTGACTTTGGTATGTACTCCGACATAATATCAGCTGGGGAAGTCTATCCAAGGGAGCTGGAGCATAATTTGTCCCTTTAACCTCACAACCCATGGTGGCTCTGTTATGTATTGCAACACCAAGAATCACTAAGCCAATGGACAAAGGTATAGGATGTTCTCTTTCAGATCAAAGATCCTAATTAGCACACAGGAACACCAAAATATTCTTTTCCCCTAATGCACCTAATCCTCTATGCAAGGCCAGGAGAGGAAAAAGTACTTGGACAGGACCTGCTGTGTGAATCAATTGCCCTTTAGTTGTTCAGAGGTCCAGCATCTTTAAGCACTAATGAACCTCAGAGGAGGTAGGGTTCAGGGAGGAAACAACACTTGGGAGTCCCATAGCCCTTTCACAGCCCTTTTCCTACATTTCTAGAGGGCAGCCAAGATGGGACCCATAGGTACAGAACAGATGAAACTGTTAATCTTAGTGTGACTTGTTTGCTTTATTTATTTAATTTTTTTCTGTAGTTTCACTCTGATATAGTTAAGATTTTTTAAAGTTTTTAATATTTTATTTATTTATTTATTTATTTATTTATTTATTTATTTATTTATTTATTTAAGTTTCTTTATCTTTATGGTTGAGAATATTACAGGTGTACCCTTTTTACTCCCATTGATCCCCTCCACCCCACATCCATCCCACCCCCAGGCTTTCCCCATACCAATGTCTGTGTCCATGGGTTATGCTTATAAACATACAAGTTCTTTGATTAATCTCTCCCCACCCACTCCCCCCTCCCCACCTTCCCTCTGAGATCCCTCAGTCTGTGCCATGCTTCTATGTCTCTGGATTCACTTTGTCCATCACTTTATTTTGTTTATTATATTCCACATATAAGTGTGGTCATGTGGTACTTGTCTTTCTCTGACTGGTTTATTTCACTTAGCATAATACTTTCTGGTTCCTGCCATGCTGTGGCAAAGGATAAAGATCCTTCTTCTTTACAGCTGCATAATATTCCATGGTGTAAATGTGCCACAGCTTTTTTATCCACTCATCTACTGATGGGCACTTGGGCTGTTTCCAGATCTTAGCTATTGTAAATTGCGCTGCTATGAACATAGGGGTTCATAAGTTCTTTGTGGTTGGTGTTTCAAGTTCCTTAGGATGTATTCCTAGAAGCGGGATGGATCACTGGGTCAAATGGCAGGTCAATTTTTAATATTTTAAGAAAACACCATACTGCTTTCCGTAGTGGCTGCACCAGTCTGCATTCCCACCAGCAGTGTACTAGGGTGCCCTTTTCTCCACACCCTCGCCAGCACTTGTAGTTCGTTGATTTGTTGATGTTAGCCATTCTGACAGGTGTGAAGTGATACCTCATTGTGGTTTTAATTTGCATCTCTCTGATGATTAATGACGTTTAGCATTTTTTCATGTCTCTTAGCCATTTGTATGTCCTCTTTGGAGAAGTGTCTACTTAGGTCCTTTGTCCATTTTTTAATTGGACTGTTTTTCTTCCTTTTGTTAAGTTGTATGAGTTCCTTATATACTTTGGATATTAACCCTTTATCAGATGTGTCATTGCCAAATATGTTCTCCCATACAGTGGACTCCCTTTTCATTTTGTTGATGGTTTCTTTTGCTGTGCAGAAGCTTTTGATGCAGTCCCATTTGTTTATTTTTTCCATAGTTTCTCTTGCCCTAGGAGATGTATCAGCAAACATATTGCTATGAGATATGTCTGAGATTTTGCTGCCTATGTTTTCCTCTAGGGTTTTTATGGTTTCATGTCTTTTATCCATTTTGAATTTACTTTTGTGTATGGTGTAAGTTGGTGGTCTAGTTTCATTTTTTTTTGCATGTACCTATCCAATTTTCCCAGCACAATCTATTGAAGAGACCGTCTTTACTCCATTGTATGTTCTTGCCTCCTTTGTCAAATATTAATTGATCATAATGGCATGGGTCAATTTCTGGGTTCTCTGTTCTGTTCCACTGATCTATATGTCTGTTCTTGTGCCAGTACCAGGCTGTTTTGATTACAGTGGCTTTGTAGTATAAGTTGATATCTGGTATTGGGATCCCTCCAACTTTGTTCTTCTTTCTCAAGATCGCCATGCCTATTCGGTGTCTTTTTTGGTTCCATATAAATTTTTGAAGCGTTTGTTCTAGATCTGTGAAATATGCTGTTGGTATTTTAATTGGGATTGCATTGAATTTATAGATTGCTATGGGTAGTATGGACATTTTAATGATGCTAATTCTTCCCATCCATGAACATGGTAAACTTTTCCATTTGTTTATATCTTCCTCTATTTGTTTTTCAGTGTCCTGTAGTTTTCTGAGCACAGGTCATTTACATCTTTGGTTAAGTTTATTCCTAGGTATCTTATTTTTTTAGTTGCAATGGTAAATGGGATTATTTTTTTAGTTTCTGTTTCTGAGAGTTCATTATTGGTGTATAAAAATGCTATCGATTTCTGGGTGTTAATTTTGTATCCTGCTACCTTGCTGAATTCACTTATTAAATCTAGTAGTTTTTTGGTGGAGTCTTTAGGATTCTCTACGTACAATATCATGTCACCTGCAAATAATGACAGTTTTACTTCCTCCTTTCCCATTTGGATGCCTTTTATGTTTTCTTCTTGTCTGATCTCTGTGGCTAAGACTTCCAGTACTATGTTGAATAAGAGTGGTGAAAGTGGACACTCCTCTCTTGGTCCTGTTCTTAGGGGAAATGGTTTTATTTTTTGCCCATTGAGTATGGTGTTGGCTGTAGCTTTGTCATATATGGCCTTCATTATGTTGAGGTATGATCCCTCTATTCCCACTTTCCTGAGAGTTTTTATCAAAAATGGGTGTTGGGTTTTATCGAATGTTTTTTCTGCATCTATTGCTATGATCGTGTGATTTTTGTCTTTCAGTTTCTTTGTGTGATGTATCACGTTTATTGATCTGCGAATATTGTACCAGCCTCGCATCCTTGGAATAAATCCCATGTGGCCATGGTGTATGATCTTTTTAATATATTGCTGGATCCAATTTGCTAATATTTTGTTGAGGATTTTAGCATCTATGTTCATCAGGGATATTGGCCTGTAACTCTCTTTCTTTGTAGTGTCTTTATCTGGTTTTGGAATCAGGCTAATGTTGGCCCTGTAAAAAGAGTTTGGAAGTGTTCCTGCCTCTTGGATTTTTTGAAATATTTTGAGGAGGATAGGTGTTAGTTCTTCTTTGGATGTTTGGCAGAACTCACCTGTAAATCCATCTGGTCCAGGGCTTTTGTGTGCTGGGAGCCCTTTGATTACTGTTTCAACTTCATCAGCAGCTATCAGCCTATTTAGACTTTTCTGACTCTTCCTGATTGAGTTTTGGAAGGTTGTATTTTTCTAGGAATTTATCCATTTCATCCAGGTTGTCCAGCTTGGTGGCATATAGTTGTTCATAGTATTTTCTTACAATCCTTTGTATTTCTGTTGGGTCAGTTGTCATTTCACCTCTTTTGTTTCTGATTTTGTTTATTTGGGTCCTCTCTCTTTGTTTCTTGATGAATCTGGCTAAAGGTTCATCAATCTTGTTTATCTTTTCAAAGAACCAGCTCTTGGTTTCATTGAGCTTTTGTATTGTTTTTAGTCTCTACGTCATTAATTTCTGCTCTGACCTTTATTATTTCTCTCCTTCTACAAGAAATGATATATGCATTACCCATGGACACAGACAATAGTATGGTGAAAGCCTGGGGTGGGGTGGGAGAAGGGGGGGGAGGAGGTCAATGGGGAGGGGACGGGACATCGGTAAAACTTTCAACAATGAAGATAAATTTTTAAAAAAAATAAATGATATGGTTAAATATGGGGCACAACTCAGCAGCCGCACTTGAAACCCAAGCGGCAGAGATGCGATTTAATGTAGCAGGACTAGGCGACAAAGAGCCCTCCACTCTGTTCCTCACTTTTGGTACAACCCAACCCTGTCCAGGGTTCTCAAATCTGACCCTAACATTTCCCAAGCCCTCTGGGCCCAGAGCCGTCTGCTCACTACCTGTCAGATGCAGACTGACACCCAGACCCAACACTACACTTCATCTCCTGAAAGGAACACCTCTGCTGTTGATTTGACTTCGGGCTTCCGTCACCCACCTAAACCCCTCTTGGCTTTGATGCACCATGTGGCCTTACTTGCCTCCCACTTTGTACAAGCCTTTGGATTCTGTGGCCTGGCAGCAGAAGATACTTTCCTCTGCCATCCCCGGAATCATAGGGTAGTCTCATATGCCTCCCCATTTACATCCCTGTTCCTGCTGCTTGGGGGAACCTCGTTTTCTCCGGCTGACCTTGGGCAAGTCCTTCCTCCTCTTTGGGTTGGGCACTTCCGGAAGTGATTGCCTGGGTTTTCAGTAAGGAGGGCTCAGAATCTGTTGAAAAGTGTTCAATATGCCTCCCCTTACTGTCAGCCATGACTGGGAATGAGTAAACTTGTGCATCTCAAGAGGGGCCCCATCACCCTCTTGAACAAGCAGGTGAACAGTTAGAGCACAGGGGGCAGTTATGTCGACCAAGGGGTCAGATAGGTCAGCAGTAGGGAAAGAAGTGGGTCATCAGCTTTCCATCTTTGTTTCTGAAATATGACTGAGCCCAAGTTCTGAGCTCTCCTCCTTTGCCTCCACCCTCACCCGCACCCTTAACTACATCATGTCACAATGCTTGCACCCAAGGGAATGGCCCAGGTAGGTTAGGATAGTGGACTGTTTCTTGGGAGAGGGTATGGGGTCAGACAAATCTCCCTGCTCTTATGGTGAACAGATGACCATTGGAGTGTGTGCGTGAGCAAGAGATCAAGCATGTTTGTTTGTTTGTTTGTTTGTTTGATTTTGCCCCATCTACACTCATTCTCTCTGGTGCTATATCCCAGTAAATCCTGGGCAACCTTAGGAAGATGGCAACTTTTGTCCTCAGCTCTGCCAAACATTGCACAGCCTTCAGTGTTATACAGGGGCTTTACACTTGTTTCAGTCCCCAGTAGTCCAAAACAAAGTGAGTGGTGTGAGTTCTATTCTGAGGTTACATCACCAGCAAGGGACAGAGCCAGGATCTGGTCCCTGGTCGATTCAAGGCAAGGGTCCTTCTATTACACCAGTTCAGCCTAAGTGCCACTGTCCCCAACGAAGAGCCATGAAGTCCTGATCACAGCTCATCCTGTGCAGTCTCACACCCAACAAAGCTAAAACATTAAGGGGGTCAGAGTTCCTAGGTGACATGATTGCCTGGAGACAGTTGTGACCACTCACTGTCCAATCTCATCCCACACCACGCACCACTGGGGAATTATTTCTACTAATAAATTAATGGTGGTAACCCAATGCGGAGAAAAATAACGATATCAGCTGTACCCTTCACCCGTTGCTCCATGTGGTCCCCTGAGGCAATTCTACAGACCTCCGGGGTGCTCCTGAGCACGGTCTGAAAACCGCTGGTCTCATGCAAAAGATGGAGTCTAATGGTGGACCTTTTAGGCACAGAACAATGAGTGAGTGGACGTCCTAGGGGTTCCCGTCAAATCACATTAATCTTCTGTTTTCTTACTGTATGGGGAAAGTTGCATCTCACTGGGACCCTCAGTGTGGGGCCCTCAGCTCCTCAGGGCGGGCAGGTCAATCTTTCAGCCTTCCCAAAGGAGAGCATGCTCTTGAGGACCACTCCCACAAAAAGCTGACCCATCCTCCCTGCACTGATTATGAAGAGGGACTTGGTTTTTCTGTGACTGCAGTGTGAGGAAATGGACTGAGATCTCGCCAGAAGAGGACAGTGTGGGCTCTGTTTGTATCCATGACCCCGCCAGTCAATTTTGTTCATCACTGCCCATCTTCAGACACTCTTGATCTCAATCACAGACAAAAGACAGTTAGGCAGAGGAACTCCACCCACAGAACACCTACTCACTTGTGGGTTTTAAAATGTGTGCTAAAACACAGTGGAAGAGGGGTTGGAGGGAAGTGGCTTGATTTGAGAGATGTTTTCCATAGGGTAGATAGGATGGCACTGGATTAGGTTGGAGGTGGGCCTGGGGAGGAGGGACAAAGGGGGGCCCAAGATGACACCCAGATTTCCGCTTGAGTGACCTGTGGCCTGTGGTTACCATGCACCAAGATATGGATCGCAGGTGGAGAAGCAAGATTCAGTGGGATGCTGAAGATGTGAGGTCTGGACTTGGACTCTGCTAAAATTCATAGAGCTGGTGGGTTGGTGAGAAACTACCTAAATATGCTCACAATGCCAAAGGAAATCAACATAATTCTACCCCACTGGGAGAATGGATACATGTTGTTTTCTTTCTTTCTTTCTTTCTTTCTTTCTTTCTTTCTTTCTTTCTTTCTTTCTTTCTTTCTTTCTTTCTTTCTTTCTTTCTCTTTCTTTCTCTCTCTCTCTCTTTCTTTCTTTCTTTCTTTCTTTCTTTCTTTCTTTCTTTCTTTCTTTCTTTCTCTTTTTCTTTCTTTTTTACATGCATGATAACACACATAATAAGTGTGTTATGTTCTGGAGGTACAGTGTGAAGTTGGGGTTCGAAACTGGTGGTTCTTAATCACTTTGGGTATGAGACATTGATGTGAACAAAGGCGATTGCCTCAGGCCCTGATTGGCCACTGGAGAGCCAACAAGACCTGTCTTTCAGGGACATGCATAAACCATTCGTGGCACACGCCATGGAGCATGGTTTGGGAAGCTTTGGCCTTGGGTTACTTACTCATCAATGTTCTCTGGAGGTGATGAGGAGAATGTAAACGATCTCCTCCCAGAGGCAGTAGCTAGACTTGGAAATCATAATCCTATGTTCTCTACTTGCCATGAGAACTAAATGGTACAAAGCATGTAGAGGAGTGTCAGGCAAAACCTGGCCCCCAGTAATGGTGACTTCATATTTCTTTAGAGGGCAGGAACCATGAAATTTTGGGTGGCATTTGTAACTCTACCAGGTATATTATCACCAGTGAGCAATTGATAACGCATAGTAATAACAGTTGGCATTTATTTCATGTGGACTACAAGCAGCTCTGGTTTTCCTGCAGCTGACTGAATGAGTAATCGGTTGGACTTACACTTTCTTTTTTTAAATTTTATTTTTGTTTAAAATATTACAGATGTCCCTTTTTCTCCCCAATGACCCGTTCCACCCCATCCCATCCCTCTCCCCAGTCCCTCTCCCCACCATTGTCCGTGTCCTTGGGTTGTGCATATATGCATATAAATTCTTTAGTTACTCTCTCCCCCTCCACCCACCCGCCCTCCTCCATCCCTCTGACATTCGTCAGTCTCATCTATGGAAGCATAGATGGGACTTATGCTTTCTAATATCTCCCAGTGATGTAGAACTTACCTCATTCATCTCCACAACATACCTGAGGGATTGATGTTGTTACCCTTTGTGGGGGCGGGGGATGAGTCCAAGGACTTACAGGAACAATAGCTTCTATCTCACAGAAGGACTGTGAGGATTAAATGGAGTGCTGCTTCCATGGAGCAGCAGGTGTTGAACCAGGCCCAGAGCCGACACATTGGTCAAGATCTCAGGTTAGCATCTGGGAGCAAATCACTGCATCATCTCAAAGTCTTGTTTTCCACATTTGAAAATTGAGGTAAGTATTCCCAAACTCGCATGGTTGTGGTGAAGGCTAAATTAAGCAGCCAGTATGTACACCCCAAATGAAAAGCGGCCCTATGTGAAGACACAAGAAATAAAATGAAAAGGCAAGTGAGAGGCTGGGAGCAAACATGCTCTTCAATTATAAGAGACCAGAGGATCATATTTACAATATACAGAGAACTTTGATGAACCGACCAAAAAGACACACACCAAACAAACAAAAATAGAAAAGTTAGCAAAAAAATTTGAACAAGCTGTTTACAGGAATGCAAATGGCCAATACAAAAACAATAGGAGCTCAACACCACAAGCCATAAAGGAAATAAAATAACAATGATGCTACATTTTTCAAACTGCAGATTGACAAACATTTTCATAATTAATGATACCAAATGGGTATCATACACTGTTGTTGTCAGGGCAAATTGGTGTAGATTCTTCAGAGAGCCATTTAGCAGGGATTAATCAACTTTGATATATTTACCCTACTGTGCATCTCCAAATTCTCCTTCGTCCTCCTGCCACAGACCAGAGCTAGAAGCACGTTGGGACAACTGATGCCGCCTAGTCCAGGTCCCTGGGGCTCATGGTGTTCAGATATCATGACCTTAAGATCCATGGCACTGCTCTAGAAAACCTAGTTTGAGCCCTCGACACACCCTTGGGCATCCTCAAGGTCTTTGGAAGGGGTCCCCGATGCTCAGGGCTGAGCCTGAGCCTTGCCTGACTGGGCACTGAAGAATTACAGCCAAAGGTCTCAGGGTCTCTGTGAGACACAGGTTTCTAGATCTGTGCTTCTGTCGACTGGCCTGCCTTGGCTTTCACTAACACATGGAATAGAAACCTGGAGTTTGATTATGCATCCCCGGCAAAGCTGGGGCTCTGCTCACTGCAAATTCAGGGACAGATTCAGGGATTTGGCAGAGCCTTCCTGTCTACAAACTGAGTTTCTGGATTTGAGGATGGGGCTCGTGAGGAGAAAGTACAATGGATGATTACCTGGGTTTGAATTTCATTAGAGCTTGAAGTAAACAATGCACAAATCAGTCTTTCCTTAAGCCTTTAGGCTTATAGATTTATAAATAGAGTGAAATCGGGAGCCATCACTTTCAGTTAGTCATTTAAGCATCTGTGTTAAAGTGGAGTTGCTGGGTTGGAAGCCTGATTAGAGTGGGTTTAAGGCAGAGTAGGGGAGAGGAAAAGAAAGCAATGGTATTAGTCAATGAGGCATCTCAGTACTTGAAGGAGGGTCGGAAAATGTATCAACTGCTTGAACAGTGTCGCCATCTACAGGATGGGGTGGTGGAAATCTGGGCCAGGGAGGCAAGGATGAGTTTCAAGGAGGGGACATGCCCTTAGTCTCTTTACACCCAACAGAATGAAGAGCTCTGCTGGCCTCTAACAATAAGTCCTTTCAGACAGGACAGTCACATCGCACCTCACAGGTGCTAATGGATTTACCTCACTCAGCTCCACAGCATACCTGAGGGATTGAGAAGCACTGATGTTGTTACCCTTTTGGGGGGATGAGTCCAGGGACTCACAGGAATAATGGCTTGAACAGAATACATGAACTTCACTGGCATCTTGCTGCTGCTGAGTCCCAACCCGGTGAATCCGATTTCCCTCCAGAGTCACAGGTCTTTAGCTACAGGAGGGCTGGGATCTAGGCCTCTAGAGTTCACTGTTGTATCCCCAGTGCCTAGAACTGAGCCTGGTGTACAAACGCATGTACACTAAACACTTGATGAAAGAAGGAATGAATGTCAGTGTTGGCCAGGATGATTTTTCTCTATTTTCCAGGACAACAGAGGCTCAGCTGAAGACACTGTACCCTTCATGTATTTTGTCAGCACCACGGAGAACTCATCCAAAGGCACAGGCTTACCCAGGGAGTCTGCTGGTGCCCAAGAGTCTTGAAGGAGCCCATTCCTGAGAGCCCTGGCATTTCTCACCAAGTCCTTTAGATGACAGCTTGGAGTCAGACTCTGCTTCTCTCACTGCTCACAGCCAAGCCAACAAGCCTCACCTTCCATTTCTGCCCAGAGAGCCTCTAAGCCAGGCCTGACATCCCCAGGGTTCCCAAGGGCCTGGTTGTCATTCTGTTTTGCCTTTGTAGGAGAAGATGCCAGACACTTGGTAGCTGAGATGACAGTGCCACAGATGACCCCCTCCACCTCCTTCCCACCCCTGCCCCAGGCCTTCACCCCGTTATTGACTGTGTCCATGGGTTATGAATATATCCATATAACTTCTTTGTTTAATCTCTTCCCACCCTCCACCTCTCTTCCCTCTTTCCTCTGAAATATGATTGTCTGTTGCATGCGTCAATGTCCCTGGATCTATTGACTTCATAAGATTCTGTCGTTCATTAGCTTCTTCTTAAAGAAGACCCTTCAACATTTCTCGTAGTACTGGTCTGGTGGTGACGAACTCCTTTAGCTTTACCTTATCTGTGAAGCTCTTTATCTGACCTTCATTTCTTAATGATAGCTTTGCTGGGTAGAGCGATCTTGGCTGTAGGTCCGTCACTTTGAATATTTCTTGCCTCTCCCTTCTGGCCTGCAAAGTTTCTGTTGAGAAATCAGCTGACACTCGTATGGGTGCTCCCTTGTAGGTAACTAACTGCTTTTCTCTTGCTGCTTTTAAGATTCTCTCTTTGTCTTTTAATTATGATGTGTCTTGTTGTGGGCCTCTTTGGGTTCCTCTTGTTTGGGACTCTCTGTGCTTCCTGGACTTGTAAGTCTATTTCTTTCCCCAGGTAGGGGAAGTTTTCTGTAATTATTTTTTCAAATAGGTTTTTTATTTCTTCTTTTAAAACATATCTTTATTGATTTCAGAGAGAGTAAGGGAGAGGCAGAGAGAGAGAGAGAAACATCAAAGATGAGGGAGTCACTGATCGGCTGCCTCCTGCATGCCCCCAACCAGGGATTGAGCCCTCAAGCCCAGCATGTGCCCTGACCAGGAATCGAACCCCGATCGCCTGGATCCTAGGTCGACACTCAACTGCTGAGCCAAGCCCGGCAGGGCAGTTTTTAATTTCTCACTCTCTTTCTTCTCCTTCTTTAACCCCAATAATACGAATGTTGGGCCGCTTGAAGCTGCCCCAGAGGCTCCTTATACTATCTTCATATTTCTGGATTCTTTTTTCTTTTTGCTCTTCTTGTTGGGTGTTGTTCCAAATTGCTGATTTAATTCTCAGCGTCCTCTGCTCTACTGTTGATTCCTTGTACATTATTCTTCATTTCAGTTCATGTAGCCTTCATTTTAAATTGGTACTTTATTATGTCATCGATGGTCTCACTTGTTTTAGTAATACTCTTACTAACATGCTTGAGCATCCTTATAACCAAAATTCTGAACTCTGTATCTAGTAGCTTGCTTGGTCTATTTCATTTAGTTCCTTTTCTAGAGATTTCTTCTGTTCTTTCCTTTGTGACATGTTTGTTTGCCTCCACATTTTGTCTGCTCCCAGGTGTTTCTTTCTATGTATTAGGTAGAGCTGTTATGTCTCCTGGAATTTGTAGAGTGGCTTTGTACAGTAGGTGTCTTGTAGGGTCCAGTGGCTCAGCCTCCCCAGTCACCTGAGCTGGGCCTTCTAGGTGCTCCCCTGTGTGGGCCATGTGGTCTGACCTGTTGTAGTTGAGCCTTGGTTGCTGTTGGAGTCACTGGGAAGAATTGATCCCTAGGCCAATGGGTTGTGAGGACCAGCTGCAACTACAGCCAAAGAGCTGCTGTGCTGGAGACACCTCTATGGAGCAGGATTTACTTCAGTGGAGCTTTGGTGTTCACCAAGTGTGCCCCTTGAGTGTGTCACTCGTGGATGTGGTAGGGTTGTAATCCAGAGTGGTCGAGTCTCACCACCAGGTGCACTGTCTCTGGGGCCTCGGAGGAGGTGCAAAGTCAGCCCCTGCCAGTGCCTTGCCCAGGGCCAGCCAGCATGAGCTACACAGCAAACCAGAGTTGGCTGCTACTTGTGCTGTGCTTAGCGTTGTCCAGAAGAGGCCAAGCTATGAGCCAATGCAGGCTGCCACTAGTGCCAGGCCTGGGGCCACTTATCAAACTGTATGGGGCCCGCTGCTGCTTGTTTGAGAGATTTTAGTAAAGTCCTAAGCGTGAGGCTCGAGAGGCCACTTGCATAGAAAAGCCACTGGAAATGGCTTGGATGAGTTTGCAGGTAGGGAGGGGTGGGGTCTCCAGGAGTCACCTGGGCAAGGTGAAAGGTGTGAGTCAGGTGCTGGAGATTCAAATTTGGCGCCTGCCTGCCAGCTGTGTGCTGGGAGGGCTCGCCAAAGGAGCCATGGCCTCTGCCACCCCTTCTGCCTGGGAGGAAGCCGCCCCTCCACCTCTCGCCCCGATTTCAGGCAGGTTAGTTCCTCCCCAAGTGTCCCAGATTCCTTTCAAGCTGCTGCCTGGTGCTGAGGATCAGAGGGAGCGTGTCTGAGTGAGTCTGTGCTCCAGTCCTTTAAGAGGAGCTGCCTGGGACACCACTTCCCCCCACCCCCCCACCCCCTCCTCGACAGTCCAGCTGGTTTTCACAGCCTGAAGTTGTGGGGACTTCTCTTCCCAGCCTTGGAGCCCTGGCCTGGGGGCCCGATGTGGGGCTGAGAACCCTCACTCCTCCGGGAAACCTCCACCACTGAGATATTCCTCCGAGGTGTAAACCGAGGCACTGGGTGTGGGCCAGCACCCACGTCTCTGAGATTCAGCCCCGATCTGCCCGCATCTCTGCCCCTCCTACCGGTCTTTTTGCTCCTTCAGTTCCCTCCTTGTAGGGCTTATCTTCAGCCAGATTTCAGGAGGTTCTGAGTGATGGTTGTTCTGTATTTTAGTTATAATTTTGATGTGGTTGTGGGAGGCAGCGCGTATAGCTGTTACCTACGCTGCCATTTTGTTTCTCTTCCCAGAATAAGACTATGTTTGATGGAGACTGATCGCTCTATTGGTTTTAAACATTTCAAAAATGTGGCTGTTAGGCACTGACTGAGTGACAGCCCTTGGGACAGGGTATGAGGGTACCAATTGGTGAGTAGAAGCACGGAGAGATTGGGTCAGAGGGAGAGATGTTGCAGAACCTGAGGCTTTTAGAAGCTTTAGAGCCACTAAGTTATAAGCTGACTACAACGACCCTCACCCCACCTTTGGAAAGAGTCTCTCCAGCACCCGGCCTCATCTATCACCTCAGGTTGTTTATCTCACTTTTTTTTTTTTTTTAATATATCTTTATTGATTTCAGAGACAGGAAAGGAGAGGGAGAGAAAGAGACAGAAACATCAATGATGAGAGAGTCATTAATCGAGCCCACAACAGGGACATGTGCCCTGACTGGGAATCGAACCCTGATCACCTGGATCCTAGGTCGACGCTCAACCGCTGAGCCACGCCCGGCCAGACTTCTCTCACATTTTGACACCATGTCCTTTAGTAAGCTGCCCTTGCTATGTATTGCATTGCAATAGCAGCAGGGGGAGAGCTGAGTCTGGTGAGTGCTTCCCAGAACTGAGGGAAAGCCTGGGCTTTTCTGGGACTGTTCTGATCCTGGCTAAGATTATGCCAGGGAAGTCCAGCCCCCTGCAGTCTGTGCCTTCATGACTTAATGAGACCGTTTGGTTCCTCAGAAACTCCCCAACCCACCAGGCCCCTGAACTTGCCTCTGAGCCACACCAAGGAAACGTGGGGTGCAGGGCCTATGAGAGTCCCTCCTTTTGTTTTTATTTTTTAATTGAATTTATTGGGGTGACATTGGCTCACAAAATCAGAGAGGTTTCAAGTGTACAACTCAACAAAACATCATCTGCACACTGCATCATGTGCGCATCACCCCAAGCAAAGTCTCTTTCCCTCCCCATTTATCCCCTCTCTGTCCACTTCCACCTAGCCCCCCCCCCTTTCCCTCTGGCTATCACCACACTGTTGTCTGTGTCTATGTGTTATATATATGTGTGTGTGAGAGTGTGTGTGTGCATTTGCTTAATCCTTTCACCTTCTTTCATCCAACCCCCCAACCACTCCCTCCCTTCTAACAGCTGTCAGTTTGTTCCATGTATCCATGCCTCTGTTTCCATTTTGTTCATAAGTTTATTTTGTTCATTAGATTCCACATATAAGTGAGATCATATGGTATTTGCCTTTCTCTGACTGGCTTATTTCACTTAGCATAATAATCTCCAGGTCCATCCATGCTGCTGCAAAGGGTAAAAGTTCCATCTTTTTTATAGCTGCATAGTATTCCATTGTGTAAATGTGCCACAGCTTTTTTATCCACTCATCTACTGATGGACTGTTTCCAGATCTTGGCTATTGTAAATAACGCAACTATGAACATAAGGGTGCATATATCTTTTCTGATTGGTGTTTGGGGATTCTTAGGATATAATCCCAGAAGTGAGATTGCTGGGTCAGAAGGCAATTCCATTTTTAATATCTTGAGGAAACTCCATACTGTTTTCCACGGTGGCCGCAGCAGTCTGCTCCTTCTCTTCTGTTTCCACTGTTAGGATAGTATAATATTTCAAACCTGCCCGAAAACAGAGAGAATAACACAGCAGCCACCACTCCTGTTTAATAATACTTTGCCATAAGTGCTTCTGATCTCTCTTGACTTTTGAATTAAATATCATGGACATATAAAGCATCCCCAGCCCATACTCACTCACCCCCTCCCTAAAGTAGGTCCCCCTCCTTGGTGTCTGAAAAATCCTAGGTCTCCGTGTAGCTTCAGAGCCATTCCCCTTCCTACAAGGGTGACCCCACATCACTTTAGAAATGGTCGCCTGATGTCTCCTGGTGAACACGGGGGATTCTACAACCCTGAGTCCCAAACCAGGGAGGAAAAGCAAGAACTCCTCAGCAGCTTTTACAGATAACCCAGGACCCAGCTCTCCATAAACTTGTTCTCTGGAGGTGAGCTCTTCATCTGTTTTTCCAAGAGAGGCCAGAAACACTATCCTGGGTCCCAGCCCTGCTCAAGTGATAAGAATGTTCCATTCACACAGGGGGCTGCTCCCTTGCTAGCTGCTGTCACACCCTATGGGCCCAATGGCCAAGTATGGCTGGCGGGGATGGGGAAGAAGGCAGGCCAGGCAGACCCGAGTCTTGGTGAGACCCATCCAATGGGTTTACTGGAAGCTGGCTGGGATCACCAGACCACACAGCACTGTCCAAGGCGACCCATTAACTGTTAGCTCCACCAAGGCAACTGATACCCGCAATGGCTCACTATACTGAGGTGGGCACAGAGAGCAAGTGTGGTAGACCGCCTTCCAAAATAGCTTCTAAGATCCCTGCATCCTGGCAGTCATGCCCCTGTATAATCCCTTCTTTTTGCGTGTGGGCCTTGCTTCTAACTGATAGCATTTGGCAAAAGTGATGGCAGTCATTTCTGAAGTTAGGCTATACCAAGACTGTGACTTTCATCTTACTGGCTTTCATTCTCTCTCTCTCTCTCTCTCTCTCTCTCTCTCTCTCTCTCTCTCTCACTCGCTCTTCTTGCATTCTTGCTCTGATGGAGAGAGCCATATGGTAAGGAGCTGACGGCAGTCTCTGGCCAACAGCCAGAGAGGATCTGAGGGTCTCAGTCTAGTGACCCATGAGGAACAGGAATCTGCCAATAGCCACATGAGTGAGCTTGGAAACGGATCTTTTATCAGTTGAGCCTTCACATGAGACCACAATCTTAACGGCAATCTTGTGAGAGGTGGGAAGTAGAGGGTCCAGTTAAGTCATGCCCAGGTCCCTGATCCACAACCCCCTGAGATAATAACTGTGTATCAGTTTAAGCCACCATCTTTGGGGGGTAATTTGTTGTGCAGCAGTCAATAATAATGAAGACACTAGGAATCTCTGGAGGCTGGAGGGCAGGAGACAGAGGCCTGACTCAGGCTGGGAGGAATTTTCAGGGGCCAGAGTGGCATAGGGTGTGCCCATCTTGGTCTGACCTGGGGTCTAGTTCCAGCTTTGTCACTAATCATCTGTGTCACCCTGGGCTAATCACTTGAACACTCTGGTTCAGTTTGCTCTTCTGTAACATTTGACTGATACTCAACATGCAGGACAATTGAAACGATAACCATCAATTTATTTGTAACTCCCATGACAGAATGTCTGAAACATACAAGGCCCTCAGTAAATGGCAGTCATGTGTTTTAGTATATATTTTTTTATCTGGGACCCTGTATCCACCTTGTAGGAGCTCCCCAGTGATCCAGGAGCATTCCAGTACTCGAATAAAGCAAGCAAGGAAACAAGAAAACAGGCAACAATATCTTCCCTATCCTGTTGCGCAAAACATTTGTTCTCCAGGAAGGGAGACATATCAGAGGAGATATTTTTCTAAAAAATTATTGTGTGAAAGAGGCAGGCCCAGATGGATGCAGTTCAGAGTCCATATTCCTTACACAGAGGAGCATATTTCCCCTCCCTACTTCCTCACTCCTTCCCTCCATGGTTGCTTCCTTCTATCTCCCTCTCTTTCTCCCTCTCCCCTTCCCTGCCTCTCTCTCTCAGTTGCCTGTTTCCAAGATACTATCCCCACACTTCTGCCTCTTTTCACTCATTTCACGCCTACTAAATACCCAACACTTCCTTACGTCTTCCTTGTTTTAGTCTAGATAAACTCATATCAATGCTCTAATTATACACTGGCCTCTAACTCCCCCAGATCACAGAGGACAGTCCCTGGTCACTGGCTTCTGGAGCACAGCTCAAGAGGGTATGACCCTGATCTCTTGATTATTCCCTATTAGGAGACCCAGTTCATATGGTATAGAAACCTACACAGGGACAGAAGCCCAGGACACATCCCAGACCAAGAATGGAGGCTTTTTCTGGATCACACAGATCCAAAATGAGATGATTCTGTGAGAGCCCCTTTCTATCCAAGATCTTGTCTCTCTTCCCTCAGACCTTCCACCTGAACATCTGGACTTTGTTCCTCTCCTACAGCCTCGTCTCTCTCCACAGCTTGTCTAAAATTTGCCTTCAGTCCCAAAAAGGAACTTTCAATTGTGCTCTATCTCAGGGCCTTTGCACTTACAGCTCTCCTCTGACACCAGTATTTCCCTATTTGGCCTCTCACTTGTCCTCCTGGTCTCTGATGTTCCTAGCCCCATAAGGAACCCTTCTTTGTTCCCAGCTCACCCGAGTCCTTGGTCACCTGTCCTCTCTGCTGTGCACACAAACATATGGGATACTTTTCCCATCAAAGCATTTCACACACTGAACTGTCACCTCTGGTGGGTTAATTTGCATGACCATTTCACCAAGACTCTCATCTCCAGGGCAGAAGCTGTGCCTTGTTGGTCTTGGGCAACCAATACTTGACACAGGGCTTTTACAGACAGCACAGACCCAATAAATATTTATTGGGAAAAAATGAGTCAATGAACATGTTTTCATTAAGAATTTATCGTGCGTATTTGCTCTGATCTGGGACAATGGTGAACAGCATTGTGTTGTTGTTGTTTTTTAATTTCCTCCAGCATGGAATCCAGAGCCTCCCACCCAACAGGAGCTGGATGTTTCCGAAGTCCGGGTTGAGAGCAGTCTTCCTGAAGGTGCCAAAGGTTTTTTCTGCATTTCTAATCTGGCCAAATGTAGGTAGGGTCAGGGGCTTGAGACTGCATGCAATAGAGATGGAAGTAGCTGCCACCACTGCTGACAGATCTCAGGCCCAAGGGTCACGGTTCTGTGACCTTCTCGGTCCCACTTTCACTTCAGGACAGTGCTTGGAGGGAGACCTTTGGCTGTGATGGTGCCGTTCTCCAACTGGTCTGGTGAGAAAACAGGGGGCATAACTTGGCAAACAACACTAGAAACTTAAGTGGTAATGGTGAGATTTAATTGAGCCGGACTTGGCCATGAGAAGATTTCACTTTTATTCCTCACCATCCACCCCCACACACATGCACACAGCCCAAGCCCACAACTCCCCTCCCCCATTCACTACTCACCAGAGGCTGACTTACACACACACACACACACACACACACACACACACACACACACACACAGCACCACATTATACCCTTACAGGAATACTACTGCTGTTGATTTGGATCCTGGCTATCCCAATCTACCTCAGGCCCTCCTTGCCATGATGACCCATTTGAAACCATCCATCTCCCTCTTTGCCCAGGCCCTTTGTTTTCAGACCTTCTCAGCTCCACGGGAAGACATGTTTCATCTGTCACTACCAATCACTGTCCTCACTCACCATCTGAGCACAAATACCACTATTCTCATTCTCTCAGCCTGGGGGAACCATCAGCTCTCTGTTCAAGCTTCCTTCTTCTTTTCAGGCCTCAGCTTCCCCTTATATAACATGAAGTCTTGAACAGTTTGGCTCTCATGGCCATTTAGGGGATTGGTACACTCACAGCTACCTGTTGTGCCAGCCAGAAAGACTTTATATAGGGACCCTGTGGACATTGTTGCACTGGGGTCTGTTTTCTATGTAGCTCCTCATTGGCTGTTTTCTCTAAGACACTGACTGACACTCAGTTTTCTCATCTCACCTAAAGCTCTCAACTCTGCAGCCCAGAGCTGTGGGGTAAATCGTATCTTCTAGCCCAGGTGCCTGGAGGTGAAAGCAGATGTCCTTGCCCTAAGTCACATCAAAATATTTCAGAGGCTTTAGATAACACCCTGGCTATATCCTGCTACACCCTAGAAGTCTAGAACTTGGGAGGGTTACTCAGGATTCAATCTGTCCCCTGAATGAACTTCAGGATTCTTAATAACTGAGTTAATGTGCTCTGGGTCACACTGGGCCACAATTATCTAATCCTGTTTTGCCTCCTGTGTCTGACCTTGATTTCCACTAATGCACAGAACAGAAAGCTGGATCTGGTTACCTGCAGTTGCCAAATTCACCTTATTCTGTTGGACTTCTTTGGGTACTGATCCTGGTTAACTTCTTTTCTTATTTATTTAAGGATTTCCTTCCACTTCCACTCCCCCAAGACCAAATTGGAATTACAACTAAAATATAGAAAACCATCCTGAATAATCAACTGAAGAATAGTTGGAGAGCACCCTGATGACCTTAGACCTAATGCGCAGACCACATGGAGACTATTAGGAAGTGCAGAGGCATGAGAGGGCTGGCTGCACTCTTACAAGTAGCAGCTGATGTTCTGGAGGTATATCTCAGTTATAGGGGGTTCCCACTAAGACCTCTGGGGCCTAAACCCCAAGTGGGGTTTCCCAGCCCAGAGCACCAGAGCTGAGAAAAGTGTTCACATAACACCTGGCTATGAAAAGCAGCAGGGTTTCTGTCTGTCAGTGAGAGACAGTAGGAAATGCAGGCACCCTGTTAAAGGGCCAACACACCAAGTTTTGTGAAGCCACTCACCTTGGGCTCCCGTAGGGGAAACGAGAGTGTACTGGAACAGTGTGAGAAGAATCCGGGGTTTCGGGCTCTGGAGATGGAACTCAGAGGGTGGCTATGTGGATTCTTGTGCTGAGTCATTCCCTCATACTGCAGAGGACATCTTTCTCAGGCAGACCTTTGCCAGCCAGGCAGCTATTGCCTGGGAGGTAAGAAATTGCCCATTCACTGGAAAACCTCTCACTCTACCCTGTGTTGACACCTTACTGTGATCTACAGCCTGAGGCTCATTAAGAGACTAAGATCAATCAGCCTGCAGGCAGAGGCCAACCTCTGGGAGCTTTAAATCTTTGCCAGATTTGTTTTTGAACTTGTGCTTTGGAAAAGCAGACTGTGGTGTGTATCTTCATCCTTTCCAAACACACACAGCCTCAGCAGAGGGAACAACACACAAGCCCAGCAGAGGGAACCACAAGCCCTAAGTTGTTGATACTGCCAAACGGTATTCAAGGCCAGTCACAAAGAGTGTCTGACATTGGTATGCTCCAGAGACACTCCAAAAAGATTGAGAGTCCTAGAAAATCTACCTAATACATAGAAACAAACCCAAATAGGCAGCAAAAATGAGGAGACAAAAAAACAAGCCCCAAATGAAAGAAAAGGAGACATCTCCAGAAAAAAAGCTCAATGAAAAGGAGATAAGCAATCTATCAGATATAGAGTTCAGAATACTCATGCTCAACAGCATGAGAAAAGATATAGAAAGTGTGAAGGATGACATAGCATAAGTGAAGAATACATTGAAAGGGATAAACAGCCAATGAGAAGAACCCAAGGATCAGATCAGTGAATTAGAAGACAAGGGAAAAAATAGCACTCAATCAGAGATTCAAAAAGAAAAAACAAGTAAAAATCAGGACAGCTTAAGGGAGCTGTGGAACAACATGAAACATAACAATATTCATATCATAAGAGTGCCAGAAGGGAAAGAAAGTGACCAAGGCATAGAGAACCTGTTTGAAGAAATAATGGCAGAAAACTTCCCTAACCTGGTCAGGAGGAATAGAGGGTCCCAAACAAGAAGAATCCAAAGAGGCCCACCCTCAGACACTTCATAATTAAAATACCAGAAATTCAAGACAAAGAAAGAATCTAAAGGCAGCAAGAGAAAAGCAATCTGTTACCTACAAATGAGATCCCCTAGGCTGTCAGCTGATTTTTCATCAGAAACTCTATAGGCCAGAAGGGAAAGACATGAAGTATCCAAGGTAATGAAAAGCAAGAATCTGAAATGAAGACTACTCTATCCAGCAAGGCTATCATTCAAAATAAATGGTGAAATAAAGAGCTTCCTAGAGGAAAAAAAAAAAAAAGGCTAAGGAGTTTATCACCACCAAACAAGCATTACAAGAAGTGTTAAAGGGACTGCTATAATAAGAAGTAGAATGCTTGATTAAGCTCTCCTGTGAAGCCATTGGGCCCACAGCTTTTGTGTGCTGGGATTTTTTTATTATGCCTCAATTTCATCAGTTGTTTTTGGGCTATTTGGGTTTTCTGATTTCTCCTGATTCAGTTTTCTATGATCTCACTCATATGTGGAGTTTAATGAACAAAATAAACTGATGAGCAAAATAGTCCAAGAGACATGGGAGCATGGAGACTCAAGAATCTCAGAGGGAAGGCGGAGGTGTGGGTGTGGGTGTGGGTGGGGAGAGATTAATCAAATAACTGATATGCATATATTCATAACTGACTGACACAGATAATAGTGTGGAGAAGGCCTGCTGGAGAGCAGAGGCAAATGATGGGTGCAGGGTATAAATGGGGGAAAAGAAGGGAAATCTGTAATACTTTCAACAGTAAAGATAAATAATAAACTAAACTAAACTAAAATAAAATAGAAAGAAGACAAAGTAGAAAAAAAGCACTCAATCAGGGAACCAAAAAGAAAAAAACAGGACTGTTTAAGGGAGCTGTGAGACAATATGAAACGTAAGAATATTCACATCATAGGAGTGCCAGAAAAGGTAGAAAGCTATGAAGGGTTAGAGAACCTGTTTAAAGAAATAATGGCAGAAAACTTCCCTAACCTGATGAATGAAAAAGTCACACAAGTTCAGGATGCACAGAGTCCCAAGCAAGAAGAATCTAAAGAGACCCACCCCCAGACACATAATTAAAATGCCAAAAATTCAAGACAAAGAGAGAATCTTAAAAGCAACAAGAGAAGAGCAATCTGTTACCTACAAAGGAGCTCCCATAAGGCTGTCAGCTGACTTCTCATAAGAAACTCTACAGGCCAGAAGGGAATGGCATGAAGTATGCAAGGTAATGCAGAACAAGGATCTGAAGCCAAGACTACTCTATCCAGCAAGGCTATCATTCAAAATAGATGGTGAAATAAAGAGCTTGCCAGACAAAAAAAAGACAAAAGAAGACTAAAGGAGTTTATCATCATCAAACTAGCATTGCAAGAAATGTTAAAGGGACTGCTGAAATAAGAAGTAGAATACTTGGCAGAGCTCCCCTCTGAAGATATCTGGACCAGGGCTTTTGTTTGCTGGGAGTTTTGTTATTGCTCTGATTTCATCAGTTCTTGTTTGCTTATTCAGGTTTTCTGTTTCTTCCTGATTCAGTTTTATATAATCTCGCTCATATGTGGAATCTAATAACAAAATAGACTGAGGAACAAAATAGATCCAGAGACATAGAGCATGGAACAGACTGATGAATCTCTGAGGGAAGGCAGGGGTGGGGGAGTGGTTGTGGAGAGATTAATCTTAAAACTTATATGCATATATGCATAACACATGGACACAGTCAATAGCGTGGTGAAGGCTTGGGAGGGGGATGCAGAGTGGAGGGGATTAATGAGGGGGGAAATGGAGTCATCTGTAATACTTTCAACAATAAAAATAAATTTTAAAAAGAGAGACCCTGTCCTGGGCAGGGCGTTGATTCTTTCCTGCTGATCACCACTGGCAGCAGCTGCTTTGTCCACATATGTAAGTTTCTCTAATTAAAGTGCTTATGAATTTGAAGGAGGCTACAAGTCAGTTCTTCAGAATTGATCCTGAATTTAGAGTTCTGTGGCTTTCCCCCAATACTAATTATAGTGAAAATATCCAACAATGAAACAATACATATTGCATTTTGAAAGCATTGTTTATTTATGTACATATTCATGTGTTTAAAGTTTTTTGTCAAATGGTCGAATTTGGAGTGATTTTGACTTTTTTCCTTATCAGTTAAAAATTTTTTTAGTATGTTACTATATTATTTATATAAAAATAAATGTTGAGAATAAACAAAAATAAATAGGTACAGTTTACCTTATAAAATATTACATAGTGCAAAAACAATTGCAATGTCAAGTCCAGAAAATTGTCCAGGTATTCAGAATTTCTCACAATATTTGGAAACCTGATGAGGGTAAGGGTAAATTAATACTGTCTTTGTGAATTGTCATTTAATAATAAACCAAAAAAAAAGCCACCAGAATTTAATCCTTCCATATCATTTGAGCCTTCAATTCCTCCTTTAGCAATGTTTTCTCAGGAAATAATCTTGAATGTAAACAAGGTATGAGCACTATATTATTAGCAGTTTGGGTTTCAGTAAGGAAAAAACACACAAATAGAAGCCACCAAGATGTTAAACAATGAGGAAGCAGTGAAAAAAAACCCCTCATATCTATATGTAAATAAGGACATAGATGCAAACATACAACATCTATATATTCCTCTACCTAAGTCATACACTGGAACACTAAACTGTCGTGGAAATTATCTTAGAAGAATATTTAATGACAGGAAAAGAAGTGGAAGAATATCTAACTATACATCTATATCTACATTACGAATTTAAGTATGAAAAAGCAAATATACATTAAAATTAAAATAAATATCACATCCATGCAGGTGTAGATGAAAATGATTCAGGAAAGCATAGATGGCCATGAGGATTGATTACTAGTGACATTAGTTTTCTTCTGCTAACTTGTCTGCTTTGTGATTTTTTTTCCTCCAATGAAGCTGAGCTATTTTTTTCTTGAAAATGGCATGAAGTAGGCACAGGGAAAGGAGGTGATAAAGAGTATTTAAATCCAGCAAAGCAACCAGGGACTGCAAAATACCATTTGCAGCCCATCAAGCTGGCCAATACACACACACACACACACACACACACGCACGCACCCACGGGCACGCACACACACACACACACACACACACACACACACACCCCAATTACAGTGACCAGGAGACTATGCAGGGGAAATGGGCATACTCTTTTTTACTAGCTGCACTGACTGGCATGGATGCAAATCAGTACAATACTTATGAAGGGGCCATTTGGCAACACACTGGAAAAGCCTTTAAAATGTCCATATGTGGATCCTTTGAGTCCACAATTAAGATGACTGTCCGGTATGCCAGTGAAGATTTGGCTTGACAAGGAAGGAGTCAATCATCAGAGAACGCAGTGTTGGGTTTAAATACACATTAAGAACTAGGCACCACCTCAATGTCCAACAATGGGAATGATTACAAAATGTTAAGGTCCACGGATACACTCTGCAGGCACTGAAGATGACGATTAGGAAGCCTGTTGAACAGCATGGAAAGAAGTTCAGTGGGTTGATTTTCGTTTGGTTTTAGTTTCTCAAAAAGCGGGTTAAGAAACAGCACATACATGAACCATTCTATAACAGTGTGTTAAAAGGAAAGGTGAGCTGGGGGTGAGAATGGGAGAGAGAGAGAGAGAGAGAGAGAGAAAGAGAACCTGGAAAAACAGCACACCAAAAAGGTAAAAGTGGTTGTCTCTGGGTAGTAGGTTCATGGGGAGCAATTACTCTCTCAGTTTTCTCTCATCTGATTTCCTACTCCTTTCTGATGTTTCTACCATGAAATTGTATCACCTGTACAGTAAACAAAGAGAGAAAGTGCTTTTTAAACCAAACCAGGAGGGGAAGAGACAGCCTCTACTTTATTAAGTGGCACAGATTAGCAAGAATATTCACAATGCCCTTGGGGTGGAGGGAAGCAAAGGATAGAATGGAGACTAGAGAGGGTGAGAGGGGAGGGAGCAGGGGGGTGGGGGAGAGAGAGCGAGAGAGGGAGAGCAAGAGCTGCACTCCCAATACAATACACTGCTGGTGGGTTAGCGGGGAGCACAGGAAGGTTTGTAAACCGGGTGGGAGCCAAGGTTTGGCTCTGCTGGCTGGCTCGCTCCTGGGGTGTCTTCATCGGAAGGTGGCCTCCTCGTCGGTGTCTTCCTCGAAATCCTTGGTGTTAGCACTGGTGGACTGCCTGGCCCAAGCTCCTCTTTCAGCCTCTCGTTCTTTATGAGATTTGAATCTCCCAACGAAAATTTTGCGGTAGTTCAGGAACATGCCATTCATCGCATCAATGGCCCGCTCGGCGGACTCCTGCTTTTGGAAGTGCACGAAACCATAACCCTTGGGCCCCTTTTCGTCGCAGGCCACTTTGCAAGAGAGAATGTTGCCGAACGCCGAGAAGATGTTGTACAGTGCCTTGTTGTCGATGGTCTTGCCCAGGTTCTTGATGAAGACGTTGCCCACCCCGCTCTTGCGCAGCGAGGGATCCCGCTGGGACCACATGATGCGTACTGGCCTGCCCTTGATGACATCAAAGTTCAGGGTCTCCAGGGCCCGCTTGGCGTCCACCGGTTGCTGGTAGTTGACATATGCGTAGCCCAAGGAGCGGCGGGTGATCTTGTCTCTGCAAATTCGGATAGAGAGGATAGGCCCTGCCGGGCTGAACTTCTCATACAGCATTGCCTCTGTCACCTCAGGGTGCAGGTCTCCCACGTACAGTGAGGCCATGGGAAAGTCCGGGTTCTCCTCGAAACTCCCGCCCCTCTCTGCGTCTGCGGTGACAGCCGCAGCCGCCGCCTCCTCTGACACCTCCGCATCCGCACGCTCATCCCCATCCTCCTCCTCCAAGGGGGGCGCCGCAGCCTCTGCTGCTGCAGAGGCTTCGGCCGGGCTGGACTCTGTCACCGCCACGGCTGCTGCCGCCAGAGCGGCCTCCGCCTCCTCCCCGGCCAGGGCGGCTGCTGCCTCCCCCAGGATGGCCTCTGCCACTGCCTCCTCTACTGAGGCTTCGGCCTCCACCTCAGTCTCCACCTCTGCTTCCGCCTCCGCCACCGAGGCCTCCGCCACCGCCTCTGCCACGGTCGCCGCGGCAGCCTCCGCCGCCGCTGCAGCCGCTGCCGCCACCGCCGCCGCCACTGCCGCAGCTGTCGCCACGGTCGCCGGTGCTGCTGGGCCGCTACTGCGACCTCCCTTCCCTCAAGCTGGGGTTCAGAGAGGCAGGAGAGGGCAGGAGGGCAGGTGGGCGCCGGGACCTGGGCCGGGGCACAAGCGACAGCTGGGGCGGGGGACTCGGAGCCAGAAGATCTGGCGATACCAAGTCACCTGGGATGGCGTGCACTGCCAGGAGCGCGCGTCTGCGAGTCACTGCAGCCTGCAATTTGCTGCTGCCTCCACCGCTCAGCCGTGGACTAGCGTGCGGGGCGCGGGCTGGCGGGCTGGCTGGCGGGGGCGTGTGGTGGGGGGCAGGAGGTGTTGGCGCCTGTGGTCCGGGCAGCTGGGAAGGCTTCTGTCTCTTTGGTTCCCCCTGTGGCTGCTGCGGGGCTGCTGCGGGGCGCTGGGAGGGGGCGGGACCGGGAAGCTTGGGCTGGGGGTGACGTGAGTGTGTCTTCAGCCTCTCAGGTCGCCTAGATATTTATAGAGGAACCAGGGAAAAGGCTCCACTGTGAACTGAGGGAATACAGGTTAGACTTAGGGAGTTTTGTTTTACCCCTCCTCTCCCTATAGAACATTTAAGTGATTGAATCAAGTACGTTGTAAGACGGGGTGGGTGGCATTGTGAGTACAGTTGCCTGGCCTAAACAAAGCCAAACAAAATATTTTTCTCACATTCAGGGGTTCTTCCCACCTCAACACACACACTCTCTCCAACATCACTGCCTCCAGGGGAACAACTCTTTTTTTGAGTGGCAGCTGGGGCAAGAGGGGCAAGCTCCTTCTGCCGCCTGCTGACCATTTTCTCAAAGATCCCTCCGCTTTTACCACCTCTTTCCCTCTTCTGCAACACTTGCAAAAGAGGGAATAGAGAACACAAGAACACGTAGTCATTTATTCATCGTGCCATGCCACAAATATTTATGGAGTGGGTTCCATGCGGGTCCTTGGGGGATACATAGGGATGGGAGACATGAAGACACAGGCTGGTTTTGAGCTTGTCCTTGAGAGCACGCAGGCTGGTCTGGAAGCCCTGTCCTTGCTCCAGACTTTGGGAGAACTAAGGACCTGGTGTTCTTCAACCCTCCAACTCCTCCCACTCACCCAGCTTCAATAAATGCAGCCTGGAAGTAGAGGAATCAAGAGCAGCCTGTCCACAGTGCTGTCTTCAATGACACCCTGAGGAAAGCCCAGCCAAGGGCTGGGGACATGGCTGGTCCAGAGCCAGGCACTTGTTTGCAGGTACTGAGGTTCCCAACATGAACAAAGGAATGCACATCCATGTTCAAAACAGAACCAAAACCTGAAATCTCTCTAGAATGAGGTGCCTGGTCCCAGTTCACCAACTAGTATTTATGAAAGCCTTATCAAGTACTTGGCGTGGGGACTAAGGGACAAGCAATGTCATAAGTGAGCAGTGAGAGTTGCTGTGTTGTAGCTGTGGGTGGGGAAAGAAAAGGTGAGCAGTGTGTGTTGTGAGAGGATAGACAAGTGAGCAACCATTAGACTGTAACAGAGACTAGAGTCCCACTTCCCCTGGAAAGGAGGACCCAGCTACTAATTCTTCCTGGCAGGAATCAAGTGAGGCTCTGCACAGAAGATGAAACCCCGAAGGTGAGCTCTGAAAGATGAGTAGCAGTTCACCATGTTGAGGCAAGAGGGAAGGCATTCCAGACAGAGGGATCAGTCTGTGTCCAAGGCCCTGTGGCATGTTAGCACATGCATGGTCACTTCCAGTCATGCCTAAAACCTGGAGTGGACAGAGTTCATGGTCTCCAAGAGTCTATGGCAGGAGATGGGGTTGGAAGGTGTGGGCCCCTGAAAAGCAAGGTACAGTGCTTGGACTCCATATCCAAGCCAGTGGGCACCACTCAGCATGTTCAACGAGGGAATTGGTATGATCACTTCTTTAGAAAGGGTACAAATTGAACATCAATGCAGAAAGTAGCTAAGAGAGGAGATCTTAAAAGTTCTCATCACAAGGGGGAAAATGTGTCACATCACAAGGGGAAAAATATGTGAGGTGATGGATGTTAACTAAACTGATTCTGGTAGTCATTTCACAATATATACATGTATCAAATCATTATCTTGCACACCTTAAAATTATACAATGTTATATGTCAACTATACCTCGATAAAACGGGGAGTAACCATCAATACACCTATAAATGCACGGGTGCCCCCCCCCACACACAACTGACAGAGAGATGATAGAACAAAAAGAAGACAGTGGGATATGACCAGTTCCTGTGAAGATTCAGAACAACCCTTGCCTTTGTTCCTCCTTTCCTTCCATAAATAGGGGTTTCAGGCTTACCGTGAGCCAGGCACTAAACTGTGGCAGGGAGGTCAGATAAAAAAAAAAAAAAATTATCAAACCATAGTGCCTTCCCTCAGGACATCGCACTCCCCTAAAGCTCAGACTACCCATACAAATAACAGAAATGCCAGCAGAGGGCTGTAGATGCTATGTGAATGGACCACAGTGGCTAAGGAACTTCATCTGCCCAGCACATATTCTCTTCCTCCTGGCTCCTGCCCATGCACCTTCTTTGAGTAAAAAAAAGATTTTTTTTTCTGTGAAGGCAGCATTGGCTGGACCTGAGCAGTTGTACATGATAGAGCAACCCAAATTGTGGAACTGACTGAGTCGCTGTGGGGTGTGAGGCAGTAAGAACTTTCCCATTGCTGGCTGGAAAGCATCCCAAGATGGCTGAGAAGCAAACACACAGACAAGTACCACACCAGCTTGCAAAGTCCAGCCCTCTGTCCCTAGACAGGGTTAGTTTCAGCAAAGGAAAAGGACAGAGAGTTAGGAAAAGGCTGCTGTATGGCTGGTGCCTGACCAAAGTGATCACTGTCACTGCTGTTAGGAGCCATCTCTGGGGGAGGGCAGGTCTGGGTTACTTGTAGTGGGGGTGGGGGCAGATGAGCTGTGCCTCGCTGTTCCAGGTGGCCATCCAAGGAGGGACTGGAAGAGGCATAGGCTAAGGGGTAAGTCATGATTGCTGGAGGTTAAGGGGATGTGGGGATGATAAGAACTTCTCAGCCCATTGTTAGGGGAATGAAATGACAAGGGGGGCCAATTCAAGGGCCAGGACTCCACAAGATCTCCTTCCCTGCCTTTGACTTACAGCCCAGAGAGCCAATGGAGATCAGTGAAACAGCAGGAGGAAGAAGTTCAGGGAAGTCGTGCTGTGGCCAGCAAATCCCCAAACCTGTCAATCCTGAAGACAATCTCTAGGCCCCTGAACCTCCAGCAACAGGAATAAGGCTGCTAAAGTGACCAGGAGAGCAGCTAAGGGATTGCTCTCCAAGTCCTTCCTCACAGAGGTCTCCATGGGGCTCTCCCTCCCTCCCCTTTTTGTTGTTGTTAATTCCTGGTCAGTTTCTGCTATCTGCAGTCAAAAGTGTTCTGACTAGCAGGCACTGTGACAGAGGCACAAAATGAAAAGCCCCGTGGAGCTTCAGTGGAGGGAGAGGTTCATTTCTTGCAGGAGGAAATGTTATTCATTCCATTCACTCAGTGATTCCACAAGTATTTATGGAGGACCTACAGTGTACCAGACATTCTCCTAGTCAGAGAGTCTTTGCACTCAGGAAGCTTATTGTCTGGTGGGGAAGACAGACAATAAACACGTCAGAAAATGTAGAAGTACTTAAAGGTTCCTACAAATGCCTTTAGAGAAATAAACAAGATTATTTCGTACATATTACCTAGAACCCAAGAGAAGTGTCAAACTTCAGGGATGGCCTTTGTGAAGACAATGACAAGTGGCCAGTTCTGCTAGGAACCAGGGGAACGCGTGCCCAGCAGGGACAACTGCAATTCCCTTGGCTGTGTGGCAGCATAGAGGGGCACCAGAGAGGCAGAAAGGATGCCAGTATGGCTGGAGCCCAGTGAAGGAGGGGATGGAGGGAACAGAGGAAGGGGTAGTGGTGGGAAGGAGCCATGATGAAGAGGTTTTTTGGTGTTGTTGGGCTTTTTGTTGTTGTTGTTTTCTGGGTTTGTTTTTTTTTCACCCAAAGTGCTCTGAGGAGCCAGAGAGACAATGGAATCAAGGGAGTGCCGTGATCTAATTATATTAGATAATTTTTCTCTGGCTGCTCTCTGTGGATCATATTACAAGTGGGAAGGACACAAAGGAAAGTATGGAGACCAATTTGGACCCTCTTTCAGTAGTCCAGCTGAGAAATGGCAGTGGCTTGGCCCAGACTGGCAGCACAAATTTGGAGAATAGTGCATGGGTTCACATGTTATTTTGGGAAGAGGAGAGGCACCACTTGCTGATGGATTGAGGGCAGTCAGTGAACAAACTTAATAAATGAATGATCACTATGAGAGTATTTCCTTGCAATTCTTGAACATGGAGGTGTTACATATGGTCACAGACAATACGAGGAATGGGTGTGGCAGATGCGGAGAAGGGAGAAAAAAAGTTGGAGGGAGGTGTGAGTGTCAAGAGCTCCTATTTGTGCATGTTAAGGGTCTGAAGTCTATTTGTTATCAAAGTAAGCTGAAGAAACAGAATTATCGAGACAACTGGAAACAGATACTCTGTAAAGCCATGAGCCTAGACAGGATCACCTAGAGAGAGTAAAGTCAGAAGCCGGTGCAGGGCTATTCCCTGAGAAAAGATAACATTTAGAAGTTGGGTTGAAAATGACGAGCCATCAGAAGAGACTGAGAAGGATTGCACAGTGAACAGGCCAACCCCAAACCTGACTTCTCTCCCAGGCCTTGCATGCATGGTCCAGCCTTAGTGTCCTCACTAAGTCCTGCTTTTGGTGCTCCTGGCTGCACGTGCATGGAAGTGGTTTAAACAGGACAACAAAGACCCTGTGTGCTAGTCTTTGGGCTTCTCTTTGTGTTCATTTCTCAGTGGAGCTTTAAAAAGAGATAGGTCCATAAAAATCCTGAAAGAAAACATAGGCAGTAAAGTCCCAGACATCTCACATAGTGGAATTTTCACCTATACATCTCCTAGGGCAAGAGAAATAAAAGAAAAAATAAATGAATGGGACTACATCAAACTAAAAAGCTTCTGCACAGCAAAAGAAATCAGCCTCAAAATACAAAGGAACCCCACGGTCTGGGAAAACATACTTGCCAAGGATGCATCAGATAAGGGGCTAATTTCCAAAGTGTACAAAGAACTCATACAACTTAACAAGAGGAAGACAAACAGTGCAATTAAAAAATGGGCAAAGGACCTGAATAGACACTTCTCCAAAGAGGACGTACAGATGGCTAAGAGGCATATGAAAAAATGGTCAACGTCGCTAGTCATCAGAGAGATGCAAATTAAAACCACAATGAGGTGTCACTTCACACCTGTCAGAATGGCTACCATCAACAAATCAACAAATGACAGGTGCTGGCGAGGATGTGGAGAAAGGGAAACCCTGGTGCACTGCTGGCGGGAATGCAGACTGGTGCAGCCACTATGGAAAACAGTATGTAGGTTCCTCAAAAAATTAAAAATGGAGTTGCCTTTTGACCCAGTGATCCCACTTCTAGGAATATATCCTAAGAATCCTGAAACACTAATCTGAAAGAATATATGCACCCCTATGTTCATAGCAGCACAATTTACAATAGCTAAGATCTGGAAACAGCCCAAGTGCCCATCAGTACATGAGTGGCTAAAAAAGCTGTGGGACATTTACACCATGGAATACTATGCGGCTCTAAAGAAGAAGGATCTCGTACCCTTTGGGACAGTATGGATGGACCTGGAGAATATTATGCTAAGCGAAATAAGCCAGGCAGAGAAAGACAAACATCGCACGATCTCACTTATATGTGGAATCTAAAGACCATAATAAACTGATGAACAAAATAGATTCAGTGACCTAGAAGCATGGAACAGACTGACGAATCTCAGAGGGAAGGTGGGAGTGGGCAGGGAGAGATTAACCAAGGACTTCATATGCATATATGCATAACCCGTGGACACAGACAATAGTGTGGTGAAGGCCTGGGGCGGGGAGTGGGTGCGGAGTGGAAGGGGTCAATGGGGAAAAAAGGGGACATCTGTAATATTTTCAACAATAAAGATAAAATTAAAAAGAAGAGAGAGATAGGTTCAGATACGGACACATTCGAAGAGTGTTTGGAGCTGGCACTCTTCCATTTCATATGGCCCACCTCCTTCTTCTTACCAGGAGGAAGAAACAGAAACAAATAGAAATGCTGTTCAGAGAGCAGGGGAAAAGAGTAGAAAAGAATGGAAGAAGGTAAGGGAGCATACTCGTGGGGGGAGGGACAGATCAACTCTATATGCAAAAATGAATCAAAACACGGAGGAGGGGGATCTGCACAAAGAAGTCTCTTTCCATGAATTTCTCCTTGACATAGTTGTAGGAAGCATGCTCAGGGGAATAGAGAATAAAAACATAACTGTATTTTGGAGTGGGGAAATTTTCAGTTCACACTGTTGCCCCAAATTCTGCTGAAAGAAAATAATCATGGTATACAGGCCAACCAAAAAGCAGCCTTAGGCTTTTATTTAGGAAGAATTGGAAAGTGTTTGGGTGTGCCTCTGTTATCTAACAAATAATAACAATGACTATTAAAGTGTCTTGAATAAATACAACACATTTAGCAAGTGGTCCTTTGGAGACAGGTATGCGTGGCAGAGAAGGAATGGGAATTGGACCTGTAGACATGAGAGCCCAGGACATGCAGGACATAGGCACGAGCATGTTTATCACATGATTCATATTAGGCAAAGTAAGACCAAAGCAAGCACTCATCAGTTGGGAGATGACTGAAGACATTTGTGGTGCAGTCATTTCATGGATTATTATGCAACCATTAACAAGTATGAGTTACACCTCTGTGGGATGATTTAGGGGGACCTCCAAAAGAAGCTATTATTAAGTGAGAACAGCAAATTGCAGAGAAGGGAACAGTATAGAGTTCCACTTTTGTGGTGGGGTGGAAAAAGTTATGAGGTGTGATCTCATACTTTTTTGTCTGCCTGTTTGACATCTCCACCTGGACATTCTCAAACATTCAGCCTTAAATGACAAAATTGGAACTCCTGAGCTTCTTTCACCTTCTGCCCTCTACTCTCCCTAATTTTGTTCCTCCCACAAAAGGCTTCCGCTTCTCAATGAATAGCATCATCGTCTTTCCAGGTATTCAAGTGCAATAAAAATAGAGAGACACCATTATTTCCTTCCTCTCCCATTCCCACATCTTCCTCTGGCCACTATCTCATCCTTCAGCAATCCCTATACCCTTTACCTCTCAAACACCACTGGAACCTCTCCACCTCCACTGGAGTCCACCATTATGTCTCCCGTGGGTTCCTTCCATAGCCTCCTACCTAGTCGCCCGCTTCGACCAAACTCCCTTCCCCAGCCAGCAGCCAGACTGCTCTTTCTGAAAAATGAATGGTGCCTTTCCCTTCCCCTACACAGAACTCCAGAAGGGCTCCCCATTTCACTTCAAGTAAAGTGCAAACTCCTCAACATGGCTTAAATATAACGAGCTGCATGTCCTGGCCCTTGCCAACCTCGTCATTGTCACCTTTCTATATCCTGGTCCTTGTGGGCCTTCTCAGACAGGATATTCTGAATACCCCAGGATCCAAGCTCAAGCCTTCCTGAGGTCTTCCATCAACCTGAAACTGCCTTTCTCCATCTTTTTAAAATCATGAACAGATTTTTTAAGCGTACAGAAAATTACAGTGAGTCACAGAACACGCATCCCAGTAACACATCACTCAGAATGAACAACAAAACACTTGTCTTATTTTTATCTCAGATGTTGAGATATTTATGGCAATAAAACAATACAAAATACAGCTACCATCCCCTTTGGAGCCCTCCCCAATCCCATTCCTTTCTCTTTCCCCCCACTCCATGGGGCAGACACCTAGGTCACTTCTGAGTGTGGTTAAAGGCAGGAGACAAGCAAGTCCTTGATTTGTCTCTCTAATTCCTTTTTTTCTCTCTGTCCCTTTCCCCTTGCTCCTTCCCTGAGGTTGAGAATTCCGTTGACCCTTTGCTCTTCAACTCTCAGAAGCAGACAGGGCCCACAAAAGGGACCATCATTGGTGATATTTGTGCTTAGGATGGTCGTGAGAAATGAAGAAGCCTATACTCCCAGCAGTTCTTGCATATGCATACATTGCTGGGCCTAAATTCCTCAAAGAAGATGGGCCTTGGAGTTAAATGGGTATGTAGTCAGGATTCCAGAGCAAACTACTTAACCACTCTGAGCCTCAGGATATGCTTTGAGTTTGAACTTTGGAAACCCTATTAAGGTTCTTAGGACTTTTCTTTTTTTAAATTAAATTTATTGGGGTGACATTGGTTAATAGGATTATGTAGGTTTCAAGTATACAATTCCATAATACATCATCTGTATATTGTATTGTGTGCCCACCACCCAAAGTCAAATCTTCCTCCGTCACAAGTTGCTAATAAAGGATAAAGGGCGTCAAGATGAACCCAAAGAGGCCGACACCAAGACACACAACAATTAAAATGCCAAAGGTCAAAAAGCAAGACAGAAACTTAAAAGCTGCAAAAGAAAAAAAAAAAAAAAAAAAAAAAGACAGTTACCTACAGGAAAGGTCCCATAAGATTGTCAACAGATTTCTCAACAGAAACATTTCAGGCCAGAAAGGATTTGCATGAAATATTAAAAGTGATGAAAAGCAAGGACTTACAACAAAGACAACTTTAGCCAGCAAGGTTATTATTTAAAATTGAAGTAGAAATAAAGAGCTTCCTAGACAAGAAAAAGCTAAAGGAATTTGTTCCTACCAAACCAGTATTATAAGAAATGTTAAAGAACCAACTTGAAGAAGAAGAAAAAGGAGGAGGAGGAGGAGGAGGAGGAGGAGAAGAGGAGGAGAAGGAAAAAGAGAGAGAAACATAGTTAAAGTGTTAAAATGTCAATAAGTATCTAGCTAACAATAATCACTTTAAATTTAAATGGCTTGGGGACAGAGAAACAAGATGGTGGTGTAGGTAGCAGCTGTACCACCCGCCTCCCGCAACCACATCAAAATTACAACTAAAACACAGAACCACCATCACTCAGAGCCTCCTGAAATCTGGCTGAACAGAAGCCCCACAGCCAGGGTACTGAAGAAGCGTGGAGACTGGCAGGAGGGATGGAGACGTGGGCGGATCGGGGCTGAATCACAGAGACTTGGCCCCGGGCCCACACCCGGTGCCGTGGTTTAAACCCGGGAGGGACATCTCGGGGTGGAGGTTTCCCAGAGGACAGGCCCCCATCCCAGGGCTCCAGGGCCAGGAAGAGCGGTCCCACAACTGCGGGCTACGAAGCCAGCGGGGACTGTGGCTGAGGGTCACGGAGGCTGCGGGAGTCCCAGGCAGCTCCTCTTAAAGGGCCCGCGCTCGGACTCACTCAGACGCGCTCCCTCTGAGCCCAAGGGCCGGGCAGCAGCTTAAAAGGAACCTGGGACATTTGGGAAGGAACTAACCTGCCTGAAATCCAGGCAAGAGGTGGAGAGGCAGCTTTCTCGCAGGCAGAAGGGCTGGCAGAGGCCATTGCTCCTTTGGTGAGCCCTCCCCACACACAGCCGGCAGGCAGGCACCATATTTGAATCACCAGAACCTGACTCCCACCTTTGGCCCCACCCCAGTGATTCCTGGAGGCCCCGCCCCTCCCTACCTGCAGGCTCATCCAAGCCATTTCCAGTGGCTTTTCTATGCAAGTGGCCTCTCGAGCCTCATGCTTAGAACTTTTGTAAAATCTCTCAAACAAGCAGCAGCGTGCCCCATACAGCTTCGTAAGTAGCCCCAGGCCCGGCACTAGTGGCAGCCTGCGTTGGTTCATAGGTTGGCCTTTCCTGGGCAATACCAAGTCCAGCACAAGTAGCAGCCACCTACGGTTTGCTGAGTAGCTCATGCTGGCTGGCCTGGGAAAGGCACTGGCAGAGGCTGACTTTGCACCTCCCCCAAGGCCCCAGAGACAGTGCACCTGGTGGTCAGACTCGACCACGCTGGATTACAACCCTACCACATCCACGAGTGACGCACTCAAGGGGCCCACTTGGTGAATACCAAAGCCCCATTAAAGTAAATCCTGCTCCATAGAGGTGTCTCCAGCACAGCAGCTCTTTGGCTGTAGTTGCAGCTGGTCCTCACAGCTGATTGGCCGGGTGGGTCAATTCCTCCCAGTGACACCAACAGCAACCAAGGCTCAACTACAACAGGACAGTGCACACAGCCCACACATGGGAGCACCTAGAAGGCCCGGCTCAGCTGACTGGGGAGGTGAGCCACGGGACCCTACAGGACACCTACTACACAAAGCCACTCTACAAATTCCAGGAGACATAGCAGCTGTACCTAATACATAGAAACAAGCACCTGGAAGCAGACAAAATGTGGAGGCAAAGAAACATGCCAGAAAGGAAAGAACAGAAGAAATCTCTAGAAGAGGAATTAAATGAAATAGAGCCAAGCAAGCTAACAGAAACAGAGTTCAGAATTTTGTTTATAAGGATTTTTAAGCAGACTATTAGGGAAATAACTGAGAAAATCGATAACATAATAAAGTACCAATTTGAAATGAAGGCTACACGAACTGAAATAAAGAATAATTTACGGGGGATCAACAGTAGAGTAGAGGATGCTGAGAATCAAATCAGCAATTTGGAACATGAGGAAACAAAAAACACCCAACCAGAAGAGCAAAAAGAAAAAAGAATCCAGAAATATGAAGATAGTATAAGGAGCCCCTGGGACAATTTCAAGAGGCCCAACATTTGCATTATTGGGGTGCCAGGAGGGGAAGAAAGAGAGCAAGAAATTGAAAACCTATTTGAAAAAATAATGACAGAAAACTTCTCCTACCTGGCGAAAGAAATAGACTTACAAGTCCTGGAAGCACAGAGGGTCCCAAACAAGAGGAACCCAAAGAGGCCCACAGCAAGACACATCATAATTAAGATGCCAAAGGTTAAAGACAAAGAGAGAATCTTAAAAGCAGCAAGGGAAAAGCAGTTAGTTACCTACAAAGGAGCACCCATACGAGTGTCAGCTGATTTCTCAACAGAAACCTTGCAGGCCAGAAGGGAGTGGCAGGAAATATTCAAAGTGATGAAAAACATGGAACTACAACCAAGATTGCTCTACCCAGCAAAGCTATCATTTAGAATTGAAGGTCAGATAAAAAGCTTCACAGATAAGAAAAAGCTAAAGGAGTTCATCACCACCAGACCAGCACTACAGGAAAAGTTGAAGGGTCTTCTTTAAGAAGAAGCTAATGAACAAAGGAATCTGACAAACTAAATAGATCCAGAGACACTGACGCATGCAACAGACGATCATATCTCAGAGGAAAGAGGGAAGGGGGGTGAAGGGTGGGAAGAGATTAACCAAAGAAGTTATATGCATAACCCCTGGACACAGTCAATAATGGGGTGAATGCCTGGGGAGGGGGTGGGAGCGAAGTGGAGGGGGTCAATTGGGGGGGGGGGGAATGGGACACCTGTAATACTCTCAACAATAAAGATAAATTTAAAAAAATTTAAATGGTTTAAATTTTCCAATCAAAGGACATACAGTATGCTTGGATGGTGTGGCCCAGTTGATTGGTTCATCCTCCCGTACACTGAAGGGTGTCGGGTTTGATTCCTGGTCAGGGCACATACACGGGTTGAGGGTGTGGTCCCCAGTCCTGGTGAGTAGTGTATACGGGAGTCAACCTATTGATGTTTCTCTCCATCTCTCTCTCTCTCTCTCTCTCTCTCTCTCTCTCTCTCCCCCCCCTTACTCCTCCCTCTAAAATCAATAGTAAAAAAAAAAAAAAAAAAAAAAAGAAGCTCATCATCGGGTGACTATTTTTAAAAAACACACAGTAGCTTAATGGATTAAAAAAAAAAAAAAAAAAGACTCATATATATGCTATCTACAAGAGTCCCACCTCAGAACAAATGATACACACTGACTAAAAGAAAAATGATCGGAAAATATATTTCATGCTAACGGAAATTTTAAAAAGCTTGGATAGTAATACTTAAACCTGACAAAATATGCTTTAAAACAAAGGCTTTAATAAGAGACAAAGGAGGACACTATATAATGATAATAGGAGCAAACCAACAGGAAAATATAACTTCTATAAACATTTATGCACCAAATAAAGGAGCACCTAAATATGTAAAGTAAGTCATAATGAACATAAAGGGAGAGACTGACTGTAACACAGTCACAGTAGGGGATTTTAACACCTCATTGACATCAATGGGTAGATTTTCCAGACAGAAAATCAACAAAAAGTGGCCTTAAACGACACAGTAGATCAGATGCACTTAATGGGTATTTTCAGAGTATTTTACCCCAAAGCAGCAGAATATACATTCTTTTCAAGTGCACATGGAAAATTTTATTTGATAAACCACCTGTTAGTATGAAAAAAACAAGTCTCAATAAATTTAAGAAGATTAAAATCATATCAAGCATCTTCTGTAACTACACTGTTATGAAACTAGAAATCACTCACAAGAAAAAACACAGGAAAATATAGAGGCTAAGTAACATGATACTAAACAATGAATGGGTTAACAATGAGATCAAGAATAAATCAAAAGATACCTTGAAACAAATGAAAATGAGAACACAAAAACCAAAAATTTAAGAAACACTGTGAAAGCAATCTTTAAGAAGGAAATTCATAGCATTACAGACTTATCTCAATAAACAAGAAAAATCTAATTTTTTTCTAAGTTACTAATAAAGGATAAAGGGCGTCAAATATAAGAGATTTTTTTTTATTACAAGTACTTGGAACCAAGAACAAAATACTGTCTTGACTGAAGGTTTTTACATAGCATTTCAGATATTTTTCTCTCTAGGAATGAATCCTCCTCCCAACTTACGCTGAAATTTTTAACTAACACCCTTCTTTGTCATAATCTTAGGCAAATTACAGATGTGATCTTGTAAAGCTATGCATATAGATATGCCCCAGGCCATGACTTAGTTGTGCTTAACTTGGTTAAGTTGCTGTACCTTTTTTGTGTTTGTTTCGTTAGCTTTGGGTCCTCATCTGTACAAAGGGATATTTTTAAGAATGAAAAGAAGTGAGAATATATGGTAAATGTTTTTCACAGTGCCTGGTATGCATTCAGTACCCAACACAAGAGACTCCTTATTAATGCCACTTCTCTCTGTCCTGAGGATGCCCTTGTTCAGCTTGTTTTTGAAGTCTCAGTGTCTTTCCCGTCTGGTGCCCAAGGAAGCCTGGCATTGTCTCTCTAACCAGGAGCAAAGTGTCATTTCACATTTGGTAGGATCAGGGAGTCGACCCTCTGGGTTCACACCTCAGGTTATGGATGTATTTTACTCTAGGCACCTGCCTGATTTTCCAGCCTAAACTCACTTAGCTTACGCCCTCATTCAGCTTTTCTTTAGTTCTCCTGATCTTAGAACATTTTTGTGACCTATTTATTTATTTTCCCTGAGATCCAAGGATCTTTCAAATCAACAGATGAAAGTATGCCATTTTCTGTGCTCAAGAAAACTACCCAGAAGATTTGATAATAGTATTATCTCAACAAAATGGAGTATTGTGCCAGGACTAAATTTTCCCTCAACTGCTCTCCACTCCACCCCGCATCCACCTCACCCCCAGGCCTTCCCTATAGTATTGTCTGTGTCCATGGGTTATGCACATAAGCATGTAAGTTCTTTGATTAATCCTTCCCCACCCAGTCCCCCACCCCCGCTTTCCCTCTGAGATTCCTCAGAGGATTCCAGGCTTCTACGTCTCTGGGTCTATTTTGTTCATCAGTTGATTTTGTTCATTAGATTCCACATGAGTGAGATCATGTGATACTTGTCTTTCTCTGACTGGCTTATGTTGCTTAGCATAATACTATTCACTTTCATCCATTGCTGTCCCAAAGGGTAAGAGATCCTTCTTTTTTAAAGCTGCACAGTATTTCACTCTATAAATGTACCACAGCTTTTTTATCCACTCTTCTGCTGATGGACACCTGGACTGTTTCCAGATCTTAGCTATTTTAAATTGTGCTGCTATGAAGATAGGGGTGCATAAGTTCTTTCTGACTGGTGTTTCGGGTTTCTTAGGATATAGTCCTAGAAGTGGGATCACTGGGTCAAATGGAAGGTCAATTTACAATTTTTTGAGGAAACTCCATACTACTTTCCATAGTGGCTGCACCAGTCTGCATGCCCACCAGCAGTGTACTAGGATTCCCTTTTCTCCACATCCTCACCAGCACTTGTTGTTTGTTGATTTGTTGATGGTAGTCATTCTGACAGGTGTGAGGTGATACCTCATTGTGGTTTTAATTTGCATCTCTCTGATGACTAGCGACGTTGACCATTTTTTCATATGTCTCTTGGCCATCTGTGTGTCCTCTTTGGAGAAGTGTCTATTCAGGTCCTTTGCCCATTTTTAATTTTTATTATTTTATTATTATTTTTTTAATGTAGATGCTATCTTTATTCCCCTTTTATGATGAGGAAACTGAAGTACACAGAGGTTAAGCAGAAACCGGCATCTCACAGTTCTTATCCACAATGCTATACTGACTCTTATAAAATGCTAGTTGAAAGTGTTTCAACAGAATACATTTCAACTGAAAAACAAAAATCAGATCTCTTGAATATTGTTAAGGATTAACTTATTTAGGGGAAAATGGAATATTTCTTTAAATTTCATCTGTACTGAACTATTTGTTTTGCAATATCCAGTGAGTGGCAGTACTAATAACAGTTCCATACTAGGTCATCTAATAGAAACATTAAAGCAGTTGGCATTTATCAAGACTTTTGTCTACTCCATGCCTTGATGATTTCTTCAGCAGCGTCTAGTGTACTGTCTTTTTTAGTGAAGCAAAATCTCACAAACTTCTCAAACTGTAATTTGGTTTCTTTGTTACAGAATGCTGAAACTAGGATGGCCAAGAGTTTCTTATTTTTAGTCATCCATTTCACAAATTTATAGTCATAAGGTTCATTGTTCTTCATTTCAGAGAGGTCTGCATCTAGCAAAGACACATCGGCAATGATGAAGTAGCCCCCATCAGGAACTATGGGTTTTAGGCCAACACTTTCAAGTAAATGTACCATCCGATCTCTTTTTACTTCTAACTCTTTTGGCAAAGAATTAAAGTAACACTCTGGGTCGTCCATGCACTTCATGTCCATCCAAAAAGCCTGAGCCAAGGCTTCCTGTAAAGGAGTTGCACAGGTATAGAGGCTGTTCTGCTGAACTGTCTGTAAATGTTTTATTAAGTGGTAGGGACCAATGGACCAGCCAAGCTTCCAGCCAGTTACAGTGAAAGTCTTTCCAGCACTTCCTACCGTTACCATTCTCTCCCACATACTTGGAAAAGTGGCTATTTTTAAATGCTTATTTCCAGTATATACAAGCCATTCATAATCCTCATCACTGATGCAGTGTGTGTCATATTTGATGCAAAGGTCAGAAATTAGTTGGAGTTCCTCTTTGGTGTACACTTTGCCAATGGGGTTATGTGGAGTATTTAGTATAATGGCTTTGGGTTTGGAATTAAATTTACTTGCCAGTTCTTCAGGATCCAAAGTCCAGTCAGAACTAGACCATTTTTTCCCATCAATAGGTTTAGATCTTAAAGAAATAAAAACAGGTGTTGCTCCAGCCATTCTCACCATGGGCTCATAGCAGTCATAGAAAAGTACTATGACTATGACTTCATGTCCCTCATCAATTAATCCTTGAATGGCATTAAAAAGAGAGCCATACGCTCCTACTGTTACAAGAATTTCTTTATTTGGATCGATTTGCTTTTGATAAAACTTTTCATATAAGCAGGACAGAGCTTTCACAAGTGATGGATGACCAAAGCCCCGTGTATACTGATTCATGCTATCAATTGCCGCAATCTTTGATAATTCTTCCTTCACATATGGAGGAGGGGATATATCTGGAAGGCCTTGGCCAAGATTCACAACAGAGGGGTCTGCGGCCAATTTGATAAATTCAATCCACACATCACTATCAAAGCCTTCAATTCATTTTGCATTTTTAAATTTCAAAGACATTTTAGCAGAGGTGGAGAGTCTGAAGATTTTTGACGAATGAGTTGTCTTCAGAAATTTAGCTCTACTGCCAAGGGAATAGAGTCTCCTCTGAGCCAAAAACATGCTCCTTCAAGCTCCAACCCTGCCTCCTGGAGTCGAGTCCCGCCAGGGATTCGGAGGTGGGGTGAAGACCCCGCGGGGATGGACGTAGGAATGGAGTCGAGAGTGTGGATTGGCTGACGGGCAGCCCAGATCGCGGGCTGGATGGGACCCCGCGGGAATGGGCAGGGAGGCGGGAACGGTGCGGAGCTGGAGGGAGTCTGGGGGCGGGTGAAGGCGCATGTGGATGTAGCCCCTGGTAGCCTGTGGGGTCTGGACTCAGGGCGCCTATTGGCTGTGAGGACTGCCTGGGTCAGGGACTGGACTGGGCAGGTGGAGGTGCGGGCCTCTGCCCATTTTTTAATTGCACTGTTTGTCTTCCTTTTGCTAGGTTGTATGAGTTCCTTATATATTTTGGATATTAACCCTTCATCAGATATGTCATTGGCAAATATGTTTTCCCATACGATGGGCTTCCTTTTTGTTTTGTTGATGGTTTATTTTGCTGTGCAGAAGCTTTTTATTTTGATGTAGTCCCATTTGTTTATTTTCTCCTATGTTTCTCTTGCCCTCGGCCATGTATCAACAAACATGCGAGATGTCTGAGATTTTGCTGCCTACGTTTTCGCTAGGATTTTTATGGTTTCATGTCTTACATTTAAGTCTTTTATCCATTTTGAGTTTATTTTTGTGTATAATGTAAATTGGTTGTCTAGTTTCATTTTTCTTTTTTTGCACATACCTGTCCAGTTTTCCCAACACCATTACTGAAGAGGCTGTCTTTACTCCATGTATGTTCTTGCCTCCTTTGTCAAATACTAATTGAGCATAATGGCTTGGGTTGATATCTGGGTTCTGTATTCTGCACCACTGATTTATATGTCTGTTCTTGTTCCAGTACCAGGCTGTTTTGGTTACAGTGGCTTTGTAGTAAAACTTGATATCTGGTATTGTGATCCCTCCAACTTTGTTCTTCTTTCTCAAGATTGCTGTCGCTATTCGGGGGTTTTTGGTTTCATGTAAATTTTTGGAGTATTTGTTCTAGATCTGTGAATTATGCCCTTGTAACTTTAATAAGGATTACATTGAATCTAGATTGTTTTTGGTATTGTGGACATTTTAGTGATGTAAATTCTTCCAGTCCATGAACATAGTATGTTCTTCCACTTGTTTATATCTTCCTCTATTTCTTTTTGTATCGTCCTGTAGTTCTCTGAGTATACAGGTCTTTTACTTCCTTGGTTAACTTTATTCTTAAGTATCTTAATTTTTTTGTTGCAATGGTAAATGGGGTTGTTTTTTTAGTTTCTCTTTCTGAGAGTTCATTATTGGTGTATAAAAATGCCATCAATTTCTGGATGTTAATTTTGTATGCTGCTACCTTGCCAAATTCATTTAATAAATCTAGTAGAATTTTGGTGGAGTCTTTAGGATTTTCTATGTACAACATCATGTCATCTGCAAATAATGACAGTTTTACTTCCTGCTTTCCACTTTGGATGCCTTTTATGCTTTCTTCTTGTCTGATTGCTGTTTCTAGAACTTCCAGTACTATGTTGAATAAGAGTGGTGAAAGTGGCCACCCCTGTCTTGTTCCTGTACTTACAGGAACAAGTTGCCCATTGAGTATGATATTGGCTGTACGTCTGTAGTATGTGGCACTTATAATGTTGAGGTATGATCCCTCTATTCCCACTTTGCTGAGAGTTTTTTCAGAAGTGGGTGTTGGATTTTGTCGAATGCCTTTTTTCTGTTTATTTGTTATGACCATGTTATATTTATCTTTCAATTTGTTTATGCAATGTATCAAAATCTTTATTTGGGGATATTGTACCAGCCTTGCATCTCTGAAATAAGTCCCACTTGGTCATGGTGTGTGATATTTTTAATATATTGCTGAATGCAATTTGCTAATATTTTGTTGAGGATTTTAGCATCTATGTTCATCACAGATATTGGCTTATAACTCTTTCTTTGTAGTGTCTTTATCTAGTTTTGGAATTAAGATATTGCTGGCCTCATAAAAAGTATTTGGAAGTGTTCCTTTTTCTTGGATTTTTTGAAATAGGTTTAGGAGGATAGGTGTTAGTTTTTGTTTGAATGCTCGGTAAAACTACCCTGTAAAGCTGTCCAGGCAATGGCTATTGTCTCCCGGGAGTTTTTCTATTACTGCTTCAATGTCATCAACTGTTATTTGCCCATTCAGGTTCTCTGATTCTTCCCAACTCAACTTTGGAAGATTGTATTTTCCTAGGAATTTGTCCATTTTGTCCACATTGTCCAGCATGTTGGCAAATAATTGTTCATAGTATTTTCTTACCATCCTCTGTATTTCTGTGGTTCCAGTTGTTACTTCATCTCTTTCATTTCCTATTTTACTTATTTGGGTCCTCTCTCTTTGTCTCTTGATGAGTCTGGCTAAACATTCATCAATCTTGTTTATCTTTTCAAAGAACTAGCTCTTGGTTTCATTGATTTTTTGTATTGTTTTTTACTCTCTATGTCATTTATTTCCCCTCTGATCTTTATTATTTCCTTCCTTCTACTCACTCTGGGTTTTTTTTGTTGTTGTTCTCTTTCTAAGTCTTTACATTGTAGGGTTAGACGGTTTATTGAAAGTTTTTCTTGTTTTTTGAGGTCGGCTTGTAGTGTTATGAACTTCCCTCTTAAGACTGCTTTCCCTATGTTCCATAGATTTTGGGTTTTTGTGTGTTCATATTCACTTGTTTCCAGGTATTTTTTTATTTCTTCTTTGACCTCTTTGGTAACCCATTCATTGTTTAATAACATGCTATTTGGCCTCCATGTATTTGAATGTTTTTGAGTCTTTTTACTATTGTTTTCTAATTACTGCTACTGCGATATGAGAAGATGCTTGATATGATTTCAGTCTCCTTGAACTTGTAGAGACTTGTTTTGTGTTCTAACATGTGAGAATGTCCCATGTGTGCTTGAGAAGAATGTATATTCTGCAGCTTTAAGGTAGAATGCTTTGTAAATGTCAATTAAATCTATCTGATCTAGTGTGTCAATTAGGGTCACTGTTTTCTTGTTGATTTTTTGCCTGGAAGACATATCCAGTGAAGTCAGTGGGCTGTTAAAGTCTGCTAGTATAACTGTATTGTTCTTGATCTTTCCCTTAAAGTGCTCCAGAGGACTTTTTATAAATTTAGGTGCTCCAAGTTGGGTGCATATAAGCTTATCAGGGTTATACCCTCTTGTTGGATAGATCTCTTTAGTATTATATAGTGAATTTTTTTGTCTCTTCTTATGGCCTTCATTTTGAAGTCTATTTTGTCCGATATGAATATTACTACCTCAGCGTTTTTTCATTTCCATTTTCCTGGAAAACTTTTTCAATCCCTTCATTCTCATCTTGTGTGAGTCTTTTATTCTGAGATGGGTCTCATGTAGACAGCATATATTTTGGTCATTTTTCTTATCCATTCAGCCATCTTATGTCTTTTGATTGGAGCATTTAATCTGTTTACATTTAAGGTTATTATTGATAGGTACTTATCTATTGTCATTTTATTTTTTAATGCCTATATTTCTCTCTCTATATATATATTTCAACTTAGTAGAGAGGTCCCTTTAACATTTCTTGAAATGCTGGTTTGGTAGTGATAAACTGCTTTAACCATTTTTTTTTTTTTTTTCTGGAAAGCTCTTTATTTCACCATCTTTTTTTTTTTTTTTTTTAAATATATCTTTATTGATTTCAGAGAGAGGAAAGGAGAGGGAGATAGAAACATCAATGAGAAGAAAGTCATTGATCGGCAGCCTCTTGCACACCCCTGACTGGGGATCGAGTCGGCAACCCGGGCATGTGCCCCGACCAGGAATCGAACCCTGATCACCTGGATCCTAGGTTGACTCTTAACCACTGAGCCACTCCTGGCCGGGCTCACCATCTATTTTTAATGATAGCCTTGCTGGATACAGCAGTCTTGGTTTCATATCCTTGCTTTTCATTACCTTGAATATTTCATGCCATTCCCTTCTAGCCTATAGAGTTTCTGATGAAAAATCAGCTGAAGGTTTTATGGGAGCTCCTTTGTAAATAACAGATTGCTTTTCTCTTGCTGCTTTTAAGATTTTTTGTCTTGAATTTTAGTTATGATGTGTCTGGGTGTGGGCCTCTTTGGGCTCTTATTGCTTGAGACTCTCTGTGCCACTTGAACTTGTATGACTTTTTCCTTCATCGGGTGAGGGAAGTTTTCTGCCATTATTTCTTCAAACAGATTCTCTATCTCTTGCTTATTCTCTTCCCCTTACTGCACTCCTATGATGCAAATATTGTTTCATGCTGTCTCACAGCTCCCTTAACCTGTCCTCCTGTTTTTTAATTCCTTTTTCTTTTTGGATCTCTGACTTATTGATTTTTACTACCCTGTATTCTAATTCACTGATCCGATCCTCAGCTTCCTGTAATCTGCTATTTATTCCTTCCAATATATTCTTTTTTTTTTTTTTTTTTGCTATGTCATTCTTAATTTCCTTCATAGTTTCCATATCTTTTCTCAGCATTCTTATGATCAGTATTCTGAACTCCCTGATAGATTGCTTATCTCTATTTAATTTAGCTATTATTCTGGATAATTCTCTTTTTCTTTCATTTGAGGCTTGTTTTTTTGCCTCTCAATTTTGGCTGTCTATTTGGGTTTATTTCTATATATAAGGTAGATTTGATATAACTCTCAGTCTTTTTAGATGGTCAGACACTGCTTATGACTGCCTTTGAGTACCCTGTTTGGAGCTATCAACAATCCACAGCTTTTCGTTCCCTTTCCTGGGGCTGTCTCTGTTTGTATAGGACCCAGATGTACACCAAAGTCTTTTTTCCAATTCCCTGGGTCCAAAAGCAGATCAGGCAAAGACTCAAAGCACCCAGAGGCCCACCTCTGCCTTCAGATTGATTAATCTGAGTCTCTTAATGATCCTCAGGCTGTGTACCACAGCAAGGTGAAAACTCCACAGGGTTGGGAAGAGGCTTTCCAGTGGGTGGGGACAATTGCTTCCCTTCCAGGCAAAGGCTGCCTGGCTGGAAAAGTTCTGCCTTAGAAAAATATTGTCTGCACTATGGGAAAATGACTCAGCATGGTAATCCAGATGGCTGCCCTCTGAGCTTTGTCTCCAAAGCCAGTACCCCTAAATTCTCTTCAAATAGCTCTAGGATACTCTGCCCTCCTTCTCCTGGAGCCCAAGTTGAGTGGCTACATGAGAAACTTTGTGTGTTTGCCCTTTAAGAGGGTGCCTGAATTTCCTACCATCTCTCCCTGGGAGACAGAAACCCTGCTGCTTTTCACAGCCAGATGTTATGTGGACACCTTTCTCAGTTCTGGTGCTCTGGGCTTGGAAACCCAGCTTAGTATTTAGGTCCCCAGAGTTCTCAGTGGGAATCCCTCACATCTGAGATGTCACTCTGGACATTCATCTGCTTCCTGTGTGAGCCCAGCCAGTGTTCTTGTGCCTCTTTGCTTCCTACCAGTCTCTATGCGGTCTCCACTTTACATCTTAGGTTTTATGGGTTCTCTCCAGCTGGTCTTCAGTTGATAATTCAGGATGATGTTTCTATAATTTAGCTGTAATTCCAGTTTGGTCCTGGGAAAGTGTCAGTGTACCTTCCAGTTAATGCACTTCCATCTTGGAACTAAGTTTTCATTTATTTTTATCTTCCTTAATGTCTTTCTTCAATGTGCTATAGTTTTCTGAGTACAGATCTTTTACTTCCTTGGTTAAGGTTATTTCTAGGTAGCTTTTTGTTGTTGTTTTTCCAACAATAAATGGGGTTGTTTTCTTAGTTTCTCTTTCTGATAGTTCATTATTGGTGTATAAAAATGCCATCAATTTCTGGATATTGATTTTGAATCCTGTAACTTTGTTTTATTCATTTAATAGTTCTAGTAGGGTTTTGATGGATTCTTGAACGTTTTCTATATACAATATCATGTCATTTGCAAATAGTGACAGTTTTACTTCCTCCGCTTCCAATTTGGATGCATTTTATTTTATTTATTCTTCTTGTGTGATTGCTATGGCTAGGACTTTCGGTACTATGATGAATAAGAGTAGTGAGCTTTTTTGCAACGGGTTTTCCTCCAGAACACAGGTGTCTTGAAAACCATCACTAAACCATACTCAAAATGCGAAAAGAAAAGACTCATATCAACGTTGTCATCACTGGACTCATAGGTTCCAGCAAGTCTACCACTACTGGCCATCTGATCTACAAATGTGGTGGGATCGACAGAAGAACCATCGAAAAATTTGAGAAGGAGGCAGCTGAGATGCATAAGCGCTCTTTCAAGTATACCTGGGTCTTGGATAAACTGAAAGCTGAATGTGAGCGTGGTATCAGCATTGATATCTCCCTCTGGAAATTCGAGACCAGCAAGTATTATGTGACCATCATTGATGCCCCGGGACACAGAGACTTTATTAAAAACATGATTACAGGCACATCTCAGGCTGACTGTGCTGTCCTGATTGTTGCTGCTAGTGTTGGTGAATTTGAACCAGGTATCTCCAAGAATGGGCAGACCCAAGAACATGCCCTTCTGGCTTACACACTGGGTGTGAAACGATTGTTGGTGTTAACAAAATGGATTCCACTGAGCCACCCTACAGCCAGAAGAGATACAAGGAAACTGTTAAAGAAGTCAGCACCTACATTAAGAAAATTGGCTACAACCCTGACACGGTAGCATTTGTGCCAATTTCTGGTTGGAATGGTGACAACATGCTGGAGCCAAGTGCTAATATGCCTTGGTTCAAGGGATGGACAGTCACCCATAAAGATGGCAATACCAGTGGAACCACACTGCTTGATGCTCTGGATTGCATCTTATCACCAACTCGTCCAACTGACAAGCCTCTGAGTCTGCCCCTCCAGGTTGTCTACAAAATTGGTGGTATTGGTACTGTCCCTGTGGGCCAAGTGGAGACTGGTGTTCTCAAGCCCAGCATGGTGGTCATCTCTGCTCCAGTCAATGTTACAACTGAAGTAAAGTCTGTTGAAATGCACCATGAATCTTTGAGTAAAGCTCTTTCTGGGGACAATGTGAGCTTCAATGTCAAGAATGTGTCTGTCAAAGATGTTTGTCGTGGCAATGTGGCTGGTGGCAGTAAAAATGACCCACCAATGGAAGCAGCTGGCTTCACAGCTCAGATGATTATCCTGAACCATTCAGGCCAAATAAGTGCTGGGTATGCACCTGTGCTGGATTGTCACACAGCTGATATTGCATGCAAATTTGTTGAGCTGAAGGAGAAGATTGATCATCGTTCTGGGAAAAAGCTGGAAGATGGCCCTAAGTTTTTGAAATATGGTGATGCTGCCATTGTTGATATGGTGCCTGGCAAGCCCATGTGTGTTGAGAGCTTCCCTGATTGCCCTCCTCTGGGCCATTTTGCTGATCGTGACATGAGACAGACAGTTGCTGTTGGTGTCATCAAAGCAGTGAACAAGAAGGCAGCTGGAGCTGGCAAAGTCACAAAGTCTGCCCAGAAAGCTCAGAAGGTAAATGAATATCATCTCCAATACCTGTCACGCCAGTCTTAATCAGTGGTGGAAGAACGGTCTCAGAACTGTTTGTCTCAATTGACCATTTAAGTTTAATAGTAAAAGACTGGTTAATGATTACAATGCATCATAAAACCTTCAGAAGGAAAGGAGAATGTTTTGTGGACCATTTGGGTTTTTTGTGTGTGCAGCAGTTTTTAAGTTATTAGTTTTTAAAATCAGTACTTTTTAATGGAAACAACTTGACCAAAAATCTGTCACAGAATTTTGAGACCCATTAAAACAAAGTTTAATGAGAAACCTGTGTGTTCTTTTGGTCAACACTGTAACTTTCTGTTATACTACTTAGGTAGAAGACGTCAGAGTTCCCCATAACTATCTCTGGTGTTATATCTGCTGATACTTTAGCACTGGATAATTCTGTTAACTTTTTTCTGGGTGGGAACTTTGGGGGTTGGGGGTGTTTTTGTTTTGTTTTTCACTTAAGGGGAGGAATCCTCTGTTTACATAGTAAAACCTATGGGAGAGGATCTGTTGGTGTAACACTAAATAGGTTAGGACAGATAATCAGTAACTTTGTTATGTGTAAACTAGTTTATAAAGGCCAAATTTTGTTATATTAAAGTCCACGTTACCATATAAAATTTTGTAGTTACATCAATATTGAGTAAATTTGTTGGTATGTCAAATTTTAGTTTTCTGGTTTTACTGGGATGTGAATTCACATTTACAAATACTTGAGGTAGTTTAAGAACCTAAAGTGAGGCTTAAATAGTATTGAGCACTGTCTTGCCTACAGTTAATTGTATCCAGATTCTAGGAAAAATAAATAAAGTAAAAAAAAAAAAAAAAAAAAAGGGTGGTGAAAGTGGACATCCCTGTCTTGTTCCTGTCCTTAAGAGAAGCACTTTTATTTTCTGCCCATTGGGTATGACGTTGGTTGTAGGTTTTTCATATATGGCCTTTATTAAGTGAAGGTATGATCCCTTTACTCCCACTTTGGTGAAAGTTTTTATTATAATTGGTTGCTGGATTTTATCGAATGCTTTTTCTGCATCTATTGACATGATCATGTGATTTTTATTTTTTATTTTGTTTATGTGATGTATCACATTTATTGACTTCAGAATATTATATCAACCTTGCATCCCAAGTCCCAAGAATAAGTGCCACTTGATCACTGTATGAATTTTTTAATGTATCGCTGTATCCAATTTGCTAATATTTTGTCCAAGAATTTAGCATCTATGTTCTTCAGGAACATTGGCCTATAACTTTCTTTCTTTGTCGTGTCTTTATCTGGTTTTGGTATTAAGATAATTTTGTCCATGTAAAAAGAGTTTGGAAGTCTTCTCTCCTCTTGAATTTTTTGGAATAGTTTGAAGAGCATAGGTGTTAGTTCTTTGAATGTTTGTTGAAATTCATCAGTGGGAGAAAACAAGGTGGCAGCGTAGGTAACAGCTGCACCAGCCACCTCCCACAACCACATCAAAATTACAACTAAAATACAGAACCACCATCACCCAGAACCTCCTGAAATCTGGTTGAACAGAAGCCCTACAACCAAGGAACTGAAGAAGCACCAACACCGGTAGGAGAGGCAGAGACACGGGCAGATTGGGACTGAATCAGAGATGCTCCCCTGGCCCACACCCAATGCTGAGGTTGAAACCTGGGAGGGAATCTCAGCGGTGGGGGTTTTCCTGAGGAGTGAGGGGTCCCAGCCCCACAGCAGGCCCCAAGCCCAGGACCCCAGGACCAGAAAGAGACATCCCCACAACTCCAGACTGTGAAACCAGTGGGGACTGTGGCTGAGGGTCGAGGAGGCTTTGGGATCCCCAGGCTTCCCTCTTAAAGGGCAGGCCCATAGACTCACTCAGACGCGCTCCCTCTGAGCCCTGGCATGGGGCAGCAGCTTGAAAGGAACCTGGGGCACTTGGGAAGGAAGTAGCCTGTCTGAAATTGGGGCAAGAGGTGGAGGGGCAGCTTTCTCCCAGGCAGAAGAGCTGGCAGAGGCCATTGTTCCTTTGGCGAGTCCTCCCCGAACACAGCCAACAGGCAGGCGCCATATTTGAATCACCACCACCTGACTCACACCTTAGGCCTCGCCCGGGTGATTGCCAGAGTTCCTGCTCCTCCCTACCTGCAGGCTCATCCAAGCCATTTCCAGTGGCTTTTCTATGCAAGTGGCCTCTCGAGCCTCATGCTTAGGATGTTCCTAAAATCTCTCAAACAAGCAGCAGTGGGCCCCATACAGCTTGATAAGTGATCCCAGATCTGCCACTAGTGGCAGCCTGCATTGGCTCATAGCTTGGCCTCACCTGGACAACGCGAAGCCCAGCACAAGTAGCAGCCAACTATGATTTGCTGTGTAGCTCATGCTGGCTGGCCCTGGGAAAGACACTGGCAGAGGCTGACTTGGCACCTTCCCCGAGGCCCCAGAGATAGTGCACTTGGTGCTCATATTCAACCACACTGGATTACAACCCTACCACATCCACGAGTGACACTGAAGGGCCCACTTGCTGAACACCAAAGCTCCACTGAAGTAAATCCTGCTCCATAGAGGTGTCTCCAGCACAGCAGCTCTTTGGCTGTAGTTGCAGCTGGTCCTAACAGCTGATTGGCCTGGGGGTCACTTCCTCCCAGGGACGCCAACAGCAACCAAGGCTCAACTACAACAGGGCAGTGCACACAGCCCACACATGGGAGCACCTAGAAGGTCCAGCTCAGCTGACTGGGGAGACTGAGCCACTGGACCCTACAGGATACCTACTACACAAAGCCACTCTACAAATTCCAGGAGACATAGCATCTCTACCTAATACATAGAAACAAACATCTGGAAGCAGCCAAAATGTAGAGGCAAAGAAACATGCCAGAAAGGAAAGAACAGAAGAAATCTCTAGAAGAGGAATTAAATGAAATAGAGCCAAGCAAGCTAACAGAAACAGAGTTCAGAATTTTGTTTATAAGGATTTTTAAGCAGACTATTAGGGAAATAACTGAGAAAATTGATAACATAAAAAAGTACCAATTTGAAATGAAGGCTACACGAACTGAAATAAAGAATAATTTACATGGAATCAACAGTAGAGTAGAGGATGCTGAGAATCAAATCAGCAATTTGGAACATGAGGAAACAAAAAACACCCAACCAGAAGAGCAAAAAGAAAAAAGAATCCAGAAATATGAAGATAGTATAAGGAGCCCCTGGGACAATTTCAAGAGGCCCAACATTTGCATTATTGGGGTGCCAGGAGGGGAAGAAAGAGAGCAAGAAATTGAAAACCTATTTGAAAAAATAATGACAGAAAACTTCTCCTACCTGGCGAAAGAAATAGACTTACAAGTCCTGGAAGCACAGAGGGTCCCAAACAAGAGGAACCCAAAGAGGCCCACAGCAAGACACATCATAATTAAGATGCCAAAGGTTAAAGACAAAGAGAGAATCTTAAAAGCAGCAAGGGAAAAGCAGTTAGTTACCTACAAAGGAGCACCCATACGAGTGTCAGCTGATTTCTCAACAGAAACCTTGCAGGCCAGAAGGGAGTGGCAGGAAATATTCAAAGTGATGAAAAACATGGAACTACAACCAAGATTGCTCTACCCAGCAAAGCTATCATTTAGAATTGAAGGTCAAATAAAGAGCTTCACAGATAAGAAAAAGCTAAAATTGTTCATCACCACCAGACCAGCACTACAGGAAAAGTTGAAGGGTCTTCTTTAAGAAGAAGCTAATGAACAAAGGAATCTGACGAACTAAATAGATCCAGAGACACTGACGCATGCAACAGATGATCATATTTCAAATAAAGAGGGAAGGGGGATGAAAGAGATTAACAAAAGAAGTTATATGCATAACCCATGTACACAATTAACGAGGTGAGTCCTGGGGAGGAGGTGGAAGTGAAGTGGAGGGGGTCAATTGGGAGGAAAAATGGGACACCTGTAATACTCTCAACAATAAAGATAAATTTAAAAAAAACGTAGATACAGAATAAAATAAAATAAAATTCGTCTGTGAAGCCATCTGATCCAGGGCTTTTGTTTGCTGGGAGTTTTAATTTTATTTCATTTTATTTTTATTACTGTTTCTATTTTATTGGTTGTTATTTGCCTATTTGTGTTCTGCTTCTTCCTGATTCAGTTTTGGAAGGTTGTATAATTTTGTATTCTGCTTCTTTACTGAATTCGTTTATCAGTTCTAATAGTATTTTTGGTGACGTCTTTAGGGTTCTCCACACATAGCATTATGTCATTTGCAAATAATGACAGTTTTACCTCTTTCTTTCCAAGTTGGATGACTTTTATTTCTTCTTGTATGGTTGTTGTGGCTAGTACTTCTAATACCTTGTTGAATAAATGCCGTAAAAGTACACATTTTTGTCTTGTTCTTGATATTAAGAAAATATTTTTTGCTTTTCTTTGCTCAGTATGATGCTTAGCTATGGATTTGTCATGTATTGCCTGTATTATGTTGAGTTTATTCTCTCTATTGCCACTTTTCTGACAGTTTGTTTTTCATAAATATATGCTGAAATTTGCCAAATGCTTTTTCTACATCATTTTATATAATTGTATGATTTTTGTCTTTCATTTTTTTTATGTGGTGTATCATGTTAACTGGTTTGCAGATATTGAAGTAAACTTACTTGCCACAAATTAATCCCACTTGATCATAGTGTGTGATATTTTTAATGTATTGAATTTAGTTTGGTAATATTATATTGAGGATTTTTACATCAATATTTATGAGGGATATTGGCCTATATTTTTTTTTTTTTTTTTTTTGTAATGTCTTTGTCTGGTTTTGGAATCGGAATAATTCTGGCCTCATAAAATGAGCTTGGGAGCTTTCCCTTTTCTTGATTTTTTGGGGGAACTTTTGAGGATAGGTGTTAATTCTTTGGATGTTAGGTCAAATTCACCTGTGAAGCCATCCAATCAAGGACATTTGTTTGTTGGGTGTCTTTTGATTCCTGATTCAATTTCATTAGTAGAAATCAGTCTGTTCAGATTTTCAGTTTCTTCTTTATTCAGTCTTGGATGATTGTATGATTTTAAAATTTTATCATTTCTTCTAGATTGTTGAAATTGTTGGCATAGGATTGCACATAGTATTTTCTTATAACCCTTTGTATTTCTGAGGTGTCAGTTGTCAGATCTCCCTTTCATTTCTGATTTTATTTGGATCATCTCTCTTTTTCTTGATGAGCCTGATTAACCAATTTTCTTTATCTCTTCAAAGAACCATCTCTTGGTTTCATTAATCATTTGTGTTGTCATTTAGACTCTATTTTATTTATTTTCACTCTGATCTTTATTATTTCCTTCCTTCTACTCACTTTGAGCTTTGTTTGTTCTTTTTCTAGTTCCTTTAGGTGTAAAGTCAGATTGTTTGTTTGAGATTTTTCTTCTTTCTTGAGGTAGGCCTATGTATTTCCTCTTAGTACTTATTTCCTTGCTTTCCATAAATTTACGGTCATTGTGTTTTTATTTTCATTTTCTAAAGTCATCTTTCTTATTTCTTTCTTTATCTCAATGTTAACTCCTTCATCATTTATTAACATGTTATTTAACCTTTATGTGTTTATCTGTTTTTAAGTTTTTTTATGTAATTGATTTCTAGTTTCATACCATTGTCATCAGAGAATATGCCTGATATGATTTCAGTCTTTTTAAAATTTATTGAGACTTCTCTTGTGTACTAACATGTGGTCTATCCTGGAAAATGTTTCACCTGCAGTTGAATAGAACATATATTCTGCTCTTTTGTAGTGATATGCTCTAAAAATATTAACTAAATCCACCTAGTCTAGTGTGTCATTTAAGGCCATTGTTTCCTTGTTGGTTTTATGTCTGAAAGACCCATTAAGAACAATGGAGTGTTATTGTTCACTACCATGACTTTGTTACTGTTGATCTCTTTCTTTATGTCCACCAATATTTGCTTTAGGTGCTCCTATATTGGGTACATAAACGCTTAAAAGGGTTATATTTTCTTGCTGGATTGATCCCTTTATCCATATATGTCTTTCATTGTTTACAAGTCTATTATTTCTGTTATAAGTATTGCTACTCCAGCTTTTTTTGTTTCCTTTTGCATGAAATATCTTTTTCCAGTCCTTACTTTCAGTCTGTGTGTGGGTTTCAATGTGAAGTGGGTTGCTTGTAGACAGCCTATGTATGGTTTATGTTTTCTTATCCATTTATTTACCCTATGACTTTTGAATTTGCGCTCTTTTTCATATTGTTTTTTTTTTTTTTTTTTTCGTTTTGGATTAAATTTATTAGGGTGACCTTTGTTGATAAAATTACATAGATTTCAGGAGTACAATTCTATAATACATCATATGTATATTTAATTGTGTTTATCACTACAAGTTAAGTCACCGTCCATCATAATTTAATCCCCCTTTATCCGGTTCTACCTCCCCCACCTCTCCCCTCTTTACCTCTGGTAATCACCATACTGTTGTCTGTGTCTATGAGGTATTTTTGTTTTGTTTTTTGCTTAATCCTTTCACATAGCCCTGCAACCCCTCTCCCTTCTGACAGCTGTCACTCTATTCTCGACCTATGAGTCTGTTCCTATTTTGTTTGTTAGTTTATTTTGTTCATTAAATTTCACATATGAGTGAGATCATATGGTACTTGTCTTTCACCGACCGGTTTAACATAATGCTCTAACATAATGCTCTCCAAGTCCATCCATGCTGTCACAAAGGGTAAGATTTCCTTCCTTTTTATGGCCAAGTAGTATTCCATTGTGTAATGTATCACAGATTTTTTATCCATTCACCTCTAATGGACATTTGGGCTGCTTCCAAATTTTTGTTTTTGTAAGTAACACTGTAATGAATATATATTCTTTTGAATCAGTGCTTTGGGTTTCTTCAAATATATAGCAGTGGGTCATGAGGCAGTTTATTAATTTTTTGAGGTAACTCTATACTACTTTCCACAGTGGCTGCAATACTTCATTCCCACCAACAGTGCACAAAAGTTCCCTTTTCTCCACATCTTCGTCAGCAATTGTGGCGTGTTGATTTGTTGATGGTAGCCATTCTGACAGGTGTGAGGTGATATCTCACAGTGGTTTTAATTTACATTTCTCTGATAATTAGTGACATTAAGCATTTTTTCACATATCTATTGACCATCTGTATGTCTTTTTTGGAGAAGTGTTTATTCAGGTACTTCACCCATTTTATAATTGGATTGTTTGGGTTTTTGGTGTTGATTTTTATAAGCTTTTCATAAATTTTGAATATTAACCCTTTATCAGATGTATCATTGGCAAATATGTTGTCAATTTCAGTGGGTTGTCTTTTCATTTTTCTGATGAATTACTTTGCTGTACAAAAACATTTTAGTTAGATGTAGCCACTTTTGTTTATTTCATCTTTTGTTTCTCTTGCCCAAGAAAATGTATCAGAAAAAAATATTGCTAGGAGAAATGTCTGAATTTTACTGTTTCCTTCGATGACTTTTATGGTTTCGAGTTAAACATTTAAGTCTTTAATCCATTTTGAATTTATTCTTGTGTATGGTGTAAGAAGGTGATCTAGTTTCATATTTTTTTGCATGTATCTGTCCAATTTTCCCAACACCATTTATTGAATAGACTATGTTTAACCCATTGTATTTTTCTGCCTCCTTTGTCAAATATTAATTGACTATAAAGGCTTGGGTTTACTTCTGAGCTCTTTATTATGTTCCATTGATCTACATGTCTGTTTTTGTGTCAGTACCATCTTGTTTTAATTAATATGGCTTTGTGGTATAGTTTGATATAAGATAGCATGATTCCTCCAACTTTGTTCTTTCCCAAGATAGCTGTGGTTATTCAAGGTCTTTTGTGGTTCTCTATAAATTTTTGGAATATTTGCTCTATTCTGTGAAATGTGCCATTGGTATCTTGATAGGAATTGTGTTGTATCTGTATATTGCTTTGGGTAGTATGGACATTGTAATGATGTTAATTCTTCCTAACCATGAACATGGTATGTGCTTCCAATTATATGTACTTTCTTCAATTTTTTTCTTTTTTTTCTTATAATTTTCCAAATACAGGTCTTTTACCTATATGGTTTAATTTTTTCTTAGGTATTTTATTTTTTGAAGTAATTGTGAATGGGTTTGTTTTCTTAGATTCACTTTCTGATAGTTAATTATTGCTGCATAAAAATGCAACTGATATCTAGATATTTATTTTGTATGCTGCTACTTTACTGAATTCATTTATCAGTTCTAACAGTTGTATTTGTTGTTGTTGTTGTTTTTTGTTTTTGTTTTTGTGGAGGTTTTTGGTAGTATCTTCAGGGTTATCTATAGATAGTATAATGTCATCTGAAAATAATGACAGTTTTACTTCTTCCTTTCCAATTTGGATACCTCTTTTTTTTCATGACCATTTATACCCTTTATGCCCTCTTCCACTTCCACCTTGCCTCTGCAATCACCACACGGTTGTCCATGTCCATGAGTTCTTTTTCTTTTTTGCTATTTGGGGTATTTTGTGGTTCTATATAAATTTTTGAAACATTTGTTCCAGTTCTGTGAAATATTCCATTGGTATCTCTATAGGAATTACACTGAATCTGTAGATTGCTTTGGGTAGTATAGAAATTGTAATGATGTTAATTCTTCCTGTCCATGAGCACAGTATATGCATCCACTTGTTTGTATCTTCCTCATTTTTTTCTTCAGTGTCTTATAATTTTCCAAGTACATTCTTTTACATTCTTAGTTAAATTTAGTTCTAGGTATCTTATTCTTTTTGAAGCAGTTGTGAATGGGATTTTTTACTTTTAGTTTCCCTTTCTAAGAGTTCATTATTGGTGTATAAAAATGCCATCAATTTCTGGATATTTATTTTATATCCTGCCACTTTACTGAATTTATTTATCAGTTCTAGTAGTTTTTTTGGTGGAATATTTAGGGTTCTCTATATATATCATGTCATCTGCAAATGATGACAGTTTTACTTCTTCCCTTCCAATTTGGATCCCTTTTATTTATTGTTCTTGTCTGATTGCTGTGGGTAGGACATCAACTCCTATGTTGAATAAGAGTGGTGAAAGTGGACATCCTTGTCTTGTTCCCGATCTTAAGGGAAATTATTGTTGATTTGCCCATTGAGTATGATGTTTGCGGTGCATTTGTCATATGTTCCCTTTATTCCACATTGCTGATAGTTTTTAAATCATAAATGGGTGCTGGATTTTAACAAATGCTTTTTCTGCTTCTATTGATATGATCTTTGATTTTTATCTTTTCTTTTTTTTATGTGGTGTATCACCTTTATTGATTTGCAAATATTATGCCAACCTTGCATCCTTGGAATAAATCCCACTCTATCATGATGTATGATCTCTTTAATATGTTACTGGATCTGTTCTGCTAGTATTTTTTTTTTCCTTTGGACAATTTTAGCACCTATGTTCATCAGGAATATTTGCCTATAATTTTCTGTCTTTGTAGTGTCATTATCTGATTTTGGAATTAGGATAATGCTGGCCTCATAAGGTGAGTTTGGGAGTCTTCCCTCCTCTTAAATTTTTTGGAGTGATTTGAGAATATAGGTGTTTGTTCTAGTTTGAATGTTTGGTAAAATTCGCCTGTGAGGGCATCTGGTCCAGGACTTTAGTTTGTTGGAAATTTTTTTTATTACTGCTTCAATTGCACTGGTTGTAATCTCCTTATTTATATTCTATGAATATTCTTGATTCATTTTTTGAAAACTGTATATTTTATGGAATTTATCAATTTCTTCCAGATTGTCAAATTTGCTGGCATATATTTGTTCGCTGTGTTTTCTTACAATCCTTTCCACTCCTTTGGTTTAGTTGTTATTTATCCTTTCTCATTTCTATTTTTTTTTTTAATGGGTCCTCTTGTTTTCTTTCTTGGTGAGTCTGGTTAAAGGTTTGTCAGTCTTGTATGTCTTTTCAAAGAACCAGGTCTTCGTTTCATTGACTTTTTGCATTATTTTAGACTTCTTTTTTTTATTTCTGTTTTATTTTTTATTATTTTCTTCTATTCAATTTGGACTTTGTTATTTTTTACTCAAGTTCCTTTTAGTGTAAAGTTAAATTGTCTATTTAGATTTTTCTTGTTTATTGAGATAAGTTTGTAATGCTATGAATTAGCAATCAGACAAGAAGAAAGCATAAAAGGCATCCAAAGTGGAAAGCAGGAAGTAAAACTGTCATTATTTGCAGATGACATGATGTTGTACATAGAAAATCCTAAAGACTCCATCAAAATTCTACTAGATTTATTAAATGAATTTGGCAAGGTAGCAGCATACAAAATTAACATCCAGAAATTGATGGCATTTTTATACACCAATAATGAACTCTCAGAAAGAGAAACTAAAAAAACAACCCCATTTACCATTGCAACAAAAAAATTAAGATACTTAAGAATAAAGTTAACCAAGGAAGTAAAAGACCTGTATACTCAGAGAACTACAGGACGATACAAAAAGAAATAGAGGAAGATATAAACAAGTGGAAGAACATACTATGTTCATGGACTGGAAGAATTTACATCACTAAAATGTCCACAATACCAAAAACAATCTAGATTCAATGTAATCCTTATTAAAGTTACAAGGGCATAATTCACAGATCTAGAACAAATACTCCAAAAATTTACATGAAACCAAAAACCCCCGAATAGCGACAGCAATCTTGAGAAAGAAGAACAAAGTTGGAGGGATCACAATACCAGATATCAAGTTTTACTACAAAGCCACTGTAACCAAAACAGCCTGGTACTGGAACAAGAACAGACATATAAATCAGTGGTGCAGAATACAGAACCCAGATATCAACCCAAGCCATTATGCTCAATTAGTATTTGACAAAGGAGGCAAGAACATACATGGAGTAAAGACAGCCTCTTCAGTAATGGTGTTGGGAAAACTGGACAGGTATGTGCAAAAAAAGAAAAATGAAACTAGACAACCAATTTACATTATACACAAAAATAAACTCAAAATGGATAAAAGACTTAAATGTAAGACATGAAACCATAAAAATCCTAGCGAAAACGTAGGCAGCAAAATCTCAGACATCTCGCATGTTTGTTGATACATGGCCGAGGGCAAGAGAAACATAGGAGAAAATAAACAAATGGGACTACATCAAAATAAAAAGCTTCTGCACAGCAAAATAAACCATCAACAAAACAAAAAGGAAGCCCATCGTATGGGAAAACATATTTGCCAATGACATATCTGATGAAGGGTTAATATCCAAAATATATAAGGAACTCATACAACCTAGCAAAAGGAAGACAAACAGTGCAATTAAAAAATGGGCAGAGGCCCGCACCTCCACCTGCCCAGTCCAGTCCCTGACCCAGGCAGTCCTCACAGCCAATAGGCGCCCTGAGTCCAGACCCCACAGGCTACCAGGGGCTACATCCACATGCGCCTTCACCCGCCCCCAGACTCCCTCCAGCTCCGCACCGTTCCCGCCTCCCTGCCCATTCCCGCGGGGTCCCATCCAGCCCGCGATCTGGGCTGCCCGTCAGCCAATCCACACTCTCGACTCCATTCCTACGTCCATCCCCGCGGGGTCTTCACCCCACCTCCGAATCCCTGGCGGGACTCGACTCCAGGAGGCAGGGTTGGAGCTTGAAGGAGCATGTTTTTGGCTCAGAGGAGACTCTATTCCCTTGGCAGTAGAGCTAAATTTCTGAAGACAACTCATTCGTCAAAAATCTTCAGACTCTCCACCTCTGCTAAAATGTCTTTGAAATTTAAAAATGCAAAATGAATTGAAGGCTTTGATAGTGATGTGTGGATTGAATTTATCAAATTGGCCGCAGACCCCTCTGTTGTGAATCTTGGCCAAGGCCTTCCAGATATATCCCCTCCTCCATATGTGAAGGAAGAATTATCAAAGATTGCGGCAATTGATAGCATGAATCAGTATACACGGGGCTTTGGTCATCCATCACTTGTGAAAGCTCTGTCCTGCTTATATGAAAAGTTTTATCAAAAGCAAATCGATCCAAATAAAGAAATTCTTGTAACAGTAGGAGCGTATGGCTCTCTTTTTAATGCCATTCAAGGATTAATTGATGAGGGACATGAAGTCATAGTCATAGTACTTTTCTATGACTGCTATGAGCCCATGGTGAGAATGGCTGGAGCAACACCTGTTTTTATTTCTTTAAGATCTAAACCTATTGATGGGAAAAAATGGTCTAGTTCTGACTGGACTTTGGATCCTGAAGAACTGGCAAGTAAATTTAATTCCAAACCCAAAGCCATTATACTAAATACTCCACATAACCCCATTGGCAAAGTGTACACCAAAGAGGAACTCCAACTAATTTCTGACCTTTGCATCAAATATGACACACACTGCATCAGTGATGAGGATTATGAATGGCTTGTATATACTGGAAATAAGCATTTAAAAATAGCCACTTTTCCAAGTATGTGGGAGAGAATGGTAACGGTAGGAAGTGCTGGAAAGACTTTCACTGTAACTGGCTGGAAGCTTGGCTGGTCCATTGGTCCCTACCACTTAATAAAACATTTACAGACAGTTCAGCAGAACAGCCTCTATACCTGTGCAACTCCTTTACAGGAAGCCTTGGCTCAGGCTTTTTGGATGGACATGAAGTGCATGGACGACCCAGAGTGTTACTTTAATTCTTTGCCAAAAGAGTTAGAAGTAAAAAGAGATCGGATGGTACATTTACTTGAAAGTGTTGGCCTAAAACCCATAGTTCCTGATGGGGGCTACTTCATCATTGCCGATGTGTCTTTGCTAGATGCAGACCTCTCTGAAATGAAGAACAATGAACCTTATGACTATAAATTTGTGAAATGGATGACTAAAAATAAGAAACTCTTGGCCATCCTAGTTTCAGCATTCTGTAACAAAGAAACCAAATTACAGTTTGAGAAGTTTGTGAGATTTTGCTTCACTAAAAAAGACAGTACACTAGACGCTGCTGAAGAAATCATCAAGGCATGGAGTAGACAAAAGTCTTGATAAATGCCAACTGCTTTAATGTTTCTATTAGATGACCTAGTATGGAACTGTTATTAGTACTGCCACTCACTGGATATTGCAAAACAAATAGTTCAGTACAGATGAAATTTAAAGAAATATTCCATTTTCCCCTAAATAAGTTAATCCTTAACAATATTCAAGAGATCTGATTTTTGTTTTTCAGTTGAAATGTATTCTGTTGAAACACTTTCAACTAGCATTTTATAAGAGTCAGTATAGCATTGTGGATAAGAACTGTGAGATGCCGGTTTCTGCTTAACCTCTGTGTACTTCAGTTTCCTCATCATAAAAGGGGAATAAAGATAGCATCTACATTAAAAAAATAATAATAAAATAATAAAAATTAAAAATGGGCAAAGGACCTGAATAGACACTTCTCCAAAGAGGACACACAGATGGCCAAGAGACATATGAAAAAATGGTCAACGTCGCTAGTCATCAGAGAGATGCAAATTAAAACCACAATGAGGTATCACCTCACACCTGTCAGAATGACTACCATCAACAAATCAACAAACAACAAGTGCTGGTGAGGATGTGGAGAAAAGGGAATCCTAGTACACTGCTGGTGGGCATGCAGACTGGTGCAGCCACTATGGAAAGTAGTATGGAGTTTCCTCAAAAAATTGTAAATTGACCTTCCATTTGACCCAGTGATCCCACTTCTAGGACTATATCCTAAGAAACCCGAAACACCAGTCAGAAAGAACTTATGCACCCCTATCTTCATAGCAGCACAATTTAAAATAGCTAAGATCTGGAAACAGTCCAGGTGTCCATCAGCAGAAGAGTGGATAAAAAAGCTGTGGTACATTTATAGAGTGAAATACTGTGCAGCTTTAAAAAAGAAGGATCTCTTACCCTTTGGGACAGCAATGGATGAAAGTGAATAGTATTATGCTAAGCAACATAAGCCAGTCAGAGAAAGACAAGTATCACATGATCTCACTCATGTGGAATCTAATGAACAAAATCAACTGATGAACAAAATAGACCCAGAGACGTAGAAGCCTGGAATCCTCTGAGGAATCTCAGAGGGAAAGCGGGGGTGGGGGACTGGGTGGGGAAGGATTAATCAAAGAACTTACATGCTTATGTGCATAACCCATGGACACAGACAATACTATAGGGAAGGCCTGGGGGTGAGGTGGATGCGGGGTGGAGTGGAGAGCAGTTGAGGGAAAATTTAGTCCTGGCACAATACTCCATTTTGTTGAGATAATACTATTATCAAATCTTCTGGGTAGTTTTCTTGAGCACAGAAAATGGCATACTTTCATCTGTTGATTTGAAAGATCCTTGGATCTCAGGGAAAATAAATAAATAGGTCACAAAAATGTTCTAAGATCAGGAGAACTAAAGAAAAGCTGAATGAGGGCGTAAGCTAAGTGAGTTTAGGCTGGAAAATCAGGCAGGTGCCTAGAGTAAAATACATCCATAACCTGAGGTGTGAACCCAGAGGGTCGACTCCCTGATCCTACCAAATGTGAAATGACACTTTGCTCCTGGTTAGAGAGACAATGCCAGGCTTCCTTGGGCACCAGACGGGAAAGACACTGAGACTTCAAAAACAAGCTGAACAAGGGCATCCTCAGGACAGAGAGAAGTGGCATTAATAAGGAGTCTCTTGTGTTGGGTACTGAATGCATACCAGGCACTGTGAAAAACATTTACCATATATTCTCACTTCTTTTCATTCTTAAAAATATCCCTTTGTACAGATGAGGACCCAAAGCTAACGAAACAAACACAAAAAAGGTACAGCAACTTAACCAAGTTAAGCACAACTAAGTCATGGCCTGGGGCATATCTATATGCATAGCTTTACAAGATCACATCTGTAATTTGCCTAAGATTATGACAAAGAAGGGTGTTAGTTAAAAATTTCAGCGTAAGTTGGGAGGAGGATTCATTCCTAGAGAGAAAAATATCTGAAATGCTATGTAAAAACCTTCAGTCAAGACAGTATTTTGTTCTTGGTTCCAAGTACTTGTAATAAAAAAAAATCTCTTATATTTGACGCCCTTTATCCTTTATTAGTAACTTAGAAAAAAATTAGATTTTTCTTGTTTATTGAGATAAGTCTGTAATGCTATGAATTTCCTTCTTAAAGATTGCTTTCACAGTGTTTCTTAAATTTTTGGTTTTTGTGTTCTCATTTTCATTTGTTTCAAGGTATCTTTTGATTTATTCTTGATCTCATTGTTAACCCATTCATTGTTTAGTATCATGTTACTTAGCCTCTATATTTTCCTGTGTTTTTTCTTGTGAGTGATTTCTAGTTTCATAACAGTGTAGTTACAGAAGATGCTTGATATGATTTTAATCTTCTTAAATTTATTGAGACTTGTTTTTTTCATACTAACAGGTGGTTTATCAAATAAAATTTTCCATGTGCACTTGAAAAGAATGTATATTCTGCTGCTTTGGGGTAAAATACTCTGAAAATACCCATTAAGTGCATCTGATCTACTGTGTCGTTTAAGGCCACTTTTTGTTGATTTTCTGTCTGGAAAATCTACCCATTGATGTCAATGAGGTGTTAAAATCCCCTACTGTGACTGTGTTACAGTCAGTCTCTCCCTTTATGTTCATTATGACTTACTTTACATATTTAGGTGCTCCTTTATTTGGTGCATAAATGTTTATAGAAGTTATATTTTCCTGTTGGTTTGCTCCTATTATCATTATATAGTGTCCTCCTTTGTCTCTTATTAAAGCCTTTGTTTTAAAGCATATTTTGTCAGGTTTAAGTATTACTATCCAAGCTTTTTAAAATTTCCGTTAGCATGAAATATATTTTCCGATCATTTTTCTTTTAGTCAGTGTGTATCATTTGTTCTGAGGTGGGACTCTTGTAGATAGCATATATATGAGTCTTTTTTTTTTTTTTTTTTAATCCATTAAGCTACTGTGTGTTTTTTAAAAATAGTCACCCGATGATGAGCTTCTTTTTTTTTTTTTTTTTTTTTTTACTATTGATTTTAGAGGGAGGAGTAAGGGGGGGGAGAGAGAGAGAGAGAGAGAGAGAGAGAGAGAGAGAGATGGAGAGAAACATCAATAGGTTGACTCCCGTATACACTACTCACCAGGACTGGGGACCACACCCTCAACCCGTGTATGTGCCCTGACCAGGAATCAAACCCGACACCCTTCAGTGTACGGGAGGATGAACCAATCAACTGGGCCACACCATCCAAGCATACTGTATGTCCTTTGATTGGAAAATTTAAACCATTTAAATTTTTTTAAATTTATCTTTATTGTTGAGAGTATTACAGGTGTCCCATTCCCCCCCCCCCCAATTGACCCCCTCCACTTCGCTCCCACCCCCTCCCCAGGCATTCACCCCATTATTGACTGTGTCCAGGGGTTATGCATATAACTTCTTTGGTTAATCTCTTCCCACCCTTCACCCCCCTTCCCTCTTTCCTCTGAGATATGATCGTCTGTTGCATGCGTCAGTGTCTCTGGATCTATTTAGTTTGTCAGATTCCTTTGTTCATTAGCTTCTTCTTAAAGAAGACCCTTCAACTTTTCCTGTAGTGCTGGTCTGGTGGTGATGAACTCCTTTAGCTTTTTCTTATCTGTGAAGCTTTTTATCTGACCTTCAATTCTAAATGATAGCTTTGCTGGGTAGAGCAATCTTGGTTGTAGTTCCATGTTTTTCATCACTTTGAATATTTCCTGCCACTCCCTTCTGGCCTGCAAGGTTTCTGTTGAGAAATCAGCTGACACTCGTATGGGTGCTCCTTTGTAGGTAACTAACTGCTTTTCCCTTGCTGCTTTTAAGATTCTCTCTTTGTCTTTAACCTTTGGCATCTTAATTATGATGTGTCTTGCTGTGGGCCTCTTTGGGTTCCTCTTGTTTGGGACCCTCTGTGCTTCCAGGACTTGTAAGTCTATTTCTTTCGCCAGGTAGGAGAAGTTTTCTGTCATTATTTTTTCAAATAGGTTTTCAATTTCTTGCTCTCTTTCTTCCCCTCCTGGCACCCCAATAATGCAAATGTTGGGCCTCTTGAAATTGTCCCAGGGGCTCCTTATACTATCTTCATATTTCTGGATTCTTTTTTCTTTTTGCTCTTCTGGTTGGGTGTTTTTTGTTTCCTCATGTTCCAAATTGCTGATTTGATTCTCAGCATCCTCTACTCTACTGTTGATCCCCCGTAAATTATTCTTTATTTCAGTTCGTGTAGCCTTCATTTCAAATTGGTACTTTATTATGTTATCGATTTTCTCAGTTATTTCCCTAATAGTCTGCTTAAAAATCCTTATAAACAAAATTCTGAACTCTGTTTCTGTTAGCTTGCTTGGCTCTATTTCATTTAATTCCTCTTCTAGAGATTTCTTCTGTTCTTTCCTTTCTGGCATGTTTCTTTGCCTCCACATTTTGTCTGCTTCCAGGTGCTTGTTTCTATGTATTAGGTACAGCTGCTATGTCTCCTGGAATTTGTAGAGTGGCTTTGTGTAGTAGGTGTCCTGTAGGGTCCCGTGGCTCACCTCCCCAGTCAGCTGAGCCGGGCCTTCTAGGTGCTCCCATGTGTGGGCTGTGTGCACTGTCCTGTTGTAGTTGAGCCTTGGTTGCTGTTGGTGTCACTGGGAGGAATTGACCCACCCGGCCAATCAGCTGTGAGGACCAGCTGCAACTACAGCCAAAGAGCTGCTGTGCTGGAGACACCTCTATGGAGCAGGATTTACTTTAATGGGGCTTTGGTATTCACCAAGTGGGCCCCTTGAGTGCGTCACTCGTGGATGTGGTAGGGTTGTAATCCAGCGTGGTCGAGTCTGACCACCAGGTGCACTGTCTCTGGGGCCTTGGGGGAGGTGCAAAGTCAGCCTCTGCCAGTGCCTTTCCCAGGCCAGCCAGCATGAGCTACTCAGCAAACCGTAGGTGGCTGCTACTTGTGCTGGACTTGGTATTGCCCAGGAAAGGCCAACCTATGAACCAACGCAGGCTGCCACTAGTGCCGGGCCTGGGGCTACTTACGAAGCTGTATGGGGCACGCTGCTGCTTGTTTGAGAGATTTTACAAAAGTTCTAAGCATGAGGCTCGAGAGGCCACTTGCATAGAAAAGCCACTGGAAATGGCTTGGATGAGCCTGCAGGTAGGGAGGGGCGGGGCCTCCAGGAATCACTGGGGTGGGGCCAAAGGTGGGAGTCAGGTTCTGGTGATTCAAATATGGTGCCTGCCTGCCGGCTGTGTGTGGGGAGGGCTCACCAAAGGAGCAATGGCCTCTGCCAGCCCTTCTGCCTGCGAGAAAGCTGCCTCTCCACCTCTTGCCTGGATTTCAGGCAGGTTAGTTCCTTCCCAAATGTCCCAGGTTCCTTTTAAGCTGCTGCCCGGCCCTTGGGCTCAGAGGGAGCGCGTCTGAGTGAGTCCGAGCGCGGGCCCTTTAAGAGGAGCTGCCTGGGACTCCCGCAGCCTCCGTGACCCTCAGCCACAGTCCCCGCTGGCTTCGTAGCCCGCAGTTGTGGGACCGCTCTTCCTGGCCCTGGAGCCCTGGGATGGGGGCCTGTCCTCTGGGAAACCTCCACCCCGAGATGTCCCTCCCGGGTTTAAACCACGGCACCGGGTGTGGGCCCGGGGCCAAGTCTCTGTGATTCAGCCCCGATCCGCCCACGTCTCCATCCCTCCTGCCAGTCTCCACGCTTCTTCAGTACCCTGGCTGTGGGGCTTCTGTTCAGCCAGATTTCAGGAGGCTCTGAGTGATGGTGGTTCTGTGTTTTAGTTGTAATTTTGATGTGGTTGCGGGAGGCGGGTGGTACAGCTGCTACCTACACCACCATCTTGTTTCTCTGTCCCCAAGCCATTTAAATTTAAAGTGATTATTGTTAGCTAGATACTTATTGACATTTTAACACTTTAACTATGTTTCTCTCTCTTTTTCCTTCTCCTCCTCTTCTCCTCCTCCTCCTCCTCCTCCTCCTCCTTTTTCTTCTTCTTCAAGTTGGTTCTTTAACATTTCTTATAATACTGGTTTGGTAGGAACAAATTCCTTTAGCTTTTTCTTGTCTAGGAAGCTCTTTATTTCTACTTCAATTTTAAATAATAACCTTGCTGGCTAAAGTTGTCTTTGTTGTAAGTCCTTGCTTTTCATCACTTTTAATATTTCATGCAAATCCTTTCTGGCCTGAAATGTTTCTGTTGAGAAATCTGTTGACAATCTTATGGGACCTTTCCTGTAGGTAACTGTCTTTTTTTTTTTTTTTTTTTTTTTCTTTTGCAGCTTTTAAGTTTCTGTCTTGCTTTTTGACCTTTGGCATTTTAATTGTTGTGTGTCTTGGTGTCGGCCTCTTTGGGTTCATCTTGACGCCCTTTATCCTTTATTAGCAACTTGTGACGGAGGAAGATTTGACTTTGGGTGGTGGGCACACAATACAATATACAGATGATGTATTATGGAATTGTATACTTGAAACCTACATAATCCTATTAACCAATGTCACCCCAATAAATTTAATTTAAAAAAAGAAAAGTCCTAAGAACCTTAATAGGGTTTCCAAAGTTCAAACTCAAAGCATATCCTGAGGCTCAGAGTGGTTAAGTAGTTTGCTCTGGAATCCTGACTACATACCCATTTAACTCCAAGGCCCATCTTCTTTGAGGAATTTAGGCCCAGCAATGTATGCATATGCAAGAACTGCTGGGAGTATAGGCTTCTTCATTTCTCACGACCATCCTAAGCACAAATATCACCAATGATGGTCCCTTTTGTGGGCCCTGTCTGCTTCTGAGAGTTGAAGAGCAAAGGGTCAACGGAATTCTCAACCTCAGGGAAGGAGCAAGGGGAAAGGGACAGAGAGAAAAAAAGGAATTAGAGAGACAAATCAAGGACTTGCTTGTCTCCTGCCTTTAACCACACTCAGAAGTGACCTAGGTGTCTGCCCCATGGAGTGGGGGGAAAGAGAAAGGAATGGGATTGGGGAGGGCTCCAAAGGGGATGGTAGCTGTATTTTGTATTGTTTTATTGCCATAAATATCTCAACATCTGAGATAAAAATAAGACAAGTGTTTTGTTGTTCATTCTGAGTGATGTGTTACTGGGATGCGTGTTCTGTGACTCACTGTAATTTTCTGTACGCTTAAAAAATCTGTTCATGATTTTAAAAAGATGGAGAAAGGCAGTTTCAGGTTGATGGAAGACCTCAGGAAGGCTTGAGCTTGGATCCTGGGGTATTCAGAATATCCTGTCTGAGAAGGCCCACAAGGACCAGGATATAGAAAGGTGACAATGACGAGGTTGGCAAGGGCCAGGACATGCAGCTCGTTATATTTAAGCCATGTTGAGGAGTTTGCACTTTACTTGAAGTGAAATGGGGAGCCCTTCTGGAGTTCTGTGTAGGGGAAGGGAAAGGCACCATTCATTTTTCAGAAAGAGCAGTCTGGCTGCTGGCTGGGGAAGGGAGTTTGGTCGAAGCGGGCGACTAGGTAGGAGGCTATGGAAGGAACCCACGGGAGACATAATGGTGGACTCCAGTGGAGGTGGAGAGGTTCCAGTGGTGTTTGAGAGGTAAAGGGTATAGGGATTGCTGAAGGATGAGATAGTGGCCAGAGGAAGATGTGGGAATGGGAGAGGAAGGAAATAATGGTGTCTCTCTATTTTTATTGCACTTGAATACCTGGAAAGACGATGATGCTATTCATTGAGAAGCGGAAGCCTTTTGTGGGAGGAACAAAATTAGGGAGAGTAGAGGGCAGAAGGTGAAAGAAGCTCAGGAGTTCCAATTTTGTCATTTAAGGCTGAATGTTTGAGAATGTCCAGGTGGAGATGTCAAACAGGCAGACAAAAAAGTATGAGATCACACCTCATAACTTTTTCCACCCCACCACAAAAGTGGAACTCTATACTGTTCCCTTCTCTGCAATTTGCTGTTCTCACTTAATAATAGCTTCTTTTGGAGGTCCCCCTAAATCATCCCACAGAGGTGTAACTCATACTTGTTAATGGTTGCATAATAATCCATGAAATGACTGCACCACAAATGTCTTCAGTCATCTCCCAACTGATGAGTGCTTGCTTTGGTCTTACTTTGCCTAATATGAATCATGTGATAAACATGCTCGTGCCTATGTCCTGCATGTCCTGGGCTCTCATGTCTACAGGTCCAATTCCCATTCCTTCTCTGCCACGCATACCTGTCTCCAAAGGACCACTTGCTAAATGTGTTGTATTTATTCAAGACACTTTAATAGTCATTGTTATTATTTGTTAGATAACAGAGGCACACCCAAACACTTTCCAATTCTTCCTAAATAAAAGCCTAAGGCTGCTTTTTGGTTGGCCTGTATACCATGATTATTTTCTTTCAGCAGAATTTGGGGCAACAGTGTGAACTGAAAATTTCCCCACTCCAAAATACAGTTATGTTTTTATTCTCTATTCCCCTGAGCATGCTTCCTACAACTATGTCAAGGAGAAATTCATGGAAAGAGACTTCTTTGTGCAGATCCCCCTCCTCCGTGTTTTGATTCATTTTTGCATATAGAGTTGATCTGTCCCTCCCCCCACGAGTATGCTCCCTTACCTTCTTCCATTCTTTTCTACTCTTTTCCCCTGCTCTCTGAACAGCATTTCTATTTGTTTCTGTTTCTTCCTCCTGGTAAGAAGAAGGAGGTGGGCCATATGAAATGGAAGAGTGCCAGCTCCAAACACTCTTCGAATGTGTCCGTATCTGAACCTATCTCTCTCTTCTTTTTAATTTTATCTTTATTGTTGAAAATATTACAGATGTCCCCTTTTTTCCCCATTGACCCCTTCCACTCCGCACCCACTCCCCGCCCCAGGCCTTCACCACACTATTGTCTGTGTCCACGGGTTATGCATATATGCATATGAAGTCCTTGGTTAATCTCTCCCTGCCCACTCCCACCTTCCCTCTGAGATTCGTCAGTCTGTTCCATGCTTCTAGGTCACTGAATCTATTTTGTTCATCAGTTTATTATGGTCTTTAGATTCCACATATAAGTGAGATCGTGCGATGTTTGTCTTTCTCTGCCTGGCTTATTTCGCTTAGCATAATATTCTCCAGGTCCATCCATACTGTCCCAAAGGGTACGAGATCCTTCTTCTTTAGAGCCGCATAGTATTCCATGGTGTAAATGTCCCACAGCTTTTTTAGCCACTCATGTACTGATGGGCACTTGGGCTGTTTCCAGATCTTAGCTATTGTAAATTGTGCTGCTATGAACATAGGGGTGCATATATTCTTTCAGATTAGTGTTTCAGGATTCTTAGGATATATTCCTAGAAGTGGGATCACTGGGTCAAAAGGCAACTCCATTTTTAATTTTTTGAGGAACCTACATACTGTTTTCCATAGTGGCTGCACCAGTCTGCATTCCCGCCAGCAGTGCACCAGGGTTTCCCTTTCTCCACATCCTTGCCAGCACCTGTCATTTGTTGATTTGTTGATGGTAGCCATTCTGACAGGTGTGAAGTGACACCTCATTGTGGTTTTAATTTGCATCTCTCTGATGACTAGCGACGTTGACCATTTTTTCATATGCCTCTTAGCCATCTGTACGTCCTCTTTGGAGAAGTGTCTATTCAGGTCCTTTGCCCATTTTTTAATTGCACTGTTTGTCTTCCTCTTGTTAAGTTGTATGAGTTCTTTGTACACTTTGGAAATTAGCCCCTTATCTGATGCATCCTTGGCAAGTATGTTTTCCCAGACCGTGGGGTTCCTTTGTATTTTGAGGCTGATTTCTTTTGCTGTGCAGAAGCTTTTTAGTTTGATGTAGTCCCATTCATTTATTTTTTCTTTTATTTCTCTTGCCCTAGGAGATGTATAGGTGAAAATTCCACTATGTGAGATGTCTGGGACTTTACTGCCTATGTTTTCTTTCAGGATTTTTATGGACCTATCTCTTTTTAAAGCTCCACTGAGAAATGAACACAAAGAGAAGCCCAAAGACTAGCACACAGGGTCTTTGTTGTCCTGTTTAAACCACTTCCATGCACGTGCAGCCAGGAGCACCAAAAGCAGGACTTAGTGAGGACACTAAGGCTGGACCATGCATGCAAGGCCTGGGAGAGAAGTCAGGTTTGGGGTTGGCCTGTTCACTGTGCAATCCTTCTCAGTCTCTTCTGATGGCTCGTCATTTTCAACCCAACTTCTAAATGTTATCTTTTCTCAGGGAATAGCCCTGCACCGGCTTCTGACTTTACTCTCTCTAGGTGATCCTGTCTAGGCTCATGGCTTTACAGAGTATCTGTTTCCAGTTGTCTCGATAATTCTGTTTCTTCAGCTTACTTTGATAACAAATAGACTTCAGACCCTTAACATGCACAAATAGGAGCTCTTGACACTCACACCTCCCTCCAACTTTTTTTCTCCCTTCTCCGCATCTGCCACACCCATTCCTCGTATTGTCTGTGACCATATGTAACACCTCCATGTTCAAGAATTGCAAGGAAATACTCTCATAGTGATCATTCATTTATTAAGTTTGTTCACTGACTGCCCTCAATCCATCAGCAAGTGGTGCCTCTCCTCTTCCCAAAATAACATGTGAACCCATGCACTATTCTCCAAATTTGTGCTGCCAGTCTGGGCCAAGCCACTGCCATTTCTCAGCTGGACTACTGAAAGAGGGTCCAAATTGGTCTCCATACTTTCCTTTGTGTCCTTCCCACTTGTAATATGATCCACAGAGAGCAGCCAGAGAAAAATTATCTAATATAATTAGATCACGGCACTCCCTTGATTCCATTGTCTCTCTGGCTCCTCAGAGCACTTTGGGTGAAAAAAAAACAAACCCAGAAAACAACAACAACAAAAAGCCCAACAACACCAAAAAACCTCTTCATCATGGCTCCTTCCCACCACTACCCCTTCCTCTGTTCCCTCCATCCCCTCCTTCACTGGGCTCCAGCCATACTGGCATCCTTTCTGCCTCTCTGGTGCCCCTCTATGCTGCCACACAGCCAAGGGAATTGCAGTTGTCCCTGCTGGGCACGCGTTCCCCTGGTTCCTAGCAGAACTGGCCACTTGTCATTGTCTTCACAAAGGCCATCCCTGAAGTTTGACACTTCTCTTGGGTTCTAGGTAATATGTACGAAATAATCTTGTTTATTTCTCTAAAGGCATTTGTAGGAACCTTTAAGTACTTCTACATTTTCTGACGTGTTTATTGTCTGTCTTCCCCACCAGACAATAAGCTTCCTGAGTGCAAAGACTCTCTGACTAGGAGAATGTCTGGTACACTGTAGGTCCTCCATAAATACTTGTGGAATCACTGAGTGAATGGAATGAATAACATTTCCTCCTGCAAGAAATGAACCTCTCCCTCCACTGAAGCTCCACGGGGCTTTTCATTTTGTGCCTCTGTCACAGTGCCTGCTAGTCAGAACACTTTTGACTGCAGATAGCAGAAACTGACCAGGAATTAACAACAACAAAAAGGGGAGGGAGGGAGAGCCCCATGGAGACCTCTGTGAGGAAGGACTTGGAGAGCAATCCCTTAGCTGCTCTCCTGGTCACTTTAGCAGCCTTATTCCTGTTGCTGGAGGTTCAGGGGCCTAGAGATTGTCTTCAGGATTGACAGGTTTGGGGATTTGCTGGCCACAGCACGACTTCCCTGAACTTCTTCCTCCTGCTGTTTCACTGATCTCCATTGGCTCTCTGGGCTGTAAGTCAAAGGCAGGGAAGGAGATCTTGTGGAGTCCTGGCCCTTGAATTGGCCCCCCTTGTCATTTCATTCCCCTAACAATGGGCTGAGAAGTTCTTATCATCCCCACATCCCCTTAACCTCCAGCAATCATGACTTACCCCTTAGCCTATGCCTCTTCCAGTCCCTCCTTGGATGGCCACCTGGAACAGCGAGGCACAGCTCATCTGCCCCCACCCCCACTACAAGTAACCCAGACCTGCCCTCCCCCAGAGATGGCTCCTAACAGCAGTGACAGTGATCACTTTGGTCAGGCACCAGCCATACAGCAGCCTTTTCCTAACTCTCTGTCCTTTTCCTTTGCTGAAACTAACCCTGTCTAGGGACAGAGGGCTGGACTTTGCAAGCTGGTGTGGTACTTGTCTGTGTGTTTGCTTCTCAGCCATCTTGGGATGCTTTCCAGCCAGCAATGGGAAAGTTCTTACTGCCTCACACCCCACAGCGACTCAGTCAGTTCCACAATTTGGGTTGCTCTATCATGTACAACTGCTCAGGTCCAGCCAATGCTGCCTTCACAGAAAAAAAAATCTTTTTTTTACTCAAAGAAGGTGCATGGGCAGGAGCCAGGAGGAAGAGAATATGTGCTGGGCAGATGAAGTTCCTTAGCCACTGTGGTCCATTCACATAGCATCTACAGCCCTCTGCTGGCATTTCTGTTATTTGTATGGGTAGTCTGAGCTTTAGGGGAGTGCGATGTCCTGAGGGAAGGCACTATGGTTTGATAATTTTTTTTTTTTTTTATCTGACCTCCCTGCCACAGTTTAGTGCCTGGCTCACGGTAAGCCTGAAACCCCTATTTATGGAAGGAAAGGAGGAACAAAGGCAAGGGTTGTTCTGAATCTTCACAGGAACTGGTCATATCCCACTGTCTTCTTTTTGTTCTATCATCTCTCTGTCAGTTGTGTGTGGGGGGGGGCACCCGTGCATTTATAGGTGTATTGATGGTTACTCCCCGTTTTATCGAGGTATAGTTGACATATAACATTGTATAATTTTAAGGTGTGCAAGATAATGATTTGATACATGTATATATTGTGAAATGACTACCAGAATCAGTTTAGTTAACATCCATCACCTCACATATTTTTCCCCTTGTGATGTGACACATTTTCCCCCTTGTGATGAGAACTTTTAAGATCTCCTCTCTTAGCTACTTTCTGCATTGATGTTCAATTTGTACCCTTTCTAAAGAAGTGATCATACCAATTCCCTCGTTGAACATGCTGAGTGGTGCCCACTGGCTTGGATATGGAGTCCAAGCACTGTACCTTGCTTTTCAGGGGCCCACACCTTCCAACCCCATCTCCTGCCATAGACTCTTGGAGACCATGAACTCTGTCCACTCCAGGTTTTAGGCATGACTGGAAGTGACCATGCATGTGCTAACATGCCACAGGGCCTTGGACACAGACTGATCCCTCTGTCTGGAATGCCTTCCCTCTTGCCTCAACATGGTGAACTGCTACTCATCTTTCAGAGCTCACCTTCGGGGTTTCATCTTCTGTGCAGAGCCTCACTTGATTCCTGCCAGGAAGAATTAGTAGCTGGGTCCTCCTTTCCAGGGGAAGTGGGACTCTAGTCTCTGTTACAGTCTAATGGTTGCTCACTTGTCTATCCTCTCACAACACACACTGCTCACCTTTTCTTTCCCCACCCACAGCTACAACACAGCAACTCTCACTGCTCACTTATGACATTGCTTGTCCCTTAGTCCCCACGCCAAGTACTTGATAAGGCTTTCATAAATACTAGTTGGTGAACTGGGACCAGGCACCTCATTCTAGAGAGATTTCAGGTTTTGGTTCTGTTTTGAACATGGATGTGCATTCCTTTGTTCATGTTGGGAACCTCAGTACCTGCAAACAAGTGCCTGGCTCTGGACCAGCCATGTCCCCAGCCCTTGGCTGGGCTTTCCTCAGGGTGTCATTGAAGACAGCACTGTGGACAGGCTGCTCTTGATTCCTCTACTTCCAGGCTGCATTTATTGAAGCTGGGTGAGTGGGAGGAGTTGGAGGGTTGAAGAACACCAGGTCCTTAGTTCTCCCAAAGTCTGGAGCAAGGACAGGGCTTCCAGACCAGCCTGCGTGCTCTCAAGGACAAGCTCAAAACCAGCCTGTGTCTTCATGTCTCCCATCCCTATGTATCCCCCAAGCACCCGCATGGAACCCACTCCATAAATATTTGTGGCATGGCACGATGAATAAATGACTACGTGTTCTTGTGTTCTCTATTCCCTCTTTTGCAAGTGTTGCAGAAGAGGGAAAGAGGTGGTAAAAGCGGAGGGATCTTTGAGAAAATGGTCAGCAGGCGGCAGAAGGAGCTTGCCCCTCTTGCCCCAGCTGCCACTCAAAAAAAGAGTTGTTCCCCTGGAGGCAGTGATGTTGGAGAGAGTGTGTGTGTTGAGGTGGGAAGAACCCCTGAATGTGAGAAAAATATTTTGTTTGGCTTTGTTTAGGCCAGGCAACTGTACTCACAATGCCACCCACCCCGTCTTACAACGTACTTGATTCAATCACTTAAATGTTCTATAGGGAGAGGAGGGGTAAAACAAAACTCCCTAAGTCTAACCTGTATTCCCTCAGTTCACAGTGGAGCCTTTTCCCTGGTTCCTCTATAAATATCTAGGCGACCTGAGAGGCTGAAGACACACTCACGTCACCCCCAGCCCAAGCTTCCCGGTCCCGCCCCCTCCCAGCGCCCCGCAGCAGCCCCGCAGCAGCCACAGGGGGAACCAAAGAGACAGAAGCCTTCCCAGCTGCCCGGACCACAGGCGCCAACACCTCCTGCCCCCCACCACACGCCCCCGCCAGCCAGCCCGCCAGCCCGCGCCCCGCACGCTAGTCCACGGCTGAGCGGTGGAGGCAGCAGCAAATTGCAGGCTGCAGTGACTCGCAGACGCGCGCTCCTGGCAGTGCACGCCATCCCAGGTGACTTGGTATCGCCAGATCTTCTGGCTCCGAGTCCCCCGCCCCAGCTGTCGCTTGTGCCCCGGCCCAGGTCCCGGCGCCCACCTGCCCTCCTGCCCTCTCCTGCCTCTCTGAACCCCAGCTTGAGGGAAGGGAGGTCGCAGTAGCGGCCCAGCAGCACCGGCGACCGTGGCGACAGCTGCGGCAGTGGCGGCGGCGGTGGCGGCAGCGGCTGCAGCGGCGGCGGAGGCTGCCGCGGCGACCGTGGCAGAGGCGGTGGCGGAGGCCTCGGTGGCGGAGGCGGAAGCAGAGGTGGAGACTGAGGTGGAGGCCGAAGCCTCAGTAGAGGAGGCAGTGGCAGAGGCCATCCTGGGGGAGGCAGCAGCCGCCCTGGCCGGGGAGGAGGCGGAGGCCGCTCTGGCGGCAGCAGCCGTGGCGGTGACAGAGTCCAGCCCGGCCGAAGCCTCTGCAGCAGCAGAGGCTGCGGCGCCCCCCTTGGAGGAGGAGGATGGGGATGAGCGTGCGGATGCGGAGGTGTCAGAGGAGGCGGCGGCTGCGGCTGTCACCGCAGACGCAGAGAGGGGCGGGAGTTTCGAGGAGAACCCGGACTTTCCCATGGCCTCACTGTACGTGGGAGACCTGCACCCTGAGGTGACAGAGGCAATGCTGTATGAGAAGTTCAGCCCGGCAGGGCCTATCCTCTCTATCCGAATTTGCAGAGACAAGATCACCCGCCGCTCCTTGGGCTACGCATATGTCAACTACCAGCAACCGGTGGACGCCAAGCGGGCCCTGGAGACCCTGAACTTTGATGTCATCAAGGGCAGGCCAGTACGCATCATGTGGTCCCAGCGGGATCCCTCGCTGCGCAAGAGCGGGGTGGGCAACGTCTTCATCAAGAACCTGGGCAAGACCATCGACAACAAGGCACTGTACAACATCTTCTCGGCGTTCGGCAACATTCTCTCTTGCAAAGTGGCCTGCGACGAAAAGGGGCCCAAGGGTTATGGTTTCGTGCACTTCCAAAAGCAGGAGTCCGCCGAGCGGGCCATTGATGCGATGAATGGCATGTTCCTGAACTACCGCAAAATTTTCGTTGGGAGATTCAAATCTCATAAAGAACGAGAGGCTGAAAGAGGAGCTTGGGCCAGGCAGTCCACCAGTGCTAACACCAAGGATTTCGAGGAAGACACCGACGAGGAGGCCACCTTCCGATGAAGACACCCCAGGAGCGAGCCAGCCAGCAGAGCCAAACCTTGGCTCCCACCCGGTTTACAAACCTTCCTGTGCTCCCCGCTAACCCACCAGCAGTGTATTGTATTGGGAGTGCAGCTCTTGCTCTCCCTCTCTCGCTCTCTCTCCCCCACCCCCCTGCTCCCTCCCCTCTCACCCTCTCTAGTCTCCATTCTATCCTTTGCTTCCCTCCACCCCAAGGGCATTGTGAATATTCTTGCTAATCTGTGCCACTTAATAAAGTAGAGGCTGTCTCTTCCCCTCCTGGTTTGGTTTAAAAAGCACTTTCTCTCTTTGTTTACTGTACAGGTGATACAATTTCATGGTAGAAACATCAGAAAGGAGTAGGAAATCAGATGAGAGAAAACTGAGAGAGTAATTGCTCCCCATGAACCTACTACCCAGAGACAACCACTTTTACCTTTTTGGTGTGCTGTTTTTCCAGGTTCTCTTTCTCTCTCTCTCTCTCTCTCTCTCTCCCATTCTCACCCCCAGCTCACCTTTCCTTTTAACACACTGTTATAGAATGGTTCATGTATGTGCTGTTTCTTAACCCGCTTTTTGAGAAACTAAAACCAAACGAAAATCAACCCACTGAACTTCTTTCCATGCTGTTCAACAGGCTTCCTAATCGTCATCTTCAGTGCCTGCAGAGTGTATCCGTGGACCTTAACATTTTGTAATCATTCCCATTGTTGGACATTGAGGTGGTGCCTAGTTCTTAATGTGTATTTAAACCCAACACTGCGTTCTCTGATGATTGACTCCTTCCTTGTCAAGCCAAATCTTCACTGGCATACCGGACAGTCATCTTAATTGTGGACTCAAAGGATCCACATATGGACATTTTAAAGGCTTTTCCAGTGTGTTGCCAAATGGCCCCTTCATAAGTATTGTACTGATTTGCATCCATGCCAGTCAGTGCAGCTAGTAAAAAAGAGTATGCCCATTTCCCCTGCATAGTCTCCTGGTCACTGTAATTGGGGTGTGTGTGTGTGTGTGTGTGTGTGTGTGTGTGTGCGTGCCCGTGGGTGCGTGCGTGTGTGTGTGTGTGTGTGTGTGTGTATTGGCCAGCTTGATGGGCTGCAAATGGTATTTTGCAGTCCCTGGTTGCTTTGCTGGATTTAAATACTCTTTATCACCTCCTTTCCCTGTGCCTACTTCATGCCATTTTCAAGAAAAAAATAGCTCAGCTTCATTGGAGGAAAAAAAATCACAAAGCAGACAAGTTAGCAGAAGAAAACTAATGTCACTAGTAATCAATCCTCATGGCCATCTATGCCTTTCTGAATCATTTTCATCTACACCTGTTAACACTTTCCAAGAACTACCTGAAATCTTTTTGCCTGTACCTCTCTAATATTTTTCTTATGCAAATGTCACATATGTATATAGTAATGAACGTAATGTTTTTATACCTGCTTTTCACATATAAATGTCTGTATGTGCATACACACACACACACACATATTCTTGAACTTCATTTTATGCCATTAAAGGTACCTTTAACATATTTTCTCTGGCTGTTAATATCCTATTTAATTGATCACTCAATAGACAGATAGATACATCTACATATATATCCATGTGTATATATATCTCTGTGTGTGTGTGTTTGTGTGTGTATTTCTCCCTGCATTTAAGTTATTGGTAGTTTTTTCTTTATCCAAACAGAGCTCCCCAAGTTCACCATAGGGCACAAATCCTGCTGCCATTCAAGGTCATTTCCTGAACTAATATTGCTAAAGGAAAATTAAATTGTCAAAGGATATGGGCAGTTTGGCAGGGAAAGCAATATTAAATGGCTATCTATAATGAAAAGATAAGTTTAACTTTGTAATTTAGACCAGTATTTTAACAGTACCTCAATACCTGTGTTATTTTCTTCACTTGGTATTACAATTATTTCAGCATTTTCTCAATATTTTATCTGGGAAACACGATTTTCTTGTTTTTATATATTTTAAACATATTTCAGAGAAGTTGTACATGATTATAATAGAAAATGTTTCAAAATTGTTAATGGAACAAAAGAAAGTAAAAATCCTAATACAACTCCTAATACTAGTACTTGACTAAATACAATTTGAATAAATAAATCTACATACCTTTATATTGATAATAAACTATGCATTGTTTCATTGCAAGGTATTTTCACTAATACTGTTCTCTGGGACCATATTTATGAATAATTCAATATATTCTTTTAATTATGTTGTTTACCAATATTCCATTACCAGGATCAACATGCTTCCTTGGGATATGTTTAAAATGATTCTGATTTTTTGTATGTAAGATCAATTGTATGATGAACACCTCTGTACCTAAATGTCTTAAGATGTTTTATTGCTTTCTATTCCTTACTATTGTAACTGCAAGATGATAGAGATATGGACGTGTCAAATATTTTTCGTGGTCTGTTTCCAAATATTTCTTCCTTAAAGTTTACATTAGCCAGTACTGTAGAAAAGTACATATATCTTTGACCGTTTTTTTAAATTGTTCAACATATTTTTGAATATTTTTTTATTTCTACAAAATATCTCTTTAAAAATAATTTTTTAGTTTTTCAATTACAGCTGACATAGAATATTATATTAGTTCAGGTGTATACCCCAGTGATTGGACATTATATAACTTACTAAGTGATCATCCTGATAAATCCCATACCCATCTGATGGCATCCATAGTTATTATGATATTATTGACTATATTCCTTATGCTGTATTTTATATTCCCATGACTATTGTGTAACTACCAATGTGTACTTCTTTTTTTAATCCTCACCCGAGGATATTTTTTTCCGTTGCTTTTCAGAGAGAGTGGAAGGAAGAGAGAGAGAGAGAAAGAGAGAGGGAGAGAGAGGGAGGGATGGAGAGAGAGAGAAACATCGATGTGAGAGAGACACATCAATTAGTTTCCTCTCGCACTCGGCCCTTGGCTGAACCTGCAACCGAGGTACTTGCCCTTGTCCAGAATTGAACCCAGGACCTTCAGTCCATGGGCCAATGCTCTAACCACTGAGCAAAATGGGCTAGGGCCTAATTTGTACTTTTTAATCCCTTCACCTTTTTCACCCATCCACCAAATCCCTCCTCTCATCTAGCAGCTGTCAAAATGTTCTCTGTATCTGTGAGTCTGTTTCTGTTCTGCTTGGTCATTTATTTTTTGTTGTGTGTTTTTTTTAGATTCAGTTGTTGATAGATATGTATTTATTGCCGTTTTACTGTTCATATTTTTTCTTTTTTTCTTCTTCTTGCTGAAGAAGGCCCTTGAACAGTTTATGTAATACTGATTTGGTGGTGATGAACTTCTTTGGTTTTTTATTGTCTGGGAAGCTCTTTATCTGGCCTTCTATTCTAAATGATAGCGTTACTGGGTAGAGTAATCGTATTTGTAGGTCCTTGCTTTCAGCACTTTGAATATTTCTTGCCTGCAAAGTTTCTGTTGAGGAATCAGCTGACAGTCTTATGGGCGCTCCCTTGTAGGTAACTAAATGTTTTTTTCTTGCTGCTTTTAAGATTCTCTCTTTGTCTTTAAACTTTTGCATTTTAATTATGAAGTGTCTTGGTGTGGGACTCTTTTGGTTCGTCTTGTTTGGGACTCTGCACTTTCTGGACTTTTATGTCTATTTCCTTAACCAGGTTAGGAAAATTTTCTGGCATTATTTTTTCAAATAGGTTTTCAGTTTCTTGCTCTGCCTCTTTTTCTTCTGGCATAGCCATGATACGAATGTTGGTATGCTTGAAGTTGTTCCAGATGATCCTTAAACTATCCTCATTTTTTAAAATTATTTTTTCTTTTTGCTATTCTCATTGGGTGGTTTTTGCTTCCTTATATTTCAAATCACTGATTTGATTCTCAACTTCATCTACTCTATTGTTGATTTCCTGTAAATTATTCTTTATTTCAGTTAGTGTATCTTTCATTTCTGACTGGTCCTCTTTATGGTGTTGAGGTTCTCACTAAGTTCATCGTTCTTTCCCTATGTTCATTTAGCATCTTTATAACTAGTGTTTTTGACCTCTGCATCTAGTAGGTTGCTTGTCTCCATTTTGTTTCGTTCTTTTTCTGGAGTTTAGTTCTGTTCTTTTGTTTGGGACATGTTTCTTTGTCCCCTCATTTTGTCAACCTCCCTATGTTTGTTTCTGTGTATTAGGTAGAGCTACTATGTCACCCTGTTCACCTGAGATGTACACTCCAGATATGACACCTGTGTAGGCTGTGTACACTCTCCTGCTGTAGTTGAGCCTTGATTGCTGTTGGCACGTCAATGGTAGACATTTACTCCCAGGTTGATAGGCTGCAAGGACTTTCTGAAACTGCCATGGAGGATCAGCTGTGCAGGGGCCACCCCATAAAGAAGGACTTATTTCAGCAGGGCTCTGATGTCTGCTGAGTCCTCCATCTTAAGTGTGTCACTTTTGGTGGTGGTTGGGTGATGCTTCATTATGGTCTGAAGCTGTTTACCAGGTGTGCTGGCTCTGGGGCCTCCTGGAAGTTATAGGCCAAGGTCAACCACAACTTGTGTTCTGCCTGCATCTACCTGTCATGTGCTACACAGTGATCTGCAGATGGCTGCTACTTGTGCCAGGCTTGGAGGTTCCCAGGAGAGGAAAAGCTTTGAACCAAGGTTGAATACCTAGGGCCACTTAGCCAAAGTGTGGGGCATGCCAAGGCTGAATGCTGCTTGTTCGAGAGGTTTTAGGAAAGTCCACAGCATGAGCGAAGACAGGTCATTTCTCTAGGAAAAACACTGGAAACAGCTTGTGTAGGTTTGCTAGTTGGGTGGGGAGGGGTCTCAGGGAATCACCAGGGTAGGTTGAACAGTAATATCCAGACTGATGAAGACACAGGTATGTCATCCACCTGCTGGATCTGTGAGAGGAGGCCTCAGAAAAGGAATAATGGGCTCTCAGCACTTCTGTCTGGGAGAAAGCTGCCCCTCTAAGTCTCACCCAGATGCTAGACAATTCAGTTCCTCTCTGTATGCCCCTGTTGCCTTTTGAGCTGCTACCCCCAGTGCTGGAACTCAGAGGGAGTGAGTCCAAGTAAGTTCATGCATGCATCCTTTAAAAGGACTGCATGAAACTCCAGCAGCCCTCCATCTCACTCAGCCACAATCCCCACTGGTTTTTCACAGCCAGATGTTATGGGAAATTCTCTTCCTGGTACTGGAACCCTGGACTGGAGAGCCTGTTGTGTGGCTGGGACTCCTTACTCCTAAGAGGGAACCTCCACAACAGAGTATGCCTCCTGATTTTTATCCAACACAGGTGGGTATGGGACAGGCCCTTTCCATGTTTCCACTCCACCTACCAGTTTCTGTGTGGCTTCTTTTTTGTATCCTTAGTTATAGTACTTCTTTTCAGCTAGATTTCAAGTGTTTCTGAATGATGGTTGTTCTGTAGTTTAATTGTAATTTTGATGTGGCTGTAGGAGGATGCAAGTATCGCATTTACTTACCCACCATCTTGACAGGAAGTCTCTGAGTCAACAAATTTTTTAAGTTTTGTGAAATTAAAATAGTTTGCACATTTTTCTTTTACTGCTTCACTTTACAAGTACATTTATTTATTTATTTATTTATTTATTTATTTATTTATTTATTTATTTATTTATTTATTTATTTTTATTTATTTAAAAAATTTTTAATCCTCACCTGAGGATATTTTTTCCATTGCTTTTCAGAGAGAGTGGAAGGGAGAGAGAATGAAAGAAAGAAAGAAAGAAAGAAAGAAAGAAAGAAAGAAAGAAAGAAAGAAAGAAAGAAAGAAAGAAAGAAAGAAAGAAAGAAAGAAAGAAGGAAAGGAAGAAGGAAAGGAAGAAGGAAAGGAAGAAAGAAAGATATGAGTAAGACACATCTATTGGTTGCCTCCTACACACATCCCAGCCAGGGCCAGGGATTGAGCCTGCAACCCAGCTGCATTGCCTTGGCCAAAATTGAACTCAGGACCCTTCATTCCACAGGCCGATGCTCTAACTACTGAGCCAAATCGGCAAGGGCTACAAGTACATTACTTTTTTTAAATGAGATCAAGCACATTAAAATACAGATTAAAACCACTCCAGATATATTATTTTCTATACTTTTACAAGCTTTCATTATTCCTCCATAAGCATTTAAGACAATAATAGAATCATACCTAATACGTTTTATCCCATAAGTTGCTTTTCAATATATTGTGAACATACCTAAAACATCTGTTTATTTATTTTTCTTCTACAACTCACCATCATTGCATAGAATGAGAATCTTTTTATAGAATGTACTCATTTTAGATATTAAAGTAGTTCCTATGTTTTTCCCATTAAACTGAATTACTTTGCAGTTGAACTGTTGTTTCTCCCAGGGGAAAAAAAAAATTAATATTTCTTGTTCTACCACAGTCTGTGAGTTAAAACTTAAAAATTAAGATAGGGGTCAGAAATGTTCATCTTAAAAGAAGAAAAAAGACCATCTTTAAGGAACCATTTAGAATTAAGACATTTTTACAAATTCTGCAAAGGTACATAAACAAAGTCTCTGCATTGGTAGAAGAAACAAACTTATGTATGCTGTTTAAGACTATTATACAGACCTTTTTACGTCAAGGTAGAAATGTCATCCCTGTCATTAAGGACAGAGAGTATAAATAGAATTATATATGATCATAATATTAGTAGAATGTGTGCCCATCTGTCTATTCCCACTCCCATATTTCCAGTTCAGGCCTCCATCACCTCTTCCTCAGAATATTACATTATCTTCTAATTGAACTCAGTCTACAGCCTTGATCACTCCTAATACACCCTCTACATTGCAACTACAAAAAGCAACAAAAACTTCATATATTTTCATGAAATACACATGCTAAAAATTTGTCAGTGGTATTCTTTTATCTTCAGTATGAAGTAGATAATCTATGGCTTGAAATTCAGGGCCTTTTATTATTGAGCATTTGATTACCTTTGCAACATTATTTCTAATCCCCTAGTCCACACATGCCATCTATGCCCAGTAACCTGCAGATTTCTCAAAGCCCCAAGCAATTTCTCCTCTTAACCCTTGCTTATTTCTAGCATGTATTTACAACATTTTACTTAGATAATTTCTGCTTATTATTTTGAGCAAAAAATAGGTTTCTCCTGCTATAGGAAACCATCCATGATGATTTCCACTTTGGATTTTTTCTTTTCTTTGGAAAGTTTTATAATCCTATCATGCTTAATTTCTTATAACACTTATAATACATCCTCTTGTACTACAAGTCATTGAAGTGATGGCAAAAATAAATGATTAGGAATGAGGAAAGCACTGAACACCCAAAGATGTCTTAAAACTACCACAGGGAATTTTCAAGGTGAAGGTGTCTGCCTGCATTAATTTTTGATTTTTTTTATTATTATTATTATATTTTTAAAGTTCAAAATATTACAGATGTCCCCTTTTACCCCTATTGACCCCTTCCACCCCACAACCTCTCCCCCCCCCCAGGCCTCCAACAAACTATTGTCTGTGTCATTGGGTTATGCATATATGCATATAAATACTTTGGTTAATGTCTCCCCACCCACCCACCCCCAACTTCCCACTGAGATTCATCAGTCTGTTCCATGCTTCTGTCACTGAATCTATTTTGCTCATCAGTTTATTATGTTCTTTAAATTCCACATATAAGTGAGATCATGTGATATTTGTCTCTCTGCCAGGCTTATTTCCCTTAGCATAATATTCTCCAGGTCCAACTATACTGTCCAAAAAGGTAAGAGCTATATAGTATTCCATGGAGTAAATGTTCCACAGTTGTTTTTTTAAATTTATCTTTATTCTTGAAAGTATTACAGGTGTCCATTTCCCCCCCCCCCCGCAATTGATGCCCTCTACTTCACTCCCACCCCCTCCCCAGGCCTTCACCCCATTATTGACTGTGTCCATGAGTTATGCATACATGCATATAACTTTTTTGGTTAATCTCTTCCCACCCTCCACCCCCCTTCCCTCTTTCCTCTGAAATATGATTGTGTGTTGTATGTGTCAGTGTCTCTGGATCTATTTAGTTGATCATATTTTTTTGTTTATTAGCTTCTTCTTAGAGAAGACCCTTCAACTTTTCCTGTAGTGCTGGTCTGGTGGTGATGAACTCCTTTACCTTTTTCTTATCAGTGAAGCTCTTTATCTGACCTTCAGTTCTAAATGATAGCTTTGCTGGGTAAAGCAATCTTGGTTGTAGTTCCATGTTTTTCATCACTTTGAATATTTCTTGCCATTCCCTTCTGGCCTGCAAAGTTTCTGTTGAGAAATCAGCTGACAGTCATATGGGTGCTCCCTTGTAGGTAACTATCTGCTTTTCTCTTGCTGCTTTTTAGATTCTCTCTTTGTCTTTAACCTTTGTCATTTTAATTATGATGTGTTTTGTTGTGGGCCTCTTTGGATTCCTCTAGTTTGGGACTCTCCCTGCTTCCTCTACTAGTAAGTCTATTTCTTTCCCCAGGTAGGGGAAGTTTTCTGTAATTATATTTTCAAATAGGTTTTCAATTTCTTGCTTTCTTCCCCTCCTGGCACCCCAATAATGCAAATGTTGGGCCTCTTGAAGTTGTCCCAGGGGCTCCTTATACTATCTTCATATTTCTGGATTCTTTTTTCTTTTTGCTCTTCTGGTTGGGTGTTTTTTGTTTCCTCATGTTCCAAATTTCTGATTTGATTCTCAGCATCCTCTACTCTACTGTCGATTCCCTGTACATTATTCTTCATTTCAGTTCCTGTAGCCTTCATTTCAAATTGGTACTTTATTATGTCATCGATGGTCTCACTTGTTTTAGTAATACTCTTACTAATATGCTTGAGCATCCTTATTAACAAAATTCTAAACTCTGTATCTAGTAGCTTGCTTGGTTCTATTTCATTTAGTTCCTTTTGTGGAGATTTATTCTGTTCTTTCCTTTGTGACATGTTTGCCTCCACATTTTGGCTGCTTCTAGGTGCTTGTTTCTATGTATTAGGTAGAGCTGCTATGTCTCCTGGAATTTGTAGAGTGGCTTTGTGTAGTAGGTGTCCTGTAGGATCCAGTGACTCAGCCTCCCCAGTCAGCTGAGCTGGACCTTCTAGGTGCTCCCCTGTGTAGGCCATGTGCTCTGAACTATTGTAGTTGAGCCTTGGTTGCTGTTGGCATCAATGAGGGGAATTGACCCCCAGGCCAATTGGCTGTGAGGACCAGCTGCAACTATAGCCAAAGAGCTGCTGTGTTAGAGACACCCCTATGGAGCAGGATTTACTTCAATGGAGCTTTGGTATTCACCAAGTGTGCCTCTTGAGTGTGTCATTCGTGGATGTGGTAGGGTTGTAATCCAGTGTGGTTGAGTTCTGGCCACCAGGTGCACTGTCGCTGGGGCCTCCTAGGAGGTGCAAAGTTAGCCTCTGCCTGTGCCTTTCCCAGGGCCACCCAGCATGAGCTACACAGGAAACCATAGTTGGTTGCTACTTGTGCTGAGCTTGGCGTTGTCCAGGAGAGGCCAAGCTATGAGTCAATGCAGGCTGCCACTACTACCAGCCCTGGGGTCACTTATCAAGCCATGTGGGGCACATTGCTGCTTTTTTGAGAGATTTTAGGAAAGTCCTAAGCATGAGGCTCGAGAGGCCACTTGCACAGAAAAGCCTCTGGAAAAGTTTTTGATGAGCTTGGGATGGGGTCTCCAGGAATCACCCGGGTGAGGCCAAAGGTGTGAGTCAGGTGCTGGTGATTCAAATATGGCACCTGCCTGCCAACTGTGTGTGGGGAGGGCTCACCAAAGGAGCAATGGCCTCTGCCAGGTCTTCTGTCTGGGAGAAAGCTGCCCCTCCACCTCTCGCCCCGATTTCAGGCAGGTTAGTTCTTCCTCAAGTGTCCCAGATTCCTTTCAAGCTACTTCTTGGCGCTGGAGCTCAGAGGGCGTGTGTCTGAGTGAGTTTATGCGCGGGCCCTTCAAGAGGAGCTGCCTGGGACTTCCGAAGCCTCAGTCCCTCAGCAACAGGCTTTGCTTGATTTCACAGCAGGAAGTTATGAGGACTTCTCTTCCCTGACCTAGAGCACTGGGCAGAGAGGCCCCCCTCACTCCTCCTGGAACCCTCCACCACCAAGATGTCCCTCCAGGGTTTAAACAACGGCACCGGATGTGTGCCCACGGCTGTATCTCTGGGATTCAGCCCTGATCCACCCATGTCTCCGCCAGTCCTACCAGTCTAGATGCTTTTTCAGTACCCTGGATGTATGGCTTCTCTTCACCTAGATTTCAGGAGGTTCTGAGTGATGGTTGTTCTGTATTTTTGTTGTAATTTTTCTGTGGTTGTGGGAGGAAGTGGGTGCAGCTGCTACCTATGCTGCCATCTTGTTTCCCGTCCTTCTCCCACAGCTTTTTTATCCACTCATCAACTGATGGGCACTTGGGCTGTTTACAGATCTTAGCTATTGAAATTGTGCTGCTATGAACATAAGGGTGCATATATTATTTCAGATTAGTGTTTCAGGATTCTTAGGATGTATTCCTAGAAGTGGGATCACTGAGTGAAAAGGCAGCTCCATCTTTAATTTTTTGAGGAACCTCCATACTGTTTTCCATAGTGGCTGCACCAGTCTGCATTCCCACCAGCAGTGTACCAGGATTTTCCTTTCTCCACATCCTCGCCAGCATGTGTCATTTATTGATTTGTTGATGGTAGACATTCTTACCGGTCTGAAGTAATAACTCAATGTGGTTTTAATTTGCATCTCTCTGATAATTAGCAACTTTGAGCATTTTCTCATATGTCTCTTGGCCATCTGTATGTCCTCTTTGGAGAAGTGTCTGTTCAGGTCCTTTGCCCATTTCTTAATTGGGTTGTTTGTCTTACTTGTGTTGAGTAGTATGAGTTCTTTGTACACTTTGGAAATTAGCCCCTTATCATATTCATCCTTGGCAAATATGTTCTGCCATACCATGGGGTTTCTTTGTATTTTGAGGCTGATATCTTTTGCTGTGCACAAGCTTTTCAGCTTGATGCAGTCTCATTTGTTTATTTTGTTGTTGTTGTTTGTCTTGCCCTTGGAGATGTACAGGTGAAAACTCCTCTACGTGAGATGTCTGTAACTTTACTGCTTATGTTTTCTTTCTGGATTTTCATGGTTTCAAGATATGCATATAAGTCTTTTATCCATTTTGAGTTCATTTTTGTGTATAATGAAAGTTGATGATCTGGTTTCAATTTTTTGCACGTACCTGTTCTGTTTTCCCAGCACCATTTATTGAAGAGACTGTCTTTACTAGATTGTATGCTTCTCACTCCTTTGTCAAATATTAACTGACCATAATGGCTTGGATCTATTTCTGGGGTCTCTGTTCTGTTCCACTGATCTATATGTCTGTTTTAGTACCAATACCAGGCTGTTTTAATCACAATGGCTTTGTAGTATAGTTTGATATCCAGTAAAGTGATCTCCCCAAACGTATTCTTGAGCTCTTTGTACATTTTGGAAATTAGCCCCTTATCAGATGCATCTTTCTCAAGATTGCTGCAGTTATTCAGGGTATTTTTCAGTTCCATATAAATTTTTGGATTACTTGTTCTAGCTCTGTGAAATATGCTGTTGGTATTTAATAGAAATTGCATTGAATCTGTAGATTGCTTTGGGTAGTATGGACATTTTAATGATATTAAGTCTTTCAATCCATGAACAAGGTATATTCTTCAGCTTTTTAATATCTTCCTCTATTTTTTTTTTCAGTGTTCTGTAGTTTTCTGAGTACAGGTCTTTTACATCCTCAATTAAGTTTATTACTAGGTATCTTAATTTTAATTTGCAATGGTAAATGGTATTTTTAAATTTTTTTTAGTTTCTCTTTCTGAGAGTCCATTGTTGTATAAAAATAGTGGAATTTCTGGATGTTAATTTTTTATCCAGCTGTCTTGCCAAGTTCATTTATCAAATCCAGTAGCACTTCGGTGAAGTCTTTAGGGTATACTATATACAAATCATGGCACCTGTGAATAATGACAGTTTTACTTCTTCCTTTCTAATTGGGGTGCCTTTTATGTTTTCTTCTTGTCTGATCACTGAGGCAAAGACTTCTAGTACTATGTTAAATAAAAGTAGGGAAAGTGAACAACCTTCTCTTAGTCCTGTTTTTAAGGGAAATGGTTTTAGTTTTTGAACATTGAGTATGATGTTGACTGTAGGTTTGTCGTATATGGCCTTTATTACCTTGAAGTATGTTTCTTCTATTCCCACTTTGCTGAGAGTTTGTATCAGAAATGGGTGCTGGATTTTGTCAAATGCTTTTTGCACCTATTGTATGATCATATGATTTTTGTCCTTCATTTTGTTTATGTGACGTATCACATTTATTCATTTGCAGATGTTATACCAGCTTGTATCCTTGAAATAAATCCCACTTGGTCATGGTGTATCATCTTTTTAATGTATTATTGCACCCAGTTTGCTAGTATTTGATTGAGGATTTTAGCATCTATGTTCATCAGGGATATTGACCGGTAATTTTTCTTTGTGCTGTCTTTATTTGGTTTTGGGATTAAGATGATGCTGGCCGCATGAAAAGAGCTTGTGAGTTTTCCCTCTTCTTGAATTTTCTGGAATAGTTTGTGGAGGATAGGTGTTAATTCTTCCTTAAATGTTTGGTAAAACTAACCTGTAAATCCCTCTGGTCCAGGACTTTTGTTTGCTGGGAGTTTTTTTGATTACTGCTTCAATTTCATTAGTTATCGGTTGTCATTCAATATTTTTTAGAAAGCTCCTCTACCAAGTGAATTTTACTGTGTATAAGATTGCACAATTTTTAGCATACACAAGAATATTGAAATATTTTGACTTATTTGGAAAAATGTGTTGTTCCATTGAATAAAGTCTGTCAGTACTATGCTACTGAAGGAGAGCAAGATACACTCTTTTTTAAAAAAATTATTTTATTGTTGAAAGTATTACAGATGTGTCCCTCATTTTCTCTCCTTTCAGTTTCTCAGTTTCACATACCATCTTTAAGTTGGTGAGGTTTCTGTTCAGCTTTGTTAAATAATAAATTACATTAAAAAGTTTGATAACCAGTATATCTTTTACACTTTTTATGGGCTATAAGGAAATTTAGTGTATGATAACTGATAATAACATTTTATCATTCATATACTATTAATTTTATGAGCATTCTTACCTCTCATGTGTAGATGATATAGATTCTTTATAATAGAATAAAATTCTTTTTTATTACATTTATCTTTATTGTTGAAAGTATTACAGATATCCCCCGATTTTTCCCACATTGATGCCCTCCACCCCGCATCTGTCTTCCCACAGGCTTTCACCACACTATTATCTGTGTCCATGGGTTATGCATATATGCATATAAGTTCTTTGATTAATCTCTCACCGCCCACTCCCATAAAAAACTCCAAGCAAACAAAAACCCTCGTCCAGACAGCTTCGCAGGGGAGTTTTATAATTCTTTAAGTCATAGGGTTAGATAGTTTACAAAATTTTTTTTTCTGTTTTTTGAGGTAGGCCTTCAGTGCTATGAACTTCCCTCTTAGGACTGCTTTCACTGTGTCCCATAGACTGGAGTTGTTGTGTGTTCATTTTCATTTGTTTCCAGGAAATTTTTTATTTTTTCTTGATCTTAATTGGTAAGCTATTCATTGTTTAATAACATGCTATTTGGCCTCCATATGTTTGAATGTTTTTGAGTGTTTTTCCTGTAGTTGATTTCTAATTTCATGCCATTGTGATCTGAGATGCTTGATATGATTTCAATCTTCTTGAACTTGTAGAGACCTGTTTTGTGTTCTAACATGCAGTCTATCTTTGAGCATGACCCATGTGCACTTGAGAGGAATGTATATGCTGCAGCATTGGGTGAAATGTTCTGTAAATATCAATTAAATCCATCTGATCTAGTGCATCATTTAGAGTCACTGTTTCTGTGTTGACTTTTTGCCTGGAATGTCTATCCAGTGAAGCCAGTGGGGTGTTAAAATCCATGACTATGTCTGTATTGCTGTTGATTTCTCCCTTAAAGTCCTTAAGGTTATTATTGATAGGTTCTTATTTATTGACATTTTAATTCTTTATGCCTATGTTTCTCTCTCTGTTTCTTCTAATTATTACAACAATATCTTTAACATTTCAGTCTCTTTAACACTTACTGAAATGCTGTTTTGGTGGTGATAAAGTCCTTTAACTTTTCTTTTGGTCTTTTTTTGTGTGTCTTGTCTGGCAAGCTCTTTATTTCAGCATCTATTTTGAATGATAGCCTTTCTGGATAGTGGATAGAGTAGTCCTGGTTTCAGATCCCTGTTTTGCATTACCTTGAATACTTCATGCCATTCCCTTCTGGCCTGTAGAGTTTCTGATGAGAAATCAGCTGACAGTCTTATGGGAGCTCCTTTGTAGGTGACAGATTGCTTTTCTCTTGATGCCTTTAAGATTCTCTCTTTTTCTTGAACTTTTAGCATTTTAAATATGATGTGTCTGGGTATGGGCCTCTTTGGATTCTTCTTTCTTGGAAATCTCTGTGCCTCCTGAACATATGTGACTTTTTCCTTGACCAGGTTAGGGAATTTTTCTTCCATTATTTCTTCATACAGGTTTTTTAACCCTTGCTTACTTTCGACCTCCTCTGGCAGTCCTATGATGCACATATTGTTTTGAGTCAGCTCCTTTAGCTTTCCTCCTGGTTTTTCATTGTATTTTATTTTTACTTCTCTGATTGAGTGATTTTTTTCTACCCTGTCTTCTAATTCCATAATTCGATTCTCAACTTCCTCTAATCTTCTGTTTATTCCTTCCAATGTATTCTTTATTTCTTCTATATCATTCTTCATTTCTGACTTGTCATTTTCATAGTTTCCATATCTTTTTTTTCATGCTGTTGAGCCTCCTTAGAATCAGTATTCTGAACTGTATATGTGGTAGATTGCTTATCTCCATTTCATTTAGCTCTCTTTCTGGAGACCTCTTTTGTTCTTTCATTTGGAGCTTGTTTTTTGTTTCTACATTTTGGCAGCTTATTTTACTTTGTTTCTATGTATTAGGTATGCCTGCTACAACTCTCAATCTTTTTGGAAGGTCTCTGGTGCAGGTCAATATCAGACACTGTTTGTGACTTGCCTTGAGTACCCTGTTTGAATCTATCAACAACCTTGGCTTGAGGTCTTCTCTGTTGGTGTTAGTTGCATTTGGAAAGGACCAAGATGCTTGCCAAAGTCTGCTTTTCCATGGCCCGGATCTAGAAGCAGATCAGGCTAAGACTCAAATTACTCTGAGGTTTGCTTCTGCCTTCAGGCTTATTAATCTAACTCTCTTAGTGAGTCTCAGGCTGTAGAAATGCCATTGGGTAGGGTGAGATGTATTCCAACAGGGTGGGGCAATTGTTTCCCCCTCAAGCAAAAGCTGTTTGGAAGGTAAATGTCTGCCTGTGAAAGATGTCCTCTGCAGTATGGGGGAAATTACTCAGTACAAGAATCCAGGTGGCTGCTCTCTGAGATTTATCTTCGAAATCCACAACCTTAGATTCTCCTCAAAAATCTCAAGTCCATTCTGCCCTCCCTGTGCTGGATCCCAAGATGAGTGGCTACTCACAAAACTTTGTCCTTTGACTCTTTAAGAGTGTCCCTGAATTTTTAGACATCTCTTCCTGGCATACAGAAACCCAGTTGCTTTTCACAGCCAGTTGTTATGTGGGCACTTTTCTTAGTTTTGGTGCTCTGGGTTGGGAAGTGCAGCTTAGGGTTGGGCCCCAGAGTCTTCACTGGGAATCCCCCAAAGCTGAGATATCCCTCCAGATATTCAACAGCTACCTGTGGTAGCTCAGCCAATCCTCTCACACCTCTACACTTCCTACCATTCTCTATGTGGTCTCCACTTTTCCTCCTTGGTTATGAGGGTGTTCTCAAGCTCCTCTTCAGTTGCATTTGATTATTCAGGATGGTTTTTATATATTTTAGTTGTAATTCCAGTCTGGTCCCTGGAGAGTGTCAGTATAGCTTTCACTGAGTCCTCCACCATCTTTAATCCTCATCATATTCTTGATATCAGATATAGTATTCTTTATTTCTGCCTGGCTCTTATTTATTATATCTATATCTTTTTTCATGCTCATGAAGTTTTCACTAAGTTCCTGGAACTTCCCATAAAGTGTCTCATGGTTCTCATTAATTTCCTTGAGCATCTTTATAACCATTACTCTGAGTTGTATTTCTGATAAGTTGCTTAATTCCATCTCATCAAGGTCTTTTTCTGACAATTTTTTCTTTTCTTTTGTTTCAGAGTTCTTTCTTTGTCTCCCCATTTTAGTGACTTTTAGTGTTTGTATCTGTATATTAGACATATTTGCTGTCTCCCAGACTTGCGGGGTGGGATTTTGTCATGTATGTCCAGTGAGACTCAGAGGTGCATTTTCCTTATGCTTCTGAGCTATGTGCTCTAGTCCTGTCCCTCTTGTGGGTGTCCCTTTTGTGGGTTCTTTGGGTTCTTCTGTTGTGATTGGGTCTTGATTGTTGTTGATCCATTCATGGGAGGACTCTCCTCTCAGGTTGGCTAACTGTGAAGCTCAGCCTCAACCACATCATGTGAGCTATTGTACAGGTGGAGACAAGTGAAAAGAAAACACAGCCAAAGTGCCAGGCAAGAAACTGGAACTTACAAAAGATCCTGACAATCACATTGAAAACCACCCAAGAAAAAGTAGAATAGGGAGAGCAAAATGAAAACACAAATACTAAAGCAGAAAAGAAAGAGAGAAAAAGATATTATTGCTACTAGTAAAAAATAAAATAAAATAAAATATTTAAAAATATAGAAGCTACTGGGAGATAAAAGGGGCAGAGAAAAGATTCTGAAAAGAAAGAAGGGCAAGGAAAAAAGTAAGGGTAGAGAGTAGAAATAGAAAAATGGTTGAAAAAGAAAAAAAGGCAAACACAAACAAACAAAAAGACAGAAAGACAGAGACTAAACAGAGGAGAAAAAGAAAAAAAAAAAATTATGCCAATGGAAGAAGAAGAGATAGGTAAAGCAAGGGCAGGGAAAGAGGACAATAAGAAATATGGAGGAACAATAGAAAAAATTAATAAACTTATTTATTATAATGATAATATCCTAGTAATAAAACAGCCAATATCAAGAAAATCTTGATAATAAAATAAAAAATGAAACAACCCAAGCAAAAACAAAACAAGCAAGGAAAGATTAAACAAATCCAAAAAATATTAATTAAAAAATTAAAATCAAGAGAGGGAAGATGGCTGCACTGTGAGAAGAAGCAGAGTGCCCCATCTCCCAGGCACGGACTAAATTTACTCCTAAAATACTATGTAACCAGCTTGGGAAACCCAGAGAAATATACCTGAGTGGACATATTTCAAGCAGGGATCACTGAAGAAACATCAGAGTCAGGTAAGGGAGGAGAGGCATGAAAAGGAGGAGTCTCCCCTGAAGCCTGTGCTGGGCTCTGAGCCCCCCCCCCCCGCAAAGTTTAAGGCTGCAAAGCTCCCTTCCCTTGGGAGTGTGGACTGGATCTCAAAATCAGAGCTGAAGAAAAGGAAAGCAGTGCTCCACACAGAGAGCAGAGGGACCCAGGGAAACAGTGTGCCCATGAGGAGGGGTCAGAGCCTTCCTAGTGAAACAAAGCTTCTAATGGCAGCTGTGACTGGCATCTTATACTCAGGGTGCAGACCATAGAAAAGGCAGTCACAAAGTGTGTGGCACCCGAGTAGTAAGGGACCAGAGGTCTGCACTGAGCACCCACGTACAGGCACATCCTGCCTTCCTTTAAGGCACTGTGTTGAAACCCAGAAAGCATTTAATATGTGTGGTGCAGGGAAGGGGAAGTGAGCCCTACCACCCTGAGCTCCTGGTGGGGAGATTCTGGGATGTGTGACCAGCCATGAAGGGTGCTGTGGTGGCATGCATGGAGCCACCCCAGCTTCACTGAGATCAGAGGTGCAGAGGAGCTGCATGGAGCTGACTCCTGCTGGGTGCCTTGGCTCGGGGTAGTGCAAACTTGCAGGGTGGGTTCTCTGCTTCTATATTGCTTTGTGTATTTTTGAGCTTGTGATCACTGAACTAGCTTCCACCTTCCTGGATTGCATTAGGTGGACAGAGCAGCAGAAGCTGGGATTTGTGTCTGCATAGTAGTATTTGAATTACGCACCTGTCTGACCAGCCAACCAGATCTGCAAAAGAAGGGAAGGAGCACTGCTGCCTCTCCTGCAGCCTAGGAGCACCACTCACAACAGGAAAGGGGCTGGTTCAGCTCACTGAAGCCCCAGATGTCCCCCACAGGGCACAGTTCTGAAGCAGAAGGGAGAAGAGCTCACAGGAGGACATTACAAGAAGAAGACTCTAAGGGACTATTGTTTGGGAACTGGAAGAAAAGCTGAAAACACCTGCTGGGGGCTGAGCAGGCAAAGTGTTCACTGGAATGTTTTTTAATCAAACCCACTGACCCTGACTGTTGAAACTGCCCATAAAGAAAAGGCAACAGACTGAAGTCAATCTGAAACTGCAGCAAGCCAGTGTATGGGGAACTAGAATTGGAAGAAAAGGTAGACACTGAGGAATTAGTTGTGGAAAATAGACTAACTTCCTCACAGTGAGTGCTTGACAGCAAAACTTCAAATAAGGGGAGTGATATCCCGAGCTACACTAGCCATTTTGCACCCTAAAGACTCTATAGAAGACTCGGGAGTAAGATCAGGTAACTGTGCGGTTGAAAACTAGCTGACAAGAGAAGGTGGTCCACAGAGAGCCTCAAATCAAACAACTACCTAAGGACACCAGAGCCAAACCTAGACAGCTCCTCACATTGGCTGATACAAAGTACCTCCCAAGAGACTGGATATCAGCATACAAAACAGTGAGCCTCAGACAACATGAGCTGCTCAGAACAAACTCACCTAATTGACTTTCTTTCCCCTGCCCCCTTAGGAAAAAGAGAAAAGAAAATTTTTTTTTATTTTTAAATTTTATAATTTTTTAAAATTTTTTAAAATTTTTAATTAATATTTTTCAAAGAATTTTGTTTTGCTTAACCTATTTTTTTGTTTCTTTGTTTTGTTTATTTGCTTTATTTTGTTTTATCTTTGCTTTTACTATCAAGATTTTCTTGATAATTCCTGATTAATTGCTGGGACTTTATCATTATAACCAACAAGATTACTGCTTTTCTATATAGTTTCTCCTATATCTCTCACTGGACTCCCTCCCTGACATTGTTTTATCTCTCTCTCTCCTCTCAATCCATTAGCATAACTTTTTTTCCTTCTTTTCTTTCTTTTCTTTTTCTCCTTTCAGTCTTCCTGTCTTTTTGTTTGATTTTTGGTTTCTCTTATTCTTTTTATTGTATTTTTATTTTTCCATTTTCAACTATTATCCTATTCTTATTTTCTCCCTTAATTTTTTCCTGGCACTCCTTTCAGAATATTTTCTCTGCACCTTTTATCACCCAATAGCTTCTCTATTTTTTACATTTTAGTTTATTATTATTATTTTCTAAATTTTTGTCGCTATTAAAAACAATATATTTTCTCTCTCGAGCTTTACTATTCTTTCTTTTTTTACTTTGGAATTTGTGTTCTCCCTTTACTCTCCAGTTCTATTTTCACTTGGGTTGTTTTCATTGTGATTGTCAAAAAATTTTATAAGACACCCTTTGTTTCCTAGAAATTTAGTCGAGTATTATCCTGCCTTGCCAGCACTCATACAACAGCTTACACGACAAAGTTTGGGCTGAGACACAGAATTAGCCAACCTGAGAGGAGAGTCCTCCCAAGGACTGGTCAACAACAATCTAGACCCAATCACAACAGGAGAGCCCAAAGAACCCACAAAAGGGACACCCACAAAAGGGACACACTTAGAGCAAAGAGCTCAGAAGTATAAGGAAAACACACCTCTGGGCTCCACTAGACTCACACTACAAAATTCCTCCTGATAAGACTGGGAGACAGCAAATATATCTAATATATAGACACAAACACTAAGAGCTGCCAAAATGAGGATACAGAAAACAACCCCCAAACTAAAGAAAAGGAAAAATTGCCAGAAAAAGACTTCGATGAGATGGAGTTAAGCAAGTTATCAGAAATAGAGTTCAGAGTAATGTTTATAAAGATGCTCAAGAAAGTTAATGAGAACAACAAGGCACTTGATAGTAAGGTCGAGGAACTTAGTAAAAACATGAAAAAAGAAATACATATCATGAACAAGATTCAGGCAGAAATAAAAAATACTATATCTGAGATCAAGAATATGCTGGAAGGAATTAAAAGCTGGCTCAATGGAGCAGAGGATAGAATAAGTGACTTAAAAGATAAGGTAGAAAAAAATCATTCAATCAGAGCAGCAAAATGAAGACACACTTAAAAAGCATGAGGACAGTCTTAGGGAGCTTTGGGACAACATGAAGTAAACAACATTCATGTTATAGGAGTGCTAGAGGGGGAGGAAAGAGAGCAAGGGATAGAGAACTTGGTGGAGGAAATAATGATAGAAAACTTCCCTAGGCTGGTGAAGGAGAAAGCCACAAAAGTTCAGGAAGCACAGAGGGTTCCAAACAAGAGGGACCCAAAGAGACCCACTCCAAGACACATCATAATTAAAATGGCAAATGTCAAGGACAAAGAGAAAATATTAAGGGCTGCAAGAGAGAGACAAGCAATGACATAAAAAGGAACCCCCATAAGGCTGACATCAGATATCTCAACAGAAACTCTTCAGGCCAGAAGGGAGTAACATGAAGTTCTCAAAGTAATGAAAAGCAAGAACATGCAACCAAGATTGCTTTTTCCAGGAAGGCTATCTTTTAAAATTGAAGGTGAAATAAAGAGCTTCCCAGACAAAAAAAAGGCTAAAGAAGTTCAGTACTAGCAAAACATCGTTGCAAGAAATGCTAAAAGGACTGCTTTAAAAAAAAGGAATGGTGAGAGAAAGGTACATCAGCATAAACAGGGAAAATGGCATTAAGTATTTATCAATTTTGAACTTAAATGTAAGCAGAATAAATGATCAAATCAAAAGACATAGAGTAGCTGAATGGATAAGAAAACAAGACCCAAATATTTGCTGTCTACAAGAGACCCATCTGAGAGCAAAATATTCACACAGTCAAAAATTGACGGGATGGAATAATATATTTCATGCAAATGGAAAGGAAAAAAAAGCTGGAGTAGCAATACTTATTTCTGAAAAAAATAGACTTCAAAATAAACACCATAACAAGGACAAATTTCATCACTACATAATACTAAGGGGATCAATCCAACAGGAGGATTGCACCCAATATAGAAACATCCAAATATATAAAAAATTTCTTGGTGGACTTTTAAGGGGGAGTTTCACAGCAACACAATCATAGTGGGGGACTTTAGCACCCCACTGTCAGCACTGGACAGATCATCAAGACAAAAAATCAACAGAGAAACACAAACCTTAAATGACTCACTAGATCTAAAGGATTTAATTGACATTTATAGAACATTTTATCCCAAAGTAGCAGAATACACATTTTTCTCAAGTGCACATGGAACATTCTCAAAAATAGACCACATGTTAGGCACAAGGTAAGTTTCTACAAATTCAAGAAGATTGAAATCATATCAAGTGTCTTCTCAGATCACAATGTCATGAAACCAGAAATCAACCACTGTAAAAAAACTCAAAAATATTCAAACAGATGGAGGCTAAAGAGCATGTTATTAAACAATGAATGAGTTAACAATGAATTTAAGAAAGAAATCAAACACTTCCCGGAAAAAAATGAAAATGAATAGACAACAACCCAAAATCTATAGGACACAACAAAAGCAGTCTTGAGAGGAATGTTCAAGCATTACAGGCCTATCTCAAAAAACAAAAAATGCTCTGCTAAACCATCTAACACAACAACTAAAAGAACTAGAATGAGAACAGCAAGAAAAGCCCAAAGGAGTAGAAGGAAGGAAATAATAAAGAGTAGAGAAGAAATTAATGACATAGAGACTAAAAAAAGTACAAAATATCAATGAAACAAAGAGCTGGTTCTTTGAAAAAATAATTAAGATTGATGCACCTTTAGCTACACTCACTAAGAAACAAAGAGAGAGGAACCAAATAAATAAAATCAGAAATGAAAGAGGTGATATAACAACTGACCCAACAGAAATACAAAGGACTGTAAGAAAATACTATGAGCAACTATATTCCAACAAATTGTACAACATGGGTGAAATGGTCAAATTCCTAGAAGCATACAATCTTCCAAAGCTGAATCAAGCAAAGGCAGAAAACCTGCATAGGTCATATAACACCTAATGAAATTGAAGCAGTAATCAAAAACCTCGCGGCAAAAAAAATTCTGGACTGGATGGATTTATAGGAAAGTTTTATGAAACATTCAAAGAAGAACTAACACCTATTCTATTCACACTATTTCAGAAAATTCAAGAGGAGAGAAAACTCCTAAACTGTTTTTATAAGGCCAGCATCATCCTAATCCTAAAACTTGATAAAGACAGTACAAAGAAAGAAAATTACAGGCCAATATCCATGATGAACATAGATGCTAAAAACCTCAACCAAACACTAGCAAAACGGATCCAGCAATACATTAAAAAGATCACATACCATGACCAAGTAGGATTTATTCAGGGAATCCAAAGCTGGTATAACATCTGCAAATCAATAAATGTGATACATCACATAGACAAAATGAAGGACAAAAATCACATTATCAGATCAATAGATGCAGAAAAAGCCTTCAACAAATCCAGCACACATTTCTGATAAAAACTTTCAGCAAAGTGGGAGTAGAGGGGCCATACCTCAACATAACAAAGGGCATATATGACAAATCTACAGCCAACATCATACTCAATGGGGAAAATCTAAAACCATTTCCCTTAAAAACAGAAACAAGACAGGGATGGCCACTTTCACCATTCTTATTCAACATAGTACTGGAAGTCCTTGCCTCAGCCATCAGACAGGAAAAAAACATAAAATGTATCTAAATTGTAAAAGAGGAAGTAAAACTGTCGTTCTTTGCAGATGACATGATATTGTACATAGAACATCCTCAAAACTTCACCAAAGTACTGCTAGATTTGATAAACACATTCAGCAAGGTAGCTGGATACAAAATCGATATCTGGAAATCAATGCCATTCTTATACACTGACAACAAACTATCAGAAAGAGAAACTAAAAAATACAATTTACCCTTGCAACTAACAAACTAAGATACTTCGGAATAAACTTAACCAAGAATGTAAAAGACCTGTACTCAGAGTTCTACAGGACACTGAACAAAGAAATAAGGGAAGATATAAACAAGTGGAAGAATATACCATGCTCATGGATTGGAAGAATTAATATCATTAAAATGTCCATACTACCCAAAGCAATTTATAGATTCAATGCAATTTCTATTAAAATATCAACAACATATTTCACAGATCTAGTAGAAACATTTCAAAAATTTATATGGAACCCAGTAAAACCCCGAATAGCTGCAGCCATCTTGAGGAAAAAGAACAGAGTGGGAGGGAACACTTTACTGGATATAAAACTGTGCTACAAAGCCATTGTAATCAAAACAGCCTGGTATTGGTACAACACCAGACATATAGACCAATGGAACAGAACAGAGACCCCAGAAATAGACCAAAGCCATTATGGTCTGTTAATATTTGACAAAGGAGGCAAGAGCATACAATGGAGTAAAGACAACCTCTTCAATAAATGGTGCTGGGAAAGTTGGACAGGCACATGCAAAAAAATAAAACTAGACCACCAACTTTCACCATACACAAAAATAAACTCAAAATGGATAAAAGACTTAAATGTAAGTCACGAAACTATAAAAATGCTGGATGAAAACATAGGCAGTCAAGTCATAGACATCTCACACAGTGGAATTTTCACTGATACATCTCCTAGGGCAAGAGAAACAAAAGAAAGAAATTAATATATGGGACTACATCAAATGAAAAATCTTCTGCACAGCTAAAGAAAACAGCCTCAGAATACAAAGGAACCCCATGGTCTGGGAGAACATATTTGCCAAGGATTTATCTGATAAGGGGCTAATTTCCAAAGTGTACAAAGAACTCATACTACTCAGCAAGAGGAAGACAGTGCAATTAAAAAATGGGCAAAGGACCTGAATAGACACTTCTCCAAAGAGTACATACAGATGGCCAAGAGACATATGAGAAAATGGTCAACGTCGCTAATCATTAGAGAGGTGCAAATTAAAACCACAATGTGGTATCACTTCACACCTGTCAGAATGGTTACCATCAAAAAATCAACAAATGACATGTGCTGGCTGTAGAGAAAGGAAAACCCTGGTACACTGCTGGTGGGAATGCAGACTGGTGCAGCCACTATGGAAAACAGTATCGAAGTTCCTCAAAAAATTAAAAATGGAGTTGCCTTTTGACCCAGTGATCCCAATTCTAGGAATATATCCTAAGAATCCTGAAACACTAATGAGAAAGAATATATGCACCCCTATGTACATAACAGCACAATTTACAATAGCTAAGATCTGTAAACAGCCCAAGTGCCCATCAGTTGATGAGTGGATAAAAATGCTGTGGGACATTTACACCATGGAATACTATGCAGCTGTAAAGAAGAAGGATCTCATGCCATTTGGGACAGTATGGAAGGACCTGGAGAATATTACCTTAAGCAAAATAAGCCAGACAGAGAAAGACAAACATCACATGATCTTACTTATATGTGGAATCTAAAGAACTTAATAAACTAAAGAACAAAAATGATTCAATTACATGGAAGCATGGTTCATAGTGATGAATCTCATAGGGATGGAGGACTGCCGGTGGGTGGAGTGGCAGAGATTAACCAAAAAACTTATATGCATATATGCACAATGTAAGGACACAGACAATTGTGTGAGATGGACTGGGGAGTTGGGTGTGACGTCATTGGGGAGAAAATGGGACATCTTGTTTTATTTTGAACAAAATTTTTTTAAAAACAAATAAATAAAACATTATGCTAAGTAAAAAATTAAAATAAATTTTAATTTTTTTTATTTCCTTCTTTTGTTCTAAAAAAAAAAATTTAAAATGAAAATAAAAACATTTAAAAGTCAACCAGGTGTGTTTCATCTGGGCAGCTTATGTTGTCTGAGGCTCACTGTTTCGTATGTCAATTTTGGGGCTCCTGGGAGATATTTCTGTGTCAACCAATGTCAGGAGCTATCTTTGGTTCTGGTTTTCTTATGTAGCTTGTTGGTCTGAAACTCTCTGTGGACTACCTCCTCCTGTCAGCTATTTTGCCTCCTCATAGTGGTTGCCTAATCTTTCTCCAGAGTCTTCTGAAGAGAGTTTAGGGTGCAGTGTAGCTCTGGTTATTGCTCCCTTTACTTAGAAAGTTTGCTGTCAGGCACTCACTGTGGGGAAGTTAGTCTCTGCTTCAAAGCCAACTCCTCTGTTTCTACTAAATCCTCAAATTTTTGTTCCCCATACAATGGTCAGCTGCAGGTTCAGATTGAATTCAGTCTGTTGCTTTTTCTGTATGGGCAGTTTCAGTGGCCTGTGTTCAGTGGGTTTTATCAGAAGAGACTCTGGTGAGCACGTTGCTCTCCCAGCCCCCAGAAGGGGTTTTAAGCTTTTCCTCCAGTTCCAAAACAATAGTCCTTGAGAGTCTTATTCTTGTATTGTCATCCTGTGAGCTGTTCTCCCACCCCTCTCAGGACTGTGCCCTGCAGGGGATATCTGGCATTTCAGTGAGCTGAACCAGCTCCTTTCCTGTTAGGGATGGTCCTCCTAGCCTGCAGGAGAGGTAGGCATGCTCTGCCTCTCCTTTCCCTGATCTGGTTGGCTGATCTCACAAGGCGCTTAGTTCAAACTCTCCACAATGCAGACACAAATCCCAATTTTCACTGGTCTGTCTCCACAATGGAAGCCAGGAAGGTCAACACTGGTTCAGTAGTCAGAACAACAAACAGGCAGTGAACACGCCCTATGAAGTCGCTGGGCCCCCATGCCTTGGATCCAAGCATCAGGGGGTACAAAGCCCCACACAGGTCTCCTGCACAACTGATATCAGTAAGCTGGGGCAGCTCTGTTCATGCTATCACATCTCTCTTCAGACCAGGTAAATAACCCCCAGTTTGCCACACCAGCAGCCCTAGTCCTTCTCTCTGGTAGCAGGAGTTCCACTGGCAGCTCTAGCTGCTGGAGTCCTGATCTGTCCAGCTGGTGGCTCTGGTCCCTCTCTGGCTGTGGGAAGGCTCTCTTCCCCTTCCCTGAGCCACACAGTTCAAATGCTTCCTGGGGTTCTACACAATGCCTTACAGGAAAGCAGAGGGTCCCTTTAGGTTGCTGCTGAGTGCAGCCCTCTGGCCCTTTTCTATTCAGAAGTCAACTGTGGGACAGCCTTTCCTGAGGTCAGCACCTTGGGTGAAAGTCTCCAGTGACATTCTCCAGTTACCGCTTCCACCATTAGGTGGTTGTTTCACTGGGAAGGTGTGTCCCTTACTCACAGGCACACTGTACCCCTGGCTTCCTCTGCCTACCACATGCAGGCTCTCCTTCCATTTTTCTCTAGTTTGGGTTTGAGATCCCAGCTTTTGGATGCCACTCCACACTCCTAAGGACAGGGAGCTTTGCAGCCTCTAACCCATGGGCCTTGCAGCTGAGCACTGACTTCAGGGGGGAATCCCCTTTTCTACACTCCCCTCGCTTACTAGGCTCTATGATGTTTCTTCAGTGCTTCTTACTTGAAATATGTCCAATCAGGTATATTTCCCTTGTTTTTCCAAGCTGGCTCCACAGTATTTTAGCTGTAAATTCAGTCTGTGGCTGGGAGCAAGGGCACACCGCTTCCTGTCCAAGTGTCGCCATCTTCCCTTCTCTGCATTAACTTTTTAGAATAGCTTTTAAAAATATAATTTGAATATCATACACTTTATCCACTTAAAGTGAGCAATTAAATGTTTTTTAGTAATAACCAGAGTTGTACAACTGTAACAGTGAGAAAATGTACCCACTCCACCATTCTTTTGACATTGTTTCTGTGGATGCTGTCTCTGGCTTATCTGTGAATGCAGATAAGCACCCTGTTTGCTTGAGAATTTTAGGAGCTGACTTCAGAGGAAACAGACTCAGACCTTTGGACATTCCAGCTCTGGGAGATTTGTTGACCTTCCACCAATTATCTGAATAGACTGTGTTGGTTGCGTGTAGTCCCCTCAATGGAAAACTCTCAACCTCCTCCCCCTTCTCTTTTTATTCTGCTTTTCTTGTCCCTCCCTATAGAAACCCCTGCCTGCACTGAGAAGTTTAGATGGGCTTTGGGATGAGAGTCTCCGGTCTTCTCGGGTGGCCAACCCTTGAGTAAACTTCTTTCCTTTTCACCAACATATGTCTCATGAGTTTGGCTTTTGCTGCATCAGGCAGTGAACTTGGGTTCTGCTACAGTTTTTGGTGACCCAGATGGGACAATGTGGACCCCAACAAGGCCCAGAGAGCCTGGATTGTGTTTCCCAGCTGCTTGTGACAGGCTGACATCATGACAGGGATTGCAGAGATTTCCTAGCTGCTGCTGAGAGTTATTTATCTCAGGGAATTTCCCTGCTCTTTCTCTCAAAGCATCAACCCTTGAAATGCTTAGCTGGTGAAAGGAAATGGGCCTTTGGGAGTTGATGGACTCCAAGACTGGATAAATTTTGCCTGGGTTTGCAGGAATAAGTTCATGTTATTTATGTTACAAAATTTGTCAAGAAAATGGTTTGAGTAATAATTGACTAAAATTTCATAAAGTTGTTAAGAAATAATAAATAGATGTAGCTAAAATTAAGGGGTTTTGATGAAGCTTTTCAGTAATATATATATAGTTTTCCAAAATCTTTGGTAACTTAAAACTTTGGGGTTTTGCTGGGTCAAATGGAGAGAAGCAAGAGGATAGATTTGGATCTGTTAATAAATATATCTTGTATTTTATTTGAAGTATGTCTCTTGAAAATGTGTTTTCCAATGAAAAACAAGTTTCTAGAAGTTATGAAATGTGACCATAAAATTATCAGCCTAAACAATGTGTGTTACTTACTTTTAGTTGTCAATAAAAACAAAATCAGAGTTTCTAAGAGTTAAGAATTCTAAGTAAGTTGGAAGGAAATTGTATGGTTTGGTAATAAAATGTACAAAGTATGAAAATACTTGTTGAAGAGAGAAAAAAATAACTTATTCTAAAGCTGGTTATTTCTGATGGGTAAGATGGTTTGTAAAGAGATTTCTTGAGAGGAAATTATATAAGTAAACTGAATAATAAAGTTAATTATGTAAATGAATCTAAATATAAAAAATAAGCTAATAGAGAATTTGTTTGGTTCTTTTTTATTCTGTTAAAAAGGAAAAATATTTTTCCTGTATCTACCTAAAAGAAAAGATTTAATGTATTTTTAAAATAGTTATATGTTAGCCCAGCCTGTGTGGCTCAGTGGAAATGGTTCAATTCCCGGTCAGGGCACATACCCAGGTTGCAGGCTCTATCCCCAGTAGGGGGCGTGCAGGAGGCAACTGATGAATGACTTTCATCATGGATGTTTCTCTCTCACCCTCTCCCTTCCTTTTTCTGAAATTAATTAAAAAATATAAAAATAGTTGTATATTACATTTTGTTAATCGGGTTCTTGATTACTTAAAAACCTATATTCTTAATCATAAGAACTAAAGTTTTGCTAGACTGTATTTATGTTTGATACCTTTTATTGTTACTTTGAGAATACATTATTTAATATTGTTTCATAATGGTATGTAATCTTTTAGTCAAGTATGCTTGACAACTTTCTGAGGGTTTAAACTTTAAGATACTTTTTTCTTGACATAGAATTGGCTTTGAGTCATTCCAATGAGCCCCAAGAATACCTTAAGGATTTATTCTCTCTCCTCATGAAGAAGAAATTTTGAGCTGATTAGGCCTACGTGATATGCTTAAAGTACATAGGAAGCATGGTCAAATAATGAAATAATAACTATTTTCTATTTGTATACACATATTTGTATTATTAAAGCACATGTTCTAGAAATTGTATAAAAATCTCCATGTCTACAAAGCCCTGATATACTTTTATTCACAATTGTAATTGTTATCTTAAAATGTTGTTTACAAGAAAGCAAATTATTTTGTCAATTGCATTATAATAAAATTTTAACCATGTCATTTTAAAGTTGTTTTTTTTTTCTTTTAGAGACATTGTTTTACTCTAACCATTTGCAAATGTGTTACATCTTCAAAAAGATGCATGGAGAGGACTCTTACTTATTCTAAATTACATATTTTTCAGAATTAATTTTCAGATCATACCTTTGAACTAGATGAAGATTACTAGAACTCTATGGAACAACTAAATTTATGGAAATACTGGTAAATAATTGGAATAAACAAAAAATTGATTATGGGATTGAATGAACTGAAGATGATTGTAGTTTTTGTGACTTTTTGTTTGAAAGTATAGTTGATTTTTTATCTCTTTGTTTTCCAGACATAAGGAAACGTGCTTTTTTTTTCTTAAAGCAATTTGATAAATTATACTTTCATAAGCAATATGGAGGCATTTATATTTTTCTCCTTGCCTGATCCCTCCAGAATTTGGAAACTCTTTGTGAGTATTATCTTTATTCCAATACGTTTGTTTGCATGAATCCAATAGGAATCTGATTTCTTCAAAACGGAACACATAAAGCCAGCTTTGAATTGTGGTTTATTAACCAAAACTTTTACTGGAATGTCATGTTTGAGAGAGACATGCCTAGACTCTGGATGTCAGTAAAAAGCTTTAAGTAATGAAGATTGACTTTGATGCCAATAAAAGAGAAATGGCTTGCTACCTTGCTTATTCATATAATTCATGGCAGTCTTTCCAGGTAAAAAGCAAAGGTTGCTTTCCTGGAAGATGGCAAAGAAAGAAACTCAAAACATTTTGAGAACCTCGAGAACTTGAGGAACTCACCCAAATCTGTATGTATTGCAGCCAAAGCCTGATGGTAACTGTGTGTCTTGACTTCTTTGCCTTGAGAGGCCAATTAAACTTCATTCAATCTGGAAATTCCTTACAAGATTCTAGCAAAGCAGATTTAAAAAATTCTATATAATCAATTGTTGTTCTTGTTATGTTTATGCAAAGAATCAGGCCTAATTGAAACTGGGCTTAATGAAGTAAATGAATTGGTCTTAATTTGGCCCTTTAATAAAAATGAGAGTAATTTTAGGGAGAGAAATATTGTTTCAATAGACTCTATAATACAGTTTTGGAGATTACACTGTAGTTCAGTGAATTATCTTCAAAACTTTATTTTTAACTAATGAACAGAACTGGATCCTGAATTTTTCTAGCTTTTGCAACAATAATATTGAGACTTGTAACATGGTTTGTCTCCACTAGGTTACAAGCCCTATTTGTTCTCAGGGAATAACATTTCTAGACACCATCACCGCCTTCTTCTGTGCCCAGGCCTCATCATTTCTCTTACAAAGAGCAAGGATCTCTTGGATCTGAAGAAAAACATTGCCCTTCTCCAGCAGAAAGCAGCTACAGAAGAGACCCTGCACCTTTTTTCCCTGAAAGAATTCAGAGCCAAGATTCTTGAGGGGGAAATGTGGTAGGCAGACAGACAAGACTGGAGCAAGGACAATAGACCAGGTACAGAATGTCACCAAAGCAAAAAGCCTCAGGTACCTAGCAATTGGCATGGAAAAATGAGAAATGAGCTAAAAAGGCACATAGGCAGATAGTGAAGTGGAGTGGTGACTCAGATGATGAATGAGGAGACCTAGGATTTCCTCTGCCCCCCTCCTCCATCATTATTTCCCCACAGGAGCCCTGGGTACAACTGACAGTGAGAAACAAACTGATTGACTTTTTAGTAGATACTGGAGCCATGTACTTTGTCTTGAACACCAAGTGGAATAAAATAACCCATAACAGTATCAGTCACATGGGTAATGGGACAAATGTAGCAACAAGACTTCCTCTAGCCTTTAGAATGCCAACTCAGAGATCTTGTTATCACACAGCTTCCTCTATTTGTCTCACTGTTTCATCCTTCTTCTGGGATGGGACTTGTTCTGTAAAGTATATGCCCAACTAACCATTTCTCCTGAAAGGGAGCCTCTTCACCTGCAAGTCTCACTGGAATATGCAATAAAACTGCCAATTCACTTGTTAATCTCTGAAGGCCTCTAGATTCTCTGGCTAAGGTTGTTCTGGATATTCAAATTGCATAAAATTACATACTAGCAGAACAAGGATGTGTTTGTATAATCTTCAACTCTTTTTGTTGTACTTACATGAACACCTCAGCTTAGGTAGAAACAAGCAGCACCAAAATCAGGCAACAGGCTGCCTAGCTTCAGCAAACATTGGACCATTTCTCTTTGAGGGAACAGAAGATTGATTTGTGAATCTATTTTCATGGATACCACAAGGACTCAGGTCCATGTTAGGAGGAATTTTAAAATTTAGGCTTAACCATGCTTTTTTTATAATGCTTCTTTATTGTTTGGAAGCTTCTTATGACCTGTTTTTACCATGCTGGAAAAATTGTATCTACCCAACAGGCACCCTTAAGAACGCATCTGCTTTTAACTCACAAAATTTTGTTTTACGGCTGGAGAGAAGATAGTGACACTGTGAGAAGCAGCAGAGTGCCCCTGCTCCCAGCCACAGACTCAATTTACTCCAAAAATCGTATGTAGCCAGCTTGGAAAACCCGTAGAAACATACCTGAGAGGACAGAGTGCGAGTAGGGAGCACTGAAGAAACATCATAGAGTCTGGTATGAGAGAGGGGATGGAGGAAGGAGGAAACCCCCTGGAGCCTGTACTGGGCTCCGAGCCTCAAGGCTTGGGGGCTGCAAAGCTCCCTCCCCTCAGGAGTGCCAACTGGCATCCAAAAGTAGGAATCTCACACCTGGAGCGGATGAGAAGGGAAGGAGCACCCCGCAGAGGGCAGAGGGACCCAGGGGAGTGGTGTGCCCATGAGAAGGGGACAGCACCTTCCTAGGAAACAAAGCTTCTAATGCGGACGATGCCTTCCTAGTGAAACAAACATTCTAGTGGCAGATGCAACCGGTTTCTAATGCTCCTTGTGCTGACCATAAGAAAGGCTGTCCCAAAGTGTGTGGCACCCGAGTAGTAAGGAACCAAAGATCTGCACTGAGCAGCTGCACAAGGGGACCCTCTGCCTCCCTGTAAGGCAGTGTGTTGAGCCCCAGAAAGCACTAAATCTGTGTGGCGCAGGGAAGGGGAGGAGACCACTCCCGCCCTGAGCTCCCGGTGCAGAGAGTCTGGGATCTGTGACCAGCCCTGAGGGGTGCCATGGTGGCGTGTGGAGCCACCCCAGCTTTGCTAAGGTCAGCTGTGTGGGGCACTGCTTGGAGGTGACTTTGGGTCCCCTCCAGCTGGGTGCCTTGGGGTGCAGGCAGAAGGACATTGCAGGGCTGACTCTCTGCCCGTGTGTTGCTTTGTGTGTTGCTTTGTGTGTTTTTGACTCTGATCGCGGAACTGCCTCCCACTTTCCCGGCGTGCACTGCACAGACAGGCTGGAATTGGTGTCTACACAGTAGACTGTTTGAGGGGGCGGGCCTGGTGCGACCAGACAACCAGAGCTGGGAAGGGATGGGCAGAGCCCGCCTGCCTCTCCTGCAGCCCAGGAGCACCACTTCCAAAAGGAAAGGGGCTGATCCAGCTCACTGAGGCCCCAGATACCCACACAGGGCACAGTCCTGAGGGGAAAGGGAGAACAGCTCACAGGAGGACATTACAAGAATAAGACTCTCAGAGACTATTGTGTGGGAACTGGAGGAAATGCTGAAAACCCCTGCTGGGGACTGGGCAGGCTAAGAGCTCACTGGAATGTTTTTTAATCTAACCCAACGAGCCTGAGCTGTTGAAAGAGCCCATAAAGAAAAGGACACAGGCTGAAATCAATCTGAAACTGCAGCAGGAAAGTGAATGGGGAACTAAAATCTGAGGACAGGGTAGGGACTGAGGACCTGGCTGTGGAGAAGAGACTAACTCCCACACAGTGAGTGCCTGAAAGTGAAACCTCTAAGTAAGGGGAGTGATACCCTGAGCTACACTAGCCATCCTGCACCCTAAAGACTGTACAGAAGACTCTGGAGTAAGACCAGGCAACTACAAAGTTGGAAAATAGCTGACAAGAGGAGATGGTGCATGGAGAGCCTCAGACCAAACAACTACCTAAGGACACCAGAGCCAAACCTAGAGAGCTCTTCACATTGGTTGATACACAAGTACATCCCAGGAGAAGGGAAATCAGAACACAAAACAGTGAGCCACAGACAACACAAGTGGCCCAGAAGAAACCCACCTGATTGACTGTCTTTTGTGGGGGTTTTTAACTTTATTTCTTCTTCTCTTTTTCCCTTAGAAAGAAGAGAAAGAGAAAAAAAGCATTTGTTTTTTTCTTCTTAACTTTTATAATTAAAAAAATTTTTTTTAATTTTTAATTAATTTTTTTTCTTGTTTTATTTTTTTAAAATAATTTTGTTCTGCTTAGCTTGTTTTTCTTTTGTTTCTCTCTTTTGTTTTATTTCTTTGCTTTGTTTTGTTTTATCCTTGATTTTAATATCAAGACTTTCTTGATATTCCTGCTTAATGGCTGGGACTTTAACATTGTGACCAACAAGTTTACTACTTTCCTCTATAGTTTCCCCCAAATCTCCTATTGGATACCCTCCCTGCCCTGGTTTTATCTCTCTCTCTCCTCTTGATCCATTGGCATAACTTTTTTTTCCTTTTTCTTCTTATTCTTTTCCTTCTTGCTTTTGCTTTCCTCCCATCTGTCTTCCTTTCTTTTTGTTAGATTGTTAGTTTCTCCTATTCTCTTTAATGTATTTTTATTTTTTTTAATTTTTATTTTTTTTAAATATATCTTTATTGATTTCAAAGAGAGGAAAGGAGAGGGAGAGAGAAAGATAGAAACATCAATGATGAGAGAGTCATTGATCCACTGTGGCCCGCAACCCGGGCATGTGCCCCGACCGGGAATCGAACCCTGATCGCCTGGATCCTAGGTCGATGCTTAACCACTGAGCCACGCCCGGCTGGGCTATTTTTATTTTTTCATTTCAACTATTATCCTATTCTTGTTCTCTCTCTTAATTGTTTGCTAGCCATTCATTCAGAATCTTTTCTTTGTCTCTGTTATCTCTATTTTTTACATTTTAGTTTATTATTATTATTTTCTTAATTTTAGTCACTATTAAAAGCAATATACTTCTCTCTAAGCTTTACTTTTCTGTCTCTTTTTTTTTTAACTATTTTTTTTCTCTAGAAGTTGTGTTCTCCCTTTATACTCCCAGTTCTATTTTCACTTGGATTATCTTAATTGTGACTGTAAAGATATTATTTAAGATAACCCTTGTTTCCTGGAAGTTTAGTTGGGTATTGTCCTGTCTTGCCAGCACCCGTACACCAGCTTACACAATGAGGTTGGGGCTGAGACACACAGTTAGCCAACCTGAGAGGAGAGTCCCCCCAAGGACTGGTCAACAACACTCTAGACCCAACCACAACAGGAGAACCCAAAGAACCCACAAAAGGGACACCCACAAAAGGGATACGCCTAGAGCAAAGAGCTCAGAAGTATAAGGAAAACACACCTCTGGACTCCACTGATCTCACAATAAAAAATCCCTCCTCACAAGACTGGGAGACAGAAAATATACATAATATATAGATACAAACACTAAGACCTACCAAAATGGAGAGACAAAGAAACAACACCAAAATTTAAAAAAAGAAAAAATTGCCAGAAAAAGACTTTAATGAGATGGAGTTAAGCAAGTTATCAAAAATAGAGTTCAGAGTATTCATTATGAAGATCTTCAAGAAACTTAAGAAGACACTAGATGATAAGATTGAGGACTTTAGTGAAAACCTGAAAAAAGAGATACATAACCTAAACAAAACTCAGAGAGAGATAAAGAATGCTGTATCTGATATCAAGAATGAACTGGAAGGAATTAAAAGCAGGCTCAATGAAGCAAAGGATAGAATAAGTGACTTAAAAGATAAGGTAGAAAAAATTAATCAGAGCAGCGAAATGAAAACACACTTAAAAAGAATGAAGACAGTCTAAGGGAGCTTTGGGACTACATGAAGTAAAGAACATTCACACTGTAAGAGTGCCAGAGGGTGAGGAAAGAAAGGGATACAGAACTTGGTGGAGGAAATAATGACAAAAAAATTCCCTATGCTGGCGAGGGAGAAAGTCACACAAGTTCAGGAAACACAGAGGTTTCCAAACAAGAGGGACCCAAAGAGACCCACTCCAAGACACATTATAATTAAAATGGCAAATGTCAAAGACAAAGAAAAAAAAAAAAGGGCTGCAAGAGAGAGACAAGCAGTGACCTACAAGGAAACTCCCATAAGGGTGACAGTTGATTTCTAAACAGAAACTCTTCAAGCCAGAAGGGAGTGGCATGAAGTTCTTAAAGTAATGAAAAACAAGAACATGCAACCAAGATTGCGTTATACAGTAAGGCTATCATTTAAAATTGAAGGCGAAGTAAAGAGCTTCCCAGACAAAAAAGGCTAAAGAAATTCAGTACCAACAAAAAAGCATTGAAAGAAATGCTAAAAGGACTGCTCTAAGAAAAAGAAAGAATAGTAAGAGAAAGGTACATCAGCATAGACAGGAAAAAAGGCATTAATTAAGTATAAATAGTGCACTTAAATATAAACAGAATAAACGGTCCAATCAAGAGACATTGAGTAGCTGAATTGATAAGAAAAGAGGACCCAAAAATATGCTGTCTACAAGAGACCCACCTGAGAGCAAAAGATTCACACAGGATAAAAGTGAAGGGATGGAATAAAATATTCAATGCAAATGGAAAGGAAAAGAAAGCTGGAGTAGCAATTCTTATTTCTGACAAAATAGACTTCAAAATGAAGACTATAACAAGAGACAAAAATGGTCACTACATAATACTAAAGGGATCAATTGAAGAGGGAAATAACCCTTATAAACATTTATGTACCCAATATAGGAACACCTAAATATATAAAAAATTACTTGGTGGACTTTAAGGAGGAGATTGACAGCAACATAATCATAGTGGGAGACTTAAACCCCCCAATGTCAGCACTGGACAGATCATCAAGACAACAAATCAAGAGAGAAACACAGATCTTAAATGACTCACTAGACCTAATGGATTTAATTGGCATTTACAGAACATTTAATCCCGAAACAGCAGAATACACATTCTTCTCAAGTGCACATTGAACATTCTCAAAAATAGATCACATGTTAGGGCACAAGGCAAGTCTCTACAAATAAAGAAGATTGAAATCATATCTAGCATCTTCTCGGATCACAATGCCACAAAACTAGAAATCAACCAATATAAAAAAAACAAAATAAAAATATTCGAACACATGGAAGCTAACTAGCATTCTATTAAACAATGAATGAGTTACCAATGAGATCAAGGAAGAAATAAAACACTTCATAGAAAGTAACAAAAAAGAACAGACAACACCTCCAAATCTATGGGACATGGCGAAAGCAGTCCTGAGAGGAAAATTCATAGCATTACAGGACTATCTCAAGAAACTAGAAAAAGCTCTAATGAACCATCTAACACAATAACTAAAAGAACTGGAACAAGAACAGCAAGAAAATCTCTGAGGAAGTATAAGAAAGGAAATAATTAAGATCAGAGCAGAAATTAATAACACACAAACTAAAAAAAATTACAAAAAATCAATGAAACCAAGAGCTGGTTCTCTGAAAAGAAAAATAAGGTTGATGCACATTCAGCCAGACTCATCAAGAAAAAAAAGAGAGAGGACCCAAATAAATAAAATCAGAAATGAAAGAGGTGATATAACAACTGACCCAACTAAAATACAAAGAATTGTAAGAAAAAACTATGAGCAACTATATGCCAATAAACTGGACAGCATGGACGAAATGGACAAATTTCTAGAAGCATACAACCTCCCAAAGCTGAATTAAGAGGAGGCAGACAACCTGAATGGCCCAATAACAACTAATGAAATTGAAGCAGTAATAAAAATAAAAAAAACTCCCAGCAAACAAAAGTAGTGGACCAAATGGACATACAGGCGAGTTTTACCAAACATTCAAAGAAAGAATTAATACCTACTCTATTCAAACTATTCCAGAAAATTCAAGAAGAGGGAAAACTCCGGCTCTTTTTATGAGGCCAGCATCATCCTAATCCCCAAACCAGATAAAGACACTACAAAGAAAGAAAATTACAGGCCAATATCCATGATGAAAATAGATGCTAAAGTCCTCACTAAAATACTAGCAAACCAGATCCAGCAATACATTAAAAAGATCAAACTCCACGACCAAGTGAGATTTATTCCAGGGATGCAAGGCTGGTATAACATCCGGAAATCAATAAACGTGATACATCACATAAACAAAATGAAAGACGAAAATCAATGCAGAAAAAGCGTTCGACAAAATCTAGCAGCCATTTGTGATAAACACTCTCAGCCAAGTGGGAATAGAGGGATCATACCTCAACATAATAAAGGCCATATATGACAAACCTACAGCCAAAATAATACTCAATGGTCAAAAATTAAGATCATTTCCATTATAAACAGGAACAAGACAGGAATGTCCACTTTCAACACTCTTATTCAACATAGTACTGGAAGTCCTTGCCACAGCCATCAGACAGGAAGAAACCATAAAAGGTATCCAAATTGGATAGGAGGAAGTAAAACTGTCATTATTTGCAGATGACATAATATTGTACATAGAAAACCCTAAAGACACCATCAAAGTACTACTAGATTTGATAAACAAATTTGGCAAGGTAGCTGGATACAAAATAAATATCCGGAAATCAGTGGCATTATTATACACCAACAATGAACCTTCAGAGAAAGAAACTAAGAAAACAATCCCATTTACCATTGCAACTAAAAAAATAAGATACCTAGGTATAAACTTAATCAAGGATGTAAAAGACCTGTACTCGGAAAACTATGGGACACTGAAAAAAGAAATAGAGGAAGATATAAACAAGTGGAAGAATATACCATGCTCATGGATTGGAAGAATTAATATCATTAAGATGTCCATACTACCCAAAGCAATTTATAAATTCCATGCAATTCCTATTAAAATACCAACAGCATATTTCACAGATCTAGAAGAAATATTTCAAAAATTTATATAGAACCAAAAGAAACCCTGAATAGCTGCAGCCATCTTGAGAAAAAAGAACAGAGTGGGATGGACCACTTTGCCAGACATCAAACTGTACTACAAAGCCATCGTAATCAAAATAGCCATGTATTGGTACAACAACAGACATATAGATCAGTGGAACAGAACAGAGTCCCCAGAAATAGACCCACGCCTTTATGGTTAGTTAATATTTGACAAAGGAGGCAAGAGCATACATTGGAATAAAGGCAGTCTGTTCAATAAGTGGTGCTGGGAAAATTGGACAGATACATGCAAAAAAATGAAACTAGACCACCAACTTTCACCATACACAAAAATAACCTCAAAATGGATAAAAGACTTAAATGTAAGTCATGAAACCATAAAAATCCTGAAAGAGAACATAGGCAGTAAAGTTATGGACACTCCATGTAGTGACATTTTCACTGATTCATCTCCTAGAGCAAAAGAAACAAAAGAAAAAATAAGCATATGTGACTACATTGAACTAAAAATTTTCTGCACAGCAAAGGAAATCAGCCTCAAAATACAAAAGAACCCCATGGTCTGGGAAAACATATTTGCCAAGGATGTATCTGATAAGAGGCTCAATCAATGACTCTGTCATCATTGATGTTTCTATCTCTCTCTCTCCCTCTCCTTTCCTCCCTCTGAAATCAATAAAGATATATTTAAAAAAAAAACACAAAAAACTTTGCCTATTTTCAAGATCTGTCCATACTGTGATATGTATAGCTACTTCATTACTTTTTACTATGAAATAATATTCCATTGTATAACATTATTTTTATCAGTTGATGGACATCTGGTTTGTTTTCATTTTTTAGCTATTATTAAAAATGTTATTATAAATAAGTGTGTGGACATGTTTTCAATTTTCTTGGGTATTACTGAGGAATATAATTGCTGGTCACATGGTAACTATGTTTAACTTTTCGCAGAATTGCAAGACTGTTTACCACAGTGGCTGTGCCATTTTAAATTCTGACTAGCATTGCGTAAGGATTCAAATTCCTCCAGGTCATTGCAAAAAATTATTACCTTTTTAATTATAGCACCAAACCTGGGGATCAGTCACAGAGAGAAACAGTGGTTCTACTGTAATAGCTCTTGCTTTACAGACAAAATTTTCCTCAACCCAACACTGAGGGCAACTGGAGGCAAATTTTGGGAGTCCAAAGGGTGGCAGGGCTCTGTGGTATTATTTCTTTGTCAGAAACACTCCCACCAGTGGAGAGCCATGAGGCAGAACCCCTGCTCTCTGTCAGGCATTTGCTGGCTCAGTCACTCTTTACTCTGCTTGTCCTGCTAGGCTGCCCCAGGAGTTCCCAGATAAAAGGCCCTTTCTGAAGTCTCCTTCCTTCTCACCTCCCACTTATTCCTGGTTGCCCACCTTTAGTTGTCTCAGTGTGCAGGTCTCTCAGGTGTGCCTCTGTGTTGAGTAGGGAATTCTTTGTTGAGCTATAGTTGGTTAACTTGTTGAAATTTCAGCGGGAGAGGCCAAGGATATCTCTCTCATGCCACTATTGCTCTGACGTCACTCCAAAATATCATCTATTTTATATTATTTTGCAACCACAGTTTACATTGTATACATTTCAATTAATATCAAAAACAATAAAATAGTTAAGAATAAACAACAAAGGGATAGATTTGTACACTGTAAACTACACAACATTGCTTAAAGATTTAAAGACAGAAATAAATGAGAGGATGTTCATGGATTGGAAGAATCAGTATTGTTAATATGTCAATAAATCTGACACATGCTACAGCATGTATGAACCTTGAAAACTTTATGCTAAGTAAAATAGTCCAGACATAGAAGAACAAATATTGTTTGATTCTACTTATTTGAGTAACCAACAGTAGTCAAAATAATGGAGACAGATAGAAAAATGGTGGCTTCCAGAGGCTGGGGGCTTGGTGAGATGGGGAGGGAGTAATAAAGGGTTATGGTGTAATAACAAAAAGTTTCACTTTGAAGCCCTAACCAATTTGGCTCAGTGGTTAGAGTGTTGGACTGCAGACTGAAGGGTCCCAGGTTTGATTCAGGCCAAGGGCACTTACCTCGGTTGCAGGCTCAGCTGGAGGCCTGGAATTCATGCAGGAAGCACCCAATCCATGTGTCTTTCTCACATCAGTGTTTCCCTCTCTCTCTCTCTCTCTCTCTCTCTCTCTCTCTATCTTTCTCTCTCTCTCTCTCTCTCCCACTCTCTAGAAAAGCAATAGAAAGAATATCCTTGGGTGAGGATTTAAAAAAAAAAAAAAAGTTGCATGTTTGATTCCTGGTCAGGGCACATACAAGCATCAACCAATGAATGCATGAATAAGTGTGACAACCAATCAATCTTTCTCTCTCTCCTTCTTCTCCTCCTCCCTCCTTCTCCCCCTGTCTCTCTCTCTCTGTATATCTCTCTCTCTCTCTCTCCCCCTTCCTCTCTCTTTCCCCCAAATAAATAATTTTTTTTAAAAAAGGAAAAAAAAAGAGTTTCAGTTGGGGGAGATACAAAAATCAGGAGAGGAATGGTGGTGATTGTCTCACAATACTGTGAATGTACTTAATGCCACTTAACTTTATACTTAAAATGATTAAAATTTTATATTATGTGTATGTTACCATAACAAAAAAAGACAACAGTGGGGAACCCTGGCGTGTGTGTCAGATGGTTAGAGTCATCCCATACACCAAAAGGAGGTGGGTTTCATTCCCAGTCAGGGCATATACCCAAGTTGAAGATCTTATCCCTGGTTGGGGTACATGTGAAAGGCAACAGATCAATGTTTCTCTTGCATTGATGTGTTTCTGTCCCTCCCACTTTCTAAAACAAAAAAATATATTTAAAAAAATAGGGAGTGACATCAGAAGAATAGTAGTGTGAAATATCCTATTGGCCTTTCCCCCTAAAATTTCGACAAGTTAACCAACTATAATTCAATAAAGAATTCCTTACCGAACACAGAGGCAAGCCTGAGAGACTCACACATTGAAACATCTAAAGGTGGGCATCTGGGAATAAGCAGGGAGACGAGAAGGAAAGAAAGTTTGAATGGCCTTCAGTTCAACTGGGAGAGAGGAGAAAGCCAGCAGTAATAGATGCTTCCTTTGTCCAGGAGGCATAGAGAGCTGCAGGGGGGGGGGGGGCAGCCAAGCAGGGTGAACAGAGAACACTGACTGAGACAGCAGACCCTTAAAAGAGTGCGGGGTTCTGCCGCTCAGATATTCACTGTCAGGCGGTGCTGTATCAGAAAAAGAAATGGAACAAGAGAGTCCTGCTGCCCCTTACACTCCCAAAACTCACCACCTTTTGTCCTCAGTGTCAGGTTGAGGAATATTTTATCTATAAACCAAGAGCTATTGCAGTGGAACCTCTGTTTCCCTCTGTGATTGATCCCTAGGTTTAGTGCTTGAGGCTGGACCCTACAGAGGTCCAGAGTCTGGGATCCCCTTTATGGTGAGGGCAAAACAAACCCAACCCCCAAGCAAGGAGGCCGTAATGGCTTACAGAAGCCATGGAGGTCAATCTGGAGATCACAGAGGTAAAAAATCTTGCGATTCAGTGCCATCTGCTGGAAAATAGTAGAAAGACCTCTTCAGAAAACCTTGCTATAGAAGGGATATTTATGCCTAGACAAAGGAGAGGAGCAAATACCATGAACAACCACAGTAATGAAGATGATCAGAAAGAAAATGAAAAATCCCCAGAAAGCATGCTGGAACACATGGAAATATGTGATATAAATGACAGAGATTTCAAGATTGCAGTTCTGAAAATACTCAACTAGATGTGAGAAAACACAGACAAGCAATTCAGTGCACGTATAAAACAAATCAATGAACAAAATGAGTACTTTATCAAAGAGACTGAAACTTTAAAAAAGAACCAATCAGAAATCCTGGAAATGAAGCATGCAATTAAGGAGATTAGGAATGAGCTACTGAGAACAGAAAACAAAACCAACCAGATGGAGGAAAGAATTAGTGATATCAAAGATAAGAATCTAGAAATAACCCAGAGGGAAGAAAAGAGAGACCTGACCATAAAGAAAAATGAAAGAACTCTGCAAGAACTATCTGACTCCATCAGAAAAAACAATATTAGAATTATAGGCATTCCTCAAGAAGAGAAGACAAGGGAACAGAGAGTTTAGTCAAACAAATAGAGGATGAGAATTTCCCAAACCTATGGAAAGAACTAGATCCTCGAATCCAAGAAGCAAGCAGAACATCTACTTACCCCAATCCAAAGAGGCTCTTTCCAAGGCACATTGTATTAAAACTGTCAAAAATTAATAACAAAGAAAAAATTCTCAAGGCAGCCAGGGAAAAGAAAGAAGTGACCTACAAAGGAAAACCCATCAGAATATCATCAGAATTCTCAGCAGAAAAAGCATTTGATAAGATATGACATCCATTCATGATTAAATCACTCAATGAAATAAGAATAGAAGGAAAGTACCTTAACTTAATAAAGGCCATATATGATAAACCTTCAGCTAATATCATACTCAATGGCGAAAAACTGAAATATTTTTCTGTAAGATCAGGAACAAGACAAGGATGTCCACTCTCAGCACTCTTATTCAACATAGTTCTGGAAGTCATAGCCAGAGCAATAAGGCAAGAGAAAGAAATAAAAGGCATACAAATAGGGAAGCAAACAGTAAAACTCACTTTTTGCAGGTGACATGATTCAGAATATAGAAAACCCTAAAGACTCCACCAAAAAACTATTAGAAACAATAAATACAGTAAAGTTGTAGTATACAAAATCAATGTACAAAAATCCATTGCCTTCCTGTATACTAACAACAAAACTTCAGAGAAAGAAATGGAAAAAAAATTCCTTTTCCAACTGCAACTAAAAGAATAAAATACCTAGGAATAAACTTAACAAAGTACATGAAAGATCTATATACTGAAAAGTACAAAGCATTATTAAAAGATTTTTTAAAAAAAGAGAGAGAGAGAGAGATTGAAAAAGACACAACAAAATGGAAAAATATCCCATGTTCATGGATTGGAAGAATCAACATAGTTAAAAAGACCATATTAACCAAAGAAATATACAGACTTAATGCAATCCCCATCAAAATCCCAATGACATTTTCTTTTTAAAGAAAAGGAAAAAATATCAGATTTGTATGGAGCCACAAAAGACCTCAAATGGTCAAAGCAATACTGAGGAAAAAAGAATGAAGCTGAAGGTATCAAACTTTCTGACTTCAAATTATACTACAAAGTGACAATAATCAAAAGAGCATGGTATTGGCATAAACACAGACACAGACCAATGGAACAGAATTGAGAGCCCAGAAATAAACTCATATGTACATGGGCAAATAAATTTTGACAAATGAGCCAAAAATATGCAATGGAGAAATGAAAATTTCTTTAATAAATGGTGTTGAGAAAATTGGGACACCACATGAAAAAGAATGAAATTAGATTACTGTTTTTCCCCATATACAAAAAATAACTCAAAATTGATCAAATACCTAAATATAAAATATGAAAAAATAAACTACATAAAAACAAATATAAGTACTAAACTTATGGACCTTAGTCCTGGAGAGTTTTTATGAATTTGACCTCAACAGCAAAGGAAGTAAAAGCAAAAATAAATGAATTGGTCTATATCAAACTAAAATACTCTGCACAGCAAAAGAACCAGCAACAAAACAAAACGGCAACCAACAAAATGGAAGAAGATATTTGCAAACGACAGATGTGACAAAGGCTTAATGCCCAAAATATATAAAGAAGTCATGCACCTCAACACCAAAAACCCAAACAATCCAATTAAAAAGTGGTAAGAAGACCTGAATAGACACTTCTCCCAAGAAGACATACAAATGATCAACATACATATGAAAAGATGCTACTATTAGGGAAATGCAAATAAAACTACAATGAGATTCCTGGCCTGCACGGCTCACTAGTTGAGCATCGACCTATGTATGAACCAGGAGGTCACAGTTCCATTTCCAGCCAGGGCACATGCTCTGTTGTGGGCTGGATCCTCTGTTGGGGGGCATGCAGGAGGCAGCAGGTCAATGACTCTCTCTCATCATTGATGTTTCTATCTTTCTCTCCTACCCCCTTCCTTTCTCTTAAATGAATAAAAAACATATTCAAAAAAAAAAAAAACCGAATAAAAAAACCAATGAGATACTGCCTCAGACCTGTTAGAATGCCTATTATCAACAATACAGGTAATAAAAAGTGTTGGAGAGGTTGGAGAGAAAAAGTAAGAATCATTCTTTGCTGGTGGGGGTGTAAACTGGTACAGTCACTATGGAAAACAGTATGGTGGGTCCTAAAAAAATTAAGAATAGAGCTCTGGCCAGTGTAGCTCAGTTGGTTGGGCATCATTCTGTACACTGAAGGGTTGCCAGTTTGATTCACAGTCAGGGCACATGCCCAGGTTCCAGGCTCCATCCCAGGTAGGGGGCATGTGAAAGGCAGCAGATTAATGTTTTGCTCTCATATCAATATTTCTCTCTCTCTCCCTCTCCCTTCCTCTCTCTCTAAAATTCAATAAAAATATTTTAAAACATTAAGACTAGAGTTACCATATTTCCCAGCATGCTCTCTTTTGAGTATCTACCCCCAAAATTTGAAAACATTTACTCACACAGATATGTGCATCTCTATATTCATTGCACCATTATTCATGGTGGTCAAGCCATGGAAACAACCAAAGCATCCTTCAATAGAGGACTGGATAAAGAAGATTTGGTACATATATACAATGGAATACTACTCAGACAAAAGAAAAGATGAAATACTGCCGTTTGAAACAACATGGATTGATCTTGAGAATATCACGCTAAGCTAAATAAGTCATACAGAAAAAGTCAAGAACCATCCACTTTACTTATATGTGGGATAGAAAACTGAAAGCAACAAATAAACAAACAAGACAACAAAAAACTCATAGACCAGACAACAGCAAGTGGTTACCAGAGGGGGGGGGGTGGGAGGATAGTGAAGGGTAAAAGGGGTCAAACATATACTGACAGAAGATTTGACATTGGAGGGTGAACACACAATGCAATATACAGATGATGTGTCATAGAACTGTACACTTGAAATGTATATAATTTTATTAACCAATGTCACCACAACAAATATTTTTAAAAAGAAAAATCTTTGAGACAATTATGTCAAAATGTTAAAACCTAATAAAATTTGGTATGACCGATAGCAAAAAAAAAAAAATGAAAACAAGAACACCTGCACACTAAACCTAACTAGGGTGACTGCTTGCTAAAATATAAGAATTAAATAGAATCCAGTGTCTCATAACATACTAAAAATGTCCAGAATATAATAAAATCACTCATCATTTGGAGAACTAGAAAGTCACAACTTGAATGAGCAAAAAAATCAACAGATGCCAACACCAACATGATTCAGACATTGGAATTATCTGATAAGAATTTTAAAGCAGCCATCATCAAATGCTGCAGCAAGCAATTATAAACACTCTTGAAACAAATAAATATTTTTTTTCATAAAAATGAAAAAAAATGAACTTAGTTCAAAGCAGAAATTATAAAATTGAAAAAATAAATAACTAAAATTTCAAAATGCACTGGATGGGTTTAATAGCAGAATGCAGATGGCAGGAAATAATCAGTGAATTGGAATGTAGACAAACGGAATTGACCCAATCTGAACAACAAAGAGAATATACTAAAAAAAAACAAAAACAAAACAGAACCATGACCATGACACCAGTAACAATAATAAATGATATAATTTTCATGTCATCCAGAAAGGAGAGAGTATGGAGCTGGAAAATTATTTAAAAAAATAAAAGCTGAAAATTTCCAAAATCTGGTAAAAAAAATATACCTATAGGGCTCATGTGGTTCTATATTCTGTTTTTAGATTTGCCCATAAGTCTACAATTATTTCACATAAAAAGTTAAAAAAGAGAAACTGACATTTAGTCACCTCATATCTCCTGTTTGTGATCACTTCTGTGATATAAAACTATAGAATAGTAGCAATAATTTATTAAATCCTTATTATGTACTGCATCCATTGTATTAAAATTTTATCCCCATAATAACATTAAGAAGTGGTGATGATTATCATAATGATTATTTAATTTTTAGAGCTTAATATGTGCCAAGCATTCTGCTAGTATATGGCAGTCACTATCACAGTGAACCATCAAAACAATCTTATGACCTTGGTGATACTAATTATCTCCATTGTACAGATAAGAAAACTGCTGTCAAGTGGGATTTATTAGTTTGACCCAGGTCACATAATATACAAGTTTCACAATAGGTACGAGAACCCAGATTAAAAACCCAGATTAAAAATAGAGGTTTAAGAAACAATAAATTTAAATTAAATCTATGATTATGTGAGAAAGAAAAGGTCACATTAGCAAAGTTTAAGTTATAGAATATTTAAAAGAAAATTAGATTTAATTTTTGTAATACTCTACATTGTTAAGCTGCACTGGGAAGCTTTCTTTAAAAGCTTCACCCTAGTTATTACCATATATTCTGAGTGAATGAGATAACAAACCTGACAAACAAATATAAGTTAATATCTTTTCCTGTGCTAGTACCAAGCAGCTTTAATATGTGTAGATACATATTAATATTAAGCAAACCAGCAACATAGTTCAGTTTCACTGAAGGCAGCATAATGTGACGTAAAGAGTATAAGCAATGAGATCAGATCCAAATTCTCACTCCACTAGTTGAATGATACTGGCAAATTACAATGTCTATATCTCAAATTCTGCATCTGAAAAATAGAGATAATCACCCTTATCTAAACTCTAGTGAGGACTTAACGCTGAAATGTTCTACAAATACTGTTAACTTATGGTAAGAGTATGCAAGTTTAATACTTGACCATGACATGTAAATGTTTTAAATTGGCTAATATGTGTCTTGGCAAGTAAAATAACCTTTCAATTCTAAACTATAAAATAGAAAGTACCTCATCATAGTGAGCACAGGAACTTATCTATAGAACTCCTGGGAAAATCTAGGTGATATCTTGGACAACAAAAATTATTGTCTAAATATAATTTCCACTTTTTACTGGCATATTTTGCACTAAAACATGCACATACATGAGTAAATGTGAGCATGTATACACACACACATACACACGATACCAATTTTTATTAGTTCCTTTCACCTTGATAGCTAAAGGAGAAATATTAAATGATAAAGCACTCCATATTAGTTCCACCTGTTGTGAATCTGACAGTGAGCTTCCCCTCACTCTGGATCATCCATCCAATTGCACACGAGCACGTGTGTATGTGTGTGTGTACCTGAGAGCATGTTAAGTGTGAAATAGAAAAATTAATCAAAATACAGTCACCTTTTACCATTTACATGAAGTTGCCTTGTGAAATTTTTATTTGAGCACCATTCTTACGAAATAAGGCTGCTTGGAAAGCTTTCTTCTCATGGCCAAGTAATACACTCAGTTGAAATGCAGAGCCTTTTGTATGATGTTTACATCAATACACGGATTCTCCAATTTACAGAGGAAGTGAATTACAACTAGATTATTAATATATTACTGATTTCTCCTTCCATATACACCTACCCTAGTAGTGGAAGTGCTTAGTAGGTGTCAGAACCAGTAATATGCCTTTTTTTTTTTTTTTTTTTTTTAGTATTTGACATGAGATATTTATTTTGTGAAACAATGCACGCAATTGTGAATCCCCCACATACCATTTAAGTGCAATAAGGTACAGTCATGTGTTGTCTCTTTACAATACACAGTACTGCATCTAGTCCTTTGCTTTTAGTTATTGCACAGAACTTTTAAAGACCAGTGAACAAGACAATTGGACTGACTGGCAAACTGGCTTACACAATGAGAAATTAGAACAGCACACAGACTGGAATGGTCAAATTTAAGTCAAGTGGTTTAATGGTGCAATTAAAGTAATCAAAGAAGGGTTCCAATATGCCTTTTATATATACCACTTCTTATATACATGTACATACCTGTATTTATATACACTTGACTTCCAAATCTGTTCTAGGCTCAAGATGGCATTGTAATTCATCAACCAAAAGCATATCTATTCTGCAGGTATTTGAAACTTGAATTGTGCCAAGCCTGAACTCATCCAAAACCTCTCACACTGGCATTCCTGGGACGCTCCCCTAGCCATCCACTTCACTTTTTCTTTCCCAAGTGACTGTCAGGCCAAGTGCTAACCAGGCTAGATCCTTTCTCTATGCTGCCACCTATTCTTCCCTTCCCTCTGTGTACCTTCGATTTAGCAGGCAGACAAGCTGACCTCGATTTCAATGTGGGCGAAAGCGCCTTCACTCCCACCTACTTCAAAGCTGCTCACTGCACCAGACCACTGCATACCTTGGCCAGAGTTGCCTTCTTTCTTACTGGCCACAGGCATCCTTGCACATAGAATATGGTTTCATAAAGCACAGGCACCTGAAAGACGCTTCACTTATTCCTTTTGATTAGTGTGCTCTCGTGAGAGCATGCACACACAAGCCAAAGAAGAGACACAAAGGGCCTCTGATGATTCCACCTCCACTCACTTTCATCCTACCCTCTACTTAGCACCCGCACAAGCCCTGGGAGAGAAGTTTTACAAGGGCTGGTGTCCTTTATGATGAATGACATCCCCACCCCGTGCACTCCCATCCCACTTCACCTCTTCCATCCCATGAGTGAGCACATGCAAACACACAGACAGACACACACAGAACCAATAGGAGTGTGGAAGTGTGTGCACATGCAGAATGGGGGCTAGTGGAGTTTTTACCGCCTTAAATCACCTTAGGAATAGATCAACAGATAGATCATTTGTGTGGTTTTAAAAAGCAGGGATTGTTTAATTTTAGACATTCTTTTGTCTTTACTTTTAAAAACTATGTTATTTGGCAAAGAATTCAAAGAAAATACATTTCAGAAATGTGTTCCAAGTAAAATTATTCTTTACACATCTTTTATTTTAATTGATTTTTAGAAGGGGGGAGAAACATTATGTGAGATAGAAATATCAGTTGCCTCCCATCTACGCCTCAAACCCACAACCTGTGTATGTGCCCTGACAGGACGTCAAACATGCCACCTTTTGGTGTATAGGATGACGTTCCAACCAGCTGAGCCACCCAGCCAGGGCTATATTTCTTTTTAAAAGATTCTCTGCTTCATTTATTTTTATTTTTTAATATGGTTTTATTGGTTTTAGAGAGCAAAAGGGAGAGAGAGAGAGAGAGAGAGAGAGAGAGAAATATCGATGAGAGAGAAACACTGATTGGCTGCCTCCTGCACGCCCCATACTGGGGATTGAGCCCACAACCTGGGCATGTGCCTTGACCAGGAATCAAACCAGTAACCTCTTGGTTCATGGATCGATGCTCAACCACTGAGCAGCACTGGCTGGGTAAAGATTCTTTGCTTTAAAATAATCAGCTATATATTGCATATATCTGTGCGGTAACTGAAAAATCAAATCTGTTACGCACTTATGGATGATATATAATTTCACGTGATTATTATTTTCTGTATTCTGTTTTTTCCTGGTTTCCAAATATTTTAATTAAATGATGCATTTATTGGCCAGTGAACAAATGGTCTGTGATGAGTGATGAGTTTGGCGTACACAGCTATAAAGCTAATGAATGCATTGGAAGGGTGAGGAAGTGACACCATAGTCACTATATTTTCCTCTTTGTTAACCAGGCTTGTCAGTAAATTAAGTACTGCTGCGAAACTTGCCACTTAGCCATTCTTAATACTTTCAAAAATCTTTGGGAGTCTGTTATTAAAACAGAAAGTATGAGCTTTCAGTTTTTGTTATTAATAACTTAATAAGAATTTACTGCACCCTTTTTTATACCACACAGTTTTGAGTATTTTATAGGTGTAAACTTAATAATGAAAATAATATAGATACACCTATCAGCACATATGTGCTATGCATACTTATAAGTATTTTATATAAATTAATTCAATCTTCATAATACTATATGAAGTAGTGCACAATAATTACTCTATATTTCAACATATGAAAATTGAGATACATAAAGTAACTTGCACAAGGTTACCCAACTCATAAGTTACAGAATAAGAATTTGAATCCAAGCATCCTGGCTTCAAAGACTGACCTCTCTGCCATATGATATATAATACTAAATACTGTAATTTGCACTATAAATTATGTGCCTTAAGATGAAATTTTATTATATTTACATATTTTAGTATATTCCTTAAAAATACCCAAACTCTAACAAGGCCCAACAATCACCTCAACAACTCCTCCAAGACTGTATGAATATTTTTTTTTAAGAACAATTGCAAAAAGAATTAAGGTAAAATTCTATTTTTAGTTACACATGTGCCCTAGACCTTAGTGCAGGTGTTTCTGGTATATGGGCTGAAGCTAATGGCCTACCCTCAAGGCCTAAGGGGACTTTATACTAGTTTAAACTCAAATCAAATGTACTGCCATCACACCACAAGCTATGGGGAAAATGACAGTCTCAAGTTACCTCTCTGAGGAGTGAAAGAGAAATATAAAAGCAGTCCCTGACATCAGGAAGCTGGCCTGATATTCACAGCTAAGCCATGTTATTCTCCTATTGGACATAAACCATCTCACAGAAAACCTCAGACCAGGTTACTCTGGAACTATGATTAAATGAGACAAAGCAAGGTCACTTGCTTTGCCTAAGCATAGACAAAAACAAGGTCTCTGTGCCAACCAAAAAATACCAAACCCTTGTCATTCTAGCTAAAATGACTGGCTACAACCTTTTTACCAACAACAGCCTTATTCTTGTTCTAGTCTCTCCTCCCTATAAAGATTTATTGAGCTACTAATTATAAAATTACCCCTCCCAAATTTCTTTCTATAATATAGAGTAAACCTCCACTTTGTTAGACCCCACCAAATCACACAACCAAAGCCCAGATCTTGCAATATGATTTTTAACACCCACTTACTGATAACATACAACAGTTTCCCATGATGTGTTCTGCCACACAACAATAATGAATACATCCAACTTGTTCAACTATGGGTATGTCCCTGATGGTCTTTGTCTGGAGGCCATTGACATGACAGATACAGTAAAGGGGATTGGCCTGCCCTTATAGAAAGCAGTTTTACTGCTTTGCTTCATGAAGGCAAGAGAATGGGACAGGAAGGACTTCAAGATGCCTGGTTCTCTTCCGTGAAACAGCAGGAAAAATACACCCATGTTCCTGACTTTTTAATGCACAAAGTAAACACAATTAAAGGGGGCCTAATCTTTCTGTGTGAGAAGAGTTTGGGGGAGTCAGGAATTTAATAGAGATTAACAGTGATGAAAACTGTGAAAATGTCTACATTTACCAAGTATACATGCAAAATATTTCCATATTTAGGTTCCCCTATGATATTAACTTGTCTCTCTATCCCTATACACTGTCAACTGTTGCAACCCCAGGGATAAGCAAGTGAGCATCTACTATTGTACTTGGTAGAAAGATACGATATTATGTCCAGACAAGAGGAAAAAGCCCATACCTCCCTGCTCAGTTGAATGCAGAGAGATGAGACAGAGGTAAGAAAAGCAGGCAGTGTTAAAAACTTACCTCTTTGAGCCAAAATCTGAAAGAATGAGCAGGTTCAATAGTGGAAAAATAAGTCACAAGCAGGAGCTTTCATTCATTCCACTTTCATTTTATAATTCTGTGGGATCACATCACAACCACCTGGGATGAAGAGTAGATAGGCAGCCATAACAAGACAGAGTTATCATTTCCTACCCACTCTGTTCTCACAAGGTATGGGAGGGATTAAGAAGTTCCCTATTGGATTAAGAAGTACAGATTGGTAGCTACAAAATAGTCACCAGATGTAAAGTACAGCATGGGGAATATAGTCAATAATGTTGTAACAACTATGTATGGTGCCAGGTGAGTACTGAAAATATTGGGGGGAACACTTTGTAAAGTATGATTGTCTAAGCACTATGCTGTACACCAGAAACTAATAACTAATATAATATTGAATGTCAACTATAATTGAAAAATTTAAAAAAAAATAAACACACATACACATACACACACAAAGTTCTCTTTTTTCCCAGAGGGATAGATGTGACTCTCACAGAGTCTGTAAAAGGGGAAAGCCAAATCTCTCAGTTTCCATACCTGAGGAAGGCAAAGTAGGCTCTGAAACAAAGTTCTCTGATCAATCATATCTCATTGTCCCCAGTCAGTGTATGCTTCCCCTGCCCCATGCCATAAAGCAATATGAGCCCGTATACATCCAGATAACATTATGGAAAGGTAGGTAAATCTGAAATATAGACTAACACACAGGATCTTCTTGTTTATACAGTGTTTAAATTACTAAATAGCAGTGTGTTTACTGGATTTATAAATTTGAGATTTTTGTTTCCCTACAATCCTGGGAAGTAGAGGTGGATCCAGAATTAAGATTAGATCAGTTATAAACAATAAAAAAGTTAAACTTTCTTTGCATATTTAAATATAGTGTTAGTAAGTCTGCATGCCTATGTACACATAGAAAAATAATAATAAAAAATAAAACATTAACAGTGCTTATCTTTGGGGAGTGAGAATATACACTTTAGCTTTAATATATTCTTTTTTGTATTTTCCAAATGTCCTCCAATGAACATATTACTTTTATAACCAGAAAAAATATGTTTTAAAACATGAAACACTGAAATTTTTATTCATTTTATTTTTCAGTGAAAGAACATGAAAAGTCTTTCAAAATGGTAATGTGATCACTTTCAATGAATGATTAAATGCATATAAGAAAAAATATATACACTGCAATTATAGTTTACACAATTACACAGAACAATGTGGCAATCTTTTAAAAATACCGTGATTAACACTTCACTGATACACAATAAATAACCTCAGTATGACTAAGTTTCATTATTTATTATGATTACATAATACAAGAGGCTATGAAGAAGCTGTTATTAATAAATTTGGTTTTGCCTGAAATTCTTAACCATATACAGGCCTCTTCTTAAGCATTCAAGTTTCAAATTCATGACAAAATTAAACCCACTCACTAAAAAACAAAAATACATAAACAACAACAGCAAAAAAACGTTGGGTGGGTTCTCCCAGATTTTCTTTCCAAATAAATTTTGATCTCTTTTAGCAGTCTGGATAATATTCACAGCCACAGATTAATAGCTACATTAAGAGTGACAAAAGGACTTCAGAAGGATTAAAATACATCACACTATTTTAATGTTTTAAATTATTTATCACAGTCTACATTTCTTGAAAGCATTGTATTACTAAAATGTAAGGTCAAATGAATTAGTATTTGAACTTCTTTTATATTTCTGAGACATGTGCTTTAACTGACACTACAAGAAAAATTCAGAACACAAGACTAATTAACTTCTTTTATTTTGAGTAACTAGATCTAAGGCTGTTAATTTCAGGGCCATGTAGACTCTGCCTTAGCGGTCAATGTCTTCTACCATTGCCTCAAGATTTTTGCAACAGGCTTTAACCTCCTCAATTGCAGCCATCCAATTATCATAAATAATTTTGTCATAAATTGCATCATTAACTTCCCTAACTACCCCTTCCTGTTGGGATTCAAGTGCATCACCTGAGAAAAATAATACCGATCTTGGGATTATGTAAGTACGTAAATTGTGACCAAGTAAAAAATCATCATTTCCATCCTTTCCATTTGAGCTGATTCCATAAGGAGTAAAGAAATTGAAGAATGAATCTTTGGGAAAATCTTCAGTCACAGTTCGGATTGTTCCCCAGATCCGATGTTTCTGCTTCTTCTTGATGGTTTTCAAAGTGACGTTCTTTCCTTCATTCCAATCAATTTCACAGCCTGTGCAATACTCAATCGCAGTTCCCCTATAAGGATGGGGATCATAATATGCTAGCCTTGACTTCAGAACGTAGGTCTTTGTCAAGAGCTCATTTTTGAAATATTCATTGGGTTTGAAGTGAAATTCTAGTGTGAAACTGAGAGGCTCACCAGGATCTGAAAGCTTCACTTTAATATCTGTCAGGAGCTTCAGAATAGGCTCATCATATTTCTTAATCAAAGGAGTGAGTGTGTCAACATTTTTTAAGACAGTCAGCCAAAAATCAGGAATTCCTTTAGGATCGTCTTCATTATTTTCCCCAGTAGCCTCAATGTCATCCTCCTCCTCCTCCTCCTCCTCTTCCTCCTCAATAGCATAATCATAATAACCTTCCTCATAACCATCATCCTCATCCATATACTCATGCACCAGATACTCTTCATTATCATACATCTCTTCCTCATCATACATCTCCTGGTCATCATAGTCCTCATAGTCTGATTTATATTCACATTCCTCTTTTGTAGGTTCATAGATTGCGTTGATGATCTGACGTCTTTTTTCCAACAAGGGCTGATATATTTCAGCAAACTTTCTCTCAATTTCATGAAATTCCCTCAGGAATTTAGATTCTAGATTCGCGGCTCTAGTTTGAAGCTTTTTGAGGGCTAACACACGGTACTTAACTTTCACAGGTAGACTTTCAACAAAGTCTGTATCTAAAAGATAACCGATCAGTCCTTTTGGACGGTCTGGGTCAGAGAGCTCATCAGTATCTTCACCTTTTTCCCCTCCTTCCCCAGACCCAGCAGCATCTTCACATTTTTCCCCTTCCTCCCCAGGCCAAGAGGCGGCTTCTTCACTGCGCTCGCCATCATCTCCAGGCCCAGCAGCGGCATTTTCACCGCGTTCCGGCGGTTTCCCCGGCCCCTCCACCACCACCTTATTACCAGCCTCTTCTTGAGTGGATACTAACAATTCCTTGCCGTCAGCTGACTCGGCCATTTTTCAAAGGACAGTACACTCCTAATGTAGCTACCTCCAAGATCAGGAGATCTGACCTCCGCAAGGAAAGACTCACCAGAATATCAGAAGCGGCAGTGCCTGTGGCAGAGGTGGAACTACCAGTAGAGGCCGGGCTGCGAAAGCGAAGGTCGTGGCTGCTGCCGGAATGAAGGCGGTGCTGAGGGTGTGAGAACTGAACGGAGGCAGCGGTGGCCTGGGCTTGAGTGCAGACGATGGCGATGGGCGATGTGACCCGTCCTGCAGTACCGGGCCAGAGACTGCAGAGAGCCGCAGGGGATAGAACTCCGCAAACAGCCACCGGTTAATAAAAAATGGTGCAGCAATATGATAACGCGGCTGTCTCTTGGCGAGATTTTCTCTGTGCCAATAGCTTGCGTCACGCCCTCCCTCCCCATCAACTCTGCTCTAATCTCATTTGCTGGGCTGTAGTAATTGACAAACCCTGAGCCAATAAATTACTAGGTGTATCAAGTTTCCAACTCCACTTACCTTCCGAGAATATGGCTGATTCATTTACCTCCCCCTTATCCTCCACCAGCTCCTTACCCCAAGTTTTCTGGAAACCCATATTTTTTAAGTTTATCCTTTTAATTTTAAACTGGTATTATACTTTTATAATTTCAAAAGAGCTAAGAAAATTGTAACTAAAAGAAAGTGAAGGGATTAAGCAAAAAAAAAAAAAAAAAACTCCCACAAAGACGCAAACAGTATGTTGATAGCTAGAGGGAAAGGGGTTGGGGTTAGGTGCAGGTGGGCAAAGGTGGGGGAAATGCAGAAGGAAAAGAGACTACTTGAGGCTGTGTGTGCAGATGCAATATGAAGATGATGTTTTGTTGAGTTGTACACTTGAAACCTCTGGTTTTGTGAACCAATGTCACCTCAATAAATTCAATTTTAAAAAATAGAAAAAATAAAATAAATGTTGAACAAGGGGAGAGAACAAGGCATCCACCCATCCTAGCTCTATCGTTTTGATTTTAGCCCTGAGCTCTGGAAAGGCTAGTGGTGGGTGGTGGAGGATCTTATAAGGAGAGACTAGAAGGAAAAGACTAAAAAATTAACAATGCTGGTCTCAGGGTGGTGTAACTGCCAGTAATTTAAATATCCTATAGTCTGTTTTTCTGTATTTTTCACAACTCTGTGATAAGTGAGCAGTAATTTAGATTGGGAAATTCTCGAAACATTTCTCTGGATGGGTGGCAGGGGAGGGTGTGCGTGTGTGTGTGTGTGTGTGTGTGTGTGTGTGACATTAGATGGGGGTTAGGGTGAAAGAGGTCCTGTGATGAAGAGTCAAAGTGCTGTATCCAACTGTATGACAAGTGAGCACAATAAAGAAGTGAACAATAAAAATAAATATACATAATAAAATTTAAAAATGAAGACTATAAACCAGTTGCCTGGCTTATCAGTAACTGTCCTGATACTGACTTGCCACTTCCTCTTCCTTGTTGCTGGCTTTAAAGCTCTAGGGAATTCTAAAAAGAAGGGCTCAGATATAAAGTAATGTTTCTTATAAATATCATAACATTTGCTTGACACTTTTGAGTTATTGAAAAATAATCTGAATCTCAGCATTAAAGGCATGGTTAAATATATGATAAGAGCATCCCTAAGATGGAATCCTATGCAGTCATTACAAATTTCCTCTGGGTAGGAATCATTGGTGATAGTTATTTTCTCCACATTTCTAATGCTGATTATTGATTAATTGAACAATTTTTAACATTTTAACCATTTTCCAGATTTAAACAACAATTTGTATTGTGTTACTATTGCAGAAATAAATACTGTTTAGATATTATTGTACCTTTTTACAGATTCTTTTATTACTCAGGTAAATTTTCCTTTTTAAATTATTTTATCTCTGTGTACTGTATACTGTTACAGTATTTACAAAATTTAATTTTCAGGCTCATGTGCCATTCTGGTAGTTCCATAGTTATGAGTCTCCTGCATTCCAAGTTTTATTTTTCTGGTTCTGTTCTTGCAACATTCCTGTAATTTTCTGATAATAAATACAATATATGCTTTTTTTTTTAATTTAGAAAATGAGAAAAATTTTAGAGTGTAACAGAAATCACTAGCAATCTCACAACCTTGAGAGAACAGATGTGTACATTTTGGTCCTTTTAGTATAATTTGTTTATATATGTGTTGTATTTAAGCTGGGGTTTTAAAAAATAAAACTGGGTCCACTTTTATAAACTTTTTTTCTCTTATTAACATATTACAATGCCCTTGAATAGTTTCCAAGAATGTAATTGTAAAAGAAAATCCATTGTTTTTAAATATATTGTGTAGTTAAACTAAACTATTAAAAGACAAAGAGAGAAAGTATGTTCATCTAATTTTAAGACTGAAGTGTCTTTCAACATCATACAGTCACAGAAGTCACAAAGGAAATTATGTGTTTCATAACATAAAACAAAAGTATATGATATCAAAAGCATAGTCAACAAAAGAAAAAACAGATAAATAGAACTTCTTCAAATTAGAAGCATTGTTTTGCCTCAAAGGATAGTATCAATGGAGTTAAAAGGCAACCCATTAAATGGATGGAAATATTGAAAATCATATATCCAAGAGAAGATTAATATCCAGAATATATTAAGAACTCTTACAGCTCAACAAAAATAAGGGAAAAAAACAAATAATTTAAAAATGGGCAAAGGACTCGAATAGACATTTTTACAAGGAAGAGATGCAAATGGCACGTGAAAAAATATTGGCCATCAATAATTAAGGAAATAGAAATCAAAACCACAGTGAGAGACCACTTCACACCCATTAAAATAGATGTATGTCAGAATTTCACACCTATCAAAAAATAAAAACAGAAAATAACAAGTGTCTGTGAGGATGTGGAGAAACTTGAAACTTTATGCATTGCTGAAGAATGTAAAATGATGCAGACACTGTAGAAAACAGTATGGTGGGACCACACACAAAAAAAGTAAACATAGAATTACCATATGATCCAGCAATTCCACTTCTGGACATATAACCAAAAGAATTGAAAGCAGGGTCTCAAACAGACATTTTTCTACCCATGTTTACAACAGCATTTTCCAATAGCCAAAAGGTGGAAACAATCCAAATGTCCATTGACAACAAAATAGATAAAATGTCATATATATATGATATTATTCAGCCTTAGAAAGGAAAGACTTTTTTTTGCATTTATTTATGTATTTTAATTACAGTTTACATTCAATATTATTTTGTATTAGTTTCAGGTGTACAGCATAGTAACTGGACAATTATATACTTTACAAAGTGTTCCCCCTTATATTTCCAGTACCATCTTGGAAATTCTGACATACACATATTACAACATAGATGAACCTTGAAAACATGCTAAGTCAAATAATCCAGACACAAAACAGCAAATACTGTATGATTCTACTTATATGATATACCGAGAGTGTTCAAATTCATAGAGACAGAGTATAGAATGGTGGTTGCTAGGATCTGGAAGAAGGTGAGAATAGGAGTTTTTACTTAATGGGTACAGAGTTTTGGTTTAAAAAAATGAAAACATTCTGGATGTTCATGATGATCACACAATAATATGATTGTACTTAATGCCACTGAACTGTACATCTAAAATTGGTTAAAATGTTCACTCCATAGTATTGCAAATATCCATCTTTACTTCTATATAGCTATAATGTATCTGTGGAATCATATTCAGGCTTGCCTCTAGAATTGTCACTGTGAGTGAAATAGGGGCAGCAAGTACTCCTCCTGAGCACTTTCTCCACAAGGATTCCTTTCTCAATAGTTTTCATGGAATATACTACCAAGAGCTGTTAAGGATATGACGAAATGTACAATGCCTTCCCCAGTAGAATATCAATTTCATCATTTTTTTGGCAAGGGTTAGTCTTCCTTATTTACTGCTGTATCTCTTTGCTTGACTCATGATAGATACTCAAGAAATATTTACTCATATACATTGAAGCAATGGGAACTAAATATAGAAACATTACTGGTCTAAAGATAGAGGAGGTCATTAGAAATACTATATATGTGCTTACTTAGTTGCAACAACCCAGTGTAGACTCCAAGTTCATCATGGCTATGGTATCTGCCTCCACAAGTCTACTCTTGGAGGACATTAGGGACAATGTCCAGTTGGATGAACTGGTTCTGGTTGAGTTTGTCAAATGATTTGCCTCATTATTTTATAGTCATGTCAATGATGTAAAGTTGGCTTCATTGGGATTTAACATCTCTTCTACAAAATTTATAGAATTTAATGCTGGGATATAAAGAAATGGTTGATACTAGAAAGGAGAATCCAATATAGAACACAACACATTCTCGATTGTGACAAAACTGGAGTGAAACAATACAGCTAATTCAAACGTTATTTGTATTTGGCTTAGAATTTGGGCACTTATTTTTGAATATGAAGAGGTCTTGGAATTACACTATGTAAATTTTCAATAATTAAATTAAACCATAACATAAAGACCAATGAAAAAAGAAATGAAGTCCTTCAAATTCCCTAATGTACTTCCTGCTAACAGATACTCCCATCCCCATTCTCACTGTTGAAAGTAAACATAGCATCACCTCTCATGAAATAGTAATATTCTACAACAAATGTATAAATAATAAATCTTTCTTGCTAAAAAAAAAATTAAATTAAAATTAAAATAATAATAAACTGGTTAAAATGGTAAGTTTTATGTTATGTATGTTTTACCACAAAAACAATGCTGAAAAAAACAAGTCAACAACAAAAATATAAACAATATTGTAAGATAAGCACTAAGCAAAAATAGATGAAATATGTATAACACACGTATATATGTAAAACAAATAAATGATTACTATATAAAGAGAACTGGGGATGGCTAAAATTAAAAAGGCTAAGAATTCCAAACTTTGGAAAGGATGTAGAGAAATGAGAACTCTCATATATTGAAACTTTGGAAAAATACTTGGTGCCATCTACTAAATCTAAACACATGCCTCTTCTAGGACCCAACAATTTCACATTTATGCATATACATTAAAAGGTATGTAAAATAATGTTCATGTCAACAGTATTTATTTTTAAAATAACCCTATTAGGTCATAGCTTGTGTATCATGTAATGCACCCTCTTCAAGTGCACAATTCAATGATTTTTTTATTAAATTTACCAAGCTATACGACCATCGCCATGGGTCAGGGGTTTTTTGTTTTGTTCTTTATTTGTTAATCCTCACCTAAGGATATTTTATGCATTGATTTTTTAGAGAGTGGAAGGGAGTGAAAGAGAGAGAGTGAGAGAGAGACATTGATGTGAGAAAGACACATCAATTGTTTGCCTCCCGAACAAGAAATTAAACCTGCAACCCAGGTACATGCCCTTGACCATGAATTGAACCTGAGACCCTTCAGTGCACGGGCCAACACTCTAACCAATGAGCCACACTGGCCAGGGTACAATGGATCAGTTTTAGAACGTATTCATAATCCCAATATATTTCATGAACATTTAATGTTAATTCTCATTATAGAGTGCTCACAGTTCCTCCCAGCCTTGTGCTTCCCTTCTCTCTCATCCTCAGACTTTCCTCACAGCATGGCCCCCAAACGCCAGACCTTGCTGCTCCCTCAAACCAAGAAACCCAGACTGCTCCTGCCCACAAGCCAGAGAAGAAGTCCACACCTCAGGACTTGCTGAAAGGAGAAAAAGAACAGCAGGAAGCAATTGAACATATCGATGAAGTATGAAATGAAATAGACAGGCTTAATGAACAAGCCAGTGAAGAGATTTTGAAAGTAGAACAGAAATGCAAACTCTGCCAACCATTTTTTCAGAAGAGGTCAGAATTGATCACCAAAATTCTGAATTTTGGGGTAACAACACTTGTCAACCATCTACAAGTGTCTGAATTGCTTGGGGAAGAGGATGAAGAGGTGCTGCATTATTTGAAAAGAGTTGAAGTGACAGAATTTGAAGACATTAAATCAGGTTACAGAATAGGTTTTTATTTTTATGAAAACCTTACTTTGAAAATAAAGTTCTCTCCAAAGAATTTCATTTGAATGAGAGTGGTGATCCATCTTCAAAGTCCACTGAAATCAAATGGAAATCTGGAAAGGATTTGACACAATGTTCAAGTCAAACACAGAATAAAGCCAGCAGGAAGAGACAGCATGAAGAACAAGAGAGCTTCTTTATCTGGTTTACTGAAAATTCTGATGCAGGTGCAGATGAGTAAGGAGAAGTCATCAAAGATGACATTTGGCCAAATCCATTACAGTACTACTTGGTTCCTGGATGTCAATGGAGAAGGGGAAGGTGAAGAAGATGAAGATGATGATGAGGAGGAGGAAGGAGAGAAAGATGAAGGAGAAGATGACTAATGGAGCAGTGATGGATTCCAACCTTTTAAAATTTTCTCCAGTCCCTGGGAGCAAGTTGCAGTCTCTTTTTTCCCATCTTGTGCTCAGTAGCCCCATTTTTCAGATCTCTTTTCTCTCATTTACACCATGGTTCTCACCATACTTGGGGGGGATGTATCTTGAGCAGAATATAGTGGGAAAAGAATCTCTGCCCTTTTCTGTTCTAAATTCATTTTTATCCCTTCCTGTCTCAAGAAAAACTTCTTGGAATCAACACCCCGTGCTCTGTGAGCAAAAAGAAAAACCTTCTGCTCCCTTAGTCCTTCTGGGACCCAGAGGGTGATAAGTCCCTGTGTAGTAGTGCATAAAATTCTAGCTTTTTCCCCCCTTTCTCTGTATATTGGACGCAGATATTACACTGTGTCTCTATGTGAATATGGACAGTTAGCATTTACCAACAATTACTCGTCTACTTTCTCTTGTTAAAAAAACAACTATACACCACCAAGCTGGACAACCTGGATGAAATGGACACGTTCCTAGAAAAATACAACCTGCAAAAACTCAATCAGGAAGAGTCAGTGAACCTGAATAGGCCGTATAACAACTAATGAAATTGAATCAATAACCAAAAAACTCCCAGCACACAAAAGCCCTGGTCCAGGCAGCTTCACAGGGGAATTTTACCAAACATTCAAAGAAGTAACACCTATCCTCCTCAAACTATTCCAAAAAACCCAAGAGAAAGGAACACTTTCAAGCTGTTTTTATGAGGCCAGCATTAGTCTAATTCTAATACCAAAAAAGACACTACAAAGAAAAAGAATTACAAGCCAATATTTTGATGAACGTAGATGCTAAAGTCCTCAACAAAATATTAGCAAGTTGGATCCAGCAATATATTAAAAAGGTCATACACCATGACCAAGTGGGATTTATTCCAGAGATGCAGGCTGATACAATATCCCCAAATGAATAAATGTGATACATCACATAAACAAGTTGAAAGAAAAAAATCACATGATTATAACAATAGATGCAGAAAAAACATTCAACAAAATCCAACACCCATTTTTGATAAAAACTCTTAGCAAAGTGGGAATAGAGGGATTGTACCTCAACATAATAAAGGCCATAATGACAAACCTATAGCCAACATCACACTCAATGGGCAAAAATGAAAACAATTTCCCCTAAGAACAGGAACAAGACAGGGGGTTCACTTTCACCACTCTTATTTAACAAAGAATTGGAAGTCCTAGCCACAGTGATCAGACAAGAAGAAACAATAAAACGTATCCAAATTGGAAAGGAGGAAGTAGCCTGGCTGGGCGTGGCTCAGCGGTTGAGCGTCGACCTAGGATCCAGGCAATCCAGGTTCGGTTCCCAGTCAGGGCACATACCCGGGTTGTGGGCTCGATCAATGACTCTCTCATCATTGATGTTTCTATCTCTCTCTCTCCCTCGCCTTTCCTCTCTCTGAAATCAATAAAGATCCATACTACTCAAAGCAATCTATAGATTCCATGTAATCCCTATTAAAATAGCAACAGAATATTTCACAGATCTAGAACAAATGTTTCAAAATTTATATGGAACCATAAAGGACTCTGAATAGCATGGCAATCTAGAGAAAGAACAAAGTTAGAGGGACCACAATACCAGATATCAAGTTATACTACAAAGCCACTGTAATCAAAACAGCCTGGTACTGGCACAACAACTTTTTAGTTTGATGTTGTCCCATTTGTTTATATCATCTTTGTTTACCTTTCTTGAGAAGATATAACAGAAAAAATATTACTTTGAGAAATATCCGAGATTTTACTGCCTGTTTTCTTCTATGATATTTATGGTTTTTGGTCTTAAATTTAAGTCTCTAATCTATTTTGAACTTAATCTGGTATAAGGTGTAAGGAGGTGGTCTAGTTTCCTTTTTGCAAGTATTTGTTTAATTTTCCCAGCACCATTTATTGAATAGACTGTCTTTAAGTTGAATATCCTTACCACCTTTATCAAATATTAATTGACCATATAGACATGGGTTTATTTCTGGGCTTTCTATTCTGTTCCATTGATCTATATGTCTGTTTTTATACCAGTACAATGCCATTTTGATTACTATGGATTTGTAGTATAGTTTGATATCCAGTAGCGTGATACCCCTAACTTTTTTCTTCTTGGTCAATATTGCTGAGGCTATTGGGGTTTTTTTGTGATTTCATAAAATTTTTGGAATATTTGTTCTGATTCTGCAAAATACACCATTGGTAGTTTGACAGGGATTGTATCAAATTTATAGATTGCTTATGGTATGGGCATTTTAGTGATGTTAATTCTTCCTATCCATGAGCATAGTATATGCTTCCATTTGTATCTTGTGCAATTTTTTCTTCAGTGTCTTATAATTTTCTGAGTATAGGTGTTTTGCCTCAGTAAATTTATTTTTAGGTATTTTATTTTTTTTGGTGCAATTGAAAATGGAGTTGTTTTCTTAGTTTCCATTTCTGATATTTTATTATTGGTGTAGAAGAATGCCACTGATTTATGAATATTAATTTTGTATCCTGCTACTTTACTGAATTCATTTATCAGTTCTACTAGTTATTTGCAGATTCCTTAGGTTTCTCTATACACAGTATCATGTCATCTGCAAATAATAATAGTTTTTATTTTTTCTTTCCAATTTGGATGCCATTTATTTCTTGTCAGATACCTGTGGCTAGGACTTCCAATACTGTTTTGAATAGAAGTGGTGAAAGTGGACATCCCTGTCTTGTTCCTTATCTTAAGTGAAAGTTTTATTTTTCCCCATTGAGTAAGAAGTTAGCTGTGGGTTTGTCATATATGGCCTTTATAATGTTGAGGTATGTTCCCTCTATTCCCACTTTGCTGAGAGTTTTTATCATAAATGGGTGCTGGACTTTTATCAAATACTTTTTCTGCATCTATTGAAATGATCGTGTGATATTTATCCTTCATTTCGTTTATGTGGTGTATCACGTTAATTATTTCGTGAACGCTGTACCAACCATGCATCCCAGAAATAAACCCCACTGATTTTGTTGTATGATCTTCTTAATGTATTGCTGGAGCCAGTTTGCTAATATTTTGTTGAGGATTTTAGTATCTATGTTCATCATGGATATTGCCCTATAATATTTTTCTTTGTAGTATCTTTTTTTGGTTTTGAAATTAGAATAATGCTGGCCTCTTAAAATGAACTTGGGAATCTTCCCTCTAATTGAACTTTTAAGAATAGTTTGAGAAGGATGGTGTTACATCTCCCTTCAATGTTTGGTAAAATTCTTCTGTGAAACCATGTGATCCAGAACTTCTGTTTGCTGGGAATTTTGATTACTGCTTGGATTTCAATAGTTGTAATTGGTTTGCTCTGATTTTCTGATTATTTCCGATTCGGTTTTGAAGGATTGTATGTTTGTAGAATTTATCCACTTTGTCCCTGTTGTCCAATTTGTTGGCATATAGTTGTTTGTAATATTTTCTTACAATCTTTTGTATTTCTGTGGTGACATTTGTTACTTCTACTCTTTCATTTCTGATTTTATTTTTTGGGTCCTGTCTCTTTTTATTTTTATGAGTCTGGTTAGAGGTTTGTCAATTTTGTTTATCTTTTCAAAGAACCAGCTCTTGGCTTTATTGATCTTTTGTATTCGGTTTTTAGTTTCTGTCATTTATTTCTGATCTAATCATTATTTCCTTCCTGCTACTAACTTTGGGCTTTGTTTATTGACTTTTTCCTTATTACTTTAGACATAAGGTTAGATTGTTTATTTGAGACTTTTCTTGCTTCTTGAGGTAGACCTATAATGCTATGAATTTCCCTCTTAGGACTGCTTTTGCTGGATCCCATAGATTTTTGGTTGTTGTGTTCTCATTTTCAAAATTTGTCTAAAGGTAACCTGATTTCTTCTTTGATCTCACTGTTGATCCATTCATTGTTTCATAACATGTTATTTAGCCTCCCTGTGTTTGTGTGTTTTTCAATTATTTTTCTTGTAATTGATTTCATTTCATACTGTTGTTGTTGGAGAAGATTCTTGATATGATTTTAATCTTCTTAAATTTATTGAGACTTGTTTTGTGTCCTAATATATTGTCTATCCTAGAAACTTTTTCATGTGCACTTGAAAAGAATGTATATTCTGCTGCTTTCAGGTGAAATGCTCTGAAGATATCAATTAAATCCATTTAATCTAGTGTGTCATTTAAGGCCTATTTTCTTGTTCATTTTCTGTTTGGAATAGCTATCCATTGATGTCAATAGTGTGTTTAAAGTCCCCTACTATGACTGTATTACTGTTGATCTTTCCTTTTATGTTCATCAAGATTTGCTTTACATATTTAGCTTTTCCTATGTCTGGTGCATAAAGGTTTACAAGGTTTATATCCTCTTGTTGGACTGATTGATCCCTTTATCATTACTTAGTGTCCTTCTTTGTCTCTTACAATAGCCTTTGTTTTAAAATCTATGTTGTCTGATATAAATACTGCTACCCCAGGTTTTTTTTGCTTTCATTTGTAGGCTATATTTTTTCCATCTCTTTTCTTTCAGCCTGTGTGTATCTTTTGTTCTGAGGTGGATCTCTTGTAGACAACATATATATATGTGTGTGTGTGTGTGTGTGTGTATGTATCTTGTTTTCTTATCTATTCAGCTACACTATATTTTGATTGGAGCATTTAATCATTTTACATTTTAGGTAATTATCGATAAGTATGTATTTATTGCCATTCTGTCCTTTATAACTCCTGCCTTCTTCTTCTTCTTCTTCTTCTTCTTCTTCTTCTTCTTCTTCTTCTTCTTCTTCTTCTTCTTCTTCTTCTTCTCCTCCTCCTCCTCCTCCTCCTCCTCCTCCTCCTCCTCCTCCTCCTTCTTCTTCTTCTTCTCTTCTTATCCCTCCTCCTACTCCTACTCCTCTTTTTTTTTTTCTTTTTAAAGGAGATCCTTTAACATTTCTTGTAATACTGGTTTGGTGGTAATAAACTCCTCCACATTTTTCTTTTCTGGGAAGGTCATTATTCCACTTTTAATTTTGAATAGTAGCCTTGCTGGGTAGTGTAGTCTTGGCTGTAGGTCCTTGCTTTTCATCACTTTGAATATCTCATGCCAATCCTTTTTGGCCTGAAATATTTCTATTGAGAAATCAGCTGACAGTCTTATGGGAGTTCCCTTGTAGGTGACTGTCTGTCTCTTGTTTTTAAGATCCTCTCTTTGTCTTTCTTTGTGTTTAACCTTTGCCATTTTAAATATGATTCATCTTGGTGTGAGCTTGCTTGGGTCATCTTGTTTGGGACTCTCTGCACTTTCTGGACCTGGTTGTTTTTCTCGCCACCAGGTTAGGGAGATGTTCAGCCATTATTTCTTCAAATAGGTTCTTGATTCTTTGGTCTCTACTTCTGGTACCTTTGCGATGCAGATGCATTTACTCTTCATATTGTTCAGATGTCCCTTACTCTACCCTTGTGTTTTTAAATTCTTTTTTCTTTTTGTTACTTTGTTTGAGTGTTTTCTGCTACCTTGTCTTCCAAATTGCTGATTCTGTCTTTTGCTTCATCTAGTTTCCTGTTGATTCCTTCTAATATATTTTTCATTTCTGACTTTGTATTCTTAATTTCTGACTGATTCATTTTTATGGTTTTTATGTCCTTTTTCATGCAGTTGAAGTTCTCACTGTTTATTGAGCATTCTTATAAACATTGTTTTGAACTCTGTACCTGATAGCTTGCTTGCCTCCATTTCATTAGTTCTTTTTCAGAGGATTCTTCCTGTTCTTTTTAGGGAGCATGCTTTTTTCTTCCCATTTTAGCTGCCTCTCTGTATTTGTTTTTGTGCATTAGGTGGCTCTGCTATTCTGTGATACAGTGGTCTTATGAAGTAGATGTCTTGTCAGCTCAGATGAGCAGTCTCCTTAATGCCCTGAGCTAGGTGCCCCAGGAATGTCTCCTGTGTGGGTTAAGTGAACGCTCCTGTTGTAGTTGAGTTTTGATTGCTATTGACCCATCCATGGGTGCGTTGTCCCTCCACTGGCTATGAGGTTTGATCCCAAGCCTAATTATGAACTGGTGTTGTGGCTGCTTTCACAAAGCTGAGTTTACCTCAGTAGGGTCTGGTGTCTCTCAAGATCTCCCTTTGTGTGTCCCACTTGTGGAGCTAATTGTATCATGCTCTTATGTGGTCTGAACCCCTGATCATATTGGTTCTAGGCCTCTTCAGAGGGGATCACGTGCTAGTGACCCCAGGTGCTACCAGTTACAGACCCTGGGCTACCTGTATGAAGCTACAAAGCAATCTGCTGGGCCTGGGTGTGCATGGAAGGTACCTGGCTATGCATCAAGGCTGATTTCCATGTCCCTCAAGCCCTGTGGACAGGTCAGCAAAATCTTCAAGGCTCCCCAAGATTTGCCTTCATTTATTAGCTCTCTGTTAGGCTAAGTTACTGAAAGATACTCTGGAAGTACTTGAGTTGCCTGAGGTAGGCTCACAGTGAGTCATCAGGTAGGTGCAAGTGGTGTCCACTAGATTGATACAGATTCAAAGTTGGTACCAATGCTAGGTTTGAGGCCTCACAGTAACAGTCTCAGGGAACACCAAGGTTAGCCATCAACTGTTATGTGCCTATGGACTTTTGTTGTGGTTTAAGTGTCATGGATTCATCAGGGTGAGACCAGCAGTGTTCATCAGGCCCATACCGACCAGAGTTTACCTATGTGAAGGAAAGGCTCTTTACAGGAATGGTGGTGCTGATCTGGAGTGCATGGCAAAAATATGCCCTGTTCCTAGAGCTACAAAACTCAGTTTTTCCCAGAGTCCTCCCAGACCTTTCAGAAAGTCCTCAGCACTGGGAAACTTGGCTGGCAATACTGAAGAGTACAAGCCCAGCCAGCTGGGCCTACAGGAGTCAGGTGGGTGGAGCTAATGGTTCTCCCCTGTTGGAGCTAGTGTGTTTTCCATGAGGTACTGAGACACCACTACCCTGGATGCAAGGGGTGGGAGTGGAAGGATGGGAAGGTGGGGACACTCTGGGCCTACACACAGCTGGACTACTATGGTCATGGGGCTGGTCTCCTCTGGCCTGCAGTAGACAAAGAGGTGAAATGGTCTATGCCACACAGCTCTGTCTATGATTTTTCTTGGGTTTTTCCTCAAGTTCCTTTCAAGAAAGTCTATACCACAGTCAGGCAGCAGACTCTTATACAGGGCTTGAGATTGAACAGGACAACAGGGGGTAAGGAGGGTGGGGTTTGTGCATTCTCCCTAGGCTGATGCTAATTGGAGAGGACTGTTTTCCCCAGTAAAATGACATCTGTGGGCAGGGTGGGAGAGGGACTCAACACGGACTCTGGTGACCTTCCCACCAGCTCTTCCCTGCAACTACACAGCCCAGTCTGTTCTTGAAAAACTCTAATCTGCTCTGACCTTCCCTCCCTCCACCAGTTCTCAGGCTGAGTGGCTGTGAAGGAGATCCTGTGCATCAGCCCTTCAAGAGGGCACCTGGGTCTCTAGCAGTCTCCCCTCTCTCCCTGGCAGACAGAATCCCCACTGATCTTCACTGCCAGATGTTATGTGGCACCTCTTCTTGCTCTGTTGCTCCAGGCTGGGGAACCTGGCATGGGGTTCAGACCCCACTTTCCTCTAGGGGGACCTTTGCAGCTGAGATATCCCTCCAGTTTCTCAGTCACCACATGGTGTGGGCCCAAGGCTCATCATGTCTCTGCCCTTCCTACCAGTCTCCATGTGACTTCTGCAAATCTCGGGCTGTAAGACTCCTGCTTAGCTTGTCATCAGTCAAAGCTGGTGTTGAAAAGCATCACCCAAGTTAGTGATCATGTAATTATTTTAGAATCTCCTCTGTACAATATCAATATATGTCACATGCACATGTTCCTAATATCCTAAATTTTAACCATCCTTGAATCACTGGTGATGATATATTATTATGGTCATTTTCTGTCATTTATTTTTCCCCACATTTTCTTTTTTTTGTTTGTTTTAAATATATCTTTATTGATTTCAGAGAGAGGAAGGGAGAGGGAGGGAGAGAGAGAGAAACATTATTGATGAGAGAGTTGTTACTGATCAGCTGCCTCCTGTATGCCCCCAACTGGGGATCGAGCCTGCAAACAAGGCATGTGCCCTGAGCAAGAATCAAACTGAGATCTCTGGGATCCTAAGTCAATGCTCAACCACTGAGCCACTCCCCGCTGGGCTCCCTCACATTTTCTTATGGAAATATTGAAACATAAGAAAAGTTGAGATATGTGCATAGTGTATATTTATATATTGCACACATATGCAATTATATGATGAAATAAACATAGATTGTATATAACAATGAACATTTTAGTATATTCATTCCACATTATTACATATCTATTTATCTACCAGTCTTCCTCCTTTTTGTTTGTGCATTTCTAAACAAGTTATAGAGATTTTATCAGTAAATACCTGAGCACCTATATCATTATCTAGAGTTCAATGTTTGGTTACATTATTTTTGAGGTAAAATTTATATACAAGTAAATGCACACATTTAAAGAATATTATTTAATGAATTTCCAAAACTGCTTTATTGTGATGCAATTGACATAAAACAAACTGAACATACTTAAATATACAATTTGATAAATTCTGATTAATGTATACACCAAAAAAACTACGACCCCAATTAAGATAGTAACATAGGTATCACCAACAAAATTTCTTCATTGCACTTTCCATTCCCTGTCTCTAGGCCCTCCCACTCTCCAACTCCCAAGGTAATCACTAATATACCCATTGTTACTATTAATTACTTTTCATTTTGTAGGCTATATAAATAGAACCATACTGTATGTATTCTTTTTTGTACATATTTCCAACAAGTTCCCAGGTTTTGGTGATGCTGGTGCTGCTGTCCAAGGACAAGACCTGAACACCACTGGTCTTGAACATGTTAACATCTTACATAAACATTTGTTAAGATTAACAATTTAACATTTGTACTTTGACATTAACTAAAATTCAGACTTCATTCTTAGTTCACTATTTTTTTTCCACTTAAGTTATTTGCTGTTTCAGAATCCACTCAAAGATACCGCCTTACTCTTCTTCATCAGGTCTTCTTAGTCTGGTAGGCCTACATGGATCTTGCCAGGTTCCAAAAGTAGGAGTGATCCTTTAAAAAAAAAATTATTTTGTTTTAGTTTTTTCCATCATTTATCCCCTCTATGCTCTCTTCCACTCCCTCCCTCCCCCCACCACAATCACCACACTGTTGCCCTGGGAGATATTTTCATATGATATGATGATGGACTAGACTAATCATTAATGACTGAATAGGACTCCAAAATGCACGAATGTCTATTAACTGTTATAATCCTTTTGTTAAAAGGGATCTACCTACTAGGGGGTGGCTTGTGGTATAATATCTCATATATTTGGTCTTCATATCAGGTTCCTGACACAGAGCTCCTGAAACCCTTAGAATTTCCTGAATAATAAAAGTTTCTTTGTCATTATTAGAAGCCCTTTGAACACACCTAAATTTATGTTAATAAGGAGTCCTAGGATGTGGCCCCTAGATAGTCTCAGGATGTGTCTGGTCACCAGAAAGATCACATGATTAGAGGGTTAGAACTTTCAGGCCCACCTACCAACCACTGGGAAAGGGGAAACAGGTGTGGCAGATTAAGCTCTATAAAAACTCCTGAACAAGATTTGATGAGCTTTTGGATTGGCGAAATGATTCAAAATACGAGAGGATGTCATGCCCAGTTCCATGGGGACAGAAACTCTTGCACTCGGACCCTTCCCGACTTGCCCTATGGACGTCTTTATCTGGCTGTTCACCTGTATCCCTTATAACATCCCCCATAGAACTAGTAAACCTAAAAAAAAAAAAGAATGATGAAAACAATTAAAAACCTAAATAAATTAAAACATATTGCATGATTTGGGGAATGTAAACTGGTACAGCAACTATGGAAAACATTATGAAGGGTCCTCAAAAAATTAAGAATAGGGCTACCATATGACTCTGCAAACCCTCTTCTGGGTGTCTACCTAAAATTTTTGAAAGCATTTATTTGTAAAGATATATGTATCCCTATGTTCATTGCAACATTATATTCAATAGCAAACACATGGAAACATCAGAACTGTCCTATGATGGATGATTGGATAAAGAAGATGTGATACATTCATACAATGTACAATACTACTCAGCCATAAGAAAAGATGAAATGCTGCCATTTGCTACAACATGGATGGATCCTTAGAATATCATGCCAAGTAAAATGAACAAAGAGAAAAAGAGCCATAAGATTTCACTCATATGTGAGATATAAAAAAGAAAGCAACAGACCAACAAACAAAAGTATACACATATATTTACTTTTTTGTACACTGAAAAGACCTACAAGCAGTGACACTTCTATAGCCAAAAGTATAATGAAGGCCAAGATCTTAGTTTATAATAGCATTCTTTTTTAAAAAAAAAAAAGTCTTTATTGATTTCAGAGAGAGGAAAGGAGAGGGAGAGAGAGAGATAAAAACATCAATGATGAGAGAGTCATTGATCGGCTGACTCCTTCATGCCTCGAACTGGGGATGGAGCCTGCAACCCGGGCATGTGCCGTGACAGGGAATTGAACCGCGATCTCCTGGATCCTAGGCCCAACACTCAACCTCTGAGCCACACCCGGCAGGGCTATAATAACCTTAATAAAACAAACTAGGGACCCTTGGAGAAATTGTTGGATCTAGTAGCAGGAGAAGGGAATATAACAGATAAATCTGGATTATCTTGTTATACCAGAAAGTAATGAAGTGCTCAGACATCTCACCTAGCAGTATTTTAACTGATACATCTCTAGAACAAGGGAAACAAAGGAAAAAATAAACAAATGTGACTACGTCAAACTAAAAAGCTTCTGCATAGCAAAAGAAACCATCAACAAAATGAAAAAAAAACTTACTGTGTGGGAGAACATATTTGGCAATGATACATCTGATAAGGGGTTAACTTACAAAATATATAAAGAACTCATACAACTCAACACCAGGAAGACAGTAATAGTTATCAGCCTATTCAGATTTTCTGATTTTTCTTGATTGAGGTTTGAAAAATTGTAAGCTTCACGGTATTTGTCCTTTTCACCCAGTTTGTCCAGTTTATTGGCATATAGTTTTTCATACTATTTTCTTACAATCCTTTGTATTTCTTTCGGGTCAGTTGTTACTTCACCTCTTTTTTTCTGATTTTATTTATTTGGGTCCTCTCTGTTTTTTTCTTGATGAGTTTCACTAGTAGTTCATCAATTTTGTTTATGTTTTCAAAGAACCAGCTCTTGGTTTCATTGATTTTTTTTTTTTTTTTTTTAAGTTTCTATGCCATTTATTTCTGCTCTGATCTTTATTATTTCCTTCCTTCTACTTTCTCTGGGCTTTTCTTGTTGTTCTCTTTCTAATTCTTTTACTTGTAGAGTTTAGATAGTTTATTAGAAATTTTTCTTGTTTCTTGAGGTAGGCCTAAAATTTCCCTCTCACGACTGCTTTTGCTCTGTCCCATAGATTTGGGGCTGTTGTGTGTTCATTTTCATTTGTTTTTAGGAAGTTTTTTATTTCTTCCTTGATCTCTTTGGTAGCTCATTCATTGTTTAATAACATGCTATTCAGCCTCCATGTGTCTGAATATTTTTGAGTGTTTTTATTGTAGTTGATTTCTAGTTTCATGCCATTGTGATCTGAGAAGCTTTATATGATTTCAATCTTTTAGAATTTGTTAAGACTCATTTTGTGTCCTAACATGTGGTCTATCTTTTAGAATATTCCTTGTCCACTTAAGAAGAATGTATATTCTGTAGCTTTGGGATGAAATGTTCTGTAAATATAAATTAAATCCATCTTATATAGTGTGTCATTTAAGGAAGTTGTTTCCTTGTTGATTTTTTGTCTGAAGATCTATGCAGTGATATCAGTGAAGTGTTAAAGTCCCCTATTATAATTTTATTGCCATTGTTCTCTCCCTTAAAGTCTTCCAAGAATTTTTATATAGTAGGTGCTCCTATGTTGGGTGCATATATGTTTTAAAAAAGTATAGTTTCTCGTTAGATCAATCCCTTTAGTATTATGTGGTGACATACTTGGTCCCTTATGGCCTTTGTTTTGAAATCTGTTTTGTCAAGTATGAGTATTGCTTCCTCAGCTTTTTGTTTATTTACATTTGCATTTTTTTCCATTCCTTCACTTTCAGTCTGTGTGAATCTTTTATTCTGAGGTGGGTTTCTTGTAGACAGCATATAAATGGGTCATGTTTTCTTATCCCTTTAGCTATCCTGCATCTTTTGATTGGATCAATTAGTCCATTTACATTAATGGTTATTACTGATAGGTATTTATTTATTATCATTTTTTCCTTTATACGTATGTTCTTCTCTCTCTCAATTTCTACTTGTTCTTAAAGCAGTCACTTCAACATTTCTTGCAATGTGGTAGTACTCCCATAGCTTGTTTTGTCAGGGAAGTTCTTTTTTTCACCTTCAATTTTAAATGATAACATTTCTGGAAAGAGCAGTCTTGGATTCAGGTCCTTAATTTTCATTATTTTGGATACTTTATACCAATCCCTTCTGGCCTAAAGTGTTTCTGTTGAGAAATCAGCTGACAGTCCAATAGGAGCTCCCTTGTAGGTAACTTCCTGTCTGTTTCTTACAGCCTTTAAAACTCTTTCTTTTTTAAAAAATTTGTCATTTTATATTTCTTAAAGTAGATCTCTTTTGTTTCATCTCGATTGGGACTCTCTGTGCTTCCTGAATTTGTGTGACTTTTTCATGCACCAGGTTAGAAGTGTTTTGTCATTACTTCATTAAATAAATTCTCTATTCCTTGTTCACTTTCTTCTCCTTTTGGTACCCCTATGATGCAGATGTTGTTGTTTCATGTTTTTCCAGTTACCTTAAACTATGCTTCTACTTTTTATTCTTTTTTTCTTTTTGCTGCTCTAATTGGGTGTGTTTCTTTCTATCTTATCATCCGATCACTGATTTGATCCTCTGCTTCATTCAATCTACTTTTGGTTCCTTCCAGTGTATTCTTGATGTAAGATATGGTATTCTTCATTTCCTACTGGTTCTTGTTTATGGTTTATTTTTTCTATTTCATCTCATTATAGTTGCCACTGAGTTCCTTGAGAATCCTTACAGCCATTATTTTGAACTCTATATCTGATAAGTTGCTTGCTTCCTTTTGTTTAGTTCTTTTTTGTGGAGTTTCCACCTTTTCTTTCATTTGGGTGTTATTTATCTCCCCAATTTGCTGCCCTTTTGTACTCGTTTCTATGTTTTAGATAAAACTGCTATGATTCCCGGACTTTGTGGGGTGGCCTTATGTAATAAGTGTCCTGTGTGACCCAGTAGTGCAGTCTCTTTGATATCCTGAGCTGGATGCTCTAAGAATGTCTCTTTTGTGGTTTATTTGGGCCCTCCTTTTGTAATTGGATCTTGATTGTTGCTGTCCCATTTGTGGGTGGGATCTCCTCTCAGGATGGCTGACTGTGAAGCTGACAAGCGACCATGTCTTGTGAACTGTTGTGCAGAGGATGATAGAACAGAACAGAACAAAACAAAACAAAAACATACAAAAGACCTTGCTGCTGTGGCTCAGTGGTTGAGTGTCAACACTTGCACCAAGAGGTCACTGGTTTGATTTCCAGTCAGGTCACATGCCCAAGTTGCAGACTCAATCCATGGCAGAGGCATGCAGGAGGCAGCTGATTAATGTTGATGTTCCTCATCAATGTTTCTATCTCTCCCTCCCTCTCCCTTCCTCTCTCTCTAAAATCAATAAAAAATATATTTTTAAAAAAACATACAAAAGGCTCTTACAACAACAACCAAAGCAACCACAAAAGAAAAGAGAATTAGAAAGAGAAAAGAGAACGAGAATAATAAAAGAAAAAAATACAAGAAGGAAAAAAAGGGAAGAAAAAGATTATGAAATGACAGAAGAGGGAGAAAGAAAATAAGAATAAAGAATACAGGAAGAAAATGGTATAAAAGAGGAAGAAAAATATTATGAAAAGGAGAAAAGAGGAGAAAGAAGAAAGACAAAAATTAAGAAAAGGAAAAAATAAGAGAAAGCAGAAAAATAGAGTAAGAAAAGAAAAAAGAAAAATTAAAGATATGAAAGAAAAATAATAACAAATCAATAATGGAGAAAAATAAGGAAGATAATGCGAAAAAAATTTGAAGTGTGCCCAGCCGGGCATGGCTCAGCAGTTGAGCATTGACCTAGGATCTGGGAGATTGTGATTCAATTCCAGGTCAGGGTACATGCCGGGTTGTGGGCTTGATCTTCAGTTGGGGATGTGTGGCAGGCAGCCGATCAATGATGACTCTCTCATCATTGATGTTTCTATCTCTGTCTCTCTCTCCTTCTTCCTTCCTCTCTCTGAAAATCAATAAAAATATATATATATATTTAAAATTGAAGTGGTATATGTCTCAGTGGAGTTTAGTGCTTCCTGGGAACTCCATTTGGATCCTGCTTTTCTGTTGACTGAGGATTACTGCTTTGTCTGACAATTCTGGGCCTCCTAGGAAGTACTTTGGTGGTAGCTCACTGTCAGAAGCTGTCCACATTTGGCTCTCATCAACTTATTAATAGTTTCAAGAGATCCACAGTTTGTGTCTGTTTCCACAGGACTTAATTGCATGTGAGAGGAGCCAAATTGCACTCTAAGGCCATTTTGTTAGCAGCATGTGGCCCAGGAATGAGTCAGCAAACTTCCCCAGGTTCCCTGCTCTCAGTCTCTGCCTACCTTCGCTTGATGGCCAGCTGTCAATCTTAATCACTGAAAAGGCTGTTTCTAAAAGGGTTTTTGGTGAAATTGGGAGTATAAGACCTCTGGGTTTCCCATTAAGGGGAAGTGCCATTCAGATTACAGGGAAAATGGTGGGTATATTACCCTCTCCCAGAGGTACTCTTCTTAGAGTGTCCCAGAATATTTCCTTGTCCTTGGCTGGGCAGAGATCCTTATATGCAATCCAGTGGGATCTGTAGAAACTGGGAGTTTCTATCAGCTCTCCCATCATGGGGGAGCACCAGTCAGGTTCCCAAGACAGCAGGGCAGATGGCCCCACCCCAAGCCAGTCAATGATGATTCCTAAGTGTGTTGAAACCTATAAACTTGATCTATGCTGCTGTTTCCTCTCCAAGGATCTAGATGCAGGGTGTGGCAGGCAGGGTTCCTGAGGGTGGGATGAGCTGTATCCCTTAGGATGGGATATTTTCCTTTTCCCAAGATGTGGCTTCTGGGAGGAACCTGCACCTCTCAAGAAAAATGGCATCTTAGGTTCAGGAGGGTACAACCAATTGCAGGTATCCCAGCCATCACTTTTCCATGACTCCCAACAACGCTTTCCACACATCTATCTCTTAAGGCAAACCAGTCTTCACTGCTCTCCCACCACAGAAGCCTTGGGTGATTGACAGCAAAAAAAATCTTGTTCTCTGGGTTTTTTTTAACATATTTTATTTTTAAAAGTGGTTTTGTATTTGACCAGCTATGACTTTCCTCAGTGACCATAAGCCTTGCCACCTTTCATGGTTGGATGTTTATGTGGGCTACTGTTCTTGTCTCTGGTGCTCTGGGCAAGGGAGCCCAACCTGAGGTCCAGGCCTCACTACTCCCAGGGAAAACCTCCCCACAGCTGAGACATTCCTTCTCACTCTTTGACTGCACCCCTTGAAGCTGGCCCAGCCACTCTTGCAGCCCCACCCTTCTTACCAGGCTCCAGGTGGTTTCTGACTTTCTTTGTTAAAAGTCTCTTCTTCAGTTGGTAGTCGGTAATTCTGGGTGAATGTTTCCCAATTTAGTTTTATTTCCAATATGTCCCTGGGAGAAAGTGCAAGAAAGATCCACCTACTCCACTGCTATCTTGAAACCCCTCTGCAATTAATATTTTATAAATTAAGTTGGTATCCATTGGTTTTGGTATATTCACTTAATAATTCAAATAATTAATTAGTAGATTACTTCATAGTGTTAGCATAGGTAGCTAGATATTAATAAAGCAAGGAAGCAAAAGAAATCAGATATTATTAAGCATAATCAACTGGGGAGCATGAGCCTACTTGTTTCATCAGGAAGTTACAGTTTCACATACTCCTCAGGTAACCACTGGGGGAAGGGATAAAACAATAAAGGGAAGGTAAGCACATGCTCTATTGGACCCAAAATTTCAACCATAAAGACCTGTCAGTCTAGCCTGAAAAGGGGAAATAGATTGGTCACGAGGTGGACCCATCTAAACCATGAAATCTTGAGAAGTTGATTGGTTATTTTGAAAAAGCACCTGGTTTTTCCAAACCCTGAGAAAATATAACCCCAGGGAACAGACTTCTGCCTTGTGCTCTGGAACACACACTTGTCCCATTGGCTGAAGGAGGGATATCTCAGATGTTGGGGTTTCCCACTGAGAACTCTGGCATCTAAACCAAGCTCAGAGCACCAGAACTGAGAAAGGTACCCACATAACATCAGGCTGTGAAAAGTAGCAAGGTTTCTGTCTTCCAGGGAGAGATGGCTGGAAATGCAGGCACCCTCTTAAAGAGCCAATGCACAAAGTTTTGTGTGCAGTCACTCACCTTGGGCTTTGTTGAAGGGAGGGTAGAGTAGACAAAAGCAGTGTGAAGAGAATCGAAGGGTGCTGACTGAGGGTAAGAATCTGGATTCCTGTGTTGAGTCATTCCTCCTATGGCAGAGGACATCTTTCTCAGGCAGACATTTACCTTCCAAGAAGCTTTGCCTGGGGGAGGAGGGGAGCAATTGTCCCACTCTGCTGGAAAACCTCTGGTCCCTTCTTGTGGAGTCTCTACATCCCAAGCTCCTAAAGAGACTGATAACAATCATCCACAACACCCTGAGGAGTTTCTACAGCCTGAGGGTCATTAAGAGTCTGAATAATGGGAGATCCAAGATGGTGGCAGACTGAGTGGAAGCTACACTGACACTCTCCAGGGACCAATCTGGATTTACAAGTAAAACATAGCAAAACCATCCTGAAAACCAACTGAAGACTAGCTGGAAAGCACCCTCATAACCAAGGAGAAAGAGTGGAGACTGCACAGATACTGGTAGGAAGTTCGGACACGAGAGGACTGGTTGGGCTCCCACAGGCAGCACCTGAAGGTTTGGAGGGAGATCTCAGCTATGGGGGGTTCCCACTAAGGGCTCTGGAACCTCAATGCCAGGCTGGGCTTCCCAGCCAAGAGCAGCAGAACTGAGAAAGGTACCCACATAACACCTGACTGTGAAAAGCAGCTGGGTTTCTCTCTGACAGGGAGAGGCATATGGAGTTGCAGGCACCCTCTTAAAGAGCCAATGCACAAAGTTTCCTGTACAGCCACTAACCTTGGGCTCTGGTAAAGGGGGAGTGGAGTAGACTGGAGCTCTGTTGGGAGACTGGGGTTATGGGCTCTGGAGAGTGAGATCAGGGATTGCCCATCTGGATTCCTGTACCAAGTCATTCCCCCAGACTGTGGAGGACATCTTTCTTAGGCTGTGAATTTTTGGCTTTTGCCTGAGGGAGGAAGCAATTGCCCCACCTTGCTGGAAAGCCTCTCACCCTTCCCAGAGGAGTTTCTACAGAATGAGCCTTGTTAAGAGACTGGATAACAACCAGCTTCCCACCCTGTGGAGCTTCTACACCTTGAGGCTTATAAATAAATCAGATTAATCAGTCTGCAGGCAGAGGCAGACCTCAAGGTGCTTTGAGTCTTTGCCTGATTTGCTTCACCACCTAGGCCTTAGAAAAGCAGAATTTGGAGTACATCTTGGTACTGTTCAAATGCACCCAGCCCCGGTGGTGGGGACCTCAAGCCTAGGGTTGTTGATAACTCCAAACAAAGTACTCAGGGCCAGTCATAAACAGCACCTGACATTGGCCTGAACCATAGAACCTCCAAAAAGAATGAGAGTCCTAGTAGATCTACCTAACACTTTTTTTAAAAAAACACAAACAAAAAAGCAGCCCAAATGGGAAAAACAAATAACAAACCCTAAATGAAAGAACAAGAGAAGTCTCCAGAAAAAGAGCTAAATGAAATGGAGATAAGCAATCTATCAGATATAAAGTTCAGAATATCTATTATAAGGATGCTCAAAAGCATGAAGAAAGATATGGAAACAATGAAAAATGACCAGTGAGAAATGAAGAATGACATAGCAGAAATAAAGAATACATTAAAAGCAATAAACAGCAGATTAGAGGAAGTTTAGGATGAGATCAGTAAATTAGAAGACAGCATAGAAAAAATTCAATCAGAGACCCCAAAATTAAAAAAAATTAAAAACAGGAGGACAGTCTAAGGGAACATTGGGGCAGCATGAAACATAACAATATCCGTATTATAGAAGTGCCAGAGGAGATCAAAAGTAAGCAGGGGTTACAGATCCTGTTTGATAAAATAATGGCAGAACACTTCCCTAAACTGATGAAGGAAAAAGTCACACAAATTCAAGAAGCAGAGAGAGTCCCAAGCAAGAAAAATCCAAAGAGGCCCATGTCCAGACACATCATAATTAAAATGCCAAGAATTCGAGACAGAGGGGAATCTTAAAGAAAGCTAGAGAAAAGCAATCTGTTACCTACAAAGGAGCCCCCTTAAGGCTGTCATCTGACTTATCATCAGAAACTCTACAGGCCAGAAGGGAATGGCATGAACGATTCAAGGTAATGCAAAATAAGGATCTGAAACCAAGACTATTCTATCTAGCAAGATTATCAATCAAGATATATGGTGAAACAAAGAGCTTCATAAACAGAAAAAAAGATAAAGGATTTTATCACTACAAAACCAGCATTACAGGAAATGTTAAAGGGACTGCTATAATTAGAAGCAGAAATAAACAGAATGAGAAACATAGGCCTAAAGAAACAAAATGGCAGTAGATACGTATCTTTCAATGATAACCCTAAATGTAAATGTATTAAATGCCCAAATAAAAAGATACAGGGTGGCTGAATAGATAAGAAAACATGACCCAAATATATGCTCTCTACAAGAGACTCGTCTCAGAACAAAAGACTCACACAGGATGAGAGTGAAGGGATGGAAAAAAATTTTCCATGAAAAAGGAAATGAAAAAATAGCCGGGGTAGCAATACTCATACTGGACAAAATAGACTTCAAAAGAAAGACCATAATAAGAAATAAGAAAGGTCATTACATAATACTAAGTAGATAAATCCTATAAGAGGATATAAAACTGGAAAACATATGAACCAAATATAGGAGCACCTAAATTTATAAAAAATCTTCTAGAGGACTGTAAGGGAGAGATTGACAGCAATACAGTCATGCTAGGGAATTTTAACACCCCACTGACTTCACTAGATATGCCTTCCAGAAAAAAAATCAGCAACAAAACAGTGACCCTAAATGACACACTAGATCAGATAGATATAACTGACATTTACAGAACATTCTACCCCAAAGCTGCAGAACATACATTCTTCTCAAGTACACATGGGACATTCTCAAAGACCACATGTTAGGACACAAAACAAGTCTCTACAAGTTTAAGAAGACTGAAATCATATCAAGCATCTTCTCCGACCACAGGGGCATGAAATTAGAAATCAACTACAATAAAAACACTAAAACACATTTAAACACATGGAGGTTGAAAAGCATGTTTTTAAACAATGAATGGGTTACCAAAAAGATAAAGAAAGAAATAAAAAACTTCCTGGAAGCAAATGAAAATGAACACACAACAGCTTCAAATCTATGCGATACAATGAAAGATGTCTTGAGAGGGAAATTCATAGCACTACAAGTCTACCTCAAAAAGCAAGAAAAACTTCTAATAGACTCTCTAAACCTACAATTTAAAAGCATAGATAGAGAACAACAAGAAAAACCCAGAATAAGCAGAAAGAAACAATAAATATCAAAGAAGAAATAAATTACACAAAGACTAAAAAAAAATACAAAAAATCAATGAAACCAAGAGCTGGTGCTTTGAAAAGATAAACAAGATTGGTAAAGCTTTAGCCAGACTCATCAAGAAACAGATAGAGGACCCAAATAAACAAAATTAGAAAAAAAAGAGATGAAATAACAGCTGATCCAACAGAAATACAAAGGATAGTAAGAAAATACGATGAACAACTATATGCCACCAAACTGGATAACCTGGATGAAATGAATGAATTCCTAGAAAAATACAACCTTCCAAAACTCATTAAGAAAGAGTCAGAAAGCCTAAATAGGCAGACAAGTGCTGATGAAGTTGAAGCAGTAATCAAAGGTCTTCCAGCACACAGACACCCTGGCCTGGATGGCTTCACAGGGGAGTTTTACTTAATATTCAAAGAAAAATTAACACCTATCTTCCTCAAACAAGTCCAAAAAATTTGAAAGGAAAGAACACTTACAAAACTCTTTTTAAAAGGCCAGCATTAGCCTAATTCCAAAACCAGATAAAGACACTACAAAGAAAGAGAATTACAGGCCAGTATCCCTGATGAATATAGACGCTAAAATCCTCAACAAAATATAAGTAAATTTGTTCCAGCAATATACTGAAAACATAATGCATCATGACCAAGTGGGATTTATTCCAGGGAGGCCAGTGTGATACAATATTCACAAATCAATAAACGTGATGCATCACATAAACAAATTGAAAGACAAAAATCACATGATCATATCAAAAGATGCAGAAAAAACATTCAATACAATCCAACACCCATTTTTGATAAAACCTCTCAGCAAAGTGAGAATAGAAGGATCATACCTCAACGTGATAAAGGCCATATATGACAAACCTACAGCCAACATCATACTCAATGGGCAAAAACTAAAACAAGAACAAGACATGGGGGCGTAATTTCACCACTTATTCAACATAGTACTGGAAGTCTTATCCACAGTGATCAGACAAGAAGAAAACATAAAAGGCATCCAAATTGAAAAGAAGGAAACAAAACTGTCATTATTTGCAGATGACATGATATTGTACACAGAGAATTCTAAAGACTCCACCAAAAAACTACCAGATTTAATAAATAAATTCAGCAAGGTAGAAGGGTACAAAATTAACACTCAGAAATTGATAGCACTTTTATACACCAATAATGAATTCTCAGAAAGAGAAATTGAAAAACAATACCATTTACCATTGCAACTAAAAAAATAAGGTACCTAGGAATAAACTTAACCAAAGAGGTAAAACACCTTTACTTGGAAAACTACAAGACATTGAAAAAAGAAATTGAGGAAGATATAATCAAATGGAAAAATACACCATGTTCATGGATTGGAAGAATTAACATCATTAAAATGTCCATACTACCCAAAGCAATCTATAAATTTAATGCAATCTCTATTAAAATACCAACAGCATATTTCACAGATCTGGAAAAAACATTTCAAAAATTTATATGGAACCAAAAAGACCCCAAATAGCCACGGCAATCTTGATAAAGAAGAACAAAGTTGGAGGTATCACAATACCAGATATCAACTTATACTACAAAGCCACTGTAATCAAAACAGTCTGGTACTGGCACAAGAACACACATATTGATCAGTGGAATAGAACTCAGAACCCGGAAACTGACCCATTTCATTATGGTCAATTAATATTTGACAAAGGAAGGAAGAACATACAATGGAGAAAAGACAGTTTCTTCAATAAATGGTGTTGGGAAAATTGGACAGGTACATGCAAAAAAGTGAAACTAGACCACCAACTTACACCATACTCAAAAGTAAATTCAAAATGGATAAAAGACTTAAATGTAACATGAAACCATAAAAATGCTAGAGGAAAACATAGGCAGCAAAATCTCAGAAATCTCTCTTAGCAATATGTTTGCTGATACATCTCCTACAATAAGATAAACTAAGGAGAAAATAAACAAGTGGAACTGCATCACAATGAAAAGCTTCTGCACAGCAAAAGAAACCACCAAAAAAACAAAAACGGAGCCCACTGTATGGGAGAACATATTTGCCAAAGACACATCTGATAAAGGGTTAATATCCAAAATATATAAGGAACTAATACAACTTAATGAAAGAAAGAAAAACAATCCAATTTAAAAATTGGTAAAGGAGGAGGAAACAAGATGCCATCATAGGGAATAGCTATACCCGCTGCCTCCCACAACCACATCAAAATTACAACTAAAATACAGAAGAACCATCACTCAGAACTTTTTGAAATCTAGCTGAAAAGAAGTCTTACAACCAGGGAAATGAAAAAGAATCGAGATTGCTGATTCCCACAGGTCTCTCCCCACCCTACCTGCAAGCTCATCCAAGTCATTTCCTGTGTTTTTTCTGTGCAAGTTGCCTCTCAAATCTTATGCTGAGGACTTTCCTAAACTCTCTCAAACAAGCAGCAGCATGCCCCATACGGCTTGATAAGTGGCCCCAGGCTTGGCACTAGTGGCAGTCTGCACTGGTTCATAGCTTGGCCTATCCAGGACAATGCCAAGCTCATCACAAGTAGCAGCCAACTACGGTTTCCTGTGTAGCTCATGCTGGGTAGCCCTGGGCAAGGCACTGGAAGAGGCTGGCATTATACCTCCCAGGAGGCCCCAGAGACAGTGCAACTGCTGGTCAGATTTGACCACGCTGGATTACAACCCGACCACATCCACGAGTGACACACTCAAGGGGCGCAGTTGGTGAATACCAAAGCACCCCTGAAATAAATCCTGCTCCAGAGGGATGTCTTCAGCACAACAGCTTTTTGGCTGTAGTTGCAGTGGGTCCTCACAGCTGATTGGTCTGGGAGTCAATTCCTCCCAGTAACACCAACAACAACCAAGGCTCAACTACAACAAGACAGTGCACACAGCCCACACAGGGGAATGCCTAGAAGGCCCAGTTCAGGTGACCTATTACACAAAGCCACTCTAAAAATTCCAGGAGACATAGCAACTCTACCTAATACACAGAAACAAACACCTGGGAGCAGCCAAAATGTGGAGGCAAAGAAACATGTCACAAAGGAAAGAACAGAAGAAATCTCCAGAAGAGGAACTAAATGACATAGATCCAAGAAAGCTATTAGATACAGAGTTCAAAATTTTGTTTATAAGGATGCTCAACCATATTAGTAAGAGTATTACGAAAACAACTGAGAAAACCGATGACATAATAAAGTACCAATTTGAAATGAAGGCTACACAAACTGAAATGAAGAATAATTTACAGGGAATAAACAGTAGAGTAGAGGACACTGAGAATGAAATCAGCAATTTGGAACATAAGGAAACAAAAAACACCCAACCAGAAGAGCAAAAAGGAAAAAGAATCCAGAAATAGGAAGATAGTATAAGGAGCCTCTGGCACAACTTCAAGGGGTCCAACATTTGTATTATTGGGGTGAAAGAAAGGGAAGAAAGAGAGCAAGAAATTGAAAACCTATTTGAAAAAATGACAGAAAACTTCCCCTACCTGGGGAAAGAAATAGACTTACAAGTCCAGGAAGCACAGAGGGTCCTAAACAAGAGGCCCACAGCAAGACACATCATAATTAAAATGCCAAAGGTTAAAGACAAAGAGAGAATCTTAAAAGCAGCAAGAGAAAAGCAATTAGTTACCTACAAGGGAGCACCCATAAGACTGTCAGCTGATTTCTCAACAGAAACTTTGCAGGGAGTGGCAAGAAGGGAGTGGCAAAAAATATTCAAAGTGATGAAAAACATGGAACTACAACCAAGATTGCTCTACCCAGCAAAGCTACCATTTAAAAGTGAAGGTCAGATAAAGAGCTTCACAGATAAGAAAAAGGTAAAGGAGTTCATCATCACCAGACCAGCACTACAGGAAATGTTGAATGGTCTTCTTTAAGAAGAAGCTAATGAACAAAAGAATCTGACAAAGTAAATAGGTCCAGAGACATTGACACAGCAACAAATGATCATATTTCAGAGGGAAGGGAGAAGGGAGGTGGAGGGTGGGAAGAGATTTACCAAGGAAGTTATATGCATATATGCATAAACCATGGACACAGTCAATAACGGGAGAGGGTGGGAGCTAGGTGGAGGGGTCAATTGGGGGGAAAAATGGGACACCTGTAATACTTTCGACAATAAAGATAAATTTTTTTACCTAAATAGACACTTTTCCAAAGAGGACATACAAATGGCTAAGAGACATATGAAAAAATGCTCAATGTCTCTAATCATCAGAGAGATGCAAATTAAAACCACAATGAGGTATCACTTCACAACAGAATAGCTGCCATCAACAAATCACAGAACTACAATTGCTGGTGAGGGTGTGGAGATAAGGGCTCCCTAGTACACTGCTGTTGGGAATGCAGAATGGTGCAGCCACTATGGAAAGCAATATGGCGTTTCCTCAAAAGATTAAAAATTGGCCTGCCATTTGACCCAGTGATTCCACTTCTAGGAATACATCCTAAGGCAGCGGAAACAACAATCACAAAGGACTTATGCACTGTTATGTTCATAGCAGCACAATTTACAATAGCTAAGATCTGGAAACAGCCCAAGTGCCCATCAGTAGATGAGTGGATAAAAAAGCTGTGGCACATTTACACCATGGAATACTATGCTGCTGTAAAAAAGAAAGATATTTTATCCTTTGGCACAGCATGGAGGGAACTAGAAAGTTTTATGGTAAGTGAAATAAGCCAGCAGAGCAAGACAAATACCACTTGTTCTCACTTATATGTGGAGTATAATAAACAAAATAAAGTGATGAACAAAGTGGATCCAGAGACATAGAAGCATGGAGCAGACAGAGGGATCTCAGAGGGAAGGTGGGAAGGGGGAGTGGGTGGGGAGGTATTAATCAAATAACTTCTATGTTTATAAGCATAACTCATGGACACAGACATTAGCATGGGGAAAGCCTGGGCCTGGGGTGGATATGAAGTGGAGGGGATCAGTGGGGATAAAAAGGTCACATCTGTAATAATTTCAACAATAAAGATATAAAAACTTAAAAAAAAAAAAAAAGACTCTGAGTAATAGCCTCTGGATGCTTTGAGTCTCTGCCTGATTTCCTTCTGGATCTTGGACTTCCAAAAGCAGACCTTGGTGCACATCTTGATTTCTTCCAAACATACCCAGCCCCAGCAGTGTAAATCAGAAGCTGTGAAGTGTGGAAAACTTAAACAAGGTACTCAATGTCAGTCACCACAGCACTTACATTGGCCTGCACCCGACATCATCCAAAAGACTGGGAGTCCTAGCATAGAAACAAATCCAAACAGGCAGCCAAAATGGAGAGGAAAAAAACAAGCCCCAAATGAAATAATAACAGAATTCTCCAGAAGAAGAGCTAAATGAAATAGAGATGAGCAGTCTGTCAGATATAGAGTTAAGAATACTGATCGTAAAGATGCTCAACAGCATGAGAAAATGTATGGAAACTAGGATGGAAATTAAGAATGGCATAGTAGAAATAAATAAAAAAACATTGGAAGAAATGAACAGCAGATTATGGGAAGCTGAGGATCAGATCAGTGAATTAGAAGGCAGAGTAGAAAAAAATCACTCAATCAGATACCCAGAAAGAAAAAACAAAAACAGGAGGACAGTTTAAGGGAGCTGTGGGACAACATGAAATGTAAGAATATTTGCATCATAGGAATGCCAGAAGATGTCGAAAGTAAGCAAAGGTTAGAGAACCTGTTTGAAGAAATAATGCAGAAAACTTCCCTAACCTGGTCAAAAAAAGTTACACAAGTTCAGGAGGCACATAGAGTCCCAAGCAAGAACCCAAAGAGACCCACTGACAGACACATCATAATTAAAATGTTAAAATCCCAAAACAAAGAGAGAATCTTAAAAGCAGCAAGAGAAAAGCAAGCTGTTACCTACATAGGAGCTCCCATAAGGCTGTTCACTGACTTATCATCATAAACTCTACAGGCCAAAAATGAATGGCATGAAGTATTCAAGGTAATGCAAACCTGGGTTCTGAAACCAAGAATACTCTATCCAGCAAGACTATCACTCAAGATAGATGGTGTAATAAAGAGTTTCCCAGACAAAAAAAAAAAAGCTAAAGGAGTTTATCAGGACCAAACCAGCACTGCAGGAAATGCTAAAGGAAATTCTGTAATTTGAAGTAGAAATAGAGAAAAAGAGAAATATAGACATAAATTATTAAAATGGCAATAAATATGTACCTATCAATAATAACCTTAATATAAATGGATTAAATGCCCCAATCAAAAGACATAGGGTAGCTGAATAGATAAGAAAACAATACCCAGCCCGGCCGGGTGTGGCTCAGCGGTTGAGCATCGACCTGGGATCCAGGCGATTGGTGTTCAATTCCCTGTCAGGGCACATGCCCGGGTTGCGGGCTTGATCAATGACTCTCTCATCGTTGATGTTTCTCTCTCTACCTCTCCTTTCCTCTCTCTGAGATCAATAAAGATATATTTAAAAAGAAAAGAAAAGAAAAGAAAACAATACCTAAATATATGCTGTCTATAAGAGACCCACCTCAGAACAAAAGACTCACATAGGCTGAAGAGAAAAAAAGAACTTCTGGAGGACTCTAAAGGAAAGATCAACAGCAATGCAGTCATAGTGGGGGACTTTAACATCTCACTGACTACTGGATAGATCTTCCAGACAAAAAGTCAACAAGGAAACATTGACTCTAAATGACACATTAGATCAAATGGATTTAATTGACATTTACAGAACATTCCACTCCAAAGCTGCAGAGTAGGCATTCTCCTCAAGTGCACATGGGACATTCTCAAAGACCACATGTTAGGACACAAAACAAGTCTATAAGTTCAAGAAGATTGAAATCATATCAATCATTTTCTTAGACATTTACACAATGGAATCCTATGCAGCTGTAAAAGCAAAAGATCCCTTACCTTTTGAGACAGCATGGTGGGACCTGGAGAGTATTTTGTTAAGCAAAATAAGCCAGTCAGAGAAAGGCAAGTGTCACATGATCTTACTTATATGTGGAATCTAGTAATCAAAATAAACCGATAAACAGAATAGATCCAGTGACATAGAAGCTTGGAACAGACTGACAAATCTCAGAGGGAAGGCTGTGGTGGGTCGGTGGAAGGGGAGAGATTAACATAAAAAGTATATGCCTAACCCATGGACACAGACAATAGTTGGTGAAGGCCTTGGGAGAGGGGTACAGGGGGGAGGGAATCAATGAGTGAGAAAAGGGGACATTTGTAATACTTTCAACATTAAAAATAAATTGAAAATAAATAAAAAGAAAAAACACATATATTCAAAAAATACATATCACACCTTAATTCATCTACATAGTCAAAATAAGGCCGACATATGGGCTATTAAAAATCTTTCATTTGAATGGTTTCCTCTTTAACTATCCATTATATTGGTAATCTATAATTCTCCCCTTTAAATCTTGAAGAACCTTGCTAAATAGTTATCAATTATATTATTTTCAAATAATGAATTTTATCATGGCTTTTCCTATAACAACTGTTTTTTATTTCATTTATATCTTTTAGTCTCTATTATTTCCTTCCTTCTACTTTTTTTGGAAATATTTTGTAGTGTTTTATTTGAGTTGAAACAATCATAGATATATTTTGATTATGTTATATGTTCATTTAAAGTCAAAACATTTCACTCTAAGCACTGTTTCATTCTAATGTCATTTTTTCTCTATGAAATTATTATAATTTTCTTTATCTAATGTATGTTGGTAAATTATGAGTTATAAGTTACATAAAGAGTAGAACACACAAAAATGTTTATTGAAATGCTACATATATAAATCATAAACATTCCACACATTTTTGCTGTTGTTTTGTGTATATCTTTGTGTTATTTCATTTTATTCCCATTATTTTCATGAGTATTGATGCTAGGCATTTACTTTTTTTTCTTCTCTTACATTCTTCTACTCTGTCACCCAGTCCCCCAACTCCCACCTATCTGGCAACCATCAGTTTTATATATGTAAGTCTATTTCAGTCTTATTTGTTTATTTATATTGTTCCTTAGACTCAACATATAAGTGAAATCATGTTATTTGTAATTTTGCCTGACTTATTTCACTTAGCATGATACCCTGTAGGTCCATTCATGTTGTTACAAATAATAAGATTTCATTTCTTTTTTATGGCTGAGTAATATTCCATTGTATAAATATACCACTTTCTCTATATCAACTTGTCAATTAATGGGCACTTAGGTTGCTTCGATGTCTTGCCTATTAAAATACTGTTGGAATAAACAGGCATATGTATCTATTCAAATTAGTGTTTTTGATGCTTTGGCTAAATATCGAGAAGTAGAATTGCTGGATCATAAGGCAGTTCCCTTTTTAACTATTTGAGAAACCTACATACTGTTTTCCATAGTGGTTGAGCCAATTTGTATTCCCACCAACAGTGCACAAGTGTTCCCTTTTCTCCACATCCTCGCCAATAATTGTTGTTTGTTGATTTATTGATGATAGGCGTTCTGACCGGTATGAGGTGATACCTCATTGTGGTTTTAATTTACATTTTTCTGATGATTAGTGACATTGAGCGCCTTTTCATACATCTATTGGCTATCTGTATGTCCTCTTTGGAGAATCATCTATCCAGATCCTCTGCCTATTTTTAATTGGATTATTGGGGTTTTTTGGTGTTACATTTTATCAGTTTTTGAAAATAAATTTTAGCTATTAACTTCTCATTGGATACATCATTGGCAAATATTTTCTCCCAATTGGTAGGTGTGTTTTCATTTTGTTGGTGGTTTTCTTTGTTGGTGGATAAATCTTTTTTAAAAATTTATCTCTATTGTTGAAAGTATTACATATGGCTCCCTTTCTCTCCCCATTGATCCCCTCCACCCCACATCCACCCCCACCCCCACCACCAGACCTTCCCCACACTATTGTCTGTGTCCACAGGTCATGCATACATACATATTTAGTTTGATGTAGGTTCATTTGTTTATTTTTTCTTTTGTTTCTCTTGACCGAATAGATACATCAACAAAAGTATTTCTAAGAGCAATGACAGAGAGTTTACCGCCTATGTAATCTTCTAGAATTTGTATGGTTTTGAGTTTTACATTTAAGTTTTTAATCCATTTTGAGTATATATGGTGTAAAAAAGTGGTCTAGTTGAATTTTTTGCATATATCTGTTCAGTTTTCCAAACACAATTTATTGAGTAGGTTGTTATTCTATTCTATATTCTTGCTTCCTGTGTCATATATTAATTGACCATACACAAATAAGTTTATTTCTGGTTAATCACCTTTTCTTAACTTTTAAAAAAATTTATCTTTATTGTTGAAAGTATTACAGATGTCCCATTTTTCCCCCCAATTGACCCCCACCATCTGGATCCCACCATCTCCCCAGCCCTTCACCCTGTTATTGACTGTGTTCATGGGTTATGCTTGTATGCATATAATTTCTTTGGTTAATCTCTTCCCACCTTCCACTCTCCTTCCCTCTTTCCTCTGAAATATGATTGTCTGTTGCATGCATCAATGTCTCTGGATCTATTTAGTTCACCAGATTCTTTTGTTCATTAGCTTCTTCTTAAAGAAGACCCTTCAACTTTTCCTGTAGTGCTGGTATGGTGATGATGAACTCCTTTAGCTCTTTATTGTCTGAGAAGCTCTTTATGTGACCTTCAGTTCTAAATGATAGCTTTGCTGGGTAGAGCAATCTTGGTTGTAGTTCCATGTTTTTCATCACTTTGAATATTTCTTGCCACTCCCTTCTGGCCTGCAAAGTTCCTGTTGAGAAATCAGCTGACAGTGTATGGGTGCTTCCTTGTAGGTAACTAATTGCTTTTCTCTTGCTGCTTTTAAGATTCTCTCCTTGTCTTTAACCTTTGGCATTTTAATTATGATGTGTCTTGCTGTGAGCCTCTTTGAGTTCCTTTTGTTTGGGACCCTCTGTGCTTCCTGGACTTGTAAGTCTATTTCTTTCCCCAGGTAGGGGAAGTTTTCTGTCATTTTTTCAAATACGTTTACAATTTCTTGCTCTCTTTCTTCTCCTTCTGGCATCCTAATAATATGAATGTTGGGCTGCTTGAAGTTGTGCCAGAGGCTCCTTATACTATATTTCTATTTCTGGATTCTTTTTTTCTTTTTGCTCTTCTGGTTGGGTGTTTTTTGTTTCCTTATGTTCCAAATTGCTGATTTCATTCTCAGTGTCCTCTACTTTACTGTAGATTCCCTGTAAATTATTCTTCCTTTCAGTTCATGTAGCCTTCATTTCAAATTGGTACTTTATTATGTCATTGTTTTTCTCAGTTATTTTTGTAACACTCTTAATAATATGGTTGAGCATCCTTATAAACAAAATTCTGAATTTTGTATCTGTTAGTTTGCTTGGACCTAGTTCGTTTAGTTCCTCTTCTAGTGATTTCTTCTGTTCTTTCCTTTGTGACATGTTTCTTTGCCTCCACATTTTGGCTGCTCCCAGGTGTTTGTTTCTATGTATTAGGTAGAGTTGCTATGTCTCCTGGAATTTTCAGAGTGGCTTTGTGTAATAGGTGTCCTGTAGGGTTCAGTGACTCAGCCTCCCCAGTCACCTGAGCTGGGCCTTCTAGGTGTTCCCCTGTGCAGCCTGTGTGCACTGTCCTATTGTAGTTGAGCCTTGGTTGCTGTTGTCATCACTGGGAGGACTTGATCCTCAGACCAATCAGCTGTGAAGACCATTTGCAACTACAGCCAAAGAGCTGCTGTGCTGGAGACACCTCTATGGATCAGGATTTACTTCAGTGGAGCTTTGATGTTCACCAAGTGCCCCTCTTGAGTGTGTGACTCATGGATGTGGTAGGGTTGTAATCCAGCATGGTCAAGTCTGACCAGCAGGTGCACTGTCTCTGGGGCCTCCCTGGAGGTGCAAAGTCAGACTCTGTCAGTGTTTTGCCCAGGGCCACCCAGCATGAGCTACAAAGCAAAATGTAGTTGGCTGCTGTTTGTGCTGGGCTTGGAGGTGTCCAGGAAAGGCCAAGCTATGATCCACTTATCAAGCCATATGGAGCACACTGCTGCTTGTTTCAGAGATTTTAGGAAAGTCCTAAGCATGAGGCTTGAGAGGCCACTTGCATAGAAAAGCCACTGAAAATGGCTAGGATGAGCTTGCAAGTAGGAAGGGGCAGGTCTCCGGGAATCACCAGGGCAGGGCCAAAGTGTGAGTCAGGTGCTGGAGATTCAAATATGGTGTCTGCCTGCCAGCTGTGTGTGGAGAGAGCTCACCAAAGGAGCGATGGCTTTCTGGTGCCAGCTTTTCTGTCTGGGAGGAAGCTGCCCCTCCAGCTCTCTCCTCAATTTCAGGCAGATTAGTTCCTCCCCAAGTATCCCAGGTTCCTTTCAAGCTGCTGCCCAGCACTGGAGCTCAGAGGGACTGTGTCTGAGTCAATGTGTTGGCCCTTTAAGAGAAAAGCCTGGGGCTCCTGCAGCTTCCAGGACCCTCAGCAACAGTCTCTGTTGGTTTGACAACCTGAAGTTGTGGGGATTTGTCTTCCCAGCCTTGGAGCCCTGGCCTAGGGGCCTGATGTGGGGCTGGGACCTATCATTCCTTGGGGAAACCTCCACTGCTTAGATATCCCTCCTGATTTTAAACTGTGGAACCAGGTATGGGCCCACAGCTGGGTCTCCGAGATTCAGCCCCGATCCACCCGTGTCTCCGCTGCTCCTACTGGTCTGGATGCTTCCTTCTTATAGTGCTTCTGTTCACCTAGATTTCAGAAGGTTCAGAGTGATAGTTGTTCTGTATTTTAGTTGTAATTTTGATGTGGTTGTGGGAGGCTGCGGGCGCAGCTGTTACCTACGCCGCCATCCTGTTTCTTCTCCTTAACTTTCTGAATGTCTCAAGAGAGTGATGACTTCTCTTTGTCCTCTATTTGGATATCTCATTTGGTGAAATGCTTGATCAAGACATTTGTAACAATGTTTTTGTTAATGTCTTTATTATTGTTAGGACTACAAGTTTTCTGAATGTTTTGTCAGATATATTTAAGAAAATATGTTTTAATTTTATTAATACATTTTTGATAAACAATTCCTTTTAATTGATGAATTCCAATTCATCAGTACTTTATGTGATGTTTCTTACTCTTTTTCTGTTCTACTTGTAGTTAAAAAATTATTTTCTAAAGATATTTTCTGTTTTTCTATAGATAGTACATTGGCCTTTTAAATTTGGGTCAAAAAAATCTTGAGTTTAAATTAATGCATAGTGTAAAGTAGAGATAAATAATAATTTTTCAATGAAATATATAGCAATTGTATTGCTTTCTATTATAGTTCCCCTTTTTAAATATTGAATGAACCTAATGCATATTTCAATTTTTGGAATTTCTTCTCTTCCAGTATTCCAAAAATCAAAACCATATTCTTTTAATAACTGTTATTTTATACTAATTCTGTAAAACTGGTAGTGTAAGTCTAAAAGAGTATCCTTATTCTTCAAATTTGCCTTGAATATTCCAATTATTATGATTTTACAGATGCACACATACATTAATTTGTTAGTTTACACAATCACAAAAGTTGATGAGTGGCATAAATTTTATTTTATTAAATACATATTTTTTAAATAGGCATGGTTTGAAGTTGGATTTTTTTCATTCATTAAACATGATATATATCACCAATTACTTAGGTATTTAATTTTTCTTAAAAACCATAGGAACTTGCATTTATGGTCTGGTATCAATATTATGGAAGTCATCACTTTATCCTAAGAAGTAAAAAGCTAAACAAGCTTAAAACAAACAAATCTTCTTAGATATGTCAGATAACTAAAGCAAACTCTTGCCCCCAAAACTGGAGCAACAGGCAAGCAGATAGGCAAAACCACAAGTTACTAGAGCAGAAACCCATTAGCAGAAACCTTTGAACCAACACCAGGGTAGAAAAACTTAAATTGAAATTGATGCATTATGGGAGGCATAATAGGAGGAAATGAGAGTTTAAAACTTCAAGAGGTGGTACAAACTTAGGGGGACACCTAACTTTTGTGAGTTTTACCTCTAGTAGCTCTACCAGGTTCTCACAGTGAATATCAGAGAAAAATTCTCTTGTGCAAAGAGAGGGGGGAAATAAGTATTTTGAAATATGCCACAAGGTTATATTCTTCTTAATGATTACTTCCCTCAAGCAAAACTATTTTACTGAAGTCTAACCTACTAGGGTTTTACCAGAGTCTAAAAACCTGCAGGGGAAAAAATACAATCTCAGTTCACTTTAGTTTTCCTCAAAAAAAGAGCAATACCTTACTCCAGCATTCTCTAGGCATCCTGTAGTACATAAGTGGGAAAAACAACTGAGAAGCACTCATGAAGTTAACAGCTGTCCCCCACAGCCAGGTGCTGTCATCAGTGTAGCTGCAATGTGTTGGAATGGGGTGTGTTGGGGAACTGGCCAGCTTCTTTTTTGTTTTGCCCTCCCAGTAATAGCAACCTCAGAACTCTGTGGGGTCTACCCTGCACACTGACCTCAGTGACCATCACAGAGTTCACCTTTTGTTCAGGGAAATCTTCAAGTTAGAAAAGTTTTCAACCATTATTCTTTAAATATACTTTTTTTCCTTTATTTAAGTTAAACTTATTGGGGTTACATAGGTTAATAAGATTATATAGGTTTTGAGTGTACAATTCTACAATACATCATCCGTATACTGCATTGTTTGCCCACTACCCAAAGTCAAATTTCCTTCTGTCACCACATATTTGACCCCCTTTACCCTCTGCTACCTCTACTTCCCTCTGGTAACAACCATAGAACAGAAAGACATATTTTTATCAATCTACTAGAGAAGTGCCACTCATACACAGATACCTAAATAGAAAAGAAATCCATCAAATACCATAAATAACCAAGGTAACAGGGCAACCCAGAAAGAAAATTTAAAAATCTCCAGAAAATAAACTTAAAGACACAGAAATATTTTATTTAAATGACAGAATTGAATATTGCAGTTCTGAAAAAAACTCAATGAGATGCAATAAAATTGATAAGCCATTGCACTGTGTTGGTATTTGTAATAATTGTGCAAGTCAGTAGTAGGTAAAACTGTGCCTTAGCACAAATCAAAGTGGCCCCGAAGTTTATTAGTAGATATGGCATTCATCATTGCTGTTACACTTGGTAACAAAACAAAACAAAACAAAACAGAATCGAATTTCAATTAAGAATGTCCTAGATAAAACAGTAAGATGACTGTGTTAAATCCTCACCTTTGAGTATATGCTTTGTTAATGTTCTATGATAAGTGAGAAGTACATATAAAGCACTTCTGCTGCATAATGTAGTATGACAATTGTCTCAAGAAAAATTATGTGTATGATTGATTGAAAAATAAAATAAAATAAATGCACAAAATAAGTACTTTTCCAAAAAGATTGAAACTTTAAAAAAGAACCAAATAGAAATCCTGAAGATGAGTAACTCAATGAAAAAGATAAAAAACGAACTAGTGATCTTAAGAAATACAGCTGACCAGATGGAGGAAAGAATTAGTGATATCAAATAAAGGAATCTATAAATGGTGCAGGGAGAAGAAGATAGAGACATGAGAATGAAAAAAAACCCTCTATGAGAAATATCTGACTCCATCGGGAAAAGCAACATAAGAATAATAGGCATACCAGAAGAAGAACAGAGGGAGAAAGAAACAGAGAGCCTATTCAAACAAATGGTTGAAGAGAACTTCCCAAGTCTATGGAAAGAGCTAGATCCTTGAGTATAAGAAGCAAACAGAATACCTAGTTACCTCAATTTAAAAAAGCGTTCTCTAAGGTACATTGTATTAAAACTGTGAAAAATTAGTGATAAGTAAATAATTCTCAAGGCAGAAATGGTAAAGGAAAGCCCATTAGATTATCATTGGATTTCTCAGCAGAAATCCTACAAGGTAGGAGCGGAATCAAATATTCAAATGACTGAAGGAAAGAAATGACCAGCCAAGAATAATATATCCAGCAGTTATCCTTTAGAAATGAAGAAGATATAAAGACTTTTCCAGATATACAGATGTTGAGAGAATTTACCACCAGAAGACCTCCACTGCAGGAAATACTCAAGAGGGTTTTTCTACCTGAAACAGAGCAAAAGGGCACAAAAGCTACCCGTAAGATCACCAACAGGCAGACAGAAGCAGGCTATTACAACCGTTTTCTAGAATAGGGTACTATACACTTAAATATCACATAAAAGCTAAAGGAGGTTAAAATGACATTTAAAAAGAAGAAATAACTACAGCGATATGTAAATGAACTCACAGCATAAATAGGAATACTCTGTGACAACAAAAACATAAAAGGGGAGGGGATAAAGATCTGAATTTGCGAAGGGGGATGGAGATTAGATGCAGTCACTAGATAAAAACCTATTGTATATATGAAATGTTCTTTTACACAAACCTAATGGTAAACACACACAACTAAGACACATAGGTTAATTTTTTTTTTTTAATTTGCCATTCTGATTGCATGATTTCTAATATTCTGTTTTCCAGGTTTCTAATCTGTTGTCAATCCCTTTTAATGTATTTTTATTTCAGTTATTGTAATTTTCATCTTTGATTGATTGGTTCTTCCATATATTTTCCTGTTGTTGAGATTCTCTCTGATCTTCTCTATTCTACCCTCAAGTTTGTTGAGCATCCTTATAACAGTTTCTTTGAATGCTTTATCAGGCAAATTACTTATCTTCATTTACAATTTTTCTCTGGGACCTTTTCTTCTTCCATCATTTGGGGCATACTCTTCTGTTTCTCCCTTTTGTTTTATTTTCTGTGTTTGTTCCTAAGAGTTACATGAAATAGCTCTCTCCCAATCTTGAAAAATGGTCTTGTGTAGAAGTGGCCTCTGTGTAAGCTGTGTGTTTGATGGTTTGGGCAGGCCAGTTAGGGTCACGTGTGGTGCCTGGTTTGCCACCTGGCCAGAAGTAGCCTGTTCCCTGCAGAGCCTGGTATACCCATGTGTGCAACAACTCTGTTTTTCCAGCTTTCCATGGCCACAATGGAGTTGTGATGGGCAACCTGATGTATGTGCACTTCCTTGCCCTTCTGATTTGGGTGGAACTCCCTGGTGTGTGGGTGGCATGCCCTGATACTTATTGTCTGTTGCCTGAACCTGGTCTGGGTGGGGCTGCTCTGTGTGTAAACATCACAGTCTCCTACTAGTTCCACACTTTTTCTGGATAGTGCAGTCCTGTGTGCATGCATTGCCATACCTTGTCAGTTCTGCAATTTCTCAGAGTGGGGCAGCCATATGTATGTACAGAGCAAGATGTTACTAATTCTGTACTTTCTGTGGATGGGGCAGTCCTGTGTGAGCAGACCTATGTGTGCATGCATCAAACCCTACTAGTTACATCTTTTCCCTGGGTGGATCAGCCCTGTGTGGATGTACATCAGCACCCTACTTGGTCTGCATTTTCTCTGGGTGAAGCATTCCTTTGTGCACATTTAGAGATACCTTACTAGTTATGCACTTCCTTTGGATGGAGCAGCCCTGTGTCTATGCTCTACAATGCCTTGCTAGTTCTGCACTTTTTCCAGGTCTAGCAGCTCTGTTCTGTTGTACCCTACTAGTCCCACACTTTCTCTGGACAGGGCAGCCTTGTGTGAGTGTATTACAATGCCTTTCTTGTTCTGCACTTTGAGTGGGACAACCCAATGTGTTCATGCAGCAGTGCACAACTATTTCCACATTTGCCCTGGTTGGGGTAGCTGTGTGCACTGGAGCACCCTGCTAGTTGTACACTCTGTCCAGGCAGGACAGCCCTATGTGTGCATGCAGCTTCGTGGGTATGCACAGAAGCACCGTGTTGTACCCACTGAATCAATTTCTGGACAGAGGGGCCCTTTTCATGTTTTCTGTGGCACTCAACTCTTCCTACTGAAGCTAAGTCCTGGAAGGGTGGCTGGGGATGTGCCACAGTGACTCTGCAAGTTGGCAAAAGCACCTGAATAGAGCTCTTGTCCACTATCCAAGTGCAAATGAAATGTAAATAATGATTATCTCTGGTACCTCTGGTTCTAAAGTACCCTCTGCTCCTGGAGTCCAATTGTGGTTCCCAAACCTTCCTTATGCAGTCCCTCTCTGTGTTACAGAAGCTGTTCAACTGCCCATAAGTTGTCTCTCAGAAAGAACTGCTCAAAATATAAGTTACATTAGATATGTCCTTGGTGGGGGAAAGCTCAGCATCGTCTTATGTTGCCATATTAAAGTCATCTCGCAATAATTACTTTAAATATAAATGGATTTAATTTTCCAATCAAATGACAGAGCTGATGGATGGATAAAAACAAATGATCTATGCCCAGCCGGCTTGGCTCAGGGGTTGAGCATTGACTTATGATCCAGGAGATTGTGTTTTGATTCCTGCTCAGGGCACATGCCCGGGCTGCAGGCTTGATCCCCAGTAGGTGAAGTGCAAGAGGCAGCCAACCAATGACTCTCTCATCATTAATGTGTCTATCTCTTTCTCTCCCTCTCCTTTCCTCTCTCTGAAATCAATAATGATATATTTTTAAAAATCCAAATGATCCAATGATATGCAGACACATAAGGAGATACACTTTAGCTTTAAGAACACACATATGTTCAAAATGAAGCTGTAGGCATCAAACTTCTTGTTTTCAAACTATGTTACAAAGCTGTAGTAACCAAAACATTATAGTATTAGCATAAAAACACACATATAGACCAATTAAACAGAATTAAGAGCTGAGAAATAAACCTACACATATATGGTCAATTAATATTTGACAAGAAAGCTGAGAAAAGTTAATGGGGTAAGGATAATCTTTTAAATAAATGTTGTTGGTAAACTGGATTATCACATGCAAGAGAATAAATTTAGACTCCTATCTTATGTCACTCACAAAAAAATACTCAAAATAAATTAAAATTTGAATGTTAGATCTGAAATCATACTATTCCTAGAAGAAAACATAGGGTAAAACTCTTTGACATTGGTTTTGACAATGACTTTTTCATATGACTCCAAAACTACAAACGACAAAAGCAAATATCAATAATGGGACCACATCAAATTAAAAAGCTTCCTCACATCAAAAGAAACAATCAACGTGGAAACACAACCTATGAAACAGGAGAAAATATTTACAAACATATATTAGATAAAAGATTAATATTTAAAATACATCAGGAAGACATACAACTCAATAAAAAAAAATCTCCAGTTAATACACAGGCACAATACTTTTATACATTGTTTACATGAAGACATATAAATGGCCAACAAGTATAAGAAAAGGAATTCAACATGACTAATCATCAGGGAAATGCACACCAAAGACACAATCAGATATCACCTCACACCTGTTAGCATAGCCATTATAAAAAAGACAGAGAAAACTAGCATGGCAAGAATGTGGACTAAAAGGAAACCATTTGTGTTGTTGGTCTAAACGTAAATTCATTAAGTTATTATGGAAAACAGTATGGAGATTCCTCAAAAAAGTGAAAATAGAACTTCTATAAGGTCTAGCAATCTTACATCTGGGTATATATCCAATGGAGGAAATAAAATAGCAATCTCAAAGAAATATCTGCACTTCTATGTTTATTGCAGTATTATTTACAATAACCAAGACATGGGCACAACCTAAAGTGTCCATTAGTGGATAAATGGATAAAAATAATGTGCTCATTGGTGCTCAGATATTTTTTTAACTGAAAAGCATTTGAATTAAAAGAAAAGAAGCTGTATAAATAAATACATCAAGGCCTAGTTCTCCTAGACTAAACTCCTGCTACTATTTTTAAAAGCTTAGTTACTATATATTAATATAATAATGATGGCACTAAAATTAAGGATGTTATTTTTGTTATGCTGATTATTTTATAACTGCAGTGCTAAATTAATAAAACAAAAGAGGAGTTTAAAAAAGAAAATCATAAGGAAGAAAGAATACATTTACATATTCTAGAAAAATACATATTTATTGAGAACAAATCTACACCTAAGGGGACCTACATGGTTCAAACTTGTGTTCACGGGTCAACTGTTTTATATATATATATATCTATATATATATATCTATATATATAGATATATATATATATATGTATGTATATAATTCAGTCATAAAAGGGAAATTCTGCCATTTGTGACACACAGATGAACCTTGAGAGCATTATATTAAGTGAAATAAGTCAGAAAAAGAAATACTGAATAATCTCACTTATATGTAAAATATTTTTTAAAAACTAAGCTCATAGGAACAGAGTAGAATGGTGGTTGCTAGGGGCTGGTATGTGGGGGAAATGGGAACGTATGGTCAAAGGGTATAAACTGCCAATTATAAGATGAGCTAGTTCTGAGGATTTAATTACAGCATGGTAACTATAGTTAACAACACTATCATACACTTGAAAGTTGCGAGAAGAGTAGATCTTAAATATTCTCACCAAAATAGAAATGGTAACTATGTGAGATGATGGATGTTTTAACTAACCTTATTGTGGTAATCTTTTCTCAGTAAAAATGTATAACAAATCATCACATTTATACTTTAAACTTACACAATATATTATGTCAATTTTATCTCATAAAGCTGGGTAAAAAAAGAGAAAAGTGATGGAGAAAATTGATGAAATCAAAATTGTTTTGGTAAGAACAACAAACTTAATCAACCACTAATAAAACTGATCAGAATTTTTTTATTGAATTTATTGGAGTGACATTAGTTAATAAAATCAGACATGTTTCAGGTATACAATTCTACAATACACCGTCTATATACTGTATTGTGTGTTTATCACCCCATGTCAAGTCTCCTTCCATCACCATTTATCCCCCCCTTTATAAAACTGAGAAGACACATATTATATTAGGAATGAGAAAGGGAACATAATTAAAGATACTACAGAAATTACAGGATAGAGTGATGTCAGCCACATGGGGATGTGAGAGGACTTCCAGGTCTCATCCATTGAAGTTACAAATTGCATAGCTATAATTCAACAAATGATTCCCTGCTCAACACACAAACATGTCTGAGAGATCCACACATTGAGACATATGGAGGTCAGCGTATCAGAGCAAATAGGGGAGACAGGATGGGGGAAGGACAGGGATGGGAAACACAGATGCAATTTGGTGCTTGCTGCCCTACCAGCAGACATGATAGCGGTGAAAGGTGAGGGTGCAACTCACACTGGGCAAACTGGAGGGGCAAAGAATGTAATCGGGCTTGGGTGGCCAGAACACATTGGGGCTAAGCCCAGAGTAAGGACCAGAAAAGCAGTGCAAAGGGTGGCAGTGTTCCATAAAACCACCATCCGTGGACAAAGAAATACAAAGATGCAGAAACTTGCCTCTGATCTTCCTGTAGCTCACCTGGCAGTAAAATCTTCAAGTGACAGATTGTGAAAAAGCAGAAAACAACTTTCCAGCCTAAGTGATCTGCATTCATTGCAGCTAAACCCACTAGAAAGAGTAGAAATGCTGACATGTGCACTCACTTCCCTGTGAACAAGCCCTCCCCCACCCATAGCTGCAGAGCCTGGTAGAGGCAGTTGGATCAAGTCAGACAGAGTGGCTCTGCCAGTGGCTTCTTGGCTACTGGAAGGAGGTGCTGGGAACACACAAGCCAGAAAAAACATAACTTGCCATTTTTCCCCACAGGGGTGGTGCCTCAAGACCAAAGTTATTGAGTCATAAAAGGACACCCACTTCCTCAGTGAATACGGAGTGTTCTCCAAGGCTGAGGCAAAAAGCCCCACCGAGATCCCTGAAACCGCAGTAGTGCAAGAGAAAATAAAAACTTGCATTTCAGCACCACCTACTGGAAAAGAAAAGAAAGACCTCTACAGTGAAGAGTGAAATACAGTACTTTAAAAATTTAAAATAAAATTAGATTTCATTCTCACAAATGCCCAGGCAGAGAAATAATGCATCAGGCACAATGAATAGCCAAGAAAATAAAGGGGTTGAGAAAGAAAATGAAAAATCACCAAAAAGTAAACTTATAGAAGACTGTGATTTAATGACAGAATTCAACATTACAGTTCTGAAAAAACTTAACAAGATACAAGCAAACTCCGAAAAGCATTTCAACAGGATCAGAAATAAAACCAATGAACAAATAATGTACTTTACCAACAAGAATTAAGCTATAAAAAACTGAAATTCTGGAGTTAAAGAACTCAATAGTGAGATCAGTTATGAATGAGCGAGCATAGGAAATAGGCCAGAACAGATTAATGAAAGAATTAGTGATATTGAAGATAGAAATCTAGAAATGACTCGGGTCATGTTGAAGGAAACTATCAACAAAATGTATGGGAGAACATATTAACCAATGACACATCGGATAAAGGGTTAATATCCAAAATATATAAGGAACTTATACAATTTAACAAAAGGAAGACAAACAATCCAATTTAAAAATGGGCAATGGACCTAAATAGACACTTCTCCAAAGAGGACATACAAGTGGCTAAGAGACATATGAAAATTGCTCAATGTCGCTAATCATCAGAGAGATGCAAATTAAAACCACAATCAGGTATCACTTCACACCTCTCAAAATGGCTAACATCAATGAGTCAACAAATTGCAAGTGCTGACGAGGGTGTGGAGAAAAGGGCACCCTAGTACACTGCTGATGGGAATGCAGACAGGTGCAGCCACTATGGAAAGCAGTATGGAGTTTCCTCAAAAGATTAAAAATTGACCTGCCATTTGACCCAGTGATCCCACTTCTAGGAATATATCCTAAGGAACCCCAAACACCAATTGCAAAGAACTTATGCACCCCTGTGTTTAAGCAGCACAATTCACAATAGCTAAGATGTGGAAACAGCCCAAGTGCCCATCAGTAGATGAGTGGATAAAAAAGCTGTGGTACATTTACACCATGGAGTACTATGCGGCTGTGAAGAGGAAGGACCTTTTGGCCTTTGGCACAGCATGGAGGGAACTAGAGAGTATTATGCTAAGTGAAATAAGCCAATCGGAGAAGGCCAAGTACCAAATGATCTCGCTTATATGTGGAATATAATAAATAAAATAAACTGATGAACAAAGTGGATCCAGTAACATAGAAGCTTGGAACAAATTGAGGGATCTCAGAGGGAAGGTGGGGAGGGGTGTGTGGGTGGGGAGAGATTAGTCAGGGAACTTGTATGTTTATGGGCATGGCCCATGGCTGTGGACATTGGTGTGGGAAGGGCCTGGGGGTGGGATGGATGTGTGGTGGAGGGGATCAGTGGGGTTAAAAGTGGGACATCTGTAATGGTCTCAACAATAAAGATAAAGAAACATTTTTTTAAAAGGAGAAAATCAAGAGTAAAAAATGAAAACATTGTGCAAAAACTATTTGATGCCATTAGAAAGAGCAGTATAAGAATAATGGTAGCCCTAACCAGTTTGGCTCAGTGGTTAGAATGTCAGCCTGCAGACTGAAGGGTCCCGGGTTCAATTCTGGCCAAGGGCATGTTCTTCTGTTGCAGGCTAGATCCCTGGCCCAGGTCGAGGTGAGTGCAGGGGGCAACCAATCAATACACATTGATGTTTCTCTCTCTGAAAAGCAAAGGAAAAAAATATCCTTGGGTGAGGAATAATAAAAAAAAAAGAAGAAGAATGGTGTACCAGAAGAATAAGAGAGAGAGAAGAAAACAAAGAGCCTATCCAATCAAATAATTTATGAGAACTTCCAAAACTTTTGGAAAAAACTGCATACTTGAATTCAAGAAGCTAACAGAACATCTAACTATCTCAATTTAAATAAGTCCTTCTCCAAAGAACACTGTATTAAAACTGTCAAAAAATAATGACAAAGAAATAATTCTCAAGGTAGCCAGAGAAAAGAAGACAGTAACCTATAAATATTATTAGCAGATTTTTCAGCAGAAACACTACAAGCTAGGAGAAAGTAGAATCAAGAATTCAAAGTATTAAAAGGGAGAAATGACCAGCTAAGAACACTATATCCAACAAAGTTATCCTTTTGATATAAAGGCAAAATAAAGGTTTTTTTCCAGACATTCAAAAGCTAAAGGAATTTCCCAGCACAAGACCTCTATTACAAGAAAAGCAGAGAAGAAACAAAAAGAAAAAAGGATACAAAACTGTGAGTAAGATGGCAGATAGAAACAGGAAATCACAACTCTTGTTCAGAATAGGGTATTAAACACTTAAATATATAATAAAGGTTAAAGGAGGTAAAAAGCATTTTTTATTGAATTTATTGGGATGATATTGGTTTGCAAAACCACACAGGTTTAAAGTGTGCAGCTCAATAAAATATCATCTGCACATTGCATTGTGTGTACATGGTCCCAAGCAGTCTCTTTCCATCTCCATTTCCCTCCCCCAACCTTTGCCCGTCTCCACCCAGCCCCCACCCTTTTTCTCTTTGGCCATAACCACACTGTTGTCTGTGTCTATGGATTATACATATATGTTCTTTGGTTAATCTTCTCACCTTCTTTTATCTACTCCCCCAACCCCTTCCTCTCTGACAGCTGTCAGTCTGTTCCATGTATCCATGTACCTGTTTCTGTTTTGTTTGTCAGTTTTATTTTGTTCATTAGATTCCACATATAAGTGTGATCATATGGTATTTGTCTTTTTCTGATTAGCTTATTTAACTTAGTATAATAATCTCCAGGTGCATCCATGCTGTCCAAAAAAATTACGATATCCTTTTTTTTGGATAAAAAAGCTGTGGTAGCCTGGCCGACATGGCTCAGCAGATGAACATTGACCTATGATCCAAGAGGTCGCAGTTCAGTTCTTGGTCAGGGCACTTGCTCAGGTTGAGGGCTGGATCCCCAGTAGGGGGCGTGCAGGAGGCAGCCAATCAGTGACTCTCATCATTGATGTTTCTATCTCTCTCTCTCTCTCTCTCCCTATCCCTTCCTCTCTCTGAAATCAATAAAGATATATATTTTTTAAAAAGTTGTGGTATATTTATATAGTTAAATACTACTGTACCATTTAAAAAAGGTAAAAAGCATTTTTAGAAAGAAGACAATAGCTACTGCAATTTGTAAATGAACAAACAGCATATAAAGGGATAATTTATAAAACAAAAATATAATAGGTCAAAGGTGGAAGGACTGAACTTGCACAGATAAAGATAGGATGCAGTCAGAAAAAAAAGGACTATTGTACATATGAAACTTTTATTGCATAACCCTAATGTTAGTTACAACAAAAATTTATAACTGAGACACATAACATTAAAAAAAAGGAATGAAGGAAAATATCACAGAACACCACAAACTAAAATAACAGGCAGAAACACAAAAGAAACAATGGAAACACAGAACTATCATAAAACAACAGATAAAATGTGTAGAGGAAATCGTTATATATCAGTAATCACCATAAATGTAAATGGACTTAACTCACCACTTAAAAGTCACAGAGCCCTGCTGGGCATGGCTCAGCAGTTGAGCATTGACCTAGGATCCAGGCAATCGGGGTTCGATTCCCAGTCAGGGCACATGCCTGGGTTTGGAGCTCGATCCCCAGGCGGGGGCATGCAGGAGACAGCCGATCAATGACTCTCTCATCATTGATGTTTCTCTCTCTCTCTCTCCCTCTCCTTTCCTCTCTCTGAAATCAATAAAGATATATTAAAAAAAAAAAAAGTCACAGAGTAGCGAGTTGTATCGAAAAACAAAACACAGCCATATGCTGGCTTCAAGAGACACATGTCAACTGCAAGGACAAACATAGACTTAAAGAGGAAAATGATAATTCAAGGAAATAGTCTCCAGAGAAAAGTGGGTATAGCTGTGCTTATATCAGACAAAATATATTTAAAGATAAAAAAATGTAACAAGCCCTCACTGGGTGGCTCAGTTGGTTGGAACATTGTCCCATACAACAAAAGGCTGCAGGTTCAATTCCAGTCAGGGCATATACATAGGTTGCTGGTTAGAGTGCATGCAGAAGTCAACCAATATTTCTCTTTCACGTGATGCTTCTCTCTCTCTCTCCCTCCTTTTCTCTAACATCAGTAAAAGCATATCCTCAGGTGAGGATTTTTAAAAAATGTAATGAGACAAAGATACACATTTTATGACGACAAAGGGATCGATACATCAAAAAGACATAACAATTATTAATATATCTACACCCAACCTGGGAGCACCAATATGTATAAAGCAACTACTAACAGAACTAAAGGAAGAAACTGACAAATATACAATTATAGTAGGGGATCTAAATACCCCATGGACAGCTATGGATAGATCATCCCAACAGAAAATCAGTAAGAAAGTATCGACCTTAAAGGACATATTAGACCAAATAGACACAATCAATATTCACAGAACTTTTCATCCCAGAACACCAGAGTACACATTCTTCTCTAGTGCACACAGTAATTCTCAATGATAGACCATATGTTGGGGCACAAAACTAGCCTCAACAAATTCAAGAAAATTGAAATCATACCAAGTATATTCTCTAACCACAGTGCTTTGAAACTGGAAGTCAACTGAAAAAAGAAAGTTGGAAAAACCACAAATAACATGCTACTAAACAAAGACTAAGGCATACAATAAATAAGAGATCAAAAGATACATAGAGTCCAGTGAGAAGAACAATAAAAAATATCAAAATTTGGAGGATACGGCAAAAGCAGTAATAAGATGGAAGTTTATTGCATTACAGGCCTACTTCAAAAAACAAGAAAAACTTTTGAATAAACAACGAAACACATCACCTTAAAAAACTAGAAAAAGAACAAATGAAAGCCAAAATCAGTAGAAGGAAGTTAGTGATAAAAATTAGAGCAAAATTAAACAAAATAGAGAACAAAAGAACATTAGAAAAAAATTAATGCAACAAAGAGATGCTTCTTTGAAAAGATCAATAAAATCGATATATGTCTGGCTAAACTCACTAAGGAAAAGAGAGAAGACTCAAATAAAAAAATCAGAAATGAAAGAGAAGTTACCACAGACATCACAGAAATACAAAGGTATATACCAGAATTCTATAAAAGATTATACACCAACAAATTCAATAACCTGAAAGAAATGGTCAAGTTTTTAGAACTATATAACCTTCCTAGACTGAATCATAAAGAACTAGAGAATTTAAATAGACTCATCAACAATGAGGAAATTGAAGCAATCATCAAAAACCTCCCTGCCCGGCCAGGTGTGGCTCAGCAGTTAAGCGTCGACCTAGAATCCAGGAGACCTGGGTTCGATTCCCGGTCAGGGCACATGCCCGGATTGCGGGCTCTATCCCCAGTCGGGGGCATGTAGGAGGCAGCCGATCAATGACTCTCTCATCATTGATGTTTCTATCTCTCTCTCTCCCTCTCCTTTCCTCTCTCTGAAATCAATAAAGATATATTAAAAACAAACAAACCTCCCCAAAAGTGAAAGTTCAGGAACAGATGGCTTCACTAGTAAATTCTACCAAGCATTCAAAAATTTAATACTTAATCCTCTTAAAACTCTTCCAAAAAAATGAAGAGGTAATACTTCTTAATTCATATTATAAGGCCAACACGAAAACCTGGCAAGGATAACACATGAAAACAATTACAGACCGATATCTCTAATGAATGCAGATGCAAAAATCCTAAACAAAACACTGACAGATTGAATAGAATACATTAAAAAGATAATACATCACGATTAAGTGTGTTTGTTTCCAGAGGCACAAGAATGGTTCAACATACAAATATCAATCAATGTGACACACCACATTTACAAATTAAAGAATAAAATCATATCATATCAATAGTTGCAGAAAAATCATTTGAAAAGATACATCCATTTATAATTAAAACACTCAATAAAATAAGTATAAAAGAAAAGTACCTCAACATAATAAAAGCCATGTATGACAAACCCTTAGCTAACAGTATACTCCATGGCAAAAAACAAAAACTTTTTTTTTAAGATCAGAAACAAGACAAGGATGCCCACACTCAGCACTGTTATTCAACATAGCATTAAAAGTCCTAGCCAGAGCAATCAGGCAAGACAAAGAAATAAAAGGCATTCAAATTAGAAATGAAATCGTAAGATTGTCACTTTTTGTCAATAACATGATTCTATAGAAAACTTTAAAGACCACCAAAAACTATTAGAAATTAAAAATACAGTAAAGTTATAGGATGCAAAATCAATTTACAAAAATCTGTTGCTTTTCTATACACTCACAATGAAATATTAGAAGAAGTGAAGAAAACAATTTCATTTTCAATTGATACACAAATAATAAAATATCTAGGAATAAACTTAACAAAAGATATGAAGGACCTATACACTGAAAATTATAAGATATTGTTGAAAGAAATTGAAGAAGACACAATGAAATGGAAAGATATTTCATGTTCATGCATCAGAAGACTCAACATAGTTAATATCACCAGATTACCTAAAGCAATATACAGACTTCATGCAATCCCATCAAAATCTCAATGGCATTTTTAAAGAAATAGAACCAAAAAAATCATCAAGTTTGTATGGGAAAACAAAAGACCCTAAATAGCCAAAGCAATCCTGGGAAAAAAGAACAAAGCTCTAGGTATCACACTCTGACTTCAAATTATGCTACAAAGCAACAATAATCAAAACAGTGTGGTGTTGGCAGAGAACTGGTCACATAGACTAATGGAACCCAAAAATAAACCCACAAATATATGGGCAAGTAATTTTCAACAAAGGAGCCAAAAACATAAAATGGAGAAAATAAAGCATTCTTCAATAAATGGTGCTGGGAAAATTGGAAAGCCACATGCAAAAGAATGAAATTAGACTGCTAATTGAAATCATACACAAAAAATAATGAAAAAAGGATTAAAGGCTTAAATATGAGTCCTGAAACAATAAAATGAATAGAAGAAAACAAACATAGGTACTGAACTTATGGACCTTCATCTTACAGAGAATTTTATGAATTTGTCCCCAAAATCAAGGGAAGTAAAATAAATTAAAAAATGAATGGGACTGCATCAAACTAAAAAGCTTTTGTACAACAACAACAAAAATCAACAAAACAAAAAGGCAAACAACCTCATAGGAGAAGATATTTGCAATCAATACTTCTGGTAAGGAGCTAATATCCAAAATATATATAGAACTCATACAACTCAACAAACAATCTTATTAAAAATGGGCAGAGGATCTGAACAGACAAGTCTCCCAAGAAGACATAAAAATGGCCAACAAACATAGGGAAAGATGCTCAACTTCACTAGCAATAATGGTAATACAAATGAAAACCACAATGATATATCTCCTCACATCTGTCAGAATGATTATTATCAATAAAACAAGAAATAATAGGTGTAGGAGAGTATGTGAGGAAAAAGGAACCCTCATACACAGCTGGTGGGAATGTAAATTGGTATAGCCACTATGGAAAACAGTATGGAACGGCCTCAAAAAATTAATAATAAAGCGACCACATGCCCAACAATCCCTCTTCTGTGTATCTACCTATAAACATTTATTCGCAATGATATATGTACTCCTTTGTTCATTGCGGCATCACACATGATAGCCAAGATATAGAAGCAACCTAAGTGTCCTTCAATGGATAACTGGATAGATAAAGAAAATGTAATATATACAATGGAATACTATTCATCCATGGCATAGGATGAAATAGCCATTTGCCATAACATGGACGGATCCTGAAAGTATCATGCTAAATGAAATGAGTCAGATAGAAAAAGACAGGAACCATATGATTTCATTAGTATGTGGGATATAAAACAGAAAGCAACAAAAGAACAAACAAAATAAACAAAATACTCAGAGACACAGACAACAGTATGGTGTTACTACCACTACCAGAGGGGAAGGGAGTTTGGGGGAAGGTTGAATAAGGTACAGGGTTAAATATATGGCGAAGGAGGGAAACTACGTTTTGGGTGGTGAACACACAATGCAATATATAACTGATGTGTTTTGAAATTGTACACTTAAAACATACAATGTTATTAATCAATGTCACCCAGATAAATTTAATAAAAAACATTACTTACAAAGGAAAAAATAAATGATATAAGAATAGCATAAACAATATTATACCAATAATTTTGGTAAGTTAGATAACAAAATGAAAAAATTCTTTGAAAAGCACAAACCACCAAAGCTCACCCAAAAAGAAATGCATTATTGTATATCCCTATATGTATTTAAAATTTTCATTTTGTAGTTAAAATTCTTTGCACACAGAAAAATCCAGGCCCAAATGGCTCTACTAGTAAATTCTACTAAACCCACCTGGAAGAAATACTACCAATTCTACAAATATGCTTCCAGATCATTAAAGAAGAAAGAACCCTTACTAAGTCATTATGCTGACCAAAAAAAAGACATGTTAAGAAAATTACAGCTCAATGTCTCTCATGTTCATCTACACAAAAATTCTTAACAAAATGTTAGCAAATAAAATTCTATCGCATATAAATTATATGATATAACATGATCAATTTAACCTAGAAAGGGAAGGCAAGATTGGTTTAAGACACAAACATAAATCAATGTACTTCATGATATTAACAGATTAAAAAAGAAAAATCATATGATAGTCTCAATGGATGCAGAAATAACTTATGTTAAATTCTAACATTTTCACCAAAAAAATAAAAAATTTAAAAAAAACACAAAAAGTAAAAACAAGCAAAAGGGTTAAAAAAGAAAAAAACAAGGAAAAAGGAAATTCTAACACTTTTTCATGGTTAAAAATTGTCAGCAAACTGGGATTTCATTTATTTATTTACTTACTTACTTATTTATTTATTTATTTTTAGAGAGGGGGGTAAGGGAGAGAGAGAAACATCGATTTGTTGTTCCACTTATTTATGCATTCATTGGTTGATTCATGAACATGCCCTGAGTGAGATAAACCCGCAACCTTAGTGTATGGGAACAACTCTCTAACCATTTAGATACCCAGCCAGGGCTAGGATTTCCTTTAACTGTATAAAAGGCAGCTACAAAAATTCCTACAGCTATTATACTCAAAGGTGAAAGATTTAATGCTAAAAGATTCAGAACAAGGAGAATACTTCTACTATCACTACTTCCACTGTCACTACTTCTATGCAATGTAATAAAGCAAGAAAGTATTATCTACTGAGGAAATCCTAATGACTCTTTTAAAAAATCTGCTGTAACTGATAAGTTAGTGTGTCAATGTCTTGGTATGCAAACTCGATACTCAAAAAAATACAATTGCATTTGTATATTCTAACAAATAACAATAATAAATTAAAATTATAAAAATATTTTACAATAGTTTCAAAAATGTTAAATACTTAATAAATTTGACAAAATCTGCAACACTCATATATGGTAACCTAGAAAACATTGCTGAGAGAAAATAAGCCCAAAATATATGAAAAAAATATACTGTGTTCATTAACTAAAATACTCTAGGTTGTTAATATGTCTTTACTCACCAAACTGATGTATAGATTCAACACAATTCTATTAAAAATTCCAGCAGATCTATGTTGAAATCGAAAAGCTGATTCTAAAATTCATGCAAACATGCAAAGGATCTATAATAGCTAAAACAATTTGAACAAAATCAGCAAAGTTCGAGAACTTACACTACCTGATTCTGAGACTTATTATTAAGCTATAATAAGACAATATAGTATTAGCATATATATTAGCATATAGATAATAGAGTTGAGAAATAGACTCACATATATAATCAATTGATATTAACATTATGTTCCAATGCAACTTAATGGGGAAAGGATAACCTTTTCAACAAATGGTGCTGGAGTAATTGGATTGACATATAGAAAAATATTGCATCTAAAAACTTATAAATAAAACATTTACATATCATACAGTAATTAATATAGGATTTGTATCCAGAATATTTAAAGAAAACTTACAACTTAATGAGAAGGCAAACAACCTAATTAAAATTTTGACAAATGACTTGAATACACACTTTACAAAAAAATGTATACAAATAACAAGCACATTAAATAATGCTTAACATTATTAGTTATTAAAGAAATGCAAATTAAAGTCATAATGATATCTCTCTTCACACCACTAAAAATATATATAATTAAAGTGACTGACTATACCAGGTGTTGCCAAGTATTCAGAACAATAATACAATAATCATATGGCCCAGCAATTTCACTATTGGGCTTTTATCCCAGGGAAATGAAAACCTATTTTCACACAAACTCTTTGTGCTAATGTTCATAGCAGCTTTATTCATAATAGCCAAAAACTAGAAACAACTCAAAAGCCCTTGAAGGGATGAATGATGAAACAAACTGTGGTACATCCATGCTAAGGAATACTGTGAAGCAATTAAAAGGAATGAGCCCAGCCGGGCGTGGCTCAGCGGTTGAGAGTCAACCTAGGATCCAGGCGACCAGGGTTTGATTCCCGGTCAGGGCACATGCCCGGGTTGTGGGCCCGATCCCCAGTTGGGGGCGTGCAGGAGGCAGCCGATCAATGACTCTCTCATCATTGATGTTTCTATCTCTCTCTCTCCCTCTCCTTTCCTCTCTCTGAAATCAATAAAGATATATTTAAAAAAAGGAATGAACTAGTGATATCTATCCCTTGGATATATCTCAAAGGAATAATGCTGAGTGTGTGTGTGTGTGGGCAATCCCAAAGGGTCACATACTCTACGATTCCATTTATGTAACAGTCTTGAAATAAAATTATAGAGATGGAGAACAGATTAGTGGTTGCCAAAGATTAGGTGGTGAATATAGCTATAGTACAAGGGAGTCTTGTAGCGATGAAACAATTCTTTATCTTGATCCTGGTGGTGGTTACACAGACCTACACACTTGATAGGATTTCATAGAACTACACACACACACATAAACATACACACAAATGAATGCATGTATAACTTGTAAAATGTGAATAAGCTCTTTGAATTGTGCCAAGGTCTGTTTCCTGCTTTTGATATTGTACTAGACTTCTGAAGTTTCCATTGGGGGAAACTGAGTGAAGAGTGCATGGGATCACTCTATACATTTTTTTGAAACTTCCTGTGAATCTATAATTATTTCAAAATGAAAAATTAAAAACACAAACCTCCAAAGGTAGATTAGACTAATGATACCAACACAATTGCCTACATTTATTGTGGTTCTTCAGGTTGTTCTTTCATTTAGATCCTTAGCTAATTTCATTAGATCAGTGGTTTTGGTGCTGCTAGACCTGTTTTAGAGATGAGAAAACAAGTTTGGAAATACTGTTGGTTACATATGTTGAAGTGATTTCAACTTAGGTTTTTCTGAAATTGATTTTATTACTAATTCAATAGCTTCCAACAGTGATTTAGAAAGTGAGCTATAATTTCATAAGCTTGAAGCTAGCTTTCTTTTTTTTTAAATATATTTTTATTGATTTCAGAGAGAGGAAAGGAGAGGGAGAGAGAGAGATAGGAACATCAGTGATGAGAAAGTCATTGATCAGCTGCAGCCTGCAACCTGGGCATGTGCCCTGACTGGGAATCAAACCCCGATCACCTGGATCCTAGGTTGATGCTCAACCGCTGAGCCACGCCCGGCCGGGCGAAGCTAGCTATCTTGATAGTGTTTTCTCTGTTCATTTTACCCAAAGTACCCCAACATGGGCCACTCATTTACTACAAAATAAATTAGTACCCCCCCACACACATGTGTGTATGCACATACACTTACACTTCATCAGAATTTTTTTCTCCACAAGGTTTTTTGCTTCCTTTCACTCAGGGCAAGGAGAGCAAGTGGGAGGCAGGAAGCACCTTGGACCAGTCACTCTTCCTAAGTGACATACATAAGAAAGAGGGAATGCTTTACAGCGTGCTGGCAAGAAGTCAAATATCTACCTACCTATTGACTGATTGATCAATTGATATCGATATATATGTAAATGTATGTGTGCTTTCTTTCTCAGTAATAAAAGTGGCCTGAGCTTGAACAAGAAAAAAGAATACACTGCTAGAATGGAAATAAAAAATTGTGCAATCACTTTATGAAATATTTTAGTGTTGTTTTTTTTTAAATATATCTTTATTGATTTCAGAGAGAGGAAAGGAGAGGGAGAGAGAGAGAGAGAGACAGAAACATCAATGATGAGAGAGTCATCGATCGAGCCCACAACCCGGGCATGTGCCCTGACCAGGAATCAAACCCCGATCGCCTGGATCCCAGGTCGACGCTCAACCGCTGAGCCACGCCCAGCCGGGCTATTTTAGTGTTTTATAAGGTACAATTTTGAGTTAAGTTGCACTTATCATACAAACAAATTGACTCATAATACTTACCCAAGAGATATAAAGCATATGTCTAGATTAATACTTTTACATAAAATTCCAAAGAATTTCAATTTATAATAACTAAAAAGTGGACATAACTCAAAATGTCTGTTAACAGATAAATAGGTAAACAAATAGTAGTATATGCAGACAATGATCTAACACCCACAGTAACCAGAAACAAACTAATAACACATGTGAAAACATCAGTGGATCTCATAATATTTATGAAGGATGAAATAAGCAAGACAAAAACCAGTAGATTTTGAATCAGTCCATTTATTTTAAAAACTCTAGAAAATACAAACATATAGACAGAGAGCAGTTTTGTAGTTGGCTGAAAATAGGGTAGAGGAAGAGAATATAAAAGGAACATGAGCCCAGCCGGGCATGGCTCAATGGTTGAGCTTCGAACAGGGATCCAGGCAATCGGGTTCGATTCCCGGTCAGGGCACATGCCCGGCTTGCGGGCTCAATCAATGACTCTCTCATCATTGATGTTTCTCTCTCTCTCTCCCTCCTTTTCTCTCTCTGAAATCAATAAAGATATATTTAAAAACAATTTTTTTAAATAAAAGGAACATGAGGAATTTTGGAGGTTTATAAATTTGTTCATTATATGGCTGTGATGATAGTTTCAAGGACATATACATATGTCAAAGGTCATGTTTTGTGCAATTTAACTATGTCATTTATTATACATAAATTATCCCATAAGAAAAAACCATTTACAAAAGTGTCAAAATCAGCAAATACCTATTAGTTGTCAGTCCTTTACCTGAAAAATATAAATCATTGACAAAATAAATTAAATAAGACTTAAATAAATAGATATGCATCATGCTCATGGATTCTGAGACTCGATATTGTTATGATTTGAGCACTCTCCATATTGATATCTAGATTCAATGCAATCCAATTAAAATTTCAACATGATTACTGTTGTTCAAATTAATAACCTGATTCCATATTTTATATGACAATTAACCATGACAACATTAAAATGAACAATGTTGGAGAAGTTACACTATAAGATAGCGACTGTTATGATCTTATAGTAAATAAAACAGTGTATTTCTTTGTTGGAAGGATAGACAGACAGAATAGAGACAAATGGACCAATGGAACTGAATAGAGATCCAGAAAAAAATCCACAGGTATACAATTATAATTTACTTACCCCAAAGTGTCCTGTGCAATGCAGTAGGAAGTTTGGTCTTTTCAATAAATTGTATTAGGCTATATATCTATTTTTTTTAAATGAACCTTGACTCTTACTCCACACCATATGCAAGAAGTGATTCAAGTTGGTTCATAGATTTATTTATAAAAAGCACAACAATAGATATTCTAGAAAAAAATTCTTTATGATTTTTAGATAAGATACAATTTTTAAATAGGATATAAGCAGTAAATATAAAAAGAAAAACTGACAAAATGGACTTTATCAAAATTAAGAATTTCTGTTTCTTTAAAAGCCTTAAGAACCTGAAAAAAAATGTCATAGACTGGGAAAAGATCACTATATATGTATGTACACATCAAAGGACTTGTATATAAATGTAAATAAATAAATATATACATATATATATCTTAAAATAATAAGTAAAAGCAGACAACCCAATTAAAGTGGTAAAAGACTTGAAAAAGCACTTCAAAACAATAATCAACTGGTCAATAAGCATATGAAAAAATATTAAACATCATTAGTTATTAATAAAATGCATAATAAAACCACAATGTAACAATACACACACAAGAATGAGTAAAATTAGAAATAATTAGGGTGCAAAATGTTGGTAAATATATAGAACTAGAACATTACTGTCAGAAGCATAAATTGGTACAACTTATTTGGAAATCTGCTTCTGTATCCACTAAATTTCAACATATTCCCTCACAATGTCTCAACAGTTCCATTTCCAGGTATATTTCTAAGATAAATGAATGCTATATCTACAAAAAGATGTATACAAGAATTTTTATAGAAACTTTATTTGTAATAACCAAAATCTGAGGGAAAATCATCAAAAAAAGAATGAATACACATATTTTACATATTCCTACAATGGAATAAAACTCATCAATAAAAGACAGTAAATGACTGTTATACTTAACAAGATTTGTGTATCTCACAGACACTATATTAACCAAAATGATCCAGACATAAAGCTTATTCACTGTTTGGTTCCATTTATGATGTAAAAAAAAGCAAGTGTTATCTATGAAGATAGAATTCACATCTGGAGTGTATATTAATTGGATAGGAGTGTGAAGAAGCCTTCTAGGGTGATGTAAAATTCTATATCTTGGTCTGGATGGTTGTTAAATTGCCACGGCATAGCTATATAAATAATCTACTGAGTTGTAACCTTAGGACTTGTGGACCTGTCTTGTATTAAAAACTGACTAGATATACAATAATATTGTGATAACTATGTATGGTGCCAGGCGGGTACTGGAAATATCATGTGTGGGGTGGGGGAAGCACTTTGTAAAGTATATGATTGTCTAACAACTATGCTGTACATCTGAAACCAATACAAAATAATATTGAAAGTAAACTGTAATTGGAAAAAATGACTAGATAATAAAGTGAAGAAGGGGAGAGGGTAAAGTAAAAGTTAGGACTATCCTTACTAAGAAAATATAGGATATATTCCCTGCATTCAAGTCTCCAAGACTAGAAAAGGTGAACAGATGGTGACTGCCCCAGGTGAATTGTATCTAGACAACATATTATCTTGGATACTATACAGCATTTGGCCAGCTTCAACATACAAGCACAACAGTTATAGCATTTCTGGGAATCTTTTCCCCCAGGAACATACTTTTCAGGGGCATTCTTCTAAGGACTCTCATTCTTTAGAACATTCTTTCTTAGAATGTTGATTCTGAGAACATTATCCCTAAGATCATTATTCTTAGAAGCTGCACCACATGGTTGTCACTGGGAACATTGGCCTGGAAACATTTATTTTAATAAATGTTAACTTTATGAGTTATTGCTGCTTGGATTATTGACCTTAGAGCATAACTTTGGGAGCTTTGATTCTAGGATTGTTGCTGCTTGAGTAAGGTTGCCAGGTGAAATACAAAACAGTTAAATTTGAATTTTAGGTGCACAACATTTTCAGATCACATTTACATCTGGAAAGAAATAGGATAAGTAGCTTCCATACTGTCTCTCTGGTGGTTACACTAAGCAAAGAGAGAAAGAAGACTACAAAGACATAAAGATAGCAAAATAGTGTTTTGGGTTTGTTCATTTTTTTAAAGCCAGGGATTCTGATTCACTGGGGATAAGGCTGGGCCCAGGAATTTGTACTTTTATAAAACTCAATCAAATGTACAGTCAGGATTAAGAATTCCTAAATCCCTATCATAAAGCACAGCCTATTTCCCACCCAAATGAGACTCTCCTTTTTTTAAAATAATACTAAGAAAGGTTTTACACTGTATTTCAGTGTTTATCCATGGCCCTATGACAACTTCACATGCTTAAAAATCAGTTAATTCCCTCCTCCCACATCAGTCCTCTGCTAGTTCGCCAATGACAAATACTATAAAACTTAAAGGGAAATTCTGTTTTTACTCCTCCTTACTCCTTACGTCTCAGTAAGCCATAGAATAATAACTAATTCAACTTTCCTTAGTCAGGTAATGTAATTATTGTAGATAAATTCTTTCTCCAATTCTAGCTTCTGATATCTTGCACAGACAACCTGTTTGGAGAAGTAGGCACATCTGCATTTCTAATATATCCCATGTTTTATATACCCTGTTTCCTTATTTTCTTTAAAAGTCACACACAATCAGAATCACAAGTTCAGAGGGTATCTAAACTGGAGCATGCCTTGAAGTCCAACATTCTTAGTTTATAGATGAAATAACTAGGTTATTTAGAAAATAAAATTCTCCATGTGTCAGAGTTTGGGCTAGACCTTTCTCCTTGAAGCACTAGTAGGAAGTTAAGAAGACTTAAGAAATTTTACCTTTTGCAACAACATGGATGGGCGTGGAGATGATTATGCTAAATGAAATAAGCCAGTCAGAGAAAGAAAAATACCACGTGATCTCACTTTTATGTGGGATCTAATAAATAAACTGACAAAAAATAGAAACATAGGTATGGATATATGGAACAGACTGAGAGCTGTAGAGGGGAAGGAGGGGGGGACTGGATGAAAGAAGGTAAAGGAATTATGCAAAGAAAAAACTCATAGACAAAGACAACAATATGGTGATTACCAGAAGGAAAGGGGGTGGGGGAAGTGGAAAAAGGTAAAGGGGGGATAAATGATTACAGAAGGAGACTGTCATCATTTATTGACTTGGAATGGTGAACACACAATGCAATAGACAGATGATGTATTATTGTATATAATTTTAGTAACCGATTTCACCTGAATAAATTCAATTTTTTAAAAAAAGGAAGAATGAGTAATGTTTCTGACATAGAAATGAGAGCAAAACAGGGGAAAGAAGAAAAAGAAATGAAGGAAGTAAGCAAAATAATGGGATATAGGAAATATTAATAGAGATAACCACACACACAAAAAAAAGAATTGTAAAGTTAAAGAACCACCAACGCCTGCATTAGTCAGGTGACAGTCCTTCTATCACTTTCTTTCCTTTCTTTATTTCCCTTCCCAAACCATTAATATGTGAATCCCTTCTAGGTTACTACAGAAACAGTGCAAGAATAGTGCTGCATGAAGTTTCAAGTCAACCAGCTAAACTGTCAGAGTTTTAGGTCCCTGGAATTATAAAGAGTTTGTTTAATCACTGGGCATGCTATATTGCTCTTTGGAGTCCACTACTAACCCTTTTGGTTTAGGAAACACTTTTTGAACTTGAATTAAAATCCCTGGCCTTTCCCCTGAATCTCTAAAGTCATCTCTCAATTTTTGGGGGGCTTAAAAAAAGTTTTTATTTTTATGTGTGTTGTTGAATTTTTTTCTTCCACTTTGTGTTAGTTTGATTTTAAGAGTATAAATTTTTTTAAATTTATCTTTATTACTGAAAGTATTACAAATGTCCTCCTTTTTCCCCCATTGATCCCCTCCACCTTGCATCCACCCTACCTATAGGCCTTCCCCATACCAATGTCTGTGTCCATGGGTTATTATAAACATAAAAGTTCTTTGCATAGGGAGAGGAATCAAGATGGCTGCGTAACAGCTGTACCCGCCACCTCCCACAACCACATCAAAATTACAACTAAAATACAGAACCACCATCACTCAGAACCTTCTGAAATGTAGCTGAACAGAAGCCCTACAAGAAGGGATCATCCAGACCGGTAGGAGGGGTGGAGACGTGGGTGGATGGGGGCTGAATCTTGGAGACCCAGCCGCGGGCCCACACCTGGTGCCACGGTTGAAACCGGGGAGGGACATCTCGGCAGTGGAGGGTTCCGGAGGAGTGAGGGGTCCCAGCCCCACATCAGGCCCCCCCAGCCCAGTGCTCCAGGTCGGGGAAGAGAAATCCTCACAACTTCGGGCTGTGAAAACTAGCCAGGACTGTCACTGAGGGACTCGGAGGCTGCGGAAGTCCCAGGCAGCTCCTCTTAAAGGGCCCATGCACAGACTCACTCAGACGCGCTCCCTCTGAGCTCCAGCACCGGGCAGCAACTTGAAAGGAACCTGGGACACTTGGGGGGAACTAACCTGCCTGAAATTGAGGCGAGAGGTGGAGCAGAGCTTTCTCCCAGGCAGAAGAGATGAAAGAGGCTATTGCTCCTTTGGCGAGTCCTCCCCCCAAACTGGCAGGCAGCACCATATTTGAATCTCCACCACCTGACTCACACTTTTGGCCCCACCCTGGTGATTCCCAGAGGCCCCACCCCTCCCTACCTGCAAGCTCATCCAACCCATTTCCAGTGGCTTTTCTGTGCAAGTGGCCTCTCGAGCCTTATGCTTAGGACTTTCCTAAAATCTCTCAAACAAGTAGCATCATGCCCAATACAGCGTGATAAGTGGCCCCAGGGCTGGGACTAGTGGCAGCCTGCACTGGTTCATAGCTTGGCCTCTCCTGGACACCTCCAAGCCCAGCACAAGTAGCAGCCAACTATGGTTTGCTGCATAGCTCATGCTGGGTGGCTCTGGGCAAGGCACTGGCAGAGGCTGACTTTGCACCTCCCAAGAGGCACCAGAGACAGTGCACCTGGTGGTTAGACTCGACCACGCTGGATTACAACCCTACCACATCCACAAGTGACACACTCAAGGGGCACACTTGGTGAACACCAAAGCCCCACTGAAATAAATCCTGCTCCATAGGGGTGTCTCCAGCAGTAATAAAAAAATAAAATCAAAAAAGTTTAAAAAGCCCAGCCGGGCATGGCTCAGTGGTTGAGCGTAGACCCAGGATCCAGGCAATCAGGGTTCGATTCCTGGTCAGGGCACATGCCCGGGTTGCGGGCTCGATTCCCAGTCGGGGGTGTGCATGAGGCAGCCGATCAATGACTCATCATTGATGTTTCTCTCTCTCTCTCCCTCTCCTTACCTCTCTCTGAAATCAATAAAGATATATATTGACTTGGAATGGTACTGGGATCTCCTGGATCATAGGTAGTTGCTCAACCTCTGAGCCATGATGGCAGGGCTATGAATGGTTTTTTATCCACTCATCTACTCATGTGCACTTGGAATGTTTCTAGATTTTGGCTATTGTAAATAATGCTGCTATGAATATAAGGGTGCATGTATTCTTTCTGATTGGTGTTTTGGCACTCTTAGGATATATACCCAGAAATGGGATGGCTGGATCAAATGGCAGTTCCTTTTTTAATTTTTTCAGTAAACTCTGTACTGTTTTCCACAGTGGCTGCAACAGTTTATATTCCCAAGAACAGTTCACTAGGGTTCTCTTTCCTCCACATCCACGCCAGCACTTGTTGTTTGTTGATTTAATGATAATTGCCATTCTGATGAGTATGAAGTGATATCTCGTAGTTTTATTTGCATCTCACTGATGATTAGTGAATTTAAGCATTTTTTCATATTCTTTTTGCCATCTTTATGTCCTCTTTGGGGAAGTGTCTATTCAGGTCCTTTGCCCATTTTTAAATTGGATTGTTTGTCTTCCCAGTGTTGAGTTTTATACAGTCTTTCTATATTTTGAGATTAATACCTTATCTGATGAATCATTGGCAAATATGTTCTCCCATATGGCGGGTTCCCATTTCATTTTGCCGATGGATTCTTTTTCTATGCAGAAGTTTTTATTTTGATGTAGCCCCATTTGTTTATTTTTTTTCTGTGTTTCCCTTTCCATCTCAGACATATCAGCAAAAATATTGCCCCTAGAGATGTCTGAGATTTTACTGCCTATGCTTTTTTCTAGGACTTTTATGGTTTTGTGATGTACTCTTAATTCTTACATCCATTTTGAGTTTATCCTTTTTTAAGGTGTAAGCTGGTGGTCTCGTTGCATTTTTTGCATGTTGCTGTCCAATTTTCTCAACACCATTTATTGAAGAGACTGTTTACTTCACTGTGTGCTCTTGCCTCCTTTGTCAAATGTTAATTGACTGTAATATTATGGTTTGATTTCTGGGATTTCTGATCTGTTCCATTGATCTATATACCTGTTCTTGTGTCAGTACCAGATGTTTTGATTACAGTGGCCTTATAGTTTACTTTGATATATAATATTGTGATCCCTCCAGTGTTTTTCTTCTTTCTCCAGATTGATGAGGCTATTTTTTGGTTCCATATAAAGTTTTGGAATGTTTGTTCTAGATCTGTGAAAGGTGCCATTGGTATTTTAATAGGGATTGCATTGAATTTATAGATTGCTTTGGGTAGTATAGACATTTTAATGATGTTCATTCTTCTAATCCATGAACACAGTATATGTTTCCACTTGTTTGTATCTTCCTCTATTTCTTTTGTTCAATGTCCTGTAGTTTTCTGAGTATAGGTCTTTTACCTCCTTGATTAAGTTTATTCCTAGGTTCCTTATTTTTGTTGTTGTTGCTGCTGTGGTAAGTGGGTTTATTTTCTTCGTTTCTTTTTCTGAAAGTTCACTGTTGATGTATAAAAATGCCACCAATGTCTGGATATCAATTTTGTATCCCGCTACTTGTAAAATTTGGTTATTAAATCTAGTAGTTTCTGGGTGCATTCTTTAGGGTTTGCTATGTACAATATTATGTCATCTGAGAATAATTACTGTTTTACTTTCTCCTTTTCAATTTGGATACCTTTTTATGTTTTCTTCCTGCCCTATCGCTGTGGATAAGACATCCAGAACTATGTTGAATAAGAGTGGTGAAAGTGGACATCCCTGTATTGTTCTTGATCTTAAGGGAAACACTTTATTTTTTGCCCATTAAGTATGATATTGGCTGTAGGTTTGTCATATTTGGCTTTTATTATGTTGAGTAATGATTCTTGTACTCCCACGTTGCTGAGAGTTTTTGTCATAAATGGGTGCTGGGTTTTGATGAATGCTTTTTCTGTGTCTATTGATATGATCATGTTATTTTGTTTATGTGATGTATCACGTTTATTGATTTGAGAATTTTGTACCAACCCTGCATATCCAGAATACATCCCACTTGCTCCTGGTGTATGTTCATTTTAATGTATTGCTGGATATGATTTACTACAATTTTGTTGAGGATTTTTGCATCTAAGTTCATCAAGGATATTGGCCTATAATTTTCTTTTTGTGTACTCTCTTTGTCTGTTTTTGAAATTAGGATAATCAGGCCTTGTAAAAAGTGCTTGGAAGTCTTACTTATTCTTGAATTTATTGGAATAGTTTGAGGAGGATAGGTGTTAGTTCTTTGAATGTTTGGTAAAACTCTCTTGTGAAGCCTTCTAGTCCAGCAGTACTGTTTGCTGGGAGGTTTTTTAAAAATTAAAAAAAAAATTGCCCGGCTAGGCGTGGCTCAGCGGTTGAGTGTTGACCCAGGATCCAGGCAATCGGGGTTCGATTCCTGGTCAGAGCACATTCCTGGGTGGCAGCCTTGATCCCCAATAGGGGAAATACAGGAGGCAACCGATCAATGACTCTCCCATCACTGATGTTTCTCTCTCTCTCTCTCTCCCATTCCCTTCCTCTCTCAGAAATCAATAAAAACTTAAAAATAAAAAAAAAGAGGTGATCATAGATTTACACAATGAAATACTACACAGCTGTAACAAAGAAGAAACTCTTACCTTTGTGACAGCTTGGATGGACCTGGAGATTGTATGGTAAGCAAAATATGTTAGTCAGAGAAAGACAGCTATTACATTATCTCACTTATATGTGGAATCCAAAGGACAAAATAAACTGAAGAACAAAATAGGACCAGAGGCATGAATAAATTGAACAGACTGAAAGATCTCAGAGGGGAGGAGTGTGGAGAGGCCAGTCAAAGAATACACATGCATACATGCAATACCCACGGACACAGAGAATGTGGTGAAGGCCCAGGGCAGGAGGGTGGTAGGCAAAGAGGAGGAGGAAATGGGGGACATCTATAAGACTGAACAAAAAAGCTATCTTAGATGGTTAGTTTTCTTTTTCTAAATTTATTTTTATTGTTGAAAATATTACAAATGTCCCTTTTTCCCCTCGTTGATCCCTTCTTGCCCTCCACCCCTCCACCAAGACCTTCACCACACTATTGTCTGTGTCCATTGGTTATGCATAAAGGAATATAAGTTCTTGGGTTAATCTCTCCACACCCACCCACCCCTGACTTCCTTCTGAGGTTCATCAGTCTGTTCCATGCTTCTATGTCTCTGGATCTATTTAGTTCATCTGTTTATTTTGTTCATTAGATTCCATGTATAAGTAAGGTCCTGTGATACTTGTCTTTCTCTGACTGGCTTATTTTGCTTAGCATAATATTCTCCAGGTCTCATATTGCTGTCTCAAAGGGTAAGGGATCCTTCATTTTTACAGCTGCATAGTATTACATGGTGTAAATATCCAAAAAATGCTTTCAATCTTCTTGAACTTGTAGAGAATTGTTTTGTGTCCTAACATGTGGTCTATAATTGAGAATGTCCCATGTGCACTTGAGGATAACACTTTTGTGCAGCTTTGGGGTGAAATGTTCTGTAAATGTCAATGAAATCTATCTGATCTAGTGTCATTTAGAATCACGATTTCCTTGTTGATTTTTTGTCTGGACGACCTATCCAGTGATGTCAGGATGATGTTAAAGTCCCCTACTATGACTGTATTGCTGCTAATCTCTCCACATTTTTTTCTTTATTTTTGTTTAAAATATTACAGATATGCCTTTTTCTCCCCAATGACCCATTCCACCATGTCCCACCCTCCTCCCCAGTCCCTCTCCACGCCATTGTCCGTGTCCTTGGGTTGTGCATATGTGTATATAAGTCCCTTAATCTCTCCCCCTCCACCCACCCACCCTCCTTCGTCCCTCTGACATTCGTCAGTTCAATCCATGCTTCCATGTCATTGAATCTACTCTGTTAATCAGTTTATTAAGTTCTTTAGATTCCACATATAACTAAGATCATGTGATGTTTTTCTCTGCCTGGCTTATTTCACTTAACATAATATTCTCCAGGTCCATCCATCCATACTGTTCCAAAGTGTATGAGATCCTTCTTCTTTACAGCTGCTTAGTATTCCATGGTGTAAGTGTGCCACAGCTTTTTTATCCACTTATCTACCGGTGGGTACTTGGGCTGTTTCCAGATCTTAGCTATTGTAAATTGCACTGCTATGAACACAGGGGTACATATATTCTTTCTGATTAGTATTTCAGGATTCTTAAGATATATTCCTAGAAGTGGGATCACTAGGTCAAAAGGCAGCTCCATTTTTAATGTTTTGAGGAACCTCCATACTGTTTTCCATAGTGGTTGCACCAGTATGCATTCTCACCAGCAGTGTACTAGGGTTTCCCTCTCTCCACATCCTCACCAGTACATGTCGTTTGTTGATTTGTTGATGGTAGCCATTCTGACAGGTATGAAGTGATACCTACTTGTGGTTTTAATTTGCATCTCTCTGATGATTAACGACTGAGCATTTTCTCATATGTCTCTCTGCCATCTGTATGTCCTCTTTGGAAAAGTGTCTATTCAGGTCCTTAGCCCATTTTTAAATTGTATTGTTTGTCTTCCTCTTGCTGAGCAGTATGAATTCTTTATGCACTTTGGAAATTATCCCCTTATCACATACATCCTTGGCAAATATGTTTTCCCAGACCATGGAGTTCCTTTGTATTTTGAGGCTGTTTTCTTTTGCTGTGCAGACACTTTTTAGTTTGATGTAGTCCCACATGTTTATTTTTTCTTCTGTTTCTCTTGTCCTAGGAGATGTATTAGTGAAAATTCCACTACATGGGATGTCTGTGACTTGACTGCTTATGTTTTCTTGCAGGATTTTTATGGTTTCATGACTTACATTTAAGTCTTTTATCCATTTTGAGTTTATTTTTGTGTATGGTGAAAGTTGGTAGTCTAGTTTCATATTTTTTGTTTGTTTGTTTTTTGCATGTAGCTGTCCAATTTTCCCAGCACCACTTACTGAAGAGACTGTCTTTACTTCATTGTATGCTCTTGCCTCCTTTGTCAAATATTAACTGAGAATAATGGCATGGGTCTTTTTCCTAATCCCAAAACCAGATAAAGACACTACAAAGAAAGAAAATTAAAGGCCAATATCCCTGATGAACATAGATGCTAAAATCCTGAACAAAATATTAGCAAACTGGATCCAGCAGTACATTAAAAAGATCATACACCACGACCAAGTGAGATTTATTCCGGGATGCAAGGCTGGTATAACATCCGCAAATGAATAAATGTGATACATCACATAAACAAAATGAAGGACTATAATCATATGATCATATCAATAGATGCCGAAAAAGCATTCAACAAAATCCAGCACCCATTTCTGATAAAAACTCTCAGCAAAATGAGAATACAAGGATCATACCTCAACATAACAAAGGCCATATATGACAGACCTACAGCCAACATCATACCCAATGGGCAAAACTAAAACCATTTCCCTTAAAAACAGGAACAAGACAAGGATGTCCACTTTCACCACTCTTATTCAACATAGTTCTGGAAGTCCTTGCCACAGCCATCAGACAGGAAGAAAACATAAAAGGTATCAAAATTGGAAAGGAGGAAGTAAAAATGTCATTATTTGCAGATGACATGATATTGTACATAGAAAACCCTAAAGACTCCATCAAAGTACTACTAAATTTGATAAACAAATTTGGCAAGATAGCTGGATACAAAATCAACACCCAGAAATCAATGGCATTCTTATACAGCAACAATGAACTTTCAGCGAGAGAAACTAAAAAGTCAATGCCATTTACCATTGCAACTAACAAAATAAAATACCTAGGAATAAACTTAACGAAGGATGTAAATGACCTGTAGTCGGAAAACTAAGGGGCACTGAAAAAAGAAATAGAGGAAGACATAAACAAGTGGAAGAATATACCATGGTCATGGATTGGAAGAATTAATATCATTAAAATGTCCATACTACCCAAAGCAATTTATAAATTCAATGCAATTTCTGTTAAAAAACCAACAGCATATTTCACACATCTAGAACAAACATTTCAAAAATTTATATAGAACAAAAAAAGACCGTGAATAACTGCAGCCATCTTGAGAGAGAAAAAAAAAACAGAGTGGGAGGGATCACTTTACCGGACATCAAATTGTACTACAAAGCCATTGTAATCAAAACAGCCTGGTGTTGGTACAACAATAGACATATAGATCAATGGAACAGAACAGAGACGCCAATATGGGGAGAGGGACTGGGAAGGGGGAAGGAAAGGGGTGGAACAGATCATTGGGGAGAAAAAGGGACATCTGTAATATTTTAAACAATAAAATTTAAAAAAAAATTTTTTTAAAGAGATAAAAATAAAATAAAATAAAAATAAAAGTCCTCCAGAAGTTTGTTTTTTTCTTCAGCCTCTATGAGCCTTTTGTTCTGAGGTGGGTCTCTTGTAGACAGTATATATTTGGGTCTTCTTTTCTTATCCATTCAGCTACCCTATGTCTTTTGATTGGGACATTTAATCCATTTACATTTAAGGTTATTATTGATAAGTGCTTATGAATTGCCATTTTATTTCTTTATGCCTGTTTCTCATTCTATTTCGACATCTTATTACAGTAGTCCCTTTAACATTTCTTGCAATGCTGGTTTGGTGGTGATATAGTCCTTTAGCTTTTTGTTGTTGTTGTTTTTTTGTCTGAGAAGCTCTTTATTTCACCATCTATTTCAAATGATAGGCTTGCTGGATAGAGTATTCTTGGTTTCAGATCCTTGTTTTGCATTACCTTGAATACTTCATGGCATTCCCTACTGGTTTATAGAGTTTCTGATGAGAAATTAGCAGGAAGCCTCATGGTAGCTCCATTGTAGGTAACAGATTGTTTTTCTCTTGCTGCTTCTAAGATTATCTCTTTGTCTTGAATTTTTTGCAATTTAATTATGATGAGTCTGGGCTTTTACCTCTTTGGGTTCTTCTTGCTTGGGACTCTCTGTGCCTCCTGAACTTGTGTGATTTTTCCTTCACCAAGTTAGGGAAATTTTCTGCCATTATTTCTTCAAACAGGTTTTCTAACCGTTGCTTCCTTTCGACCTCTTGTGACACTCCTATGATGCTAATATTCATATGTTTCTTGTTGTCCTACAGGTCCCTTAAACTGTCTCCCTGTTTTTTAATTGTATTTCTTTTTGGTTCTCTGATTGAGTTATTTTTTCTGTTCTGTTTTCTAATTCATTGATCTGATTCTCAGCTTCCTCTTATTTGCTGTTTATTCCCTCCAATGTGGTGTGTGTGTTTTTTTATTTCTACTATGTCATTCTTAATTTCTCTCATAGTTTCCATAACTTTTCTCATGCTGTTGAGCATCCTGTGATCAGTATTCTGAACTCTATATCTGATATATTGCTTATCTCCATTTCATTTAGCACTTCTTCTGGAGAATTCTTTTGTTCTTTCATTTGGAGCTTGTTTTTTGTCTCCCCATTTTAGCTGCCTGTTTTGATTTTTTTTTAATGTATTAGTTGGAGCTTCTTGAATTCCCAGTCTTTTGGATGGTCTCTGTTGCAGGCCAATGCCAGGCACTGTTTGTAACTGGCCTTGAGTATCCAGTTTGATGTTTTCTGCTCTCCACAATTTGTAGTTCCCTCTGCCAGAGCTGTGTGTGTTTGGACAGGACCAAGATGTGCCCCAAGGTCTGCTTTTCCAAGCTCTGGGTCCAGAAGCAAATCATACCCTTGACTGACCTTTAGATCCCAAACATGCAGGATTTTATGGCTAAAGAAGAGTTCTAAATGGTTTGGCTAAGTACAGAAAAAGTACCTAAACACAGAGCAAAAATAAAGAGACCAAGGCGAGAATTTTTATTGATCACAGGCATTTAAGAAAATCTCTGTAAAATCACTAGCTTATCACTAAGATAATGAAGCAGAGATGTCAATGACCCCCAAAGTATACACACTTATAAAATTAGTTCATAGTGGTCTTAACAAACAATAAAGTATAATCTACATAAAGGAGCAACAACAAACCCTGGGGAGGATGACTGCATTTTCAGAGTTATAACATTTAAACCTTCAAAATGTCCAGTTCTCAACAAAAAATTATGAGGCATGTAGAAAACAAGAAATTATGGCCCATTTACAGGAAATGGAAACTAATAGAAATCACAAAGTAAGTCCTAGTATTAGATGTACTATATCATAATTCAAATCAACTATTATAAATGTGCTCAAAGAGCTAGAGAAATCATAGACAAAGAACTGAGGATCAGGAGAATGATGTTTCAACAAATATAGAATATTAACTTAAAAATAGATATTATAATAATAAGTAAAATTAAACATCTGGAGCTAAGAAGCTTAATAAAAGCAACAAAAAATTCACTGGAAGTATTCAACAGCTTATTTGAGCAGGGAGGATAAAGTAACAAACATCTATAGATAGGTTAATAAAGGTCAGCAAGATGGCGGCACTCTAACAAGAAGCAGAGTGTCCTTGCTCCCAGCCGTGAACTGGATTTACAGCTAAAATATTACATAGCCACTTTGGAAAAACAAGAGAAATATAGCTGATGGACATATTTCAAGTAAGGAGCACTGAAGAAACATCGTAGAGACTGGTAAGGAAGTGGAGGTGTAGAAAGTGGGAGTCCCCCCTGAAGCCAGTGTTTGGCTGTGAAGCCCAAGGGTTAGAGGATGCAAAGCTCCCTTCCCGTAGGAGTGTGAACTGGCACCCAAAAGCATGTATCTCAAACCCCGAATGGTGGAAAAGGGAAGGAGAGCCCGTGCACAGCAAGCAGAGGGAGCCAGGGGAACAGTTTGCCTGAAAGGAGGTCTCAACTTCCCAGTGAAACAATGCACCTAATGGTGACAGTTGGGACTGGAGACTTTCACCTCAGGTGCTGACTGCAGGAAAAGCTGACCCACAGAATGTGGCTTCCAAATAGAAAAGGTCCAGAAGGCTGCACTCAGCAGTGACTTACAGGGACCCTCTGCTTTCCTGTTAGGCATTGTACAGAGCCTCAGAAAGCATTTGCACTGTGTGGCGAAGGGAAGGGAAAGAGAGCTCTCCCGTGACCAGAGAGGGACTGACACTGCCAGTGGGGTGGATTGGGACTCCTGCCACCACAGAGAGGAACCAGAGAGGCCACTGGGGGGATCAAAGATTTTTGACCTACTCTGAAGAGAGCAGGGATAGCATGCAGAGCTGCCTCAGCTTTACTGAGATCAGCTGTGCAGGAGACCTGTGTGGGGCTGATTCTGTAAGCCCTCCAGCTTGGATCTGAAACACCAAATACTCGCAAAGCAGATTTTCTGCCTGTTTTTTACTTTATATGTTTTTTATTACTGGTCAGTACCTCACAGCATTCACCTTCTTGGCTTACATTGGGAAGACCAGTGAAAGCTGAGTTTTGTGCCTGCACTGGGGAGAGTTTGAACTGAGCCAATCAAAACTGGGAATGCCTGCTTTTCCCACAGGCAAGGAGTACCACCCCAAACAAGAAAGGGGCTGATTCATTTCATTGAAGTCCCAGATATCCCCCGCCAGGCACCATTTGATGGGGGAAAGGAGAACAGCTCATAAAAGGACACTACAAGAGTAAGACTCTCAGGAACTATTGTTTGGGAACCAGAGGAAATGCTTAAAACCACTTCTGGGGGTTGGGCAGGCAACTTGGGCACCAGAGTCTCTTTTGATCAATCCAACTGAGCCCAGGCCTCTGAAACCGCTCATACAGAAAAGGCAACATAGAGCCCATCCTCATTAGTATAGTGGTGAGTATCTCCACCTGTAAGAAAAGGCAACAGACTGTATTCCATATCGACCTGCAACAGGTCATTTTATGGGGAACTAGAATCGGAGGATATGGTAGAAACAGAGAAGTTGGCTTTGAAGCAGAGATTAACTTTCCCACGGTGAGTGCCTGACAGCAAAATCTATAAATAAGGGGAGCAATCAATAGCCTGAGCTACACTAGCCTGCCTGCACCCTGAAGACTCTCTTAGGAAGATGCAGGAGTGAGACCAGGCAACCGCAAGAGAGAGGCAAAATAGTTGACAGGTTGGAGGTGGTCCACAGAGAGATTCAAACCAACCAGTTAAATTACACCAGGGGCCAAACCTAGACAGCTCCTAACATTGCTTACACAAAATTACCTCCCAGGAAACCCGAAATGAGCATACAAAACAGTGAGATTCAGACAACCTAAGCTGTCCAGACAAACTTCACTTGGTTGGCTTTTTTGGACTCAATTTACCACTAAAATACTGGGTAACCAGCTTGGAAAAAGTAGAGAAATATACCTGAGTGGACATATTTCCAGTGGGGAGCACTGAAGAAACATCATAGAGTCTGGAAAGAGGGGGAGGCATAGGAAGGGGGAGACCCCCTGAAACCTGTGCTGGGCTCCGAAGCCTGAGGCTTAGAAGCTGCAAAGTTTCCTCCCCTTGGGAGTGTAGACTGGCATCTAAAAGCTCGGATCTCAATCCCAAGCAGAGGAGAAGGGAAGGAGTGCCCCATGTGAAGGGCAGAGGGACTCAGGGGAAGAGTGTTCCTGCAAGGAGGAGACCGTGCCTTCCTACAGAAACAAAGAGTCTAATGGGAGCCACTACAGGTGTCTTACACACAGGGTGCTATCCATAGGAAGAGCAGTACCACAGTGTGTATCCCCAGAATAGAAAGGGGCCAGAGGTCTACACTGAACAGCCACATGCAGGGAACCTCTGCCTTCATGAAAGACATTGTGTAGAACCCCAGAAAGCATTTAATCTGTGTGGCATGGGGAAGGGGAATAGAGCCCTCCCACCTACAGAGATGGACTGTAGCTACCTGTGGGGAGGAGTTTTCCTCTAGCCACCTGAGCTGCCAGTGGGGTGATTCTGGGACTTCTGACTCTCCCTGAGGAGTTCAGGGATAGCACACAAGGAGTCACCCCAGCTTTACTGAGATCAGTGGTGCAGGAGAGCTCCATGGGGCAGACTTTGTAACCCCTCCTGCTTGGTGACTAGGAGCAAGGGCGCAGGGGCCTCGCAGGGCAGATTCTCTGCCTGTGAGTTCCTTTGCAGGTTTTTGAGTTTTTGGTTGCTGACTGGGCTTCCACCTTCCTGGCTTGAATCTGGCAAAAAGGCCAGCAAAAGCTGGGATTTATGTCTGCATTGTGGAGAGTTTGAAATTTGCAGGCCCCAAGCAACCAGCCAATTAGATCTGGAAAAGGAGGGGGTGGAGCATGCCTTCCTCTCCTGCAGGCTAGTAGCACCACCCCCAACAGAAAAAAGGCTGGTTGAGCTCGCTGAAGCCCCAGATATCTCCTGTAAGGCACAGTCCTGAGGGGGAAGGGAGTTCAACTCACAAGAAGACATTACAAGAATAAGACTCTAAGGGACTATTGTTTGGGAAATGGAGGAAAAACTTAAAATCCCTGCTGGGGCCTGGGTAGGCAAAGTGCTCGCTGGAATGTTTTTTTAATCAAACCCACAGAATCCAAGCTGCTGAAACTGCCCATACAAAAGAGGCAGCAGACTGAAGTCAATCTGAAACTGAAGCAAGACATTGTATGGGGAACTAGAATTGGAGGATAAGGTAGAGACTGAGGAGTTGGCTGTGAAGCAGAGACTAACTTCCTCACAATGAGTTCCTGACAGCAAAACTTCTAAGTAAGGAGAGAAATATCCCAAGCTACACTAGCCATCCTGCACCCTAAAGATTCCTTAGAAGACTCTGGAGTAAGACCAGGCAACCACAGGGGGGAGGCAAAATAGCTGACAAGTGGAGGTGGTCCACAGATCAGCCAACTACCTAAGGACACCAGGGCCAAACCTAGACAGCAACTCACATTGGCTGATACACAAGTACCTCCCAGGAGAACTGAAATCAGCACGCAAAACAGTGAGCCTAAGACAACATAAGCTGCCCAGATGAAATTCACTTGATAGACTTTTTTTCTTAAAAAAGAGAAAGAAGAAAAAAATTTTTACATTTTTTTAATTTTTAAATTTATTTAATTTTTTTAAAAAGAATTTTGTTTTGCTTTGCTTGTTTTTCTGTTTTTGTTTGTTTTTTTTCTTTGTTTTGCCAGAAAGGAGTGGCATGAAGTTCTTGAAATATTGAAAAGCAAGAACATGCAACCAAGATTGCTTTATCCAGCAAAGCTATCATTTAAAATTTAAGGTGAAATAAAGTGCTTCCCAGACAAAAAAAAAACACACAAAAACTAATGGAGTTCAGTACCCCAAAACCAGCATTGCAAGAAATGCTAAAAGGACTGCTCTAAAAAAAAGAAGGAATAGTGAGAGAAAGGTACATCAGCATAAAGGGGAAAATGGCATTAAATAAGTATATATCGTTAGTAACCTTAAATGTAAACAGAATAAATGGTCCAATCAAAAGACATAGGGCAGCTGAATGGATAAGAAAACAGGATCCAAATATATGTTATCTACAGGAGACCCACCTGAGAGCAAAAGATTCACACAGGCTTTAAAGTGAAGGGATGAAATAAAATATTCCATGCAAATGGAAAGGAAAAAAAGTTGGAGTAGCAAAACTTCTCTCTGACAAAAAGACTGCAAAATAAAGACCATAACAAGAGACAAAGATGGTCACTACATAATACAAAAGTGATCAATCCAACAGAAGGATATAACCCTTATAAATATATATGTATCTAATATAGGAGCACATATATATATATATACACATATATATATATAAATATAAAATTTCTTGGTGGACTTTAAGGGGAAGATCAACATCACCACAATCATAGTGGGAGACTTTAACACCCCACTGTCATCACTGGACAGATCAAGACAATCAACAAGGAAACACAGACCTTAAATGACTCACTAGTTTTAATGGATTTAATTGACATTTACAGAATATTTCATCCCAAAGCAGCAGAATACACATTTTTCTCAAGTGCACATGAAACAGTCCCAAAATGGACCATATGTTAGGGCGTGAGGCAAGTCTCTGCAAATTCAATAAGATTGAAATCATATCAAGCATCTTCTCGGATCACAAGGCAATGAAACTGGAAATCAACCACTATAAACAATCTCAAAAATATTCAAACACATGGAGGCTGAATAGCATGTTACTAAACAATGAATGGGTTACCAATGAAATCAAGGAAGAAGTCAAACATTTTTTGGGAAAAAAAAACAACACAAAAATAAACAGACAACAACCCAAAATCTATGGGATACAGCAAAAGCAGTCCTGAGAAGAAAATTTATAGCAGTACAGGCCTATCTCAAGAAACAAGAAAAGGCTCTACTAAAACATCTAACACAACAACTAAAAGAACTAGAACAAGAGCAGCAAGAAAAGCCCCGAAGAAGTAGAAGGAAGGAAATAATAAAGATGAGAGCAGAAATTAATGACATAGAGACTAAAAAAAAAATAAAAAAGATCAATGACATATCTATCACCTCACAGCTGTCAGAATGGCTACCATAAATAAATCAACAAGTGCTAGTGATGATGTGGAGAAAAGGGAATCCTAGTGCACTGTTGGTGGAATGCAGACTGGTGCAGCTACTGTGGAAAACAGTGTTGGGTTTCCTCAAAAAATTAAAAATGGAACTGCCTTTTGTCCCAGTGATTCCACTCCTGGGAATATATCATAAGAATCTCAAAACACCAATTCAAAACAATATATGCCCTCCGATGTTCATAGCCACTTTATTTACAATAGCCAAGATCTGAAAATAGCCCAAGTGCCCATCAGTAGGTGAGTGGATAAAAAAGCTGTGGTACATTTACAAAATTGGAATACTACATGGCCATAAAAAAGCAAATCTTATTCTTACCTTTTGAGACAGCATGGATGGACCTGGAGATTATTATGCTAAGTGAAATAAGCCAGCCAGAGAGAGAAATACCATATGATCTCACTAATATGTGGGATAGAATAAACAGAATAACTTGATGAACAAAATAGAAACAGAGACATAGATACATGGAACGGACTGACCGGTGTCGGAGGGTAGGGCTGTGAGGGGTACTGGATCAAAGAAGGTGAAGCGATTAGCTAAAGAACACATATGCATAACCCATAGACACACACAACAGTGTGGTGATGGCCAGAGGGATGGTGGGGGCTAGGGGGGTGTGGGGCAGGCAAAGGGAGAGAAAGTGGGACATCTTTTTAATAAAAATAAAGTTTTAAAAAAGGAACATCAGGAAAATTAAATGTTCTTTGTTTTCCAGCAGAAATTTATTTTGCAGTATTAATTTGATTATAATTTTGCTTTCAAGTGGATCACATTTACTTTTTAAGATTCTACTTTTAGATGATCTAGTGGCATTTAATTTTTATTCTTAAGCAGCATCCATTCTGCCTTTTCCAAGAATCAACTCCCAATATTCACTGGATAAGTACCTTTTTCTTCTCTTAGTCTACTGTTTTTTATGGAATTGACACCATCCCCATGTACAGGGATGTGCACATAACCCAAACATATTCAATAAGATTGTGGCATATCCCTTCTCACTGAGACAGGTTCAAGAATAAGCACGTGTCTTGGCAGGGTGGCTCAGTTGGTTGTATTGTCCCATACACCAAACATTGGTGGTTCAGTTCCCAGTCAGGGCACATACCTAGGTTGTGGGTTTGATCCCCAGTCAGGGCTCTTAAGAGGGGCAACCGATCAATGGTTCTCTCTCACATCAATGTTTATCTATCTACCTATATCTATCATCTATCTATCTATCTATCATCTATCTATCTATCATCTATCATCTATCTATCATCTATCTATCTATCATCTATCTATCTATCTATCTATCTATCTATCATCTATCTATCTATCTATCATCTATCTATCTATCATCTATCTATCATCTATCTATCATCTATCTATCTATATCTATCATATATCTATCATCATTTATCTCTCTTTCCCTCCCTCTCTCTAAAATCAATAAAGATATCCCTAGGTTTTGGTAAACAAACAAAAAAGAGAAATGAGCATGGGACCCAGGTAGAGTCAATAAGAATCAATTTTGTGTCAGAATTTGTTGAAATACTAAGAAAATAAAATTTATTCATGATAATGGGGTTTCTGTGAAGAACCTGGAGCTTCAGCCCTGGCCAGTTTTGCTCAGTAGTTAGAGCATCTGCCTGCCACCAAAGGGTTATAGGTTTGATTCCAGGTCAAAGGCACATACCTTGGTTGCAGACTGGATCCTAGGCTCTGGTTGGGGCGGGGCATGTGCAGGAGGCAACCAACGGATGTGTCTGTCTCTCTCACATCGCTGTCTGTCTTTCCCCCCTTCCCTCCCCTCCACTCTCTTTGAAAATCAATGGGAAAATATTCTTGGGTGAAGATTCAAAAAAAAAAAAAAAAACCAATCTGGAGCTTCTGGCAGACATCTTGTCCTCAAAAGAATGGAAAGTTTCCCCTTAAAGGGAAAGAAAAGCTAAAGAATCAAGACAAAACCTTCATGTCATTAACTGAGCACTTGAAGCAAACTCTACTACTGGACATTTTACTCATGAAGGCCCTTTGTAGGTGGGAGTAACTGATAAAGTTGTTGGTAAAGGCAAGAGAAAAATCTAAGTAGCAAACTGCCTAGTGCAGGGTTTGGCTTTTTTCCCCCCTCTTTTCTATAAAGTGTCAAATAGTAAATACTTTAGTTTTTGTGAGTAGTAATATGATCTGTGTAGCAACTACTCAACTCTGTTGCTGTAATGTGAAAATAGCCACGGACAACACATAAATGATGTAGCTGTGGTCCAATAAAATTTTATTTATGAATGTTGAAAAAAGAAAGTTACACTTCCTTTCAGTTATTTTCAAGTTGAAATGCCCTCAGATGGTTAAACCTGTGGCTTCTTGCCTCAAGTCCCCATGCATCAGATGGAAAGAGTTACCCCCTCTCCCCTTAGCACATCAGGTAGAAAGTTACCTAGCCTACTTTAGTAGATAAAATTCTCTATACTATAAAATAGTAGATTTTGTTGCTTATTGATAGTATTACAATTTTTTTCCTGGAGGGTAAACCAGTAATGTTTTAATTGAATTTCTTGGGGTGATGTTGATTAACAATGTTACAACTTACTTTTTAATATTTTTATTGATTTTTAGAGAGAGAGGAAGGAAGAGGGAGAGAGAAACATTGATGTGAGAAATATCAATTAGCTGCCTCCCGCACATGCCCAAAACCAGGGCTCCCTCTAACCCACAACTGGAGCAGGTGCCCTGACTGGCAACCCTTCAGTGCACAGGACAATACCCAACCAACTGAGCCACAATGGCCAGGTTTACAAATTATTTTTAAAGTTCTTAAATAATCAAGCTTTTGAGTACAGTAGGATTTTTTTTTCATTTTAATAAGATAAACTCTTCAGTAATGATAATGGTTTGATCAATGCCTCTTATAGAACTAATTTCTTCTTCCTCCCTACATCCTAAATGCTTTGTTTATACTGCTACACTGCGTGGCTACGTCTGTTTCTCCAGTCTCACCATCTAATTGGGATGTAGTGTAACAGAAAGAGCAGTGAAGTTAATATCAAATACTTGGATTATAGTATTTGTTTTATTACTTAGCAGGTGTGTGACTTTACTGTTATAATAATCCCTGAATTATGACATGGAAGTATGAAATAGTTTGAGACATGGATTGGAAACTCAAAATATGTGATCTCTATGTCATTTAGTGGCTGTGAAGATAGAATATTGGAAATAAAAAATTTTGAACAAAAGGTCACCACAGACCTTAATAAATTAGTTAAACTTCCAGAGGCTCTGTTGTGCCATCTATAAAATAGATACAATGATGCTTATCTCTCAGGATTGTTTAAAGATTAACTGAGATATTGTATGTGAAAGTCTAGTTCAGTCTGTGGAAAATGGATGATGTTAATTAATGTTTCCTTAGGTTAGAATGCTCCCTCCACCACCACTCCCATTCCCCTCCACCACACCCCTCAAAAAATCTCCAAAATTCAAACATCTTTAAAGAAGAAGCCCAAAAGACACTACTCTACAAAGCCTATCCAAACAACTTCAGTCCTTTGGTTAACAGTCCTGGGCTTTGGAATCAGAAGAGGCTCCCAAGTTTAAAATCAGAACTGCCATTTAGTAACTCCATGACCTTGGAAACGTTACTTATCCTCTCTGCATCTAGGTTTTCCATTTGTAAAATGAGATAATCACGGTACATATTTTATAAGGTTATGAAGTATTAAATGAGATGTGCACATTCGAGTACCTAGCTTAGAAAGCCCTCTATAAGTATTAAACAGTAGGAATAGAAGTAATAATAGAAAAGTTTTTTCTTCGGTAAAATGTGAATAAAAATGCCTTCTAGAGTATGGGAAAGTTCTGATGCTAAAGTCCTTTAAACTGTAATCCTGAACGAACGTAATGAATTGGTATATACCTTGAGATCTTTGGGGCAAAGCTCGAACCTCAGTTTCATAGAATATGCTTTCCGTTCAGTGGGGGATGGGAGCAGGTAATAATACTCACTATTGATTAGTAGAAAGTAAAGTACCCCGGATACAAGTAGCAGAAGACCAAAGAGCAGCATTAAGATCAGCACCCGCAGACCGGACCCCCATCATTCCGTGGCGTCCACCCCTAACGCCCCTCTTCGCTTAGAGCTGCGCAAGCGTACACTGATTTGCTCTTCTCTCCATCCTGCCCCCGCCTCCAAACCCCCACCACAGTCTGCCCCAACACGCAGGCGCATCTCCTCAAACTCGGTCCCTCCCATACATTTCTCTCTTCATTTCGTTCCCCCTCCTCTTCCAGCATCTCAGCAGGTTCAAACTCATACGTGTGGGTAGCGGGGATCGAGGGGTCACGTGATGAGCATCCTGCTGCCCAACATGGCGGAGTTCGACACGATCTCGGAACTGGAGGAGGAAGAAGAAGCGGCAACGTCGTCGTCGTCGCCGTCGTCGTCGTCGTCAGTATCAGGACCGGAGGATGAAGAGGAAGATGAGGAGGATGAAGAGGAAGAGGAGGAGGAGGAGGAGGAAGAAGAAGAGGAGGAAGAAGAAGAAGAAGAGGAAGAAGAAAAGGAGCAGGAGGAGGAGACGCCACCACCGCCTCGGGTAGTGAGCGAGGAGCATCTGCGGAGATATGCCCCCGACCCTGTTTTGGTGCGGGGCTCCGGCCACATCACCGTGTAAGCGAGAGGGGGTTATGAGGTTTTAAAAGGCTGAGATTTGGCAACAGAGAAATGAGAAGGTGATTAAGGGGCCAGTGGAGTGGGGGAGGGCTTACTGAAGCATACAATTAGGAAACGACACCTTATGTAAATGGAGAAATCGTGGGAGCTAGGTGTATAGGAAGTGAGAATGCAAATGTAATTTACCAACGCCAGGTAAACAGTGAGCATAGGACCAGGGAAGTGAGTGGTTTGGGAGCCAGAGGGATTGGAGTAAGGGTGAGTGTCCTTGCTTCTCTGTGTATGCTGGCAAGTGAATACTCTTTCAACTGCAGGATGTATCAGAAGATTATTTGCTGCTAAGATTGGTGTCTGGTGGAATACGGTGACTGCTGTGACATTTGACAAGACCTAGACTTGTTTTTGTGTGTGTGTGTTTTTCAAAACAGAAATATGATATATTTTGTGAATAATATTATAGAATTCCCACGCACCTACATAATCATCCATACATTTTTCCTATCCAGTCCTTACCGTATATGAATGAATACAGTTATCCTTTCCATGTCTTCATCCACCCTCACTGTGACTTTCCCCAAATATCACACAATTAGAGATTCGGGTTGAAAGGCATCTATGAAAAGTAGAAGGACTAATGGATTGAAAGTGAGGGTTCTTAGTTGTGAGTCCCAACTTTGCTTCTTTCGAGCCCTGTGACCTTCGTCAGGTTACTTCCCATTCCTGAGCTTTTATTTCTCCATCTGTAAAATGAGTTTTTTCGGATAGATGGTTTCTAAAGACTTTCAGCTCTGAGGTAATTTAAGATACTTGGGGGAGATTTTGTATGCCTGAATATTAAATGTGCAAATATTAAATATGTATGGAAATTAGTCCCCCAGAAGCTGAGGAGGATTTTGTGAAAACTTATGCAGAGTGACTTTTTTTAAAAATTGAAATTTTGGGTAATACTTGAGAAAATAAAAGGAGGAACCTCATAGAGTAGTAGTTGCAAAGCAAAAGGAAATGTTATTGGTTCTCTGGGCTTTGAAGGCTGCATTCTCATTTTTATGTGCTTGGGCTGTAAATACTTAAAAGTTTGAGTATTGGGTCATGCTCATCCTCTTAACTGTGCTATCTTTTTATTGCATTTTCAAAATACAGCTTTTTTTTTTTTTTACTATCAAGTCATGCTGCCTCTAATTTTGATAATCGCTCCCCTAGCCCCTTTGATTTTCAACTGAGTTTATATGTTTCTATTATCTGAAATCACGTTATAACATGTATCACCTCCCCCCATCATGTTAGCTTTTTTTTAATCCACACTGGAGGATATGTTTTACTGTTTTGAGAGGCAGACAGACAGACAGACAGACATAGATGTGAGAGAAACATTAGTCGGCTGCCCCTTGCACACGCCCCAACTAGGGACAGAACCTGCAACCCAAGTGTGTTCGTGAACTGGGAATCGAACCCGAGACGCTTCGGTGCACGGGACAACACTCCAACCAATTGAGCCACACCGGCCAGGGCCTATCATGTTAACTTTTGATTTTAACATGTCGAGTATTTTCTTTATAATATACTTTTGTGATCTTTGCATGAAATGTATTAAGAAAGATTTTTATAAATACAGGATGAGTTTGGGAGATTTTTAGACCTACTTTTTGGTTAGGCAATTTTAACAGTTTTTCTTGGTGGAAGAATGTAATCAATAGATTAAATGACCAGATGCCAGCTTTCTGCACTGTTTTACTTCCATCCCTTTTATCACTAGGGAGACATTTTTTTAACCCAAACTAATTATGATTCTGGCACAAAAGTTACTTCCATGCAGATTATTTAACACAACTGAACAGGAAAAGGTTTTTATTTCAGGCTGTATTTTATATTCCAGCACTCCTCACCCTCACTATTTTCTAAAATTCAGAGAACAGACAAAGAGCAAAAAAACAGAATTTAAGTTCCCTGAAACTTATTTGTGGTTCCATTCTACTCTTCACACAGTCGTGAAGTACTTACCAACCTATTTGTTATTAAAAGCAAAGCACTGACACTTGCCATGTGCAGGTCCTTATGATAGTTATAATATCTCTCCCAGCTTAAAGGCTCTGGAATTAAGAGTATGAAATAGTGGTGCTGGTAGCAACTGTTGGTATTAATCGAAGCTGAAACCTGAAAAGCAGCAAACCAGTAATTGCATTGCTAACCAATGCATATAGTTTGGAAAATTATTTTTTATTGTGCACATTCTCTCACCATTTGATGTCAAATGTCTGAGATTTGGAAAAAAAGATTAAATGTTTAGGAGAAAGTTTTACTTGATCTGAGACTTTGGCCTGTCAATGACAGGAAAACCTTCCTTATATCAGGTAAAGTAAGATCCTTAGGAAATAGTTCATCTAATTCAGAGACATCTAAAATATCAGGTTCTGTTTAATTTTTTTCTGACATAGGAGTGTTAGAGTTGCCCTGTCTAAATGAAATATTTCTTATTCTCTACCTCTTTTTGTTTTCAATTCTCTATGCAGTCATCTGTTCTATAGAGGACTTTGTTTCTTTTCAAAGTTTAAATGTTGAGAACCATCACCTCAAATGCAATATATCTTAAACCCAGCATTTTCCCTCCCCGCATTGGCTTTGCATTCCAGTTGCGCCATTTTTGACCCTGATAGCACCATTCTAATTTTCCGAAAATATTTCAAATCCTTAAGTCATGTTGCCTTTTCATTCTCTTTAAATTGTCCTATGCCAGTCTGTCCCAGAATTATGTCATCATGCATTTTGAAATGTATATTAGATTTTTAAATTTGTATCCATTTCTACTGGCACCACTCTAGTTTGGGTTGCCATCATCTCCTGCTTGAATTATTGCCAGAGGAAGCCACCCCTCCCCACTCCAATCTATCCTGCATGCTTGTGCCAAACTAATTTTCTTAAAGCACAGTTTAATTATGTCACTGCCCTGCTGAAAAACCTGCATCAGATCTTAATTAGGTCTGAATTCCAGTGCTCTCTTCCTCCAATCTCTAAGGTCAAGGAGTCTCTCCACTTGCCCAAAGCTCATCCCTCCACTTGTGCCTTCCATACTCTTCTCTTGCCGTCTCCTCTCAGATCGTGCTCCATCAGGCAGCCCGTGTCTCTCTAATACTCCTCTCTGCCTCTATGGCTCAGCCTATAAACATATTAAGAGTATAATTCTTTAAAAACAAAATAAAACAAAAGCCTTCATAGACCTGCATTCCCCTCTAGCTACTGTCTAGTCTCTCTTCCTCTTCCAAATTTCTTAAGAGTAGCTACATTCACCATATCCATTTTCTCTTCACCCTTCTGTAATCTGGATTCTGCCACCATGACCACAGATGAACTGACCTTAAGATCACCATGATCCTCTTGTTGCTAAATTAGTGGGCATCTTTTATTCCCTTTTTGGTCCTTATGCCTATGTATGATACTTATAATGACTTCGTCTTTCTTGGATACTTCTACTCCCTGGATCACAGACACACAGACCTTCAGAGGCAAGACAGGTCACAGAAAATGATGCAGCATGAATAACGATGGGTTCTTACTTGAACTGGAAAGTATATGATTTGCCTAAAGGTATTTAAATTCTGGTTTAAAAAAATGTTTTTTCCAGTCAAACAAACCCAGAAATTCCTTGACCACTTCACTCTCCTTGTTCTTGTATTTTTCTGGCTATATCTTAACTGTCTCATTCATGGGTTTCTCTTCTCTTGCCCTTTGAATACCAGTAATCCCCAGGGGTTTGTTCTCAGCCTACTATTATTCTCATTCCTTGTTTCCCCTAGATGATCACATCTTGACTCTCATGGTTTCAATGATCTGATGTCTCCCAAATATGTATCTCTGTATCAGACTCTTCTTAGACTTTTATTTGGCTTTCCTCACCTTATGGCCCACCATTATCTTAAATTCAACATATTCAATACAGAAGTCATTCCACCCACACACCTTCTCACCCCTGTCTCAACGCCTCAAAAAAAATCCCATCTATTACTATATTCTCCATCTCAGTTAAATGTACCTCTACTGATCTTGTTATTTTTCCTTGGTTCCTCTTTCCCACTCACAATTTTCACAGCTAAGCAATCAGCAAGTATAAACAATATATGACCCAAACTTTTATTATTCTCCCTACCACCACTTCCTTAATTCAGGCCTCTTTCATCACACTAACTAGCCCTGCCTTCATCTTTGTCACCTTCACATTCATCCTTAGCCTGCTGCTAGATTAAGACACCACTTTCCTGTTTAAAACTATTCTGTTGTTTCCCTTTTACCTGCCAGATAGAATCTAAGCTCCATAATGCGTCACACACACCTGAACTCTGCCAACCTATCAGCCTAATCTCCTGACATTTACCCTTACTATTTATATTTTCCTGTTACTAACATGTTGTTTCTTATCTCTTTGCCTCTAAGGTAGTGACTTCATCTAGTACTCTAGTACCCACTGCCCTCACTCCAGCTCTCCATATGTCACCAATTCCTGCAAGTATTTTCTACTCCCACTAAATTGTAAGCTGCAATGGCAGGAACAATTTCTGGTTCCCCCGAGTCCTCAATCTCTGCCCTAGCTAGAGTAGATACTCAATAAAAGTGAATTGAATAAATGTTGGTTTACTTTAGTAATACTCAATACTGGTTCACTTTATTTTATTTATTTTTTAAATATATCTTTATTGATTTCAGAGAGAGGGAGGGGGAGAGAGAGAGAGAGAGAGAGAGAAACATCAATGATGAGAGTCATTGATTGGCTGCCTCCTGCACGCCCCCCAGTAGGGATCAATCCTGAAACCGGGGCATGTGCCCTGACCAGGCAGGAATTGAACTGTGATCTCTTGGATCATAGGTTGATGCTCAACTGCTGAGCCACTCCAGCTGGGCAATACTGGTTCACTTTAATAACACCATAGTGCATATTATATTATAGGCCCTCGACAAATACTAGTTAATTGAGTCATGCTATGGAGAGTACTTGTGTTTCAGAGCATAAGTATATGTGGATACAGTAATATCACTAGTGATTGAGGGGGGGATAGGCAATGGGTTTACATCTGAAAGCTGTATTAAACAAGCCCATGTGTCAGAAAACCCATCTACTTGTATCTTCCTAATATATTGACTTTCTAGTTACTTAAACAAAATATTAATCTTTTAACATGCGATTAATTATAACTTCTTAAAAAGTAGAATGACCTAAACACACTAATTGTAATTCCAGTTCTGAGGGGGACATTATAAATGTGGATATCATAAGTGGACATTTGGGGATCTTTTTCCAAATTTCCAAAAAGATATGGCTAAATTAACTTCCATCGATTTGAAGTTCTAGAAACAAATAATGAAGTGTTTTTTGGAAGTATTAAGTGTTTCAGAAATACTATACATCTGAATGATATAATTTAGTATCTATGACTTTTCCTCTTGATATTTTTAGGGTAACTATTTGGATCCAATGTATTGAAATACAAGGAAAATTCTATCTCATGAGATTTTTTTTCTATTTATAAACATTAAACACACTCTGTATTACTTAAAATATGTGGATATTTACGCTTGATAGTACACCTGTATAGAGGTTAGTAGAGATGATAGGTTACCAATTCTCAGGTATTTATAAATTTGTCTCATTAGAGTTAATCTAAAAGAGCTGAAGTTATTACATATAGAATTGAAAAACGCCAAATTTGCCAAACAGTGCATTTCTGCAAAAACTTAGCACTAAAAATATTAATAATTCTCAAATCAGTGAATGGAATGCCTTTTCTGTTAATAGCTGTCTTTGAGAAATTACAGTGAAGCATTGTTAATTTGTGTTTGTATAAGGTAAATATTTTATAAGATTTTAGGCTTTGAGAACACTAAAGCTATGGTAACACTTGCCATTTTACAGTGTGGCAAGACATGATTGTTTCCATATAAAATATTAAAGAGATTTAACAATTTTTTTTAAAAATATTTTTGAATCATATGGCATAGGTTTTCCTTTTCCTTGGTATAGTAAATAAAGTTCAGTGCACATGCTTTAGAATCAGTGTTACTATAAATGCATAGTTTTCTAGTTAAATCATGTTTCTTGTTGGCAGAATTTTACTATGCTTTTATTTGTTTTCTTAAACAACCTGAACACATGGATTTTAATTTGTACAAGGTTTTCAAAGGCTGATGTATAGCCATTTTCAAAAAGATTATAAACTGTGAAGGGTATAGGGAGGGAGAGAAGAGGGAAGAACATCTAAGAGGACCCACCTTTCTTTGCCCTGATTTTCTTTACTGTAAAGAATTGTCAAAAAAATTAAAATTTGAAGCATTGAAGACATTTGACAAATAAAATACAATCATTAGTAACCACCAGCTGGGTCCGCCTCAAACATGTAATAAGCTCTATATCTAATGAAGCCAATAAAATGACAGCATGAGCAGTTCCCAAGTGCCTGTTTGTCTAATGCTAAAGAACCCCGCATCTTGGCTAATGTTTATCACTTATCAGTACTATGGGTAGATGAGCTTCTCTAACCTTTATGGATTCACAGTTCTTAACTTAATGGTTTGTTTATGAAACAACTGTTTTTACTCAGCAGCAGCCATTTCAACATTTTTTAAATAGCTACTAAGTGAAATGTTGTGCTTAAGGTTATTTGAATTAAGTAGTCTTTTTAAGTGCTGAGTCTCTAATAGAGAAAGTTAAGTAAGAAATCCCTAATAGGCAAGAACAGGACTGCTGCCTTTTAGCCAAAATTATGAAAGTATATTGTGGTTAGTCTGCCTATGTTTATACCATTTTGAAATAGATGTATGTAGGCCATAAAGGAGTATTTTAAGAAGTAAAATAATACTTTCCTTACCATTTCTAATATACTTTTTATATTTTAGAAAAATCAATCCATTTTTATATTGGAGTAGAAAAATAGTAATGTGAATATCGCAAATATTTCTTGAGAACTTGAGCACTGGGCTAAGCTCTATGAAGAATACAAAAAACAAAGTTCCGGTCTTGCTTTAAAAAGCTAACAGGAAAATTGCCTTTAAGATATTTATATGGAGCCCAGTCGGGCGTGGCTCAGCGGTTGAACGTCGACCTAGGATCCAGGAGATCGGGGTTCGATTCCCGGTCGGGGCACATGCCCGGGTTGCGGGCTGCAGCTGATCAATGACTCTCTCATCATTGATGTTTCTATCTTTCTCTCTCCCTCTCCCTTCCTCTCTCTGAAATCAATAAAGATTTTTTTTTAAAGATATTTATATGGAACAGCAAAAAATAAAAATAAATTTATTAACTGTTGAATTGTATAGTACACATTAGAAGTGGCTATGAGTGTTCAGAGAAAAGGAGAATCCATAAAGGCTTGAGCATTCAAGGCATTGGCACTTGACTTGAGCCTTGAAGTCTACATAGGATTTAAACTAAGGAGAGGAAGCAGGATCAACTGCATGAGCAAAGACAAGAGCCAACACAACAGTGGCACCAGAAAGGAAGGAATCATAAGAATGATTTCAAAGGAACAAATACTAGGACTTGGAACCAACTGAATAAATGCAACATGCAAAAAAAAAAAAGTAAAAGGAAGGTCCAAAAACTAAACCAAAGTCTAGGTTAAAGAGAGTCAATATTGCCATTAATAAAGATGAGGAATTTGAAAAGGGCAACCAGTTTACAATAAAAGATAACATTTAATTTGAGACATATTTGACTTGTGGTATTATTATTTTGCAGCACAATATCCAAATGGAATTTTTAGTATTCAATTAGAGATGAGGGGTTAGAGCATACTGGAAAATATAGAACTAGAGATATAGATTTGATGGTCGTCAACATAGACGTAATTGTCAAAGCTATTAAATATAAATAAACTGTTATATCTTCCTTAGAAAGAGAAGCAGATGACTAAAAGCTAAATTTTGGGAAAAGGCAAGAGTGTTAGAGGAAAGCGAAAGAATGGAAGAGTGTTAGGAAGGGTGTGATCAACAGTGTCACAAGCTGCAATGTCAAGGGGAAGAGTTCTGAGAAGAGGAGGTTGAATTTGGCAACAAAGAAGACAAGATGAACTTGGAAACAGTAGAAAGGAAGGTTCATTTATCTTGTGATAAATGCAAAGAGGGAATAAGAAAAATAAGAATTTTTAAAATAATAGAAATAGTCCACAAATTTTGGTGGATATATGTGTCTATATCCTCTACATATTTGATATCTAGTAAAAGAATGACAGCTGGAAAAAGTTAAAATGGCAGCAATCTAATGGAGGTAGGAACATGTTAATTGACATTGCATCTAAAGGGCATTTAAACAAGATATGTAAATAGAGCTCTACTTTAAAATGTATCATGTCTACCTTCTAAAGTGAGACCTATATATATTCCACAATATGAATTTACTCTTTGTGGAATAATAAATTAAATTACATCTTTTTGACTAGTGATAAAGTCACTATTTAGCTAAATATAATTTAAATGAATATGATTTTTGCTCTACTAAATATTTGTCATGTTAATATTGATTTCTGAGTTAACAGACAGTTGCAAATATATATTTAATGCTAGAATGTCAGTTTCTCAAACAGCATATGAAAGTTGCCATAAAAACTCATGTGCAGGGTATACTATTTTGTTTTTAAGTTTGGCTATGTTCTTGTGTCTATGTATAGATTTAAAGGGAATGTTATTATGAGAATATTATGTTCTTATTATATGTTGTACTGACACCTGGAAAAGTAATGGAAGTATTTTTTTAAATAAAATTAAGTTCTGTTTTCAATTGCTAATTAATTTTCTCAACCATTTTAAAATATAGAATTTGTTGTTATACAATACATTTTAAACATATAGGTATAGTATACTTATGCACAGATATGTGCCTTGCTACTAGATGCTAAGTAGAGAGTCTTTGTGTTTAAGACTGGCTTGTGTCCTTGAAAAGAAGCTATTATCATAATAATATGAGGAGAATATAATATTCTCACATAGAGTTTTAATAGGACATTGGATTATTAAGGTCTTTAAAGTGACCTTAAGACCAAAGTGCCATAAATCAGTTAAATCAAACAGTATAGTAGCTTACTATTTAACAAACTTTTATTAAACACCTGCAAGATTCCATTATGCTACTAAAAATAATGGAAGATAGCAAAATAAATAAATAGTAGTTTCTGTTTTCCAGGAGCTTAATATAGGGCAAAAAGAACTTAAAGATTGCCATTTGAATTTTGGTTCAGCCCTTAGTAGTTATATAATTTTGGGCAGGTCATTTAATTAATTACTCTTTAGGAAAAAAATTTCTGAGTGTCAGCTTCTTTGTCTGTAAAGCCAGGATAGCAATACCTCTCTTGCAAAGTTGTTAAGTCTAGAAGTGGTAGTTTATTTACCTAGCACAGTATCTAGCTCATAGTAAGCCCATAGTTACTGGTAACTTACTATTATTGCCTACCTCACAAAGCGTTCTCCATAAATGTTAGTATCTTTTCCTTTTTGCTTACAACCCATCAATCACTAACAAAAAATTGTAGCCACTATGATATATCATCAACATGTAGGAAGTGACCTTTGTTTTATGCCTTCTGAAATTAACAAGTATACAAACAAAGGCTTATAAAATTCATTTTGACTTCCTAGTACAGATTTCAGTGAGCATACTGAAGAGAGTCACAGCTTTCAAGGCTGGGATCTGTTTTCTTAAAATGGGTTGAACATATACATAAAAGTCAATCATAAGGATCGACCATTGAATTTCTGAATAGTAACTGATCATGAGTTGTTAAAGTCAATGGTTCCAAAGGTTTTATTAGTTTTTATTAGGAAAATTTTCATATATACACAAAAGTAGAAAGAATAGTAAAATCCCCTCACATACTACCCATCAGCCAATCCCAACAGTTATCAACTAAAATGGGTTTTAACAGAAACATTTCAGTCAAAAATTATATTTCCAGTTCTATATCAGTGTTTCTCTAATTCATTATTTTTAATCCCCTATCATGGATCTAGTTAATTTCTTTTACTATTAATTTGGGTAATAGTCAAATATTTATTCTCTATAAATATCTAAAATTATTTATAGAACACGTTTTAAAATCACAACATCAAAAGAAAAATGCATGGCTTTGTTTTTGTTTTTTAAAAAATGGGAGAGAGTTAAATATTCTGGGTAGAATATATTTTGTTCTGTCTTTGTTTTTAAGGTTTGGCTTGAGCAACAAGTTTGATACTGAATTTCCTTCAGTTCTAACAGGGAAGGTAAGTGAGAGTTTGCTTTGAACTTTTCAATTCTAAAAACATTGTTTTATGGCTTATTCGGTGTTTTGACAAATGTTTGACTCACTGGTAATGAAATCTAATAACAAGATGCCAGGGTACTTGGAGGCTGCATCATTAGTGACTGAAGGCTGTGCCTATGACCAATTATTTTGTTCATTGTCTGTTAATGCCAGCTATTATTTACTTGTTTAGTTTTTACAGTTTTGTCATTTTTCTCAGACCTGGTAACTATAACTGTTTTCCTTTAGGTCAGTAATTTCCAATGTTTTATTTTTATTTTTTTTCTTTCAGCCATTTATTTTTATTTACAGTTTGTTTTCAATGCAAATCAATTCCATAACATGAGAAGTTACTGTGAATCAAAACATTAATACACAAACACAATGTACAATCCAAAATAGATGTACAGCATTCAGGTATGAAACAAAGCGGAATGTTCATTCACACATGGTAGCTTGAGATCTGTTGTATATGGTGTTCCTGGGTAAGTTTCTAAAGATGGGGGTAAAAATTACTTTGGTTATCAACACTACTGTGACCATGCAAGATACTAGAACGTCTAAGCATCAGTATGTGACCATGTGAACAAAAGACTTTAGGAAGTGTTTATCTTCAAAAAGGTTTCTGCGCATCGAGGCAGTTGCAAAAAGATTTACTTTCCAGAATCAAGTCCCCATTAGGCTTAGGATCATGTTCTAACTATCTAAAAATATTGACCAATAAAAGAAAGTGTTCCAAATGTGGCTATTCCAATCCATAGATTTTTTTTAAAAAGTATGTACAGAAAGTATAAAAGTTTTTCTGAATTTAATGTAACTAAGGTTCCAGTCTTCTTTTAATTGAATTTATTGGAGTCACATTGGTTAATAAAATGTGGGTACAATTCTATAATACATCATCTGTATATTGTATTGTGTGTTTACCACCCCAAGTCAAGTCACCTTTCATTACCGTTTTCCCCCCATTTACTCCCTTCTACCTCCTCTCACCCCCCTTTCTCTCTGGTAATCACCATACTGTTGTCTGTGTCTATGAGTTTTTTCCCTTTGCTTAATCCCTTCACCTTTTTCACCCAGCCCACTATGACTTCACTTATATGTGGAATCTGATGAACAAAATAACCTAGCAAACAAAATAGAAACAGACTCATAGTTACAGAGAACAGACTGACAGCTGTCAGAGGGGAAGGGGGTTAGGACCTGAGTAAAAAAACTTCAGTCTTCATCTCCCAAATACCTTATTTACAGTTTTGGTTCCTTCACATATTCACTTTTTCAATTTTAAGATTTGTCAATTTTTTTTTAATATATCTTTACTGATTTCAGAGAGAGGAAAGGAGAGGGAGAGAGAGAGAAACAGCAATGGTAAGTCAATCATTAATCAGCTGCCTCCTGCAGGCCCCCTGCTGGGGACCAAGCCCGAAACTCGGGCATGTGCCCCAACCAGGAATCCTAGGTCGACGCTCAACCGCTGAGCCATGCCCGGCCGGGCAAGATTTGTCAATTTTACCTTCAAAACAAATCATTTTTTAAATTGTAAGTATTCAATAATATGCAGAAATAAGAATTTTGAAATTAGTTGAGATTCGTGTATTTCAGCGCTTTGGAATTAGTTTAGTAAAATGAATCTGGCTCTCTTGTTGAATAGGAGTAAGTAATAAGTATATAAGCAAAATTTACTCATTATGCTTGGATTTGGAGTAGATTCCAATACATCATTGTCCTGGCACATATCAATTACTACATAAAAAGCCAAATGCACCAAGCCAGTGTTGCTCAGTGGTTGAACATCAACCCATGAACCAGGAGGTCACTGTTAGATTCCCCGTCAGGGCACATGCCTGGGTTGCAGACTCGATCCCCAGTAGGGGGCATGCCGAAACATCATTGATGTTTCTATCTCTCCCTCTCCCTCCCTCTCTCTGAAATCAATAAAAACGTATTTTTAGAAAAGTCAAATGCAGTGTCAAATCCAAAGCCTCAGAGGAAAGAGTTTGTTTCACAAGAGAACAGTGTGAGTGATAGTTTAACAATGTAAAACTTTATTTAGAGTTACATGGGCATTAAATTAGTACTGTGAATTTACAGTAACACCTGAAAAGTTCCTTCTAATGTACATATAAATAGAACCATTAATTTTGCATTACCTGTTTTATGGCCTTATAGCTTTAACGAACCAAATGAAAACTAACTCTCTTCCAAATCCCATCCATCCCTTATCTCTAGGTAAGATAAAATCTATTCATTTTCAATATAGAATCTTATGTGTCCATACTTAAGCCAGATTTAAGGAAATCATCTCTGAACTAATTTTGGATGTGTCTCTTCATCTTATACATGAAACTGCAGCAGATTTAATATCTACATTCATCATCTAGTCAAACCCTGCACATGCTCTTCAAACAAAATGAATCTGGGATCCTCAATATTTTCTGCGTCAATAAAATTAGGTGTGGAATTAGCGGATTCAATGAAGACCTGTTTTTTTCCTTGTCACACTGGAGGTCTAGATGCCATTTGGATTGGGTTTGGAAGATGGAGAAGTATAGATGATTCTTGGCCTGAGTCTTTTAACAGTAGAGATATAAAAGAGAGAACAAGATCACGAAGAGGATGGCTGTTGACTACAGAACACCACTTCTTGGTGGTGGCATTCCATGGACTTGGTGTAGTCGAGGTTTTGTGGGAGGGGTTACTGGAAGATGATTCAGCAGTTGTTTTATTTGAGAAAATCTGCGTGGGTAGGAGCAACACCAGAAGCAGTAGCTCCAGTTGGAGCCTGGCTACCATCTCTCTCCCCATGTCCTCTCTGTCAGTGTGTGGCTGCATCTCACTCTGGATGTGGAGTGGATGGAGAACCCCTGGCTCCAGGCGGGTGCAGGCAATCTAATTTCCCATGTTTTAGAGTGAACAAAGTTATCATTGTTCAACATTGTATCACTCTTTTTGAAACTATCCTGTGGTCTGATTTTGTTATACATCCATAGCATCAATTAGCATCAATCTTTTGCTTATTTTTCTACCTTTTAGATAGTATGAGTTTCTAAAATTGGACTCACTGCAATAAATTATCTTTCTGTTTCCTGGTTCCTCTACATTCAGTAATTTCTTCTAAGGTGGAGATATAGTAGTCAAAGACTTCTTACGTTTTGAAACAATGTTTTCCTACAGCAGTAATGCTAACTTAGTACAAAGGATAAGGCTCTGACTAAGGCAAAAGGTTATTTACACATTTTTGTTACTTGAGAAATGTAGATGAAGAAAGAAAAAAGCTGTTATATTACAAAATACTCAATAATTTACAAATGGTTAAGAGCTGAGTGCTTGGTAGCAAACATGTTGATTTAGGCTTAAAAGAACTTAACTTTTTGTATTTTGAGACCTGTAATTTAATATAATTCTGTCTCATTTTACTATTAGAATAATGTTATTTGTCAGTATATATTTTGGTCATATTTTAAAATAATTTCATTCTATAAAGGGCTTTAATATGTTAGTGTTAATTTTTATCATATTGTAATTGAGAAAAGCAAGGTTCAAATTAGTATGTATAGTATGTATAATAAAGGGGAGAAATAAGCATATTAATAATTATATGAAGTACTTCTAAAAATATACACATGAAACTAATACAAATGATTACTTTCATGGGAGAAGAGGAATGAGATGGATGGAGACAAGGGTAAGGATGAGACCAATGTATGAGTATCTTTTAGTATTGTTTTGATTTTTGAAACATGTAACTATTGCCTATTCAAACCTTAATTTACTTTCTTAAATTTTTATTGAAATTATTGGGGTGCTATTGGTTAATAAAATTATATAGTTTTCAAGTGTAGAGTTCTATAGTACATCATCTGTATATTGTATTGTGTGCTCACCACCCAAAGTGAGGTCCCCTTCTGTCACCTTTTATCCCCCCTTTACCTTCTTCTGCCTCCCCTCACTCCCCTTTCCCTCTGGTAAACCTTAATTACTTTTAATTTATCCTGTCAATCCAAACTCTTTGAGAATGGGGTAAAATACTTCTACTAATAGTAGCTTCTTTTTGTCATGATAAATTTTCCAACAGCTTACTCTCCTCACTTTTGTCCTATTCCCAGTCTTCTCCCCAGCTTCATTTGGGGCTTGAGGGGGCAGAAAAAGACAGCAGACTTATTTTTTCAAGGATTGCCACTGTGATCATAGTACATTCCATATAATTTAAACCTAAAAGGTATATTTTGTTTTTATTTTTTTATTTAAATTTTTTATTGTTGATGCTATTGCAGATGTCTCCCATTTTCTCTCCCTTTGCCCACCTCCACCCAGTCTTCATTCACCCTCACCACACTATTGTTTATGTCCATGGGCTATGCATATATGTTCTTTAGCTAATCCCTTCACTTTCCTTTATCCAGTCTCCCTCAGCCTCCTCCCCTCAGACATTTCTAAGTCTATTCCATGTATCCTTGCCTCTGCTTCTATTTTGTTCATCAGTTTATTTTGTTCATTAGATCCCATATATTAGTGAGATCATATGGTATTTGTCCTTCTCTGACTGGCTTATTTTGCTTAGCATAATACTCTCCGGGTCAATCCTTGATGTTGCAAAGGGTAAGAGCTCCTTTTTTACAGACTCGTAGTATTCCATTGTTTGCTTACCACTGCTCTTTTTTGTTTATTTTTTACAAATTTGTTATCCACTCATCTACTGACAGACACTTGGGCTGTTTCCAGATGTTGGCTATTGTAAACAACACTACTATAAATGTAGGGGTGCATATATTCTTTCTGATTGGTGTTTCAGGATTCTTAGGATATATCCCTAGAAGTGGGATCACTGGGTCAAAAAGCAGTTCCATTTTTAATTGTTTGAGGAAACTCCATACTGTTTTCCACAGTGGCTGCACCAGTCTGCATTACCACCAACAGTGCATTTAAGGTACCCTTTTATTCATATCCTTCTCAGCACTTCTTGTTTGTCGATTTACTGATAGTAGCCATTCTGACCTGTGTGAGGTGATAACTCACTGTGCTTTAATTTGCATCTCCCTGATGATTAGTGACGTTGAGCATTTTTTCCTATGTCTATTGGCCTTGTGTATTTCCTCTTTAGAGAAGTTTCTTTACAGGTCTTTTACCCATTTTTTTTATTGGATTATTTGTCTTCCAGGTGTTTTGTGTAAGTTCTTTATGTATTTTGGAGATTAACCCTGTATCAGATGAATCGTTGGCGAATATGGTGGTTCTCGCTTCTTTTCTTTTTTCTTTTTTATCCTCACCCTAGGATATTTTTTCCATTGCTTTTCAGAGCGAGGGAGAGGGAGAGAGGGAAACATTGACGTGAGAGAGACACATCGACTGGTTACTTCCTGTACACACCCTCACCAGGGCCAGGATAGAGCCTGCAACCAAGGCACGTGCCCTTGGCTGAAATTGAACCCTGGACCCTTCAGTACGAAGGCTGAGGCTCTAACCATTGAGCAAACCAGCTAGGGAGCCTTTTCATTTTGTTGATCATTTCCTTTGCTGTGCAAAAGCTTTTTAGATTGAGGTCATTCCATTTGGTTGTTTTTTCCTGTGTTGCTCTTGAACTCAGAGACATATCAACAAAAACATTGCTCCGAGAGGTGTCTGCGGTTTTACTGCCTATTTTCTTCCAGGATTTTTATGGTTTTGTGGCTTACATTTAAGGCTTTTAACCATGTTGAGTTTATTCTTATGTTTGGTATAAGTTGATGGTCTAGCTTCATTTTTTTGCATGTTGCTGTCCAATTTTCCCAACACCATTTATCTAAGAGACTGTTTTTACTCCATTAATGCTCTTGCCCCCTTTGTCAAATATTAATTTACCATAAAGGTGTGGATTGATTTCTGGGGTCTCTGTTCTGTTCCATTGATCTATATGGCAGTTGTTGTTCCAGTAACAGGCCATTTTGATTACAGAGGCTTTGTAGTATAATTTGATATCTGATATTGTGATCCCTCCAACTTTGTTCTTCTTTCTCAATATTGCTGTGGCTGTTCTATGTCTTTTTTGGTTCCATATAAAATTTTTGAATATTTGTTCTAGATCTGAAATATGTCATTGGTATTTTTATAGGAATTGCTTTGAATCTTTAGATTGCTTTGGGTAGTATGGACATTTTAGTGATATTAATTTTTCCAGGCAATGAATATGGTATATGTTTCCACTTGTTTGCATCTTATTTCTTTCTTCAATGTATACTATAGTTTTCTGAGTACAGATCTTTTACTTCCTTGTTTAAGTTTATTCTTAGGTACCTTACATTTTTTGTTTCAATAGTAAATCGTATTGTTTTCTTAGTTTATCCTTCTGAGAATTTGTTATTGATGTATAAAAATGCCACCAATTTCTGGACTTTGCTAAATTCATTTATTAGATCTAGTTATTTTTTGGTGGAGTCTTTAGGGTTTTCTATGTACAGTATCATGTCATCTGCGAATATTGACAGTTTTACTTCCTCCTTTCCAATTTGGATGCTTTTTATTTCTTCTTCTTGTTTGATTGCCTTGTCAAGGACTTGCAACAAAATGTTGAATAAGTGTGGTGAAAGCAGACATCCCTGTCTTGTTCTTGATCTTAAGGATAACACTTTTAGTTTTTTTCCCATTGAGTACGATATTGGCCACATGTTTTTCATACATAACCTTTATTATGTTGAGCTATGATCCCTCTGTTCCCATCTTGCTGAGAGTTTTTATCATAAATGGATGCTGGATTTTACCAAATACTTTTGCTGTATCTCTTGATATGATGATGTGATTTATATTGGTGTGATCACATGCTAATCATTCTCTGATTTAAATATGTAGACTATAGTTGTAGATATTTAATATTTATTTATGCTACTGAAATTACTTTAGTGTCTTTTCCAATATATAACTTATGTGCTCAAATTGAAAAGGGAATCCACTGTATGGGAGAACATATTTGCCAATCATACATCTGATAAGAGGTTAATATCCAAAATATACAAAGAACTCATACAACTCAACAAGAGGAAGACAAACAATCCAGTTAAAAAATGGGTAAAGAACCTGAATAGACAATTCTCTAAAGAGGACATACAGATAACCAACAGATATATGAAAAAATGCTCAACATCACCAGTCATTAGAGAGATGCAAATTAAAATGACAATGAGGTATCACCTGACACTTGCCAAAATGGCTACCATCAACAAATGACAAGTGCTGATGAGAATGTGGAAAAAAAGAAACCCTAGTACACTGCTGATGAGAATGCAAACTGGTTCAGCCACTATGGAAAACAGTATGAAGGTTCCTCAAAAAATAAAAAATGGAACTGCCATTTGACCCAGTGATTCCACTTCTAAGAATATATCTTAAGAATCCCAAAACACCAATCAGAAAAAATATATGAACCTCTATGTTCATAGCAGCGCTATTCACAATAGCTAAGATCTGGAAACAGCCCAAGTGCCCATCAGTAGATGAGTGGATTAAAAGGCTGTGGTACATTTACACCATGGAATACTATGCAGCTGTAAAAAAGAAGAATCTCTTACACTTTGAGACAGCATGGAGGGACCCAGAGAGTATTATGCTAAGTGAAATAAGCCAATCATGTGAAACAAGTTTCATATGATCACACTCATGTGGAATATCAAGAACAAAATACAGTGATGAACAAAATAGATCCAGTGACACAGAAGCATGGAACAGGCTGAGGAATCTCAGAGGGAAGGCATGGGTGGGTGCAAAGGTGAAGGCCTGGGGTAGCAGGTGGTGCACCTTTAATTTCTGAAGGGGTCAGTGAGGGGGAAAAGGGACATCTGTCATACTTTCAACAATAAAGATAAAACAAAAATAACAGTGGCCCGGCTGGTGTGGCTTAGTGGTTAAGCATCGACCTGTGAACCAGGAGGTCACGGTTCAGTTCTTGGTCAGAGCACATGCCTGAGTTGCGGGCTTGATCCCTGGTGGCGGACGTGCAGAAGGCAGCCTATCAATGACTCTCTCATCATCGATCTCTCTCTCTCTCTCTCTCTCTCTCTCTCCTCCTTCCTTCCTCTCTCTGAAATCAGTAAAAACATATTAAAAATTAAAATATTAAAAATAGAGTGAGAAAAAGGAGGCATATAAAAGATATGAAAGAAATGAGAGAAAAAAGAAGAAATAATAAGAACAATAATAATACCAAAGCCATAAAGAAAAATGAATGAAAATAATGAGAAAAAAATGCTAACGAAGTTCTTCTCAGCATATTTTAGTGCCTGCTAGGCTTTCCCTTTGGATCCTGCTCTTATGTTGTCTGAGGTTAATTGTTTTGTGTGCTGCTAGCCAGTGTCAGAAGCTGTCCAGGTTTGGCTCTCCAAACCCTGTTGGAAGCTTCAAGTGATCCGCAGCTTGGGACTAGCTCCACTGGTCTTGGCTGCACACAGGAGGGACCAAGATGATATTCTAAGCGGGCTGCACACAGGGGGCCCTAAGGTGAGTTAGCACACTTTCAGACTTCAGAGATGATGGTGGGTGTGTACCTGGACTATTTCTCTGACCTTGGCCAAGTGGAGTACTTTTTAGGCAGGCTAGTGGGGTGTGCTGGAAGCCAGGAGTCAGCTCTCCTGTGGAAGGGAAGCACCAGCCAGGTTCCAGTGAATGTGGGGGGAATGACCCTGCCCAAAGCCAGCCACTGACACTCCCTGAGACTGCTGCTTCCTGAGATGGCTGTCTCCTCAGCAAGGATCGAGATGTAAGGTAGGGTGAGTGGAATTCTTTAGGGTGTGGCAAACTGTATCCTGGAAGGGTGGTGTTTTTGCCTTTCCCAAGTCCTCTGCTGTTGGAGTGGCTTGTGCTTCTCAGGAAAAATGGCTGTTGCGATATCAGGGTTGGGGGGAGTGATGACTCAGCACCATATCCCAGTTACCACCCTACTACCTCTATCCTCTATGCCTCTCACCCCAGACACTCTTCAGGCTACTCCAGTCCACACCGTCCTCTTTCCACCAAAGCCCAGGGTGAGTGGCTTAGAACTAAAATAGTGTACTTTAGCCCTTTTTTAAAAAGTGGCTTTAAATCTGGTAGGTTCCATCTCTCTCTGGTGGATAGAAACCCCACAGCTTTTCACCACTGGATGCTGCATGAGCAGCTGCCCCTGGTTCTGGAGTTCTGGGCTGGAGAGCACAGCCTGGGGTCCAGACCTCACTCCACAGGGAACCCTCTACAGCTGAGATATCCCTCCTTGCCCTCAACCTGCTGCTGGTAGGAGCCGGGCTAACCTCTCTGATGACCCTGCCTTTTCTACTAGTCTTGAGGTGGTTTTTGCCCTTCATTGTTTAAAAGTCTCCTTTTCAGCCCAGCAGGAGTGGCTCAGCGGTTGAGCATCGATCTATGATCCAGGAGATTGCAGTTTGATTCCCGATCAGGGCACATGCCTAGGTTGCAAGCTAGATCCCCAGTGGGGGTGTGCAGGAGGCAGCGGATCAATGACTCTTTCATCACTGATGTTTCTAGCTCTCTCTCCCTCTCCTTTCCTCTCTCTGAAATCAATAAAGACTTTTTTTAAAAATAAATAAATAATAAATAAATAAAAGTCTGTTCTTCGGCTAGTCTTCAGTTACTAATTCAGGGCGGATGTTTGCCAATTCAGTTTTATTTTCAGTTTGGTTCTGGGAGGAGGTGCAAGAAAGACCCACGTACTCCACTGCCATCTTGAAAACCTCCTAAAAGGTATTTTATACTTTATTTGCTTCATTTGCCTCCTAAAAAATAGGAGCTAGCTTGAAACGGTATAGAGTAATTAAACAAGCTTTGAAATTAGATCTGGGTAGGAATACAAAGTCTATAACTTACTGGCTTTGTGAGATTAGGCAAGCTACTTCTCTGAGTCTCTGTTCTTATAAGAAAATTAGTAATGATGATGGTAGTACTTCATTTCTTATTGTAAAGATTAAATGAGAGGGTATATATAAAATTTGTAGTATATTGTCAGGTACTTACTAGCTTCCCAATGTAAGTCTGTGGTTGCTGGTGACCATTGTACATCAGTGTATCCCAGTTTCACCCTGATTAACCCATTTTCTCTATTCACCAGCTTTTAATTTTTAATTGATTTTTCAACTTTTACATTCTTCATCTGAGTAATGGTTTATTCTCTGGTCCCACTAATAATATGTCCTTTCGAATTTAGATACTTTATATCTCTCCTGAGGTATAATGACAAATCATTTTATATAACAATAATCAAGTAGAGATAGTCTCTGGCTGATTTAACACTAGAAAATATATGGCCATATAACTTTTTAGGATACAAAGAACCCTTTGGTGTGAGATTTTGGCCTCACTGTCTAGTATGTTCTACCTTTCCATCCTGATCATGTAAAAGAATTCACTTGAAGCAGCAGTTAAGACTTAGAATTATTTTATATGAATTATTCATAAATGCCTTCTTCAAATGAAAGAAATTGCTATTATAAAAATCTCTTGAATGACAATGTATTTGTGGAAAGATGGCAAATTCAATTATAAAATTAGAATGTGAACTAAAATATTTCCAATGGGAGATCTAAGATGGTGGCAAGTTGAGTGAAAGCTACACTGACACTATCCTAGGACCAAACTGGAAATACAACTCAAATACAGAAAAACAACCCTGAATAATCAACTGCAACTGAAAACCAGCTGGGAAACACCCTCATAACCAAGGACCTAAATTGGTGACCACAGAGAGACTGGTGGGAAGTTGAGAGGCACAAGAAGGCTGGCTGGGCTCTCATAGGCAGCAGCTGAAGGTCTGGAGGGATATCTCAGCTGTTGGCAGTACCTACTGAGAACTCTGGGGTCTAAATCCCAAGCTGAGCCCCCCAACCCAGAGCACAAGAACTGAGAAGGGTGCTCACATACCATCTCTCTGTGAAAAGCAGCAGGGTTTCTGTCTGCCAGGGAAAGATAGCTGTAATTGCAGGCACCCTCTTAAAAGGCCAAGACACAAAGATTAGTGTGCAGCCACTCACCTTGGGCTCTGGTGGAGACAGAATGGACCTGAACTGTCTGAAGAGAATCCAGGGGGCCTGTCTGAGGGAATAGATATCAGAGGGCATCTATCTGGGACCCGGTGCTGAGTGATTCCCTGATATAGCAGAGGACTTCTTTCTCAGGCAGACATTTACCTTCCAAGGAGCTTTTGCCTGGGGGGGAGGGGGGAGCAATTGCCCCACTCTGCTGGAAAACCTCTGGCCCCACATTGTGGAGTTTCTATAGCCTGAGGCTCCTTAAGAGACTGATAACAATCAGCCACCCCATCCTGTGGAGTTCCTACAGCCTGAGGCTCATTAAAAGACTGCATAACAGCCTCTGAGTGCTTAGAGTCTTTACCTGATTTGCTTGTGGACTCAGAGCTTGGAAAAACAGACTTTGGTGCACATCTTGGTCCTGTCCAAACACACACACCTCCAACAGAAGAAACCACAAGCTGTGGAGTGTCAAAAACTCCCAAAGGATACTCAAAGACAGTCACAAACAGCGTCTGACATTGGCCTTCACCACAAACCATCCAAAAGACTGGGAATCCTAGCAGATCTACCTAATACATAGAAACAAATCCAAACAGACAGCGAAAATGGGGAGACAAAACCCCAAATGAAAGAACAAAAGAATTCTCCAGAAGAAGTGCTAAATGAAATGGAGATAAACAGTCTATAAGATATAGAGTTCAGAATACTGATCATAAGAATGCTCAACAGCATGAAAAATGATACAGAAACTATGAAGGAAATTAAGAATGACATAGTAGAAATTTAAAAAATCATTGGAAGGAATGAACAGACAAGGGGAAGCTGAGGATCAGATTAGTGAATTAGAAGACAGGGTAGAAAAAAATCAAAGATACAAAAAGAAAAAACAATTTAAAAACAGAAGGACAGTTTGAGTGAACTGTGGGACAACATGAAATGTATGAATATTCACAGCATAGGAGTGCCAGAAGAGGTTGAAAGGAAGCAAGAGTTAGAGAAAATGTTTGAAGAAATAATGGCAGAAAAGTTCCCTAACCTGATCAAGGAAAAAGTCATACAAATTCAGGAGGCACAGAGAGTCCCAAGCAAGAAGAACCCAAAGAGGTCAGTACCCAGACACATCATAATTAAAATGCCAAAAATTCAAGACAAAGAGAAGATCTTAAAGGCAACAAGAGAAAATCAAGCTGTTACCTACAAAAAGCTTCCATAAGGCTGTCAGCTGATTTCTCATCAGAAACCCTACAAGCCAGAAGGGAATGCCATGAAGTATTCAAGGTAATGCAAAACAAGGATCTGAAACCAAGACTACTGTATCCAGCAAGGCTATCATTCAAAACAGATGGTGAAATAAAAAGCTTACCAGACCAAAAAAAAAAAAAAAAAAAAGGCTAAAAGAGTTTATCAACGCCAAACCAGCATTGCAAGAAATGTTTAAGCAACTGCTGTAATTGGATTAAAAGTCTTAATTAAAAGACATTGGGTAGCTGAATGGATAAGAAAACAAGATCCAAATATATGCTGTCTACAAGTTACCCATCTCAAAGCAAAAACAACAACAACAAAAACAATTGGTAAAAAGGTTGGGAAAAAAATACAACAACTTCTGGAAGGCTTTAAAGGAGAGATCAACAGCAATACAGTCATAGTAGGGGACTTTAACACCCCACTGACTTTACTGGATAGCTCTTCCAGCCAAAAAAAATCAACAAGGAAACTGATTCTAAATGACACACTAGATTAGATGGATTTAATTGACATTTACAGAACATTCCACTCCAAAGCTGCAGAATAGGCATTTTCCTCAAGTGCACATTGGACATTCTCAAAGATAGACCACATGTTAGGACACAAAACAAGTCTCTACAAGTTCAAGAAAATTGAAATCATATCAAGCATCTTTTCGGACATTTACACCATGGCATCCTACGCAGCTGTAAAAATGAAGGATCCCCTTACTCTTGGAGACAGCAAAGTGAGACCTGGAGAGTATTATGCTAAGCAAAATAAGCCAGTCAAAGAAACACAAGTGTAACATGATCTTACCCATATGTGGAATCTAATGAACAAAATAAACAGATAAACAAAATAGATCCAGAGACATAGAAGCATGGAACAGACTGACGAATCTCAGAGGGAAGGCAGGGGTGGGTGGGAAAAGATTAACATAAGAATTTATTGCATATATGCATAACTTATGGACACAGGCAATAGTGGGGTGAAGGCCTGTGGGGAAGGGTACATGGTGGAGGGGATCAATGGAGGAAAAAGGGAGACATTTGTAATACTTTCAGTAATAAAGATAATTTTTTTGAAATTGTCCAATGGAAACCTTTTGTTTGTTTCCCTTTGTTTCCAGTGGAAATGGGGTCCTTGAGGTGTCGCAAGAAAAGCATTTTGGGGATCACGCATGGGAGGATGTGGTGTAGTGGTAAGGTTTGTTTATTCATTTACTTTTATATATCTTTATTGATTTCAGAGAGAGGAATGGAGAGGAGGAGAGAGAGAAACATCAATGATGAGAGAGTCGTCATTGGCTGCCTCCCGCAGACCCCTGCTGGGGATCGAGCCAGCAACCTGGGCATGTGCCCTGACAGAATTGAACCATGGTCTCCTGGATCCTAGATTGGCACTCAACCCCTGAGCCATGCCTGTTGGGCTGGTAAGGTTTATTGAAACTGGAGCAAATTCAAAGGACTTCCCCAGGTTCAACTGCATCCTACTATGGAAAAAGTCCAGTCTTGTCTTCATCATGCCCAGAAATAGAATCTGTGTCCAGAAATTCTGTGCCATTGGTTCAGTCCAGTTCATTCCTTGTCCTCATCGGCTAGCTCTGTTTGTATTCCTGGCTACACTCCCACTGGCACTGCATTGCTGTACCCATGCTTGCCACTTGGAGTCTATGCTTGGTGTTCACGCCACTGCTGGCCACGCGGCTGCTATGGCTGCATGACTGCTATGGAGAGAATGCTGGAACAAAAGAGGTGAGTGCATGTTACTGAGTGAGAGAGAATTGTGTTAAGCTTGTATTATATTACCTCAGGCTTGTGAAGGACCAGGCTCTCCTTCAAATTAACCAATCAGTTTTCCAATTCTTCGTGGGCTGGTGCTGGATCCTCCTCTAACCATTCCATTTGCTAGATCTTCCTAGGTTCTGTGTCCCTTATCCAATTGAATCCCTTTGACAGGCTAGACACCATTATGGTTACCATCTTGGCTCCCACTGCACATGCCTCAAAGTAGAAGTACCACAACACCCGCCTCCCCACTCTCCACCCCCATGCTATGCTGACTTTTACTGACATGTGCCCAGCACAAGAATTTTCCTTTTACTATTTATTACCTCCCCCCACAGTCTGGGTGAGTGGACTGGTTGTACCCTGGGGAGATTGAAAGCCAGTTCTTTCTCCCTATATGGAAGGGAGAGGGGTGTCAATCCCCTTGACAGGGCAATGCTTCAATCCTCTGGGGTGCCTATGAATGCTGCAGCTTCCTAGTGAAGCAGGGTTATCATCCGATTCAGCTCCTTAGTTTACTATGCTAAACAATGTTGGATTTCTTTTTCACTTCCTTTATTAATATCTTCCTACGGATGCTAACACCTTGATGCTGTTTTCATGTGTTGTCTGGGCAGTTACACCCAGCTTTATTGCTGGTTTAGTTTAGTTTAGTTTAGTTTAGTTTAGTTTAGTTTAGTTTAGTTTAGTTTAGTTTAGTTTTTTTAATGTGTATTTATTGATTTCAGAGAGAGGAAGGGAGAGAGGGAGAGAGAGAGAAACATCAATGATGAGAGAGTTATTGATTGGCTGGCTGCCTCCCACACACCCCCTACTGGGGATCCAGCCTGCAACCCAGGGACGTGCCGTGACCAGGAATTGAACCACGATCTTCTAGATCATAGGTGGATGCTCAACTGGTGAGCCATGCCTGCTGGGCACTGGTTTCATTTTTTAAAAGTTTGAATTATAAGTTCAAGAAATTCTAGAAAAATGAATAGTCAAGAAAGTGTGTCACAAAAGAGAGTTCCCAGGCATAAGATTTGTCCATCTTTGAAATAGGCCAGTTGTATGTGCATGAGGAATTCAGAATATTTCTTCACACCTCTCTATTTCTCTCCAGGCCTTCTAAAAGTAAAAAGTCCACAAGCCCCAAAGTACAGTTTTTTAAACTAGAGGAGTAAGAATTTCAAGCTGTTTTAGTATGCTTAAACAGAGCTTGAATGATCTGGACATGAGTTATTCTTAAAGATATCCATTCTTTTGTGTGACCATTTTGTAGCACATATCATAATGATTGGATTTTTATTCTAGTGTGCATTATTTAAAGTGCACAAAATGTCTCATATATTGGATAAGGCATAAATGATACTGATGTTTTTCTTAGTTTAGTGCTTTTGTGATGAGGGGGGAAAAAAAAGGAATTCTGAACGTCTGATTTTTAAAAGTTATATGGTGATAACATTACCTTTATTTATTTTCTCTTTGAGATAATTTTTCTCCAACAGGCAACTGTTTAATTTGTGTAGGTTATTTTGGATTAAATGCTTCTCTGATAACTGGGAGAAATAGGTGAAAAGAATTTACGTTAATAAAAAAATAAAAGAAAAAAATCTTGAATTCCAAATTTATCAGCCTTTGTGTAAAAATGAATAAATGCAGTAGCTAAAGTAGAAAAGTACATCTACCTTTTATAAAATCTTCCAGCGTGAATGAGATTCTAAATAGCTTCTATGTCTCAACAAGCAAAATCGCATAGAGCGCATTATGAAAACATAAGAAACCACTTTGACAAGCTCTGTCTCTCAATATTAATTTTGTGTTTGTTATGTATTAATGCTTTAAATATAACTAAAACATAATCTTTTATATTAAGTGCAAAAACACTATTTACATCATTTCACTAAAGATAAGTCCTCCTGTCATGTTAGGACATACCAAACAGGTATATACACACAGATTCTGTTGACCAGAAAATGAAAGATCCATGGGATTTTAGAAAAGAAATAAAAGTTTCTGATCCTCAGCTTGAAACAATTAAATGGTGTTATGGGGAGATTAATGTGCAGTGTTGCAAACCATAAGCCAAAGTACTGACCTTTAGTTTTGTGATGGAATATGACAAGTGATTGATAGGGTTGTGTTCCCCATGATTGAAGGAGACACATCGGTTCTGTTGGGTTTTCCTTAGATTTTCCTGTTTGCAGTATCCCTTGTATCTGTTATAAAATATTATGACCCTTTCTCCACCTTAATGATGTGGTTTTCTTTTTTCTTTCCAAGAATGTCAAAAGGAATTAAATGTGTCTTAACATCTTGCCATTTGTCTAGAAAGTGAAGGGCATCCATTTATCCTTCATTACTAGAAATACTCAATTATATGGAAGTAAATGAGTAATATTTTATTAACTCTGATTCCACACAGTTAACTGAACATTTTTTTCACATTGTTTAAAACCAGTAGTTAATCTGTTCTCATTTCCTATACCTTTATATCTATTTTATGATTTTTACTGTTACTAAGTAGATATTTTCCAAAAACAATTGTGGCTTCTTTTTAAAGTCAAAATGCAGATTTTAGTTTATTGTTTGAAATTTTAGTAAGTTATTTTTAATATATTTATTTTATGACTTAAAGAATTTGATGGGTCCAGAGTGGAGTGGGGTGAAAGGATGGGTGAAAAAGGTGAAGGGAAATGTAGTAGATAATAGTGCAATAACTTTGCACAGTGACAGATGGTGATCACATTGTAAAGTATATAAATGTCAAATCACTATGTTGTACACCTGAAACTAATATAATATTGTATGCCAACTATACTTAAAATTTTAAATATCTGAATTCTCATTTTTAGTAACTTGAGTATTCTAGTTTTTAATTTGCCCATGGTAAGAGAGTACAAATTGAGACTAGTATGTGTTAAAAGTGGAAAGTATTGAGCAAGAAGGAAAATTGCCACATTTTATTTTATTATTATATTTTTAATCCTCACATGAGTATGTTTTTTCCATCGATTTTCAGGGATAGTGGAAAAGAGAGAGAGAGGGAGGGAGAGAGAGAAACACATCAACTTAAGAGAGACACATTGTTTGCCTCCTGCAATCACTCCAACCCGGGCCAGGGATAGAGCCTGCAACCAAGGCATGTGCCCTTGGCCAGAATCAAATCCAGGACCCTTCAGACCCTGGGCTAATGCTCTAACCACTGAACAAAACTGGCTAGAGTGAAAACTGCCACATTTTAGAAATGTTTTTATTCATTTCCAGAAGCATATAATGAAAGACAAATTTTATAACAAGTTTTATATACCTTAAATTAAAAATTTACTTTTTAGTAATTATTTAAATTCTAATTACAAGCACTTAAATTTGTAAATGGAAATGAGACGGGATGGTAAGAAGCTAGGAAAATTTGTTGGCAAGCAGAATGGGGAAACTGAGACAGATAATTGATTCAAACTGGCGCCATCCAGCACCCTGACTCACCTGCCTCCTTCTCCCTTGCACATCCACTCCCTTAAGCATTAAGCCCTCAAGACAGTGAGGTTCTAATTGGCATAAAATAATCTCAGGACAGTGAGGTTTTGATTGGCATAAAATAACCTTGTCTGATCTATTGACCACAGAGACAGAGTTTTGGTCATACTAGAGATAACACCTAGGCCTCAGTTATGTTTCATCTCCAGGCCCAGAAAAGCAGCAAAACCAGATGAAGCAACACCATGGCTGACATCAGGACCAGATGTAATGACTAATGACCTCTTACCCTAGTCCCAACCAATTAGTAGAGACCACAGCCCTGAAAGGACATACCTGGAAAGCTGATGGATATTCTCTTGAGATCCTTCTCTGAGACCTCCCTTAAAATTCCTGCCTTTAGAAAATAGATAAAAACCCTTAAGACAGGATCCAGTGCATGTTCTCTCTCTAGAGCACCCTGGCATTTTCTTTCTTCAGGACTGTATCTTTGCTTTCTTCCTACTAAGCTCTAAGGGTCCCCATGAGACTTGCAACCAGGAAGCAGTGGGCAGCAGCAGCTCTTCCTGGGCTAACCCCCTGAATCTGTCTCCAAGGGCTCTTCTTTTGCCTCTGTAACTTGTTTCCTGAGCCCAAGCATCACAACTGGCTCACTTCTTCTGTCTCTGTGACTTTCTTTCTAAAAGGCTAAGACAATACTCTAAATAGCCCTCTTGAATCTTCTTGAGTATACTTTATGTATACTAAATAAACTCTCTTGAGCTAGAGTACTTGGCTCTGAATTCTTTCTTTGTCAAACTCAATAACCAAGAGCAAACATTGCCAGTAACAAAAACATTTAATAATTTTACGATTTATATGAGTTTATATCAAAATTTGCCATGTTTTAAAAATGTGTTCGTGTTTCTGGATACACAGTTTGTAGAGAACATATAGTAATATTATATTACAGATTAGAGCTAAATATATCAATATAATTTTATTTAATTTCTATTTGGTTGCTCAGGGGTTCACTAGGAAAAAAAGAAGTTGAATATCACTGTTTGAGAGGCAAATCTTAAGATAACAGCTTGGTATCTTGTTTTTTTAAAAAGAACATTTTTTTTTTCTTTTTAAGTTTTATTATTGTTTAAAATATTACAGATGCCCCTTTTTCTCCCCAATGACCCGTTCCACCCCGTTCCTCCCCCCTCCCCAGTCCCTCCCCCCCCATTGTCCATGTCCTTGGGTTGTGTATATATGCACATAAATTCTTTGGTTACTCTCTCCCCCTCCACCCACCCGCCCTCCTCCATCCCTCTGACATTCATCAGTCTCATCTATGCTTCTATGTCATTGAATCTATTCTGTTCATCAGTTTATTAAGTTCTTTAGATTCCACGTATAAGCGAGATCAGGTGATATTTGTCTTTCACTGCCTGGCTTATTTCACTTAGCATAATATTCTCCAGGTCCATCCATACTGTCCCAAAGGGTACGAGATTGTTCTTCTTTACAGCTGCGTAGTATTCCATGGTGTAAATGTCCCACAGTTTTTATCCACTCACCTACTGATGGGCACTTGGGCTGTTTCCAGATCTTAGCTATTGTAAATTGTGCTGCTATGAACATCGGGGTACATATATCCTTTCTGATGAATGTTTCAGGATTCTTAGGATACAATCCTAGGAGTCGAATCACTGGGTCAAACGGCAGCTCCATTTTTAATTTTTTCAGGAACCTCCATACTGTTTTCCATAGTGGTTGCACCAGTCTGCATTCCCACCAGCAGTGCACTAGGGTTCCCCTTTCTCCACACCCTCGCCAGCACATGTTGTTTGTTGATTTGTTGATGGCAGCCATTCTGACAGGTGTGAAGTGATACCTCATTGTGGTTTTAATTTGCATCTCTGATGATTAGTGACATCAAGCATTTTCTCATGTGCCTCTTGCCCATCCCTATGTCCTCTTTGGAGAAGTGTCTATTCAGGTCTTTTGCCCATTTCTTAATTGGGTTGTTTGTCTTCCTCTTGCTGAGTGCTATGAGTTCTTTGTACACTTTGGAAATTAGCCCCTTATCAGATTCATCCTTGGCAAATATGTTTTCCCAGACTGTGGGGTTCCTTTGTATTTTGAGGCTGTTTTCTTTTGCTGTGCAGAAGCTTTTTAGTTTGATGTAGTCCCATATGTTTATTTTTTCCTTTGTTTCTCTTGCCCTAGGAGATGTATCAGTGAAAAGTCCACTACGTGGGATGTCTGTGATTTTACTGCCTATGTTTTTTCCAGGATTTTTATGGTTTTGTGACTTACATTTAAGTCTTTTATCCATTTTGAGTTTATTTTTGTGTATGGTGAAAGTTGGTGGTCTAGTTTCATTCTTTTGCATGTATCTGTCCAATTTTCCCAGCACCACTTATTGAAGAGACTGTCCTTACTCCATTGGATACTCTTGCCTCCTTTGTCAAATATTAACTGACCATAGTGGCGTGGGTCTATTTCTGGGGTCTCTGTTCTGTTCCATTGATCTATATGCCTGTTGTTGTACCAATACCAGGCCGTTTTGATTACAGTGGCTTTGTAATATAGTTTGAAGTCTGGTAATGTGATCCCTCCCACTCTGTCCTTTTTTCTCAAGATGGCTGCAGCTATTCGGGGTCTTTTTTGGTTCCATATAAATTTTCGAAATGTTTGTTCTAGGTCTGTGAAATATGCTGTTGGTATTTTCATAGGAATTGCATTAAAGTTATAAATTGCTTTGGGTAGTATAGACATTTTAATGATATTAATTCTCCCAATCCATGAGCATGGTATCTTCTTCCACCTGTTTAAATCTTCCTCTATTTCTTTTTTCAGTGTCCTGTAGTTTTCCGAGTATAGGTCTTTTACATCCTTGGTTAAGTTTATTCCTAAGTATCTTATTTTTTTAGTTGCAATGGTAAATGGTATTGCTTTTTTTGTTTCTCTCTCTGAAAGTTCATTGCTGGTGTATAAGAATGCCATTGATTTCCGGATGTTGATTTTGTATCCAGCTACCTTGCCAAATTCATTTATCAAATCTAGTAGTACTTTGCTGGAGTCTCTAGGGTTTTCTATGTACAGTATCATGTCATCTGCAAATAATGACAGTTTTACTTCCTCCTTTCCAATTTGGATACCTTTTATGTTTTCCTCCTGTGTGATGGCTATGGCGAGGACTTCCAGAACTATGTTGAATAAGAGTGGTGAAAGTGGACATCCCTGTCTTGTTCCTGTTTTTAATGGAAATGGTTTTAGTTTTTGCCCATTGAGTATGATGTTGGCTGTAGGTCTGTCGTATATGGCCTTTATTATGTTGAGGTATGATCCCTCTATTCCCACTTTATTGAGAGTTTTTATCAGAAATAAGTGCTGGATTTTGTCGAATGCTTAAAAAGAACATCTTTTGGGAGCAACTTGCTTCCTGCCATGTCATCAATTTGGTTCAAATAAATTCGAACTGTTATAAACATTGCTTTAAAAATAAAAATAATAAAAATAATATCTTTTTGCTCTGAAAATTTAAGAACTCTACAACATTGAATTTGAATTCAAAATGTAGCAGATTATCCTTTTGTTTATAATTAAATGTGTAGCAAAGCTGCTTGAGTGAGATTTCATGCAAAATCTCCACAACTAGCCAGAGATATGATTCACTTACTTTCTTTTTCAAAGCATTACAGTCAGAAGGTACTTTCTAAGGTATAATTTCCATTCCCTATGAGGTATATAAAACAAGACTATTATCCTCATTTTATATAGCTGGGAAACTAAAACTCAGAAAAATTAAATGAATTTGCTTAGGATTTGTTATAGCTAATAAGTTACTATTATTCGGATCTAGATTTATTGTCTAATGTGCTAAGCCTGCTAGTGTTTAATATTTTCAGTTATAATCCATGGTTCTCAGAATTTATTTTCATACTTACCTTGAAAATTTAGTCATTTAATTGGAATTCTTTTTACTTATTAATTGTCTTTAGGTTATATTGTGGACCATCTAGATCAGGGATGGGGAACCTTTTTTCTGCCAAGGGCCATTTGGATATTTATAAAATCATTCACAGGCCATACAAAATTATCAACTTAGAAATTAGCTTGCTGTATTAGGTCAAACATTTAATTAACTCATCCCTAATGTGATGGCTGGAACTGCTCCTTTTTGGTGAGGTGTGTGATGGTAGCTGGTATTGATGATGTTGCTACTCCCAACTGCATTTCCAGGTTTGTGTCATTCATGCTGGAGCTCAGTCGACTCTTTGTGATGGTAAGTTTTGAAAAGAACTGCTCTCAGTAGTAAGTTGTTCTGAACACAGATGCATATTTCACTGCATGTCTCCTCAAAGTGGGAAATTTATCATTGCTTATGTAACATTTATAAAACTCAAGCAGTGGAAGGTTGTTGTACCTAGCTTTCAGCTCATCATCACTTTGCAGCTGAATGATTTCGTGTAGTAGGTGATCAGGCACATCAACTGGTTCCACATTGAACAGTATAGCAAAGGTGTTCAATTCCATTTGTTTATTTTTCACGCCATTGAATCTTTCATTAAATGCCTCAAATAGTTTCTCACATTAACCAACATATTCAAGTGTCATAGAAGGCTTTTGTCCTTCCAGAGTGGGGGAATGCACTGTGTTATTTCTTTCAAGTTGCACTTTCCATAGCCTTAATTTAGCTTCAAATGATTTCACTTTTGAAAGCAGGAAGGTGAGAAGCTGGTTGGGGCCTTGCAGCTTGATGTTCAACTCTGAGAGGTACTTGGTAATGTCCACCATGAACACTAGATCACACAGCCATTTGCTTTCGAGATCCCTGACAAGCTTACCCTTCATCTTCATGAACTGCTTGACTTCATCCTGCAGTTCCTAAAACCTCAGGAGCATGTTCCCGTGACTCAGCCACCGCACTTCATAGATCACCATAGATCACCGCACACAAGATCACCATAATGAGATTCAAGATCATTCAGTAACTCCTTAATCCAGTGGCTGTTAAACCCTCTGCTTTTGACAACATTTATGCATGACACATCTGTTGACATCACATTGTTGAGCCTCAATGACTGTGCACGGAGACTTTCTTGGTGTGTTATGCAATGGCATATAATTAAATCACTTGGAACAAGACTGAGACTATTCAGTTCTTTCTTAACAACTGCAATTGACCCTTTTTGTGAGCAAAACATGGCTGGAACTCCATCTGTAATAAGGACACTTAACTTTTCAAATGTTAGCTCAAGTTGTTTTTTTTTATTATTTTATTTTTAAAATTTTATCTTTAATGATGAAAGTATTACAGGTGTCCCTCTATTTTCCCCCAATTGGTCCCCTCCACCTCACATCCACCCTGCCCCCAGGCCTTCCTCATACTATTGTGTCATGTGATATTTGGTCTTTTTCTAACTGGATTATTTTCTTAGCAAAATATTCTCCAGTTCCATTCATTCTGTCCCAAAGGGTAGGAGATCCTTCTTTTTTACAGCTGCATAGTAATCCATGGTGTAAACGTACCACAGCTTTTTTATCCACTCATCTACAGATGGGCACTTGGGCTGTTTCTAGTTCTTAGCTATTGTACATTGTGCTGCTGTGAACATAAGGATGCATAAATTCTTTCTGATTGGTGTTTCGGGTTTCTTAGGATAATTCCTACAAGTGGAATCACTGGGTCAAATGGAAGTTCCATGTTTAATTTTTTGAGGAAACTCCATACCGTTTATCATAGTGGCTGCACCAGTCCACATTCCCACCAGCAGTGCAGTAGGTTTCCCTTTTCTCCACATCCTCGCCAGCACTTGTTTGTTGATTTGTTGATGCTAGTCATTCTAACAGGTGTGAGGTGATACCTCATTGTGGTTTTAATTTGCATCTCTCTGATGATTAGTTACTTTGAGCATTTTTTCATATATCTCTTGGCCATCTGTATGTCCTCTTTGGAGAAGTGTCTATGCAGGTCCTTTGCCCATTTTTTAATTGGATTTTTTGTCTTCCTTTTGTTAAGTTGTATGAGTTCCTTATATATTTTGGATATTAACCCCTTATCACATGTGTGATTGGCAAATATGTTCTCCCATACATTGGGCTCCATTTTTGTTTTGTTGATGGTTTCTTTTGCTCTGCAGAGGCTTTTTATTTTAACGTAGTCCGCATTTGTTTATTTTCACCTTTGTTTCTCTTACCTTAGAAGATGTCTTAGCAAACATCCCTAAGAGACTTGTCTGGGACTTTGCTGCCTGTTTTCCTCTAGGATTTTTATGGTTTCATGTCTTACATTTAACTCTTTTATCCATTCTGAATTTACTTTTGTGCATGGTATAAGTTAGTGGTCTAGTTTCATTTTTTTGCATGTCCAATTTTCCCAGCACCATTTATTGAAGAGACTGTCTTTACTCCATTGTATGTTCTTGCCTTCTTTGTTAAATATTAATTGAGTGTAATGGCTTGAGTTAATATCTGGGTTCTCTATTCTGCACCACTGATCTATATGTCTGTTCTTGTGCAATACCAGGCTGTTTTGGTTACAGTGGCTCTGTAGTATATCTTAATATCTGGTATTGTGATCCCTCCAACTTTGTTCTTTCTCAAGATCGCCATGGCCTTTTGGGGTCTTTTTTGGTTCCACATAAATTTTTGAAGTGTTTGTTCTAGATCTGTGAAATATGCTGTTGGTATTTTAATGGAGATTGCATTGAATTTATAGATTACTTTGAGTAGTATGGGCATTTTAGCGATGTTAATTTTTCCAATCCATTCTTCCATTTATTCATATCTTCTATTTCTTTTTACAATGTCCTGTAATTTTTGAGTACAGGTCTTTTACCTCATTGGTTAAGTTTATTCCTAAGTATCTTAATTTTTTTGTAGCAATGGTAAATGGAATTGTTTTTTGTTTGTTTGTTTGTCTTTCTGAGAGTTCATTATTGTATAAAAATGCCATCGACTTCTGGGTGTTAATTTTGTATCCTGCTACCTTGCTGAATTAATTTCTTAAATCTATTAGATTTTTGGTGGAGTCTTTAGGATTTTCTATGTACAATATCATGTCATCTGCAAATAATGACAGTTTTACTTCTTCCTTTCCAATTTGGATACTTTTTATATTTTCTTCCTGTCTGATCACTGTAGCAAGGACTTCAGTAGTATGTTGAATAAGAGTGGTGAAAGTCGACACCTCTGTCTTGTTCTGGTTTTTAATGGAAATGGTTTTAGTTTTGACCCATTGCTGGCTGTAGGTTTATCGTATATGGCTTTTATTATGTTGAGGTATGTTCCCTCTATTCCCACTTTGCTGAGAGTTTTTATCAAAAATGAGTGTTGGATTTTGTCTAATGCTTTTTCTGTGTCTATTGATATGATCATGTGATTTTTGTCTTTCAATTTGTTTATGTGATGTACCACAGTTATTGATTTGTGAATATTGTACCACCCTTGCATCCCTGGAATAAATCCCATTTGGTCAGGGTGTATGATCTTTTTAATATATTGCTGGATCCAATTTGCTAATATTTTGTTGAGGATTTTAACATGTATATTCATCAGGAATATTGACCTGTAATTCTCTTTATTTGTAGTGTCTTTATCTGGTTTTGGAATTGGGCTAATGCTGGCCTCATAAAAAGTTTGGAAGTGTTCCTTCATCTTGGATTTTGGAAAAGTTTGAGGGGTACAGAGGTTAGTTCTTCTCTGAATTTTTGTTAAAACTTCTCTGTGATGCTGTTTGGACCAGGGCTTTTCTGTGCTGGGAGCTTTTTGATTAGTGCTTCAACTTCATCTCTAGTTATCACCCTATCCAGGTTCCCTGACTCTTCCTGATTGAGCTTTGGCAGGTTGTGCTTTTCTAGGAATTTGTCCATTTCCTCAAGGCAGCCCAGCTTGTTGTAGTAAATTTGTTCATAGTATATTTTACAATCCTTTGTATTTCTATTGGGTCAAATGTTACTTCACCTCTTTCCTTTTTGATTTTGTTTAAGTCCTCTCTCTTTGTTTCTTCATGAGTCTGGCTAAAGGTTCATCAATCATGTTTATCTTTTCAAAGAACTAGCTCTTGATATTTTTGATCTTTTTCTTTCTTTTTTTCTTTCTTTCTTTTTTGTCTCTGTGACATTTATTTCTGCTCTTATCTTTATTATTTCCTTCCTTCTATTTACTCTGGGCTTTTCTTGTGGTCCTCTCTCCAAATCTTTAAGTTATAGGGTTAGGTAGTGTATTACAAGTTTTTCTTGTTTTTTGAGGTAGGCCTGTAGTGCTATGAACTTCCCTCTCAGGACTGCTTTCATTGTATCCCATAGATTTTGAGTTGTTGTATGTTCATTTTCATTTGTTTCCAGGAAGTTTTTTATTTCTTCCTTGATTTCTTTGGTAACCCATTCATTGTTCAATAGCATGCTATTTAACCTCCATGTGTTTGAATGTTTTTTAGTGTTTTTATTGTAGTTGATTTCTAATTTTCTGCCATTGTGATCTGAGAAAATGCTTGATATGATTTCAGTCTTCTTGAACTTGTCAAGACTTGTTTTGTGTCCTAACATTTGGTCTATCTTAGAGAATGTCCCATGTGCGCTTGAGAAGAATGTATATTCTGCAGCTTTGAGGTAGAATGTTCTGTAAATGTCAATTAAATCCATCTGATTTAGTGGGTCATCTAGGGTCACCGTTTCCATGTTGATTTTTTGTCTTGAAGTCCTATCCAGTGAAGTCAGTGGGGTGTTAAAGTTCTGGAGGATGACTATACTGCTGTTGATCTCTCCCTTAAAGTTCTCCAGAAGACTTTTAATAAATTTAGGTGCTCCTATATTGGGTGCATATATGTTTATCAGGGTTATATCCTCTTGTTGAATCAATTCTTTTAGTATTATGTAATGACCTTTCTTGTCTCTCATTATAGTCTTTATTTTGAAGACTATTTTGTCAGATATGAGTATTTTTACCCCAGATTTTTTTTTCACTTCCATTTGCATGGTAAATTGTTTTCCATCCCTTCACCCTCATCCTGTGTGAGTCTTTTGTTCTGAGGTTGGTTTCTTATAGACAGCATATATTTTGGTCATGTTTTCTTATCCATTCAGCTACTTTATGTCGTTTGATTGGAGCACTTAATCCACTTATATATAAGGATATGAACTTATCTATTGTCATTTTGATTCTTTATGCCTATGTTTCTCTCTATATGTATTTCTACTTTGTAATATAACAGTCTCTTTAACATTTCTTGCATTGTTGCTTTGGTAGTGATAAACTCCTTTAACCCTTTTTTTTTTTTCTTTTTTTTTTGGTCTGGGAAGCTCTTTATTTTACCATCTATTTTGAATGGTAGTCTTGCTGGATAGAGTAGTCTTGGTTTCAGATCCTTGCTTTTCATTACTTTGAATACTTCATGCCATTCCCTTCTGACCTGTAGAGTTTCTGATGAGAAATCAGCTGACAGTCTTATGGGAGCTCCTTTGTAAGTAACAGATTTGCTGCCTTTAAGATTCTCTCTTTGTCTTAAATTTTTGGCATTTTAATTATGATGTGTCTGGGCATAGGCCTCTTTGGATTCTTCTTGCTTGGGACTCTCTATGCCTTCTTAACTTTTGTGACTGTTTCCCTCACCAGGTTAGGGAAGTTTTCTGCCATTATTTTTTCAAACAGATTCTCTATGCCTTGCTTATTCTTTTGCCCTTCTGGCATTTCTATGATACAAATATTGTTACGTTTCATGTTGTTCCACAGCTTCCTTATATTGTCTTTTTGTTTCTTGTTTTGTTTTTTTTTTCTTTTTGGATGTCTTATTGTGTTGTTTTTCCTACCCTGTCTTCTAATTGCTTATCTGATCCTCAGCTTTCTCTAATCTGCTATTTATTTCTTCCAGTGTATTCTTTACTTCTGCTATGTCATTCTTAATTTCCTTCATAGTTTCCATATCTTCTTTTAGTATCATTATGATGGTTATTCTGAACTTTATATCTGATAGGTTGCTTATCTACATTTCATTTAGCTTTTCTTCTGGAGAATTCTCTTGTTCTTTCATTTGGAACTTGTTGTGTGTGTTTGTCTCCCCATTTTGGTTGGCTATTTGGGTTTCTTTCTATGTATTAGGTAAATCTGCTAATACTCTCAGTCTTTTTGGACTGTCTCTGGTGCAGACCAATGTCAGATGCTGTTTGTGACTGGCTTTTAGTACTCTGTTTGGAGCTATCAATGACCCACAGCTTGTGGTTCCCTCTGTTGGGACTGGGTGCATTTGGACAGGACCAAGATGCACACCAAAGTCTGTTTTCCCAAGCCCTTGGTCCAGAAGCAGATCAGGCAAAGACTCAAAGCACCCTGAGGTCTGCCTCTGTCTGCAGGCTAATTAACCTGATTCTCTTAATGCACCTCAGTCTATAGGCCACAGCAAGGCCTAAACTAAACAGGGAAGAGCAAGCATTTTTCCAATGTATGGGGCAATTGCTTCTTTCCCAGGCAAAAATCTGCCTGGCTGGCAATGGTTTGCTTGAGAAAGATATCTCCTGCAGTATGGGGGATGACTCAGCATAGGAATCCAGATGGCTGTCCTCTTAGCTCTATCTCCAGACCCCACAACCCTAGCTTCTCCTCACATCTCTGTAGTCCACGCTGCCCTCCCTCTGTCAGAGCCCAAGACTAGTGATTACACACAGAAATTTATCTGTTGGCCTTTTAAGAGGGTGCTTGCATTTACAGCCATCTCTCCCTGGCAGACAGAAACCCAGCTGCTTTTCACAGTCAGATGTTATGTGGGAACCTTTCTCAGTTCTGGTGCGCTTGGCTGGGAAGCCCACCTTGGGGTTTAGGCCCCCAAGTTTTCAGTTGGAACTTCCAACAGCTGAAATATCCCTCCAGACCTTCAGCTGCTGCCTGTGTGAGCCCAGCCAGCCCTCCCGCACCTCTGTACTTCCTACCAGTCTCTATGTGGTCTCCATTTTATGTTCTTGGTTATAAGGGTGCTCTCCAGCTAATCTTCAGTTGATTATTCAGGATGGTTTTTCTATATTTTAGTTGTAATTCCAGTTTCTTCCTGGAAGAGTGTCAATGTAGCTTCCACTTAATGTGCCTTCATCTTTCTAGCCCTCAAAGCTCCATATTTTTGATACCAAAGATGCTAGTCGGGGTTTTATTTTATAGCAGCTTCTTTTTCCTAATAATTTTATAAGTTTTGCTTGCACAGGCAGATGCTGGATTTTTTTCTGCAATTGATTTTACAGCCTGACATCTTTCTAAATCACAAGGAGCAATTTTGTGATTGATAATATGATTTCACTGAAATCAAACTATCTTTAGTATACTTTAGAATTATATAACCTCAAGCAGAAGTTCTGGTATAAATCTAGTTATGCCTCTCATGCTCTTGTCTTTAAACTGACTTTGTTATTGTTTACACAGGTGCACAAGCAGCCACTTCCAGGAATGGAAATAGTAATTAAAAATGTTAAATTTGTGTAAGAACTTTACAACTTCTAGAATTTATAGCAATCATGAGTTCTTTTTATGCTGAATACTAAGACCATTTCTCTTTTTTAACTTTTTTTTCTTTTGTTAATCCTCACCCAAGAATATTTTTTCCATCCATTCTTCATAGAGAATTGAAGGGAGGGGGAGAGACAAAGAGAAACTTTGATGTGAGAGAGACACACTAATTGGTTGCCTCTCAAAATGAGGCAGTGGATTGAACCAGAAACTAAGGTATGTGACCTTGACTGGAGTCAAACCCACCACCCTTCAGTCTGCAGGCTGATGTTCTAACCACTGAGCCAAACTGACTAGGGCAAGACCATTTCTTGATTGTTATCACCTTTATTAGTGTAGCTTTTACCTACAAACAACGGTAACAATGGCAAGTGTTAAAATTATTTTGCATGTCTGCCAGGGAGAAAGGTTTGACAGTTGTCGTTTTTAAAATAGGAATATTGCCAAAATTTAATTTTAATTCAATTTCCTCTGATAGTATGTAGGTTCATATTGTTATATTATATTTCTAATCTTAGTCAACTTTTGGTCAGAATGACTAGAAACTATAAATAATATTGCCTTAACATTGAGAATATTTGGTAAAAAGACTGCTTGATGGGTATTCTTTACCACCAATTTTATTGTTGTCATTTTACTGTTGGTAATATCAGAAGATTGTTGTTTTTAAACAGAATAAATTCGGTAAACATGAAATTATATTGTTTTTGCTTTCTAATGCCATCCAGGAATATGTTAATATGTATTTATTGGGGAGGGTAAGGAAGAAATATGTTTAAAGGTGTAATTCCTTAAAGTATTTGTAATAAGACAAACATTGTCTTTAGGTTTAGAGATAAATAGTGGAAAGTTGTCCACAAGCTATTAAAGATTGTGCCCTTTTTGTAGGTGGCTCCAGAAGAATTTAAGACCAGCATTAGCCGTGTGAATGCATGTTTGAAAAAGGCTCTCCCAGTCAATGTGAAATGGCTGCTGTGTGGTTGTCTCTGCTGTTGTTGTACTCTGGGTTGCAGCCTGTGGCCTGTTATTTGTCTCAACAAAAGAGTAAGTAACCATTTTATTGTATAATATTGATAAGAAATAATTTTTGTTAAACACTATATGCCAAGTATGTTGCATGGTTTATTTAATTCTCATAACAATGCTATCCTCATTCTAGAGGTAAACTCAGGGACAGGGAGACTAAGTCATTTGCCTAGCCTTTATCAACACTTTATCACATAATATGGGTTCCCTTCATTTTAAATAAGTGCAATGTTAGTGGAATACTTAAATAAATATCAGTGTAACTGTGCTACTTATTCTTTTTACAAAACCCAAAGCTGTGACTTAAAGTATTTGCAAGCTACATCTATATAAGAGACATTCTTCTGCTCTGAAGAAAGGCAGAAGTGAAAGTAAACTACAAAGTTCATGGTGGACCGGAATCCTGCTTAGTTTCAAACATGTTGGAACAGCATTCTAACATGACATTACTGGTTACATGACATTCTAACATGACGTTACAAATTTAAGGCTGCTATCTTAATCTCACTTTCTTTAAAATTTTATTATAGTCTTTGAATGTTTTTCCCCTCAGTGGGAAGATATCTTTAAACTTTTTCATTGACACCAGTGAGGAAAATTAATTCATTTTACCTAAATTTCTTTTTCCTGTATCATGTTTCTGATTGTATTTAAACTTTTAAATAATAATTAACCTGCTGAGCCATATCTAAAATCATAACACCTTATGGGGATATAATTAGTGGAGCAGGTGTTTCATAAAAGCCAACAAATTCCAAAGAAGTAATTGTTTTTCCCTTTTCATCTTTCTTCTGCCCTCCTTAATGTCTACTCTTATTTATTTATTTATTTATTTATTTATTTATTTATTTATTTATTTATTTATTTATTGTTAATCCTCACCTGAGGGTATTTTTTCCATTGGTTTTTACAGAGTGGAAGAGGGAGTGGCAGGGAAGGGAGAAACTGACGTGAGAAAGACACACATCAATTGGTTGCCTCCCACATGCACCCTGATCATGGACAGGAATCAAACCTGCAACCTTATGGTGCTTGAGCCAGTGCTCTGACCACTGATTCACACCAGCCAGGGCTTTAATGTCTACTTTTTAAAAAAAAAACATAATAAAATACTGCTACCCCTATGACGTTTTGAATGGAAAAGTTAAACATTTCATTGATTCCCTTGGTAACTATCAGTAGATCAGAACTTTACTTTAAATAAAACTTAGTTTATTGTCAAAGCATGTACAGTATTTTCAAATGGCTTTCTGTAAGTTAAAAAATGACAGCATAAATTTATTTCCCAAATTGTCATATCTTACTTCTAAAATTACAAATCAATAATTCTTATCCATCCCCATTATTTTTAAAGCTTCAATATGCATTTATTATATTTGGATTTTTCACCACACAAATATAGTCAATTTCAATTACTTAAGAACAGATTTTTTTGTTTTAATATTATCCACGTTCTATTTTTTTTTTTCTGGTGAACTGTTTACTCTTTGCCTATTTATTAACACCTTCACCACAGGGCCTCAAATAAAGAGAAGCAATTTCTTTACTTATGCAATTTTACTATGAGTACTTCTGATAGAATATTCGATGAAAAATGAGATTGATACTGATGCTGTGATTTCTCCCTATTCCCTTACTTTGGTTCATGAAGAATGTACATGAAAGATGGTATCAGTATATTTTTAAATCACTAATCTGTCAATTTTTTAAAAAGTTTATATTTGAAAACTATCATCCTGTGGACTAAGTCCAGTCAACTTTGTTTTTTTAAACAGTTGAATCAATTGCCAGCATTTAAAATTGGAATATTTAGTTTGTAAGTACAGAATATAACACTTCTCAATTATTGTACGTGAAATCCCTACTAGAAAGGCACTATGGTATTTTATGATTAGGAATTCTGTGTTGAACTGATGTGACTCAGTATGTAATTTTTCTTCTTTTTTTGTGTGTGTGATGTTTACTCTAAAGTTACCTCAGTTTTCCTTTGAGAAGTTGAATATGACTTTTATATCTGTAGAACATTCAAAATATATATTCACATTTAAAGATGTTGGCTACTCAAAAATATATGTTGAGTTGATTCTAAAATCATTGACGTTAATAAGGCTCTAAAGAAAGGTATAATAATTTCACTTTTTAAAAATACACAGCAGAAAGAAAAGAAAATAAAACAAAAATCAAAATTGGAATGTTTAAAATAAAATTTGAGACATCTAACAACTCTTGTAAAATCTAAAGATCTGGCAATATTGAACCCACATGACTATATTTCAGCAATTGGCCCTAGCTCACTTTACATAAGACATGTGGTCTCTGGTTTACCATAGAACCACCCAGCGTTTACATTACCTGCCTTACTCTGTATACCTTATAGTTATAGCCCTTGATTTTGTACGCACTATGTTGTTAACACACTAGACAATAAAACAGTAAGCATGTGCTGGTAACCTTTTGCAAGACACTGTCTTTTCTGGGCCCTCAGTTTCCTCACCTATAAAATCAGGATAATATTTCTTACTTTTAAGATTGTCCTGATAATGAAGAGATTTAAAGTGACTTGCTGCTTTTTCATCCACATGTAAAAATGAAAAATAAAATATAACAATTTAAGAAACTTTATGCCTTCACTATTGCTTCCTAATCTATAAACTACCTTGTATACCCAGCGATTTTCAGTGTGCCACAAGAATTTTTAAAGCAGGCAATACCTACTTAGTCAGGGGCACGGACCTCTTTTCCCCTATACTGTCAAATAAAACAATGACAACAGCCAACACAATAGCCATCCGATGTGAATAAATCAAAATTTTACCTATTTTTTGTCATATAAGCAAAAATATTTTTTGGTGCGTCACAGAATTTTAGAAATTAGTTTATGTGTACCATGAGATGAAATAGGTTGAAAATTGCTCATATAGACTATAATAGTTTAATCGGAAAGATGATTAGCATTCATATAGCCCAAATCCGTTACTTTTTCAGCCATCAAAACTGAGATCCAGAATGGTGAAGTGACTTTCCAAATGTCACACAGTAAATGGCACAACAAGAAAAATAATCCTTTTTTTTTTTTTTTTTTTGCTACGGTTTGTTTTTGTCTCTTGTAATTCTGTATGCTATTGACAATATCATGTTTCTTAGGTCAAATTTCTATTCCTAAGAAAAAATTTCCTATTTCTAAGAAAAAATTTCCTATTCCTAAGACAAACATTAAGTGGTATGGTAAACAGTCAACACACTGACTTTTTATTCTCTAGTGGGGGTGGGCAAACTTTTTGTTAAGAAACCAAATAGTAAGTAGTTTTAGGCTTTCTGTGCCAGAGATCTCTGTTGCAACTAGTCATCACTGCCATTTTAGTGTGAAGCAGCCCTAAACAATATGTAAATAAGTGAGCATTGCTATGTTCCAGTAAAACATTAGTTACAAAAACAGGCAGCAGGCCAGTTAGTGGGCCGTAGTTTGCCATCCTGCTCTAGCCACCTCTGATGAGGTATCTAGATATATGCAAGTCATGTCTGTTTCTCCACAAGATAAAATGGAAATAATATGATTACTCTGCCCTGTGTCCTAAGGTTGCTATGTGAACTAATGATTGTAAAATGTTTCCAAGAAAAGAATTTCTATATAAACAGTCTGCCTTTGTTGCTGCTGTTGTTGTTTATTTATTTGTTTTTTAGCCAGTATACCTCCTGAACATTTTTTCTAGCAGATTAGGTTGAAGAAAAGAAATACAGATCAGGGTGCCCTGAGCTCTTCCTAGTCTCTCTTGGCTCTGGTTAGATTCTATGGTTGATACTTGAAAAAAAAATGGCTTTCTTTACCTGTTCTTACATTTGCCACTGAAACTACTGTGATATATTACAGTCAATTTTCAGGCCTCATCATGCCACCATCCTTAAATTTGAGATGACTTTTTTTGTTGTTGTTACTAATCCTCACCTGAGGATATTTTTTCCACTGACTTTTAAAGGTAACGGAAGGAAGGGTAGGAGGGAGGGAGGGAGAAGGGGGAGCTGAGAGAGAGAGGGAGAGAGAGAGAAACATTGATGTGAGAGACACACATGGATTGGTTGCCTCCCTCATGTGCCCTGACCTGGGCTGGGGAGGAAACCTGCAACCCAGGTAATGTGCCCTTAACTGGGAATCAAACACAGGTCCCTCAGTATGGATGGTCCTGGAGAATATTATGCTGAGTGAAATAAACCAGGCAGCGAAAGAGAAACATCACATGATCTCGCTTATACGTGGAATCTAAAGAACTTAATAAACTGACGAGCAGAATAGATTCAATGACATGGAAGCATAGTTGAGAGTGACGAAATGTCAGAGGGATGGAGGGAGACGGGGGGATGGAGGGGGAGAGAGTACCCAAAGAATTTATATGCATATATGCACGACCCGGGGACACGGACAATGGTGGGGAGAGCGACTGGGGAAGGGGAAGGAACGGGGGGGAATGGGTCATTGGGGAGAAAAAGGGACATTTGTAATACTTTAAACAAAAATAAAAATTATAAAAAGTTAAAAAAATAAAAAATAAAAATTAAAAAAAAATTTTTTTTAATTAAAAAAAAAAAAAAACAGATCCCTTTGGCTGACACTCTAACCACTGAGCCTCACAGACCAGGGCTGAAATTACTTTTTATCTATTTTTGCTATAATATTTGCTCTCAATCTCATAACATGAATATAATACTGTTTTTCTTCTCTTATATTTTCTAGTTTCGTTCCATTGTTATTGGAGAAGATATTTTATATTATTTTAATCTCTTCAAATTTCTTGAGACTTGTTTAGTGTCATAAAATATGGTCTACCCTGGAGAATACTCCATGTACACCTGAGAATAATTTATATTATACTGTTGTGGTGTGTTCTGTATATATTTGTTAGGTCTAGTTGATTATGTTGTTCGAGCCCTATATTTCTTTATTGATTTTCTGTATAGTTGTACCCATTATTAAAGGTGAAGCATTGAAGTCTCTAACTATTATGTAGAATTATTTCTCCCTTCAGTTTTATCAGTTTTTGCTTCATATATTTTATTAGTTATATATATGTTTATAATAGATTTATATTATATCAATATATATTGTTATGGAATTAATGTTTGTATCTCCCCCCCAGAATTCATATGTTGAAACCCTGCCCCCCCCCCACACACACACGCAATCTGTTGGTATTTGGAAGCAGGTAGCACTTTGGGCTTTGTGAGATAACTAGGTTAGATGAAGTCATGAGGGTGGGGTTCCCCTGACAGAATTAGTGCCCTTATAAGAAAAAAACAGAGAGCTTGCTCTCTCTCCACCATGTGAGAATACACAGCTGCTGCAAGCCAGGAAGAGGGCTTTCACCAGAACCCAACCAACCATGCTCAAGTGGTTTAAGACATTCTATCTTCCAGAATTGGGAGAAATAGATGTCTGTTGTTTAAGACACCCAGTCTGTGGTATTTTGTTATAGCAACCTGAGCATATTAAGACATATACTGTCCATTTTTTTCTCTTGTAACTTTTTTTTACTTAAAATCTATTTTGTCTGATATTTTTATAGACACTCAAAATCTTTTTTTGGTTACTATTTACATGGAAAATATTTTTCCATTCTCTGTTTCTGCTTATTTGTGTTTTTTAATCTAAATAGAGCCCCATGTAGACAGCATATATATATATATATAATCAAACATCTTTTTTAATCCATTCTGCAAATCTCTACATTTCAATTGAGAGTTTAATCTTTTTATTTAAAGAGATTAATGATAATGTATTAGTTTGCTGGAGCTGCCTTAAAACAGACTAGGTGCCTTAAGCAACAGAAATTTATTTTCCCACAGTTCTGCAGGCTACAAGACTCAGATGAAAGTTTTGGGAGAGTTGATTGTTGATTTTTCCTGAGTTTTCTCTCCTTGGTTTCTACATGGCCATTTTCTCCCTGGGCCTTCACCTGGTTTTCCCTCTATACATGTCTGTATCTTAATTTCTTCTTAAAAGGATAACAGTCATATAGGATTAGGGCTCACCCTAATTATCTCATTTTAATGTAGTTATCTCTTTAAAAATCTTATCTCCAAATCCAGTCACATTTTGAAGAACTAGCCATTGTGATATCAATATATGAATATTGGGGGAACATAATTCAGTTTGTAATGATAAGGAAGAACTTCTACCATTTTCCTATGTTTTCCATATATCATATATTTTTTTACTCAATTACTTCCTTATTTTATATTTAATTGATTTATATAGTGCTCCATGTACCTTCTCATTTCCTTTTTTGTATATTTTTAGTTATCTTCTTAGCTTTTATTACCCTGAGGATTATAATTCACATCTTAAATGTGTAAAATAATAGTTTGGATTAACATAATCTTATTTCAATAATACACAAACTCTGGTTCTATTCATGTCCATATCTCACCATATATGTTGTTATCACAAATTACATCTCGTATCTGGTTTCTTTGTGACCATTAACATAGATTTATAATTAGATTTATGGTTTATTAACATATTCTTTAGTGTCCATCTGTTTGTGTGGGTTTTGTTTGTTTGTGTGGTTTTTTAAAATTTATTTTTATTGTTGAGGGTATTACAGATGTGCTTCATTTTTCCCCACTTTGATCCCCTCTGCCTGGCTCCCGTCCCATCCCTGGCCTTCACTGCACTGTCTGTGTCCATGGGCTATGCATATACAGTAAAACCTCAATATAATGGGCCAAATTGGGCTAAGGGGTGTCTGTTAAAGCCAAAAGTCCATTATATTATAAAGTAGGTTTTCCCAATGTGTATGTTAAAAAATTGACATATTAGTTCACCTTTTTTACTTATGTAGACACATTTGTGTAATTAAAATTAAGTATTATGAAAAATAATTTCACAAAAAAGTTTTCTATATGTATTACTGTAATTTTAGATTTATACTGAATAGGTGTAGTAAATGCCTGCATTCACCAGTCACTGTGAGTAAACAAATACAACTCTTTCAGGATGTCACCATATGTGACTACAGACCAATTACCACACCCATGCGGTGTCATCAGGTACCAATCATTTCCCAAACATTGTTTACCATTGATGACTACTGGATTTAAATATGTAGACTATAGTTGTAGATATGTAGAATTTATTTATGTTGGCGATTTTACTATAGTGTTTTTTTCCCAACATATGGACTGTTTGCTAATATTTGTTAAAAATAACTGAATTATAAACACAAAAATAACCTGTTAATTTAATTATAAACAAATCCTAGTCAAAAGCATTTTAAAATCAACAGGATGTTAATTTTCACATATGACATATGGAGCAGAAATTTTGTCCGTTAAATCTGAAGTCCATCAAATCAAGATCCACAAAATCAGGGTTTACTATACGCATATAAGTTCTTTGGTTAATCTCTTTCCAGCCCTGTGCTTCCCTGCCCCTATTCCTCTAAAAACTGTCAGTCTGTTGCATGCTTCCATGTCTCTGGACATTATTTTGTTCATTAGATTTCATATATAAGTGAGATCATGTGATATTTGTCTTTTTCTGACTGGCTTATTTCACTTAGCATAATAATCTCCAGGTCCATCCATACTGTCCCAAAGTATAAAAGATCCTTCTTTTGTACAGCTGCATAATATTCCATAGTGTAAATGTACCACAGCTTTTTTATCCATTCATCTGCTGATGGGCGCTTGAGCTGTTTTCAGATTTTAGCTATTGTAAATAATGCTGCTATGAATACAGGAGTGCATATATTCTTTATGATTGATGTTTCGGGATTCTTAGGATATATTCCCAGAATTGGGATGGCTGTGTCAAATAGCAGTTCTATTTTTAATTTTTGAGAAATCTCCATATTGTTTTTCATAGTGGCACCAGTCTGCATTCCCACCAGCAGTGTACTAGGGTTCCCTTTTCCACCCATCCTCATCAGCACTTGTTGTTTGTTGAATTACTGATGGTAGCCATTCTATCAAGTGTGAGGGATATGGTGTTGCAATTTAAATTTGCATCTCTCTGATGATTAGTGACATTGAGCGTTTTTTCATATGTCTACTGGCCATGTATATCCTCTTTGGAGAAATGTCTATTCAGGCCTTTAGCCCATTTTTAAATTGGATTATTTGTCCTCCTTTTATTGAATTGTATGAGTTCTTTACATATTTTGGAAATTGACCCCTTATCAGATGTATCATTGGTGAATATGTTCTCCCACACAGTGGCTTCCCTTTTCATTAGAGGGTGGGTTTTTTTGTTCTGCAGAATCCTTTTAGTTTGATGCAGTCCCATTTGTTTATTTTTTTTCCTTTTGTCTTTTGCCCTAGGAGATGTTACCAGTGAAAATTCTGCTTTGAGAGATGTCTGAGATTTTACTGCCTATGTTTTCTTCTATGATTTTTTTGGTTTCACATCTTACATTTAAGTCTTTTATCCATTTTGAATTTATTCTGGTGTATGGTGTATGTTGGTGGTCTAGTTTCATTTCTTTGCATGTACCAGTCCAATTTTCCCAAACACCATTTATTGAAGAGACCGTCTTTACTCCATTGTATGCTCTTGCCTTCTTTACCAAATATTAATTGAACATAATGGCTTGAGTCCATTTCTGGGGTCTCCATTCTGTTCCATTGATCTATATGCCTGTTCTTGTCCCAGTGCCAGGCTGTTTTGATTACAGTGGCTTTGAGGTATAGCTTGATATAGGTATTATAATCCTTCCAACTTTGTTCTTCTTTCTCAAGGTTGCCGTGACTATTTGGGGTCTTTTTTGGTTCCATATAAATTTTTGGAGTGTGTTTTCCAGATCTGTGAAATATGTCGTTGGTATTTTAAAATTGCATTGAATCTATAGATTGCTTTGGATAGTATGGGCATTTTAATGATGTTAAGTCTTCTGATCCATGAACACGGTTTATGATTCCACTTTTTTGTACCTTCCTCTATTTCTTTTTTCAATGTCCTATAGTTTTCCAAGTTACAGGTCTTTTACCTCCTTGGTTAAGTTTATTCTTAGGTATCTTATTTTTTTAGTTGCAGTGTTAAATGGGATTGTTCTATTTAGTTTTTCTTTCTGAGAGTTCATTGTTGGTGTATAAAAATGCCATTGATTTCTGGCTGTTAGTTTTGTATCCTGATATTGCCAAATTTATTTCTTAAATCTAGTAATTTTTTTGGTGGAATCTTTAGAGTTTTCCATGTACAATCATGTGTTATCTGCAAGTAATGACAGTTTTACTTCCTCCTTTCCAATTTGGATGCTTTTTATGTTTTCTTCTTGTCTGATTGCTGTGGCTAGGACTTCCAGTACTATGTTGAATAAGAGTGGTAAAAGTGGACACCCCTGTCTTGTTCCTGTTTTTAAGGGAAACACTTAGTTTTTTCCCATTGATTATGATATTAACTGTGCGTTTGTCATGTATGGCCTTTATTATGTAGAGTTATGTTCCTTTTATTCTCACTTTGCTGAGAGTTTTTATCATAAATATCATAAATTCATGCTGGATTTTATCAAATGCTTTTTCTGCATCTATTGATAAGATCATGTGTTTTCCAACGTTTATTTTGTTTATGTGGTGCACTACATTTACTGATTTGTGAATATTGTACCAACCTTGCATTCCAGAAATACGTCCCACTTGATCAAGGTATATGATCTTTTTAATGTATTACTGGAGCCGATTTGCTAGAATTTTATTGAGGATTTTAGCATTTATGTTCATTAGGGATATTGGCCTGTAATTTTCTTTCTTTGTAGTGTCTTTATCTGGTTTTGGAATTAGGATAATGCTGGCCTCATAAAAAGAGCTTCCTTCTTGAATTTTTTGGAATACTTTGAGGATGATAGGTGTTAGTTCTTCTTTGAATGTTTGGTAAACTCACCCGTGAAACCATGTGGTCTGGAACTTTTGTTTGCTTGGAATTTTTATTAATGCTTCATTATCATTATTTATCATTGGCCTATTCAGGTTTTCTGATTATTCTTGATTGCAATTTGGAATATTGTATGTTTCTAGGAATTGGTCCATTGCACACAGGTCGTCCATTTTGTCGCCACATAAATGCTCAAATTATTTTCTTATAATCCTTTGTATTTCTGTGATGTCAGTTGTTACATCACCTCTTTCATTTCTGATTTTGTTTATTTGGGTCCTCTCTCTTTGTTTCTTCATAAGTCTGGCTAAATGTTCATCAGTCTTGTTTATCTCTTCAAAGAACCAGCACTTGGTTTCATAGATCTTTTGTATTGTTTTTTTAGTCTCTATGTCATTTATTTCTGCTCTGATCTTTAGTATTCTCTTCCTTCTACTTCTTTTGGGTTTCTCTTATTCTCTTTCTAATTCTTTTATTTGTAGGGTTATATCAATTATTTGAGATTTTTATTGCTTCTTGAGGTAAGCCTGTAAAGTTAGGAACTTCCCTCTCAGGACTGCTTTTGGCGTGTCCCATGGATTTGGGGTTGTTGTGTGTTCGTTTTCATTTGTTTCCAGGAAGTTTTTTATTTATTCCTTGATCTCATTAGTAACCAATTCATTGTGTAGTAACATACTATTTAGTCTCCATGTGTTTGAATGTTTTGGGGTTTTTTATTATAGTTGATTTTTAGCTTCTTGCAATTGTGATCTGAGGACACGCTTGATATGATTGCAGTCTTCTTGAACTTTTAGAGACTTATTTTGTGTCCTAGCATGTCATCGTTTTTGAGAATGTTCCATGTGCACTTGAGAAGAACATATATTTTTTGCTTTGAAGTGAAATGCTCTGAAGATCCAAATTAAATCCATCTGATTTAGTGTGTCATTTAAGGCTGCTGTTTCCTTATTAATATTTTGTCTGGAAGATCTATCCATTGATGTCAGTGTGGTGTTAAAATCCCCTACTATGACTCTATTACTACTGTGAATCTCTCTCTTTATGTCTATCAAGATTTGCTTTATATATTTAGGTGGATGCGCAAATGTTTACAAGGGTTGTATCATCTGGTTGGATCGAACTCTTTATCTTTAGCTAATGTTCTCCTTTTTTCTCCTATTATACCCTTTTCAAAGGGTATTTTGTCTGATATAAGTATTGCTACGCCAGCTTTTTTTCATTCCAATTTGCAAGAAATGTTTTTCTCCATCTCTTTACTTTCAGTCTTTGTTTATCCTTTGTTCTTAGGTGGGTCTTTTGTATACAGCATATACATGGCCTTGTTTTCTTATCCACTCAATCTCTTTATGATTTTGATTGGATCATTTAATCTATTTGCATTTATTGTAATTATTGATAGGTACATATTTATTATCTTTTTATTCTTTAAAACTATGTGTCTCTTTTCTTTTTTTCTTTTTTTAAACATATATTTGTTGATTTCAGAGAGAGGAAAGGAGGGGGAGAGAGAGAGATAGAAACATCAATGACGAGAGAGTCATTGATCGGCTGCCTAGCCCACAACCCAGGTATGTGCCTTGACCGGAAATCGAACCCCGATCCCCTGGATCCTAGGTCGATGCTCAAACTCTGAGCCATGCCGGCTGGGCTCTTTTCTTTTTCTTAAAGAAGATCCATTAACATTTCATATAATACTGTTTTGTTGGTGATGAACTCTAGCTTTTTCTTGTCTGGGAAGCCCTTTATTTTTCCTTCAAATTTTTTTTTTTTTTTTTTAATATATCTTTACTGATTTCAGAGAGAGGAAAGGAGAGGGAGGGAGAGAGATAGAAACATCAATGATGAGAGAGTCATTGATCGGCTGCCTCTTGCACGCCCCTGACTGGGGACTGAGCTCGCAACCTGGGCATATGCCCTGACCAGGAATCAAACCCCGATCGCCCGGATCCTAGGCTGACGCTCAACAGCTGAGCCACGCCCAGCCTGGCTCCCCTTCAATTTTAAATGATAACTTTGCTGGGTAGAGTTGTCTTGATTTTAGGTTCTTGCTTTTCATTACTTTGAATATTTCATGCCAACCCGTTCTGGCCTGAAATGTTTCTTTTGAGAAATCAGCTGAGAGTCATATGGGAGCTCTCTTGTAGGTAAATAACTGTCTTTCTCTTGGTAATTTTAAGATTCTCTCTTTTTCTTTAATTTTTGCCATTTTAATTATGATGTGTCATTGTGTGGGCCTCTTTTGTTTCATCTTGTTTGGGAATTTCTCCATATTCTGAACTTATGTGTCTTTTTTCTTCAGCAAGTTGGGTAAGTTTCTTCAAATCGGTTCTCAATCCCTTGATCTCTCTCTCTCTCTCCTCCTCCTCCTAGTACTGCTATGATATGGATGTTGCTACACTTGATGTTGTACCAGAGGTCCCTTGAACTATTCTCATTTTTTAAATTCTTTTTTTCTTTTTGCTGCTCTGATGGGTGTTTTCTGCTACCTTGTCTTCCACGTAGCTATTTTAGTTCTCTGCTTCATCTAATCTGTTTATTCCTTCTAGTGTGTTCTTCATTTCAGTTATTTTATTCTTCATTTCTGATTGGTTCTTTTTTATGCTTTTTGTGTCCTTTTTAAGTTTGCTATCTCTTTGGTGTAGTTCTCATTAACTTCCTTGAACATTTTTTATAACCAGTATTTTGAACTCTGTATCTGGTGGACTGCTTGCCTCCATTTCATTTAGCTGTTTTTCTGGAGATTTCTCTTGTTCTTTTATCTGAGGAATGCTTCTTTGTTTTCTTATTTTGGCTGCCTCTCTGTGTTTGTTTCTATGTATTAAGTAATTCTGCTGTGTCTTTCAGTCTTGGTTGGGTCACCTAATGTAGTAAGCATCTTGTGGGCTCCAGTGGTGCCATCTCCCTGATCACCTGTGTAATTTATGTGTCCCCTCCTGTTCTATTTGAGCCTTGATTGCTGTTGGCATGTCCATGGGTTGAATCTCAGGCTGACTGCCTGTGCAAATTGGCCATGACCACAGTGTATGAGCAGCTGTGCATGGGCTGACCACATATTGCAGAATTTTCCTGAGCACATTCTAGTGCCAGCAGAGACCTCCCTTTAGGTAAGGCACTTATAGAGGTTATCAGATAGTACCCTTTTGTGCTCTGTTAGTTCTGGGGCCTCTGTGAAGCGACTCTGGTGCAGGTCAATATCTGATGTTACTTGAGACCAACTGAAGCTACCTGTTATGAACCATAAAGCAATCTGCATTTGTTAGCTTCCTGTGCTTAGCTTGGGTGCATGTGAGAAGGGCCAAACTGTGAACCTAAGCCTGCTATTTCCTGTACCAGGCCTATGGCAGGTCAGCAAATGGTCCAAGGTACCTCAAGACCCACCACCGCCTACCAGCTGCCCATACTTCTCAGCCACTGAAATAGCATTGGGTAGTACATGATTTGCATGAGTTCAGTTCTTAGTGAGTAACCAGGGTGGGGCGAGTGGTGTTTGCCAGGTTAAAACAGTTTCAAAATTGGCACCAGTGCTGGGTCTCAGGCTACTCAGCAAAAGTCTCAGGGTATACCAAAGCCAGCTGCCACCTACCTGGGGCTGTGGAACTTTTCAATTGGGTGGGGGTGGATTTCAGAGAGCCTTTGGGGTAGAGCTAGTAGAGTTCACAAGGCTAATGCAGATTAAGATTTGACTGTGAGGGGAGTGCTCAACAAAAGAAAGTTAATGCCTGTTCACTGTAGAGGAAGATGTCCCTAAACATGAAGCCACACAATGTTTCTTCTTGTTTATCTCTGGCAACCCTTCAAGCTTGACTAGAATTCCTAAAGCATTTTTTAAGAAATACTACAATGCAGGTCCAGGGTAGCTGCTGCTAACAGTGCCTCAGGCCATGTGGGAGTCGGGTAGGGCAGGGCATTAGAGAGTCACCAGTGTGGAACTAGTCTAGCTCACAAGGCTAATGCCCAGTGCAGAGAGTACTCAACCCAGGAAAGATGGTGCCCGTGGGTTGTGCAGGAGCGTGACTCAATAGAGGAACATTGGCAGCTGTCCCTCCGGCCCTCACCCCAAAGCCACATAACTTAGTCTCTCTCTGTATGACTCTGGCGCACCACCACCACCACCACCACCACCACCCGCCCCGAGCTGCCATCCCTTTGCAGGAGCCCAGCATGAGTGCCTGCAAGCAAGAGTTTTGTGTGCTGTCATTTTAAGATGACACTTGGGTTTTCACCAGCCTTCTGTCTCATCCAAGTGGACAGAATACCCCCTAATTTTCACAGCCAGAGGTTATGTGGGCTTCTCTTTCTATCATTGGTGTTCTGGGCTTAAGAGCCCTATTTTGGGCTGAGTCCCTCACTTTTCAGGGGGATTTCTGCAGCTGAGATATCCCTCTGCATTCTCAACTGCCACATGTGGGTGTGGGGCCAACTCATTTTGTGTATCCAACCCTCTTACCAGTATCAGTGTGGCTTCTGAAAATCTTTAGCTATAGGACTTCTATTCAGCTAGCCTTTAGATGGTTCTCCAGGTTGACTGTTCTATAATTTAGTTGTAATTTTGATGTCATGGGAGGAGGCAAGTGCTACTCTGCCATCTTGACCAGAACCCAAATATAAAATTCTTGGATGATAGGGGGGTTTTTCTGACAGCACTTTAAATATGTCAAATCATTGCTTCTAGTCTAATGGTTTCTGATGTGAAATTGGTTATTAATCTTATTAAGGATCCCTTGTACTCTTTTACTGCATTCAAGATTTCTCCTGGAGTTTGTCCTTCTTGGAATTCATTGAGCTTCTTGGAGTTTTCCTTTTTGTATTTGGACTCAAATTAATGTCCGGTGACTCTTGGTCTCAGCCTGATAAATGCCCCATAGTATTGCCTCTATGGTAGGTCTTCAGGCAACAGATATTCTCAGTTTCTATCTAATACTTCATTTCATCTTCTACTTTATAATATTTTAATTAGTACACTATATTTTGAGTAATTTTATGTTTACAAGGAAAAAAATGAGTAAAAAGAAGAGTTCCCATACACTCTTCTCTTAACTTCACAATTTCCCCTATCATTAACATCTTGCACTATTGAAATACAGTTGTTAAAACTGATGAGCCAATATTGACATATTATTTTTAACTAATGCCCATGGTTTACATTTGAGTTTACTTTTTGTGTTGTATATTCTATTCAATGCGTTTCAACAAATATACAATGACATGTATCTAACATTACAGTATTATATAGAATAATAGCTTCACTTCCGCAAAAATCCACTGTTACACCTATTCATCCCTCCCTTCCACCCCAAAATCCCAATCAATCCTGAACTTTTTTCTTTTTAAAAAAATTTATTTTATTGTTTAAAGTATTACTTAGGTCCCCTGTTTTCTCCCCTTTACCTCCCTCCCCCCCATCTCCCACACTCCCAAGTGGAGGGAGTTTTGCAGCCTCTAACCCTCGAACCTTCCAGCCCAGCACTGGCTTCAGGGGGTACTCCCACTTTCTATGTCTCCCTCTCTCTTTTCAGTCTCTACAATGTTTCTTCAGTGCTCTTTACTTGAAATGTGTCCATCAGCTATATTTCTTTTGTTTTTCCAAGCTGGTTACCCAGTATTTTAGCCATAAATCCAGTCTGTGTTTGGAAGCAAGGGCACTTTGCTTCTTGTTAGAGTGCTACCATCTTGCCGACCCCTCTTAACTTTTTTTTGTTAATAAAGCAGGGGAGACAGTGAGTGTCAAGATGGAGGAGTGAAGCCCAGCTGGCATGGCTCAGCAGTTCAGCATCGATCTATGACCCAGGAGATCGCGGTTCAATTCCTGATCAGGGCACGTGCCTGGATTGTGGGCTCAATCCCCTGTGGGGAACATACAGGACACAACAGATCATTGATGTTTTTGTCCTTCTCTTCCTTTCTCTCACTCAGAAATCAATAAAAAAAATTTTTTTTAATGGCGGGGGGTGTTGCAATTTTTACTTTATTTATTTATTTTTAATTCTCACTGGAAGATATTTTTTCCATTGCTTTTCAGCAAGATTGGAAAGGGGAGAGAGAGACAGAGAAACATTGATGTGAGAGAGACACATCTATTAGTTCCTTCCCACACACCCCTGACTGGGGCCGGGATAGAGCCTGCAACTGAGGTACATGCACTTGGCCAGAATCAAACCAAGGACTCTTCTGTCCAAGGACCAACGCTCTAACTACTGAAGCAAATGTGCCAAGTCTTACTTTTTTTTTTGTTTGCTTTTTTCTTAGTTTCCAAAGTTTCACACTTATATGATTGGTATTAGGTCTTTCTTCTTTTTTACTATATCCATTCAATGCTATAAATTTCCCTCTAAGCACTTCTTTCTCTGTATCCCACAAATTTTGATAAGTTGTGTTTTCACTTTTATTTAGTTCAAACTATTTTTAAATTTTTCTTGAAATTTCCTCTTGCCACATATATTCTTTAGAAATATGCTACTTAATCACTGTTTTTGAAATTTTCCATCTAGCTTTCTGTTATTGATTTCTATTTTAATTCCACTGTGGTCTGAGAACATACATTGTATGATTTCTAATTTTGAAATATGTTAAGATGTGTTTAGTGACCCAGAATGTGATCTAGCTTGGTAAATGTTCCATGTGAGTTTAGGAATAATGTGTGATTTGCTGTTGCTGGATGACAAAGTCTGTTAAAGTCAATTATATCTAGTTAATCAATGGTGCTGTTGAGTTCAGTAATGTCCTTATTGATCTATGTCTGATAGAGAGTTGTTGAAATCTCCAACTACAATAATGGACTCATCTATTTCTCCTTGCATTCTCAAAGTTTTTGCCTCACACAGTTTGATGCTCTTTTGTTAGGTGCATGATCATTAAGAATTGTTATGTCATGGATATCTGACCCTTTTATTATTATGTAATACCCTCTTTATGTCTGATAATTTTCCTTACTTTGAAGTTTGCTTTGTTTGAAATCACTAAACTGACTCCAGCTTTCCTTTAATTACTGTTACTATGGCATATTTTTCTCTATCCCTTTACTTTTACTATTTGTCTATATTTAAAGTGGATTTCTTATAGACAACACATAGCTGAGTCTTATTTTTTGGTCCACTCTGACAGTCTCTGTGATTTTTTTTTTTCTAACTTATCTTTATTGTTAAAAGTATTACAGACGACCCCTTTTGTTCCCACATTGACCACTTCCATCTTGCTTCCACCCTCTCCCCAGGCCTTCACCCTATTTTTGTTTCTGTCCATGGGTTATGCATATATATATATATATAACTTCTTTGGTTAATCTCCACTCACCACCCATCACCTTACCTCTTCCCTCTGAGATAAGACAGTCTGTTGCATGCTTCAGTGTCTCTGGGTCTATTTTGATTGTCAGATTCATTTGTTTATTAGCTTCTTCTTAAAGAAGACCAGACCCTTCAAGATTTCATTATAATTCTGGTTTGGTGGTGATGAACTCCTTTAGCTTTTTCTAATCTGTGAAGCTCTTCATCTGACCTTCAGTCCTAAATGATACCTTTTTAGGTAGAGTAATCTTGGTTATAGGTTTTTGCTTTTCATCACTTTGAATATTTCTTGCCACTCCCTTCTGACCTGCAAAGTTTCTGTTGAGAAATCATCTGACAGTTGTATGGGTGGTCCCTTGTAGGTAACTAATTGCTTTTCTCTTGCTGCTTTTAAGATTCTCTCTTTGTCTTTAACCTTTCACATTTTAATTACCATGTGTCTTTCTGTGGGCCTCTTTGGATTCCTCTTGTTTGAGACTCTGTACTTCCTGGACTTGTAAGTCTATTTCTTTCCTCATGTAGGAGAAGTTTTCTGTCATTATTTTTTCAAATACTTTTTCAGTTTCTTTCTTTCTTTCTTCTCCTTCTGGTAGCCCCATAATGTGAATGTTGGACTGCTTGAAGTTGTCCCAGAGGTTCCTTATACTATCTCCATATCTCTGGATTCTTTTCTCTTTTTGCTCTTCTGATTGGATGTTCTTTGTTTCCTCATATTCCAAATTGCTGATTTGATTATAAGCTTCCTCTACTTTTGATTCACCGTAAATTGTTCTTCCTTTCAGTTAGTGTAGCCTTCATTTCTCACTGATTCTTCATTATGTCATTGATGATCTCACTAGCTCCCTTAATAGTCTTATTAAGATCCTTGAGCATCCTTATACCCATTGTTTTGAACTCTGTATGTAGTAGTATGCTTCACTTCATTTATTTCCTTTTCTGGAGGTTCCTTCTGTTCTTTCCTTTTTGATATGTTTCTTTGCCTCCACATTTTGGTTGCTTCCTGGTGTTGCTTTCTATGTTTTAGGAAGAGCTACTATGTCTCCTGGAACAGAGATCTGGGAGGATTCAGGCTGAGTCACAGAGATTTGGCTGCAGTCCCACACACAGGTGCCAAGTTCAAAACTGGGAGGGTTATCTCTGCGAGGGAGGTTTCCTGGAGAAGTGAGGTATCACAGCCCCACAACAGGCCCCGCAGCCCAGGGTTCCAGTGTGGGGAAGAGAAGTCCTGCAACTTTGGGCTGTAAAAACCAGCAGGGACTTGCTGAAGAATGCAAAGGCTGCAGGAGTCTCAGGTTTTCCTCTGAAAGAGCCAGATCACAGACTTACTCAGATCCACAACTCTGAGCTCCAGCTCTGGGTAGCAGCTTGAAAAGAAACTGGGACATTTGGGGAGGAACTAACATGCTTGAATTCTGGGTGAGTGATGGAGGGTCAGCTTTCTCCGGGACAGAAGAGCTGGAAGAGGCCATGGCTCATTTGGTGAGCCCTCTCCCCAAAGAGAACACAGGCAGGCACCATTTGAATCTCCAGCACCTGACTCACACCTTTGGCTCCACCCTGGTTATTCCCAGAGACCCTGTCCCTCTCTACTTGCAAGCTCACCCAAGCCATTTCCAATGGTTTTTCTATGCAAGTGGCCTCTCAAGTACTATGCTTGGGACTTTCCTAAAATCTCTCAAACAAGCAGCAGTGTGCCCCATATGGGTTGATAAGTGGCCCCAGGCTTAGCTCTAGTGGGAACCTGAACTGGTTCATAGCTTCGCCTCTACTGGACACCTCCAAGCTGCACAAGTAGCAGCCAACTATGGATTGCGGGGTAGCTCATGCTGCGTGGCCCTGAGCAAGGCACAGGCAGAGGCTGACTTTGCACCTCCCAGGAGGCCCCAGAGACTACACCTGGTGGTCAGACGCCCGTGCTGGATTACAACCCTGCCACATTCACGAGTGACACACTCAATGGGCGCACTTGGTGAACACCAAGGCTCCACTGAAGTAAATCCCCCTCCATAGGGGTGTCTCCAGCACAGAAGCTCTTCGGCTGTAGTTGCAGCTGGTCCTCACAGCTGATTGACCTGGGGGTCAATTCCTTCCAGTGACAACATCAACAACCAAGGCTCAACTACAACAGGACAGTGCACACAGCCCACAGAGGGAAGCACCTAGAAGGCTCAGCTCAAGTGACTGGGGAAGCTGAGCCACTCTACAAGTTCCAGGAGACATAGCAGCTCTACCTAATACATAAAAACAAAAACCAGGAAGCAGCCAAAATGTAGAGGCAAAGAAACATGTCACATAGGAAGAACAGAAAAAATCTCTAGAAGAGGAACTAAATGAAATAGAACCAAGCAAGCTAACAGATACAGAGTTTAGAATAATGGTTATAAGGATGCTCAAGGATCTTAATAAGACTATTAAGAAAACAAGTGAAACCATGGATGACATAATAAAGTACAAATCAGAAATTAAGGCTATATGAACTGAAAGGAAGAATAATTTACAGGGAATCAACAATATAGTAGAGGACGCTGAGAATCAAATCAGCAATTTGTAATATGAGGAAACAAAAATCACACAACCAGAAGAGCAAAAGGAAAAAAAAAAATCCAGAAATATGAAGATAGTATTAGGAGTCTCTAGGACAACTTCAAGCGCCCCAAATTTTGTATTATTGGGGTGCCAGAAGGAGAAGAAAGAGAGCAAGAAATTGAAAACATATTTGAAAAAATAATTACAGAAAACTTCCCCTATGTGGGGGAAGAAATAGATTTATAAGTCCAGGAAGCACAGAGAGTCCCAAACAAGAGGAATCCAAAGAGGCCCACAGCAAGACACATCATAATTAAAATGCCAAAGCTGAAAGACAATGAGAGAATCTTAAAAGTAACAAGAGAAAAGCAGTTAGTTACCTACAGGGGACCACCTATATGGCTGTCAGCTGATTTCACAACAGAAACCTTGCAGGCCAGAAGGGAGTGGCAAGAAATATTCAAAGTGATGAAAAACTAGAACCTACAACCAAGATTATTCTACCCAGCAAAGCTATCATTTAGAATTGAAGGTCAGATAAAGAGCTTCTCAGACAAGGAAAAGCTAAAGGAGTTCATCCCCACCAGACCAGTACTAAATGAAATGTTGAAAGGTCTTTTTTAAGAAGCTAATGAGCAAACAAATCTGACAAACTAAATAGATCCAGAGACATAGACGCTGCAACAGATGATCATATTTCAGAGGGAAGAGGGGTGGAAGGTGGGAAGAGATTAACCAAAGAAGTTATATGTATATATGCATAACCCATGAAAAGAATCAAAAATAAGGTCAAGGCTTGGGGAGCTGGTAGGAGCAAGGTGGAGGGGGTCAACTGAGGGGGGAAAATGGGACACCTGTAATACTTTCAATAATAAAGATAAATAAAAAATAAAATAAATTTTTAAAAATGAAATAAAATTTTAAAAAAGAAAAATGTAAAAGAAAAAAGCTGTGGTAGCAATACTCATATCTGTCAAAATATCCAGCTGGCATAGTGTACTGGTTGAGCATCAACCTGTATTCTGGAAGATCTTTGTTTGATTCCCTGTCAGGGCACCTGTCCAGGTTGTGAGCTGGATAAACAGTAGGGGGCATTCAAGAGACAGCCAATCGATGACTCTCTCATCATTGATGTTTCTATCTCTCTCCCTCTCCCTTCTGCTCTGATATCAATAAAGATATATTTTATAAAATAATAAATACCATATTGAGAGACAAGAAAGTTCATTATATAATACTAAAGCAATTGATCGAACAGGAGGGTATACCCTAGAGAAACATATATGCACCCAATATAGGAGCAACTAAATGTACCAAAAAAACCAAAAAAAAACCACAAACAAACTTCTGGGGGACTTTAAGGGAGAAACCAACAACAACACAGTCATAGTAGGGGTCTTTAACACCCTACTGACTTCACTGGATAGGTCTCCCAGAGAAGAAAATCAACAAGGAAACAGTGACCCTAAATGACACACTAGATCAGATGGATTTAATTGACATTTACAGAACATTTCACCCCACAGCTACAGAATATACATTCTTCTCAAGTGCACATGGGACATTCTCTAAGATAGACCACATGTTAGAACACAAAACAAGTCTCGACAAGTTCAAGAAGATTAAAATCATATCAAGCATCTTCTCAGATCACAATGGCAGGAAATTGGAAATAAACTACAATAAAACACTAAAAATCATTCAAACACATGGAGGCAAAATAGCATGTTATTGAACAATGAGTTACCACCAAGAGATCAAGGAAGAAATAAAAAACTTCCTGGAAACAAATGAAAATCAAAACACAACAACCCAAAATCTATGGGACACAATGAAAGCAGTCCTGAGAGGGAAGTTCATAGCACTACAGGCCTACCTCAAAAAACAAGAGAAACTTGTAGTACACTATCTAACCCTCAACTTAAAGACTTAGTAAGAGAACAACAAGAAAAGCCCAGAGTAAATAGAAGGAAGGAAATAATAAAGATAAGAGCAGAAATAAATGTCATAGAGACTGAAAAAACAAATCAATAAAACCAAGAGCTGGTTCTTTGAAAAGACAAACAATATTGATGAACCTTTAGCTAAACTCAAGAAACAAAGAGAGAAGACCCAAATAAACAAAATCAGAATACAGAGGTAAAATAACATATGACCCAATGGAAATAATGATTGTAACAGAACACTATGAATAACTATATACCAAAAGGCTGGGCAACCTTGGGGAAATGGACATATTCCTAGAAAAGTACAACATTCCAAAACTCAATCAGGAATAGTCTGAAAACCTGAATAGGCAGATAACTACTGATGAAGTTGAACCGGTAATACAAAAAACTCCCAGCAGACAAAAGTTTTGGTCTGAACCAGCATCGCAGGGAAATTGTACCAAACATTCAAAGAAGAACTTCTATCGTCCTCAAGCTATTTCAAAAAATCCAAGAGAAGAACACTTCCAAGCTCTTTTTATGAGGCCAGCATTAGCCCAATTCTAAAATCTGTAAAAACACTACCAAAAAAGAGAATTACAGGCCAATATCCCTGATGAACATAGATGCTAAAATCCTCATCAAAGTATTAGCAAATCACACCCAGCAATATATTAAAAGGATCATACATCATGACCAGGTGGGATTTATTCCAAGGATGCAAGGCTAATAGATTTGCAAATCAAGAAATGTTATACATCACATAAATAAAATGAAGGAAAAAAATCACATGATCATATCAATAGATGCAAAAAAAGCATTTGACAAAATTCAGCACCTATTTTTCATACAAACTCTCAGTAAAGTTGGAATAGAGGGATCATAACTCAACATAATAAAGACCATATATGACAAACCTACAGCCAACATCATACGCAATGGTCCAAAACTAAAACCATGTCCCTTAAAAATAGAAACAGGACAGGGGTGTCCATTTCACCACTCTTATTCAACAGAGTACTGAATTCCTAGCCACAGAAATCAGACAAGAAGAAAACCTAAAAGGGGTCCACATTGGAAAAGAGGAACTGAAACTCTCATTATGCGCAGGTGACATGATATTGTACATAGACAGTCCTAAGGACTCCACCAAAATTCTACTAGATTTAATAAATGAATTCAGCAAGGTAGTAGGATACAAAATTAACACCCAGAAATTGATGGCATTTTCATACACCAATAATGAACTCTCAGAAAGAGAAACTAAAAAAAAAATAAATACCATTTTCCATTACAACAAAAAATTAAGATACTTAAGAATAAACTTAACCAAGGCAGTAAAAGACCTGTACTCTGAAAACTACAGGACTATGCAAAAAGAGGTAGAGGAAGGTATAAACAAGTGGAAGAACATTCCATGTTCATGGATTGAAAGAATTTTATTAAAATGTCCCTACTACCCAAAGCAATCTATAAATTCAATACAATCCCTATTAAAATACCAACAGCATATTTCACAGATCTAGAACAAACACTTCAAAAATTTCTATGTAACCCAAAAAAGCCCCCAAATAGCCCCATCAATGTTGAGAAAGGACAAAGTTAGAGGGATCACAGTACCAGATATCAAGTTATACTACAAAGCCACTGTAATCAAAACAGCCTAGTGCTGGCACAAGAACAGACATACAGATCAGTGGAACAGAACAGAGAACCCTGAAACTGACCCAAGCCATTACACTCAATCAATATTTGACAAAGAAGGCAAGAACATACAACGGAGTAAAGACAGTCTCTTCAATAAATGGTGTTGGAAAAATTGGACAGGTACATGCAAAAAAAATATAACTAGCAGACCAACTTACACCATACACAAGAATAAAGTTAAAATGGAAAAAAGACTTAAATGTAAGATGTGAAACCATAAAAATCCTAGAAGAAAACATATGCAGCAAAATCTCAGACATCATTGACAGTAATATGTTTGCTGATACATCTCCTATGGCAAGGGAAACAAAGGAGAAAATAAACAGTACTACATCAAAATAAAAGGCTTCTACACTGCAAAAGAAACCATTAACAAAACAAAAATGGAACCTACTTAATGGAAGAATATATTTGCCAATGACAAATATAAGTGGTTAATATCTAAAATATATAAGGAACTCATACAACTTAACAAAAGAAGACAAAAAATCCAATTATACAATGGACAATGGACCTAAATAGACAGTTTTCCAAAGAGGACTTTCAGATGGCCTAGAGACATATGAAAAAATGCTCAAAGTCACTAATCGTCAGAGAGATGCAAATTTAAAAAACAGTGAGGTATCACCTCACACGTGTCAGAATGTTTACCATCAACAAATCAACAAACAACAACTGCTGGCGAGGATGTGGAGAAAAGGGAATCCTGGTACACTGCTGGTAGGAATGCAGACTGGTGCAACCACTATGGAAAACAGTATGGAATTTCCTCAAAAAATTAAATATGGAGCTGCCATTTGACCCAGTGATCTCACTTGTAGAAGTATATCCTAAGAAACCTGAAACATCAATCAGAAAGAATTTAATCATTCCTACCTATGTTCATAACAGCACAATTTACAAATACTAAGATCTGAATACAGCTCAAGTGCCTATCAGTAGATGAGGATAAAAATGCTGTGGGACATATACACCATTGAATTCTATGCAGCTGTACAAAAGAAGGATCTCTTACCATTTGGGACACCGTCGATGGAACTGTTAAATATTATGCTAAACGAAGTAAGCCAAAGACAGACAACTATCACATGATCTCACTCATATGTGGAATATAATGAACAAATTAAACTGATTAACAAAATAGATCCAGAGACAGAGAAGCATGGATCCTAGAAGGAAAGCAGGGGTTGGGTATTGGGTGGGGAGAGATTAATTAAAGAACTTTTATGCATAATTGCATAACCCATGGACATAGACAATAGTATGGGGAAGGCCTGCAGGTGAGGCAGATGTGAGGTTGATGGGAACAGTTGGGGGGAAAACGAGACATCTGCAATCCTTTCAACAATAAAGATAAAAATTTTTTTTTAAATGTTGCTGCTCTTCCTCTTCCCCTGTGTAAAGAGAAGGGGATATTTCTCCAGTCACTGTGAGAAGCTGATAGGGCTGCAGGTAATAACACTCATAAAAGTGTGGGACTCCTCCTAGACTGAGCCCCCTTGGAATTTGTAACTCTCAAACGTTTTTCCACTGAATTTCCAGCAGTTAAGTTAAAGTTCAGGTTCTGCTTCCCTCGTCTTGGTTCTCACTGAGTTTTTCCTTTCCTGCATTTCTGCTCTGGTAAGATGTGTTTCTTTGTATCCATCTGTCTAGCTCTTTAATTTAGGAGGTCACTGGTGTCTTCTATGACCTCACTTCTCTCACAAATCTGAGAGAAGTTGTTGATTTTCAGGTTCAGGTTTCTTTTTCTTGATGTGTGGGTAGGAGAGACAACTTTCAAGCTCCTTACATGCCTAATGAATTATCTTCATTTTAAAAGTTAATTTGATGCATATAGGATTCTTGGTTGACAGACTTTTTTCTGTTATCACTTTCAATTTATTATTCCACTATCTTTACCCTACATTTTTTCTACTGAGAAATCAACAATTCATCTTATTGTAGATTTCTTGTGATTACTGTTTTACATCTTTCTGTTTTCAAGATTTTTTAATTTTTTGTGGCTTTCAACATTTTACTGTGATGTGTCTGCTATGAATCATTTAGTGTTTGTCCTACTTGGAGCTTCTTGAACATTCTGGATGTGTAGATAAATATATTTCATTAAATTTGGGAAGTTTTCAGCCATTGTTTCATTAAATATTCCTTCTACTTTATTATTTCTCTTATCTTTGTCCCCTACTCTCAATATATGCATGTTGGTACACTCAATGATATCCAACATTTCTGATCTCTTTGTGCTCTTGATATACCATAATATCTTTTGGTCTATCTACAAATTCATTGATTTTTCTTCCAAGTCAAATGTACTCTGGTGCCCTTATACTGAATTTCTTGTTTTCACTTATTATACTTCTCAACTCCAGAATTTCATTTGATTCTTTTTAATAATTTCTATCTCCTTGTAGATATTCCCTACTTAATGAGACATTGACATCATAATTTCCTTTAATTCTTTTTTATTCTGGTCATAGCATGACATAGTATGCTCCTTTGTTGGGAGAATCTGTATTCCTTTTTTGATACATATGTCCTCCTTGCTATGCACTTTTAAAGTTACTTCTGTTCCATCTTTGCTTCTTTTCCAATAACACATTCTGCAATTAGCCTTTAATTTTTTAGAGTTAATTTCTTTCATTTGAGGGTGGGGCCATCTATCTGTCATGTAGAAATTCCATATTTTTTGGTCAGCTGATGACATCCTTTCTTGGTTTCTACTGTGGACACTGTATTTTTTATTTTTTTATTGTGGTAAAATATACATAACATAAAATGTACCATTTTAATCATCTTTAAGTGTACTATTCAGTGGCATTAATTATACTTGCAATGCTCTGTAACCATTACCACTGCTTATTTTTTAATCTTTTCCATTATCCCAACAAAAACACTGTAGCCATTATAAGTAATAACTTCTCATTTCCCCTCCTCCCAGACTCTGGTAACCTGTAATCTACATTCTGTTTCTACAAATTTGCCTATCCCAGATATCTCATACAAGCAGACTAATTTCATATTTGTCCTGGCATTATTTCTCTTAGCCTATTTCTCTTATCACAATGTCTTCCAGGTTCATCTATATCATAGTACATTTCATAACTTCATTCCTTTTTATGTCTGAATAACAGTCCATTCTATATATACACAATATTTTGTTTATCTACTCTTCTTTGATGGACACCTGAATTCTTTCCAACTTTTGGTTATTGTAAATAATACTGCATTCACCATTGCCATACAAGTATCTGTTCAAGTTCCTTCTTTTAATTCCATTGGGTATATACTTAAGTGCAGAATTTCTAGGTCATATGGTAATTGTTTAGCTTTTGGAGGAGCCAATAAACCATTTTTTATTGGAGGAACACCATTTTACATTCCCATCAGCAATGCACAAGGATTTCAATTTCTCCAGATCCTCACCAACATTCATTATTTTTCATTTTATTGATAATAGCCACCCTAATGGGTGTGAAGTAGTATCAAATTGTGCTTTTGATTTACATTTCCCTAATGACTAGTGGTGGTAAGCATTTTTACATTTCCTTATTGGTCATTTGTGTATCAAGTAGTTTGCCCATTTTGTACCTAGGTTGTTTATTCTTGAGTTGTGGGAGTTTTTATAAATTCTTATTAATCCATTATCAGATATATGCTTTGCAAATGTTTTCTCTGCTTCAGTAGATGTCTTTTCACTCTCTTGATAGTGTCATTTGATGCATAAAAGTTGTTAATTTTGATTAGATCTAATTAAACTATTTCCCCTTTTTTGCCTGTGCTTTATAGTGTCATATCTAAGAAATTATTGCAAAATCTAATGTTGTGAGGACTGTTTCCTATTTTCTTCTAAGACTTTTACAGTTTTTGCACTTATGTTTTGTACTTTTAACCATTTTAAGTCAATTTTTGTTAAAATTCAACTTAATTATTGTGCAGATGAAGAGCTGGTTTTCTTTGGAACATTTATTGGAAAGACTGTCCTTTTTCCCCATTGAATGGATGGCTTTCTTGTTGAAAATCAGTTGATCATATATTTGAAGGTTTATTTCTGGACTTTATTCTGTTCCATTGGTCTGTGCGTCTGTCTTTATGCTAGTCCATATTTTTTTGGTTACTGCTGCCTTGTAGTAACCTTTGAAATCAGGAAATGTGAACAAATAAGAAAATTTGCTCTTCATTTTTAAGATCATTTTGGCTAATAGGGGTCTCTTGAGGTTCCATGTAAATTTTAGGATGAATTTTCCTCGTTCTACAAAAAAAGTCACTGGAATTTTGATAAGGATTACATTGACTCCACAGATCATTTTGCATAATATTCTCATCTTAATATTAAGTCTTCCAATCCATGAATACAGGATGTCTTTGCATTTATTTCGTACTTTAATTTCTTTCATCAGTTTTTTTTACAGTTTTCTGTGTACAGGTCTTTTACCTGCTTACTTAAGTTTATTATTAAGTATTTTATTCTTTTGATGCTATTATAAATGTAACTGTTTTCTTAATTTCTTTGCTGAATTGCTTACTATAATATAAATGCAACTGAATTTTGCTTGTTGATTTTGTATCCTGAAACATTGCTAAATTTGTTTGTTCGCTCTAACAGATTTTTTTGTGAATTCTTTAGGGTTTTCCACTCAGAAGATAATATCACCTGTAAACAGAGATGATTTTACCTCTTTCTTTATGATGTGGATGCATTTTATTTCTTATCTAATTGCCCTGTCTAGATTTTCCAGTGATATGTTGAATAGAAGTGGCAAACATGAGCATCACTGTCTTCTTTCTGTCTTAAAGGAAAATATTTCAGTCTTTCACAATTTAATATGATGTTAGCTGTGGATTTGTTTTTAGCCCAGACACAGGGAAGGTTGGATCTGCTAACATTCACCATCTGTCAAATCTACCCAGAATATGTCTTCACTGGAAAGCTGGGAAGATGGGAAATGCCACTCAGTTTTCAAGCCAAGTATATCAGCTCTCTCACAACACAAAAGTGTGCCAGAAAGGGGATTGCACTCTTCATCAACTTTCTTGCCTATTTTACAGAAGTTGGGGGTAGGGAAATGGGTGGTGGCCTGATGCTACCACTCACTTAATATAAGCCTTCTGCAACACAGAGCTGTGGAAAATAGGATCTTCCTATTTTCACCATCTGACAAAACTATCCAGAAGAGCTGTTTGACTCCAGGGAACTGGGAGATATGGGGACTGCCTGCCACTCAGCTCCCAAATTTGCTAAAACAGTTCTTCCACAAGGCAGAGTGGTAGAGATATGGGTATAATGCCTAGCTTTAATATCAAGGCCTCCTACTGTTCTTACCTATTTTCCATAGATTTTGTAGAATAAATACTAATCAATCTATTGTAAGCCCTTTGATCAATCTGAAGAATATTTGAATGATTGCCCTTGCTAATGCTGACCAGCTTAACAGTTGCTCTCCAGGGGAGATATTTCCCTAAGTACTTCACATGGCCATTCGCCTTTCACTTTTTTGATGGTGTCTTTGACACACAAAAGTTTTTAATTTTGATTAAATCAAGTTTATTACTTTAAAAATTTTCTTCAACTTTTTGCACCATATTTAAGACGGCTTTGCCTAACTTAACACAGAGATTTACTCCTCTGTTTTCTAGTTGTTATAAAGTTTCACCTCTTACAATTAGGTCTTTGATCCATTTTGAGTTAATTTTTGTGCATGGAATGAGATAGGGTTTCAAGTTATCATTATTCTTTTGGATATCCAATTGTGTCAGCACCATTTGTTGTAAATGTTATAACATGAGTCTTCTAATTCATAAACAGGATATCTTTCCATTTATTTACATATTCTTTAATTTATCTTAGCAATTTTTTTAAATTAGTTTACAAATTTTTCACTTCTTTAGTAAAATTTAGTCCTAAATATTTTATTCTTAATTACATTGTGAATGGAATTGGTCATATTTTCTTTTTAAAAAAATATTTTTATTGATTTCAGAGGGAGGAAGGGAGAGGGAGAAAAACATCAATCGGCTGCCTCCTGCATGCTCCCTACAGGGGATCAAATGCAAAACCCGGGCATGTGCTCTGACTCGGAATTGAACGTTGGCAACCTTTTTCTGCATAGGTCAATGCCCAACCAACTGAGCTACACTGGCCAGGGTACTTTATCCTATTAATATAATGTACTATCAACTTATTTTTGTGTTACTGGCATAAATTCCACTTGGTCCTGATATATAATATTTTTCGTATGTTGGTATAGATTCCGCTTGCTAGTATTCTGTTGAGAATTTTGTGTTTATATTTATGGTATTATTTTTTTCTTTAACTGTTTGGTAAAATTCATCATTGAAGCCATCTGATGCTGGGTTTTTCTTTGTGGAAAGATTTATAATTACTAATTCAATCTCTTTCTTAGCTAACTCTCTGATTTTGTTTTGTCCTCACAGCAAACTCTAGCTGGTATTGTTGCTGATCTGGCCCACTGTAAATGAGCTGAATATAATTTCCATTGGCTGTTAACTTATGTAGTTGAACAGGTAGAATAGTTTCTTCTGTTGGTGCTTTGGAAACCATTTCAAATATAGTCTGATTTGTAAATCATTTAATTTTAAAGAGCAGTTTTAAACTGTAACCATGCCCACTAACCTTTTTATCAGAAACCTTATAAAACTCTTCAAATAAGAATAAAAATGCTTAGTAATATTTTACTGTAATGTTTTAAAGGTTTTGCAAACTTTTCTTACTCCCTACAAAACATAGGCACTCCAAATGGAGAAACTCAACCTCTGTCCTCTGTTTACTGCAGTGCCACTTGTCTTGTTTATATTTGTCCCTCTAAATACAAGATTTCTCACTGACTATTTTTAACATGTTCTTCTCAGTGGAAATTCCGATATATGTTGGCTTCCTTTATTGAACCTGTAGATCTTGACTGACTACTGCAGGCCAGGCATTGTGCTAGGAGCTATGATAGGAAAATTTTTGGTGAGAAATCAGATTAGCTTGACATATTATACATATATTTAAAAAGTAACCCTGTAGAAAAGTATATGAAAATATAGATTAGATTCATAAATAGACTTCTGGCAGTATTAGTAATGTTTTCACAGTAATTCTGTGAATGGGCTCACAACATGGAGTACTTTGTACATATTTCATTTTGAAATGAATATATTAAAATCTCACATATGGGAGTGTGTATGTGTATGTATATATGAAGGAGGGAGAGAAAGAGATTTTATTATAATACTATAATAACTACCCAAAATATTGCTCCTTTTTTGGGAGTTTCTGTCAGTTAAATTGTTTTTTACTGATTACCAATAGATAAACAGAGGAGAAAATAATGGGATCTTACAAGTAAGCAGAAAAATATAGATACATCGAGTTTATAAAGTTCCTCAAGTCAGCCGACCAGTGTGGCTCAGCGGTTAAACATCAACCTATGATCCAGGAGATCGAGGTTCAATTCTTGGTCAGGGCACATGCCCAGGTTGCAGGCTCAATGCCCAGTAGGGGGCATGCAGGAGGCAGCTGATTAATGACTCTCTCATCATTGAAGTTTCTATGTCTCGCTCCCTCTCCCTTTCTCTCTCTGAAATTAATAAAATCATATTTTTTGAAAAGATCTTTTCAAAAAAAAGTTCTTCATGTCATCTTGTAACAAAGTTTTGATTCTTCCTTTTAGACCAGAAGATCAATTCAGAAGTTATTAGAATGGGAAAATAACAGATTATATCACAAGGTAAGAAGTTTAAGCAAAGAAATGCCCCATTTATATATTTATGTTAGTATTAATTTTTTTTTAAATGAGGATATTTTAAGCCACGAGAGAATGGATTAGAGAACTAATACTCATTTTTCAATGTATATTCTTTATGAGGTATTTTTAAATTCTATGTTGTGGAACTTGTACTTATTCATGGATTGTTTTCAGGGATTTATTCAAATATATAGGTGATAATTATTATAAATTGAATCAAATTCTTAACAAACTGTACTTTCTTAGCTTGCTTTACACTGGAAGTTGACTAAAAGAAAATGTGAAACTAGCAATATGATGGAATATGTAAGTATGCAGTTGTTTTCTAATTTAACTTTTTCGGATCCCATCTTAATTGTTACATTTTACTATATTTATCATTTGTCAAATCATCTTTCTACCTATTTTCTCCTCAGCCAGAACTTTTATCAGTTGGAACATAGAGGTTTTTTGTACCTTCTTTAGATGTGTAGCCAACATAAAATATCTTGAAAGGTAGCAATTATTCAGATCTTTTAAAAAAATCTCAGCTAGTGTGCTCAGGTGGAAATATTGCACAACTGTCCTGGTTGGTGTGGCTCAGTTGGTTGGGCATCGTCCAGTGCACCAAAAGGTTTCTAGTTTACCCATCAGGGCACATGCCTGCATTGTGGGCTCAATTCCCAGTAGAAGGTGGGCAAGAGAGAGCTGATCAATGTTATGCTTTCACATCGGTGCTTTCTCTTTTCTCCCTTCCTCTTTCTCAAAAAATCAATAAACTCTTCTAAAAAAAGCAATGATTCCTGTAAAATAACTCACACAACATGATTGTGGCTGAGCCTCAGTTAGCCAACCTGAGAGGAGGGTCCTCCCATGAATGAGTCAACAACAATATAGACCAAATCAGAACAGGAGAGCCAAAGAACCCACAAAAGGAACACCCACAAAAGAGACATGCCTAGAGTATATAGCTCAGATGTATAAGGAAAGCACACCTCTGGGTCCCACTGGATATAAACTACAAAATCCCACCCCACAAGACTGGGAGACAGCACATATACCTAATAGACAGATACAAACACTAAGAGTTACTAAAATGAGGAGAAAAGAAACAACCTCCAAACTAAAGAAAAGGAAAAATTACCAGAAAAAGACCTTGATTGGGTGGAATTAAGCAAGTTATCAGAAATGGAGATCAGAGTAATGGTTATCAAGATGTTTAAGGAAACCACTGAGAACCACAAGAAACTTAATGGGAAGGTCCAGGAACTTAGTGAAATCTTCATCAGCATGAAAAAATATATAGATATGATAAATAAGAACCAGGCAGAAATGAAGAATACTATATCTAATATCAAGAGTATGCTAGAAGAAATTAACAGCAGACTTACTGAAGCAGAGGATAGAATAAGTGAATTATAAGATAAGGTTAAAAAAAAACACTCAATTGGAATAGCAAAACCAGAAAACACTTAAAAATCATGAGGACACTTTAAGGGAACTTTAGAACACCATGTAGTGAAACAACATTCGCATCACAGGGGTTCCAGAAGAAGAGGAAGGAGCAAGTGATAGAGAACCTAGTGGAAGAAATAATGACAGAAAACTTCCCTAAGCAGGTAAAGGAGAAAGCCACACAGGTTCAGGAAGCACAGAGGGTTCCAAACAAGAGGAACCCAAAGAGACCTACTCCAAAACACATCATAATTAAAATGACAAATGTTAAGGAAAAAGAGAGAATATTAACAGAGAGAAAAGGAATGACCTGCAAGGGAGACGCCATAAGGCTGACAGCAGATTTCTCAACAGAAACACTTCAGGCCAGAAGGGATTGGCATGAAGTTCTTAAAGTAATGAAAAGCAAGAACATGGAATCAAGATTCCTTTATCCAGCAAGGCTATCATTTAAAGTTGAAAGTGAAATAAAGAGCTTTCCAGACAAAAGGCTAAAGGAGTTCAGTACTATTAAACCTGCATTGCAAGAAATGCTAAAAGAACTGCTTTAAGAAGAAGGAATATTAAGAGAATGGTACATCAGCATAAACATAAAAAATGGCAATAAGTAAGTATATATCAATAATAACCTTAAATGTAAATGGGTTAAATGCTCCAATCAAAAGACATAGGGTACCTGAATGGATAAGAAAACAGGATCAAAATATATTATGTCTACAAGAGATCTGTTGAGAACAAAAGATTCATATAGGCTGAAAGTGAAGTAGTGGAAAAAAATATTCCATACACATGGAAACAAACAAACAAAAAGCTGGAGAAGCAATACTTATTTTTAACAAATAGACCTCAAAATAAAGACCACAACAAGAGAAAAAGAAGGTGACTACATAATACTGAAGGGATCATTCCAGCAGGAGGAAATAACCTCTATAAATATATATGCACCCAAAATAGGAGAACCTAAATATATAAAAAATTTCTTGGTGGACTTCAAGGGGAAGATTGACAGCAACACAGTCATAGTGGGGGGATTTAACACCCCATTATCATCATTGGACAGATCATTAAGACAAAAAGTCAACAGGGAAATAGAGACCTTAAATGACACACAAGTTCTAATGGATTTAATTGGCATTTACAGAACATTTCATCCCAAAACAGCAGAATACACATTCTGCTCAAGTACACATGGAACATTCTCAAAAACAGACCACAGGTTAAGGCACAAAGCAAGCCTCTACAAGTTGAAGAAGACTGAAATCATATCAAGCATCTTCTAGCATCACAGTGCCATGAAACTAGTGAATCACTATAAAATCACTATATTAACCACTATTTTAAAAAACCTCAAAAATATTCAAACACATGGAGGCTAAATAGCATGTTATTGAACAATGAAAGGGTTACCAATGAGGTCAGGGAAGAAGTCAAAAGCAGCCTCAAAAAAAAAAATGAAAATGAACAAACAACCCAAAATTTATGGTACACGGTGAAAGCAGTTCTCAGGTAAAAGTTCATAGCATTTCTAGCATATTTCCAGAAATAAGAAAAAGCTCTAATAAACCCTCTAACACAACAACTAAAAGTATTAGAAAGGGAACAGCAATAAAAACTGCAAGGAAGTAGAAGGAAGAAAATAACAAAGACCAGAGGAGAAATTAATGACATAGAGACTAAAATAAGCAATACAAAATATGAATGAAACCAAGAGCTGGTTCTCTGAAAAGATAAGTAAGATTCATGAACCTTTAACCAGACTCACAGAAAAATGGAGAGGACCAAATAAATAAAATCAGAAATGAAAGAGGCGATATAACAAACCAACACAACAGAAACACAAAGGATCAACTATATGCCAACAGACTGAACAACCTGGGTGAAATTGACAAATTCGTAGAAGCACACAACCTTCCAAAGCTAAATCAGGAAGAGGCAGAAAACCTGAATAGGCTGATAACAACTAATGAAATTGAAGCAGTAATCAAAAAACTCCCAGCAAACAAAAGTCCAGGACCAGATGGACTTACAGACGAGTTTCACCAAACATTAAAAAAAGAATTAACATGTATCCTGCTCAGACTATTCCAGAAAATTCAAGCAGAGGGAAAACTCCAAAGCTTCTTATGAGGCTAGCATCATCCTAATTCCTAAACCAGATAAAGACACTACAAAGAAAAAAAATTAAAGGCCAATATTCCTGATGAGCATAGATGCTAAAATCCTCAATAAATTACTTGCAAATGGAATCTAGCAATACTTTAAAAAGATACACCACGACCAACTGGGATTTATTCCAGGGATGCCACACTGATATATTTGCAAATCAGTAAATGTGACACACCACATAAACCACATGAAGGATAAAAATCATATGATCATATCAATACATGCAAAAAAAGCATTTGACAAAATCCAGCACCCATTTCTGATAAAAACACGCAACAACGTGGAAATAGAGGGATCATACTTCAACATAATAAAGGCCATATGTGATACACCTACAGCCAAAATCATACTCATTGGTCAAAAACTAAAACCATTTCCCTTAAAAACAGGAATAAGACAGGGGTGTCAACTTTCACCATTCTTATTCAGCATAGTACTGGAATTCCTTGCCACAGCCTTCGGGTAGAAAACATAAAAGGTATCCGAATTCTAAAGGATGAAGTAAAACTCTCATTATTTGCAGAGGACATGATATTGTACATAGAAATGTAAAGACTCCACCAAAGCACTACTAGACTTGATAATTGGATTTGGCAAAGTAGCTGGATGCAAAATTAACATCCTAAAATCAACTACATTATAATGAACTCAAAAAAGAGAAAAATTTTTTAAAATACCATTTAGCATTTACCATTGCAATTAAAAAAATAAGATACCTAGGAATAAACTTAACCAAAGATATAAGTGACCTGTACTGAAAAAACTACAGGACACTGAAAAAAGACATAGAGGAAGATATAAATGAGTGGAAGAATACACCATATTCATGGAATGGTAGAACTAATATCATTAAAATGTAAATACTACTCAAAGTAATTTTGGTTTCAATGCAATTCCTAGTAAAATACCAACACCATATTTCACAGAGTTAGAATAAATATTCCAAAAATTTATTTGGAACCAAAAAAGACCTTGAATAGCTCCACCAATCGTGAGAAAGAACAGAGTTGGAGGAATGACTTTACCGGATATCAAACTATACTACAAAGCCATTGTAATCAAAACAGCCTGGTATTGGTACAACCGCAGACATATAGATCAGTGGAATGGAACAGAGACACCTGAAATAGACTCACATACTTATGGTGATTTAATATTTGACACAGGATGCAAGAGCATACAATGGAGTAAAGACAGTGCCTTCAATAAATGGTGTTGGGAAAATTGGACGGGTACATGCAAAAAAATTAAACTAGATCACCAATTTACTCCAAACACAAGAATAAATTCAAAATGGATAAAAGACTTAAATGTAAGTTGTGAAACTATAAAAATCCCAGAAGAAAACATGGGCAGTAAAGTCATGGACATCTCACGTAGTGGAATTTTCACCTATAGGTTTCCAAGGGGAAGAGAAACTAAAGAAAAAATAAACAAATGGGACTACTTCAAACTAAAAAGCTTTTGCACAGCAAAAGAAATCAGCCTCAAAATACAAAGAAACCTCATGGTATTTTAGAACATATTTGCCAAGGTTTTATCTGATAAGGGGCTAGTTCCCAAAGTGTACAAAGAACTCATACAATTGAAGAAGAGGAAGACAAACAATCCAGTTAAAAAATGGGCAAGTGACCTAAATAGACACTTCTCCAAAGAGGACATACGGATGGCCAAGAGACACATGAGAAAATACTCCACATCGCTAATCATCAGAGAGATGCAAATTAAAACCACAATGAGGTATCACTTCACACCTGTTAGAATGGCCAGCATCAACAAACCAGCAAATGACATATGCTGACAAGGATGTGGAGAAAGGGGAAACCTAGTACACTACTTGTGGGAATCCAGTCTGGCGCAGCCACTATGGAAAGCAGTATGGAGGTTCCTCAAAAAATTAAATATATAGATCGGAAGATGGCGGCACTGTGAGAAGCAGCAGAGCGCCCCCGTTCCCAGCCATGGACTCGATTTCCTCCTAAAATCCTATGTAACCAGCTTGAAAAAACCAGAGAAACATACCTGAGTGGACGGAGTGCGACTGGGGAGCACTGAAGAAACATCACAGAGTCTGGTAAGAGGGGGGGGGCGTAGGAAGAGGAGTCCCCCCCTGAAGCCTGTGCTTGGCTCTGAGCGCGGAGCCTTGGAGGCTGCAAAGCTCCCTCCCCTCAGGAGTGTGGACGGCATCCAAAAGAGGGTATCTCACACCCGGCACGACAAGAGAGGAAAGAGCACCCCACGCACAGAACAGAGGGACCCAGGGGAGCGGTGAGTCCTGGAGGGGAAGGTGCCTTCCTAGGAAACAAAGCCTCTAATGGTGGGCGGCGCCTTCCTAGGAAAAAAAGCCTCTAGTGGTGGCTGCGACCAGCGTCTGGTGCTCAGGTGCCGACCATAGGAAAGGCTGTCGCAAGGTCTGTGGCACCCAAGTGGTAAGGGACCAAAGGACTGCACTGAGCAGCCGCACACAGGGACTCTCTGCCTCCCTGTGGGGCATTGTGTTGAGCCCCAGAAAGCGCTGAATCTGCATGCCGTGGGGGAGGGGAGGAGCCCTCCCGCCCTGAGCACCTGGTGCCGAGAGGCTGAGACCTGTGACCAGCCCTGAGGGGTGCTGCATTCGCACATGAAGCCATTCCAGCTTTCCTGAGACCAGAGATGTGGGAAGCTGCTTGGAGCTGACTTTGGGTCCCCTCCCGCTGGGTGCCTTGGAGCAAGGGCAGCGGGACCCTGCAGGGCAGACTTTCTGCCTGTGTGTTGCTTTGTGCATTTGCAAGTTTGAACACGGAACTGGTTCCCATCTTCCTGGCGTGCACCGCATGGACAGACCAGCGGAGGCTGGGATTGGGGTCGACACAGTAGATGGTCTGAGGGGCCGGCCTGGTGCGACCAGCCAACCAGAACTGAACAGGGAAGGGCGGAGCCTGCTGGCCCCTTCTGCAACCGGGAGCATCGCCCCCAACAGGAAAGGGGCCGGTCCCGCTCACTGAAGCCCCAGAAATGTTGCAGGGCACAGTCCTGAGGGGAAAGGGAGAGCAGCTCACAGAGGACTTTACGAGAATAAGACTCTCGGGGACTGTTGTTTGGGAACTGGAGGAAACACTGAAAACCCCTGCTGGGGCCTGAGCAGACAAAAGGCTCACCAGAATGTGTTCTAAGTCAAACCCACTGAGCCCAGGCTGCCAAAACGGCCCATACAGAAAAAGCAACTGGTTCAAATCAATCTGAAGCTGCAGCAGGACAGAACCTGGGGAACTAGAATCAGAGGACAGGCTAGGGACTGAAGAGCTAGCGGTGGAGAAGAGACTAACTCCCACAGAGTGAGCACCTGACAGCGACACCTCTAAGGGGAGTGATACCCTGGGCTACACTAGCCACCCTGCATCCTAAAGACTCTAGAAAAGACTCCGGAGTAAGACCAGGCAACTACAAGGTTGCAAAATAGCTGACAAGAGGAGGTGGTCCACAGCGAGCCTCAGATCAACCATCTACCTAAGGACACCAGAGCCAAACCTAAACTGCTCCTCACATTGGCTTATACACAAGTACCTCCCAGGAGAACTGAAATCAGCTCATGAAACAGTGACCCTCAGACAACATGAATTACACAGAAAAAACTCACTTGATTGACTACCTTTTTTTCTGCTGTTTTTTTGTTTGGTTTGGTTTTGGGTTTTTTGGTTTTTCAGTTTTTTTGTTTGTTTTTTGTTTGTGAGTTTGTTTATTTTTTCTCTTTTTTCCTTAGCAAGAAGAGAAAGGGGAGAAAATTTGTTTTTTCTTCTTGAAATTTTAAAATAATTTTTTAAAAACATTTTTTAACTAAATTTGTTTTTCTCATTTTTATAAAAGAATTTTGTCTTGCCTAGCTTGTTTTTAGTTTTGGTTTGGTTATTTGCTTTATTTTGTTCTATCCTTGCTTCTAATATCAAGACTTTCTTGATATCCCTGCTTAATGACTGGGACTTTATCATTATAACCAAGTTTACTGCTTTCCTCTATAGATTCCCCCCAATCTCTTACCAGACTCCCTCCCTGCCTGGGATTTATCTCTCTCCCTCCTCTCAATCCATTGGCATAATGCTTTCCCTCTTTTTCTTTTTTCTTTTTCTACTTTTCTTTCATTCTTTCATTATGCTCCTTTCTGTAGTCCTGTTCGATTGTTAGTTTCTCTTATTCTTGTATTGTATTTTTGTTTTCTCATTTTCAACTATTATCCTATTCCTATTCTCTCCCTTAATTTTTTGCTGGCCCTTTTTTCAGAATCTTTTCTCTGCTGTTATCTCCCAGTAGCTTCTCTATCTTTTACATTTTAGTTTATTATTATTTTCCAAATTTTCCCCAGTATTAACAATAATATACTTCCCTCTCTCTCTAAGCATTACTTTTCTTTCTCTCTTTCTTTTTTTATAAGCATTTTTTTTTCATGTGTGTGTGTGTTCTCCCTTCACTCTCCCAGTACTATTTTCACTTGGGTTGTTTTCATTGTGACTGTCAAGATATTTTGTAACATACCTCTTGTTTCTGGAATTTTAGCTGTGTATTGTCCTGCCTTGCCAGCACCCGTACAACAGCTTACACATCTAGGTTGGGGCTGATACACAGTTAGCCAACCTGAGAGGAGGGTCCTCCCAAGGACTGATCAACAACAATCTAGACCCAACCACAACAGGAGAACATAAAGAAACCACAAAAGGGGCACCCACAAGAGGGACATGCCTAGAGCAAAGAGCTCAGAGGTGTAAGGAAAACACACCTCTGGGCTCCACTGGACCCACAAGACAAAATCCCATCCCACAAGACTGGGGGTCAGCAAATATATCTAATATATAGATACAAACAGTAAGACCTACCAAAATGGGGAGACAAAGAAACAACCCCCAAATCAAAAAAAAGGAAACATTGCCAGAAAAAGACTTTGATGAGATGGAGTTAAGCAAGTTATCAGAAATAGAGTTTAGAGTATGGATGATGAAGATGTTCAAGGAACTGAAGAAGACACTACATCTAAGATCGAGGACCTTAGTGAAAACATGAAAAAAGAGATACATACCATAAATAAAACTCAGAAAGAGATAAAGAATGCTGTATCTGATATCAAGAATGCACTGGAAGGAATTAAAAGGAGGCTCAATGAAGCAGAGGATAGAATAAGTGACTTAGAAGACAAGGTAGAAAAAATGACACAATCAGAGCAGCAAAAAGATAAAACACTTCAAAAGCATGAAGACAGTCTAAGGGAGATTTGGGACAACATGGAGCAAAACAAATTCGCATTATAGGAGAACCAGAAGGGGAGGAAAGAGAGCAAGGGATAGAGAACGAGTTGGAGGAAATAATTATAGAAAACTTCCCTAAGCTGGGGAAGGAGAAAGCCACAAAAGTTCAGGAAGCACAGAGGGTTCCAAACAAGAGGGACCCAAAGAGACCCACTCCAAGACACATCATAATTAAATGGCAAATGGCAAGGACAAAGAGAAAATATTAAGGGCTGCAAGAGAGAGACAAGCAGTGACCTACAAGGGACCCCTCATAAGGCTGACAGCTGATTTCTCAACAGAGACTCTTCCAGGCAGAAGGGAGTGGCATGAAGTGCTGCAAGTAATGAAAAGCAAGAACATGCAACCAAGATTGCTTTATCCAGCAAGGCTATTATTTAAATTTGAAGGTGAATTAAAAAGCTTCCCAGACAAAAAAAGACTAAAGGACTTCAGTACCACTAAACCAGCATTGCAAAAAATGCTAAAAAGACTGCTAAAAGAAAAAGAAGGAATAGTGAGAGAAAGGTACATCAGCATAAAGGGGAAAATGGCATTAAATAAGTTGATTTCAATAGTAACCTTAAATGTAAACGCAATAAACGGTCCAATCAAAAGATGAAGGGTAGCTGAATGGATAAGAAAACAGGATCCAAATATATGCTGTCTACAAGAGATGCACCTGAGAGCAAAAGATTCACACAGGCTAAAAGTGAAGGGATGGAGTAAAATATTCCATGCAAATGGAAAGGAAAAGAAAGCTGGAGTAGCAATTCTTATTTCTGACAAAATAGACTTCAAAATAAAGACCATAACAAGACACAAGGAAGGTCACTACATATTACTAAAGGGATCAATCCAACAGGAGGAAATAACCCTTATAAACATTTATGCACCCAATACGGGAGCACCTAAATATATAAAAAATTTTGGGGGGAGGGACTTTAAAGGGGAGATTCACAACAACACAATCATAGTGGGGGACTTTAACACCCCACTGTCAGCACTGGACAGATCATCAAGACTAAAAATCAACAGGGAAACTCAGACCTTAAATGAATCACTATACCTAATGGATTTAATTGACATTTACAGCACATTTCACCCCAAAGCAGCAGAATACACATTCTTCTCAAGTGCACATGGAACATTCTCAAAAATAGACCACATGTTAGGGCACAAGGCAAGTCTCTACAAATATAAGAAGACTGAAATCATATCAAGCATCTTCTCAGATCACAATGCCATGAAACTAGAAATCAACCACTCTAAAAAACTCAAAAATATTCAAGCACATGGAGGCTAAATAGCATGTTATTAAACAATGAATGGGTTACCAATGAGATCAAGGAAGAAATCAAACACTTCATGAAAAGTAACGAAAATGAACAGACAACAACCCAAAACCTATGGGACATGGCGACAATAGTCCTGAGAGGAAAATTCATAGCATTACAGGCCTATCCCAAGAAACAAGAAAAAGACCTAATGAACCATCTAACACAACAACTAGAACGAGAACAGTAAGAAAATCCCTGAGGAAGTAGAAGGAAGGAAATAATAAAAATCAGAGCAGAGATTAATGACATAGAGACTAAAAAAAAAAAAATACAAAAAAATCAATGAAACCAAGAGCTGGTTCTTTGAAAAGATAAATAAGATTGGTGCTCCTTTAGCCAGACTCACTAAGAAACAAAGACACAGTACCCAAATAAATACAATCAGAAATGAAAGAGGTGATACAACAACTGATCCAACAGAAATACAAAGGATTGTAAGAAAATATTATGAGCAACTATATGCCAACAAATGGGACAACATGGGGGAAATGGACAAATTCCTAGAAGCATACAATCTTCCAAAGCTGAATCAAGAAGAGGCAGGAAACCTGAATAGGCTGATAACAACTAATGCAATTGAAGCAGTAATCAAAAAACTCCCAGCAAACAAAAGTCCTGGACCAGATGGATTTACAGGCGAGTCTTACCAAACATTCAAAGAAAAATTAACACCTATTCTATTCAAACTATTCCAGAAAATTCAAGAGGAGGGAAAACTCCCAAACTCTTTTTATGAGGCCAGCATCATACTAATCCCAAAACCAGATAAAGATACTACAAAGAAAGAAAATTACAGGCCAATATCCCTGATGAACATAGATGCTAAAATCCTCACTAAAATACTAGCAAACCAGATCCAGCAATACATTAAAATGATCATACATCATGACCAAATGGGATTTATTCCAGGGATGCAAGACTGGTACAACATCCCGAAATCAATAAATGATATACATCACGTAAACAAAATGAAGGACAAAAATCATATGATCATATCAATAGATGCAGAAAAAGCATTTGACAAAATCCAGCACCCGTTACTGATAAAAACTCTCAGCAAAGTGGGAAAAGAGGGATCATACCTCAACATAATAAAGGCCATATATGACAGACCTATAGCCACCATCATACTCAATGGGCAAAAACTAAAACCATTTCCATTAAAAACAGGAACAAGACAGGGATGTCCACTTTCACCACTCTTATTCAACATAGTACTGGAAGTCCTCACCATAGCCATCAGCAAGGAAGAAAACATAAAAGGTATCCAAATTGGAAAGGAGGAAGTAAAAATGTCATTATTTGCAGATGACATGATACTGTACATAGAAAACCCTAAAGACTCCATCAAAGTACTACTAGATTTGATAAATGAATTTGGCAGGGTAGCTGGATACAAACTCAACATCCAGAAATCAATGGCATTCTTATACACCAACAATGAACTTTCAGAGAGAGAAACTAAAAAAGCAATACCATTTACCATTGCAATTAAAAAGAATAAGATACCTAGGAATAAACTTAACCAAGGATGTAAAAGACCTGTACTCAGAAAACTACATGACACTGAAAAAAGAAATAGAGGAAGATTTAAACAAGTGGAAGAATATACCATGCTCATGGATTGGAAGAATTAATATCATTAAAATGTCTATACTACCCAAAGCAATTTATAACTTTAATGCAATTCCTATGAAAATACCAACAGCATATTTCACAGACCTAGAACAAACATTTCGAAAATTTATATGGAACCAAAAAAGACCCCAAATAGCTGCAGCCATCTTGAGAAAAAAGGACAGAGTGGGAGGGATCACATTACCAGACTTCAAACTGTATTACAAAGCCACTGTAATCAAAACGGCCTGGTATTGGTACAACAACAGGCATATAGATCAATGGAACAGAACAGAGACTCCAGAAACAGACCCATGCCGTATGGTCAGTTAATATTTGACAAAGGAGGTAAGAGTATCCAATGGAGTAAGGACAGTCTCTTCAATAAGCGGTGCTGGGAAAATTGGACAGCTACATGCAAAAGAATGAAACTAGACCACCAATTTTCACCATACACAAAAATAAACTCAAAATGGATAAAAGATTTAAATGTAAGTCACTAAACCATAAAAATCCTGGAAGAAAACATAAGCAGTAAAGTCACAGACATCCCACGTAGTGGACTTTTCACTGATATGAACATCTCCTAGGTCAAGAGAAACAAAAGAAAAAATAAACATATGAGACTGCATCAAAATAAAAAGCTTCTGCACAGCAAAAGAAAACAGCCTCAGAATACAAAGGAACCCCACTGTCTGGGAAAACATATTTGCCAAGGATGTATCTGATAAGGCGCTAATTTCCAAAGTGTACAAAGAACTCATAGTACTCAGCAAGAGGAAGACAAACAACCCAATTAAGAAATGGGCAAAGGGTCAGCCTTGGAGCAAGGCAAACGCACGTTCCTGCACCAGTCGTGGACCACTGTGGGGCGGCCTGACTCCAGGCGCTGAGGCGGCTCACATACCATCCTAGAGCCAGAATTGGAGCTACAAGATGGCTGATCAGGATCCTGGGGGCATTAGCCCCCTCCAACAAATGGTGGCCTCAGATGCTGGGGCTGTAGTCACCTCCCTCTTCACGACCCCCTTGGATGTGGTGAAGGTCCGCCTGCAGTCTCAGCGCCCCTCATTGACCAGCAAGCTGATGCCTCCCTCCAGACTCTGGAGCTTCTCTTATGCCAAAATTGCCCTCCTCTCTCCGACCCACAGGGAAGTGTCTCCTGTACTGCAATGGTGTCCTGGAGCCCCTGTACCTGTGCCCAAATGGTGCTGGCTGTGCCACCTGGTTTCAGGATCCCACTAGCTACACTGGCACCATGGATGCATTTGTGAAGATTGTGAGACACCAGGGCACCAGGACCCTGTGTAGTGGCCTCCCAGCCACCCTGGTGATGACTGTGCCAGCAGCTGCCATCTACTTAACGGCCTATGACCAACTCAAAGCCTTCCTGTGTGGCCGAGCCCTGACCTCTGACTTCTATGCACCAATGGTGGCTGGTGCACTGGCCCACTTGGGCACCGTGACTGTTTTCAACCCCCTAGAGCTGGTATGGACAAAGCTGCAGGCTCAGCATGTGTCATACCAGGAGTTGGGTGCCTGTGTCCAAGCTGCCGTAGCTCAGGGCGGTTGGCGCTCACTGTGGCTGAGCTGGGGCCCTACTACTCTTCGGGATGTACCCTTTTCAGCTCTGTATTGGTTCAACTATGAGCTAGTGAAGAGCTGGCTGAGTGGGCTCAAGCCAAAGGACCAGACATCAGTGGGCATCAGCTTTGTGGCTGGAGGCATCTCAGGGACGGTGGCTGCCATCCTGACTCTACCCTTTGATGTGGTGAAGACTCAGCGCCAGGTTGCCCTGGGAGCGGTGGAGGCTGTGAAAGTGTCGCCCCTGCACGCTGACACCACCTGGATGCTGCTGCAGAAGATTCCCGCGAGTCTCGCACCAGGGGACTCTTTGCAGGCTCCCTCCCACGGATCATCAAGGCCGCCCCCTCCTGTGCCATCATGATCAGCACCTACGAGTTGGGTAAAAGCTTCTTTCAGAGGCTCAACCAGGAACAGCTTCTGGGCCAGTGAGAGGAGGGAGGGGATGAGGGCCCCACCTCTTCCTTGGATGGGGTGGGATAGGAGGAGACTGAGCCAAGTGCCTTGTCCTCAGGGTAGGGGCCTAATTTTTCTTCCCTCTTAGCTCTGAGCCCAGGGGTACCAGCCCACCCAGGCCCCTCAGACAGCTTTTTTCCTGCTCATCCTCATCTGAAGCCCCAAGGATCATTACTTTTCCACCAAGCCCCCCAAGTTCAAGACCAAATCTGTTAACTCCTTCCCCTGCCTTCTCACCCATTTCCCTGTGTGTGTATGTGGTAGCTGAGCCTGCCTCCAAGGGCCACAAAACCCTGGGCCTGGCTAGTCTGAACCCACTGCTGTTAATTCATTGAGTGTAAATATGATGAATTTCTAATAAAAAAAAAGAAAGAAAGAAAAAGAAAAAGAAATGGGCAAAGGTCTTAAATAGACACTTCTCCAAAGAGGACCTACGGATGGCCAAGAGACACATGAGAAAATGCTCAACGTCAACGTCGCTAATCATCAGAGAGATGCAAATTAAAACCACAATGAGGTATCACTTCACACCTGTCAGAATGGCTGCCATCAACAAATCAACAAATGACATGTGCTGGCGAGGGTGTGGAGAAAGGGGAACCCTAGTACACTGCTGGTCGGAATGGAGACTGGTGCAACCACTATGGAAAACAGTATGGAGAGTCCTCAAAAAATTAAAAATGGAGCTGCCGTTTTACTCAGTGATTCCACTCCTAGGAATGTATTCTAAGAATCCTGAAACATTCATCAGAAAGAATATATGTACCCCAATGTTCATAGCAGCACAGTTTACAATAGCTAAGATCTGGAAACAGCTCAAGTGCCCATCAGTAGATGAGTGGATAAAAAAGCTGTAGGACATTTACACCATAGAATACTACGCAGCTGTAAAGAAGAAGAACCTTGTACCCTTTGGGTCAGTATGGATGGACCTGGAGAATATTATTCTAAGTGAAATAAGCCATGCAGCAAAAGACAAGTATCACATGATCTCACTTATACATGGAATCTAAAGAACTTAATAAACTGATGAACAGAATAGATTCAATGACATGGACGCATAGATGAGACTGACGAATGTCAGAGGGATGGAGGAGTGCGGGTGGGTGGAGGGGGAGAGAGTAACCAAAGAATTTATATGCATATATGCTCAACCCAAGGACACGGACAATGGTGGAGAGAGGGACTGGGGAGGGGGAAGGGACAGGGTGGAACGGGTCATTGGGGAGAAAAAGGGACATCTGTAATATTTTAATCAAAAATAAAATTTAAAAAAAATTAAATATAGAACTGTCTTTTGACCCAGTGATCCCACTTCTAGGAATATATCCTAAGAATCCTGAAACACTAATCTGAAGGAATATATATGTCCCTAAGTTTATAGCAGCACTATTTACACTAGCTAAGATCTGGAAACAGCCCAAGTGCCCATCATTAGATGAGTGGATAAAAAATCTGTGGGACATACACACCACAGAATTCTATGTAGCTGTAAAGAAGAAGGATCTCTTACCCTTTGGGACAGTATGGATAGATCTGGGGAATATTACGCTAAGTGAAATAAGCCAGGCAGAGAAAGACAAATATCCCATGAACTCACTTACACGTGGAATCTAAAGAACATAATAAACTGGATAAACAGAAATGATTTAATGACATGGAAGGTTGGAACAGACTCATGAATCTTATAGGGAAGGTGGAGCGGGTGGGTGGGAAGAGATTAACCAAAGAATCTATATGCATATTTGCATAACCCATGGACACAGACAATAGTGTGGTGGAGGCCTGGGGCAGGGAGTAGATGCAGGATGGAAGGGGTCAATAGGGAAAAAAGAAAACATCTGTAATATTTTGAACAATAAAAAAAATAAATTTTAAAAAAGCAATGATTAAGTTTAAAAAAAAGAAAGAAAATATTGCACAACTTTAATCTTTTAACATAGGTGCAGTCCACTACATATGGTGATGGGCACAGCTGTAATCTTGTCAAAACTTGATTAATATAGGAACTGTGTTCTGAATTCTGGATTCCTTTGCTTGGCTTTTTTTTTTTTCTTAGCTGACAGTGAAGAAACTGTAGTTTCTATATTTTTTGAACTATGCAATCTTAATCATAAACATATATTCACATATGGCCAATGTAATAAGTTCAGCATCATTAACAAAGAAAGAATATGAAATTTATCCAAGCTTCAAGTTGCTGATGTGCAGTATCTATTTTTAATAATAAACATTTCATTTCCTAAAGAAGGATTATTATGGGATCTTTCTCCACTTTGAATTGTTTTGGGGGGTGAAATATACAAACAACCACAAATCTAAAATCTACTATTATAAATTTATGTATTAAATTTATATATGTTTGTAAGTATCTTAGGTTTTCATTGTTATATTTTCAACCCTTTTTTTTTTTTTTTTAGTAATGAGACTGCTTCTGTCCCAATTTATTTATTTTTTATCCTCACCCAAGGATATTTTTTCCATTGCTTTTTGGAGAGAGAGAGAGAGAGAGAAACATCGAAATGCAAGAGATGCATCCATTGGTTGTCTCCCGCACTCGCCCCAACTGGGGCCAGGGATTGAGCCTGCAACCGAGGTACATGCCCTTGACCAGAATCAAACTGGAGACCCTTCAGTCCGAGGGCTGATGCTGTAACCACTGAGCCAAACCAGCTAGGGGATATTTTCAAACCTTTAATTAAAATGTTTTAATCAATTCATTTGGACACTTTATTATTTTTTACAAACAACTTGTAAAATATAGTAAATACTCAACCAAATAGCAGCTTTAATTGAAAAATATATAGATGTAATATAGATAAAGGTATTTTTCTATCTGTATAGCACAATTTTAACCCCACTTTGCTAAAAGGGGGGTGGGGAGAGGGAAAGGTGTGGAAAGACATAATAATGTAATAGTGTTTATTTTTCTGCACCTAAACAGTTATTTTAAATCAAGTAATAAAAACTATTAGCTACAGTAAGTACTTATATTTGCCAGTTTGATTTAATTTCCAATCTAACAAAAATGTGTGGTAAGTTCTTTTTATAACTGTTTTATGTATTTCACTTTATAGTACATGAAAAATATAGTCTTGTGAAAAATGAGTATAGACTTCCTTGGATATATGTAAGTCATAGTAAATGAAAATTATTATGTCAATATATTCTTGTTTGTTTTTATTTTGCAGGTAATACTAATAGAATTCTTACCAAAATACCCCATATTCCGACCTGACTGAGGAATTTTATTCAGTCACTTCTGTGTTACCTGTCATTTCCTACCCTTAGTGCCTTGTAGATGATTTTGGAATGAATATGGTCTCCTTTGCTGTGTTCAACTTATTCTTTATAATGGTAGAATAGTCTCCTCACTCTTTCATTTGTGTTGGTTTAAGAAAATTTGCACATCTTTTTTTTTGTTGTTAAATGAAGCTTGTGTTTTGCACTCTCAATTTTTTAAATAAATACACACACGTGTGTGTATATGTATAGTTGCCATTAAAGATAAAACATTAATGCTGGTGTTTAAAAAAACAGCAACAACTTGTTCTGAGCATGCTGCCTTATAATTTTCATACTTGCTGTTTCTAATATGCATCATTTTTCTAGGCTACTTTAATGCTCTGTAATCCCTTATTGAAGAGACATAAGTAAGCTTTTGGTAGCTTTTAGAAATAGTTTTACTCTTTCCTGCTTTTAAAGGACATGCAGTTAATACCACTGGTTTTGTGCTGCACTTAGCTAAATTATCACTTATGTTAGTGGGTAAAATATTTAAACTCCTGAAGACTTGTAAATATTGTCTCTTTGCATAATATAAAATGTGGTATGCCATGGTTTACAGAATTTAATATTACTCTTACTGTATTGCCAACAATTCTGCATAGATTTTAATATGAATGAAGTTTGTAAGATTACTTTTGAATGTACAGACTATTAACATGCTGTTGTATGGCAAAGCCATAATGAGTATGTTAAAAATTTCAGCTGTATAACAGGGTTGCCCTTTGTAAAGAGTTGATTAAAATTGAAATCATTACCTGAGATATTCTGCATTGCACCTGAAACTGAGAACCTGATTTTTTTCCATTTAATTTAGTAATTCTCATTTTGTCCTCCATTCCATCCCCTAAAGAATTCATTTGACATCTAACGCATTTCACAGCCTCACTGTTCTCATTTATTTCCCTTAATGTTTCATTTCCCTCATTTGAAAATACACACAATTATGACTTGTAAGGAGTGTTTCAAGATTTCAAACGGCTTAGATGGTGTCTAGAACTCCCTTCTGGAGTTCTTATATTCTACTTTGGGAAAGAGAGCTAATTGAAAAGCTGTATCTAAAGAATATGTAGTGGCTGAATCATAACTGATAAAATATTCTTAATCTTATTTTTGAGGATCTGGTTTTCTACATTTAGACATTATTAATAAGGAAAGACAAGTATTTAGATAAAAATATTTTACTTTATAAATTCACCCCATATGTAGCCTTTTCATTGGTATGTGCATATATCTATTTTTCTTCACAATTAAGATAAATGAGAGCACCACACTCTAATTCTTCTAGAATTTGAATTTTTAACATAATAAAAAAAGCTATGTATTGTGTTAATTCACCCACAAATGTATGCCTATATATATGCATTATTTGTAATTTTTTGTGCTAAAAATAAAATTACCTGGGACTGAATAATATTTTATTTATCACCTTACTTTTATTGCTTTTAGTGAAGTTTTTTAGGCAAACATTTATCCCAGGGAAGAGAACAATCATTTCTTCATACAAGGTCAACCCTTTTAAAGCCACTTTTAAAATGTATGCCTGCTTTGACATCCACAGTCTTAAACCAGTGATAGAAGAGGGGAAAAAGAAATCCTATTTGATATGTGACTATAATTTTTGCACACTTTTTCACCTCCCTCTGTAGAGCCCCATTAACATGCCACCCATCCACCCAGAATCTAACTTTTCATATGTTGTCTGTGTCTGCAAATATCATTTGTTTGTCTGCTTCACAACTGAAGGTGTATTTTTGTAGAAAGGGTGGAAACCTCTGAAAACACATACCAGATGTCTTGTTTTATAGCTTAGGTCAGGGAAAAATTGTATCTGTGATTTATGTTCCAGCTAATATCAGGTTTATGCTTCAAACTGTGAGTTTAATATCAAAATTGATTTGCAGAATAATAAAAAATTTATAATTATCACTGATAGAGTAATTACTTGTAAATGTCAGCCCATAAAAATCTCAATTTTTCTATAAACTTAGAATTTAGCCATGTGATGGTCATAGTAACTTTTTCTGCCATGTATAAATCACACTTGGTTTTACTCAAAGAACAGCAGAAATTAGTGAATTGTTTCCATGATGTAAATATTGAGACAGGAATAGAATGCATAGGAGGTGACAGAGTATAATTCAAGTTACAGTAGTATTTGTTATAAAAACCATTTGCCAATATGTATAAACTTAATTTTAAAACTTACTGTAATCGCTCTTAAATGTATTATTTTATTGATCATTATGCTGGTTCACTCAACTTATTTTCTTGAACTATTCAAAAAATACCTAGTGTTCTTTTTCACTTATATGACTGCTTTTTCAAACTTTTTGCATTCAGATGGGCCTGGTTTGCATTTGGAGATTTTAGAGTGCTTTGGGGGAGGGGTTGTTTTCTTTTCAATGAAATTAGCAACAGTGAATGCTGAAATGACAGAACACACTGTGATCATTAATTCCTCCCCCACCAACCTTTTTTCTTTTATCCTCAAGATAGAATGTACTCATATATTTTCATCAAGTTAATAAAATATTTTTGTGAAAGTTGTATTTTAATTGAAGAAAGTAATTTTTAATTTCTTTGCTGCATAATATTCCTTTATGAAACCTGCTGTGGTTGTTTCCACAGGAAATAACATGTATTTGCCAAAGTATATAAATCTCACAAAGCTTTAAGGTTACAAGTTAAAATTTGTTCTTCTCTAACTTCCCCATATGCAGTTCACCCCCATTACCCCTTTAAAACACCTAAATTGTATATAAAATGAAATAAGCTTTAACCTTTTTCAGGTATTCTTTGTTCCCTTTTAACCTCTCATGTTAATTTAGGAAAGAGACCATTGTTGTCAAATGTTAGAAGCAGATGGAGAAGTGCCTTGTCTTCTTTGAACAAAAATAACATTTTATTTGGAAGGAAGCAGAATAGATGAATTAGTAGAAATTAGATTTTAAACCATCTTTTCAACTAACTATATTTTGGTAACACATTATATTTCTTATACTTATTATTTAAAGCCTGTTTTTTTCTTTTCCCCCAATCATGTGATCCATTAGTGACAAATATTATAGTACAAGACAATCAGTCACTTACAAACCTAGTTTAATTCTAATGGTAGTGAAGATTTAATTTTATATGGTTATGGAACAACAATGTTCTTGGATTGAAGCCCCACCAAAACCCACTTAAGTGTTTAATAGATATACTATTCATATTATGTCCTATAAACAGTAATGTCTGATCAGTTAATCAAACTGTGTTAATATGTCATACTCTACCATTTTTAATGAAATTTATTCTTGATTTTTAATAATTGAAGTTCCATATCATTTGTAAGACTGAAAAAATGGGGTATTTTCAAATATATGAGAGCTTTAAAAATTATTAACATTTAAACTTTGCTTACAAATAAACCACCACTTACAAAATCAAACTTCACTACTTGGGCCCTGACCAGCTTGCTCACTTGGTTAAAGTGTCAACCCGATATGTGGAGGTTGCGGGTTCAATCCCTGGTCAGGGCACATACAAGAGTCAACCAATGAATGCATAAATAAATGGAACAACAAAATAATGTTTCTCTCCCTCCTCCTTCCTCTCTCTTTAAAAATAAATAAATAAATGAATAAATAAATAATAAATAAATAAAATATTTTTTAAAGAAAACCTCACTGCTTGAACAATATTTCATTAGAATTTATTCTGATCTAGGAAGATATAGAAATTATATACATCTTTTTAATGGGAGCAGTTTCACATAGTGGAAACATTTTTAGCTAATTTGATGGTAAGATGCTCAAATATATTAAACTAGGTCCTCTTAGGCATATAAAATTCTACTTTAAAAATCCATTTTGCAACAATTGTCAAGTTGTTCAAGTTCCTTTAAATCAGGGGTGAGGAACATCTGGCCCACAAAATCATTTGGCCTGGCCTTGCCAAGACAACCACAGGCAGGACTAAAAATTCAATAAATCTAGTAGCTTTTTTCATAGCTAATTTTTAATTTGATAATTTTGTATGGCCCACGAATGATGTTATCAATATCCAAATGGCGTTTGGCCAAAAAAAGGTTCCCACCCGTGCTTTAAATGATGAACTATAGGAAAATTTTCCACAGAAAAGAAATTGGCTTAGTAACATTACCTGTTCTTGTAATATGTGGACTAAAAATAGGGTAGAAATAAATGATGATAGGTAGATGATGATGATGATAGATGATAGATAGATATAGATAGATGATAGATAGATGATGATGATAGATAGATAGATAGATATAGATAGATGATAGATAGATATAGATAGATAGATAGATAGATAGATAGATAGATAGATAGATGATTAGATAGATAGATAGATGATAGATAGATAGATGATAGATAGATAGATGATAGATAGATAGATGATTAGATGATAGATGATAGATAGATGATAGATAGATAGATAGATAGATGATAGATAGATAGATGATAGATAGATAGATAGATGATAGATAGATGATAGATAGATGATAGATATAGATAGATAGATAGATAGATAGATAGATAGATAGATAGATAGATAGATGATAGATAGATAGATAGATAGATGATAGATAGATGATAGATAGATAGATATAGATAGATAGATGATAGATAGATAGATAGATAGATAGATAGATAGATAGATAGATAGATGATAGATAGATAGATGATAGATAGATGATAGATAGATGATAGATAGATGATAGATAGATGATAGATGATAGATAGATAGATGATAGATAGATAGATAGATAGATAGAGATAGATAGATAGATAGATAGATAGATGATAGATATAGATAGATAGATGATAGAGATAGATGATGATGATAGATGATAGATAGATAGATAGATAGATAGATGATAGATAGATAGATAGATGATAGATAGATGATAGATGATAGATAGATAGATGATAGATAGATGATAGATAGATAGATAGATAGATAGATAGATAGATAGATAGATGATAGATAGATAGATGATAGATAGATAGATGATAGATAGATAGATGATAGATAGATAGATATAGATAGATAGATGATAGATAGATAGATTGATAGATGATAGATAGATAGATAGATGATAGATAGATATAGATAGATGATGATAGATAGATAGATAGATAGAGATAGATGATAGATAGATAGATAGATAGATAGATGATAGATAGATAGATAGATAGATAGATAGATAGATAGATAGATAGATATAGATAGATAGATAGATATAGATAGATAGATAGATAGATGATAGATAGATAGATAGATAGATAGATAGATAGATAGATAGATGATAGATAGATAGATGATAGATAGATAGATGATAGATGATAGATAAATAGATGATAGATAGATGATAGATAGATAGATGATGATAGATGATGATGATAGATAGATGATAGATAGATGATAAATAGATGATAGATAGATAGATAGATGATAGATAGATAGATAGATAGATAGATAGATAGATAGATAGATAGATAGATGATAGATGATAGATAGATGATAGATTAGATAGATGATGATAGATAGATGATAGATAGATGATAGATGATTGATAGATAGGTGATGATAGATAGATAGATAGATAGATAGATAGATAGATAGATAGATAGATAGATAGATAGATAGATAGATGATAGATAGATAGATGATAGATAGATGATAGATACATGATAGATACATGATAGATAGATAGATGATAGATAGATAGATAGATGATAGATGATTGATAGATAGGTGATGATAGATAGATAGATGATTGATAGATGATAGATGATAGATAGATAGATAGATAGATAGATAGATAGATAGATAGATAGATAGATAGATAGATGATAGATGATAGATAGATAGATATAGATAGATATAGATAGATGTAGATGATAGATAGATGATGATAGATAGATGATGATAGATGATAGATTAGATAGATAGATGATAGATAGATAGATAGATGATAGATAGATAGATGATAGATGATAGATAGATAAATAGATGATAGATAGATAGATGATAGATGATAGATAGTTGATATAGATAGATGATAGATAGATAGATAGATGATAGATAGATAGATAGATAGATAGATGATAGATAGATAGATGATAGATAGATAGATAGATAGATAGATAGATATAGATAGATAGATAGATAGATGATAGATAGATGATAGATAGATGATAGATAGATAGATAGAGATGATAGATAGATGATGATAGATAGATAGATAGATATAGACAGATACATAGGTTAGATAGATGATGATAGATAGATAGATAGATGATAGATAGATAGATGATAGATAGATAGATAGATAGATAGATGATGATAGATAGATGATAGATGATAGATAGATAGATAGATAGATAGATAGATAGATAGATAGATAGATAGATGATAGATAGATAGATGATAGATAGATAGATAGATAGATGATAGATAGATAGATGATAGATAGATAGATGATAGATAGATAGATGATAGATAGATAGATAGATGATAGATAGATAGACAGATAGACAGACAGATAGATAGGTATTCTTATCTTGCTCCAAATTTCTCTTTTCTGATTTGGAACCTGCCTTTTCATTTTGATGATGGCAATCTGAGAAAATGCTTCATTTTCTTTTCTTTTCTTTTTTTAACTTATCTTTATTGTTGAAAGTATTACAGATGACGCCTTTTCTTCCCCCCATTGATCCCCTCCACCCCACCCCCGGGCTGTCCCCTTACTATTCTCTGTGTCCATGGGTTATGCATTTATGCATATTAGTTCTTTGATTAATCTCTCCCCACCCATTCCCCCATCCTCAACTCCCCTCTGAGATTCCTCAGCCTGTTCCATGCTTCTATGTCTTGGTCTCTTTTGTTCATCACTTTATTTTGTACATTATATTCCACATATGAGTGAGATCATGTGATGTTTGTCTTTCTCTAACTGGCTTATTTCACTTAGCATAATAGTCTTCAGTTTCATCTATACTTTCCCAAATGGTACGAGATCCTTTTCCTTTACAGCTGCATAGTATTCCATGGTGTAAATGTCCCACAGCTTTTTTATCTACTCATCTACTGATGAGCACTTGGGCTGTTTCCAGATCTTAGCTATTATAAACTTCGCTGCTATGAACATAGGTAGGGATGCATAAATTCATTCTGATAGTTGTTTTGGGTTTCTTAGGATATATTCTTAGAAGTGAGATCACTGGGTCAAGGGCAGTTCCATATTTAATTTTTTGAGGAAATTCCATACTTTTTTCCATAGTGGCTGTACCAGTCTGCATTCCCACCAGCAGTGTACTAGGGTTCCCTTTTCTCCACTTCCTCACCAGCACTTGTTTGTTGATTTGTTGATGGTAGCTATTCTGACAGGTGTGAGGTGATATTTGATTGTCATTTAAATTTGCATCTCTCTGATGATTAGTGACTGAGCATTTTTTCATATGTCTCTTGGCCATCTGTATGTCCACTTTGGAGAAGTATCTAATAGGTCCTTTGTCCATTTTTTAATTGGATTTTTGTCTTTCTGTTAAGTTGTATGAGTTCCTTATATATTTTGGATATTAATCCCTTATCAGATGACTCGTTGGCAAATATGTTCTCCCATACAGTGGGCTTCCTTTTCATTTTGTTCATGGTTTCTTTTGCTGTGCAGAAGCTTTTTATTTTGATGTATTCCCATTTGTTTATTTTCTCCTTTGTTTCTCTTGCCCTAGGAGATGTATCAGCAAACATATTGCTACGAGAGATGTCTGAGATTTTGCTGCCTACGTTTTCTTCTAGAATTTTTATGGTTTCACATCTTACATTTAAGTCTTTTATCCATTTTGAGTTTATTCTTGTAATATGTTTCATTTTCTGTGGACTCTGTCAGATTCATACTATATGAGAAAATGATCTAATCTTATGGGCTCCAGAAAAGTCACTTAAATTACATGTCAATCTCTTTATCTGTAGAATCATGGGGCTGAACCTAGAGCTGGACAGAAAATTAGAAATCACCTAATCACATTCTGTGATTTTGGGAATCCTTAGGTGAGATCTCACAGTGCCTTGCACACAGTAAAAGTTTGATTCATCAACTGGCTCCTAGCCGATATGTATTCATATTACACAGACTTAAAGAACATGATGCTTGCTAGATCTCAGCCCTATATGGTAATAAAAATGAATGTAATTTCCCTAGGAACTAAGGACTGAGGTCTGTGGTCTTTGCCTATATGGAATCTGACTACAGTTAGTATCGGGACAAGAATTATAGCTGTAACAATAACGGAGATATGGGAGAACCTACTTTGACATTAACGCAGAAAGTTACACATCCTATCCAATATCTGTTTCAGTGACTTATTAAGCTCCATATCCTCAAAAAGATCTGTCGGAACAAATTGATAATATTAGATGGGAAAGAAAGTGGTATGGAATTCAAACTCAAGTCACTTCTGGTTGGTTCAATTCTTAGCTATGCTGCTTAATTCCTCTGTACCTCATGTCCTCATTGTGTAAGTGGGGACAATAATCTAGACCTACCTCACAGGGGAATTTTTTCATATATTTATGTGCTTTTTGAAGTTGATGGGGAGATATACTGGACATCATAATTTTGTAATTTTTAAATTGCTTTAAATCTGTTATGTTTTCTTTTTCAGTTAAACCCTGCAGAATGAATGTTGCAGTTAATCTGATTTTCAGTAGTAAATTTTGTTATCAATCCCTTATGTGTTAACATGGGTAATTGTATAATGTTATGTTATGTTATATTTTATGTTTGTTATGTTAATACTTTATTTAGGGAGGAAAAGCAGATATATATCAACAAGTGGTTCCCAACTTGGGGCAGATGAAAATAGCAGTAAAGGCATCCTTGAATCTTTTTCAATATTTCCAAAAGTATAGTAGAGATCATACATTTACTCCTAATATTTCTGCAGCACAAATCAACTAAGACGTTGACTTTCCATGCATTTTGCTTATATTTTTTCAATTCTATCTAACACTAGTTATGACACACTGATCAGAAGCTGTGAATGACAGTTATGCTCTTCATTAATAAAAAAAATTCAGAAAACTTATTACATGCAATTTAGTAAACAAAATACTTGAAAACATGGGGAAGGAATAATAAAGGTATTCTTATGGTGAAATGTTTGGGTCCACTTTTATAAAGGAACTAAGATTATTTGCCCCTCTCCACAGACTGCTTACCCAATCCTTAAATAATGAAGCGCTAGATTATGGGTGTTGTTGTGTTTGGGCTAGACTGGACTATAACTTCAGGTTAGAATTTGCCTCCAGGATTTTTTTCAGTTTCATTATTATATAACTGAGCTATCTTATTTGGGTGCGTATGTGTAAAACATACACACACACATAGGACTGCAAATGTGGAAAGTGTTATACTGTCATGTTCTAGCATTAGAGTAAATATCAGTTTCTGAGTCTCAAAATAGTTCTGTGTATTAACTCAACATGATGAGTCAAGGCAATAATTTCTCAAAGTTCCCTTTATTCCTGCTTATTTTCTTTGCATTTATGTTATCTTAATTTTCTATTTTTATAGTAAGCAAATAGTATAAAATTGTTTTAATGTGTAGACTTTGAAACAAGTTTCAAATGTTTGAAATAATATAATCTGTGAGCTAGTTTGTCACCCTTGGACTAACCACATATAAATATGCGTCTCACCTGCAAAAACAGGATATCCTGGTAGCCAAAGCAGGCATTGATCAAAACATCTGTTTGAAAAACCTAAGATTTCTACTTTTTGGCAGAGGATTCCTGTTGGGACAACTTTACTAGAAAAGAATAGAAGTGGCTATGTCCATTCAAACCAAGAACTTTCATGCATCTTGTATTGTTACATAGCCTGTGGAATGAATTCATTTTTTTCCTCTGAGTTCTAGAGTAACCCCCTGCAAAAACTCAACCTATATACGGCTGTGCCAAAATGAAGAATACCTGCCTCTGAAACTTTCACTGCTGCTTCTGTCATAGTTCACTTGTCAGATATAAAATTTTATTATCTCAGGATGCAAACTTACAATAAAGTGCAAATTATGTTAATGAATTAAGTCGTGTGTTCTTTGTTGCATCTTCCTTTCCTCCTTGCCTTCCTTGTTTTTATCATTATAAGTCTTCCTTTTAAAAACCGTACTTTGCACATGGATCACACTGACAAATCTCAGAGGGAAGCAGGTGGGAGGGGAAGTAGAGACGATATTAACCAAAGGACACAGACAATGGTGTGGTAAGGGACTGGGGAGGGGGTTGAAGGGGTGGAAGGAGTCAATGGGGAGAAAAAGGGATATCTATAATATTTTCAACACATAAATAAATAAATAAATAAATAAATAAATAAATAAATAAATAATAGGTTTTATGTTATCTCTTGAAAAAATATAAATAAATAATAAACATAGGAGATCCAAGATGGCGGCAGACTGAGTGGAAGCTACACCGACACTCTCTAAGAATCAATCTAGATTTACAACTAAAACATAGAAAAACCACCCTGAAAACCAATTGAAGGCTAGCTGGAGAGCGCCCTCATAACCAAGGAGGAAAAGTAGAGACCACATAGAGACTGGTAGGAAGTGCAGATGCCAGAGAGCTAGCTGGGCTCCCACAGGCAGCACCTGAAGGTCTGGAGGGAGATCTCCTTAGTGAGGGGTTCCCACTAAGGACTCTGGGGCCTAAACCCCAGGCTGGGCTTTGCAGCCAAGAGCACCAGAACTGAGAAATGTGCCCACATAACATCAGGCTGTGAAAAGCAGCAGGGTTTCTGTCTGCCAGGGAGAGGCAAATGGAACTGCAGGCACCCTCTTAAAGAGCCAACACACAACGTTTTGTGTGCAGCCACTTACCTTGGGCTCTGGCAGAGGGGGAGTGGAGTGGGCTGGAGCTGTGTGGGGAGAGTCATTCCCCTAGACTGTAGGGGACATCTTTCTCTAGCAGCCAATTTTTGGCTTTTGCCTGAGGGGAGAAGCAATTGCTCCACCCTGCTGTAGAGCCTCTCATCCTGCCCAGAGGAGTTTCTACAGCCTGAGGCTAGTTAAGAGACTGAAAATAACCAGCATCCCACCCAGTGGAGCTTCTACAGCCTGAGGCTCATCAAGAGAATCAGATTAATCAGTCTGCAGGCAGAGGCAGACCTCAGGGTGCTTTGAGGCTTTGCCTGATCTGCTTCGAGGCCTGGGCCTTAGAAAAGCAGAATTTGGTGTGCATCTTGGTCCTGTCCTAACACACCCAGCCCCAGCTGTGGAGACCTCAAGTCTGGGGTTGTTGATAGCCCCAAACAGGGTACTCAGGGCCAGTCACAAACTGTGTCTGACATTGACCTATACCAGAGACCCTCAAAAAAGACTGAGTGTCCTAGCAGATCTATCTAACACTCAAAAACAAACCCAAAAAAGTAGCCAAATTGGGGAGACCAAAAAACAACTCCAAATGAAAAAACAAGAGAAGTCTCCAGAAAAAAAGTCAAATGAAGTGGAGATAAGCAATCTCTCAGATATAGAGTTCAGAATACTGATTGTAAGGTTGCTCAACAGCATGGAAAAAGATATGGAAACTATGAAAAATGAACAGTCAGAAATGAAGAATGACATAGCAGAAATTAGGAATACATTGAAAGGAATAAACAGCAGATTAGAGGAAGCTGAGGATCAGATTAGTGAATTAGAAGACAGGGTAAAAAAAATCACTCAGAGACCCAAAAAGAAAAAAACAATTAAAAAACAGAACAGTCCAAGGGAGCTTAGGGACAGCATAAAACGTAACAATTTTCGTATTATAGGAGTACAGGAGAAGGTAGAAAGTAAGCAGGGTTTAGAGAACCTGTTTGATGAAATAATGGCAGAAAACTTCCCTAAACTGATCAAGTAAAAAGGCACAGAAGTTCTGGAAGCACAGAGAATGCCAAGCAAGAAGAATCCAAAGAGGCCCTCTCCAAGACACATCATAATTAAAATGTTAAGAATCCAAGACAAAAAGAGACTCTTAAAGGAAGCTAGAGAAAAGCAATCTGTTACCTACAAAGGAGTTCCCATAAGGCTGTCATTCAGTTGCTTTTCAAGATGTTTTTTTGTTTTATTTGTAAATCCAGATTACTTCCAGGAGAGTATCAGTGTAGCTTCCACTCAGTCTGTCGCCATCTTGGATCTCCCTTTTTTTTTTTTTTCCAAGACATAACATGAAATCAATGCATTTTACCTATTTATTGACTTATTTGCTCAAAATATTATAGATATCCCCTTTTCTCCCCATAAACCTCTCCCACCCCCATCTTTAGTGCCTCACCACACCATTGTGTGTGTCCTTGGGTTATGTGCCTCACCACACCATTGTCTGAAACTCTACAGGCCAGAAGGGAATGCCATGAAGTATTCAAGGTAATGCAAAACACGGATATGAAAGCAAGACTACTCTATCCAGCAAGATTATTAATCAAGCTGGATGGTGAAATAAAGAGCTTTCCAGGCAAAAAAAAAAAAAAGGCTAAAAGACTTTATGACTACAAAACCAGCATTACAGGAAATGTTAAAGAGACTGCTATAATTAGAAGTAGAAATAAAGAAAATGAGAAACATAGGTATAAAGAAATAAAATTGCAGGAGATGAGTATCTTTCAACAATAACTTTACATTTAAATAAATTAAAAGCTCCAATAATAAGATATAGGGTGGCTGAATAGATAAGAAAACATGACCCAAATATATGCTATCTACAAGAGTCCCACTTCAGTACAAAAGACACACAGGATGAGAGTGAAGGGGTGGAAAAAAATTTTCCATGCCAATGAAAAAGAAAAAAAAGCTGAGGTAGTAATACTCATATTGGAAAAAATAGACTTCAAAATGAAGACGATAAGGAGAGACGAGAAAGGTGATTACATAATACTAAAGGAAACCATCCAACAAGAGGATATAACCTTGATAAACATATATGCACCCAATATAGAAGCACATAAATTGATTAAAAAAACAAACAAACAAAAAACTTCTAGAGGCCTTTAAGGGAGAGATCAACTGCAATACAGTCATACTAGGAAAATTTATCACCCCACTGACTTCACTGGATAAGACTTCAAGACAAAAAATTAACAAGGAAACAGTGACCCTAAATGACCCACTAAATCAGGTGGATTTAATTGACATTTACAGAACATTCTACCCCAAAGCTGTAGAATATACATTCTTCTCAAGTGCACATGGGACATTCTCAAATAAAGGCCAGATGTTAGGACACAAAACAAGTCTCTACAATTTCAAGAAGATTGAAATCATATCAAGCATCTTCTCAGATCAAAGTGGCATGAAATTAGAAATCAACTACAATAAAAACACTGAAAGATATTTAAACACATGGAGGTTGAAAACCATGTTTTTAAACAATGAATGGGTTACCAAAGAGATCAAGAAAAAAATAATAATCTTCCTGGAAATAAATGAAAATGAACACACAACAACTCCAAATCTACGGGACACAATGAAAGCAGTACTGAGAGGGAAGTTCATAGCACTACAAGCCTGCCTCAAAAAACAAGAAGAACTTCTAATAGACTCTAACCCTGCAACCTAAAAACGTAGATAAAGAACAACAAGAAAAGCCTAGAGTAAGTAAAAGGAAAAAAATAATAAAGATCAGAGCAGAAATTAATGACATAAAGACTAAAAAACAATACAAAAGATCAATGAAACCAAAATCTGGTTCTTTGAAAAGATAAACAAGATTGGTGAACCTTTAGCCAGACTCATCAAGAAACAAAGAGAGAGGACCCAAATAAACAAAATCAGGTGAAATAACAACTGACCCAACAGAAATACAAAGGATTGTAAGAAAATACTATGAACAACTATATGCCACCAAGCTGGACATCCTGGATGAAATGGATAAATTCCTAGAAAAACATAACCTTCCAACACTCAATCAGAAAGAGTCAGAAAGCTTAAATAGACTGATAAATGCTGATGAAGTTGAAGCAGTAATCAAAGGTCTCCAAGCACACAAAAGCCTTGTCCGGGATGGCTTCACAGGGGAGTTTTACCAAACATTCAAAGAAGAATTAACACCTACACTCCTCAAACTAATTCAAAAAATCCAAGAGGAAGGAACACTTCCAAACTCTTTTTATGAGGCCAGCATTAGCCTTATTCCAAAACCAGATAAAGACACTACAAAGAAAGAAAATTACAGGCCAATATCCCTGATGAACATAGATGCTAAAATTCTCAACAATATATTAGCAAATTGGATCCAGCAATATATTAAAAACATAATACTCCATTACCAAGTGGGATTTATTCCAGGGATGCAAAACTGGTACAATATTCACAAATCAATAAACGAGATATATCACATAAATAAATTGAAAGAAAAAAATCACATGATCATATCAATAGATGCAGAAAAAGCATTCGATCAAATAGAATACACATTTTCATAAAAACTTTCAGCAAAATGGGAATAGAGCAATCATACCTCAACATGATAAAGGCGGTATATGACAAACCTACAGCCAACATCATACTCAATGGGCAAAACTAAAAAAATTTTCCCTAAGAACAGGAACAAGACAGGGGTGTCCAATTTCACCACTCTTATTCAACAAAGTACTGGAAGGTTTAGCCACAGTGATCAGGCAAGAAGAAAACATAAAAGGCATCCAAAATGAAAAGGAAGAATCAAAACTGTCATTATTTGCAGAAGACCTGATATTGTGCATAGAGAATCCTAAAGACTCCACCAAATAATTACTAGATTTAATAAATGAATTCAGCAAGGTAGCATGATACAAAATTAACACCCAGAAATTAATGTCATTTTTATACACCAATAATGAACTCTCAAAAAGAGAAACTAACCAATAATGAACTCTCAAAAAGAGAAACTAAAAAACCAATCCCATTTGCAATTGCAACTAAAAAAATAACATACTTAGGAATAAACTTAACCGAAGATGTAAAAGACTATTACTCAGAAAACTACAGGACATTGAAAAAAGAAATACAGTGAGATATAAGCAAATAGAAAAATATACCATGTTCATGTATTAGAATAATTAACATTATTAAAATGTCCATACTACCCAAAGCAATCTATAAATTCAGTGCAATTCCTATTCAAATACTAACAGCATATTTCACAGGTCTAGAACAAACACTTCAAAAATTTCTATGGAACCAAAAAACACCCCCAATAGCCACAGCAATCTGGAGAAAGAAGAACAAAGTTGGAGGGATCACAATACCAGATATCAAGTTATACTACAAAGCCACTGTAATCAAAACAGCCTGGTACTGGCACAAGAACAGATGCATAGATCAGTGGAACAGAAATTGACCCATGCCATTATGGTCAATTAATATTTGAGAAAGAAGGCAAGAACATACAATGGAGTACACAATCTTTTCCATAAATTTTGTTGGGAAAATTGGACAGATACATGCAAAAAAATAAAACTATACCACTAACTTTCACCATACACAAAAATAAATACAGAGTGGATAAAAGACTTAAATGTAAGACATGAAACCATAAAAATCCTAGAGGAAAACATAGGCAGCAAAATCACAGACATCTCTCATAGCAATATGTTTGCTAATACATCTCCTAGGGCAAGAGAAACTAAGGAGAAAATTAACAAATGGGACTGCATAAAAATAAAAAGCTTTTGCACACTAAAAGATATCATCAACAAAATGAAGAAAGAGCCCACTGTACATGAGAACTTATTTGTCAACAACACATCAGATAAGGGGTTAATATCCAAAATATATAAGTAACTCATACAACTTACTGAAAAAAAGACAATCCAATTAGAAAATGGGAAAAAGACCTAAATAGGCACTTCTCCAAAGGGAACATACAGATGGCTAAGAGACATATGAAAAATGTTCAACGTTGCTAATCATCAGAGAGATGTCAATTAAAACCTCAATGAGGTATCACTTCACACCTGTCAGAATGACTACCAGCAACAAATCAAGGTACTGCAAGTGCTAGAAAGGGTGTGGAGAAAAGGGCACCCTAGTACACTGCTGGTGGGAATGCAGACTGGTGAGCCACTATGAAAAAGCAGTATGGAGTTTCCTCAAATGATTAAAAATTGACCTGCCATTTGACCCAGTGATCCCTCTTCTAGGAATATATCCTAAGAAACCCGAAACACCAATCACAAAGAACTTATGCACCCCTATGTTCAATAGCAGTGCACTTTACAATAGCTAAGATTTGGAAACAGCCCAAGTGCCCATCAGGAGTTGAGTAGAAAAAATCTGTGACACATTTACACCATGGAATACTATGCAGCTGAAAAAAAGAGGAATCTTTTATCCTTTGGCACAGTATGGAGGGAACTAGAAAGTATTATGCTAAGTGAAATAAGCCAGTCAGAGAAAGACAAGTACCACATGATCTCACTTATATGTGGAATATAATAAACAAAATAAACTGATGAACAAAGTGGATCCAGAAATATAGAAGCATGGAACAGACTGAGGGATCTCAGAGGGAAGGTGAGGTGTGAGGGTGTGGGTGGGGAGAGATTAATCAAAGAACTTATATGTTTGTAAGCATAACCCATGGACACAGACATTGGTATGGGGAAAGCCTGGGGGTGGGATGGATTTGAATTGGAGGGAACATCTGTAATATTCTCAACAATAAAGATAAAGAAACTTTTAAAAAAAATTTTAAATAAAAACATATAAATAAATAAATAAATAATAAGTAAAAAAATAAAAACTGTATTTTGCATATTTCCCCTTTGCACATTTGCTGGTATTATGTCTCATCCTGTAATTCATGCTACATATTGGTTTGAAGAGCCTTTGTTGTGCATAATGTTTGACATTTGGCTAAGTAGGAATTTGTTTCTAAAAGACTGATTTCACCCTTCATGTCTACCTATGAACTATAAAATTAAAATACAAGTGGAGTTTTGCCTTAATAAGCATAATTTCATAATATAAGAAATGTTTTCTACTCAGCAAAGGATTTGACTGTTGTCATCAGATTGTATAAGAAATTCTAAGTATTGCCCAGCTCACATGGCTCATCGGTTGAGAATCAACCTATAATCCAGGAGATCAAAGTTCGATTCCTGGGAAGGGCACATGACCAGGTTGTGGGCTTGATCCCCAGTGGGGGGCATACAGGATTCAGCCAATCAGTGACTCTCATCATTGATGTTTCCATCTCTCTCTCTCTCTCTTCTTCTCTCTGAAATCAACAAAGATATATTTTAAAAGAAAGAAAGAAATTCAAAGTAATAACATCTGAAAGTGTAAGGTCAGTGTTGCATGGGCAGGCTAAATAGCCATCTCAGACTGTGAGTAAAGAAAACTTGAATTTATTTAATTAAAAGGAGATGGGAATATCCATTCTCATCACAGCACCAAGCCAAAGAGTAGTGGGTCCATAATGGCAGCAAAAATATACTTGGGATGGTGAAACAAGGAAGGTGTAACCAGAGAGCCTAGGCTAGGGTGCTTCAGGGACTTTGGAGACAGACTCAGTGGGTAAGGCCAAGATGAGTTGGTGCTGCCCATTGCTCCCCTGGTTGCAAGTCTCAAGGGGTCCCTTCAGAGGGAAGAAGAGAGATGGAGATGGAGTTGGCATGCACCCCTAGGGGAGAGTGCACACTGGGTCCATTGTCCTGAGCCAATTTACCTCTTTCTTGCAGGCAGGAAATCTTAGGGGAGGTATCATGGGAGTGTCTCAATAGAATATTTATCAGCTTTCCAGGTGTGCTCTTTCAGGGTCATGGTATCCACAGATTGGTTAGTGCCAGAACAGGGGGTCATTAGTCAATGTATTTGGTCCTGTGGCAGCCAGGACACCACTTGTCTGGTTTTGTTACTTTTCTGGGCCTGGAGCTGAAAAACAACTGAGGCTTAGATGTTGTCTTTAGGGAAGAAACACTCAGGAGGTCTAAGCTGCATGACCAGTGATACACTAGGGGAGAATAAATTACCCTGGAAACAAGGTTCTTGTTTACCCAGCTTTGTCATTTGCTAGACACCTGGGGCTTCCTGCCCTGGTGAGTTTCTGCACCTGGCCAATCTAACAACATCAACTCAAGTTCCTGTTCAAGCTGATTAACAATAATACTAAATTATTTAAAACTTATGAGAAACTTTTGCAAATGCAACAAAACATCAAAATGTTTTATAACAAGAAAAACTGTCCACCAGTATCTGTAGTAATTGTACTGAATATTTCAAAAGGACTTTAAATTCAAAATATTAAAGCAGCCTTAGACGGTTTTGTTCAGTGGTTAGAGCATTGGCCCACAGACAGAAGGGTTCGGGGTTCAATTCCGGGCAAGGGCACATACCTAGGTTCCTGGCTTGATCCCCAGCCCTGGTGGGGGGCACGTGCAGGAGGCAACCAATCAATGTCTCTCTCTCACACATTGACATTTCTCTCTCCCTTCCACTTTCTCTGAAAAGCAATGGAAAAAATATTTTTGGGTTAGGCTTAAAACATAAAGAGAGAGAGAAGATGGTGGCAAGAAGCAGAGCTCCTTTGTTCCCAGCCATGGACTGGATTTACTGTTAAAATACTGTGTAACCAGTTTAGAAAAACAAGAGTAATATACCTGAGTAGACATAATTCTAGTAAGGAGCACTGAAGAAACTTCATAGTGCTTGGTAACAGAGGTGGGGTATAGAAAGGGGGAGTACCTCCTGAAGCCAGTGCTGGGCTGCGAGGCCTGTGGGTTAGAGGCTCAAAAGCTCCCTCCCCTTGGGAGTGTGGACTGGCATCCAAAACCTGGGATCTCAAACCCAGAACAGAGCAGAATGGAAGGAGAGCCTGTGCACATCAGGCAGAGGGAGCCAAGGGAACAGTGTGCCTGCGAGGAGGGGACTGTGCCTTCCCAGTAAAACAACACACCTAATGGTGGCAGCTGGGGCTGGAGAATTTCACCCAGGTTCTTGACCTCAGGAAAGGCGATTTGCAGGGTGTGGATCCCGAATGTAAAGGGGTCAGAGGGCTGCACTCAGCAGAGACTTAAAGGCACCCTCTGCTTTCTTGTAAAGCATTGTGTAGAACCCCAGAAAGCATTTAAATTGTGTGGCACAGGAAAGGGGAAGATAGCCCTCCCACCAATAGAGAGAGGACAGGAGCCACCAGAGGGGTGGATGGGGACTTCAGCTGCTGGAGCAGCCTCTGCTGGTTCAGTGAATCAGAGATTTTGACCAGTTCTGAGGGGAACTTGGATAGCACTCAAGGAGCTTCCCAAGCTTTACTGAGATCAGATGTGCAGGAGACCCACTTGGGGCTCACTTTGTCACCCCTCCTGCTTGGTTAAAAGGCACAGGGGTGCCACAAACTCACAGTGCATTTTCTCTGCATGTTTGTTGCTTTGTACGTTTTTGATTGCTGAACAGGCATCCAACTTCCTGGCTTGCCCTGGGGAGACAGACCAGAGAAAGCTAGGATTTGTGTCTGCATTGTGGAGAGTTTCAACTGAACACCTTATGAGGTCAGCCAACCAGGTCTGGGAAAGGAGGGGTAGAGCACTCCTACCTCTCTTGCAGGCTAGGAACTTCACCCTCAACAAGAAAGGGGTTGATTCAGCTCACTGAAAACCCAGATATCCCTTGCAGGGCACAGTCCTGAGGGGGAAGGGAGAATAGCTAACAGGGTGACAGTACAAGAATAATACTCTCAGGAACTATTCTTTGGGAACTGGAGGAAAATCTTAAAACCCCTTCTGGGGGCTGCACAGGCAAAGTGTTCACCAGGGATTTTTAAATCAAATCCACTGAACTCAGGCTGCTGAAACTGTCCATGAAAAAGAGGCAACAGACTGAATTCAATCTGAACCTGTAGCTTGCCATTGTATGGGGAACTAGAATTGGAGGATATGGTAGACTCAGGAGCTGGCTTTGAAACAGAGATTAACTTCCCCAAAGTGAGGGCCTGACAGCAAAACCTCTAAGTAAGGGGAGCAATATCCTGAGTTACACTAGCAGGCCTGCATCTTAAAGACCCTTCAGAAGACTCTGGAGTAAGACCAGGCAAACACAAAGGGGAGGCAAAATAGCTGACAAGTGGAAGTGGCCCACAGTGAGCCTCAGATCAGTCAACTACCTAAGGACACGAGAGCCAAACCTAGACAGCTTTTTGACATTGGCTGAAACACAAATATCTCCCAAGAAACAAGAAATCAGGATACAAAACAGTTTCCCTCAGACAGCATAAGCTGCCCAGACACGGCTCACCTGATTGACTCGTTTTTTTCTTACTTAAAAAAAAGAGAAAAGAAAAAAAATGTGTTTCTAAATATTCTGTTTTAATATTTTAATTTTTTAATTAAATTTTTAAAATTTGTTTTGTCTTGCTTGGCTTGTGTTGTTTTGTTTTGTTTTATTTTGTTTTGGTTTTTTGCTTTGTTTTGTTTTTGATTGATTATCAACATTTTTTTTTATATTCTTTGCTCTTTTCCTAGTATATTATCATAATATACAATAAGTTTATTGCTTTTCTCTATTGTTTCTCTCGTATCTCTTACTAGATTCCTTTCCTGCCCTTGCTTTACTTCTCTCTCTTCTTGTTATATTTGAATAAAGTTCTTTTTTTTTTCTTTTTGTATTCTTCCCTTTTATTCTCTGTCTTCCTGTCTTTTTGTTTGCATGTTTGTGTTTGTGTACCTTATTTTTATTATTTCTTTTTCAGCCATTTTCCTGTTCAACTCTCTACTCTTATGTTTTTGCTTGCTTTTTTTTCTTTCAGAATCTTTTCTCTATCAGTTTTATCCCCATTAGGGTCTCTACTTTTTACTTTTTATTTTATTATTATTTTTAATTGTTTGCTGTTAGCAATAATATTTCTTTCTCTCTCCATTTCTTTTTTGCTTTACCATTTGTGTTCTCACTTTGGATTTCCAATTCTACTTTCTCTTAGGATGTTTTCATTGTGATTGTGAGGATATTTTGTAAGTTCCTGTTTGTTTTTTGGCAGTTTGGTTGTCTTTGATTTTCTCTCTCAGCACCTGTACAAGAGCTCACCATGACGTTGTTGTGTCTGAGTCTCACAGTTAGCCAACCTGAGAGGAGAAGCTTCCCAAGGACGGATTAAAACAAATCTAGTCCAAATCAAACAGGAGAGCCCAAAGAACCCACAAAAGGGACACCCACAAAAGGAGCACGCCTACAGCAAATAGCTCAGAAATATAAGGGAAACACACCTCTGGTGCTGAAAGGGCATACACTACAAAATCCAATTCCACACGACTGTGAGAGAGCAAATATATCTAATATACAGATAAAGAAAGTAAGAGTCACTAAAATAGGGAGTCAAAGAAACAACCTCCAAACTAAAGAAAAGGAAAAACTGACAGAAAAAGACCTTGATGAGATGGAGTTAATCAAGTTATCAGAAACAGCATTAAGAGTAATGGTTATAAAGATGCTCAGGGAAATTAATGAGAACCACAGGACACTTAATGAGAAGGTCCAGAAATTTACTGAAAGCTTCATCAGCATGAAAAAAGATATAGCTATGATAAATAAGATCCAGGCAGAAATGAAGAATACTGTATCTGATATTAAGAATACTCTGGAAGGAATTAAAGGCAGGATCAATTAAGCAGATGATAGGATTGGTTAATTAGAAGATAAGATTAAAAAAAAAACACTCAAAAAGAGCTGTAAAAAGAAAAAAACTTAAAAAGCATGAGGACAGTTTAAGGGAACTTTGAGACAATATTAAGTGAAACAATATTCGCATCATAGGTTCACCAAAGGGGGAGAAAAATGAGCAAGGGATAAAGAACTTGGTGGGGAAAATAATGACAGAAAACTTCCCTAAGCAGGTGAAGGAGAAAGTCACACAAGTTTGGATAGCACAGATTGTTCCAAACAAGAGGAACTCAAAGGAACACACTTTAAGATATATCATAATTAAAATGGCAAATGTTAAGGACAAAAAGAGAATATTAAGAGTTGCAAGAGAAAGATAAGTAGTAAAAAACAAAGGAACTTTATGTCACCACATAAGGCTGACAGCAGATTTCTCAACAGAAATACATCAGGCCAGAAGGAAGTGGCATGAAGTTCTCAAAGTAATGAAAAGCAAGAACTTGCAATGAAGACTGCTTTATCCAGCAAGACTATAATTTAAAACAGAAGGTGATATAAACACGTTCCCAGACAAAAGAAGGGTAAAGAAGTTCAGCACCACCAAAGCAGCATTGCAAGAAATGCTAAAAAGGAAAGCATTAAAAAGAAGAAATAGAGGAAACAAGATGGTGGCGTAGGTAGAAGCTGTACTCACCGCCTCCCACAACCACATCTAAATTACAACTAAAATAGAGAACAACCATCACTCAGAACCAACTGAAATCTAGCTGAACAAAAGCCCTACAACCAGGGAACAGAAGAAGCAATGAGACCAGTAGGAGGGGTGGAGATGCTGGAGGGTCTGGGCTGAATCCCTGAGAGGCAGCCTCTGGCCCACCCTTGGTATTGTGGTTTAAACACAAGAGGGAGATCTCGGTGGCGGAGGTCTCAGGGAGCAGTGAGGGGTCCCAGCCCCAAATCACGTCCACAGGCCAGAGCTCCAGGGCTGGGAAGAGAAATCCCCACAACTTTGGGCTGTCAAAATGAGTGGGGACTGTTGGTGAGTGACGAGGAGGATACTTGAGTCCGAGAGGCAGCTCCTCTTAAAAGGCCCACGCATGGACTCACTCAGACGCACTCTCTCTGAGCCCCAGGGCTGGGCAGCAGCTTGAAAGAAACCTGGGACATTTGGGGAAGAACTAACCTGCCTGAAATTGGGGTGAGAGTTGGAGGGGCAGTTTTCTCCCAGGCAGAAGACCTAGCAGAGGCCATTGCTCCTTTGGAAAGTCCTCCCCACACACAGCCAGCAGGCAGGCGTGATATTTTAATCTCCAGCACCTGACTCACACCTTTGGCCTGACCTTGGTGATTCCCGGAGGCCCCACACCTTCCTACCTACAAGCTCATTCAAGCCATTTCCAGTGGCTTTGCTATGCAAGTGGCCTCTTGAGCCTCATGCTTAGGACTTTACTAAAATCTCTCAAACAAGCAACATCGTGCCCCATAAAGCTTGATAGGTGGCCCTTGGCCTGACACTAGTGGCAGCCTGCATTGGTTCATAGCTTGGTGTCTCCTGGACAACACTAAGCCCAGCACAAGTAGCAACAAACTACGGTTTGCTGTGTAGCTCATGCTGGGTGGTCCTAGGCAAGGCACTGGCAGAGGCTGACTTTGCACCTCCCAGGAGGCCCCAGAGACGGTGCACCTGGTGGTGAGACTTGAACATGCTGGATTACAACCTTACCACATTCACAAGCGACACACTCAAGGGATGCACTTGGTGAACACCAAAGCTCCACTGAAGTAAATCCTGCTCCATAGGGGTGTCTCCAGCAGAGCAGCTCTTTGGCTGCTGGTCCTCACAGCCGATTGGCCTAAAGGGTCAATTTCTCCCAGTGACTCCAACAGCAACCAAGGCTCAACTACAACAGGACAGTGCACAGAGCCCACACAGGGGAGTACCTAGAAGGCGCAGCTCAGGTGACTGGGGAGGCTGAGCCACTGGACCTTACTGGACACCTACTACACAAAGTCACTCTACAAATTCCAAGAGACGTAGCACCTCTACCTAATACATAGAAACAAACACCAGGAAGCAGCCAAAATGCAGAAGCAAAGAAACATGTCACAAAGGAAAGAACAGAAGAAATCTCTAGAAGAGGAACTAAATCAAATAGATCCAAGCAAACTAACAGATACAAAGTTCAGAATTTTGTTTATAAGAAAGCTCAATCATATTAGTAAGGGTGTTACGAATATAACTGATAAAAATTGATAAAATAAAGTACCAATTTGAAATGAAGGCTACATAAACTGAAATGAAGAAAAATTTACAAGAAATAAGCAGTAGAGTAGAGGATGCTGAGAATCAAATCAGCAATCTGGAACATGAGGGAACAAAACAACAAAAAAAACCAACCAGAAGAGCAAAAAGAAAAAAGAACCCAGAAATAGGAAAATAGTATAAGTAACCTCTGGGACAACTTCAAGCAAGCCAGCATTCATATTATTGGGGTGCCAGAAGGAAAGGAAAGAAAGCAAGAAATTGAAAACATATTTGTAAAAATAATGACAGAAAACTTCCCCTACCTGGGGAAAGAAATAGACTTACAAGTCCAAGAAGCACAGAGGGTCCCAAATAAGAGGAACCTAAAGAGGCCCACAGCAAGACACATCGTAATTAAAATGTGAAAGGTTAAAGACAAAAAGAGAATCTTAAAAGCAGCAAGAGAAAAGCAATTAGTTATCTACAAGGGAGCACCCATACTGTCAGCTGATTTCTCAACAGAAACTTTGCAGGCCAGAAGGGAGTGGCAAGAAATATTCAAAGTGATGAAAAGCAAGAACCTACAACCAAGATTTCTCTACCCAGCAAAGCTATCATTTAAAACTGAAGGTTAGATAAACAGCTTCACAGATAAGAAAAAGCTAAAGCAGTTTGTCACCACCAGACCAACACTACAGGAAATGTTGAAGGGCCTTCTTTAAGAAGAAGATAATGAACAAAAGAATCTGATGAACTAAAATAGATCCAGAGACATTGACGCAGGCCACAGATGATCATATTTCAGAGGAAAGAGGGAAGGAGGGTGTAGGGTGGGAAGAGATTAACCAAAGAATTTATATGCATATATGTATAACTCATGGACACAGTCAATTACGGGGTGAAACCCTGGAAAGGGGGTGGGAGCTAGGTGGAGGGGGTCACTTGGGAGAGAAAATAAGACACCTGTAATACTTTCAACAATAAAGACAAATTTAATAAATAAATAATAAATAAATGAATAAAAGAAATATTGAGACAAATGTACATCACCATAGAGGAAAAACATGGCATTAAATAACTATATATCAATAGTAACCTTAAATGTAAAAGGAATAAATGCTGTACTCAAAAGACAAAGAGTAACTTAATGTGTAAGAAAAGAGGCTCAGCCTGGGTGGGTATGACTCAGTGGTGAGCATTGGCCTAGAATCCAGGAGATAGCTGTTTGACTCCTGGGCAGGGCACATGCCCAGGTTGTGGGCTCGATCCCCAGTCAGGGACATACAGGAGGCAGCTGATCAATGACTCTCTCATCATTAATGTTTCTATCTCTTTCTCCCCCTCTCCCTGAAATCAATAAAGTTATACTTAAAAAGAGAAATCTCGCCCATAGATATGCTGTCTATAAGAGATCTACCTGAGAAAAAAACAATCACACATGCTGGAAGTGAAAAGATGGAAAAAATATTCCATGCAAATGGAAACAAAACAAAAAAAAGCTGGAATAGCAATGTTATTTCTGATGAAATAAACTTCAAAATAAAGGCCATATCAAGTGACAAAGAAGATAACTACATAATACTAAAGGGATCAATCCAGCAGGAGGAAATAACCCTTATAAATATATATGCACCCAAAATAGGAGCACTAAATATATTTTAAAATTTCTTGGTGGACTTTAAAGGGGTGATCAACAGCAACACAGTCATAGTGGAGGACTATAACACCCCTCTGTCATCTCTGAACAGATCATCAAGACTAAAAATCAACAATGAAACAAAGACCTTGAATGACACACTATACCTAATGGATTTTATTGGCACTTACAGAACATTTCATCCCAAAGGAACAGAATACACATTCTTCTCAAGTGCACATGAAACATTCTCAAAAATAGACTACATGTTAGGGCACAAAGCAAGTCTCTAGGAATTCAAGAAGATTGAAATCATATAAAGCATCTTCTAGGATCACTATGCCATGAAACTAGAAATCAAACACTTTTAAAAAACTCAAAAATATTCATACACATAGAGACTAAATACCATGTAATTAAACAATGAATGGATTATCAATGAAATCAAGGAAGAAATCAAAAATTGCCTGTAAGTAAAAAGAAAATGAACAGGGAAAAAAAAAAATCTATGGGACACAATGAAAGCAGTCCTCAGAGGAAAGTTCATAGCACCATAGGCATACCTCAAGAAACAAGAAAAAGTTCAACTAAACCATCTAACACAACAACTAAAAGAACTAGAAGGAGAACAGCAAGAAAGGCCCTGAGGAAATAGAAGGAAGGAAATAATAAATATCAGAGCAAAAATCAATGACATAGAGACTAAAAATATATATAAAAAAGAATGCAACCAAGAGCTGGTTCTTTGAAAAGATAAATAAGAATGATGCACATTTGCTAAACTCACAAAGAAACAAAGAGAGAGGACTCAAATAAATAAAATCAGAAATGAAAAAGGCAATATAACAAAACTGACCCAACAGAAATACAAAGGATTGTAAGAAAATATTATAACTATATGCTAACAATGCAGACAACATGGTGAAGTGGAAATCTTTCTTGAAGCATACAATCTTCCAAAGCTGAAGCAGGAAGAGGCAGAAAACTTGAATAGACCCATAACAACTAATGAAATTTAAGCAGTTATCAAAAAATTCTCAGCAAACAAAAGTCCTGGGCCAGATGGATTTAAGGGAGACTTTTACCAAACATTCAAAGAAGAATTAACACCCATTCTTTTCAAACTATTCCAGAAAATTCAAGAGGAGGGAACACTCCCAAATTCTTTTTATAAAGCCAGCATCATCCTAATCCCAAAACCAGATAAAGACATTACAAAGAAAAAAGACAGGCCAATATCCCAGATGAACATAGATGCTAAAATCCTCACTAAAATACTAGTAAAATGGATCCAGCATTACATTAAAAAGATCATACACCATGACCAAGTGAGATTTATTCCACGGATGTAAGGCTGGTATAATATCCACAAATCAAGTAATGTGATAAATCACATAAACAAAATGAAGGACAAAAATCTTTTGATCATATTAATAAGTGCAGAAAAAGCATTTGATAAAATCCAACACACACTTTTGATAAAATTTGCAGCATAGTGAGAAAAGAGGGAACATATCTCAACATAATGCAGCCATATACGCCAAACCTACAGCCAACATCATACTCAATGGTCAAAAACTAAAACCATTTCCCTTAAAAACAGGAGCAAGGCAGGGATTTCCACTTTCACCACTCTTATTCAACATAGAATTGGAAGTCCTTGCCACAACCATCAGACAGGAAGAAAACATAAAGGTATCCAAATTGGAAAGTAAGAAGTAAAATTTTCATTGTACACGGACGACATGATATTCTACATAGAAAACCCTAAAGACTCCATCAAAATACTACTAGATTTCATTAATGAATTTGGCAAGGTAGCTATATACAAAATTAACATCGGATATCAATGGCATTTTTATACACCAACCATGAACACTCAGAAAAACTAAAAAAGCAATATCATTTACCATTGCAATTGGGGAAAAGAAAAAGATACCTAGGAATAAACTTAACAAAGGATGTAAAAGACCTGTACTTGGAAAACTACAGGTCACTGGGGGGGGGGGGGGGGAATAGAGAAAAATATTAAAAATGGAAGAATATACGGTGTTCATGAATTGGAAGAATTAATATATTTTAAAATGCCATTACTACCTAAAGCAATTTATAAATTCAATGCAATTCCTATTAAAATATTAACAGCACATTTCACAGAACTAGAACAAATATTCCAAAAATTTATATGTAATCAAAAAACAACCCAACTAGCTACAGCAATCTTGAGAAAGAACAAAGTTGGAAGGACCACTTTGCCAGTATCAAAGTGTACTACAAAGCCATTGTAATCAAAACAGCCTGGTATTGTTACAACAACACACATATAGATTGATGGAACAGAACATAGACTCCAGAAATGGACCCACCTCATTATGTTTATTTAATATTTGACAAAGGAGGCAAGAGCATACATCGGAGTAAAGACAGTCTCTTCAATAAATGGTGCCGGGAAAATTGGACAGATATATGGAAAAAATGAAACTAGATCACCAACTTACATCTTACACAAAAATAAGCTCAAAATGGATAAAAGACTTAAATGTAAGCCATGAAACCATAATAATCCTGGAAGAAAACAGGAATCAAAGTCACAGACATCTCACATAGTGGAATTTTCATTGATACATCCCCAGGGTAAGAGAAACAATGAAAAAATAAACAAAATTAACTACATCAAACTAAAAATCTTCTGCACAGCAAAAGAAATCAGCCCCAAGTACAAAGGAAACCCACGGTTTGGGAGAACATATTTGCCAAGGATGTATCTGATAAGGGGTTAATTTCCAAAGTGTACAAAGAGCTCATACAACTCAACAAGAGAAAGAAAAACAATCCAATTAAAAAATGGGCAAAGGACCTAAATATACGCTTCTCCAAAGAGGACACACATGTGGCCAAGAGACATATGAGAAATTGCTCAACACCGCTAATCATCAGAGAGATACAAATTAAAACCACAATGAGGCATCACTTCACACCTGTCAAAATGGCTACCATCAACAAATGAACAAACTACATATGCTGGTGAGGATGTGGAAAAAGGGAAACCCTAGTACACTACTGGTGGGAATGCAGACTGCTGCAGCCACTGTGGAAAACAGTATGGAGGTGCCTCGAAAAACTAAAAATGGAACTGCATTTTGACCCAGTGATCCCACTTCTAGGAATATATCCTAACAACCCTAAAATACTAATCAAAAAGAATATATGCACCACTATGTTCATAGCAGTGTAATTTATAATAGCTAAGATCTGTAAACAGCCCAAATGCCCATCTGTATATGAGTGGATAAAAAATCTGTGGGACATTTACACCATGGAATACTATGCAGCTGTAAAGAAGAAGGATCTTTTACCCTTTAGGACAGTATCAATGGACCTGGAGAATATTATGCTAAGCAAAGAGGCCCATGCCCAGACACATCATAATTAAAATATCAAAAATTGAAGACAAAGAGAGAATCTTAAAGGCATCAAGAGAAAAGCAATCTGCTACCTACATAGGAATTCCGATAAGGCTGTCAGCTGATTTCTCATCAGAAACTCTACAGGCCAGAAGAAAGTGACATTAAGTATTCATGGTAATGCAAAACAAGGATCTGAAACCAAGACTACTCTATCCAACAAGGCTATCATTCAAAATAGATGGTGAAATAAAAAGCTTCCCAGACAAAAAAAAAAGGCTAACGGAGTTTATTACCCCCAAACCAGCACTGCAGCAAATGTTAAAGGGACTGCTGTAATAATAAGAAACAGAGAGAAAAACAAAGGCATAAAGACTTAAAATCACAATAAATAAGGACCTATCAATGATAACCTTAAGGACTTCAAGGGAGAGATCAACAGCAATGCAGTCATAGTCATGGACTTTAATTCCCACTGACTTCACTGGATAGATCTTCCAAACAAAAAGTCAACACAAAAACAGTGACTCTAAATGGCACACTGAATCAGATAGATTTAATTTATATTTACAGGGCATTTCACCCCAAAGCTGCAGAATATAAATTCCTCTCAAGTGCACATAGGTTATTCTCAAAGATAGATCACATGTTAGGACACAAAACAGGTCTCCACAAGTTCAAGATTGAAATCATATCAAGCATCTCAGATCACAAGGGCATAAAATTAGGAATCAACTACAGTAAAAACACTCAAAAACATTCAAACACATGGAGGTTAAATATTATGTTATTAAACAATGAATGTGTTACCAATAAGATCAAGGAAGAAATCAAAAACTTCCTGGAAACAAATGAAAATGAACACACAACAACCCAAAATCTATGGGACACAATGAAAATAGTCCTAAGAGGGAAGATCATAGCACTACAGGCCTACCTTAAAAAGCAAGAAAAAGTTTTAGTAAACTATCTAACCCTACAACTAAAAGAATTACAAAGCTCCTCTGTGAAGCCATCTGGACCAGGGCTTCTGTTTGATGGGAGTTTTTTTTATTACTGCTTCACTTTCATCAGTTGTTTTTAGCTTATTCAGGTTTTCTGATTCTTCCTGATTCAGTTTTACATGATCTCACTCATGTGAAATCTAATAAACAAAATAGAGTGAGTAACAAAATAGATCCAGAGATACAGAAGCATGGAACAAACTGATGAATCTCAGTGGGAAGGTGGGGAGTGGGGAGTGGGTGGGGAAAGGTTAATTAAAGAACTTATATGCATATATGCATAAACCATGGACACAGACAATAGTGTGGTGAAGGCCTGGTGGAATGGCAGTGGTTGCAGGGTGAAAGAAATCAATGGGGGAAAAGGGGGAATATCTATAATACTTTCAACAATAAAGATAAAAACTATATAAGTGACTGATTAAAAAATGTATAAAATCTTAAATGTAAGACATGAAGCCATAAAAATTTTAGAAGCAAATATATGCAGTAAAATCTTAGACATCTCAAATAGTGGAATTTTCACTGATACGTCTCCTAGGGCAAGAAAAACAAAGAAAAAAATAAACAAATGAGACTCCATCAAACTAAAAACTTCTGCACAGCAAAAGAAACCATCTTCAAAATGCAAAGGGAACCCACTGTCTGTGAGAACACATTTGCCAATGATGCATCTGACAAGGGATTAACTTCCAAAATATACAAAAAAATCATACAACTTAACAAGAGGAAGCCACACAATCCAATTAAAAAATGGGCAAAGGACCTGAATAGATACTTCTCCAAAGAGGACATACAAATGGCCAAGAGACCCATGAAAACATTCTCAACATCACAAATCATCAGAAAGACGCAAATTAAAACCACAATGAGCTATCACCTTGTACCTGTCAGAATGACTAGCATCAACAAATGACACGTGCTGGCAAGTATGTGGAGAAAGAGGAACTCTAGTACACTGCTGGTGGGAATGCACACTGGTACAGCCACTAAGGAAAACAGTATGGATGTTCTTCAAAAAATTAAAAATGGAACTGCCTTTTGACCCAGTGATCCCACTTCTAGGACTATATCCTAAGAATCCCAAAACACCAATCAGAAAGAATTTATGCATCCCTATATTCATAGCAAAGCAATTTACAATAGCTAAGATCTGGAAATAGTCCAAATGCCCATCAGTACATCAATGGATAAAAAAGCTGTGGGAGAGGACCTGAAGATGGCTGCACTGTGAGAAGCGGCAGAGTGCCCCCACTCCCAGCCACGGACTCGATTTACTCCTAAAACCCTACACAACCAGCTTGAAAAAAACAGAGAAACACACCTGAGTGGACGGAGTGAGAGTGGGGAGCACTAAAGACACATCACTGAGTCCAGTAAGAGAGGGGGGACGTAGGAAGGGGGAGACCCCCTGAAGCCTGTGCTGGGCTCCTAGCCCAGAGGTTTGGAGGCTGCAAAGCTCCCTCCCCTCGGGAGTGTGGACAGCAACCAAAAGCGGGGATCCTCACATCCGGAGCTAAGAGGGGAAGGACAGCCCCGCGCACAGGGCAGGGGATCCCAGGGGAGCGTTGAGTCTGGGAGGGGACAACACCTTCCTAGGAAACAAAGCCTCTAGTCACGGCTACAACCAGAGTCTGGCGCTCGGGGTGCCGACCATAGGGAAAGCTGTCCCAAGAGCTGTGGCACTCAAGTGGTAAGGGACCAGAGGACTGCGCTGAGCAGCCGCACACAGGGACCATATGCCTCCCTGAGGGGCATTGTGTTGAGCCCCAAAAGCACGGAATCTGTGAGGTGCAAGGGAGGGGAGGAGCCCTCCCCTCCCTGAGCTACAGGTGCCAGGAGGCTAGAACCTGCAACCAGCCCTGAGGGGCGCAGTGATGGCGCATGAAGCCGCTCCAGTTTTGCAGAGACCATCAGCGCAGGGAGCTATGTGGACCTGACTTTGGGTCCCCTCCCACTGGGTGCCTTGGAGCGAGGGCGGCGGGGACCCTGCAGAGCAGACTCTCTGCCTATGTGTTGCTTTGTGCATTTGCAAGTTTGATCTTTGCAAGTTTGATCGTGGAACCAGTTCCCACCTTCCCGGCTGGCACTGCACAGACAGACCAGCAGAGGCTGGGGTCCAGGTCTGCACTGGTGAAGGTCTGAGGGGCGGGCCTGGTGCAACCACCTAACCAGAGCTGAGCAGGGAGGGGAGGAGCCTGGCCAGCCTCTCTGCAGCCAGGAGCACCCCCTCCCAACAGTAAAGGGGCGGGTACCGCTCCCTGAAGCCCCAGACATCCCCCAGGGCACAGTCCTGAGGGGGAAGGGAGAGCAGCTGACAGGAGGAATTTATAAGAATAAGACTCTCAGGGACTGTTGTTTGGGAACTGGACGAAATGCTGAAAACCCCTGCAGGGGGCTGGGCAGGCAAAGGGCCCACCAGAACATGTTTTTAATCGGACCCACTGAGCCCAGGCTGCTGAAACGTCCCATACTGAAAAGGCAACAGGCTGAAATCAATCTGAAGCTGCAGCAGGTCAGAGCCTGGGGAACTAGAATCAGAAGACAGGGTAGGGACTGAAGAGCTGGCGGTGAAGCAGAGACCAACCCCCGCAGAATGAGCGCCTGACAGCGACACCTCTAAGGGGAGTGATACCCTGAGCTACACTAGCCACCCTGCACCCTAAAGACTCTACAAAAGACTGGAGTAAGACCAGGCAACTACAAGATTGCAAAATAGCTGACAAGAGGAGGTGATCCACGGAGAGACTCAGATCAACCATCTACCTAAGGGCACCAGAGCCAAACCTAGACGGCGCCTCACATTGGGGTGATAAAACAAACATCTCCCAGGAGAACTGAAATCAGTACACAAAACAGTGACCTTCAGACAACATAAGTTACCCAGAAAAAAAACCTGATCTGATCGACTACTTTTTTTTTTCTCTTTTTTCTTTCTGCTGGTTTTTTTCTTTTGTATGGTTTTGTGTTTTTTTGGTTTGGGGGGCTTTTTTGTTTGTTTTTCGTTTGTGGGCTTGTTTATTTTTTCTCTTTTTTCCTTAGGAAGAAAAGAAATGGGAGAAAACTTGTTTTTTCTTTTTTAAATTTTATAATAATTTTTTTTCTACATTTTTTTTAACTAATTTATTTTTCTTTCTTCTTTTTTTTTCTTTTCTCCTTTTTATAAAAGAATTTTGTTTTGCTTTGCTTGTTTTTCAGTTTTGTTTTGGATATTTGCTTTGTTTTCTTGTATCCTTGCTTCTAATATCAAGACTTTCTTGATATCCCTGCTCAACGACTGGCACTTTGTAATTATATCTAAGTTTACTGCTCCCCTCTATAGTTTCCCCCAAATCTGTCACTGGACTCCCTCCTTGCAGGGCATTATCTCTCTATCTCCTCTCAATCCATTGCCATAACATTTTTCTTTGGTTTCTTTTTTCTTTTTCTGCTATTCTTTCATTCTTTCATTAGGCTCCCTTCTGTCTTCCTATCTGATTGTTAGTTTCTCCTGTTCTCCTTATTGTATTTTTGCTTTTTCATTTTCAACTACTATCCTATTTCTATTCTCTCCCTTAATTCTTTGCTGGCCCTTCTTTGAGAATATTTTCACTGCTTCTATTACCTCCCAGTAGCTTCTCTATTTTTTTTTCCTGTATGTGTGTCTGGGAGGGTGGGTGTGTTGTGTTCTCTCTTCACTCTCCCAGTTCTATTTTCACGTGAGTTATTTCCATTGCTACTGTCAAGATATTTTGTAAAATACCTCATTTCCTGGAATTTTAGTTGTGCATTGGCCTGCCTTGCCAGCACCCGTACAACAGCTTACACATGGAGGTTGGGGCTGAGACACAGTTAGCCAGCCTAAGAGAAGAGTCCTCCCAAGGACTGATCAACAACAATCTAGACCCAACCACAACAGGAGAACATAAAGAACCCACAAAAGGGGCACCCACAAGAGGGTCATGACTAGAGCAAAGAGCTCAGAGGTATAAAGGAAACACACCTCTGGGCTCCACTGGACCCACAAGACAAAATCCCATCCCACAAGTCTGAAGGTCAGCAAATATATCTAATATATAGATACAAACACTAATACCTACCAAAATAGGGAGACAAAGAAACAACCCCCAAATTAAAGACAAGGAAACATCGCCAGAAAAAGACTTTGATGAGATGGAGTTTAGCAAGCTATCAGAAACGGAGTTCAGAGTATGGATGATGAAGATGTTCAAGAAACTTAAGACTCTAGATGATAAGATCGAGGACCTTAGTGAAAATATGAAAAAAGAGATACATACCATATATAAAACTCAGACAGAGATAAAGAATGCTGTATCTGATATCAAGAATGCACTGGGAGGAATTAAAAGCAAGCTCAATGAAGCAGAACATAGAATAAGTGACTTAGAAGACAAGGTAGAACAAATCACACAATCTCAGCAGCAAAAAGCAAAATCACTTAAAAAAACATGAGGACAGTCTAAGGGAACTTTGGGATAACATTAAGCGAAACAACATTCGCATTATACTAGTGCCAGAGTGGGAGGAAAGAGAGCAAGGGATAGAGAACTTGGTGGAGGAAATAATGATAGAAAACTTCCCTAGGCTGGCGAAGGAGAAAGCCACACCAATTCAGGAAGCACAGACGGTTCCCAACAAGAGGGATCCTAAGAGACCCACTCCAAGACACATCGTAATTAAAATGGAAAATGGCAAGGACAAAGAGAAAATATTAAGGGCTGCAAGAGAGAGACAAGCAGTGACCTAGAAGGGAACCCCCATAAGGCTGACAGCTGATTTCTCAACAGAGACTCTTCAGGCCAGAAGGGAGTGGCATGAGGTTTTGAAAGTAATGAAAAGCAAGAACATGCAACCAAGATTGCTCTATCCAGCAAGGCTATCATTTAAATTTGAAGGTGAGCCCGGCCAGGCATGGCTCAGCGGTTGAGCGTCTACCTAGGATCCAAGCGATCAGGGTTCGATTCCCGATCGAGGCACATGGCTGGGTTGCGGGTTGCAGCTGATCAATGATTCTCTCATCATTGATGTTTCTATCTCTTTCTCTCCGTCTCCTTTCCTTTCTCTGAAATCCATAAAGATATATTTTTAAAATATTAAAATTAAAATTAAAAAAATAAATTTGAAGGTGAAATAAAAAGCTTCCCAGACAAAAAAAAAAAAAAGGCTAAAGGAGTTCAGTTCCACGAAACCAGCATTTCAAGAAATGCTAAAAAGACTGCTTTAAGAAAAAGAAGGAATAGTGAGAGAAAGGTACATCAACATAAAGGGGGAAAATGGCATTAAATAAGTTGATATCAATAGTAACCTTAAATGTAAATGGAATAAACGGTCCAATCAAAAGACATAGGGTAGCTGAATGGATAAGAAAACAGGACCCAAATATATGCTGTCTACAAGAGACCCACCTGAGAGCAAAAGACTCACACAGGCTAAAAGTGAAGGGATGGAGTAAAATATTCCATGCAAATGGAAAGGAAAGGAAAGCTGGAGTAGCAATTCTTATTTCTGACAAAACGAACTTCAAAATAAAGACCGTAACGAGAGACAAAGATGGTCACTACATATTACTAAAGGGATCAATCCAAAAGGAGGAAATAACCCTTATAAACATTTATGCACCCAATACAGGAGCACCTAAATATATAAAAAATGTCTTGGAGGACTTTAAAGGGGAGATTGACAGCAACACAATCATAGTAGGAGACATTAACACCCCACTGTGAGCATTGGACAGATCATCAAGATAAAAAATCAGCAGGGAAATGAAGTCCTTAAATGAATCACTAGACCTAATGGATTTAATTGACATTTACAGAACATTTCACCCCAAAGCAACACAATACACATTCTTCTCAAGTGCACATGGAATATTCTCAAAAATAGACCACATGTTAGGGCACAAGGCAAGTCTCTACAAATATAAGAAGATTGAAATCATATCAAGCATCTTCTCGGATCACAATTCCATGAAGCTAAAAATCAACCACTATAAAAAAAATCAAAAATATTCAAGCACGTGGAGGCTAAATAGCATGTTATTAAACAATGAATGGGTTACCAAGGAGATCAAGGAAGAAATCAAACATTTCATGGAAAGCAATGAAAATGAACAGACAACAACCCAAAACCTATGGGACACAGCAAAAGCAGTCCTGAGAGGAAAATTCATAGCATTACAGGCCCATCTCAATAAACAAGAAAAAGATCTAATGAAACCTCTAACACAACAACTAAAAGAACTAGAACAAGAACAGCAAGAAAAGCCCCAAGGAAGCAGAAGGAAGGAAATAATAAAAATAAGAGCAGAAATTAATGACATAGAGACTAAAGAAACAATACAAAAAATCAATGAAACCAAGAGCTGGTTCTTTGAAAAGATAAATAAGACTGATGCACCTTTAGCCAGACTCACTAAGAAACAAAAAGAGAAGACCCAAATAAATAAAATCAGAAATGAAAGAGGCGATATAACAACTGACCCAACAGAAATATAAAGCATTGTAAGAAAATATTATGAGCAACTGTATGCCAACAAATTGGACAACATGGGGGAAATGGACAAATTCCTAGGAGCATACAACCTTCCAAAGCTGAATCAAGAAGAGGCAGGAAACCTGAATAGGCTGATAACAACTAATGCAATTGAAGCAGTAATCAAAAACCTCCCAGCAAACAAAAGTCCTGGACCAGATGGATTTACAGGCGAGTTCTACCAAACATTCAAAGAAGAATTAACACCTATTCTATTCAAACTATTCCAGAAAATTCAAGAGGAGGGAAAACTCCAAAACTCTTTTTATGAGACCAGCATCCTCCTAATCCCAAAACCAGATAAAGATACTACAAAGAAAGAAAATTACAGCCCAACATCCCTGATGAATATAGATACTAAAATCCTCACTAAGATACTGGCAAACCAGATCCAGCAATACATTAAAAAGATCATACATCATGACCAAGTGGGATTTATTCCAGGGATGCAAGGCTGGTACAACATCCCGAAATCAATAAATGTGATACACCACATAAACAAAATGAAGCACAAAAATCATATGATCATATCAATAGATGCAGAAAAAACATTTGACAAAATCCAACACCCATTTCTGATAAAAACTCTCAGCAAAGTGGGAATAGAGGGATCATACCTCAACATAATAAAGGCCATATACAATAGACCTACAGCCAACATCATACTCAATGGGCAAAAACTAAAACCATTTCCATTAAAAACAGGAACAAGACAGGGATGTCCACTTTCACCACTCTTATTCAACATAGTACTGGAAGTCCTCACCATAGCCATCAGCAAGGAAGAAAACATAAAAGGTATCCAAATTGGAAAGGAGGAAGTAAAACTGTCATTATTTGCAGATGACATGATACTGTACATAGAAAACCGTAGAGACTCCATCAAAGTACTACTAGATTTGATAAACAAATTTGGCAAGGTAGTTGGATACAAAATCAACATCCAGAAATCAATGGCATTCTTATACACCAACAATGAACTTTCAGAGAGAGAAACTAAAAAAGCAATACCATTTACCATTGCAACTAAAAAAATAAGATACCTAGGAATAAACTTAACCAAGGATGTAAAAGACCTGTACTCAGAAAACTACGTGACACTGAAAAAAGAAATAGAGGAAGATTTAAACAAGTGGAAGTAGATACCATGCTCATGGATTGGAAGAATTAATATCATTAAAATGTCTATACTACCCAAAGCAATTTATAACTTTAATGCAATTCCCATGAAAATACTAACAGCATATTTCACAGACCTAGAACAAGCATTTCAAAAATTTATATGGAACCAAAAAAGACCCCAAATAGCTGCAGCCATCTTTAGAAAAAAGAGCAGAGTGGGAAGGATCACATTACTAGACTTCAAAATGTATTACAAAGCCACTGTAATCAAAACGGCCTGGTATTGGTACAACAACAGGCATATAGATCAATGGAACAGAATAGAGACCCCAGAAAGAGACCCACGCCATTATGGTCAGTTAATATTTGACAAAGGAGGCAAGAGTATCCAATGGAGTAAGGACAGTCTCTTCAATAAGCGGTGCTGGGAAAATTGGACAGATACATGCAAAAGAATGAAACTAGACCACCAACTGTCACCATACACAAAAATAAACTCAAAATGGATAAAAGACTTAAATATAAGTCACGAAACCATAAAAATCCTGGAAGAAAAAATAGGCAGTAAAGTCACAGACATCCCACGTAGTGGACTTTTCACTGATATAACTCCTAGGGCAAGAGAAACAAAGGAAAAAATAAACATATGGGACTACATCAAACTAAAAAGCTTCTGCACAGCAAAAGAAAACAGCCTCAGAATACAAAGGAACCCCACGGTTTGGGAAAACATATTTGCCAAGGATGATGAATCTGATAAGGGGCTAATTTCCAAAGTGTACAAAGAACTCATAGCACTCAGCAAGAGAAAGACAAACAACCCAATTAAGAAATGGGCAAAGGACTTAAATAGACAGTTCTCCAAAGAAGACATACAGATGGCCAAGAGACAAATGAGAAAATGCTCAATGTCGCTAATCATCAGAGATGCAAATTAAAACCACAATGAGGTATCACTTCACACCTGTCAGAATGGCTACCATCAACAAATCAACAAACGACATGTGCTGGCGAGGGTGTGGAGAAAGGGGAACTCTAGTACACTGCTGGTGGGAATGCAGACTGGTACAACCACTATGGAAAACAGTATGGAGGTTCCTCAAAAAATTAAAAATGGAGCTGCTGTTTGACCCAGTGATTCCACTCCTAGGAATGTATCCTAAGAATCCTGAAACATTCATCAGAAAGGATATATGCACCCCGATGTTCATAGGAGCACAATTTACAATAGCTAAGATCTGGAAACAGAACAAGTGCCCATCAGTAGATGAGTGGATAAAAAAGCTGTGGGACATTTACACCGTGGAATACTGTGCAGCTGTAAAGAAAAAGAATCTTGTACCCTTTGGGACAGTGTGTATGGTCCCAGAGAATATTATGCTAAGTGAAATAAGCCAGGCAGCGAAAGACAAATATCACATGATCTCGCTTATACGTGGAATCTAAAGAACTTAATAAACTGACGAGCAGAATAGATTCAATGACATGGAAGCATAGTTGAGACTGATGAAATGTCAGAGGGAAGGGGGAGAGGGGGTGGAGGGGGAGAGAGTAACCAAAGAATTTATATGCATATATGGACAACCCAAGGACACGGACAATGGTGGGGAGAGGGACTGGGGAGGGGGAAGGAACAGAGTGGAACTGGTCATTGGGGAGAAAAAGGGACATCTGTAATATTTTAAACAAAAATAAAATTTAAAAAGAAAAAAAGAAAAGAATTATTTTGTGACTTAGCATGTGATCTATCTTGGAGAATGTTCCATGTTCACTTGAGAAGAATTTGTATAGGCTTCTGGTGTGCTATAAAATATTCTGTAAATATCAATTAAATCAATCAAAACCAAAGTTTGGCTGCCTACCACCATAAAAGCCAATCTCATGAGAAAGGCGCTGGTTAAAAAAAGGAAATAAGTTTATTCAAGTGCCAGTCATCTGGGATGATAGAGAACTCTTGTCCAAGCCCATTTCCCCACCTCAGTGTAGGCAGAGGAATTTATAAGGAGGAAGAAGGAAAATAGAACAAAGAGATCAAGGGAAAGGATGTTGAAAAGTTCTCTACATGCAAGCCAGCACAGTATATTCTGATAAGAAACTCGAAACTGGTGAAATGTTGGTCTGGTGTACATCATACTGGTCTTTGTTATCTTGGTTTTATGTCAGCCTGGTTCTATGGTTGAAGATTAGCAAATCTCCCAGAACTGGGATGACTAGAGTCTGCACCTTCTGAAATTAGTACCTAGGATTCTTTATACAAACATTCTGTTTATCTACAAGCTACATATTAATCACAGTCAGCATTTACAGAAACAATGTCAAAAGAATGGGTGTGTGTGTTACAATTTCCCACTGCAGATTTTTTTTTTTCCATTTCCATGGAAGTTAAGGGGTTGTCATCAAAATGTTTCAGAAAACTAGAAAAATTCAGGATCCAGTCTAATTCATATGTGAAAAACAAAATTTTACACACAATTAACTGGACTAGTGTTTCATAACTGTGTTAAAGATTCTATTGAAATACAATTTTCCCCTAAAATCACCCTCACTTATATTAAAGAGCCATATTAAGAAAAATTCACTTACTGCATTAAGTTCAGTTTAGTCCGACCTGTGTGTCTCAGTGGTTGAGCATCCACCTATGATCCAGGAGATCCTGGTTCGATACCGAGTCAGGGCACATGCCTGGGTTGCAGGCTTGATCCCCATCAGGGGGCATGCAAGAGGCAGCTGATGAATGATTCTCTCTCATTGTTGATGTTTCTCTCTCTCTTTCTATCTCCCTTCCTCACTCTGAAATCAATAAAAAATATATATTTTTTAAATTTCAGTTTTAATTTGGCTTGATTATTTGCATAAACACAATAGAAATAGCAATTGATCATATAGGTCTTTTTAAACATGCTTTGCTGGAATCTCACAAGAAATTTTTAGATCGAATTTTAATTAGCCTCTCAAAGCAAAGAAGCCAAAGCACACAGTTGACATTAGGCTTTTCCTGCAATACCTATAAGTTTGGGTAAATTCTACAAGTTCTTTAGGTCCCCAAGATGTCTTTCCTTGTCATCTCTCAGGAAAGCAACCTTTGTTCGTTACTTGAAAAGACTGCCATGATTTATGTAAATAAGCAATGTACCAGGCCATTTTTCAAAAGGGCTTTTATCAGCTTCAAAGTGAATCTTAATTTCTTAAAGCTTTTTGCTGACATCCAGTGTCTATGCATGTCTCTCTCAAACATTACATTCTAGTCAAAGTCTTAGTTAATAAAAACACAATTGTAAAATTGCTTTATGTGTCCTGATATGTAGAAAACAGTTTCTTATTGGATTCATTCCAATAAGTATATTGCCATGAAAATAATAATACTCATTAAAAGGTTTTTTTAATTAATTAATTAATTTATTTATTTATTGTTCAAAATATTACAGATGTCCCTTTTCTACCCATTGGCCCATTCCACCCAGCCCCACCCCCTTCCCCAGTCCCTCTCCACACCATTGTCCATGTTGTTGGGTTGTGCATATATACATATAAGTTCTTTGGTTAATCTTTCCCCTCCACCCACCCTAGTTAGGCGTTTTTAAATTCTGGAAAGATCAAGTAAAGAAAAAAACATAAATACTTTAATATTTCTTATCAAGGTATAATTTACCAAATTGTTCTTTAAAAAAGTATATCCTTATATTTGGAAAACAAAAAAATTTAAAGTAACAAAGACATAAGAATAACAATTATTTTTACTTTATTTTTTTCATAATTAATTCTTGTTTATCCTGATTATTTGCCAGTATTTCTATGAATGCAGTTCTTTCTTAGTTTTATAAATTTTTATTTATTTTAAAGGCATGATCTGAAAATTTATTCTCAGAAATTTATATTTTAGAATAAGTCAGAAGATATAACTTTTTTGCAAATGCATCAGAATAATACAATGACTGTCTCTAAATAACAAAAAAAATACTTAAAATGACATGTTTATATATCTGATTATAATGCAAATGACAGAGGTAAGATGGTAGCATTCAGACAAGAAGCAGACTTCCCTTGCTTCCAGCCATAGACTGGATTTACAGCTAAAATACAGTGTAGCCAGCTTGGAAAAACAAGAGAAATATATCTGATTGGACATCTTTTGAAGAAGGAGGACTGAAGAAACTTCAGAGTCTGGTAATAGAGGGGGGTGTAGAAAGGAGGTGTCCCCCCTGAAACCAGTGCTTGGCTGCAAGGCCTGAGGGTTGAGGACGGGCATTCAAAAGCAGGGATCTTAAACCAAGAGCAGAACAGAAGGGAAAGAAAGCCCATGCACATCAAGCAAAGGGAGCTAAGGGAACAGTCCTCCTGCTAGGAGAAACACCTACCAAGTGGAATAATGCACCTAATGGCAGGAGTGCAGGCAGGAAAGATTCATTCCGGTTGCTGACTTCAGGAGAGGATGTCCTACACTGTGTGACTTCAGAATAGAAAGGGGCCTGTGGGTTTCACCCAGCAGCGGTGAAGAGACCCTCTGCTTTCTGTAAGGCATTGTATAGAACCCCAGAAAACATTTGTATGGTGTGGCACAACGAAGGGGAAGAGAGCCCTTCCACTGCCAGACAGAGGGACCAGAGCTTACAGTAGGGTACATCAGAGATTTCTGACCTGCTCTGAAGAGAGCTAGGATAGTGCACAAAAAGCTGTCCCAGCTCTACTAAAATCACCTATGCAAAAGACTTGTGTGGCTGACTTTGTAACCCCTCACCCACTTTGATCTGAGGAACAAGGACACCCGACCCTCACAAAGCAGGATCTCTACCTATTTATTACTTTCTGTGATTTTATTATTGAATGGGCATCCACTTTCTTGGCTTACACTGGGGAGTCAGACCAGAGAAAGCTGAGATTTGTATCTGCATGGTGGACAGTTTTAACTGAGCACCCTGTGAGATCAGACAACCAGAACTGAGAAAGAAGGAGCTGAACACACCTACCTCTCCTGCAGGCAAGGAACACCACCCCCAACAGTAAAGGGGCTGGTTCAGCTCTGAAGCCCTGGATATCCCCTATGGGACACAGTTTGGAGGGGGAAGGGAGAACAGCACACAGGTGGACAATACCAGAGTAAGACTCAGGGGCTATTGTTTGGGAACTGGAGGAAAAGCTTAAAATCCCTTCTGGCGGCTAGGCAAGGCAACACGCACACCAAAACCTCTTTTGATCAAACTTGCTGAGCCCAGGCCACTGAAACTGCCCATATGGAAAAGACAACAGACTGAATTCAATCTGAACCTGCAGCAGGTCATTGTATGGGGAACTAGAATTGGAGGATATGGTAGAAACTGAGGAGTTGGCTTTGAAGCACAGATTAACTTCCCCATACTAAGTGCCTGACAACGAAATGTCTAAGTAAGGGATGCAATCAATAGTCAGAGCTACACTAGCCAGCCTGCACCATAAAGACTCTCTTAGGAAGATGCTGGAGTAATACCAGGCAACCACAAGGGGCATGCAAAATAGCTGACAGGTGGAAGTGGTCCACAGAGAGCCTCAGACTAACCAGCTGCATAAGGACACCAGAGACAAACCTAGACAGCTCCTGGCATTGGCCCTACAGAAGTACCTCCCAGGTGTCCTGAAATCAGCATATAAAACAGTGAGCCTCAGCCAACATAAGCTGCCCAGATGAAACTCACCAGGTTGACTTTTTTTTCTTAGAAAAAAAGAGAGAGAAATTTAATTTTTTAATTGCTTTCATTTTTTAAATTTTTTAATTAAATTTTTTAGAATATATTTTGTTTTCTTTGTTTTCTTTGTGTTTTTTTTTGTTTGGTTTGGTTTTTGTTCTATTATTAAGATTTCCTTGATATTTTTCTGCTTTATTGCTAGGATATTATCATTATAATCAATAAGTTTATTGTTTTTCTCTATTGTTTCCTCTATATCTTTTATTTGCCTCCTTTGCTGCCCTTGCTTTATCTCCTTCTCTTCTTCTTTCATTGGCATAACTTTTTTTTATCTTTTTCTCCCCCTTTTATTCTGTCTTTTCGTTTTTTGTGTGTTTGTGTGTTCTTTTATTTTCATATTTTTTCATTTTCTACCCTTTTCCTATATCTATCCTTTATGTTTACTTTTTTAGCTTGCCCTTTTTTTCCCTTCAGAATCTTTTCTCTGCCGCTTTTATTTCCCAGTAGCTTGTATATTTTGTACTTTTCTCTTTTTTTTCTATTAGCAATAATATCTTTTTTTTTTTTTTTTTTTTTTTTGCTTTAGTATTTGTGTTCTCACTTCACTCCACCAATTCTACTTACTCATGGGTTGTTTTCATTGTGATTGTCAGGATATTTTGTAAGTTCCTGTTTTTTTCCTGGCAGTTAGGTTGTGTTTTGTTTTGCAATGTCAGCACCTGTACAACAGCTCACATGATGTCATGGTCACTGAACCTCACAGTTAGCCAACCTGAAAGGAGAGTGCTCCCATGAATGGGTCAGCAACAATCTATACCCAATCACAATAGGAGAGCTCAAAGAACATACAAAAGGGGCACTCACAAAAGGGACACACCTAGAGAAAATAACTCAGAAGTATAAGGAAAACACAATTCTGAGTCCCACTGGACATACACTACAAAATCCTACCCCACAGGACTGGGAGAAAGAAAATATATCTAATATACAGATATAAACACCAAGAGTCACTAAAAGGGAAAGAAAATGAAACAACCCCCGAACTAAAGAAAAGGAAAACTTGCCAGAAAAAGACCTAGAAGAGATGGAGGTAAACAAGTTATCAGAAATAGAGATCAGAGTAATGGTAATAAAGATGCTAAAGGAAATTAATGAGAACAAAAAGACACTTAATGAGAAGGTCCGGGAATTAGGTAAAATTTCATCAGCATGAAAAAAGAGCTAGATATGATAAATAAGAACCAAGCACAAATGAAAAATACTATATCTGATATCAAGAATATTCTGGAAGGAATTAAAAGCAGGCTCAATGAAGGAGAGGATAGAATAAGTGAATTAGAAGATAGGGCAGAGAAAACCACTCAATGTGAGCTGCAAAAAGAAAAAACACTTAAAAAGCATGAGGACAGTTGAAGGGAACTTTGGGACAACATGAAGTAAAACAATATTTGCATAATAGGGGTTCCAGGAAGGTGGAGGGATTGAGCGAGGGACAGAGAACCTGGTGGAAGAAATGACAGAAACTTTCCTAAGCTGGTGAAGAAGAAAGTCACACAAGTTCAGGGAGCACAGGGGGTTCTAAGCAAGAGGAACCCAAAGAGACCCACTCCAAGACACATCATAATTAAAATAGCAAATGTTAAGGATAAAGAGAATATTAAGGGATGCAAGAGAGAGACAAGCAGTGACGTTTAAGGGAACCACCATAAGGCTGACAGCAGATTTCTCAACAGAAACATCTCAGGCCAGAAGGGAGTGGCATGAAGTTATCAAATTAATGAAAAGCAAAAACTTGCAACCAAGACTGCTTTATCCAGCAAAGCTATCATTTAAAATTGAAGATGAAATAAGGAGCTTCCCAGACAAAAGAAAGCTAAAGGAGTTCAGTACCACTAAACCAGCATTGCAAAAAATGCTAAAAGGACTGCACTAAGAAAAATATATATTGAGACAAAGGTACACCAGCTTAAATGGAAAAAATGTCATTAAATAAGTATATATCAATAATAACCTTAAATGTATATAAATTAAATGCTCCATTTGAAAGACATAAGGTAGCTGAATGGATAAGAAACATGACTCATATATATGCTCTCTAAAAGAGACCCATCTGAGAGCAAAATATTCACAAAGTCTGAAAGTGAAGGAATGGAAAAAAAGATATTCCATACAAAAGGAAATGGGGGAGGGGGGCTGGAGTAGCAATACTTATTTCTGACAAAATAGACTTCAAAATAAAGACTATAATAAGAGACAGAGAAGGTGACTGCATAATACTAAAGGGATCAATCTAACAAGAGGAAATAACCCTTATAAATATATATGCACTCAATATAGGAGCACCTAAATATGTTAAAAATTTAGTGGTGGATTTTAAGGGGGAGATCAACAGCAACACAGTCATAGTTGGGGACTTTAACACCCCACTGTCACCACTGGAAAGATCATCAAGACAAAAATTCAACAGGGAAACAGAGACCTTAAATGACACACTAGTTCTAATGGATTTAATTGACATTTACAGAACATTTCATCAAAAGCAGCAGAATATGCATGGCTGGGCGTGGCTCAGTGATTGAGCATCCACCTATAATCCAGGAGATCAAGGTTCGATTCCCAGTCAGGGCACATGCCTGGGTTGCAGGCTCAATCCCCAGTTGGGGGGGGGGGGTGCAGGAGGCTGCTGATCAATGACTGTCATCATTGATGTTTTTATCTCTCTCTCTCTCCCTCTCCATTCCTCTCTCAAATCACTAAAGATATATTTTTTAAAAAAAAACACAGCAGAATACACATTCTTCTCATATGTACATGGAACATTCTCAAAAATAGATCACATGTTAAGGCACAAAACAAGTCTCTGCAAGTTCAAGAAGACTGATATCATATCTACCATCTTCTCAGGTAACAATAGCATGAAACAAAAAATCAACAAGTATAAAAAAACTCAAAAATTTTGAAACACATGGAGGCTAAATGGGATGTTATTAAACAACGAGTGGGTTACTAAAGAGATTAAAGAAGAAATCAAAAACTTCCTGGGAAAAAATGAAAGTGAACGCACACAAAAACCCATAATCTATGGGACACAGAAAAAACAGTCCTGAGAGGAAAGTTTATGGCATTACAGGCCTACCTCAAAAAAAAAGAGAGAGAAAAACCTCTAATAAACTATCTAATACTACCACTAAAATAATTAGAAAGAAAATTATTTTTGAAATAATAATAAGAAAAAAAAGAAAGTATCAAGAAAAACCCCAAGGAAGTAGAAGGAAGTAAATAATAAAGAACAGAGCAGAAATAAATGACATAGAGACCAAAAAAATAGAAAAGATAAATCCAACAAAGAGCTGGATCTTTGAAAAGATAAGTAAGATAGATAAAACTTTAGTCAAGATTACCAAGAAATAGAGAAGACTCTAATAAATAAAATCAAAAATAAAAAAGGCCATATAACAACTAAGATCACAGAAATTCAAAGAATAATAAGAAAACACTACGAGCAACTATATGCCAACAAACTGGACAACCTGGGTGAAATGGACAAATCCCCAGAAGCATACTATATTCCAAAGCTGAATCAGAAGAATCAGAATACCTGAATAGGCCTATAACAACTAATGAAATTGAACCAGTAATCAAAGAACTCTCAGCAAACAAAAGTCCAAGACCAGATGGATGTAGAGGTGAGTGTTACCAAATATTTAAAGAAGATTTAACACCTATTCTTTTCAAATTGTTCCAGAAAATTCAAGAGGAGGGAAGACTCCAAGCTCTTTTTATGAGGCCAGCATTAACCTAATCTCAAAATTAGATAAGGACACTACAAAGAAAGAAAATTACAAACAAATACCCCTGATGAACACAGACCCTAAAAATCCTCAACAAAATTTTAGCAAATTAGATCCAACAATACATTACAAAGATCATACACCATGATCAAGTAACATTTATTCCAGAGATGTAAGGCTGGCATAATGTGCACAAATCAAGTAATGCGATAAATCACATAAACAAAATGAAGGACGAAAATCATATGATCATATCAATAAATGCAGAAAAAGCATTCAACAAAATCCAGAAAACCCATTTCTGATAAAAACTTTCAGCACAGTGGGAATAGAAAGATCATACCTCAACATAATAAAGACCATACACAACAAACCTACAGGCAACATCATACTCAATGGGGAAAAACTAAAATCATTTCCCTTAAAAACAGAACAAGACAGAGTTGTCCACTTTCACCACACTTATTCAACATAGTACTAGAAGTCCTTGGCACAATGATTAGACAGGAAGAAAAAATTAAAGGCATCCAAATGGGAAAGAGGAAGTAAAACTGTCATGAACAGATGACATGATGTTGTACATAGAATACCCTAAAGATTCCACCAAAGTACTACTAGATTTGATAAATAGATTCAGCAAGTTACAAGGATACAAAATTAACATCCAAAAATTGACGGCATATTCATGCACCAATAATGAACTCTCATAAACAGAAACTAAAAAAAATACCATTTATCATTGCAACTAAAAAAATAAGATACCTAGGAATAAACTTAACCAAGGATGTAAAAGACCTGTACTTGGAAAACTACAAGACACTGAAAAAAGAAATAGAGGAAGATATAAACAAATGGAAGAATATGCCAGGCTTATGGATTGGAAGAATTAACATCATTAAAATGTCTGTACTACTCAAAGCAAACTATAGATTCAATGCAATTCCAATTAAAATACCAGCAACATATTTTACAGAGCTAGAACAAATATTTCAAAAATTTATATGGAACCAAAAAACCCAAAATACCTGCAGCAATGTTGAGAAAGAAGAACAGAGTTGGAGGGATCACTTTACTGGATAGCAAACTATACTACAAGCCATTGTAATCAAAATTGCCTGGTATTGGCACAACAACAGACATATAGATCAATGGAACAGAACAGACACCCCAGAAATAGACCCATGCCATTCTGATCCATTAATATTTGCCAAAGGGGGCAAGAGCATTAATGGAGTAAAGACAGTCTCTTCAATAATTGAACAGATACATATAGAAAAATGAAACTAGATCACCAACTTACTCCATAAACAAGAATAAATTCAAAATGGATAAAAAGCTAAAATGTAAGTCACAAAACCATAAAAATCCTGGAAGAAAACATAGGCAGTAGAGTCACAGGCATCTCAAGCACTGGAATTTTCACCTTTACATCTCTTAGGGCAAGAGAAACAAAGGAATAAATAAACAAATGGGACTACATCAAACTAAAAAGCTTCTGTATGCCCGGCCGAGCGTGGCTCAGCGGTTGAGCATCGACCTGGGATCCAAGCGATTGGGGTTCAATTCCCAGTCAGGGCACATGCTCCAGTGCTGCCTCGATCCCCAGTCAAGGGCATGCAGGAGTCAGCCGATCAATGACTCTCTCATCATTGATGTTTCTATCTTTCTCTCTCCCTCTCCTTTTCTCTCTCTAAAATCAATAAAGATATATTTAATAATAAATAAATAAATTTTTAAAAAGCTTCTGCACAGCAAAAGACATCATCCTCAAAATACAAAACAAACAAACAAAAAAACACGGTAAGAGAGGACATATTTACCAAGGATGCATCTGATAAGGGGCTAATTTCCAAAATATACAAAGAACTCATAAAACTCAGAAAGAAGAAGAAAAACAATCTACTTAAAAATGGACACAGGACTTAAATAGACATTTTCCCAAAGAGGACATGCAGATAGCCAAGAGACATATGAAAAAATACTCAATGCTGCTAATCATCAGAGAGGTGCAAATTAAAACCACAATAAGGTATCACTTCACACCTATCAGAATGGCTACCATCAACAAATCAACAAATGACACATGCTGGATAGGATGTGGAGAAAGGGGAACACTAGTGCACTGCTGGTGGGAATGCAGACTGCTGCAGCCACTATGGAAAACAGTATGGAGGTTCCTCAAAAAATTAAAAATTGAACTGTCCTTTGACCCAGTGATCTCACTTCTGGGAATATATCTTAAGAAACCTGAAACACCGGTCAGAAAGAACTTATGCACCCTTATGTTCATAGTAGTGCAATTTACAATAGCTAAGATCTGTAAACAGCCCAAGTGCACATCAGTAGATGAGTGGATAAAAAGGCTATGGGACATTTATACCATGGAATACTATGCAGCTGTAAAGAAGGATCTCTTACCCTTTGGGACAGTATGGATGGACTTGGAGAATATTATGCTAAGCAAAATAAGCCAGGCAGAGAAAGACAAATATCACATGATCTCATATGTGAAATCTAAAGAACATGATAAACTGATGAACAAAATAGATTCAGTGACATAGAAGCATGGATCAGACTGATGAATCTCAGAGGAAAGGTGGGGATGGGTGAGGAGAGATTAACCAAAACATTTATATGCATATATCCATAACCGATGGACAGAGACACTAGTGTGTTGAAGGCCGGGGCAGGTGTTGGGTGGGGTGTAGAAGGGGTCAATGGGGAAAAAATGGAACATCTGTAATACTTTCAACAATAAAGATAAATTTTTTTAAAATAATGCAACTGACAAAGAAATTTTCTTCTTTGTAATATCATTTTAAGATAACACTAAGAATTATAAAGTATATCAGACTAAGAAATCCAGTAATTTTTTCCCCACTCTCAGTTGTACCTGTGGTTCCTGTGGGGAAATTACAATTGGTTTTGAAAAATCAAAGGGAAGTTCATGGCCTTTTCAATTGGCATTAAAACTACCAGTCCACTTTATCACTTATATATCTACCTTTTTTTCATCCTTTTTTATATTTTTTGCATTTCCATTTCCTTTCTTGAGTATTCCTTCTTCACTGTTTTTTCTTCCTGTAATATGTATGTCCCTTTCTTTTATCCTTTTTCACCTTTATTTCACTTCTTGGATTTTTTTCTTTTTGCTTCTCTCAACAAAATCCTTCTTCAACTTTCTTACACAGTCCCTCTACTGCTTACATAGATCCTCTGTAACTTACACAAACCATCTGCAATGGACACAATTGTTCTATGACTTTCCTAGCCCCTTTCATTTTGCTTCTTCTTAACTCATTAAAAAATAATCAACATTAGAACAACCTACTTTCAATTTTATATTACCAAAACCATATATTTTTTCAAAGTTATTAGAATTCTTTATTCTTAGAAAATTTAATATTTAGTGACAACTAAAAGTAAGTAATTAGCATTCTTTAGACTGGCAAATTTATAAATACATTTCATAACTTTCAGAAACAGGTTTTTTCCATTGGCAAATACACTTACATTTTTAAGAGGCATAACAGAGATAACATCAACCCTTTTTGTAAACACAGGTAAAAACAAACATATTTTATGTTAGCAACTTTAAAAGACATCAATTAAACTTAAATTACCTATTTTAATTCTTGGTATTTACTGTATTCTTTTAGTGTGCTCAAAAGTGAGTTGTTTAATTATCTAATGTCCTTAGCAACTACTAAGGAGGCAAGAAAAGAGGTGGCGGGAGATATCAGGCCACGTTTTTCCCTTACATTGAGTTGGGGCAGTGGCTCCTGTTTCTTCCACAGCCTGCACAGGGTTTGGGGATGGCATTAATGTCCCCATTGTTCCCAGGACAGAATAAGCACCAGGGCCTCCAGGGGGAGGATTTAGAATTTTAAAGACTTATTTCATCACATTTTTCTTTTTCAGTTTTACTGTCTCAGAGGATAGTGAGATCTTTTCCCCATTTGAACTATTAATTTGGATATTGCTGAGTAGAATAATTATGTAACAAAATAAAAGCCCGCATGTAAGAGATCTTATCCTGTTTATTAGACCTTTGGTAAAACAATTCTGTGTTAAAATAAAAGATCATCTTTTTTATTGGTCTTTGGCTCATAATTGTAGATGGACCAATCAGCCAGAATGCAATCCAGGGGGCTACCACTGAGTACTGATTCCTAGGCCTCCCCCCATACTTAAAAGTCAAGGATTACACACAAAAAACAACAATTAGACAAACAGGAGGGAGCAAGAAACTATATAACAGTATTATTCCTAAGCAAATTTCTATAAGCAATAATATCCCAAATTAAAAACACAACTTTTAAGACACCCCACAAGATGTAGGCAATAAGAAAAACAAAAAATACCCAAAAATTCATTTACCAAAACCAAAAGAGTGCTCCAACCAAATCCTATACTCTGGAACTGGGATTTTCCTAGTCACTGAGCTGTGTCTACCTCTGTGCGGCTCCTATTAGTTTCTACAGAATCCCAAATGGTTCAAAGAACCCAAATGGTGGGGGCAGGGGCTTCTGGTCATGCACAACAGAGACTTTACTTGGTTTGGGCTCATCAGCCCACCAACAACCCATTTCCCTTCCCCAGCTGGATGTAGCAGGCAACCAGCACCAAGAGAGAGCAAAGAACAGTCTCCAAGTAAAATCACTTGGCAGTAGCTAAGGACTCCAAGTTCTCTCATGGGGTTGTTCAGGCACAGGCAGCCTGGGGAACCCCCTCCAATGTCCTGGGACTTACTGGGAGGCTCCTGCTTGCTCCTGGTTGGCTCACCAAAACCGTAATCAATACCAAGGTTTGGCTGCCTGCAACCACAAAAGCCAAACTCTTGAGACAGATGCTGGTAAAAAAAAGGAAAGAGGATTTTTCAAGTGTCAGTCACCTGAGAAGATAAGGGTTTCTTGTCCAAAGCCCATCTCCCCACCTCAGTGCAGGCAAAGGCTTTTATAAGGAGGATGAAGGAAAGCAAAACAAAGAAATCAAGGGGAGGGAATTGAAAAGTTCTCTGCATGCAGGCCAGCACAGTGTATTCTGATAAGGACTTTGAAAATGGTGAAGTGACGATCTGGTGTGCATAATCCTGGTCTTCGTCATCTTGGTTCTATGTCATCGTGGTCTTACAGTTAAAGGTAAACAATTCTCTTAGAGCTGGGATGACTAAAAATCACTGTCTACATTTTCTGAAGTTAGTTCCTAGCATTCTTATACAAAGTCTGTTTATCTACAAGCTACATATTAGAGTCAGCATTTACAGAAACAATGCCAAAAGAATGGTGGTGTGGGTTACAATTCCCCACTGTTACACATTCCCACATTTCCAGCTCACTCCCAGTGGCCCACTTTTAGTTGTTTCAATGTGCAGATTTTTCAGGCATGTTTGTACATTGAACAGGGGGTTCTTTGATTCTTTGTTGAATTATAGCTATTCAAATTTTTGAAATTCAAGGGGAGAGTCCAAGGAGACCTCTGATGCAGCCATTCCAAATACAATTGTCAAAAACATCTAGTTGAAAGGTTCATTTATTTGAATTTTCAGCTGTTCTAGTGAACTCAAATAATCAACCTGAGGAAAAACAACCCCTGAAAATTTTTCCAACATTCAAAGGTACCAAGCTCTTATTTGTTATTAAATTATTCTTGCTATTTGACCTCAGTTATGTATATCTGAACTTAGTTCATTGAAAATTCACTAATCATGGGAGATTTTACTTTTAAAAACATTTAGAAGTCCCCTTTGATCTCCCTCCACTTTCCATTCTGAAATCCATACATACCATTCTGAACATCTGCATTGATATCCAACTTTCATCTCTGATACCTCTCATCAAACTGTAAGTATTTCCGGATGCTTTTTCAGACAAGATAAATAAGAACTGCCACTCATAGTAATATACCCAACTTCTAGATATATAATCATAATATTCATTTAATAGAATACTATCCAATAATAATAATGAACAAAACATTGCTATATCTAACAGCATGGAAAAAACTCACAAACACAATTTTGAACAAAAGAAGCCAGACAAGAAAGCCATGCTCTTTTATTCCTTTTATATAAAGTATAAAGAGAGACAAAACAATTCTTTAATGTTAAAAGTCAGGGTAGTAATATGTTTAAGAAGGAAAGAGGAAGTACATGGTTGTGTTTGCCTGATGATAATTTATTCAGATATATACTTAAACTTGTGCACTTTTCTATGTATGTTATACTTAAATAATTTTTTTTAATTAAAAAAGAAATTAGAATTGGACTCTTAGCTTACTTCAGAGTTTTGTTTGCTGATTGGCTTCATTCTTGCCCTCCACCTATCACCAAATAATTTTTAGTCCAAACTGAAATGCTGAAAAAAATTTTTAATTACATATCACTAGCAGAATGCAAAGCTTATCTAAAAAATAATGTTTGTTATTTGCTCAATACACTGTATTTTATGTATGTATAAAACATAGAAATGTATGTATGTGTATACTCATAGGCAATGTATAATGTAAGAATAGCATAGTGGTTAAAAACATAGGCTTTAGGAGCAGATATAGAAGCAAAACAGTGTAGAAAAATGCTTAATTTGTCCCTGGCACATATTAAGTGTTCACTAAATACTGACTGAATCGATGAAAGAATTAATTAATAAACTGTGTCACCTTAGAAGTTAGGCATCATATGCTGTATAGACATAGCAGGGGCCACACACATGATGGGTGTAAAAAGAATGCCAAATTAATATGAAGAGTGCCCCTAAATAAATTATACTGAGAAAAGACCACTAATTCTACCTTGGTGAAGTTTTGAATGTTCAAAATGTTTAACATACACAACAGTATACAATCCTAATGAAAGAATTGGATTAACATTTTCACCTATCAGAGGTCACATTGTGAAATTACTCTTCACTAGAAACAAAAATACTGTGACTTCATATCTTCCTCCCAGCCTTTTCACATTACCTTACTTAATCTTAACTATTCTGTTAGGTGTAATTATTCCTGTTTTACAGAAGAAACCAAGGGTAAAAGAGTTAAATTACTTTCTTAAGATTATCTAGAAAGAAATGCCAGGCAGGAAGCATAAAGTCAGGTCTACAATAAAAATAATATAAATCCAGTGCTTCTTTTCCTAAATCATGGCTGACTTCCCAGAATGGCAAAGTAGGTAAAAGGTGCCATTTTAAGGGAGTAAAAAACAACCATATAGGGACACAGAATTTGGCAAATAAAATGTGAGGAAGGATCTCTTTCATAAAGTCAACTCTAAAAAACTATCAAGAGAAGCAGTAGGCAAACATGGCCATCAAATCCTGTGTCTAATGTTTGGAAGAGGGAATTAGGCTGCTTGTTTTCCCATCTGAGTGCTGAAAGATGAGAAGAGGGGTAACTACAGATTGACACAAATTGTATTTACTGATGCTTTTTATTGATCTATCAAAGCTCTGTAAATAATAGAATTTGAGAGCTAGTGGCTTCCTCTAAAGGGTCAGGCCACTAGCACTTACTCTTAAGGACAAGTACAGGGGAACTGAGGATGGTGTTCCACATCCCTTCAATTGTAGGAGCAAGAACCCTCTGTTCTATTCTTAGCCTCTAGGAAGGTCAGTCTAATCCCTCCAATTATTGCCAGCACCCCATCCTAATAATTGCCTCTAAGTAGTTTATGTTAATTCTTGCTCTTCATTATCCTTTTCTATCCAGAGAAAGACAGAAATACTGTTTCTGTCTTGCTTTGACCCCTTCTCAAGCCTCTGTTAAAACAATTGTGCAATGTATATTAAGAGCTATAAAGATATCATACCCTTTCAACTAATAATAAATTTATATGAATATATCTAAAGGAAATGATCAGATTCAGATAAATATTTATGTATAAAGTTGCTCATGGGGTGATGTCAAAGGAATGATAACATAAGAGATCTCCTTGGCTCATTCTAAAGAAGGGAGGAATCAGATTGCCACTAGCACCCCCATTATCTGAGAAGACCAAAGAGCTACAGTGAACATTCCTGCAGGAGTGGACAGTAGGAGCTGCAGCTCAGCCTAGTGATCTGGGAAGGGACAAAGCACAGAGGTGTGATCACGATTGTCTAGCAATCAGTTTTCCTGACAGAGAAACAAAGACACAAAAATGCCTGCCTCCACTTAACCTCCCAAAGATAGAAGCAGGCCCCAGAAGAAGCTATGGCAGTGAGTTTCAGGTTGCAGAGCAAACAAGAGAAAGACTATTACAGAAATATTTTTTCTCTGAGCTACAGGCACACCCTGCGAATAACCCCAGAGTCAGGTGGACACACAAAGAGTAAGGAAATAAGGGTCTCCCAGTAACCATATGAAAAAAGCCAAGAAACAGACACAGTGGCCAGCCTCCGACAGCTCACCCCACTGACACCCATTGCAGTTGCACTGTGGGAAGGTCTGGCTGCAAGAAAAAGCACTGGAATTCCACAGATTGTGTTTTATTTAATTTCCCATTGACTTTAGAAAGACTGGAGGGGAGAGAGAAAAATACCAATGTGAGAGAGAAAAATTGATCAGTTGCTTCCCATATGCACCTGGACCAGGAATTGAATCCACAACCTAAGTATGTGCCCTGACCAGGAATTGAACCCACAGCATATGGGTGTATAGGAGGATGCTCAACCAACTGAACTACCCAGCCAGGCTGGAATTTCATGGATTTTGAACATCTACCCCCACATTCTCCTGTAGTATTGGTCCCATGAGAGCTAGGTGACCTGAACACAGAGGAGATGCCACCTTCCCATGAAACACAGGACATTTTCCAACACCCCTTAGAGACTTAAAAAGCCAGAAGAGTACAAGAAAACCAAAAAAACCCTTGTGATTCAGTGCCACTTACTGGAAAACAATAGAAAGACCTTCTTATCAATCTCATAGAGAAGTGCCACTCATGCATAAATACTTAAACAGAGAATAAATACATCAAATGCCATTATTAACCAAGTTAATGAGGCAGCTCAGAAAGAAAAAAATCTTCAGAACATAAACTTAAAGACAAGGAAATATGTGATTTAAATTACAGAGAATTCAGGATTCCAGTAGTGAAAAAACTCAATGAAATGCAAGAATATGCAGATAGGCAAGTTTAATAAATTTGGAAAGACATAATCAAAAAACAAAATGACTACTTCACCAAAGAGACTGAAATGCTGAAAAAGAACCAAGTAGAAATTCTGGAGCCCGGCTGGGCTTGGCTCAGCGGTTGAGCATCCACCTAGGATCCAGGCGATCAGGGTTCGATTCCCTGTCAGGGCACATGCCCAGGTTGCAGGCTCAATCAATGACTCTCTCATCATTGATGTTTCTATCTCTCTCTCTTCCGCTCCTGTCCTCTCTCTGAAATCAATAAAGATTTTTTTTAAAAAAAAAAAAAGAAGAAAAGAAATTCTGGAGATGAAGAACTCAATAAAACAGATCAAGATTAACTAGTGAGCATAGGAAATGGAGCTGACCAGCTGGAAGAAATAATTAGTGATATCTAAGATAGAAATATAGAAATGACACAGAGGGGAGAAGAGAGAGATTTGTCTATAAAAAAAATGAAAGAACTAACTTATTCCATCAAAAAGATCAATATAAAAAAAATAAGCATACTGGAAGAAGGGAGAGAGAAGGAAATAGAAAGCCTATTCAAACAAGTGACAAAAAGTTCCCAAACCTATGGAAAAATCTAGATCCTCAAATACAAGAAGTAAACAGAACTTCTAGTTACCTCAATCCAAAGAAGCCTTCTCCAAGGTACATTGTATTAAAACTGTCAAAAATTAATGAAAAAGAATTCTTAAGGCAGCCAGCAAAAAGGAGAAAGTAACCAATAAAGGAAATCCCATTAGATTATCATTGAACTTCTCAGCAGAAATTTTACAAGCTAGAAGAGAATGGAACCAAATATTCAAATTCCTGAAAGAGAGAAATGACCAGCCAAGAATAATATATACAGAAAAGTTATCTTTTGAATATGGAGGAAAAATAAAGACTTTTCCAGACACACAGAAGCTGAGGGAATTTACCTACACAAGACCTGGTCCATTGCAGGAGACAAAGAACAAAAGGTAACAAAACTATGAGTAAGATCACCAACAAATTTAGAGCATAAACAATGATAATTTATGACAATAAAACACAAAACAGGAGAGGGTATACATCTGAATTTGAAACGGAATATAGATAACATTTAAAAGGAAAAGGACTATTATATATATAAAACTTTCTTTTTCATAAACCTAATGGAAACCACACACACACACACACACACACACACACAAAACAAACAAACAAACAAACAAAAAAAAAAAACCACATAGCTTAAAAAGCAGAGGAAACAAGAAAAAAGTATGGAATACCACAAAAAACAAACAAACAAACAAAAAAACAGACTAAAAAAGGAAAAGAAAAAAATGGGGACACAGAGCTATTAGAAAATAGAAGATTAAATGTCTATTTAAAAATCCTCATATATCATTAATTACCCTAAAAGTAAATAAACTAGTACACTGCTGGTGGGAATGCAGACTGGTGCAGCCACTATGGAAAGCAGTATGGAGTTTCCTCAAAAGATTAAAAATTGACCTGCCATTTGACCCAGTGATCCCACTTCTAGGAATATATCCTAAGAAACCCGAAACACCAATCACAAAGAACATGCACCCCTATGTTCAATAGCAGTGCACTTTACAATAGCTAAGATCTGGAAACAGCCCAAGTGCCCATCAGTAGATGAGTGGACAAAAAATCTGTGGGACATTTACAGCATGGAATACTATGCAGCTGAAAAAAAGAAGGATCTTTTATCCTTTAGCATAGCATGGAGGGAACTGGAAAGTATTATGCTAAGCGAAATAAGCCAGTGAGAGAAAGACAAGTACCACATGATCTTACTTATATGTGGCATATACTAAACAAAATAAACTGATGAACAAAGTGGATCCAGAGACATAGAAGCATGGAACAAACTGAGGGGTCTCAGAGAGAAGGCGGGGAGGGAGGTGTGGATGGGGAGAGATTAATCAGGGAACTTGTATGTTTATGGGCATAGCCCATGGACACTGACATTGGTGTGGGGAGGGCCTGGGGGTGGGATGGATGTGGGGTGGAGGGGATCAATGGGGTTTAAAAGGGGACATCTGTAATGGTCTCAACAATAAAAATAAAGAAACATTTTAAAAAATTAATAAAACAATTTTTTAAATAATTAAATTAATTTAAATAATTTAAATAAAATAAAATAAAATCCCTTATTTCATCACAAAAAAATCCTCATATTTCATTAATTACCCCAAATATAAATAAATTAAATTCACCAATAAAAAGCACAGAGTAGCATACTAGATGAAAAATCAAAACACAAACACAGACTGCCTTCAGGAGACACATGTAAGCTGCAAACACAAAGATAGATTCAAAGTGAAAGGTGGGAAATGATTCTCCAAGCAAATAGCATGCATAAAAAAGCAGGTGTATCCATATCTATATCTTAAAAAATAGATTTCAAGATAATAAATGTAACAAGAGACAAAGATGAATATTTTATAATCATAAAGGGGACACTATATCAAGAAGACATACACTTCTCAATATATATGTACCCAATCAGGAAGCACCATAATATATAAAGCAACTACTAACAGAAATAAAGGAAGAAACTGACAAAAACACAACTATGATAGAGGACCTAAATACCCATAAACAGCTATGGGTAGATCATCCAAACAGAAAATCAATAAAGAAATATTGGCCTTAAATGACACACTAGACCAAATGGATATAATTGACATTCACAGGACCTTTCATTCCAGAACATCAGATTATACATCTCCATTGCACAAGGAACATTCTCAAGAATAAACTGTATGTTGGGATACAAAACTAGCATCAACAAATTCATGAATATTAAAATCATACCAAGCATCTTCTCCAACCACAAGGCTTTGAAATTAGAAATCAACTACAAAAAGGAAATAAAAATATCCCGCAAATATGTGGAAATTAAACAAGAAGTTACTAAAAAATGACTGTGTCAAAAAAAAATAAAAGGTGAGATCAAGCCTGGCTGGCATGGCTCAGTGGTTAAGCATCGACCCATGAACCAGGAGGTCATAGTTAGATTCCTGGTTTGGGCAGATGCCTGGCTTTTGGGCTCCCTCCACAATAGGGGGTGCGGAGGAGGAAGCCAGTCAATGACTCTCTTCCATAATTGATGCTTCTATCTCTCTCTCCCTCTCTGTTCTCTCTGAAATCAATTTTTTAAAAGTGAGATCAGTCTGCCGCCTGCAGCAGGCTCGGCAGATCTGGGACCGGCTTCCTCCAGGGGTGGCGCCGCTCAGTGCCTGGCCCCTTCGGCGGCGGTCCTTGTCGGGGGGGATGTGCTTGGCCCGGGAGCCTCTTGGAGGCTGGGGTGGCGGAGACGACAGCGGCGGAGGGGCGCGCAGCGAGGACGGGGACGCTCCAGCGGAACAGGCGACGGCGGCGGGGGCCGAGAGGGAGCCCGGGGGGAGCCCGGGGCGGGGCTGGCCGCGGCTGCAGGAGGAGCGGGGGCAGGACTGTGAAGAATCACAGAACCATGCTAGCGATTCTGTTGGAGATGACTACAAAAAGATGGGAACACTGTTTGGTGAGCTGAACAAAAGCCTCATCAACATGGGCTTTACGAGGATGTACTTGGGAGAACGAATTGTGGAACCAGTGATCATCAGTTTCTTTTGGGTTATGCTGTGGTTCCTTGGCCTACAAGCCTTTGGACTAGTTGCTGTTCTTTACCTTGTCATTATTTATGTACAACATTAAAATACGGCGGAATGAGCTGTTGGTTGACATTTGGTAGCCATATATACATAATTAGTGAAGTTATGTATTTTACTACGTGAAAGCCGAAAAGTTTGCCTTGTTTCAAATTGTGTGCTGTTTTATAATATAATTATAAGTGGATGTTGTTTAAAATAAAACTCAACTCTTGATTATAACAGGGTTCAATATGCATCTTGTAAGATATTCAAAACTCGTGCTACAATGCTATAACCTGTGCCCATTTTTAAATACCCCTATTCCCATGCCTAGTCTTAAATACCACCACCAAGTGAGCATGGAAAATAACAGGAGTTCAAACTGGGCAACATAGGTGTTATAAAGAGCTCCAGTAAAATATTTTTTAAAAAAAATGATGAAACAATAAGCTAAAAATAAGTTGTACTTGGGGAATTTCTCCCCACCCACCCCACCAAATAACCCCATATTATTTGGAAAATAATTCGGACTTCTGTTGTCCCTGCTTTGCCCAAACCAATGTAAATAATAATTACTATATACTACCTTCATATTTTTATGAAAATCAGTAAAGCTAACACATCTTCTAAAGATTGAAAATAATACATTTATTATTGTTTGGGAAACTTCCCAAGTTAAATATAACTTTTTATAATGAAACACTTGGGCTTGCAATCACTTCAGTATATCATTTGAAGTTTTAAATAATTTCGGTGCTAATTACTTTTTGTGAGTTTTTAAAGTTTCATAAGCCAGATCTATAGTTGGCTGTACCCCATGGGAATGCTATATTTTCATTTATCTAACAAGTTGCATATTTTTTCCTAGAGAAACATTTTCAGTGTTGTTGTTGTTTTCAAAAATTTTTATTTTATAGTTCTTTTATAGCAATTATGCTAAGACTTTAAAAATCAATTTAGCTTGACATGAATTTCTTCATTCCTCAAAAAATTGATTTGTATTATAGCTGAAATACTTAACTATTCTTTTGAGGGGGGAGAAAATCAGCTCATTTCTTTGATATATGTATTTGAAAGTACAGTATAACAGAATAAAAACCAAATGCCTAAGTTAAATTAAAAACCAATGCTTAACAGCCAATTGTAATAATGTTCCTCTAAAGCTAAAGTGAAGTTATTAACATGTCTTCATTCAGCACTTTGGGGTTTTATATTGAAATAAGCATTTCTTTAAATACACTTTGAAAATGGAAAATGGCTTAGTGACATTTTGGATTTTTGTTAGAGATCCTAAAATTTTTACATTTTTGTCTTAAAGAGTTTCTATATATACAAAAGAGTGGTAGTTAAGATAATTATCTAAAAATTCAAGTGAAATAAGAGGAAAATGGGACATTGGGGCATTTTTATCTTTGGCAGGGCAATAACTATAGCATGTAAAGTGTTTACTATTCCACTTTGTGAAGTTTTTACCCAATCCTGTTTTTAAAATGTATTCTATAAGTTCTCAGTGTCTTCCATTCTGAAACAGAAAAGTAGTGAAAAATGTTCAAGTAAGATTTCTATAGTCAGATAATCCTGGAATTAAAAATAACAATCATAGGGAACAAAGATGTATTGTGCATTTGTATAAATACAGACCTTTTAAAGCCTGACCAAAAAAAGACTTTGTACTATATCATTGTGTTTTTATTGGGCTCGCAGTATGTTTATGGTCACCTTTATAAACTCGGCATAAGTATTTGAAAAGTTGTCTTCATTTGTGCACAGTAGAATTGTGACTTTTTAATAGAAGCCATGAGATTTTTTTATATCTGCATTAAATATTAAAAAGTACATTCTTTTCTATGCTAAAAAAATAAAAAATAAAATAAAATAAATAAATAAATAAATAAATAAATAAATAAATAAATAAAATAAAAAATGAGATCAAAAGATATATAGAGCCAGGCTAGGTGTGGCTCAGCGGTTGAGCATCAACCTAGGATCCAGGCTATCGGGGTTCTATTCCCAGTCAGGGCACATGCCCGGGTTGCGGGCTCCATCCCCAGTAGGGGGCCTACAGGAGGCAGCCGATCATGACTCTCTCATCATTGATGTTTCTCTCTCTCTCTCCGTCTCCTTTCCTCTCTCTGAAATCAATAAAGATATATTAAAAATATATATATATATAGAGAGACAAATGAGAATGACAATATGACATGTGAAAATGTCTGGGATGCAGCAAAAGCAGTAATAATAAGGAAGGTTGTATAATTATAGGCCTATCTCAAGAAACAAGAAAAATCTCAAGTAAACAATCTGACATTAAATCTTTAAGAACTAGAAAAAGAAGAACAAAAGCAACCCAAAAACAGGAGAAGAAAGGAAATAATAAAGATTATAGCAGCATTGAACAAAATAGACAACAAAAAGACTATACAAAAAATTAATGCAACAAACAACTGGTTCTTTAAAATGATTAATAAAATTGACAAAACTCTGGCTAGACTCACTATGGGAAAAGAAGAAAAGACTCAAACAAAAACAGAAATGAAAGAGGAGACATTACCACAAACATTACAGAAATGCAAAGGATCATAATAGAACACTGGGAAATGCTATAAGCCACCAAATTCAATAACTTAGAGGAAATGGATAAGTTCCTAGAAATATATAACCTTCCTAGACTGAATCAAGGGAAATTGGAAAATCTAAATAGACTGAAAAACAGTGAGGACATTGAGATACCCATCAAAAAACCTCCCTAAAACTCTAGAACAGATGGCTTCACCCATAAGTTATACCAAATACTCCCAGAAGATTTGATACCTATCCTTCTCAAGTTCTTCCAGAAAATTGAAGAAGAGGCAATACTTCCTAACACATTTTATGAGGCCCACATAAAACTGATACCAAAACCTGGCAAGGACAACACACACAAAAAAACTAAAGACCAATATCTCTGATGAATACAGATGCAAATATATTTTTTAAATACTAGCAAATCAAATAAAACAAAACATTGAAAAGATAATACATCACAAACAAGTGGGATTCATTCCAGGAACACAAGGATGGTTCAACATACCTAAATCAATCAATGCAATACACCACATTAACAAAAGAAAGCATAAAAAGCATATGATCTTATCAATAGAAGCAGAAAAAGCATTTGATAAAATACATCTATTTATGATTAAAACACTCAATAAAATAGGAATGGAAGGAAAGTACCTTAACATAATAAAGGCCATATATGATAAACCCTCAGCTAATATTATATGCAATGATGAAAAACTGAAACCTTTTCTTCTAAGGTGGGGAACAGGACAAAAATGTTCATTCTCACCATTTCTGTTTAATATAGTACTGGAAGTCTTAGCCAGAGCAATCAGGTAAGAGAAAGAAATAAATGGCATCCAAATTGGAAAAGAAGAAGTAAAATGGTTACTTTTTGATGATGACATGATTCTTTTTTTGTTTGTTTGTTTAAAATACTGCAGATGTCCCTTTTTCTCCCCAATGACCCATTCTACCTGGTCCCATCCTCCTCCCCTATCCCTCTCCTCACAATTGTCTGTGTTTTGGGGTTGTGTATATATGCATATAAATTCTTTGGTTAATCTCTCCCCCTCCACCCACCTACCCTCCTCCATCCCTCTGACATTAGGATGACATGATTCTTTATACAGAAAAGCCAAAAGACTCCACCATAAAACTATTAGAAACAACAAACAAATACAGTAAAGTTGCAGGATATAAAATCAACGTACAAAAATCCACTGCATTCTTACATACTAACAATAAAATTTCAGAAAAAGAAATGAAAAAAACTTTCATTCGCAATTACAGCAACAAAGAACAAAACACCTAAGAATAAACATAACAAAGGAGGTGAAGAACTTATATACTACAAACTATAAAGCATTATTAAAATAGGTTGAAAAAGATGCAATGAAATGGAAAGATATTCCATGTTCATGACGTGGAAGAATCAACATAGTTAAAATGTCTGTATTATCCAAAGCAATATACAGATTTAATGCAATCACCATTAAAATTCCAATTTTTATTTTTATTTTTTTTACTTTTTTTTATCCTCACCTGAGGATATTTTTTCCATTGCTTTTCAGAGAGAGTGAAAGGGAGAGAGAGAGAGAGGAACATGAATCTGAGAGATACATCGATTGGTTGCCTTCTGCATGTGCAGGGAATCGAACATAAACCCCTTCAGTCTCTGGGCCAACACTAACCACTGAGAAAAACTGTCTAGGGCAAAATCCCAAAGACATATTTAAATTAAACAGAAAAAACATCAGAATTGTATGGACCCACAAATGACTCAAAATAGCCAAAGCAGTCCTGAGATAAAACCAAAAAGCCATTAGGTAACACATGCCTTGACTTCAAATTATAATACAAAGCTACAATAATCAAAACAGCATGGTATGGGCAGTAAAACAGACATACATATCAATAGAACAAAATTTGAGCTCAGAAATGAAACCACAAGAATATGGTCAAATAATTTTTGGCAAAGGAGCCAGAAACATACAATGGAGAGAAAAAAGCCTCTTCAGAAAATGGTATTTTGCCCTGGCCAGTGTTTCCCACTGGTTAGAATGTCAGCCAGCACACTATAGGGTCATTGGTTTGATTTCCAGTCAAGGGTATTAACCTGAGTTGCAGGTTCAATCCCTGGTCCTTGTCTGAGCTAATCCAGAAGGCAACCAATAAATGTGTCTATTTCACATTGATATACCTCTCTCTCTCTCTGTCTCTCTGTCTCTCTCTCTTTCCCGCCTTCCTTCTATTCCACTCTGTAAAAAAATCAATGGAAAAAATATACTCAGATGAGGAGTAAAAAAAAAAAAATTTTTTAATGGGGCTAAATAAATTGAAAAGTTACATGCAAAAGAATGAAACTAGATTACAGTTTGTTCCCATACAGAAAAATTAACTCAAAATGGATCAAAGACCTAAATATAAGACGTGAAACAATAAATTACATAGAAGAAAACATCAGTACCGAATGTACGGACCTTGGTCTTAGAGAAAATATTATGAACTTGACCTCAAAGGCAAGGGAAGTAAAGCCAAAAATAGATGAATGGGACTATTTCAAAATAAAAAGCTTATACACAGCAAAAGAAACCATAAACAGGAAAAAAAGACAACTAACTGAATGCGAGAAGATATTTGCAAACAACATCTGTGACAGGGGTTAATATCCAAAATACATAAAGAACTTATACAATTCAACACCAAACAAACAATCTTATTTAAAAAATAGGCAGAGGACCTAAACGACACTTCTCCCAAGAAGACATACAAATGGCCAACAGATATATAAAAAGATGTTCACCCTCACTAGCAATTAGGGAAAAGCAAATCAAAACTACAATGAGATACCACCTCACACCTGTGAGGATAGATATTATCAACAAGACAAGTAATAACAAATATTGGAGAGGTTGTGGAGAAAAGGGAACCCTCATTTACAGCTGGTTGGAATGTAAACTGGTACATCAACTGTGAAAAATAGTATGGAGGTGTCTCAAAAAATTAAGTATAGCCATAGCTGGTTTACTTAACTGACTCAGTGGTTAGAGTGTCAGCCCAAGGACTGAAGGGTTGCAGGTTTGAATCTGGCCAAGGGAACATATCTCAGTTGCAGGCTCATCCCCAGCCCTGGTTGGGTCGAATGCGAGAGGCAACCAATTGATCTGTCTCTTGCAAGTTGATGTTTCTCTCTCTCCCTCTATCTTTCTCTCTCTCCTCCTTCCACTCTCTCTGAAAAACAATGGAAAAAATATCCTCTGGTAAGGATTAAAAAAAAAAATTAAGTGTAGAGTTACCATGTGACCCAGCAAGCCCTCTTCTGAGTATCCGAAAAATTAGAAAACATGTATTCACAAAGATATATGCACTGTTGTTTATTGTAGCATTTTTCATGGTGGCCAAGACATGGAAACAACCAAAGTGTCTTTCGACAGAGGACTGGATAAAGATGTGGTACATATATGCTATGGCATACTACTCAGCCATAAGAAAAGATGAAATACTATCATTTGGGACAACATGAATGGACCTTTGAATGTCATGCTAAGTGAAATAAGTCAGTCAGAAAAAGCTAAGAACCAAAAGATATCACTCATGTGGGATATAAAACTGAAACTCATAGACACAGACAATGATATAGTGGTTACCAGGGGGAAGGGGGGTGGGGGAGTAGTAAAGGGTAAAAGCAGTGAAATATATGGTGATGGAAGATAATGTGACTTTGGGTGTCGGATACACAATGCAATATACACATGATGTATTATAGAAATGTAAACTTGAAACCTATTTAATCTTATTAACCAATGTCATCCCAATAAATTAAATTTTACAAAAATAATCATATTTAAAGAAAAACCCATCTGCACTCTGAGCCTCATTTTTCATATCTTTAATGTCAGTCTGATACTCTTTAAGGGCTTAATGAATAATCAATTATAACATGTTATAAAATCTTTGTCTTTCTGCTTGGCTCTTATCTCTGTCTCATCCTTGGCTTTTATTCATCTCCCTTTCAACCATTTGTTTGCTCAAAGTGCTGGAAAAAGTCAACAAGTAAATCTGTGCTGGCACGTGAGAATGGGAACTCTACTGGCCACCTCACTGAGTTCATCTGAGTGATGTTAGTGTGTGCGTTGGCCTCTAACACTAATGAACATCGGTGTATTCCAAGCACCAAATCAAAATTAAGTCTCAATTGGGAGGAACAAGTACCTGGTTAAAAGATAAAAGAATGTGCCTTGGCCAGTGTGGCTCAGTTGGTTGGAGCATCATACCGAACAACAAAAGGTTGTTGGTGTGATTTTCAGTCAGGGCACATACCTAGGTTCTGGGTTTGATCCGAGGTCAAGGTGTGTGTGGGAGGCAATACATTGATGTCTCTCTCTCTTTCTTCCTCCTTCCCTCCCTCCCTTCCCCTGTCTCTAAAATCAATAGGCATATCCTCGGGTGAGGATTTTAAATAATAGTAATAATAATAACAGAATGTCATGCCTTAAGAATAAGGGAAATTGTTTGATTACTCAGAGCCAGCCTATGCTGACTCTAGAATTTGTGATGAAGAAGTAAATGTGGTCAAGACCTACCATAAAAAATAGAGCAACTGACCTTGGGCAGTGTGGCTCAGTTGGTTGGGCATCATCCCGTACACCAAAGTCTTGCCAGTTTGATTCCCGGTCAGGGCATATGCCCAGGTTGTGGACTGGATCCCAGGTCCGGGTCTTACAGAAAGCAGTTGATAGGTGCTTCATCCTCACATCTGTGTTTCTCTCTCCCTCTCCCTCTCCCTTCCTCTCTCTCTCTCTAAAAAATAAAATATAAAATAAAATAAAATAAAATAAAATAAAATAAAATAAAATAAAATAAAATAAAATAAAATAAAATAAAATAAAAAAATCTTTAAAAAAAATAAAGCAACTGGAAGCATGTGTGTTCTTGGATCTGAATAAGTTAGTGAGACTGTAGTGAGAGTGTCATCCAAAGACTCTTCTTTATTTCCTCCTCAGATTAGTAATGAATGACAAAGACAATCTATGCTCATACCATCTTAGTTTAATAGAATATATTCACCATAAAACATTGGTAATAGTTTTCATGACTTGGGCAATATTCTCTCTTAGAAAAATTATTTATAGTTTGTAAAAATAAATAATTCCTTAAGAAATGCCATCAACCAAGCTTTTAACACATTCACAATCTACTTTAAAATTTCTGATTTCTAGGTATATTGATCTACAACAGAATGGAAAGCAGAACTAAATATAAGGATTGAGGAGATCATGGACCACTCAGTAGAAAAAGAAACAATAGGTGGCTCTTGGAGGCTGCTGTGAGGGTTTGCACCTGAAATAGAGAAAAAATGTCTTGGGGAAAGAGCACTGAGCTCGGGATCAGATTATATGGACTCGAATTCAAGTTCTGCATTTACAAACTTTGAGATCACTTAAAGTCATTGATATACTTGTGAAATGGGGAGAATGTAATCATCCTTGCCTCATAGGACTATTGTGAGTGTCAAATGAGGTCATGGATGTGGAACAGCTTTCAAAACTATAAGTAAAGGAAAGTATTGCTGTTGCCAGGACATCTCCACACATACTGGTTACCAGGGCACAACTAAAAAAGAAAGGAGTCTCCTCCTTAGGAGAGCTGTAAGCAGTGAACTACCCTTATTGGCCTCTTATTCATCCCCATGGGATAGTCAAAGTTTGTGTGAAAACTTACTGGTATATAGTACTAAAGATTACTAATTAATTTTTTCCCTCCAAATGTAGGCCATTAAAAGGACCTCACTTGCTTTCTTCCTTTGAATCTTTTCCACTGACTTCCAACAAACTGACATAAGATTCTTAAGTAGGTCATGCATTTTTTTCTTCATATTCAGGTAACATTAACTTGGGATTTTTCACACTCATTTTGAGGATGTAGCCCAAACACTCTTGTTCAGGTCTCCCCATAACCAGTAACTGATATTTGTAAGACTGCAGAGTTGAGGGACTGGTCTATGATAACAGGACAGGGGACATGTAGGATTTAAACTAATTGTCTTGGTATTATGTTCTAAACAACTCAAATTTGCAATTAAATTTTAAGCTTTCTGAAACATACAGAATGACAGTGTTATCTATGGAAAAAAGATCTTCAAGAGCATCTACTCCAATGCAAATGAGAAAGCAGAGTCCCAAGGTAGGGATGGACACATGCTTTTAATGGCAGAGTTGGAACTGAATCTAAGGTTGCCTGACTTCCACTCCACTATTAATTATTCCATTTTCTTTGGATTATCTTTTTTTTTCAAATTCTCATCCACAAACATTTTTTTAATTGATTTTAGAGAGAGAGGAAGGGAGAGAGAGATACATCAATGTGTGAAACATCAATCAGTTGCCTCCAGTACAGGCCACAACCAGGGATCGAACTCTCAACTGAGGTAAGTGTTCTGACTGGGAATCAAACCCAAAAAATTTTCGGTGTATGGCACAAGGCTCACCCAACTGAGCCATTCAGCCTGGCTATTATCTTTGCATTGTTAAGAACAGGACCACTTCCTTTCTCTCCCTTCTCTACATAAATGATTCCTGAATCAGGAAAATGTTCTAAGCAGTGTGGTACAAAATTCAATAATTTAGAGATATTGGACAGCTATCAAGAACTGGCCCCTAAAAATTTAACTTTGCTGGGTATCTTTTTACTTACTTGTTTCATTACATTTTCATAAGTGGCTGTGACTATAATATGTTATCCATACCTTTCTCCTACATTTCATGGTCTTTATCATGTTTGATGGTTGCAGAATAGTCACTCCAATTTTTATCAGACTTTACTTGAGTTCAGTTGCTTCACCTGAAAAATACAGTGGGGGATGGGGGTGGAGGTGTGAGTGGGGGTGAGAGTAGGGCAAAAAAATAGTGTTTAAACAAAATGACCTCAAAGATTCTAGTTTCAGTGCTCTATGATTATAGGATTTAAACATTTCCCATTGGGAGCTTTGGACAATTCTCAGTTTTCCACTAATAGAAATATCAATAATGATGTACAAAAATATATTTTAATATATATTAAAATTATAATTATTTCCTTAGGATGTATCCTGGAAATAGGATTGCTAGATTAAAAACAGGCTGGTTTTTTTAGATTTCTTGATGCATAATACCAAAGTGTGCTCTATACAAATTTACAATGAATAACTATATCATTATCAGGAATATGTAAGTGTTCCTGATTCTTGGCAGCCTCTCCAGCTTTGAGCTTCTTTATTATTATTAACTTAAGAGAAGTAAAATGTATCTATTAATTAATTCAGCTTGCATTTATTTCTAGTGAGGCTTAGCATTCTTCCAAGCATGTTTTACTATTTGTAGACAGTGTTGCATAATTATGAAGTTAATGGACTTCAGTGCTAGATAGACCTGAATTAAGCCACTTAGTAGTTCTCTGAACTAGAGCAAATTACTTAACCTCTAAAAGCTTCAGTCCTCATTAATGCTGTCACTGGAAAGGGGCCGGGCCCAGAGTGGATCTGCCTCAACCCTGCTGGTAGTGTGTGGGTTTTTTACTTTGTCCAGAAAAGATTTCACAATTCTAGTTCAGGTGGTTTTGAGACTATGCTTATTAAAGCTGGAACAGTGAAACAAAGGAAGGGCTTAGGGTAGAAGAAGCAACAGGAGAGAGCCTAGGTGGTTTTGCTCTGCTTTGCCTATCTAGAAACATTACAGGAAAGAAGTGAGCCATGGTGGGCTGCTTGTTAACTCACTGAAAAGTCATAGATGCACCAAAATGAGATTTATTCCCCTGACTTTATCCATCCTTGTGTGTAGTTGGCACACAAATGGCACTAATTGGTCTTCAGTTATATATCTCCCTGAGTAGGGTAATTTAAGCTATTTACCCTCCGGTTGAAGTGGAGCAGTGCCAACCATTTACTTTTAAGTACCCTTGCATAGGAAAGGTAAGATTTTGCAATTTACTAGGTGGCTGTAAACTGCTTGGACATTTAACTATCTGTCTCAGTTTCCTTTTTGCACTCATAATACCAGATTTTTTGTGTTCTTGTGAGGATTCAGTGAGACAATACATGTACTTAACCCAGAGTCTGGCATAAAGCAAACTCAGTAAATGTTAGACATTCTATGATTTGTGGGTGACAGCATATAGTATGATGAAGGGAGCACTGGACTGTGTATTTATTTTTTATGCAAGAGAACATATATTTGGTAAAATTACAGAAGTGGAAGAAGTAATTTCTAGAAAAAATGGGCTTAGGGAACAAGTTATAGAGGCAAAGGAAGGGCCTTTGGTACTTGAGAATGAGGAAGGTAACAGTGATGAGCCTGTGTGGGGGTGGAGAGAAAGGAAAGGCAAAGACAAAGGTACAGGTTGCTACCAGGAGAGAGAGCTCTGGGTCCTCTTTCTTAATGGTTTTATTTTAGCAGAGGTCCCAGGGAAAGATCTCATTATAATATTCATCAGCTTTCCAGGTATATCCTTTCAAGCTTGTGGTCTCCACTGATTGATTGATCGGTGGCAGGGCAGGGGCCATCATTCAATGAAGCTGGTTCTGAGGTCAGCCTTGGGTGGGTTTGCTGCTTTTCTGAGCCTGGAGCTGGAATACAACTGAGGCCTAGACACTATCTCTATGGAGTAAATGTGAGGGGGATCCCAACCACATGACCAGCAATATGCTACAGGAGGAAAAGCTACCCTGAGGGCAAGGTCCTACCCTACAATCATCCTTTGCTAAGAATCCAGGGCTTTCCACCCTGATGACTTTCTGTACCTGACCCATCATTCTTGTTCTGCTCATTTCTGTCTAACTGCCTATCACATCCCACCTCAAGGATCTTGGATCTAAATTCTTCCAGAGAAAAGAGGAACAGGGTCTCTTCCATAACTACTTCCTGTTGAAAGAGGGTGGCATTTTTCTTCAGAGCCAAGAGATCCTTGCTGTCTATCAGAGGGATGATGAGGTCCAGAAGGAGGTGGTGATGGTGTCTAGAGGTGGTATTCCTCGAATACGAGTAAGGCTTGTAACCTGGTGGAGACAAACTGTATTATAAACCTTATTATTATTGAGGCAAAAGTTAGAACAAGAATTATGACAAATGGCCTGATGGAAGGAAAAAGCATTTTTAATTCTTAAAAATTCTAAATCAAAGGATAAGAGAAAAGTGAAACATTATTTGGAGGGTTGTAGCCAAATATTTAAGAAAACTAGATAAATTCAGGATTCAGTTTAATACATAGGTGACAAACAAAATTCTGAAGACATTTATTAACTGTGAGATCTCAGGTAATCTTGTTATAACATAGTAAAATATAGGAAAATCCCAGAACAAATGGAATAAGGAAACTGAGACAGATTGTCAAAGAACAATTAGCAGCCACCTAGTAAGTTCTATCTTCCCTGAAACAAGGACACTTGAGAGTAAATTATTTGTGTTAGATAGGCCAGGTACAGAAAATAAGGTACAGAAACACACCAGGGAAGGAAGCTCCAGATGCTTAGCAAGGGGCAAAACTGGGAAAACAAGAACTTTTTCCCCAGGGTAATCTATCTTCCCCTAGCATATCGTTGGTCATGTGATTTAGACCCCTTGAGCATTTCCTCCCTAAAGATAACATCTAGGCCTCAGTTATATTTCTAATAGAGGCCCAGATAAACTATAAATCCAGAAGATGGTACCCGTGGCTGACTCAGGATCACCTACATTGACTAATGACTTCCTGCCCTGGCACTGACCAATCAGTGGAGCCCATGACCCTGAAAGAGCACAAGTGGAAAGCTGATGAATATTCTATTGGGACACTCCCCTGAAACCTCCTCAAAGAGTTCCTGCAGGCAAGGAAGAGATAAATAGCTCAAAACAAAGGACCCTGCTGGATCTCCCCACACTCACCTCCAAGGGGAGCACACCAGAGCCATCTCCTCCCCTCTGAGGAAACCCCATGAGACCTTCAACCAAGGGAACAATGGGCAGTGGCAGCTCATCCCTGACTCATGCCCTGAAACTCTCCCAAGTCCCCAAACCTTTTTTCTCTCTGACTTCCCAGTGAACCAAGGTTGCCCAGCCTAGCCTCTCCTGTTGCTTCTTCTATGCCCTTACTTTCTTCACTGTTCTAAGTACACTTTGGCTGCAGCCAACAAATTCTTGCTTTTCTACACTTTGTCTCTTGACTGAAATCTTGCCCTCAAGAAGACAAGAACCAAGGCCTCCTTATAGTTTCCCTGTAACATTCTGGGCTTCTGTTTCTGTGCTGTCAAATGTGAGGCTTCAAGAAATTGTAATTGTTTTTCTAGTTCTAAATTCTTATACCAATATTATTTTATAATGTATGCATTGTACGACCAGGCTATACATCTTTGCAAGTTCTTTATGTGAAACTTTCATTGGTCTTTTCATGAATAAATTGACTATTTTACGTAGAAAATTCTCTTGGTTCTCTCTTGATTGAACCTGGCATCTTAAGACACCCACTGAGCAGCTGTCAATTTCATAGAGGGAGTCAACTTAAACATTCAAACCTGTGAAGAATTTTTGTGAATTTCCTTGAGCCAAACTGTCAACAATTTTCAAAAAGCAAAATATCAACGCATTAAGATAATGCCCGAGAAAATGACAGTTTTGCACCTTATTTTATACTATACAATATGAAAGTCACTGATGATAGATTAGGAAGGTGGGAGAAAGCAAAGCAGGAGACTTCTGGGTTTGGATAAAAAAATAAAATAATAGTCATCTTTCATAATGGGCTGACAGGATAGTTAATAGTCAACAATTAACACGAGTAAAATAACAATGAGAGGATTTGTAGTCCCTGTGCTCTGATGCATTTGTTGTGCACTGAGGGGTCTAAAAAAAGGGAATTTACCCTGACATTCCAAAGGTATGCTATCTCAGATACAAAAGACAATTGACAGGCTCAGTTGAGGTCAAGATTGACTTTTGTCAAGAAAGATTCTAGCCTAGGACAAGACTACTGGCCATAAACTGCCTTTAGTTAAAAAGTTTTAATTTTAGACAATTCTTGGTGGTTATATTAGGTCTCTGAGTTTGCAAGGTTGCCACACAGGCTTTCCCTGAGCTTATCAGGCTAGCTTGTGTCTCCTTTTTGTCCACAGAAAGAACTCTTTGGGGACTCATCCAGGAACCAAATTCAGAGAGAAGCTTCCTGACCTTAATAAACAGGTAATGACATTTTGAAGCAAGGGTGTAGATATCTCTTAATGATATATTACTGTACAAATTGGTATATTTCTGGCATTTCCATATCTCCTTTATTAACGGGAGCTTTGTTTTTATTTCATCTGATAGATAGCCCTGATGTTGTGAGGACCCACCAAGACAGAAGCAGGCCCCTAGGCCCCGGGGCAGGACAAAAGGCATACATGAGTGACTCAGTAAACTGCAGAGGGTGGAGGCAGTTCCAGGAATTAACTTAAATCGGTGGGTTTGACAAATACCAGGTGCACTCAAGCCTTAGGCACCTGTGGTTGAGAAACATCCTGAGCCCACCCTTCCTGAAGAATTTACAACCCTTGCAAGGACAATGATTGCTTACTCACTATAACCCTATATAAGCCTGTTGTAAATTTAGATCAGGGTTCGAATCAGAATTCCACTGCGTTGGATACGAACGAACCCCAGCTAGCTGGAATAAAAGTCCCTTTTGCTATTACATTATCAGCTCTGGAGTGATTTTCTTTCCTCCGCATAGGGGATCTGATTCTCGGACATAACAATGTATTTATCCAAAGGCAGGTAAATAAGGCCCCCAAAAAATTAATTTGCTGCCCAGGGTAACATGGAGTCAGATTAGAGCTTTGTTACTTAGGGCACCAAAGTAACACCATCTGCCCAACACTGGAATCACTCCAATATGGATAAATTTGCTACTCTGACAACCACTACATTTATGTTAGAATGCTCTTTCCCTCCTTTCCAGAAACTTATACATCTTCCCTCTTCAATGAAAGATGTCCCTTTTTCTCCCCCAATGACCCTCTCCACCCCGTCCTTTCCCCCTCCCCAGTCCCTCTCCCCACCATTGTCCATTATTAACTCTTGAGAGAGTCATAGTTGCACTGAAACATAATCATGTCCTGGGGCCTGAAAAACTTCCTGAAAGCAAGTTTCAGAGAAGTATATAAAGCATACACTGCTTAAGATTATAGAAGAATGTAGCCTATTAAGCACAAAATGCATTGCTCTTTTTTTCCTCTGTTTAAGACAACATCACTGACTCAATGCCAAGATATATTGCAGAATTCTGTAAGCAGGAAAGACCACCTGGCCACAGTCAAAAAGGCCCTGAGAGTATGCTGCCAAGAACTCAAAAAATCAGATAAAGAAAATTGCAGAAGCTTGCATAATAAGGGACAAGTCAACACAACCCATGACCTTGAATCCCTTACTCATGATTACTCATGGTTGTTTGCCATTAAATCCATTGGAGAGTTTGGGCTTTTAAGTGATAGCTTCTGGTTCTGCTTGTGTGGTGCCCTGTCATAAAGTGACTCTAATTCTTCCACTGCAATTCTGTGTTCAGAGTTTGACTCTGATGTGTGCCAGGCAGACAAACTTTCTTCCTGTTCAGTTAAACCTGCAGCACTCTGTCACACTACTTAGACACTTAATTAACAATTACATATAGAATCATGAGCCTCTTAATATGGATACATTCTGAGAAATGTATCATTAGGCAATTTTGTTGCTGTGAACATAACAGAGTCACTTAGACAAACCTAGATGGTATAGCCTACTACACACATGGTAAAGCCTATTGCTCTCTAGGGAAGGAAAAATAATTTTCCCTCTACCTTTTGGGTTCTTCACTGAGACAACCCTGTACTAAAGGACAGATTAAGAGGAAAAAAACAAAGGTTTAATAATATGCATACCTCCGGTATACAAGCGAGAAACCCAGGAAAACTGAGTACCTCCCTAAAATGACCCAACCCATCTGGTTAAATACCCATCTTTGGCTAAAGAAAAAATAAGTTGTTGGGGGTGAAGTAGTCTGTTCTGGCAAGTTACCAAAAAAAGCATAATAAACAAGGTTAAGATTGTTATGCAGATTTAAGTCAATTGTCTTCTACATTGATAAGAATTGCTAGAAATTAAGTCATCATCCTCTTCCTGGTACAAGAAGGGAGACACACTTACAAATGAATATATATATATACATATATATACATATTTTTACAAATGTAAGCATCTCTTACAAAGGGTGACTTCTACTTGATTTTCAGAGCTCCTCCCAAGTCTGCTGTTTCTTAAAATTAAGAACCCTAAAATAATCCTTATTTCAAATAGACATATTTTGGCAGGGCAAATTCTATTCCCTTACAGCTCCTAGGCTACAAACCTCTACAACATATTACTGTACTGAATGCTGTAGGTAATTGTAATGCAATGGTAAGTATTTGTATAATGTGTTGCAATACAATGTAACCAGGTGATAGAAATTTTTCAGCTCCATTATAATCTTATGGGGCAACCACTGGAAATGCAGTCCATCCTTAACAGAAAAGTTGTTTTGCAGCCCATGACTGTAGCATATGCTATTTCTTCATTTGTATTTTCTATTATAATCAAACAGCCTGATTTATTAAAAATTACAGTACAGATTTCAATGTTCAAATGTCTCCATAGGAACATGTGTTCTTATCAGATCACAAATCCAACTTTTGATTCATGAATAGGAATACTGTAGTCTTGCTCCCACACTTAAAACATGATGTCATCAAAAGTGGGGGAACACACTTTAGATTTTTCAGTCCCACTGAATGGTTCTCTAGTACCGAATTGGGAATACAGCAGGCAATAAGTAATGCATGTTGATCAGCAGCTGGGTCAGTATGGGTTAAATGTGCAGACTTTCTTGAAGAAGCAGAGTTCCCAGGGGTGTGGTAAAGGTCTTTGAGTCCACAAAGGCTACTCTACAAGTGATTTGTATACAGCTTGTAAATAGTTGTGGATGAAAAGGGAACACAGGCTAACCTGACAAGATCAGGGAAGGCCTGTATGGCAGAACTGCAAACTCAGAGAACTAAAATAACCACAAAGGATGTTCTAAAATTAAAACTTTTTAACTAAAGGCAATTTATGGCCCGTAGTCATGTCCTAGGCTAGAATCTTTCCTGACAAAAGTCAATCTTGACCTCAAGTGAGCCCGTCTATTGTCTTTTGCATCTGAGACAACATACCTTTGGAATGTAACAGTAACTTCCCTTTTTTTGGACCCTTTAGGGCACAACTAATGCACCAGAGCAGAGACTGCAAATCCTCTCATTGTTATTTTAATCATGTTACTTGTTGACTATTAACTGTCCAGTACCAACCTATGTAAAAGATATGCATATGTTTACCATTTTACCTTTTTTCCAAACCCAGAGGTTTCCTGCTTTGCTTTCTCCCACCTCCCTAAAGTGTCTGCAATGAATTTCATACTATAATGTGTAAAATAAAGTGCAAAACTATCATCTTACCGGAAGCAAAATCTCAAGGAACTGAGATAATACTCTGGAGAACGGCAGTTTTGCACTTTGTTTTATGCATTGCAATCAAAAGAGAAGATATAAGTGGGTTACATGAAATCCATTGGAGATAGAATGGGGAGGGAAGAGAAAGAAAAGCTGGGGGAGGGGGGAAACCTCTGGGATTGGATAAAAAAAAATGATGGACACACTTCTTTTAGTTCAGTGGGTGCAGGATAAATAACAGTGTGCCAATTAATTCAATAACAATGAGGGGATTTGTGATTTCTGCAGAGTGGTGCCTGTACTTTAATGGGGTCTGGAAAAAGGAAAATTACCTTGACACCCCAAGGATATGTTATCATAGATGCAAAAAAACAATAGACAGGCTCAGTTAAGGTAAACATTGACCTTTGTCAGGGAAGATACCAGCCTAGGACATGACTACCCACCATAAACTGGTCTTTAGTTAAAAAGTTTTAATTTCAGACCATCCTTTATGGTATTTTTAGGTCTCTGAGTTTGCAAGGCTGCCACTCAGGCCTTCCCTGAAAAATAAAAAACAGGTGAATGGGAGGCAGTCAGATCCTATATGTGCCTGTAATGTTGTGTAACTGAAGACGTTCACCTTACAGAAAGACCAAGCAGCACTCAGAGGCTAGGGGTTCAGGAGGTTTATTTTACGTCGGTGAGACCAGAGGACTCCAAGTTTGAAGTCTGAGCCCCAAACGCAATCTGGCAAGGAATTATATACCATACATGCTTCCGCCTATGTTGTGGTAAGAGGACAGAGCTAACCTATCTAGTATGGCCAACGCAGGAAAGTGGCAGGGTGCAGGAAGGGGAAAGGAGGGGGGGGGATGACTGTCAGCCATTTTAGACTGAGTTTTCCCTTATAATTAAAAGATATTCTGGATCATTTCAATTTATTGAGCTGCCATTATTTTGTTTATCTGCATCTAGTAAAACATTTACACACCAGGAACAAAGAGCAATATTATTAAAACAGTAACACTGATTAGTAACAGAACATACTTAATCATTGTCTAGTAGGTGGGAAAGATTAGTGGATACTCAAGTTAAATTTTTCTTTTCATTTTTTTACATTTTTTAAATTTATCTTTATTGTTGAAAGTATTGCAGGTGTCCCATTTTATACACCAATTGACTCTCACCACCTTGCTCCCACCCTTTTCCCCAGGCATTCACTCTGTTATTGACTGTGTCCATGGGTTATGCATATATGCATATAACTTCTTTGGTTAATCTCTTCCCACACTCCACCTCCCCTTCCCTCTTCCCTCTGAAATATGATCTTCTGTTACATGTGTCAGTGTCTCTGGATCTATTTTGTTCATCAGATTCTTTTGTTCATTAGCTTCTTCTTAAAGAAGACCCTTCAACATTTCCTGTAGTGCTGGTCTGGTGGTGATGAACTCTTTTAGCTTTTTCTTATCTGAGAAGCTGTTTCTCTGACCTTCAGTTCTAAATGGTAGCTTTAATGGGTAGAGCAATCTTGTTTGTAGTTCTTTGTTTTTCATCACTTTGAATATTTCTTACCACTCCCTTCTGGCCTGCAAAGTTTCTGTTGAGAAATCAGCTGACAGTCATATGGGTGCTCCCTTGTAGGTAACTAACTGTTTTTCTCTTGCTGCTTTTAAAATTCTCTCTTTGTCTTTAACCTTTCGCATTTTAATTATGATGTGTCTTGCTGTGGGCCTCTTTGGCTTCCTCTTGTTTGGGACCCTCTGTGCTCCCTGGACTTTTAAGTCAATTTCTTTCCCCAGGAAGGGGAAGTTTTCTGTCATTTTTTCAAATAGGTTTTCAATTTCTTGCTCTCTTTCCTTTCCTTCTGGAATCCCAAGTATATGAATATTGAGCCACTTGAAGTTGTTCCAGAGGCTCCTTACACTATCTTCCTATTTCTGGATTCTTTTTTCTTTTTCCTCTTCTGGTTGGGTGGGTTTTTTTCCACATGTTCCAAATTGCTGATTTGATTCTCAGCCTCCTCTACTCTACTGTTGATTCCCTGTAAATTATTCTTTACTTTAGTTCATGTAGCCTTCATTTCAGATTTGTGCTTTATTATGTCATCAATGGTCTCAGTTGTTTTCAGAACACTCTTACTAATATGACTATCTTTATAAACAAAATTCTGAACTCTCTCTAGCTTGCTTGGTTCTATTTCACATAGTTCCTCTTCTAGAGATTTCTTCTGTTCTTTCCTTTGTGACATGTTTCTTTGCCTCCACATTTTAGCTGCTTCCAGGTGTTTGTTTCTGTGTATTAGATAGAGCTGCTATATCTCCTGGAATTTGTAGAGTGGCTTTGTGTAGTAGGTGTCCTGTAGAGTCCAGCGGCTCTGCCTCCCCAGTCAGCTGAGCTGGGCCTTCTAGGTGCTCCCCTGTGTGGCCCATGTGCTCTGACCTGTTGTAGTTGAGACTTGGTTAATGTTGGAATCACTGGGAGGAATTGACCCTCAGGTGAATTGGCTATGAAGAGACCAGCTGCAACTACAGCCAAAGAGCTGCTGTGCTGGAGACACCCCTATGGAGCAGGATTTACTTCAGTGGAGATTTGGGGTTCACCAAGTGCACCCCTTGAATGTGTCACTAGTGGATATGGTAGGCTTCTAATCCAACGTGGTCGAGTCTGGCCACCACGTACACTGTCTCTGGGGCCTCCCGGGAGGTGCAAAGTTAACCTCTTCCATTTCCTTGCCCAGGGCCAGCCAGCATGAGCTACACAGCAAACCATAGTTGGCTGTTACTTGTTCTGGGCTTGGTGTTGTCCAGGAGAGGCCAAGCTATGAACCAATGCAGGCTGTCACTAGCGCCAGGCCTGGGGCCACTGATGAAGACATATGGGGCACTCTGCTGCTTGTTTGAGAGATTTTAGGAAAGTCCTAAGCATGAGGCTTGAGAGGGCACTTGCAGGGAAAAGCACTGGAAATGGCTTGAATGAGATCGCAGGTAGGGAGAGGCAGGGTCTCCAGGAATCACCGGGGTGGGGTGAAAGTTATGAGTCAGAAGCTAGAGATTCAAATATGGTACCTGCCTGCTGGCTCTGGGGGGGGAGAGGGCTGGTCAAAGGACCAATGGAATCTGCGAGCTTTTCTGTCTTGGAGAAACTGCCCCTCCACCCTTCGCCTCAATTTCAGGCAGGTTAGTTCCTCCCCAAATGTCCCAGGTTCCTTTCAAGCTGCTGCCCAGCGCTGGAGCTCAGAGGGAGCGCATCTGAGTGAGTTTGTGCGTGGACCCTTTAAGAGGAGCTGCCTGGGACTCCCGCAGGCTCCGAGTCCCTCAGAGTCAGTCCCTGCTGGTTTTCACAGCTTGAAGTTGTGAGGATATCTCTTCCAGGCCCTGGAGCCCAGGGCTGTGGACCTACTGTGGACTGGGACCCCTTACTCTTCCGGGATACCTCAACGGCTGAGATATCCCTCCTGGGTTTAAACCACGGCACCGCAAATCCTCCCCACCTACCAGTCTCCATGCTTTTTCAGTTCCCTGGTTGTAGGGCTTCCATTCAGCTAGATTTCAGGAGCTCCGAGTGATGGTTGTTCTGTATTTTAGTTGTAATTTTGATGTGGTTCCAGGAGGTGGCAGGTACAGGTGTTACTTATGCCACCATCTTGTTTCTCTATATCCAAGTTAAAGTTTTCATATCTAATGTGGTACCTCTAGGTCTTTTAAGATTCCTTTCATTGTGTCCCATAGATTGTAGATTGTTGTATTCTTATTTATATTTTTTTCAAAATATATTTTGGTATCTTCTTTGATCTCATTGTTAACCCATACCTTTTTAAAATATTTTAAATTAATTTTATTTTAAATTTATCTTTATTATTGAAAGTATTACAGATGTCCCTTCCTCCCCCATTGATCCCCTCCACCCTGCATCCAGCCCACCACCAGGCTTTCACATATTTTATTTTCTGTGGCCAATAGTTATGGATTTATGCATGTAAGTTCTTTTTTTTTTTTTTAGATATATCTTTATTGATTTCAGAGAGAGGAAAGGAGAGGGAGAGGGAGAGATAGAAACATCAATGATGAGAGTCTTTGATTGAGCCCGCAACCCAGGCATGTGCCCTGACCTGGAATCCAACCCCAATTGCCTGGATCCTCAACTGCTGAACCACGTTCAGCTGGGGTATGCATGTAAGTCCTTTGATAAATGTATCCCCACCCCAGCTTTCCATCTGAGATTCCTCAGTCTGTTCCATGCTTCTATGTCTCTGGATCTATTGTGTTTATCAGTTTACTTTCTTCATTAGATTCCACATATGAGTGAGATCATATGATACTTGTCTTACTCTGACTGGCTTATTTCGCTTAGCATAATACTCTCTAGTTCCACCTATTCTGTCCCAAAGGGAATGAGATCCTTCTTTTTTATAGCTGCATAGTGTTCCATAGTGTAAATATTCAACAACTTTTTTGTCCACTCATCTACTGATGAACAGTTGGGCAGTTTCCAGATCTAACCTCTTGTAAATAGTGCTGCTATGAACATAGGGGTGCATGAGTTCTTTCTGATTGGGTTTCTTAGGATATATTCCTAGAAGTGGGATCACTGGGTCAAATGGCAGTTTCATTTTTAATTTTTCAAGGGAACTTCATGGTGTTTTCCATAAAGGCTGTACCAGTTTGTGTCCCCACCACCAGTGTACTAGGGTTCCCTTTTCTCCACATCATCGCCAGCACTTGTAGTTTGTTGATTTCTTGATGGTAGCCATTCTGACAGGTGTGAGGTGATATCTCATTGTGGTTTTCATTTCAATCTCTCTGATGATTAGTGACTGAGCATTTTTTCATATGTCTCTTAGCCATCCATATGTCCTCTTTTTTTTTATGTTTCATAATTATATTGAATGATTCTCTTGAGATACAGGAATCCTGTAGCACCCCTCCTGTAGCACCCCTCCCCACCATGACATTTATGAATCCTTTCACAGTACAAAATAAGAAACTAAGCTTTTTTTTTTTTAATGAACAGTTTATTTTTTTGTATGCTATTCTTTTTGTTTATTTGGGTCCTCTAGCTTTATTTCTTCATGAGTCTGACTAAAGGTTCATCAATATTGTTTATCTTTACAAAGAACCAACTCTTGGTTTCATTGATCTTTTTTATTGTTTTTTTAGTCTCTATGTAATTTATTTCTGCTCTTATCCTTATTATTTTTTTCCTTCTACTTTGGGCTTTTCTTATTCTCCTTTTAAGTCTTTAAATTGTAGGGTTAGATAGTGTATTACAAGTTTTTCTTGTTTTCTGAGGTAGGCCTGTAGTGTTATAAACTTCCCTCACAGGACTGCTTTCATTGTGTCTCATAGATTTTGGGTTGTTGTGTGTTCATTTTCATTTGTTTCCAAAAACTTTTTGGTTTCTTCCTTGATCTCACTGATAACCCATTCATTGTTTAATAACATGCTATTCAACCTCCATGTGTTTGAATGTTTTAAAATGTTTTTATTGTAGTTGATTTCTAATTTTATTCCATTGTGATCCAAGAAGATGTTTGATGGGATTTCAATCTTCTCGAACTTGTAGACTTGTTTTATGTACTAACATGCAGTCTGTCTTTGAGGATGTCCTGTGTGCACTTGAAAAGAATGTATATTCTGTAGCTGTGGGTTGAAATGTTCTGTAAGTGTCAATTAATTCCATCTGATCTAATGTGTCATTTAGGATCACTTTGTCCTTGTTGATTTTTTGTCTAGAATATCTATCCAGTGATGTCAGTGGGGTGTTAAAGTCTCCTACTATGATTGTATTGCTGTCAAACTCTCCCTTAAAATCCTCCAGAAGTTTTCTTTTTCAATTTAGGTGAACATATATTGAGTGCATATATGTTTATCAGGGCTATATCCTCTTGTTGGAGGGCCCCTTTAGTATTACGTAGTGACCTTCATTGTCTCTTGTTATGGCTTTCATCTTAAAGTCTATTTTGTAAGATATGAGTATTGCTATCCCAGCCTTTTTTTCATTTCCATTTGCATGAAAATTTTTTTCCCATCCCTTCACTCTCATCCTGTGTGAATTCTTTTTTCTGAGGTGGGTCTTTTGTAGACAGCATATATATGGGTCATGTTTTCTTATCCACTCAGCTACCTTATGCCTTTTGGTTGGAGCATTTAAGCCATTTATATTTAAGGTTTTTATTGATAGGTACTTATTTATTGCCAATCTTTAAGTCTGTGTTCCTCTCTTTCTCTATATATCTTCTTCTTACACCATACCCTTTAGCATTTCTTGTAGTGCTGATTTGTTAGTAATAAACTCCTTTACCCTTTTTTAGTCTGAGAAGCTCTTTATTTCACCTTCAAATTTTTTTTTTTTTTTTAAAATATATCTTTATTGACTTCAGAGAGAGGAAGGGAGAGGGAGAGAGAGAGAGATAGAAACATCAATGATGAGAGTCATTGATTGAGCCTGCAACCCGGGCATATGCCTTGACCGGGACTTGAACCCCGATCGCCTGGATCCCAGGTCGACGCTCAACCGCTGAGCCACACCTGACTGGGCGCCTTCAATTTTTGATTGATAACCTTGATGGATAGAGTAGTCTTGATTCCATTCCATTATTTTTTATTACTTGATTACTTCATGCCACTCCCTTCTGGTCTGACATTTTTCTACTGAGAAATCAGCTGTCAATCTAACAGGAGTTTCCTTGTAGGTAACTTTTTGTCTCTCTCTTGATGCTTTTAAGATTCTTTATTTATCTTTAACGTTTGCCATTTTAATTATAATGTGTCTAGTTTTGGGTCTTTCTTTTTGGGTTCGTTTTGATTGGGGCACTCTGTGTTTCCTGTACTTGAGTGACGTTTTCCTTCACCTGGTTAGGGAAGTTTTCTGTTATTACTTTTTTGAACACAGTCTCTATTCCTTTTTCAATTCTTCTCCTTCTGGGACCCCCATGATGTGAATGTTGTTAGGTTTCATGTTGTCCCAATGCTCCCTTAATCTCTTCCTGATTTTTAATTTTTTTTCCTAATTGCTGCTCTGATTGGGTATTTTTTTCTACCTTGTCTTCTAATGCACTGATTTTGTCCTCAGCTTATTCTAATCAACTGTTGATTACTTCCAGTGTATTCTTTATTTCAGCTATGTCATTCTTCATTTCCAATTGATTCTTTTCAAGCTTATGAAGGTCTCCTTAAGTTGCTTGTAATTTTTGCTGTTTTTTTCAGCATCCTTATAATGATAATCTTGAACTCTATCTGATAAATTGCTTGCCTCCATTTCATCTTGTCCTTTTTCTGGTGATTTCTCCTTTACTTTCATTTGAGTGTTGTTTCTTTGTCTCCCCATTTTATTGTGCCAGTTTTCTGGGGGTACCAGGTCAAGGCTCCAGGGAATGAACAGGGCCTCGTTTCCAGTAGTCCTGGAGTACCAGGTCACACAGTCAGGTCCTGATGGCAGGCCTGTGTGTCTGGGAGGCATTGGGTCATGATGGAAGGGCCAGGTGCAATACATCATGGTTGTAAGCCAGGTAGGCAGGCAGGCTTGTCACTCTGTGTCAAGGAGTCAAGGAGGCAGGCAGGCAGGCCTGGTGGGTTGTGTGGAGAATGTTAGGCAGACAGGCAGACAGGTGGGCAGGCCAGCAGTGCAACCTGATCCAGGAGGCAGGCAGACCAGCCATTGGTGCTGAGTCGGGGAGGCACTGCTGACAGGGAGGCAGACAAGTAGGCTGTGTAGCTGGATCACTGAGGCCCTACCTTTGTCTGTGGGAAGCAGTTCAGGTACTTCAGGTCATGTTGTCAGGTCAGTGTCATTAGCACTGGATCTTCACCTGTGGTATCTTTGAACCCGTCTGTGGCCTCAGCATGATGGGCCTGGCTGTTCCCCCATCCTCCTCCTGAGGAGGACCCTGAGGATCTTCCAAAATGGCAAACTCTCCACTCTCAATCAGAGAAGCTCCCAGCTGAGCAGCCCTGCAGCTGCAACAGCTCCTCTGTCACGAGATTCCAAACCCCCAGGGAGCTCCTGCACTGACTAACAGATGCCCCCTACACTCTCACCCACTCCCTCAAAAACACTCACCCACTGGCACTGTCACCTCCATCAGTCCTGTCTTCTGTCACTGTGGAATCCCTGGATGTTCACTCTTAAAACCAAACCACAGATTGGCTAAAGCTAAAAAGCACTGTCAGCATTAGAAATAACTGAGAACATCTTACACTGCACAATCTATTATCTGAGAGATGCTAGGAGTTGAGTCTAGGCATTTTAGTTCTTGGTTCTTTTCATTTCTGAGGGCCAGATGACCACACCTAAGAAATGATTGAAATTCAAAAGTAATCCCAGTGCATTATTAATCCATTGGTACCAAAATCCCAAAACAAAAATTTTTTTATTGTTGACATTATTACACACATTCCCTGTTTCCCCTGCCCTTTTCACCCTCCACCCAGCCCTAGGACCCCACCACACTATTATCTGCATCCATGGGCTATGCATATAGGCATATAAGTTCTTTGGTTAATCCCTTCCAGTCCCCTCCAACCTCCTCTCCTCTGAGATCTGTCAGTCTGTTCCATATATCCATGCCTCTGGTCTATTTTGTTAGTTAGTTTATTTTGTTTGTTAGATGCCACATATAAGTGAGTGCATGTGATATTTTCAAGACAAAAGATTTTTTATTAGACTTTTTCTTCAAATTCATAGTCTATGGTATCATTGGTACTCCACATTCCTTCTGCTGTACTCAGAGTGCCCAGATGAACCAAAGGTCACTAATAATATAGCTCAGGAATGGCACAACTTAGAAAGAAGAAAAATTAATGTTGAGCATTTAAATGTGGGAGAGAGGAATAATGTGGAAATTTTTTGTTTTGTGATAATTATACATCTTATTCCCTGCATAAATTCAGACAAATAAACATTAATGAGTAGGCACAATAATGTCTGAAAAAGATGTCCAAGCTCTAATTCCTATGAATATACTATGTTGCATAGCAAAAAGGAATTAAAGTTGTTAATCAGGTGACCTTGAATGAGGAGATTATCAAGGTAGGCTCAGTGTAATCACAAGCATCTTCATAAGTGAAAGAGAAAGGCAGGAGAGTCATCATCAGGATGAGATAGCAAAAGACTCCATGAGCCACTGTTAGATTTGATATGGAAGGTATCCAGGAGTCAAGGGATGTGGGTGGCCTCTAGAAACTGAAAAGGGCAAGGAAACAGATTCACCCTCTATGGCCTCTAGAAGGAACACAGCCCAGTCGACATCCTGATTTTAGCCCAGTGAAATTTATTTGAGATTCCTGACCTCCAAAATTATAAGATAACATATTTTTATTGTTTTAGGCCATTGAGTTTCTTGTAATTTATTACAAAAGCAGAATAAAACTAAGACAATGTCTCTGTGATCTTTGTGCTATGTATTTATTTTATCTTACAGGGTGTTAAGGAGGTTTATGGAACAACCAGAGAAGCATGGGAAAGATTAATGCATAATGAATAAGTGAATGTGTCTTTTTGAACTTTTCTATAAATCACCTTCATTTGGTGTATTAGTCTTCTTGGGCTGTCATAGCAAAATATTACAGATTCAATAGCTTAAACAAGACATTTATTTTTCTCAAAGTTCTGGAGGATAAAAGTCCAAGATCAAGGTGCCATCAGGTTCAGTTTCTGGTGAAATCTCTGTTAATGGCTTTAAATTGACTGCTTTTTCTAAAATCTTCAAGTAGTCTTTCCTCTAAGCACACGTTGAGAGAGAAAGAGATGGAGAAAGAGAGAGTCTGATGCCTCTTCTTATTAAGTGTGGTAGGCATTTAGATATGAGCAGAACAAGGACAATGGGCCAGGTACAGAAAGTCATCAGGGTGGAAAACCCCAGGTGCCTAGGAAGGAACAATTGTAGGGTGGGACATTGCCCCCAGGGTGGCTTTTCCTTCCCTAGTACATCTCTGGTCTTGAGGTTTGGACCCCCTGACTTTTCCTCCCTAGAGATAACATCTAGGCCTCAATTGTATTTTAGCCCCAGACCCTGAAGAACAGCAAAACCACTCATGGCTGACCTCAGGACCAGCTGCATTGGATAATGACCCCTTGCCCTGGTTCCAACCAATCAATCAGTGGAGACCACAACCCTGAAAGGACACACCTGGAAAACTGCTGAATGTTTTATTGAAATCTTCCCCTGGGACTTCCCCTAAAATCTCCACCCTTACAATCAGTAGGAAGGAGGCCACTCAGTGTGCTTTCATTCCTAGGACCGTGGCCCTAGTCTTTCCCTTTCCCCTCCCATTCCTCCTTCCCCCAGGCATGTTACCATTACCTTCCTCACTCCTAAGCTCCAAGGACCCTTCCTTTGCCCTTATAACTTGTTTCCTAAGGCCATTTTTCTAAGAATTGCTTCTTCTTCTATTTCTGTGATTTTATAAACAAATGTTCTCTTATGGTTTGGGTCTTGACTCTGAATTCTTTCCTACCCAGGATCCAAATACTGAAGTTGTTGAACCCAAGTCCAGTCTGACTCCACAGGACTAACACCCAGTGCCACACCCAGTGCTGTTCCCACTGTTTACAACATAAAAACACCAGTACTATCAGGTAAGTACTCTATCCTTATAACCTTATTTAAGTTATCTCCAAATCAAGCCAGGGCTTCAACATATGAATTGAGAAATGGAGACAATTCACCCAATAACACGTAGGTGGAAGACAGTGTGAATGTAAAACATTCAAACCTGTGAAGAATTTTTGTGAGTTTATTTGAGCCAAACTGTCTATAATTTCCAGGAAGCAAAATCTCAATGGATTGAGAAAATGCTCCAGAGAATGGCAGTTTTGCACCTTATTTTATACATTACAATCAAAAGAGAAGGACATAAATTGGTTACCTGAAATCCATTGGTGATAGATTGGGGAAATGGGAGAAAGCAAAGAGGGGAAACCTCTGGAATTGGATAAAAAGTAAATAGATACATCTTTCACATACGTGGGAACAGGATAGTTAATAATCAACAATGCAATAAAAATAGCAATGAGAAGATTTGTGGTCTCTAATCTGGTGCATTGGTTCTGCCTTGAGGAAGGAAGTTACCCTGACATTTCAAAGGTATGTTATCCTAGATGCAAAAAGACAACAAGCAGACTTAATTAAGGTGAAAAATTGACTTTTGTCAGGGAAGATGCCGGCCTAAGACATGACTACCCACCATAAACTGCTTTAGTTAAAAAGTTTTCATTTCAGACACTCCTTTTAGGTTATTTTAGGTCTCTGAGTTTGTAAGGGTGCCACGCAGGCTTTCCCTGAGCTTGTCAGGTTTAGTATATGGCCCCATTTAATCCACAACAGTTATGGTTTTTCTTTCTTTTACACAGAAGATATATAAATTCTATGAAAGCAGAGTAGGTAGTGGAAATTACAGGCCCTGATTCTAATCTTAAGTTATTCCCTATGACAGTATCCCATGTCTATGAAGAACACAATGTTTAATGATATCTCTGTTTTACTACTTTTTTTTTCCAGACTCACAGAGAAATCTGGAGGGACTGAGAACATCTTTGGAGAAAAGCCTAATACAGATTTCAATGCTTTTGTACATGAACAATTAAAGGTGGGACCAGTACCCAATATGTAAGTAGAGTCAGCAACCACTGAAGGGTATTTTAAAAGACATAAAATATTGCATAAATGGTAGAATGTTAAGGATAGAAAAGAGATTATACACATCACATAATCAAGGTTCTAACTTCTAGACAAAAACCTAAATCCACCCAGTTAAATTAGTTTTACCTAAATCATTAAAGTATACAAACTCTTTTATCCAGATACTTATATATTAATATTGCCCCACTTCTCTACACATAAATTCTTTCTTATTGCTAATATTTATTGTTCTTGTTATTCTATAAGGAGATTTTACTTTGAGTCCATCATTGTAAAGATGAAGCTTCTGTGATTAAAACACATTAATCTGGAATGACAATGGTTAACACTTTAAGCAAAACCCCAAGAGGATTCAAAAACAATGAAGGTGAATCAGTAGAGGGAGATGTCACAACAACCAAGGGAAAGAGGCAGGATTTTTTTAAAAGGGATGAGGGGAGTATGTCAATAGAAACAGGTAAACCAATTCAGGTGAGCATAGAATCCATTTGATAGGGAGATTATGGGTGAATTTTATGGAGTTGTGATGGTGGTAAGCTAATTAATATAGTGAATTGAAGAATTAAATAGTAATGAAGAGTGAAGATAGGAAGACTATGAAGAACATCCCTGTAAAATATCTGTTATATAAGGATGAAGGTAAGAGAGAAAGAGCTTTTTAGGCTAGGGATGGAAATGCATGGAAGGAGAACATGTGGGTTATAAATAGCAGTTCTAATGGAATCAGGAACATGGATATAAGATTGGACTGAATTCATGGGGTATTCAATTATTCAGGTAACATATCTCTATTGAGAGCCTGAATGTGCCAGGTAATGGAGATAAAAAAGGTGGTTAAAAATGAACCTTGGCCCCTATCATTCTTGCTGGAGAAGGAAGAGGACACACACTGAAATAATCCCACAAATAAATGTATAATTACATGCTGAGAAACATGTGTATTTTACTATCAGAAAATTAACTGGAGAAACTAATGTGATCAGTGAAGAAACATGATTTCTTAGAAGAATGGAAGAAAGAAATCACTTTCAAACATGCTACAGAGAACCTCAGCCAGGTAATCACCTCAGGGCAAGCTACACATATGTTTGCTATCACTTACCTCCATTTTTGTTCTTGTCTTCCATAAGGAAATTTTCAAGTTCCTCTGTATGTTTGTTTTCTTCTTTTGTTTATATTCAAAGTTCACTTCCTAAACCATTTTTATTCCATAGCTTTTATAGACCAGTGAACACCTTTATAGACCCTAAATCTTCTTTTTAAAACAAAAAAAAATAATTGCAGAGAGAAAGAGAGCGAGAGAGAGAAATAGAAACATCAATAATGAGGGACAATCATTGATCGACTAACTCCTGCACACCCCCTACTGGGGATCAAGTCTACAACCTGGGTATGTGCCCTGACTGCGAATCGAACTGTGATCCTCTGATTCATGGGTCGATGCTCAACCATTGAGCCACACTGGCTGGGCACAAAATCTTCCATTTTAAATATTTACAATTATAATCACTTATGATACCAGAACTGAAAATTCAGAACGTAGATTGTCCAGACTATTTATTTCTAGGAATTTTATATACAGAATTCAGAGGGAAAATTTTTAAAAAGGTGACAACATGGTAATAGGCAGGTATTTAATAGATCTGAGTCCAACTTCTTGCTCTGTAAATATTCTCTGTGATTTGAAGCAATTAATTTAAACTCTCAGACCTCAGGGTTCTCCCATTTAAAATAAGAAGCCTTGGTGGAGAAAACAAGATGGTGGCGTAGGTAAACATGGTACCCACCAACTCCCACAACCACATCAAAATTACAACTAAAATATAGAACAACCATCACTCAGAACCTCCTGAAACCTAGCTGAACAGAAGTCTTACAAAAAGGGAATTGAAGAAGCCATGAGACTGGGGTGTCTCCAGCACTGGAGCTCTTAGGTTGTAGTTTCAGCTGGTCCTCACAGCTGATTGGCCTGGGGATCAATTCCTCCCAGTGACTCCAAAAGCAACTAAGGATCAACTACAACAAGACAGGGCACACAGCCCACACAGGGGAGAATTTAGAAGGGCCAGCTCAAGTGACTGGGGAGACTGAGCCACTGGACCCTACAGGACACCTACTATACAAGCCACTCTACAAATTCTTGGAGACATAGCAGCTCTACCTAATACATAAAAAAACAAACAAACAAAAAAAACACCTGGAAGCAGCTAAAATGTGGAGGCAAAGAAACATGTCACAAAGGAAAGAACAGAAGAAATCTCTAGAAAAGGAACTAAATGAAAGAGAGCCACACAAGCTACTAGATACAGAGTTCAGACTAGTGGTTATAAGGATGTTCAAAGATCTTAATAAAACTATTAAGAAAACTAGTGAGATCATCAATGAAATAATAAAGTACCAATCAGAAATGAAGATTACATAAACAAATGAAAAATTTACAGGGAATCAACAAAGTATAAGAGGCCGAGAATCAAATCAGCAATTTGGAACATGAGGAAACAAAAAACACCCAACCAAAAGAGCAAAAAGAAAAAAGAATCCAGAAATAGGAAGATAACATAAGGAGCCTCTGGAACAACTTCAAGTGGCCCAACATTCATATTATTGGGGTGCCAGAAAGAAAGGAAAGAGAGCAAGAAATTGAAAACCTATTTGAAAAAATAATGACAGAAAACTTCCTCTACCTGGGGAAAGAAATAGACTTACAAGTCCAGGAAGCACAGAGGGTCCCAAACAAGAGGAAGCCAAAGAGGCCCACAGCAAGACACATCATAATTAAAATGCGAAAGGTTAAAAACAAAGAGAGAATTTTAAAAGCAGCAAGAGAAAAGCAGTTAGCTGCCTACAAGTGAGCACCCATATGACTGTCAGCAGTTTTCTCAACAGAAACTTTGCAGGCCAGAAGGGAGTGGCAAGAAATATTCAAAGTGATGAAAAGCAAGAACCTACAACCAAGATTACTCTACCCAGCAAAGGTATCATTTAGAACTGAAGGTCAGATAAAGAACTGCTCAGATAAGAAAAAGCTAAAGGAGTTCATTACCAACAGACCAGTATTACATGAAATGCTGAAGAGTCTTCTTTGAGAAGAGGATAATGAACAAAAGAATCTGATAAACTAAATAGATCCAGAGAAATTGACACATGCAACAGATGGTCATATTTCAGAGGGAAGAGGGAAGGGGAGGTGGAGTGTGGGAAGAGATTAACCAAAGAAGTTATATGCATATATGCATAACCCATGGACACAGACAATAATGGGGTGAAGGCCTGGGGAAGGAGTGGGAGTGAAGTGGAGGTGGTCAATGGGGGGAAAAATGGGATACCTTTAATACTTTCAACAATAAAGATAAATTTAAAATAAATAAATAAAATAAAAAATAAAATATAAAATAAAATAATAAAATAAAAAGCCTTAACTAGATAAATTTAGAGTTTTTTATTATTAAATTTATTGGGGTGACAAAGGTTAATATGAACATATAGGTTTCAGGGTTTGGGTGGATTTTTTGTTACAAGATCTATATAGGGCCCTGTTGCCTACCACCCATAATCATATGTTTCCCCATCATCATATACTAAGAACCCCCCTCACTTCCCACCTCCCCACCACCTTCCTGCTGTATGTGTACACAAGTTTCAGTTTTATATCCCACATATGAGTGAAATCATATGGTTCTTAGCTTTTTCTGACTTATTTCACTTAACATAATAGCCTCAAGGTCCATCCATGTAGTTGCAAATGGCAGTATTTCATCCTTTCTTATGGCTGAGTAGTATTCCATCGTGTACATGTAACACATTTTCTTTATCCAGTCCTCTTTCGAAGGACACTGGTTGGTTCCATGTCCTGTCCACCATGAATAATGCTACAATGAACATAAGGGTGCATATATCTTTTTGAATAAATGTTTTCAAATTTTTCAAGTATACACCCAGGAGAAGGATTGCTGGGTCATATGGTAACTTTATTCTTAATTTTTTGAAGAATCGCCATACTGCTTTCCATAGTGGTTGAACCAGTCTACATTCCCACCAACAATGAAAAAGTGTTCCATTGTCTTCACAACTGCTCCACACTTGGTATTGCTGGTTTCGTTGATCATGGCCACTCTAATAGGTGTGAGGTTGTATCTAATTGTAGTTTTGATTTGCATTTCCCTAATTGCTAGTGAGGTTGAACATCTTTTCATATATCTATTGGCTCTTTATATTTCTTCTTGGGAGAGGTGTCTATTCAGGTCCTCTGCCCATTTTTTGATTGGGTTGTTTGTTTGGTGTTGAGTTTTATGAGTTCTTTATATATTTTGGAAATTAAACTTTTATCAGAGCTACTGTTTGCAAATATCTCCCATTTGGTTGGCTGCCTCTTTGTTTTGTTGTCAGTTTCTTTTGTTGTGCAGGAGCTTTTTAGTTTGATATAGTCCCATTCATTTATTTTTGCCTTTTCTTCCCTTGCCTTTGGGTCAAGTTAATAAAATATTCCCTATGTCCAAGGTCCATAAGTTTGGTACCTCTGTTTTCTTCTATGTAACTTATTATTTCAGGTCTCACATTTAGGTCTTTGATCCATTTTGAGTTAATTTTTGTGCATGGGGGAACAAACTGTAATCCAGTTTCATATATATTTTTTTGCATGTGGCTTTCCAGTTTTCCCAGGATCATTTATTGAAGAGACTATGAATTCCATTGTGTGTTTCTGGCTCCTTTGTCAAAAATTATCTCCCCACATACATGCGGTTTTATATCTGGGCTCTCTATTCTGTTTCACTGACCTGTGTATCTGTTTCTGTGACAATACTATGCGGTTTTGGTTATCATAGCTCTATAGTATAATTTGAAGGCAGGTATCGTGAGAACTACAGCTTTGTTCTTTTTTCTCAGGACTGCTTTGGCTATTCAGGGTATTTTATGGTTCCATACAAATCTGAAGATTTCTCATTCTATTTCTTTTAAAAATGACTTTTATTTTGATAGAAACTGCATTAAATTTGTATATTGTGCCCGGCCGTATGTAGCTCAGCAGTTGAGCATCAGCCTAGGATCCAGGAGATCCTGGTTCGATTCCTGGTCAGAGCACAAGACCAGGTTGCAGCTCAATCCCCAGTTGGGGGCATGCAGGAGGCAACCTATCAATGATGACTATCTCATCATTGATGTTTCTATCTCTCTATCTTCCTCTCTCTGAAATCAATAAGGATATACATATTTTTAAAAATCTGCATATTGCTTTGGGTAATACGACCATTTTAACTATGTTGATTCTTCCAATCCATGAACACGGGATATTTTTCCATTTTATTGTGTCTTTTTCTATCTCTTTTAATAATGCTTTGTAATTTCCAGTATATAGGTCTTTCATATTTTTTGTTAAGCTTATTCCTAGATATTTTATTCTTTTGGTTGCAATTGCAAAAGGAATTGTTAGGGTTTTTTTTCATTTCTGAAGTTTTGTTGTTAGTATACAGAAAGGCAATGGATTTTTATACATTGATTTTGTATACTACAACTATACTGTATTTGTTTATTGTTTCTAATAGATTTTTTGGTGGAGTTTTTAGGGTTTTCTACATACAGAATCATGTCGCCCACAAAAAGTGACAATTTTACTTCTTCCTTCCCCATTTGGATGCTTTTTATTTTTTTCTATTGCCTGATTTCTCTGTCTAGGACTTCTAGAACTATGTTGAATAAGACTGTTGAGAGTGGATATCCTTGTCTTGTTCCTGATCTTAGAGGAAAAGGCTTCAGATTTTCACCATTGAGTATATTAACTGAGGGTTTAGCATCTATAGTTTTCCTTTTTTGTGTTATCCTTGCCAGGTTTTGGTATCAGGGTTATATTAGCTTCATAAAAATTTTTAGGAAGTATGCCTCTTCAATTTTTTGGAAGTTTCACAAGGATAGGTATCAAGTCTTTGAATTTTGGTAGAATTCATTGGTAAAGCCATCTGGTCCTGGACTTTTATTTATTGGGAGGTTTTTGATGGTTATTTCAATTTCCTGACTGCTAATCGGTCTATTTAGATTTTCCAATTCATGATTCAGTCTAGGAAGTTTATATATTTCTAGGAACTTACCCATTTCTTCTAGGTTATTGAATTTGATGGCATATAGTCGGTAGTATTCTAGTATGATCCTTTGTATATCTGTGATATCTGTGGTGACTTCTTGCTCATTTCTGATTTTAATTATGTGGTTCTTTTCCCTTTTTTTCCTTAGTGAGCCTAGCGAGGATTTTGTCAATTTTATTAATATTTTCAAAGGACCAGCTCTTTGCTTTATTAATTTTTTGTAAAGTCTTTTCATTCACTATTTCATTCAATTCTGCTTTCATTATTTTTTCTTTTCTTTTTTTTCTTTTTTGTCAATTAAATCACAGCCTCTAGTTTAGGACACGAGCATTCTCAAGTTCAACCAGATTGAGAAAAGCTGACTTTAAGGTTCCACATGTCCAAATGTTAAAAGAGTATCTAATTAAAGTAATACTGGCTAAAAACAATTGAAATGGAAACAGTAGTTGTTTTTCTGTGTGTGTTTTTAAAAATATGATTTTGGTAATTAATTTTAACAGCTTCTCTGTGAATTTCTAAAAAATATATTTACTTATTTATTTATTTTACTTTTTTAAGTTTCTTTATCCGTATTGTTGAAAATATTACAGATGTCTTCTTTTTATCGCCTTTAATCCCCTCCATCCTGCATCCATCCCACCACCAGACTTTCCCCATACCAATGTCTGTGTCCATGAGTTATGCTTATAAACATATAAGTTCTTTGATTAATCTCTCCCCACCCACTCCCCACTCCCCGTCTTCCTTCTGAGATCCCTCAGTCTGTTCCATACTTCTACGTCTCTAGATCCATTTTGTTCATCAGTAAATTTTCTTTATTATATTCCACATATAAGTGAAATCATGTGGTACTTGTCTTTCTCTAACTGGCTTATTTCACTTAGCATAATACTTTCTAGTTCCCTGCATGCTGGACCAAAGGATAAAAGATCCTTCTTTTTTTCAGCTTCATAGTACTCCATGGTGTAAATGTGCCACAGCTTTTTTATCCACTCATCTACTGATGGCCACTAGCACTGTTTTCAGATCTCCACTATTTTAAATTCGGCTGCTATGAACATAGGGGTGCATAAGTTCTTTGTGATTGATGTTTTGGGTTTCTTAAGATATATTCCTAGAAGTGGGATCACTGGGTCAAATGGCAGGTCAATTTTTAATCTCTTGAGGAAACTCCATGCTGCTTTCCATAGTGGCTGCACCAGTCTGCATTCCCACCAGCAGTGTACTAGTGTGCACTTTTCTCCATATCCTCGCCAGCACTTATAGTTCGTTGATTTGTTGATGGTAGCCATTCTGACAGGTGTGAAGTGATAACACATTGTGCTTTTAATTTGCATCTCTCTGATTATTAACAATGATGAGCATTTTATCATATGTCTCTAAGCCATCTATATGTCCTCTTTTTGACAAGTATCTATTTAAGTCCTTTACCCATTTTTAAATTGGATTGTATTTCTTTTGTTAAGTTGTATGAGTTACTTATATATTTTGGATATTAACCCTTTATCAGATATGTTGTTGGCAAATATGTTCTCCCATACAGTGAGCTCCCATTTCAATTTGTTGATGGTTTATTTTGCTGTGCAGAAACTTTTTATTTTGATATAGTCCCATTTGTTTATTTTCTCCTTAGTTTCTCTTTCCCTAAAAGATGTATCAGCAAAAATACTGCTAAAAGAGATGTCTAAGATTTTGCTGCTTGTTTCCCTCTAGGATTTTTATGGTTTCATGTCTTATATTTAAATTTTTTATCCATTTTGAATTTACTTTTGTGTATGGTGTAAGTTGGTGGCCTAGTTTCATTTTTTTGCAGGTATCTCTCCAGTTTTCCCAACATCATTTATAGAGGAGACTATCTTTACTCCATTGTATGTTCTTGCCTGCTTTGTCAAATATTAATTGACCATAATGAAGTCAGCCAATTTCTGGGTTCTCTGTTCTGTTCCATTTTTCTATATGTCTGTTTTTGTGCCAGTACCAGGCTGTTTTGATTACAATGGCTTTGTAGTATAACTTGATATCTAGTATTGTGATCCAACTTCGCTCTTTCTCAAGATTGCTGTGGCTATTCAGGGCATTTTTGGGTTCCATATAAGTTTTCGAAGTGTTTGTTTTAAATCTGTGAAATATGCTGTTGGTATTTAAATAGGGATTCCATTGAATTTATAGATTCCTTTGTGTAGTATGGGCATTTTAAGGATGTTAATTCTTCAAATCCATGAACATGGTATGTTTTTCAATTTGTTTATATCTTCCTCTATGTCTTTTTTCAGTGTCCTGTAGTTTTCCGAGTAAAGGTCTTTTATATCTTTGGTTAAGTTTATTCCTAGGGCCCAGCTGAGTGTGGCTCAGTGGTTGAGCGTTGACCTAGGATCCAGGAAATCACGATTCAATTCCTAGTCGGGGGCATGTAGGAGGCAGAAATTCAATGACTCTCTCATCATTGATGTTTCTATCTCTCCCTCTCCTTTCCTCTCACTGAAATCAATAAAGATACATTTTTTAAAAAGTTTATTCCTAGGTCTCTTATTTTTTTAGTTGCAATGGTAAATGGGATTTTTTTTTAGTTTTTCTTTCTGAGAGTTCATTATTGGTGTACAAAAATGCCATTGATTTCTGGGTGTGGATTTTGTATCCTGCTACCTTACTGAATTCATTTATTAAATCTAGTAGTTTTTTGGTGGAATCTTTCAGATTCTCTATGTACAATATCATGTGATCTGCCAATAATGAGAGTTTTGTTTTCTCCTTTCAAATTTGGAAGCTTTTTATATTTTTTTCTTCTCTGATCAATGTAGCTAGGACTTCCAGTACGCTGTTGAATAAGAGTGGTGAAACTGGACACCACTGTATTGTTCCTGTTCTTAGAAGAAATGGCTTTAGTTTTTGCACACTGCATATGATGTTGGCTATAGGTTTGTCATATATGGCCATTATCACATTGAGGTATGATCCCTCTATTCTCACATTGCTGAGAGTTTTATCTAAAATGTGTGTTGGACTTTTGTTTTGTTTTGTTGGTGTTTTGTTTTTTTTTAATTTTATTTTTGTTTAAAATATTACAGATGTCCCTTTTTCTCCCCAATGACCCGTTCCACGCCGTCACTTACCCCTCCCCAGTCCCTTTCCCCACCATTGCCCGTGTCCTTGGGTTGTGCATATATGCATATAAATTCATTGGCTACTTTCTCCCCCTCCACCCACCTGCCCTCCTCCATCCCGCTGATATTCCTCAGTCTCATCTATGCTTCCATGTTATTAAATCTATTCTGTTCACCAGTTTATTAAGTTAAGCGAGATCATGTGATCTTTGTCTTTCTCTGCCTGGCTTATTTCACTTAGCATAATATTCTCCAGGTCCATCCATACTGTCCCAAAGGGTACGAGATTCTTCTTCTTTACAGCTGTGTAGTATTCCGTGGTGTAAATGTCCCATAGCTTTTTATCCACTCATCTACTGATGGGCACTTGGGCTGTTTCCAGATCTTAACTATTATAAACTGCGGTGCTATGAACATCGGGGTAAATATATTCTTTCTGATGAAAGTTTCAGGATTCTAAGGATACATTTCTAGGAGTGGAATCACAGGTCAGAAGGCAGCTCCATTTTTAATTTTTTCAGGAACCTCCATACTGTTTTCCATAGTGGTTGTACCAGTCTGTATTCCCACCAGCAGTGTACTAGGGTTCCTCTTTCTCCACACCCTCGCCAGCACATGTCGTTTGTTGATTTGTTGATGGTAGCCATTCTGACAGGTGTGAAGTGATACCTCATTGTGGTTTTAATTTGCATCTCTCTGATGATTAACGACGTTGAGCATTTTTTCCTGTGTCTCTTGGCCATCCGTATGTCGTCTTTGGAGAAGTGTCTATACAAGTCCTTTGCCCATTTCTTAATTGGGTTGTTTGTCTTCCTCTTGCTGAGTACTATGAGTTCTTTCTACACTTTGGAAATTAGCCCCTTATGACATACATCCATGGCAAATATGTTTTCCCAGAACGTGGGGTTCCTTTGTATATTGAGGTTGTTTCTTTTTCTGTGCAGAAGCTTTTTAGTTTGATGCAGTCCCATATGATTATTTTTTCTTTTGTTTCTCTTGCCCTAGGAGTTGTATCAGTGAAAGGTACACTATGTGGGATGTCTGTGACTTTACTGCCTATGGTTTCTTCCAGGATTTTTATGGTTACGTGACTTACATGTAAGTCTTTTATCCATTTTGAGTTTATTTTTGTGTATGGTGACAGTTGGTGGTCTAGTTTCATTCTTTTGCATGTATCTGTCCAATTTTCCCAGCACCACTTATTGAAGAGACTGTCCTTACTCCATTGGATACTATTGCCTCCTTTGTCCAATATTAACTGACCATAATGGCTTGGGTCTATTTCTGGGATCTCTGTTCTGTTCCATTGATCTCTATACCTGTTGTTGTACCAGTACCAGGCCGTTTTGATTACAGTGGCTTTGTAATAGTTTGAAGTCTAGTAATGTGATCCCTCCCATTCTGTTCTTTTTTCTCAAGATGGCTGCAGCTATTTGGGGTCGTTTTTGGTTCCATATAAATTTTTCGAAATGTTTGTTCTAGGTCTGTGAAATATGCTGTTGGTATTTTCATAGGAATTGCATTAAATTTGTAAATTGCTTTGGGTAGTATGGACTTTTTAATAATATTCATTCCTCCGATCCATAAGCATGGTATATTCTTCCACTTGTTTAAATCTTCCTCTATTTCTTTTTTCAGTGTCACGTAGTTTTCGGAGTACAAGTCTTTTACATCCTTGGTTAAGTTTATTCCTAGGTATCTTGTTTTTTTAATTGCAGTGTTAAATGGTATTGCTTTTTTCGTTTCTCTCTCTGAAAGTTCCTTGTTGGTTATAAGAATGCCATTGATTTCTGGATGTTGATTTTGTATCCAGCTACCTTGCCAAATTCGTTTATCAAATCTAGTAGTACTTTGATGGAGTCTTGAGGGTTTTCTATGTACAGTATCATGTCATCTGTAAATAATGACAGTTTTACTTCCTCCTTCCCAATTTGGATAATTTTTATGTTTTCTTCTTGTCTGATGGCTATGGCGAGGACTTCCAGTACTATATTGAATAAGAGTGGTGAAAGTGGACATCCCTGTCTTGTTCCAGATTTTAATGGAAATGGTTTTATTTTTTTCCCATTGAGTATCATGGTGGCTGTAGGTCTGTCATATATGGCCTTTATTATGTTGAGGTATGATCCCTCTATTCCCTTTGCTGAGAGTTTTTATCAGAAATGGGTGCTGGATTTTGTCGAATGCTTTTTCTGCATCTATTGATATGATCATGTGATTTTTGTCTTTCAGTTTGTTTATGTGATGTATCACGTTTATTGATTTGAGAATATTTTATCAGCCTTGTATCCCTGGAATAAATCCCACTTGGTCATGGTGTACGATCTTTTTAATAGATTGCTGGATCCAATTTGCTAATATTTTTTTGAGGATTTTAGCATCTATGTTCATCAGGGACATTGGCCTGTAATTCTCTTTCTTTGTAGTGTCTTTATCCGGTTTTGGAATTAGGCTAATGCTGACATCATAAAAAGAGTTTGAAAGTATTCCTTCCTCTTGGATTTTTAAAATATTTTAGAGATAATAGGTGTTAATTCTTCTTTGAATGTTTGGTAAAACTCCCTTGTGAAGCCATACAGGCCAAGGCTTTTGTGTGCTGGGAGCCCTTTGATTACTGCTTCAACTTCATCAGCAGTTATTGTCCTATTCAGGCTTTTTGACCCTTCCTGATTGAGTTTGGAAGGTTGTCTTTTTCTAGGAATTTATCCATTTCATCCAAGTTGTCTAGCTTGGTGGCATATAGTTGTTCATAGTATTTTCCTACACTCCTTTGTTTTTCTGTTGGGTGAGTTGTTATTTCACCTATTTCATTTCTGATTTTGTTTATTTGGGTCCTCTCTGTTTCTTGATGAGTTTGGCTAAAGGTTTATCAATCTCATTTATCTTTTCAAAGAACCAGCTCTTGGTTTCATTGATATTTTGGGTTTTTTTTAGTCTCTATATCATTTATTTCTGCTCTGATATTTATTATTTTCTGCCTTCACTTACTCTGGGCTTTTCTTGTTGTTCTCTTTCTAAATTTTTAAGTTGTAGGGTTAAAGAGTCTATGAGAAGTTTTCTTGTTTTTTGAGGTAGGCTTGTAGTGCTATGAACTTCCCTCTCAGGACTGCTTACATTGTGTCCCATAGATTTGGAGTTGTGTGTTCATTTTTATTTGTTTCCAGGTAGTTTTTTATTTCCTTCATAATCTCTTTAGTAACCCATTCATTGTTTAAAAACATGTTGTTTAGCTTCCATGTGTTTGAATGCTTTTTAGCATTTTTATTATGTCTAATTTCTAATTCCATGCCATTGTGGGTGAGAAGATGTTTGATATAATCTCAGTCTTGAACTTATAGAGAGTTGTTTTGTGTCTTAACAAGTGATTTATCTTTGAGAATGTCCCATGTGCACCTGTGAAGAATGTGTATTCTGCAGGTTTTGATTAAAAATGTTTTGTAAATGTCCATTAAATCCATCTGATCTAGTGTGTCATTTATGGTCAATGTCTGGAAGACCTATCCAGTGAATTCAGTGGAGTGTTAAAGCCCCCTAGTATGATTGTGTTGCTCTCAATCTTTCCCTTAAAGTCCTCCCTCTGGGGCTTCTGATACCTTTGGTCCTCAAGGTTCTCATTCTGTTGTAGTCCTGTAATGGAAAGGAAATGAAAAGCACCATTTCTCTGTCTAATGAGGAAAGATCAGACATAACAGTTTCCTTTTTTGAAATCTTCACCTGAGGATATCTTTTCCATTGCTTTACAGTGAGAGAGAGAGAGAAATATCCATTTGAGAGAGACACATTGATTGGTTGCCTGCCACACGTGCCTGTACCAAGCCTGGGGTTGAGCCTGCAACTGAGCTACATGCCCTTGGCTGGAATTCAACCTGAGATCCTTCAGTCTGAAGGCCAATGCTCTAATCAGTGATCCAAACCAGCTAGAGCCAGACAGCAGTTTTTAAAGGGCAGCTGGAATATTTAGAAAATAAAGAGTTTGATAGTACGTTTCAGCTTTTGTATTTTCTGTGAGGTAAAGATAGCGTGATCATTGTTCCTAGTTGTATTTTTCCATGCCAAGCCACTCTTACAGATTAATTTGTGCCTATTGTAATATTATTATTCCACTCTTGGTCATGAGAAGTTTTTCACTGGTTTCTTTGGAAACATAATGAGACTTGAGACAGTTCCTGGAAATTCTACCACATGATAGAGCAACAACATTTACATGGTGGCCTGGCAACCATATGACTACGTCTCATACATTTAACCTCTCAGTTGTATTGCTTCCCTTAGCTTGTTAAAAGTGATATTATGAAGGGTACTTTTTGTTAGTAGTTCCTGGGCTTGCCTTAGTCTTTCACCCCATTACCAGCATGCCTAATAATCTACTATTTACCCAATCTGGTTTCTTTTCCATGTGTATACTGAATCAGAATCATAACTCGACTGGAGTGAAAACTCTCATCATTTGAATGCATAAAAAAAAGATCAAAGAAATAGGGCAATATAAAGTAAGGTGGAAAAGAGAAGTTGGATTTGAGGGGACTTGCAGAGTGTTTACCACTTAGGTAGGTACCTGTCACTATGGGAAACTCAGTGTGGAAGCAGAATTTGCAGGTAGGATGAAAAACTTGGGAAGAAAAATATATGGAAGAGGAATGTTAAAGGTAAGATGGGTTGTGAAGACCTCACTTTATAATCTACAGGAACAAATTATATCTCCCAGCCCTAGAATAAATCCTTTCTGCTTTTCTTTCTGAATATTTTTAAATAGTCAGTGATCCTGACAGTATCCTCAGAAGGCCACCTGAATTATAATGAGAATAGAGAAAGGTCTGGGGTGCATTTATGGCAATGAGCTATTGTGCCTTCCCCCTGCTCCCAGAGAACATTTGGCAGTAGTGCTGGAGGTTAAGAAATTGCAGTTCAATTACTATGTAGACTAATATGCATAGTGTGGTTTTACTCCAGTTAAATTCAACCGGACTTTATTTTGGTGCATATAGGTGTTAGCCATAAAATTCTCATTAGAGTATTAAGATTGTGTATATAAATGTACATGATATAGATAAGGCACCTGTAGTCTGTAGAACGTGACTTGTTCAAGTGTCACAGTGCAAACACTGCTGAAGTGAACCCAGATCTAAGATCACTTAATTTCTAAACTGCTTTTCTTAGTACATATTCTCTATATAGCTTTTATGAGAGGGGGTATATTCTTATCAGGAAGGAGTGGGTTATGAGTAGCTTTTAGTTGGGAATACCTCTTTTTAATAGCTAATTTCCCTGGCCAGTTTGGCTCAGTGGTTAGAGCATCGGCTTGCAGATTGAAGGGTCCCAGGTTTGATTCCAGCCCAGGGCCTGAACCTCGGTTGCAGGCTAAATCCCCGGCCCTTGTCAGGACACATGTGGGAGACAACCGATTGATGGGTCTCTTTCACATCATTGTTTCTCTCGCTCTCTCTTCCACTCTCTCTGAATAAGAAATGGAAAAAATATCCTCAGATGGGGATTTAAAAAAAAAAAAAAGCCAACCTTCAGGAGACTACTTCATATTGTCATGCTTATCAAGAAATACAGTCTTATGGAATGTGGCAAGGCATGAATTATACTTGCAATAGCAGCCTTGGGAATAATTGACTCAGCTTATATTTTGTTATTGCCACTTAACAAATATGAAGTCACTGAATCTCTTTGCTTTTGTTTCTCATCAGTACAATGGGGATGTTGACTATCTCATAAAGTCATTGTGGATTTTATATTAGAATATATATGTAAGCACAATGGTGTGTGTCAAATAGTGAGCAAATTAATGCTACATTTTATATTTTCTAGCTATATGGTTGAAGTGGGTAAGACAACCTTTTGGTGATTCACTCTGGCTCATTATAAATGGGTTTCTTATGGAATTGGTCTTAGAAGGCATATGGTGAGTATTTTCCTAAAGAATTGGCCAGAAAGCATTGGAGAAGTGATAGTTTGCCCATGATATTAAGACTATTTTTATGCAGGTAGTCATCTTTGACCTGTAAGGAAGAACTTGCCATTTTTACTGTTTGTAACTATGTGGTTCTAAAGGGACAGATTGTAATCGAGTGAGAGAAAAGTAAGTGAGCCCTTCTATCAAGGGCAGGATTTGAAGTATGGAGTTTTTAGTACCTCTTGATAGTGAATAACGTTTTATCTCAAAGCAGATGCTTAGTAAATTTTGCATGCCTTGTCTGGCACAGTAACCCATGGTATTAAGCATGTGTATGTAGGATCAGTTGAAACCTGAGTCTGTAAGGAGGTAGTAAGACCATAAGAGGCATTTTCAAAGTACTTTGGATAATACCATTTTATTACTTCAAATCTATCTTCTCACTGTTGCCCCTGTCTTGGTTGAATGATAATTGTAAAGAATGGGTCTTAGCAAGTAATTTAGTTTTGAGCTACAAGAAATGAAAAGATACAAAATAGATTTTAGCTGTCCTCCCCATACTAAGCTGTTGCTTCCAAAGGGAAGAGAATGGAAAACAATGTAGCTGGAACGGACTAATACTGGTTCAACTATATTCTAATGGAAGAGATTTTTCTCCAAAAGGTACTACCTGTTTTTTGATACAGTAACTAGACATCTATTTTGGGCTTTTGACGCAAGGGATCTAGCCATGGGCAGCTAAGAGGTTGAGAAGCAGGGCCTGATATATGGGACTTACCTGAACTGTAGCTAAATGGGAATGACCACTGGTTACTGTAGATAGCAGGCTGGCTTTGGAGAGAACCCAGAATAAAAGGTAAATCCCACAGTTTTCAGCAGAACAGATTCTGCTGGAATTCTACAAGGTTCACAGAAAACAGCTCTAGTAGCAACAGCCTCATTTGGCACTAGATTGGTTACTAGTTCTCAAAGGTATAATAATCATACTATTAGCTAATCATACTATTAGCTAGAGATAGGGAGGGGGAAGGAGAAGGCAGAGCTCTATACTGCTTGTGTGATGTGATTTCCAAAATATAAGAAGACCTTAATTTTCAAGGCTGTATTTCTGCTTCTGAGTAGCTGATGTCTGAAATTCCATTATCTACAGATGAGTCTTTGATTCTTTAATATATGATAAAACAGGGATTACATTTATTTTATTTTTGTAGCTGCCCAGAATGTAACATAGGAGATGCTCAACAAATATCTGTTGAACTAAACTTAAACTTCAGAGCCCTCATAAAGGAAAACATGGCCTTAGCTGGTTTGGCTTAGTGATTAGAGTATCAGCCCATGGACTGAAGGGTCCTAGGTTTGATTCCGACCAAGGGCATATACCTCGGTTGCAGGCTCTATCTCCTGCCCTTGTCGGGGCATGTGTGGGAGGCAACCAATCAGTATGTCTCTCTCACATCGATGTTTCTCTCTCCCCCTTCCACTCTCTCTGAAAAAAACAATGGAAAATATATCCTTGGGTGAAGATAAAAAAAGAGAGAGAGAGAGAGAGTGAGAGAAAACATGACTTTCATTCCACATGTAAGCGTAGCTAAACTCATCAGTTTCTTTCTCCCAACCCATGGCAGACAGTATTAATCCTGGCTTATATTTGCTAAACCCAGTCCTTAAAGATTGCTAATTGACCACCAAAATACATTCTTTCCTTCTTTCTTAACATGTGGCTGCCCAGTTAGACTATATTTCCCAGTCTTCTTTGCAGATATGTAGCTAGATGATTGTTATAACCAAACAAATATAAATAGAAGTGATGTGTGTCATTTCTGTTACTGGCTCTTAAGACTTTGGGTATGGCTGCCTCTTCACTCTTATGCCTTCCCATCAGCTACCTTAAATCTATACAGATGACAGTCATTTACTATAAGATGGAAGTACGATGACTTGGAAAGAAACCATGTCCCTGAATAACTCTGAAACAAAGTTGCCCCTCTGTCCTGAAATTTTTACATTGATTCTCATTCTTATAGTAGACGATTCTTCCCATAACTAAAAACAACTGTATCCAGCCCTATAATCCTTCTTTACATAGCATTTCAGTTGGCTACCATTGATAATTTAGAGTTGGCATGAAAGTTAAAATTCATTTACCATCCAAGCACTAAGGGATACTTTATTAAGAGCAGATCCTATTTGGAAAGATTGTGAAGAAGCTGGAGAACAGAAGGCCTTCAGTCTCTGAGAAGAAATGAAAAGGTATTAAGAGACTGGAACAATACAGAGGAACTTTATGTATATAACCTTCCATTAGGCCTGATCTGTGGTTCACAGTATAAGTGGGAAAAATGTGCTCAAAAAAATAGTGGCAGGCAAGTGGCCAGATGGAAAAGAGTGTCATGTAGCATCTGCTCAGGAAGAAAGGATAGATTGGTCTTGCAAAAAGTCACTTTTAAAAGTTCACCTTGTTGCCCAGCCTGGCGTGGCTCAGCTGTTGAACATTGACCTAGGATCCAAGAGATCAGGGTTCGATTCCCGGTCAGGGCACATGCCCGGGTTGCGGGGTAGGCAGCCAATCAATGACTCTCTCATCATTGATGTTTTTATCTTTCTCTCTCTCCCCCTCCTTTCTTCTCTCTGAAATCAATAAAGATATGTTTAAAAATAATAATAAATAAATAAATAAATAAATAAATAAATAAAAGTTCACCTTTTTAATATTTTAACAACTTTGGAAAATAAGAATTGGCACTAGTTCATGCACTGTAGTACCAATTCTACATAAAACCTGTCATGGAAAAGCATGGAAACAAGATAATGGGTTTAAAAGAAATGGGATATACTCTATCTTGTTTAGTCCATTTGTGTTTGGTTTTCACAGTGTTACAGAGTGGATATTATACAGAATGAGAATGATTTATTGGCCGTTTTGTTCTGTGGTAGAGTTTAGCTAAAAAACATGGCTCAAAAGCATATCATTATTTATTCTTACCTGTGAAAATGGAAAGTAGGAAGTGGTAAACATTGTTAGGGCTGGGAACTCCACTGGGAAATGTGGATGCAGAGGAATGTAAATTTCATACTTTGTCCCCACAAATTGTTTCACTATTGGTGGTAATGTTTAATACTAAAAACAGCAATCACAGTCACAGATAATCTTGGCAACTAAAAGTCAACATAAAGATGTGCTATAATTTTGCCATATTTATCATCAACTATTTTGGTATGCTGACAGAACCTAATGAAGATACAAGCCATCAGTCTGAAACAGTTGGTCATCACAACCAGATTCCTTATTTATGTGATGTCTAGCTTCATATATATAACCTCTCCAGTGGCAGTGTTGGCATTCCCATGGCTAGTTATTTCTTTCATAACTCCATTTACCTTGGATTTGAATTTCACTTCCAGTATTATTACTTTTAGTTTCTTTCCTGAACTTTCATCTTTATTGGCCACTTCCTTCTTTCATTATACATTTTTGCTAAATATCACATGGGTTTACACTGGGAAACAGAGCAACAGAAACACGATTTGTTCTCTGCATGTGAACTGATACTCAGTAACCAATCACCCCAAGACTGAAAAAAAATAATAAAATTGGTTGTTGATCATGGTGTACATCTGCTACTTACATAGTAATTTATGTACTGAAGAGCTAAAGTGAAGTTTATACAGTAAATATATCATGTTAAATAAAATTTGAAACGTGCTGTTGGATAATTGGTATTATTTAACTAAATCCTGGTAACTTGAAATCCATGCATTCTAGAACTGTACAAAAAAGACTGTTTTCACTCTTTGTTTTGAATATTGATCATTTTATTATGTATGTGAATATATATATGAAATGGAGGTGTTTTTTAACAGTGAGATGTCAATTATAAGCTCTTGTATGTTTACTATTTTAAAATAAACCTTCTGTGTAAAGTATAAATACTTGGAGACTTCAATAGGTGGCTCTACGTACATTGCCTTAACTAGCACATGCTAGATATCTGTTGAGTGAAAGAACAAATGGCTATATGGCTGTTTTAGGGGTACAAAGGCCAAAGTCTCAAGGGAGAAGTCTGAACTTTGTAGAACCAGAAACTGTTACCAAAAAACACTCAGTTTACCAGAACTTCTGGGATTGATTCATTCTATTCAAAACAGCAAGAAAAAACCCAGGCTGGTCTGGCTCAGGTGGCTAATCATCGTCGATGCACTGAGAAGTTGCACGTTTGATTTCACTCAGGGCACATGCTGAGGTTGCAGGATTGATCCATTTTGGAGGGTGGTGGAGGCATGGCTTGATCCCCTTTGAGAGGGGGTGAAGGAGGCAGCCATCAATGTTTCTCTGTCTCTCCCTTTCCTTCTCTTTCTAAAATCAATAAGAATGGAGGAGAAACAAGATGGTGGCATAGGTAGCAGCTGTACCTGCTACCTCCCACAACCACATCAAAATTACAACTAAAATACAGAACCACTATCTCTCAGAACCTCCTGAAATCTAGTTGAACAGAAGTCCTACAATGAGGGAACTGAAGAAGCATCGAGACAGGTAGGCGGGACGGAGATGTGGAAGGATTGGGGAAGAATCACAGAGCCTTGACTGCAGTCCCACACCTGGTGCCACTGTTTAAACCCTGGAGGGATATCTCAGTGGTGGAGATTTCCCAAAAGAGTGAGGGGTCCCAGCCCCACAGCAGACCCCCCCAGCCCAGGGCTCCAGGGCCAGGAAGAAAAGTCCCCACAACTACAAGCTGTAAAAACCAGCAACTGTCGGGGTGCAGGAGCTGCAGGAGTCCTGGGCAGCGCCTCTAAAAGGGTCTATGCACAGACTCACTCAGATGCGCTCTCTCTGAGCTCCAGCACTGGGAAGCAGCTTTAAAAAAACCTGGGACATTTGGAGAAGAACTAACTTTCCAGAAATAGGGGTGAGAGGTGGAGGGGCAGCTTTCTCCGAGAAAAGAGCTGGCAGAGGCCATTGCTCCTTTGGCAACCCCCCCCACCCCAAGAGCGACAAGCAGGCACCATATTTGAATCCACAGCACCTGACTCAAACCTTTGGCCCCACCCTGGCGATTCCTGGAGACCCCGCCCTTCCCTACCTGCAATCTCATCTAAGCCATTTCTAGTGGATTTTCTGTGCAAGTGGCCTCTCAAGCCTCATGTTTAGGACTTTGCTAAAATGTCTCAAACAAGCAGCAGCATTCCCCCAAACTGCTTGATAAGTGGCCCCAGGCCTGGCACTAGTGGCAGCCTGCATTGGTTCATAGCTTAGCCTCTCCTGGACACCTCCAAGACCAACACAAGTAGCAGCCAACTATAATTTGCTGTGTAGTTCATGTTGGGTGACCCTGGGCAAGGCAATGGAAGAAGCTGACTTTGCATCTCCGGGGAGGCCCAGAGACAGTGCACCTCATGACCAGACTCATCCACGCTGGATTATAAACCTACAACATCCATGAGTGACACACTCAAGGGATGCACTTAGGAACACCAAAGCTCCACTGAAATAAATCCTGCTCCATAGGAGTGTCTCCAACACAGCAGCTCTTTGGCTGTAGTTGCAGCTGGTTCTCACAGCCGATTGGTCTAGGGGTCAATTCCTCCCAGTGATGCCAACAGCAACCAAGGTTCAACTACAACAGGACAGTGCACACAGCCAACACAGGAGAGCACCTAGAAGGCCCAATTCAGGTGACAGGGGAGGCTGAACCACTGCACCCTACAGGACACCTACAGGACACCTGGAGGGTAAAAAAAACACCCAACCAGCAGAGCAAAAAAGAGAAAGCAATCCAGATATAGGAAGATAGTCTAATGAGTCTCTGGAAAAACTTACAGTGGCCCAACATCCGAATTATGGAGTTTCCAGAAGGAGAAGAAAGAGAGCAAGAAATTGAAAACCTATTTGAAAAAATAATGACAGAAAACTTCCCCTACCTGGGGAAAGAAATAGACTTACAAGTCCAAGAAGCACAGAGGGTGCCAAACATGAGAAACCCAAAGAGGCCCATAGCAAGAGACATCATAATTAAAATGCCAAAGGTTAAAGATAAAGAGAGGATCTTAAAAGCAGCAAGAGAAAAGCAATTAGTTACGTACAAAGGAGCACCCATACTACTGTCAGCTGATTTCTCAACAGAAACTTTGCAGGCCAGAAGGGAGTGGCAAGAAATATTCAAAGTGATGAAAAACAAGAACCTACAACCAAGATTACTCTACCCAAAAAAGCTATCATTTAGAATTGAAGGTAAGATAAAGTGCTTCTTAGACAAGGAAAAGCTAAAGAAGTTCATCACCACCAGACTGCCATTACAGGAAATGTTGAAGGGTCTTCTTTAAGAAGCTAATGAACAAAACAATCTGATGAACTAAATAGATCCAGAGACATTGACGCAGGAAACAGAAGACCATATTTCAGAGGGAAGAGGGAAGGGGGGTGGAGGGTGGGAAGAGATTAACTAAAGAAGTTATATACATATATACATAACGCATGGACACAGTCAATAATGGGGTGAAGGCCTGGGGAGGGGGTGGAAGCAAGGTGAAGGGGGTCAATTGGGGTAAAAAATGGACACCTGTAATACTATCAACAATAAAGATAAATTTAAAAAATTAAAAATTAAAAAAAGTAATAAAGATAAATTAAAAAATAAATGAATAAATAAAATCAATAAGAACATACTTTTAGAAAAACGGCAAGAAAGAAATTAACTAAATAAACATTTTGAATTCGCAGGCAGAAATATTATCACAAATTGGACGAAAATTGTAATGGCGGGTTTCTAGTAATACATTCTTTGAAATAAGAACCTCAACCTTATTTTAAGTTGATCATTTGGTGGACTTGAGCCAATGTGAGTTCCAGGGCTTTATCTTCAAAGAGAAAGTGATCTACATTCCCATTGACCAGGGCCCCTTGAGAGACAGTATGCCTAATATTTAAAAACAAATATTCTAGCCCAGCCGGGCGTGGTTCAGTGGTTGAGCATCGACCTAGGATCCAGGCGATGAGGATTCGATTCCCGGTCAGGGCACATGCCCAGGTTTTGGGCTCGATCAATGACTCTCTCATCATTGATGTTTCTATCTCTCTCTCTCCCTCTCCTTTCCTCTCTCTGAAATCAATAAAGATATGTTTTAAAAAACAACAAAAACAAATATTCTAGGGCATCATAGTCTAATGTGGTAGCCACTAGCCATATATAGCTACTGAGTATCTAAAATGTATTCAGTATAAATTGAGATGTGCCATAAGTATAAAAAAACCCACTGCATTTATTTTTTAAATAATATATAATTTTTAAAGTGATCACATGTTGAAATACTATTTGGATATGCTCATTGAATTAAAATATTATTAAAATTTTGGCCTGGCCGGGCATGACTCAGCAGTTGAACGTCTACATAGGATCCAGGCGATCAGGGTTCGATTCCTGGTCAGGCCACATGCCCGGGTAGCAGGCCAAGCAGCTGATCAATGGCGCTCTCATCACTGATGTTTCTATCTCTCTCTCTCCCTCTCCTTTCCTCTCTCTGAAATCAATAAAAATATATTTTAAAAAAATAATAATAAAAAATAAAATAAATAAATAAAATATTATTAAAATTTTAATAAAACAGGTATTGGAAAACTATGGCTCACCACCACTTTTTATATGTTCCACATGCTATGAATATTTTTTACATTTATAAGTGATTGAACAAAATAAAAAAGTATAATATTCCATTACATGTGAAAATTACATGAAGTTAAAATTTCAGTTTCTATAAATAAAATGTATTGTTAAAAAGCCGTGCACATTTGTTTATGTATTGTTGATGGTTGCTTTTGTGCTACAATGACACTGAGTAGTTGTGACAGAGAACATATGGACTGCAAAGCTTATACCAGTCATTCTTAACTGGGATCAATTTTGCTCTATAAAGAGATATTTAGCAGTGTTTTATAAATTTTTTGGTTGTCACAACGGGGTTTTGTATTACTGGCACTTAGTGGGTGGAAGCCAGGGATGCTGATAAACATTCTATACAGCATCAGAAAGTTCACCACGATAATGAATTATCTGACCCAAAATGTCAATACTGCTGAGGTTGAGAAACCCTGGCCTAACCTATTCACTCTGTTTCTTTAGTTTTCCAACCCCTGATCTACAGACAAATCATTCAAGTGGCAATAAAGGCATTGTACTAATTTGCTGACTAATGAGTGTATGTTAGAGAATTATCTCTCATTTTTTATACCCAATATTGTATCTCATAAAAGTGAGAAAAAGTAGCTCAGATAAGTAGTCATTTTTTTGCAAAGTATCTGTTTTAAAACTTGAGCAAAATATTTTCTCATTTTACCTAGTTATATCTGAATAATCACAACCCCATAGAAAGGTCAAGAATCGCCAGGACGCAACATCTTTGGGCAGTATGGGCAGACTTTTCCTTTGTCAACCCTTCTAATATAGTTGAGATTAGCCTATTTGGGAATGGAGAATAGGTGGCACTAATGAAATTGAAAGGGAAGAGTAGAGAATCTATGATAGTGAAGGCCCAATAATTGGGAAAAGTGAAGGGCCTGATGAAGGTGCAAATTGTAGCTACTGCTGAAAAGGCTTCTCTGTTGGAGAGTGAAGCTGCTCCAGTAGTGGTGGAGTTGGTGTGAAGATAATAGCAGCTGTGGTGGTTGTTGCTTGTTTTTATGATCGCCAAGGCCCTTTAAATAGAGGTTGGCAGTGATATAAAAGAAAGGTTGTCCAAAGGAAGCATGTTAACTATGAGTGTGTAACTCCTATACCTAAAAGGCAATCACAGAATCATCTGGTACTTTTGGGGGACTGAGGAGTGCCCTGATGACCTGCTAGGGTATTAGCCACTATAGACACTATTCAAACAAAGTAATCTTTGTGTTTACATAGTATGGCTGGGGAAAGGGCTTAAAATACACTAGTTTGGCTGAGATAGAAATGCTGACAGCTCTAAGTAGATCAACCAAACAGAAAATCAATAAAGAATTATCAACCTTAAATGAGACACTAGACCAAATGAACATAATTGACATTTACAGTCTTTTATCCCAGAATACCAGATTATACATTCTCCAGTGTACATGGAACATTCTCAAGGATAGACCATATTTTGGGTCCCAGAACTAGCATCAACAAATTCAAGAAGATTGAAATTATACCAAGCGTATTCTCTAACCATGATGCATTGAAATTAGAAATCAACTGCAATTGTCCTACATTGCTGGAGAGCCTCTCCCCTTGCCCAGAGGACTTTCTACACCCTAAGACTTGTTAATAGACTGCTAACAACCAGCCACCCCACCCAGTGGAGCTTCTACAGCCTGAGGCTCATTAAGAGAATCAGATTAATCAGTCTGCAGGCAGAGGCAGACCTCCAGGTGCTTTGAGCCTTTGACTGATCTGCCTCGGGATCTGGGCCTTAGAAAAATAGACTTTGGTGTGCATCTTGGTCCTGTACAAATACACAGCCCCAGCAGAGGAGACCTCAAGCCAAAGGTGGTAGATGGCCCCAAACAGGGTACTCAGGGCCAGTCACAAACTGTGTCTGACATTAGCCTTTACCAGAGACGCTCCAAAAACGCTGAGTCCTACCAGATCTACCTAACACTTAAAAACAAACCTAAAAAGTAGCCAGAATGGAGAGACCAAAAAACACACCCCAAAGGAAAAAGCAAAAGTCTCCAGAAAAAGAGCCAAATGAAATGGAGATGAGCAATCTCTCAGATATAGAGTTCAGAATACAGATTGTAAGGATGCTCAAAAGCATGAAAAAAGATATGGAAACTATGAAAAATGACCAGTCATAAATGAAGAATGAAAGGAATAAACACAAGATTAGAGGAAGCTGAGGATCAGAACAGTGAATTAAAAGCCGGTAAGAAAAATAGCTCAGAGACCCAAAAACAATAAACAATTAAAAAACAGGACAGTCTAAGGGAGCTGTGGGACAGCATGAAATGTAACAATATTCATGTTATAGGAGTGCCAGAGGAGGTCAAAAGTAAGTAGGGGTTAGAGAACTTGTTTGATGAAATAATGGCAGAAAACTTCCGTAACGTGGAGAAGGAAAAAGTAACACAAGTTCAGAAGGCACAGAGTCCCAAGCAAGAATCCAAATAGGCCCACGCCCAGACACATCATAATTAAAATGCCAAAAATCCAAGAAAAAAGAGAGAATCTTAAAAGAAGCTAGAGAAAAATAATCTGTTACCTACAAAGCAGCTCCCATAAGGTTATCATCTGACTTCTCATCAGAAACTCTACAGGCCAGAAGGGAATGGCATGAAGTATTCAAGGTAATGCAAAATAAGAATCTGAAACTAAGACTACTCTATCCAGCAAGATTATCAGTCAAGATATATGGTAAAATAAAGAGCTTCCCAAACAAAAAAAAAGGCTAAAAGACTTTATCACCACAAAACCAGCATTATAGAAAATGTTTAAGGGATTGCTATAATTAGAAGTAGAAATAAAGACAATGAGAAACATAGGCATAAAGAAACAAAGGCAGTAGATGAGTATCTTTCAATCATTATCTTAAATGTAAATGGATTAAATTCCCCAATAAAAAGACATAGGATGGATGAATGGATAAGAAAATATGACCCAAATATATGCTGTCTATAAGAGACCCACCTCAGAACAAAAGACTCACACAGGATGAGAGTGAAGGGATGGAAAAAATTTTTCCATACAAATGAAAATGAAAAAAAAGCTGCAGCAACAATACTCATATGGGACAAAATAGACTTCAAAATGAAGACCATAAAGAGAAACTAGAAAGGTCATTACATAATACTAAAGGGATCAATCCAAAAAAAGGAAGTAACCCTGATAAACATATATGCACCCAATATAGGAGCACCTAAATTGATAAAACTTCTAGAGAACTTTAAAGGAGAGACTGAAAGCAATACACTCACACTAGGGGACTTTAACAACCCATTGACTTCACTGGATAGGTCTTCCAGACCAAAAAATCAACAAGGAGTCACTGACCCTAAAAGACCCACTAAATCAGATGGATTTAATTGACATTTACAGAACATTCTACCCAAGGGATGCAGAATATATATTCTTCTCAAATGCACATGGGACATTCTCAAAGACAGACCACATGTTAGGACACAAAACAAGTCTCTACAACTTCAAGACTGAAATCATATCAAGCATCTTCTCGGATCACAATGTCAGGAAATTAAAAATCAACTACAATAAAAACACTAAAAGACATTTAAACACATGGAGGTTGAAAAGCATGTTTTTAAACAATGAATGGGTTAACCAAAGAGATCAAGAAAGAAATAAAAAACTTCCTAGAAACAAATGAAAATGAACACACAGCTCCAAATCCATGGAACACAATGAAAGCAGTCCTGAGAGGGAAGTTCATAGCACTACAAGCTTACCTCAAAAAACAAGAAAAACTTCTAACAGACTCACTAACCCTACAACTTAAAAAACTTAGAAAGAGAACAGCAAGAGAAGCCCAGAGTAGTAAAAGGAAGGAAATAATAAAGATCAGAGCAGAAATAATTGACATAGAGACTAAAAAACAATACAAAAGATCAATGAAACCAAGAGCTGGTTCTTTGAAAAGGTAAACACCATTGATGCACCTTTAGCCAGACTCAACAAGAAACAGAGAGGACCCAAATAAACAAAAACAGAAATGAAACAGGTGAAATTACAACTGACTCAACAGAAATACAGAAGATTATAAGAAAATACTGTGAACAATGTTATACCACCATGCTGGACAACCTGGGTGAAATGAATTCCTAGAAAAATACAACCTTCGGAAACTCAGGAAGAGTCAGAAAGTCTAAACAAGCTGATAACTGCTGATGAAGTTGAAGCAGTAATCAAAGGTCTCCCAGCACACAAAAGCCCTGGCATTGAAAGTTTCACAGGGAAGTTTTACGAAACATTCAAAGAAGAATTAACACCTATCCTCCCCAAACTATTTCAAAAAATCCAAGAGGAAGGAAGATGTACAAACTCTTTTCAAGAGGTCAGCATTAGCCTAATTCCAAAACCAGATAAAGACACTACAAAGAAAGAGAAATACAGGCCAATATCCCTGATGAACATAGATGCTAAAATCCTCAACAAAATATTAGCAAATCAGACCCAGCAATATATTAGAAAGATCTTACACCATGATTAAATAGGATTTATTCCAAGGATACAAGGCTGATTCAATATTCACGAATCAACAAACGTGATACATCACATAAAAAAACTGAAAGACAAAAATCACATGATTATATCAATAGATGCAGAAAAAGCATTCAATAAAATCCAAGCCAGGTTTTTGATAAAAACTCTCAGCAAAGTGAGACTAGAGAGATCTTACCTCCACATAAAAATAAAGGCCATATATGACAAACCTACAGCCAACATCATACTCAATGGACAAGAATTAAAACCATTTCCCCTAAGAACAGGAACAAGACAGGGGTGTCCACTTTCACCACTCTTATTCAACACAGCACTGGAAGTCCAAGCCACAGTGATCAGAAAACATAAAAGGCATCCATATTGGAGAGGAAACAGAACTATCATTATTGGCAGATGACATGATATTGTACATAGAGAATCCTAAAGACTCCACCAAAAAATTACTAGATTTAATAAATGAATTCAGCAAGGTAGAAGGGTACAAAATTAACACCCAGAAATCAATGGCATTTTTATACACCAATAAACTCTCAGAAACAGAAACTAAAAAAACAATTCCATTTTCTCCCCAAGTTCACTTGAAAGAAAGAATATAAGTTATCATGGGCTAAAACAGAAACTGTCTGCTTAGCCACACTGCTTAATGATTGTACTGTTTGTTGTTATAGAAAAATACAAATATAAGTGAATTTTACTGTTAAAAAAAAACAAACAAAAAAACAATCCCATTTACCATTGCAACTGAAAAAATAAGATGCCTAGGAATAAACTTAACCAAAGATGTAAAAGACCTTTACTCAGAAAACTACAGGACACTGAAAAAAGACATAGAAGATATAAACAAATGGAAAAATATACCATTTTCATGGATTTGAAGAATTAACATCATTAAAATGTCCATACTACCCAAAGCAATCTGTAAATTCAATGGAATCCCTATTCAAATACCAAGAGCATATTTCACAGATTTAGAACAAACACTTCAAAAATTTATACAGAACCAGAAAAACACCCCAAATAGCCAAAAGAAACTTGAGAAAGAAGAACAAAGTTGGAGGGATCACAATACCAGAAATCAAGTTATACTACAAAGCCACTGTAATCAAAACAGCCTGATACTGGCACAAGAACAGACATATAGATCAGCAGAACAGAACAGAGAACTCAGAAACTGGCCAACTTCATTATGGTCAATTAATATTTGACAAAGGAGGCAAGAACATACAATGGAGTAAAAATAGTCTCCTCTATAAATGGTGTTGGGAAAATTGGACAGGTACATGCAAAAAAATGAAACTGGACCACCAACTTACACAATACACAAAAGTAAACTCAAAATGGATAAAAGGCTTAAATGTAAGACATCAAACCATAAAAATCCTAGAGGAAAACAGGCAGCAAACTCTCAGACATCTCTCTTAGCAATATTTTTGCTGATACCTCTCCTAAGGCAAGAGAAACTAAGGAGAAAATAAACAAATGGGTCTACATCAAAATAAAAAGTTTCTGCACAGCAAAAGAAACCATCAACAAAATGAAAAGGGAGCCCACTTTATGGGAGAACGTATTTGCCAACAACACATCTGATAAAGGATTAATATACAAAATATATAAGGAACTCATACAACTTTACAAATGGAAGACAAACAATCCAATTTAAAAATAGACAAAGGACATAAATAGACACTTCTCCAAAGAAGACATACAGATGGCTAAGAGACATGAAAAAATGCTCAACATCGCTCATCTTCAGAGACACAAATTAAAACCACAATCAGGTATCACTTCACACCTGTCAGAATGGCTACCATCAACAAATCAACGAACTACAAGTGCTGACGAGGGTGTGGAGAAAAGGGTACCCTAGTACACTGCTGGTGGGAATGCAGACTGGTGCAGCCACCATGGAAAGCAGTATGGAGTTTCCTGAAGAGATTAAAAATTGACCTGCCATTTGACCCAGTGATCCCACTTCTAGGAATATATCCTAAGAAACCCAAAACATCCATCACAAAGAATTTATACACCCCTATGTTCATAGCAGTGCAATGTATAATAGCTAAAATCTGGAAACAGCCCAAGTGCCCATCAATAGATGAGTGGGTAAAAAAGTTGTGGCACATTTACACCATGGAATACTATGCAGCTATAAAAAAGGATCTTTTATCCTTTGGGACAGCATGCAGGGAACTAGAAAGTATTATGCTAAGTGAAATAAGCCAGTCAGAGAAAGACAAGTACCACATGATCTCGCTTATATGTGGAATAAACAAAATAAACTGATGAACAAAATGGATCCAGATACATAGAAGCATGGAACCAACTGAGGGATCTCAAAGGGAGGGGGGGAGAAGGGGTGGGTGGGGAGATATCAAAGAACTTATATGTTTATAAGCATAACCCATGGACACAGACACTGGTCTGGGGAAGGGATCAATGGGGGTAAAAAGGGGACATCTGTAATATTTTCTATAATATTCAAATAAGCAACCAAAAAAAAACCCCAAAAAAATGAAACCCCAAAATAAGCTTAAAATGACAAAACTGGAAGTCCTCCCAGTGCTGAGCACAGGGAAGCTGCCAAGAGTCACAGGCATAGGGGACAATGAATAACTTAAGAACTCTTTTGGAACTTCTCCTTCCACTTTCCTCATTGGGTTTATCTGTCCCACAGGTATATTCCCTTGCAGGGAAATGTAAATGAGTACTAATGGGAACCTAGGGCCCATTCCCTTTCAGAAGCAACACACCAGGATATGCATCGGCCAAGTTTGTCACATCACATCCTACTCATTTGTAGTAACAAGATAAAATTGTAACATGTAATGCACGAGTTCTTCAGGCTTAAGTACTAAAAGCGTATGTACAGCTTAAGGCTTTCTTCCAAAGGCAATACTTGCCAATATAATTGCCAACGAAGGAATAGACACTCCTGCCTATTAAGACGGCAGAGTCATATGCTTATGAAGTCACAAACCTAACATTTGGGTATTTAATCACCCAGAATTCTAGGAACACCAATGACCACTGCACTTACTAAGGAATTGGGGCTGTTTACTTCTTCAATTACAGTGATTTCTTTCCTGAATACATCCTACTTGCCACAAACTTACAAATAGTTTTTCATGCTCAAGTCCCATCCTGCCCTTTCCTCAAAATGTTTTTGTTCCTCAGTTTATTGGGTTTGTGCTTCTCAGTATTCCTGACCAAAGCAAATGAAATTGGAAATGAGACCACAAATCACCCATACTGGGTGATTCTAGTAGTAAAAAAAAAAATGAAATAACTAGTGTAGTTAATAGACAATGAGGCAGAACTTGTCACATAAAAATACAAAGTTTTCAAACAGTACATTTTATTTGACATTAGAAAACATACTCCCCAATTTGTCTCAGTTGTGATATGTGATGGCTTTTAGATTGCTTTTTGATGTCACTCATGCTGACCAAGATTTGTCAATCTTCAAAAAATTCAAGGCAAAGATTCTGCATTTCACATGAGTTCACAAGTCAAAGTGTTTCTTCTTCCATTTAGTGAAGTATTTTGGCATATATTCCCTTTGAGGTAGAAGGGTAGAGATAAAGCCATCTCTTATAAAAGCAGATTTGTTCATTACTTCATTTATGCCACAAAAATCAGCTGATGGTAACGTGTTCTTATTCAGGAGTGGCAATCTTAGGATGCCAGAAACTGCGAAAGGAAGGCTTGTAATTACTTTCTTCTTTGCACTTTCCAATACAGACTCACCCCTACCTAAAGAACGGAGTGTTACTGAGTCCAGCTGACACCACATATTAAAAGCTAAACATTACAGATGTATCTGATGTCAAAATTAAAATGTACAAAGAGAAAACCAGAAAAATCACCCCACATCCTCTTCAAATGTGCTCCCTCCACCAACTATCCTTTCACATTTATCTCTTTCCTTCTCCATTTATTTACGCATGTTATTGTTGGCTTGCCATGTAAACTAAAATATACATGTTTTGAAAGTAAACAATAAAGTCCTCTTCCTTTACAGTGAATTTTCTCTATCTTTAAGACTACCTTATGATGGAGGCCAAGTTGATTTAATTAACATATCACATAATTATCTAACCCAAGGCTTGGTTAATATCATTCAGCCAAAAAGTGCTTCTAAAAAACTTATAGAAATGAATGAGGACAAAAAACTTTATCCTCATCTCAACAATGACCAGTTATTTTAATTCCATTAAATTTTAAAAAAGCAATACCCAAGTTATTCCTGGAGGTACTAATACCTCAAGACCAATCCAAAACAAAGCCAGGCTGCCCTTAGAAATAGGTTTGACCTTTTCTTTCACTCTTCCTCCTATCCCACCCTCTGTGAGTGATTTAAAAATAGAAAAGGTCAAAACCCAGTTGGGCCTAGATTTAGAAGTTTGGATTTTAACTTTTTGTTTGTTTGGTGTTTTTCGCTCCAATTTTTGCCAATTACTTCTAGTTTTTATTATTCTTAAAATTTAAGCATGGTAAAAATTGTTAAGCCATTTTCATTTTTTCATTCAATGACAGTACTGTACCACAATAAGTCCTTTTGTGACCAAGTTTGATGCTGAGAGGCAATTTCTAAGGTTTAAGTAGAAAGTTTGTTGTTAAAGAGATATCATGTCTCCATCTCCAATCTTGCTATCTGGGGATTGTTCTTCAGAGATCTACTTAGGCAGTGTGTATTTGTCAGAATGTAAAGAATAAAGAATTGAAAATAGACAAAACTGGTGAATGTTTCAAAACCAATTGTGGTTTGAGTATGGGTGGTTCCCCAAGGATGGTACCATTGAGACTGGGGTTTGGGAATTAGTTGTCATCCCTCCTTCTGCCCAACAATGGCCACAGCCATTTCTCATGAGCGATGGGCTAGGAAAAATGGTCTATTATAAGAAAGGCTCCTGTAATTTAAGGAGCAAGCTCAGTGAAAAACCCTGCTTATTGTAGTGGCCAGAATGACAGAAGAAATATGGAGTAGGAATTAAACCACACAATGTTATCCAGGGGCTAAAAACCCCTAACAAGAAAACAACTCTAAAGGAAAGTTTTAAAATTTCTCTGGGAAAGCATTCATTTTTCATCTCTTGGGCCAAGTGAGAACCCAGCAAAACCTTATATATAATAGGTACTCAATTATACTTGTAGAATGAATTAATAAATGAAAAAAAAAAGTGAAGGAACAGTAAACTCTTCCATATTCTAGCCTCCAAGCCAGTTAAAAAAAAATTGTATTTCAGTTAAGACCCTTTTTTATTCCTTGCCTAGAAATTAGCACATTGCCTTGAAATAGACACTTCTGTTTAATGACCAGTTTCATTCTTGTTTTTTTATTGCATCTCCAAGACAAAATGCCTTTGCAACAGATCTATTTCTTTTAGCATCACCTTCTCCAATGTTTGTATTAATGAATAAATAAAAAGCTCTCATTCCTCCTCTATAAAACACGTCAAAGAGAAGGTGATCTATTTAACCATTCCCTCTGTGTCTTAATATCACAGCTGGTCAATTAATTTTTTTCATCTAATGAAAGACCTGCAATGATAAAATTTGTTCTTGTGTTTCAACCATAAGCTACTGAGATTAAAGTGCACTTTGTTGTTTTGAATCTCTTAATTCTCCTTAGTACTTAAGGACAGTACTTTATTCGGAGTGAATAAATGTTTACAAAATATAGAAAAAAAAGTTCTTATTGCTCAACTGGCTTCCTGACTCTAAGCCAGGCCAATGAGCAAATAACTTTACCAGTTGTTTCATCTTAATTCTCATCATAAACTGCATAATAATAATTAAAGCAGAATCTTAATCAATTAAGGACAAATCCTGAGCCCTTTTATCAGTCTTCTGGCTTCAATTTAGGTCAATGAGCAAGTGATATTGGGACTTTTTAGAATTAGGGAAAATGTCATTTTATATTAAAAGAACCATGACTTTTTCCCCCTTTTGTTTTTATCTCCAAAGCAAGTCGATGGGTTTTCTGAACCATACCTACTCGACTAATTAAATGAGCATAGTACTTCCCAGAAAACAGGCACTCCGATATTTACTCAAAAATCAAAGATGTTTTCATATCTTCAGCTATGATCTGTGACTGATATAAAGATCTTTACACTAGGCCCATTTCACTGCTCTTATGCTCAGGACCTAGAATTATTTATTCCATATAAAATATGCCATGTTTGTCAAGTAAATCCAAAAGCAATGCTGAGCCATTTATTTTTACTCTTTAAATGTCTCTAGCCAGGCCAAGGTGAAGCTAATTCACCTCCATCTTCAGCATTAAGAATTTAAAAATCTAACGGAAAACCGGAACACCTTGTTTTTTTAAAAAATTTTCCCATCTCTTCACTTAGGCCAGGGAGCAAGTAGCTTTTTGGTCTAGATGGTATCTTTACACCTAAGCTCAGCATTTAGCATACTGCTTTGCACAATTCTATTTTCCCCATGTTTTCATCATTACATAAGCCTGGCAGTAGTTAAGTACCTTTTAGTGTAGATCTCACATCTATTACATCATTTCCTCCTATAAGCATCCAATAATGATAAAATCATTTTTGTGCAGTTTTGAGCCTCATAGAAAGTAATCAGTCATTCACTAAGGCAACAGTTAATTCCTTTTATCTATATAGAACACAAAGATTTCTAAATTTATGCAGATCTCTGTTGCAGGTTCAATAATAAGGGTAATTAATTTTTGTATCACTAGTTGCTTTCTGGGGATATGAGAGAGTAAATCATCAATATTCATACAGCAGATATTGCTTACATTGTATGGCAGTTTAACATTTACAAACACAATAAAGATGTTTTATTTTCAGATCCTTGATGCCTAGCAAAGACTGGCACATAGTAGACATTATCCAGCCTTGAATTCATCATAAATTTAATCTTTTACATATTATAGTCAGAGTGTTCAATAGTTAACAATACTTCAAGTTTTTATAGTACTTGGCACCAAATGAGAAAATCAAGTTACATTTATATGGTGCTTTAGAGTTCACAAAATGCTAACATATTTATTGCCTTATTCTCAACTGTAGGCACACTAAATGTGTGTATCTCTTTAGTACCTGTACCAGTTAGTTCGCACAGTAGGAACTGATACTAGTTCATTAAATAAGTAATCAAACGCTCAGTTTGTATAATTATTTATACGACCTCTCTCATAGTGGGTCAAGCATATAATCAGAATTTTACAGACAATGCTTAACTCACAGAAAGTTTTATTCACACAGAAAACGTCTTATGTCATATTTATACAACACTTTATAGTTTAGAAAGCTCAATCTCATTCATTATATTTTCTTGTTATCTGGGAAAATATACTGGTAATAACTTGTTATCACCAGTAAAGTCTTGACTGATTAAAATAAGCAATATCTAATTCTTTACATCTAAATAATGCAGAATATAAACCTCCTTCTTATTACTTGGGAGCATTATCTTAGATTTCACAGAACCCAAAACAATAGCTGGAAATATTCATTCATTCATTCATTCATAAACATTTAGCCCATTGGTATTTAGTGCTTTAGTTTACAAACCACTTTAAAATGCACTTATCTGAAATTTTAAATTCTCTATTGAGAATGCTTTTTCCTGTTATCCGTAGTGCCTAGCATGTTATCTAGTATATTGGAAGTCATTGCAATAGCTTAATCCCTTGTGTTTGCTGTATATTTTATAGTTTAAAGTAGTTTCCATGTGTTTTCTTTTCTGCTACCTGGAATACTGCATTTTTATTCAAAATCACCAAAGCAGCAGAAACACGATGGCTACAAATAAATTTTCATTTATCAATTATTTAATTCCTAATATCTGCATAGTATTATGTAATTTGGACAAAGCACTTCATTCATGCTTCTTCTAATCTTTGTATCCACTGTGCTTAGACAGTAGAATGTATATACTTTGTAATCAATATTCGTTCATCAACTCTTAAACTTGTGTTTAAGCACTTTCATAGTTTAAAAACATATTCACATTTTTTATTCAGGTCACCTGGATATGATCATAAATAATCATTGAGTCCTTTGTGCCTAGCACAGAGACAGGCCCACACAAGGAAATTAATATTATTTAACATTTACAACAGGAATAACTATGGCCCACAGACCAAATACACTTGGTTAAAGAGTTAAGAATAGCTTTTCCATTTTAAAGGATTGAGGGGAGAGAATGTAGACCATAAAGCCTGCAAAGACTAAAATATTTGCCATCTCACCCTTCGGAGAAAGGGTGTGAGGACTCCTGATGTATATAATGATTCACAACTGACTGTACTTATAAATATTAGCTATGCATGACTGCCAATACACTATTAATGAGAACACCTTGCTTTCATATATATTCTCAATCATTTAAATTCTTTCGTTATGGTAAGGTGGGGGAGACAAGGAAAGTTTAAATCTGCTAAATACTTCCAAGTTCTGTCACCTTTAAGCCTAGAGGTTGGTATTAAACCCCAGGGCAGGGCTGGTGCAGTTTACCAAATTATTAGGCCACTACTATGAGCAGGGAGTTCAGGGTGTCTCCTTAGAGCCTCATTCTGTTCCAGGCTTACTTGTTCTTTTTTGTAACCATCACTAGGATTCCCAAACCCCAGGAATTCTGCTCACTCAAGCTCAAAGAAGTCAGGTGTTGCTGGCTGGTACTTCTCAGCAGGCTGGCACATCTGTGTACTTTTTATCTAATTGTTCTCATTGGTCTGGAGCATCTCTTCACATTTTCTTTAGATAGCCTGGCACTTTTCTCCCCCATAAGCCTAGAGCCTCTTACGAAAAGGGAGGACTAAAATACAATTTCACCCATTTGTCTCTCTCAAACAGAGTGGAGGTGAAAAGAAATGAAGTTTTTAAAAAATACCTAAAACTTAATGACTCAAAACTCTGATAAAAACTGCCTTAGACTGGCCCAGGCATAATATTGCCAATCTCAAGATATCTCTTCAAGGTAGTAACATCATCAAAAAGGACATCTCAAAGTAAGTGGGCTTAAATGGAGATTTGAAAACTGGAAAGGGAGAACTAAACATGTCCAACAGTAGGGAAGATAGCAGTAGAATAGAAATGAGGTTTAGGGTTCTCATATTGGGATTTCTTCCGGTCTTGGGGTTTCCAGTCTTCTGAGATTCTGTGTCATGGGACTCCAGTTTCCCACCTAATTTAGTCTTAATATATCTGTCTCTCTTGGGCCTTTGAGTCCATGTAGAGACACTTGACTCCTGGGTTTTTATGTGCATGTAGGGATTCCTTATCTTCGGTTCTTAGGTCTTCAAGCTCAGGCTTTTTATCTCAGGTCTTAGGCCTTGTGTCTCAGGTCTCAGGCCTTCCATGTGTCCCCACTCAGGTCTTCATCCTCTCATCCTGAGTCTTCAGCCTTCTGTCTAACTCAAGACATGAGACTTCCATCCAACTTAGTCAGGTCTTCTGTCCAACAAGGGCCACTTTCTGTATGTACATCATGGTTCTATCTTCTGTGTTGGGACTTCTACCCACTATGGGCCTTCTACCTTTTGTCCATCTTAAGTCTTTGGACCCTTGGGCCTTCTTTTAGTTTTGGATTATTTCACAGGATGGCCTGGCATAAGGAACAGCTCTTCAATGCTTCTTTTGATAGCAGACACTCTGCACCTATTGGGAAGGGGTTAGGAAGCCCCTTTGTCGCAAACACAAACATGCACACAATGGGTGTACACACATGTACAAAAAATACACAAGGAGAGAAGATTTCAGGAAATCAAAGGGGGGAGACACAGACTCATGAAGAGATTGAACTACCCAAAGGTGGGTGGAAGAAAAGCAAAAGAAACAAAGAAAACAGAGAGAGGAAAGTTTAAACGGAAAGACACAAAGAACAAAGAGACACTGAGGCACACAGAGCAGGAAAAAGGAGAGAAAATGGCCCAAGAGAAGCAGAAAGGACACGTAGAAAAGAGATATCCAAGATGAAGAGTAGAAACAGCAGAAGGGAGGCCAGAATCAGAAAAAAGTAAAATGTCAAACTAACAAAATGGGAGAGGGTAATGAGTAAGCAGAGTTCGAAAGAGAAAAAAAGAGATAGACAAGACAAAGAATGAGCAAAAGCATGTGACTCAGAGACACAATGGGAAGAACAGTGAAAGAAGAGTCAGATCTAGAACAAAGACAATTAGTAACAAAGGGAAAAAATGAGAGACATCTAAGACAAGGCACAAATGACTCTTATGAACAAACAAAAAAACGAAACAAAGATACACAGATAAGATGCAAGATGATCATGGAATTGGGTAAAACACACTTTAGCGAACAAAGACATTCAAGGAAGAAATAGACAAGCAAAGAAATACACACTTATGAGTGAAAGAGGTAAGCCAAGGCAAACATTTAGAAGTAGAAGAGACAAGATACACTGAGGGGCACAATAGCCATGAGAAGCATCACAAAGAGAACAAAAGAAAACCAAAAGGAACATTAATAACTACAATAATCTATTATTAGTAACAATGTTACTTATGTCACTATCAATAATTATGATAACCGCCACCAACACAAATGCTCTTCTACTTAGACTTTTTTTACCTTAGAAATTCCTTACATAGACCCAAAACATGCCAACTTTGCCAGCCACTAGACGGTAGTAGTGGTCACTCGTGTTGGTCCAATAAACTTATGAAACTTCTTGGGTAATCTTTAATTTACCCTGTGCCTGGCACTGTACTAGCACTTTACATACATTATTTCACTTAACCTTCATAAACAGACAAGCATAATCAGACACTCTAAATTACCAAAGGCCATACACCTAATGAGTGGCAGAGGATTTAAATATAGAATGTGTGCCTCTTTAACATTCTACTGCAACTGTTTATAAGAATTTCCAAGGTGCCACAGAGGAGTAAATATTATTATAAAGGGCTGTTAGAGAGCTCCTAGTCAATGCCCTCATTTTTTATTTTCACCTTTCCCTATCCCTTTAGAAAACTAACTTGATTTTCACACAGTTCACATTATAACACCGGTTTTTCCTTTAGCACTAAATGCAGATAGATTCTCTCACAAGAGGAGATAAGAAAAAGGGTACCCTTTCGGCAAAAAAACCAAAAACTTCTTTTTAAAGTTTCTATGTTTAGACCTCTAAGAGTGGCAAAGAATTTATGCAGTGAAGATAAAGAACAGATAAGGTGAGACTAACCTTGACACAACTGGTATAGACTAATTAATCCTTAAATTGCTTCAGTGAACCCAGTTGGTTATACAGGCATAATTTACCTTGTTTTATTGCACTTGACTTTACTGTGCTTCACAGATCTTGCATTTCTTACAAAATGAAAGCAACATCCTCTACTAGCAAAAAGCTTACAACTCACTATACTGCTTTATTGTGGTGGTCTGAAACCAAGTTGCAGTACATCTGAGGTATGCCTTTACAGGTTAGTGTTCATCCTCCCATCTCACATTCAGGCCCCTCTTCTCTATATTACACCACGATACCCCATCCCACAAAAATCTCCAACAAACAGCTATTAGTAGCTCTAAACCAGTCCTCACATGATTACAACACCAACAACTTACTTCATTCTGCTATTCTAAAATGCTAGAGTGCCAAGCATGTTGATCTTCCTCTGGGGTCTTCAAATTTCTTGCTCTTTGCATTGCTTTTGAGAAAGATTAATGATTTGGTAGATATAAAGGGAACAATCAGGAGCTACAAAAAAGAAAAAAAAGGAGGGAATCTATATAAATGCCATAAAGAAGTATTAACTGAGTACTCACTAGAGTTATGGGAAGATTCAAATTAATGAGTTATAGAAACTATCTCTACAGAGCTTAGAAATGTATAAAGTTTAGGTCCTTAGAGGTAAAACTAATACAACTTCCTCACTGAACAGAATGGGAAACTATGGGATAAACAGGAAAATGTCTTGTCTAATAATATTCGATGAGCCACTGGAAACACCAACATTACTTGAATGCTAATCTGTACAAAGCCTTTATAATCAGGACTTACTACACTTCAACCCATCTCCCAACCTAAAGCCACCTAATCAGCCTCTCTCATCACTGACCTACAGTGTGCAGGGCTCTGGTTCTTTAGATCTGCCTGACAATAGATAACTTTGTGCAATTTCTGGTCAGGTTCCTATTTCTAGTTGTGAGGCTTCCATCAATCATCAAGCACGGCATAAAAAGATACAACTCTTATTTATCTTCTGAAACAGCATGTTTTGTGTTTTATTTCATGGACATTCCAAGGCATCCTAAAGTATGTAAATGATTTGTAAAATTCTCCAATAGGGCCTCAGGGGAGACTCTGAGGACTAAAGGGTCCAGAATGATGATCTGCCCATGATCAATATTGCAGATGTGGCAGCTGTTGTCCATGTTCTCTTAAAAGAACAATTTAGCTGTAGGCTTCTACAACGTACTACTGTTATAGTCCCACTCTAAACACCCTAACTCAGGCAGCCTGCTACTCTCTTCACATCACCATTTTGACCCATCTCACACACAGTTGCTTCCCAGGTGAGTTGGGAAGCTGTTTTTACCAAATCAGACACAGTCAATAATGATCAGAACAATCTCACTGGAAAGCTAAATGCAATGTATACTGAAAAATTAAAGACAGTGTCCTTATTGTGCTTTAGGGACAGCTTACCCACCACCTCTGATGTACGGAGAACGTCTTGAGACTTCACCTTCTTATCTGGGCCCAGGAAAGAATCTTGGTAGAAAGAACCTCCTGGCCTAGGGTTGTTGCCCAGTGGTAGTGAGCTTTTCCCCTGGAGGATCCTCATGCCCCATCTCCACCTAGGGATCGTCAAAGGGAATAGGTCACTAACACTGAAAAGCAACAAGCCTTTCTTCTGAGGAAGATCTGGAGAAGAGATGAAAGAAAAACAAATTAACAAATTACTGAAATGCAGTATACTGGGAAAGTCTGTCTCAAAGAGCAATTAGCTATTAGATTAAGTGATGTCTACCCTTTTTAGTATGGATTGAGGGGTGGAGATTGAGAACTGTGGAGAGCTCTATATTCTAGCTACCAGCCTAGAGAAAAGCAGAGTCTTCTGCTCATTCCAGCTCCATTCCTTGAATTTCCCCTCATCTCAAAGAGAAATTTAGAGGTGAATTATTACCAAATCCCATACTGTGCTTTATTCTCCACTCTACTAATGAGCAATCTTCTATAGTGTGGATTATTAATGTTCGGGCGTTCTCACCATAAAATAAAGTGAGGGGTCAAAAAGTCAAGAGGTTGAAAATAACAGAAGGAAAAGATAAATTTTCTCAAACAAAAGACCTATCAAGCTACTTAGAAAAGATCTAATATTGTCTCACCCTATGAGTTCTATAAGAACTCTTCATACTGCCTCAAGCTTCTTTTATAAAACACTGTTTTAATAACTGAGCAATCTACTTCAATGTGTCTCTCTCTCTCTCACCTAGTTCTGTAGCATTCTTCTCTTTTAATTCATATGTTAAGTAGTCAGATGCTGGAGCACTGCCAAGGTAAACAATTGTTTTCTATTCAATCCACATGGTACATTTCACCTTCCATAGATTAGACACTACCAAAGTCCCAAGATATTCAGAGAAATCAAGAATCTTTACAGTGATATAAAACCTCAGTTATTATGACAGCTAAGCAAGTCTACATAAAAGGAAAAACAAGGTACAGAAGGCTAAGAATCAGATAAACAGCTTAACACAGGACCTTGGGTCTCTTATTCTACCTTTTAGCAATTTCGTGGCTTTTCAAAGTAACAAAACCTCAACTTCTTAAAATAAAGAGGGAATGACAGGAACAATGAAATTAGGCCTGCCAAAACAGGGCTATGACAGATCACATTAGTATTACTCATAACAAATCCTCAGCTCTTACTACCAGCCTGCCAAAGGAAAGTAGAAATAATTTTCGAGACCTATTAATCAGAAAGCATACGTTTGTTCTTTCTCCTAAGTAGCTAAGAGATTTGAAAGGAAGTAATTTATTGTTTTGTATCTCTAATTCTTTATTTATAAAAAGGAGATCAAGTATTCTTGCCCTTATAGACCTCACTGAGCCTAGCTCTGAAGGTTAAATGGGAAAGTTAAAATGTACATATACATTAAAAAAAACAAAAAACGCACATACACAACTGTAGGATTTGACGAAAACTGGCTCCTGTTCTGTTTTAAAAAGGAGATCTGCAGGAAGTTAAAGTCCTTAAAGCCAAAGAAAGAATTCCCACAACAAACTACCTTTTTCTCCACGTAGTCTGCAAGCCGTCCTTAGATTAGTTGGAGCTTATTCAGATTTTCAAAAGGAAAGATCTGCTGAATATGGAGCTTCTTAGAGCTGCTTGTAGTCGTCAGGTCTCACATGTTCAGAATGTCCTTGAGGGGAAAAAGACAGCTCAGTGGGATAGGATACCAAAACTATTGGGAAAACTTCAACATCAAAAAAACTAGGAAGCATGAACCTGAATCATTAGATATAGGTGTGTCCTGTCTCCCTCAGGTCCTGTAATGGCAAGTACTGGCAGTATCGCTGAAGGTTAAAAAAGAACTAAATAAAAATATAGGTCAAACCAATACCCACCTTAAGGGCTGACTAAATTTCTGGCCTAAAGGTCATGCTCTTGCTGAAAATACTTCAAGGTACAAGGTAGCAGAGAAATTGTTACTATTACCTGGAGGTACAATTGCCTTGACCATTTTTAATATTTAGTTAACTGTCTTTACTATAAGATAGCTCACTGAGGCAGGTCTAAGCCAGGTTTGCAATCTTCAAAGTATTTTGCATAGTACGGTATGGTGTGAAAAGAACCAGATATGGCTTCTAGATTTCTGATCAGGAATTGCCATATTATTTATAAGGGCCTTTATGTCAACAAATTCTAATTTTAAGTGAAAGATCACTTACTCAGCTCTATTCTCTAGATAAAATGTCCAGTAAAGCCAAACTGGTACTTTATGATGTTCTCAATATGAGCAGAACAAGCTTCAAAATCTCTTAGCAAATCCTTTCCCATCTTTATTTAACCTAAGATTAGATACTTCATCCCTAAATACAGGCTTCCAGTTAAACATGGCAGTCCATACATTATACATATTTACTGTGCTCCCTTCTGAAACCCTATTAATGATGGTAAATGGACACTCCATGTGAAAAAAATTTTTCCCAAAGAACTTTTAAATGGATCCAAGCTCAAATTCATTATACATTGTCCAGTTAAGGTACCTAAAAGGAAACAACTTTTCCAGCCTCCCCAGATCTTCTGAGCTACTATAGACCATATTTACTAAGTATGGCTGCTTTAGCATCAAAGCTTATGTTAGTATAGTGATGGCATATACAAGGATCATTCTCTTTCCCTTAAAGGGATTCTATGGGCAGAGAAAGTAGTTACATTTTGGATCAGAAGAATACATTTCATTACAGTTCAATATTCATTGATAAGAATTTTTAGACTCTTGATCCATCATCCCTTAGTCCAACAAAATGTCAAGGTACTTTAGACATAAAAACCAAGTGGTGCTCAGCCGGCGTGGCTCAAAGATTGAGCATCCACCTATGATCCAGAAGATCGAGATTTGATTCCTGGTCAGGGCACATGACCAGGTTGTAGGCTCGATACCCAGTGGGAGGCGTGCAGGTGGCAGCTGATCAATGACTCTCTCAGCATGGATGTTTCTCTCTCTCCCTCTCTCTGAAATCAATAAAGATGTATTTAAAAAAAAAAAAAAGACAAGTGGCATAGCCAGCCAGTTCAAATATTCCAACACCAGACAAATCACAGAATTATGACAGAAAGAATATTAATATCATGTAATCCAGTATTTCATTCTCTACATAAAGAAACTGGGATATCAGTAGATGAGACTCCCTCAATGTTATAAAACTAGTGGGTGGTGGAGTGATATGTAAACACAAGTCTTCTCTCAATCCAAAGGTCTTTTCACTCTGAGGTCTGGACAAAGATTCTCAGGACTATAGGAGCTTTCTAAAAACTGTCTACCAATTTATATTTCACCATAAGGATGGTCCAGATCAGCTAGATGACTAACTCATAATGGAGGCTTGCATTGCCAGATTGGTGGCAAATGGTATTAATTTTGTTGCCTAGAGTATAAAGAAAAGAACAGAGGAAACCATATAAATGTGTTTTGTGCCAAATAAAAGACAATAGTGTTGCTGCTGTGTGCTATAATAACAAGATTTTGCAGCAGTTTGAAAAGAGCAATTTGGTTAAGTGCATTATCACAGCATGTGACAGCAGAGACATACTATGCTGCAAAAGAGGCAACACCATAATAGTACTATTTTTACATTTCAAGTTTTATTATAGACCTAAGCAAAAATTTTATTCCTATTTTGTTCATACCCTTTAGCTTAAAAATTATTTCCATGAACTTAAAGTGTGCATACGAATTTTCTTACGAGTTTAATCAAATATAACAAAATATTAATCGTAAAATTTAAGTGATTACAATCAACATCAACAGTGATATGTCATGTCTCATGTCTATAGTATAAACTCTTAAGAAATAAGAACGGCAGTCTATGCCTCTGGTGGTCCTCTTCCCAAAAACTCATAAACCCAGTCTAGTCATAAAAGAAAGTACAGATTTTCTCTAATAACATTTCAATATTGGTTTACTAATTATGACAAACATACCATAGTAATGTTAAGACGTTAATAGGGAAAATTGGGTGTAGGGTATACAGGACCTCTCTGTAATAGCCTTAGAATTATTCTATACAATTCTAAAACTGTTCTAAAATAAGTTTTTGTTTTGTTTTGCATCTCCCAACCATATGCTGAAGGCTTATAAAATGCAGTTTTTTAAAAAGCAAGTGAAATAGAACTTGAGACTGGTAATTCTATGTGCCAGATTTTGCTACAACAGGTACCTTCATTGTTTGCAAATCTGGGGAAAAGACTTGCTCTCTTTCTTTCCTGTTTATAAGGAATTACTTGTTTAAAATCGAAATACATAAGGTCCAAACATTCAATTATCCATAATAGCAAAAGTTCTTTTCAAAGGTAGTGTGTTTAATGGCTAGTTTTCAGTCAAAGGGGGCATGTAAGGCTGGAAAACTTTAATGATACATAGATTACAGGATAATTGCATACCAACACTGCACAATGACAATCACACTAACAAACAGCATAAAATACAGTATGCTAAAAGTTTTCAAAGCTGTGTATATAGTAATCTAGATATTTTATGAAACTCACTAATGTACAGTGATCTCCCAGCCATATCCCTATTTCGAAATTATTACCTGCATAAGCATTTGATTACACGGTTTAAGCAAAAAGAGGGTATTACTTGGGTCTGCTGCCTAGCCTCTATTTCTGGACAAATTAGTCAAAATACTTGAAATCTATCACTGGTCAAATTTAAATTTTGCTTCAATTTCTCAACGTAATAAAAACAAATCAAAAGTTCATTCCAATGTAGGCATGAAAACATTAAAAAAAGTCCTTTATTGAAATTGTTTGTACAGGATGCACAAGGAAGCTAACATGCCATATTTCTGTGCTCTTAATTTGAAGAGGTCAGAGAGCAATCAAGTAACACCTAAATCACCAAAAAAACATAGCTAACACAATGGCACCAGTACAATGACATATAACTGTGCATGGCCATTGAAGTTTAATTTGCTAATTCAGCAGGTCAGCTAAGTCTCAGATAAATACTTGAGATCCAACTTGAGTTGAATTTTGAAGGAAACCAATGTTACATGCTACTCAACAGTAGTCAAAAATACAGTATTGGGAAAATAGTTTTCTTCCAGTTCAGTTTGTAAGACTTGAGGCAGAGGAAAGCATCTGCTCTGTTTAACCATACATGTCAGTACTCTTTGCCACCCAAGAGTATAACATTTGGGGTAACAGCTCAGTTCAGATAAGTTTCTTTCTCCTTAAGCTAGTAAAATTTTTTAGAGAATAGTTTCATAAATAAGAATATCTTAGGAGCCACCACAGTTCAACATCTAATTATTTACTTCAAGTCACAAACTCCCATCCAGATGTATATTTGATAACCAGGGCCCAGATACCCTGAAAAAAAAATTATGTTTAATCATGGCAACTCTGAGTTCATTAGAGAAATAAGTTACAGAATAATAAGTGGAAAAGCTAAAGGGGTTATGGAAAAATATGCATAAAACCAGGGTCAGGAAACTTTCTCCAATCCTATATATTAAGGTTCTATAAGGAGGAAAGTCAGAAAAGATGTCACAGTAACAATGTAGAGAAATGCCTCCCCCCCATTTAAGTGCTTTCTTTTTTTTACCCTTTGAAAATTTTCCAAATGACAAAATGTCATTTCAGGAGCTGAGGTATTCAACTTAAGCCCCTGGTAGTCCCTAGACATGGAGGCTGACATGGATGGTGATTTGATCCGAGGTTAGAACCAGAACCAAAGGCTAGCTGTTCTTATTCCCACTTCATAACTTTTTCATAATTTTGCCAGCATCTCACTTCTGCTTCCAAATCCATGAAAAACAGCAATTTACTCCATTCTAATAGAACATGTGCTTCATTAAAATGCACTTGCAAGAAGTAATCAAGAGTAGTACCTGTAAGCCGTCAGCTCACACATTCCCAAGCCTGCTCCCGAGCACACCATCACTTGGATCAGTAAGTGTTTCCACCCAATCTTCTCTGTCCCAAAGAACTTCCCAAAGTTTTTATGGTACTCATCAAACTGCCTAACACTATAATGATTTGTGCATCCTCCATGAGATAGCCAATTCCTTGACATAAACCATGTCTTTGGTGTTGTTATTTATTCCAGTACCTGACCCAATAACTATTGGTTAACATAAGTTGTATCAATTTTGAAGATGCCCACATTTCCAGAGCACCTCTTTTCAGACCTGGAGACTTTGTTTTGAACAATGAATTGAAATACAACTCCAAAATTCACCTTTGGATGCTTTCTAGTGCAGAATTCAATCCACCTATGATTGACGCATCATTCCTAAGTAGGGCTTCCAAACTGGCTCAGAAATCATCCCTTTAAAACAAATTCCAATAAATCGTTATAGTTGTATGTTAACATTGAATGATAATTTTATTAGTAGCAATAAAATATTTCATGAGCATAGACCAGTGTTTCTCAAATTGGGGTGATAAGAACCTGGAGATTTGTGGATATACTCATGGATCCCCAAGTCCTACGTAAATTATATATATATATGTATTTATTTTTCACAAAGGATATATTAAAATTGGGAAACATGTTTACATTTCAAATAACTTTCTTAAGTCAGTGTTCCTCAAAACACATGCTCTTTATGATTTCATAGAATTTTGTTCCTTTAGAACAAGGGTGGGGAACATCCTACCCGCGGGCCATATACAGCCCTCAAAATCATTTGGTATGGCCCTGCCAAGGCCTCACAAAAGAGAAGCAGTTCCAACCATCACATTAAGGGTGAGTTAACTAAATGTTTGACCAAATATAGCAGATTAATTTTTTAAAAAATATATCTCATTGATTTCAGAGAGAGGAAGGGAGAGGGAAACATCAATTATGAGAAAGTCATAGATCGGCTAACTGACTAGTTTTTAAGTTGATAATTTTGTATGGCCCGCGAATGATGTTATCAATATCCAAATGGCCCTTGGCAGAAAAAGGTTCCCCACCACTGCTCTAGAAGGTGCTTCATTCTGACAAATTACTTCAGTTTGAAAAACAATGGCACAGACCATGCTTCCAAAAAGGCTCAGGACCATTTGTATATTACTCCTAGTCAGTCAGACAAATAATGTCTTCAGGCATTTGTGGGGGGGGGGGGGGGGGGGGCACAATAAGCTGTGAAGAAATATGGATATGAATTAAAATGGGCAGTAAGAGAAGCCCAGCACATTATTATGATTCTTCTTGCTCCTACTAGGATGTACTGATGTGCACAAAAAATGTTTCAAATTTGATGTTAATATTTTTCAGCTGTACTTTTGTGTTTGTTTTATATCAGAGAGGCTAAGCTTTTTTGCTTACCAAGGTTCCTGTTGAAAAAAGGCAAAGGGGAAAAAGGTATATTAACTTCATCATAAAGTAGGCATGGTCATGGTTTTCTTATAAAACTTACACTTTTCCATTGCCCTCTTGCCAAACAGGTTCCACAAACATCTCAAACTAAAAAAGGCATCATCGCTACTCTCATCTGTTCTTGGGCAGAGATAGAATAAAAAGGTACAAAGAACCAACATATCAGAATTATATCAGCAATACCAGAACCTTGAAAAGCTCAAGCTTATGAGATTTAACAATCAACAATTTGCCAGCCATGGCACGTAGTCAAACACAATGACTAGGCCTTATCTCTTTATTAGATTTACATGCCTCCAAAAGAAGTAAAAACCGAATGGCATTAAATAAACCAACTGGACTACCCAGATGACTCCAATATTAATCATATCCTAGACCAAAGAGAAAAAGTAAACCCAACTCCTTCAAGTTTACAGTCAACTTCAAACCCTGGTAGGCTCCCTTTATAAAAGTTTAACATAATTCACACAAGACAGCACTTGATTATCATTTCCTAAAATTATTCCAAGTGTGCTTATATTAGCTCAACAATACAACCATCTAGGGGATAAGATTATATATAGGATTACTGTATATCATTTCTAACCCTCACTTAAGTGTAACCTAGCATAGGACCAGATACACAATATCAATTCTATAATTCTGTTGGTTAACTCATATGGTGATATATATATATTTATAAAAATTGCAGATGAGGTGGGAACCCAGAAAGAGACTTAACAGGAAAACTCTGACTTTTCTATGGGTAGCATCTAAGAGAAAGAAAACAGAATAGGGAAAAGATTACTTAGTATTACAAAGTTAATACTTACAGTATTCTAAAGAGCCAGACTCTTCTTACAGCTGTCCAAGGAGTTAATAGTACAAACTGCACCCTGACCTGGGCTGACCTTTCGACATCCTTCTGAGGAATAGTATCCTTTCTCAGTGATTACAAAGAACTGCTGTTGTGATGACTAGTTATTTGCTTCAGTAGTTCCTTATTAAATGCTTCTGTCACCACACCCTGTACACTAGAGGCTAGGCTATTCATTTTTACCAGGTAGCTCACTGTCAAATTTATGTCCATTAGAATGACTAGATATTGGCTTATTATTCTTTTGATATAAAGCAGGGAAACAGGTCCCATCATTTTTAAGTCCTCACTTCAGTGCGATGCTTAAGGCTACTTTAAATGAGCACAATTAAACAGGGTGTATTTTATGCAATAGATTAATTAAATAAGGTGACCTATGGTTTTCAAAAGCACCTCAGTATACGTAGTTTAATTTCATCCTTTTGCAGTAATCTTCTTGAAGTAAAGGCTGGTTGGTGTTCCAAATGAAGAAATTTAAGGATTAGAAAATTTAGGTAGTTTTTCCAAAAGTGAATGGTGGTAAAGCCCAAATAAGGCATGGTTTTAAAATGGTGGTAGAGCCCGGCTGGTGTGGCTCAGGGGTTGAGCATCGACTTGTGATCCAGGAGATCACAGTTTGATTCCTGGTCAGGTCACATGCCCAGGTTGTGTGAACGACCCCCAGTAGGGGACAGAGGCAGCCAATCAATGATGCTCTCATCACTGATATTTCTCTCTCTCTCCCTCTACCTTCCTTACTCTGAAATCAATAAAGACATATTTAAAAAATAAAAATAAAATGGTGGTAGATCCCAAAGATACTAGTCTTAAGAGTTCTATTCTAGAACTCGTTTGGCATAACAAGAGTCACAGTGGTCTATCCATAGACCCACCACCCTTAGTAAAATGAGACACTGGTCATCAGGTACATGGTATAAATGGGTTTTTAACTTCAAAAATTTAATGACCAGTTTATCAATCCCACTTTGCAATCTAGATGTCTTTCTTAATAAAAAATTAACATTAACTTTTTGGTTGTATCCTGGCAATTGATTCTGTAGAATAGCAATATACAAAAGGAGAGATTGTTAGCCAAGCAACCTGCTTTGGAAGGAAGAATGCAGAGACAGTGCTAACATTCTTTCCTGGGGAGATAACTCTCAAATGATACTTATATATATTGGAAATCCAAAATGTAAAGGGTGGCAATCCAGCTGCTTGGGCTTGACTTGCCTTGAACATTTTGCCCCTTAAAGCAGTAACAGAGGCGGGCAGAGATAGCCCCTGACCCAAGAATGGGACAATAAATGGAATTCGGATTGTTAATAAACACAAGAAAAGGAGTGAAGGTCCATCTACTTAGTTTAGGCCTGCTTTTGGTAATCAACACTGCACAAACACAACATCAAAGTGGTATGGGGGTCTTGGGCTGATGGGTTGAAAAATGGGAGAATCAATACTGTGTTAATTAACAACACAGAAGGGCCTTTGGGTAGTCATCATTACTTAGAAGCAATGCAAAAAAGGAAGTAGAGGGGTCCATGTCAGATGTACAAGACCAAGGAAAATATAACTGAGGCATTAGAGCTATATAAACTGGATAAGCCAATGACATCTGGTATTGTTAACATTTAAGTCCAAGTGAAGGGGCCTTGCCCAGTCAGTGTTCCCCACCAACAGTGTAAAAGGGGCAGGGCAGGGGCAAGAGGGATGACGGACCACAACACTATCTAATGGCTGGATACATGAGCACCTGAAATTGTGACTAATGGTCCATAAGGGTCAAAGGACAGGCAAGAGGTGGAGAGAGGGAAGATAAGGGTAAGACCATGACTACTTGGAAATGTATGTCCTGGAGCAATACAAAGTGAGTGGGAGTATGGATTGCTGTTTGAAGGACAAGTTAAGGGCATACTGCAATGTTTATACTTTATGATGCCACGAGAAATTGGGGCTGGGAGTACTTGCCTAACAAGGACAGGGAGGACAAATCCATTGCTAATTGCCATTGTGCCTATTAACATTTAACATTTGCAGAAGTTTTATGTGGTCAGCAGCCCCTGCAGTAATGCAAAGGGGGTATAAGGGAATGGTAGAGTAGCCTACTCTAACAGAAGGGGGCATAGGTAATTGCAAATATTCACATTAACAGTCAAAAAAAGGGGCCCTGGTGAGACAGTATCCCTGATGTATACAAAGAAGGTGTGGGGTCCTATCTAATAATCAGCACTTTGGATAAATGTACAAGAGCTGAGGTCATGATAGCACGCCTCAACTGTAATTCAAAGGCAGAGGTAAGGGCATAGAGCACCCTTTCCTACTCCACAGGTACACAGACAAATACAGTTAATTATGCACATTAATAATCTCAAGGGGGAATCAGGAGATGCAATCCTACTCTAAAAGAAGCATTGGACAATAGCAATTATGCACATTAAAGTTTAAAAAATAGCATATCCTTGCTCTAAAGCAAAGAGGGTACAGTCACTCTGGTATAAGACATGCTTACATAATTACATTTGTGCACATGAAACTTCCAAGTGAACGGGTCTTCAGTAGTAGGCACTGTCTGCTGAAAATGCTAAGGAAGTAGGTGATGTGCATATCTAGCACAGAGAACAGGAGAAAATGTAACTGCAGATATTAACAGTCCAAAAGAGGGCTTTGGTTGATCAGCTCACTCTGCTGCACTGCAAAGAGAAGTTGGTGGGGGGGGTGACCTTAGACTACTGATGAAGACAACAGAAAGTTTCAATTATGTATATTACCAGTCCATAGAAGGGGCCTTGGGGGAAAACAGTATCCCCTGCAGTAGTGCAAAGGAGGTACAATAGTCCCAGAAGTGATGGGATTAAGGAAAACGGCAATTCTGCACGTTAACTGTCCAAATGTAAAGGTCTTAGTAGTGTGTACCACCTATTGGAAGGCATAGGAAGTTGGGGACCGGGTGTCAGAATCCCTGTGGCACTTCAAAGGCAGTGAGAAGTGGAATGATCCTAATGTAATTATTATACACATTAACAGTTTGAGAAAGGGGCCTTAAGTGGACATACCCCACGCAGTAAAGCAGAGGGTATAAAGAGTCAGGAACCAAAGTTAATTCAAAGGATCACGAACAACTAATTAAACATACCCACTGTCCCAAGACAAGGCTTTAAAGTTAGTAACATCTGCTTCCGTAAGTGCAGGAGTCCTGATTGAAACGGCAGTTATGGGCAACTGAGAGTGTGCACAAGACAGTAAAAGTTGTGCACATTAACTACATCAGTGTGTAAGGTCTTTAGTAGTAGGCAGCTCCTGTTAGAATATAAATATGATGGGGAGTGACCTTACCTGGTATACAGTATAGGAGCAAATGTAAGTATGCACATTAACAGTCCAGGAGAGTGAATCTTGGGTAGTCAGAAGCCCCTGAAGTAATGTAAATGGGGTAAGGAAATGGGATCCCATTCTAACGTAAGGGAGTGCAGACTACTGTAATTGCTGTAATTGGTCAGCACCCCTGCTGCAAAGGAAATAAGAGAATGAGATGCCAGTACAATGTCCCACTTTAACTATCCAATGTTCCACTTTATCCAGAAGACTTTAGGTGGCTAGTACCTCCTGCTACAATACTAAGAAGTCAGGATATTAGCTTATCAGGAGAGAACATGCACATTAAGAGTCCCAAGAGATTAACTTTCGGTCTCTAGCATCCCATTATAATATAGAAACAATGGGATTATTAGTTTAAAGGGAGAGACCATAAATACTGGAATTCTGCATATAAACAGTCCCAGAAAAAAAGTAGCAGGTAATTAATACACCTTATTGTAAAATGAAGAGGGTACAGGGACCTTTAATAAGACATAATTGTGGCCAATTACCATGACTCACTTTAATTATTATTAGTACAATGGTCCTTAGTAAAGGGCATCCACTTCTGAATATAAGGAAAATGAGTGAGGACTATATCTACTGCAAAGGAGAAAGGACAAAAGCAATACTGCACATTAACAGTGCAAAAGAAGGGGCCTTGGTGTTCAGATGCTCTTCTGTAAAGTTAACAATGTGACAGGAAGGGATACACCTTCACAGTCCCCCTATGTTGTAATGCAAACGAGGTAGGAGAAAAGGGAATCTTAGAGTAACAAAAGGGACCACAGCTATAATTAGAACTTTAAGTTCTAATGACTTCCAGGTGATGTAAAGAAAGTAAATGGTCATCTGTCCCTAAACTAACAAAAGGGACCACACTTGCATTTCCCCCATGGTAATGCAAAAGATGTTTAAGGGCTTGGACCCCAGAATAAGGAAAGGGACTATAGCTGCCTTTAAGCACATTAACAGTCCCAAGTATCCACTGTTGTAACGCAAATTGAGATGGAGGGGATGGGATCTCTGACTAACAGAAGGGACAGTTGCTACAACTGACCACTTTTAACAGTCCCAAAAACCCTCCTAGGTAATGTAAAAGGAAAAGAGCAGGATGTGATCCTGGAATTATAGAAGGGACCACATCTTCAATTAAGCACACTGCAGTCCCAAATGCCCATCCAGATACTGTAAAAGGACTAGCAGGTAGATGGGAACCTCGACAAAGAAAGGCACCACTGCTGTAACTTCACAAAACCAAATATACTTCCAGTAAGTGTAAACGACTTGCAGTGCATGGGACCCTACACTAAGAGAAGGGACAGTAGCTATAATTAAGCCCATTAACAGGCCCAAGTACACTCTGCTAAACTGCAAACAGACTGGGAGGAAACTTAAAGTGGCAAAAAGGCACCACAGCTGCAATTAAGCACAGTTCAGTAACAAATCTGCTCCCAGGCAATGCAGATGGATGGGAGGATACAGGACCCCAGAGTAACAGTAGAGACGGTAGACATAAGTTCATTAACAGTACCAAGGTCCTTCTGTTTTAATGCAGTGCAGATGAGTGGGTTCAACAGTAACATACTGGCAATAGTGGCATTTACGCACATTAACTGCCCTGAGGACCTTGTTTTAACGCAAAGTGACCATGGGTGAGTTTTCTAGTAACATAGGGACAGTAGTGACATTTAAGCAGGTTACATTAACTGCCCCAATAACCTTGTCATAATGCAAAGTGACCATGGGTGTATTCTACAGTCAAGTAAGGACAGTAGTGGCATTTAAGCACGTTAACTGCCCCAAGGACCCTGTCTTAAGGCAAAGTGAGGATGGGTGTATTCTACAGTCAGATAAGGACTGTAGTGGTATTTAAGCACAGTGGGATCCATACTAAAGTAAGGACAGTAGTGGCATCTAAGCACATTAACTGCCCCTGTTTTAATGCAAAGTGACCATGGGTGTGTTTTCTAGGAACATAGGGACAGTAGTGGCATTTAAGCACATTAACTGCCCCTGTTTTAATGCAAAGTGACCACGGGTGTGTCGTCTAGTAACATACAGACAGTAGTGGCATTTAAGCACATTAACTGTCCCAAAGACCCTGTCTTAAGGCAAAGTGACCATGGGTATATTCTAGTCAAGTAAGGACAGTAGTGGCATTTAAGCACATTAACTGCCAAAGAACCCGTTTTAATGCAAAGTACAGGCAAGTGGGTTCCACATTAACACAACAGTAGCAGTGGCACTTAAGCACATTAACTGCACCAAGGACCTTGTCTTAAGGCAAAGTGAGGATGGGTGTGTTTTATAGTAACAGAGACAGTACTGGCATTTAAGCACACTAACTGCACCAAGAACCCTGTCTTAAGGCAAAGTGACCATGGGTATATTCTAGTCAGGTAAGGACAGTAGTGGCATTTAAGCACATTAACTGTCAAAGAACCCGTTTTAATGCAAAGTACAGGCAGGTGGGTTCCACATTAACACAACAGTAGCAGTGGCATTTAAGCACATTAACTGCACCAAGGACCTTGTCTTAAGCAAAGTGAGGATGGGTGTGTTTTATAGTAACAGAGACAGTACTGGCATTTAAGCACATTAGCTGCCCCAAGGACCCTGTCTTAAGGCAAAGTGACCATGGGTATATTCTAGTCAGGTAAGGACAGTAGTGGCATTTAAGCACATTAACTGTCAAAGAACCCGTTTTAATGCAAAGTACAGGCAGGTGGGTTCCACATTAACACAACAGTAGCAGTGGCATTTAAGCACATTAACTGCACCAAGGACCTTGTCTTAAGCAAAGTGAGGATGGGTGTGTTTTATAGTAACAGAGACAGTACTGGCATTTAAGCACATTAGCTGCCCCAAGGACCCTGTCTTAAGGCAAAGTGACCATGGGTATATTCTAGTCAGGTAAGGACAGTAGTGGCATTTAAGCACATTAACTGTCAAAGAACCCGTTTTAATGCAAAGTACAGGCAGGTGGGTTCCACATTAACACAACAGTAGCAGTGGCATTTAAGCACATTAACTGCACCAAGGACCTTGTCTTAAGCAAAGTGAGGATGGGTGTGTTTTATAGTAACAGAGACAGTACTGGCATTTAAGCACATTAGCTGCCCCAAGGACCCTGTCTTAAGGCAAAGTGACCATGGGTATATTCTAGTCAGGTAAGGACAGTAGTGGCATTTAAGCACATTAACTGTCAAAGAACCCGTTTTAATGCAAAGTACAGGCAGGTGGGTTCCACATTAACACAACAGTAGCAGTGGCATTTAAGCACATTAACTGCACCAAGGACCTTGTCTTAAGCAAAGTGAGGATGGGTGTGTTTTATAGTAACAGAGACAGTACTGGCATTTAAGCACATTAGCTGCCCCAAGGACCCTGTCTTAAGGCAAAGTGACCATGGGTATATTCTAGTCAGGTAAGGACAGTAGTGGCATTTAAGCACATTAACTGTCAAAGAACCCGTTTTAATGCAAAGTACAGGCAGGTGGGTTCCACATTAACAGAACAGTAGCAGTCGCATTTAAGCGCATTAACTGCCCCAAGGACCCTGTTTTCAAGATAAGTGATCAAGGCCACGTGGGTTCCACATTAACATTAGGGCAGCAGTGGCATTTAAGCACATTAACTGGCCCATGGACCGTGTTTTAAAGCAAAGTGACCATGGGTGTGTTTTATAGTAAGGTAAGAACAGTAGTGGGATCTAAGCACATTAACTGCCCTGAGGACCCTGTTTTAAAGCAAAGTTACCATGGGTGTGTTTTCTAGTAACATGGGGACAATAGTGGCATTTTAAGTACGTTAACTGCCCCCAAGGACCTTGTTTTAATGCAAAGTGAGGGTGGATGGGTTCCATATTAACATAACAGCAGCAGTGGCCTCAAAGCACATTAACTGCCCCAATAACCCTGTTTTAATGTCAGGTGAAGATGGGTGGGTTGGATTAACGACAACAGTAGTGACATCTAAGCACATTAACTGCCAAAAGACTCCATTTTAGTGCAAAGTGCAGGCAGCTGAGTTCAAAATTAACATAACTGCAGCGGTGGCATTTAAGCACATTAACTGCCCCAAGGACCCTGTCTTAAGGCAAAGTGAGGACTGGTGTATTCTACAGTCAGATAAGGATAATAGTGGCATTTAAGCACATTAATTGCCCCCAAGACCCAGTTTAATGCAAAGTGATCATGGGTGTATTTTATAGTTCTATAGGGACAGTAGTCGAATTTAAGCAGGTTAACTGCTCCAACAACCCAGTCTTAATGCAAAGTCACCATGAGTTTATTCTACAGTGAGGTAAGGACTGTAGTGGCATCTAAGCACATTTGCTGCCCCAAGGTCTGTTTTATTGCAAAGTGAGGATGGGTGTGTTTTATAGTAACTTAAGCACAGTTGTGGCATTTAAGCACATTAACTGCCCCAAGGACCTTTTTTAATACAAAGTGACAATGGGTGTGTTTTCTAATAACATTGGACAGTAGTGGCATCTAAGCACATTAACTGCAGCAAGGACGATGTTTTAATGCAATTAAGATGGGTGCGTTCCACAGTAACATGCCATCTAACACATTAACTGCCCTGAGGACACTGTTTTAATGCAAAGTGACCACGGGTGTGTTTTCTAGGAATGTAGGGACAGTGGCATTCAAGCATGTTAAATGCCTCAAGGACTCAGTTTTAACGCAAAGTGATCAAGGCCACATTAACATTGGGGCAGCAGTGGAATTTAAGCACATTAGTTGCCCGAAGGACTGCCTTAATGCAAAGTGAGGATGGGTGTGTTCTATACTAAGGTAAGAACAGTAGTGCCATCTAAGTACAATAACTGCCGCAAAAACCCTTTTTAAATACAAAGTGACGATGGGTGGGTTCCACAGTAGCATAAGGGAAGTAGTGGCATCTAAGCACCTTAACTGCCCCAATGACCCAGTTTTAATGCAGAGTGACCATGGGTTTATTCTACTGTAAGGTAAGGACAGTAGTGACATCTAAGCACATTAACTGCGGGGAGGACCCTTTTTAATGCAAAGGGATCAAGAGTGGGTTCTACATTAACATAAAGGCAGTAGTGGCATTTAAGCACATTAACTGCCTCAAGGACTGGGTCTTCTTGCAAAGTGAGGATGGGTGTGTTCGATTCTAAGGTAAGACCAGTAGTGCCATCTAAGCACATGAACTGCCCCAAAGACCCTATTTTAATGCAAAGTAACAATGGGTGTGTTTTCCAGTAACATAGAGACCATAGTGGAATTTAAGCACATTAACTGCCCCCGGGCCTCTGTCTTAATGCAAAGGATGGGTACATTCCATACTAAGGTAAGGACAGTAGTGACATCTAAGCACATTAACTGCCACAATGACCCTTTTTAAAGCAAAGTGACAATGGGCTGGTTCCACATTAGCATAACAGCAGAAGTGGCATTTAAGCACTTTAACTGCCCCAAGAACAGGGTTTTAATGCAGAGTGACGATGGATGTGTTTTATAGTAACATAGGGAGAGTAATGGGTTTAGGCAGGTTAACTGCCCCAATTACCCAGTCTTAATGCAAAGTGACCATGGTAAGGTTAGGACAGAAGTGGTACCTAAAAACATAAATTGCCGGAAGGACCGTTTTTATGCAAAGTGACCATGGGTGTGTTTTATAGTAATATAAGGACAGTAGTGACATTTAAGCACATTAACTGCCCCTAAGACCCTGTTCTAATGCAAAGTGAGGATGGGTGTGTTCCACACTAAAGTAAGACCAGTAGTGGCATCTGCCAGAGCACCCTTTTTAATGCAAAGCGGTGTAGGGTGGGTTCCACATTACCATAAAGGTAGTAGTGGCCTTAAGCACATTAACTGCTGAAGTGACCCTGTTTTAATCGAAAAGGATGGGTGTGTTCGATTCTGAGGTAAGAACAGTGGTGGCATCAAAGCACATTAACTGCCACAATGACCCTTTTTAATGCAAAGTGACAATGGACTGGTTCCACATTAGCATAACAGCAGAAGTGGCATTTAAGCACTTTAACTGCCCCAAGAACAGGATTTTAATGCAGAGTGACAATGGATGTGTTTTATAGTAACATAGGGAGAGTAATGGGTTTAGGCAGGTTAACTGCCCCAATTACCCAGTCTTAATGCAAAGTGACCACGGGTTTATTCTACAGTAAGGTTAGGACAGAAGTGGTACCTAAAAACATAAATTGCCGGAAGGACCGTTTTTATGCAAAGTGACCATGGGTGTGTTTTATAGTAATATAAGGACAGTAGTGACATTTAAGCACATTAACTGCCCCCAAGACCCTGTTCTAATGCAAAGTGAGGATGGGTGTGTTCCACACTAAAGTAAGACCAGTAGTGGCATCTGCCAGAGCACCCTTTTTAATGCAAAGCAATGTAGGGTGGGTTCCACATTACCATAAAGGTAGTAGTGGCCTTAAGAACATTAACTGCCAAAGGGATTCAGTTTTAATCCAAGAGGATGGGTGTGTTCAATTGTGAGATAAGAACAGCAACGGCATCAAAGCACATTAACTGCCACAATGACCCTTTTTTAATGCAAAGTGACAATGGGTGGGTTCCACATTAGCATAACAGCAATAGTGGCTTTTAAGCACTTTAACTGCCCCAAGGTCCAGGTTTTAATGCAGAGTAGATGGGTGTGTTTTATAGTAACATAGGGACAGTACCAGCTTTTAAGCACGTTATCTGCCCCAGTCACCCAGTCTTAATGCAAAGTGACCATGGGTTTATTCTATAGTAAGATAAGGACAGAACTAAGCACATTTCCTGCCCCAAGGTCTATTTTAACCCAAAGTGACCATGGGTGTGTTTTCCAGTAACATAGGGACAGTAGTGGCATTTAAGCACATTAACTGCCCCAAGGACCCTGTTCTAATGCAAAGTGAGAATGGGTGTGTTCCACACTAAGACCAGTACAGGCATCTCCCAGAGCAATCTTTTTAATGCAAAGCAATGTAGGGTGGGTTCCACATTAACATAAAGGCAGTATCTGCATTTAAGCACATTAACTGCCGGAGGACCCTTTTTAATGCAAAGGGAGGAAAGATGTGTTCCACATTAATATAAAGGCAGTAATGTCATTAAGCACATTAACTGCCCCAAGGACTGGGCCTTAATGCAAAGTGAGGATGGGTGTGTTCCATACTAAAGAAAGAACAGTAGTGGAATCTAAACACAGGAACTGCCCCCAAGGACCCTATTTTAATGCAAAGTGACAATGGGCGTGTTTTCCAGTAACATAGAGACAGTAGTGGAATTTAAGCACATTAACTGCCCCAGGGCTTGTCTCAATGCAAAGTGAGGATGGGTGTGTTCCATACTAAGGTAAGGACAGTAGTGGGACCTAAACACATTAACTGCCACAATGACCCTTTTTTAATGCAAAGTGACAATGGATGGGTTCCACATTAGCATAATGGTAGGAGTGGCATTTAAGCACTGTAACTGCTGGAAGGACCCTGTTTTAATGCAAAGTGAGTATGAAAGGGTTCCACAGCTACATAAGGGCAGTAGTAGTATTTAAGCACATTAAATGCCCCAGTGCTGGAATACTATAGGAGTGGTTGTGGCTAGGTTACAGACATGCATAAATGCAATTACGGGTATTTTTAATTTAAAAGGATCCTTCAGTAATGAGTCCACATTACACCTACCAAATCGGATACAGTGGACCTTTTAAATACACAGTACTCTGGACAACTATGATTGTGGAAATTAGGTGTCCAAGAGCTGAGTTCTTGAGCAATCTTCAATCCTTAGCAATATCCTAGACCGTGCAATGGAGTATGATTCCATTTTTTATTGCACAAGACTATGAATATATGCCATGTTGACATTGAGATAAGGGATATCCTAGACTGACTGGTGGGATTATGGACAATTAGTATTTTACATATTCCCAGAACCCATGAGTGATGAAAAGAGCATGGGTGGGTCTTACCTGTTAGGCAGGACTATGAATAATTCTGTCCATTAATATTCCAAAGTTAAGGGCTTTGAGCATGAACATCCCTTGTATAATCCAAAGTTGCAAAGGATTTGTGTGATGACCAGGGATATGGACAATTCGAATTCTACTCATTAGTTATTCATGGAACATGGTCTCAGACAGTCAGCATTGCCTAGTAGAAATGAAAAGGGAATGGATGACCATTGATTATAGGTGAGACAATGTAGAATTACAATTTTGGTATTTTCATTGTCCCAGAACAGCAGGATTCCCCAGAAGCAGGGCAAAGTTGGTAGGGTGCCTTTGGACAAGGCTGACAATTGGGACTGAGTACATTAACTGCTGAACAAAAGACTTGGGTTTTCTGTGTTCACTACTGAATCCAAAAGTGGTTTGACTAGGATATAATCCGATGGGCAGGATTATGGATAATTAGAATTTCATGCAAAGAGTTTAAATGGTCAGCACAGTATATGATTTAGGGAGTAGGGCTGAAGGGGATGGCTGGGGCTGGGGCTGGGGCTGGGGCTGGGGCTGGGGCTGGGGCTGGGGCTGGGGCTGGGGCTGCGGCTCGGGCTGGGGATGGGGCTGGGGATGGGGCTGGGGGGGATGAAGGGCTGGGGCTAGATATGGGGGTTCTAGGGGCGGGGGGGGAGGAGCTGGGGACTGTGGAGGCAGAATACTACAGAATATTGATTATGTGGGCATTTAATACTCCAAGCTTGAACAAATGAAACAAGTCCCCAGCAAATCAAGTTATTTGCCTGATAGGTTGGCCAATCAGTGCAGCATTAAAGATGGGAATAAAGCAAGGCCTGGACTGGAATGGACCTTCAAATACTTTTTTATTCAGTCATAAAGTTTTTAATTAACTATTTATGTGCTATAAGACTTCAAAAATCCAAAGTGAAGTAGTTTATTACATCAATTTCAAAGTAAAACAAATTAGTGAAGTTTTAATGTCAAATTATTCGATTTTGGATATTTTAGGCCAAAAAAATAAAAGTTTAAGCCATTTATAAAAAAGAAATTGAAAACTTCAAGGATGAATTCTCAAAACTGAACTCATTAAATGTAACTGAAATGAATTCTACAAATAATGCCATAATGGTGACCTGAGGCTTAAATCTAACCCTAGCAAACCACATAATCGAGCTATCTATGACTGACATTCAAGAAATAAGTAGAAATGCAAATCCAACCCCAGCATTAGCCAGGAGTAGGTGTTCCTCTTGAAGGCAGGGATTCCTCTTCTGCCACCTGTTGGTCATCTGTGATCCATTTTGGTCCTTGCCAGCGTGGAAGAGCAAAGAGGCAATGCTGGAGGGGAGGGAGCTGGCAAGAGGAGGGAGTTGGAAGGGCCAAATGTCCTTGGAAAGACCTTGGGCACCACCCACTGGGAGCAGACTTCAGTACGTGGCCCCTGCAGGAGCCATGCTAACTTGGTCTAATTCCATCCGCCATTAATTGGCTGTATCCAATTGTAGCACCCTGTTTGAATGGATGGGTCATGCGGCAATCCGCGGCAATCATCTCACCTTTCACTTTTTTGCTGCAAGCCGGAAATGAACGCCATATTTAACAATGCAGCCCGCTACCTGGAGCAAAGCCCGCGAAGAATGTACCGCGCAATCCCCTCCCCCCCCCCCGTCCACGTGACAAACTGATTATCTGCAAGAAAAGGCCTGCCATTTCCTCCTGCGGCAAATCCTGTCCGGCAATTCTTGCCGCAAAGGCAAAAGCCCGCCATGTTTTACAATGCGGCAAATCCTGGCGCCGCCATCTTATACCATGTAACAGAATATGTCCAACGCCATGTTGTGCACTAGAACAAAGACCTCACCACCACTTGAACACTGCAGCAAGATTGGACACGCCATTTTGGACACGCTAACAAAGCAGAAAGCCGTTCTGAGCAATACCGAAAGTCAAGCGGCCATTTTGAACCCTGCCCCTAAGTCTTCTCCCTCTCATTTTCTGCTAGCCCCTTGCGACACAGGATAATCCTATTATTCTATCTCAGGATACCACAATGCATGCACATCTCCTAACAAGCCCCAAATCAGGTCATTCAAAATATTTAGCTCATGACTCTCCCTGTTCCACTATCCATATTGCCTCCCTAATTTACACCAAGCCCAACCAACTAACCGTCAGCTGAGCTCCGCAGGAAACCTAAAGTGGCCCGCCGCCATATTTCTTCCCCAGCCTAAGTAACCCCTTAGCCTAACTGCAAAGTCATCTCCCAGCCAAAGCTGTAGGTTCACTCACACAACACCAAAGATTAGCAGCAAAATATTGTAGACATTCCCGATAGTACAACGAACCACAGAGACCAACTTTTCGAGCGATTGAAAAAAAAATCTAAGCAGGTATCCGTGGCCCCGATGGGCAAGAAAAAAAATTAAAGCAGGTATCCGCGGCCCCGATGGGCAAGTAAAAAAAAAAAAAAAAATAGCAGGTATCCTAGGCCCCGATGGGCCAGTGGTTTGGGAGAAGGGGGGGGGGACACAGCAGGTATCCGAGGCCCCGATGGGCTAAGGGGGGGAAAAAAATTAAAAGCAGGTATCCGCGGCCCCGATGGGCAAATTTTTAAAAGTAAATAAATAAAGCCAGATATCCGCAGCCCTGATGGGCAAAATACAGAAAAGTGGAAGGAATAGAAAACTAGACCACAAAAAAAGAGTCCTCAACCAAAAATTATTGCAAAGAAAAATTCCTTTCAAATGGAAAATGGCATAAAAATACCCGAAGTACCTAAGAAATAGGGAGCTGTCAAGAAAATACTGGAAGAAAGTTTAAAATTTTTTAAATATTTTATAGAAGTTTGGTGAATTTTTTAAAAGAAATGCGCCATAAAGAGTGGTTGGGAGCTGGAAAATGTTCCAGAAAGAACCACATGGCTGAAGACATCAGCTATTAGCTAAAGTCTATTCCACCTCGGGAGAAGAAGAAATATGGCGCAGGCAGCACATTGCAGAGCTTTAAGAAGTAAAGGGGTGGGGACTGGGGGAGGAGGGAGTGGAAGAGGTGTGGCCTAGAAGATTGAAAGCCAGACATCTTTGTGATTTAGTTGGTTTAAAATTTATTCAGCAATGAGAAAAAGGGAGATTTCAAGAAAATAGAAACATATCTGAAAGAACACTAGACTGGAAGTAGGCTTCATTTCTAATCCAGGAGCCATAATTTCAATGGGTTTTCAATGGGTTGTCATCTATAAAATGGGGATGTTAAGTAAATAAAATTACATAACTGATGCTAAAATTCTCCACAAATAATATACCAAAAGAAAAGATTTTAGTTTAGTGTGGTTTTGGAAAAGGAGAAAGGGGAAGTAGAGCTTTGATATGTTAATAAAGTATCTAAATGTATGAACCAAAGAAGCCAGGAAGGGTCTAGAAGGTTAGAACTTTCTTCAAGGAACTTCCTCTTCCATTATCTAATGTGATAGTGAAGGTTTATTCCTCAGTTTTATAAATTATGAAATAGACATCCATAAATGTTACACAATGTACATGAGGTCACTCACCATGATTCTGAGTCAGTACATTTTCTGATCCAGTACTCTGTCTTTGTATGGCCCCTGATCATAAGATACTGAAAGTCAGATGGTGAGCAACAAGGAACAAAGAAAGAATGGAATTGCACAGAATGCCGATTTGGTCCCTAAATAATCAAGGAGTACTATTTGTAACCTGTATCACACAACAACGCCTAGAAAGTCAAAGGAGGCATTGTCCTCGCACTGTCTGAACTGGAAAGTAATACTATCGGGCAACCATGCCCGTAAGTCTCCAGATAAATAAAAATAAAGTATGCAAATTTTCATCCTTAAAGGGTACACTCCATCTTCTAAATGCTCTTGGTTCACACACACAAAAAAATCTTACTCCAAATGAGGAATATTTTGTTATAAAAGTAGTACCCTTGAGAAGACAGTGCTTAACACCAAGAGAATTTAATAATGGGATTTCATTCTGAAAGATAATTTTCCACAGGAGCCTTCCTGAACACCCAAAAATTAAACTATGGAGCAAAAGCCTATAAGCAAGGCCTGCTATAAGATTTCACCCTAATTTAAGCTTTCACAGGTTCCTAATGAAACAAATAGGGGGAACGATTCATTCATTGTATAGATTGGTAAATTGGTAAATTGAGGGATGTTGACTTCTATTTTGGTTTAAAGAGCTAGTAGCAGCATGAGGATACCAGAGTAGAGGTCTTTGGACTCAGATAACTTTGGTTGCACTTTAGTAAAATAACTCTGTTGACAAGCCTACGTTGTGTGTCAGATCTCTCTAGTGAGAACTGTAGGAATTGTATGGAGTTTAAAATCACTATAATGAACGTGGTATATTTCAAAAATAATGATACCTGTAAAAAGTAGTAGCTATAACCACTTTGATATCACTCAGCCATCAGGGAAAAAAGGATTATAATCAAGTAGTATTCCCTTAACACCTGGGATCTCAGCCTGGACTAACTAGGAGGACCTAAGAAGCAAACCAGCCCTACTCGGTTTGGCTCAGTGGTTAGAGTGTCGGCCTGTGGACTGAATGGTCCTGGGTTTGATTCCGGCCAAGGGTACGTACCTCAGTTGCAGGCTCGATCCCCCGCCCAGGTCAGGGCGCATGCAGGGGACAACCAATAGATGTGTCTCTCACATCGATGTTTCTCTCTGTCTCCCTTCCACTCTCTGAAAAGCAATGGAAAAAATATCCTAGGGTGAGGATTAAAAAAAAAGAAAACAGAAAAAAAGAAGAAAATCAACTACCACCAGCAGCAATACTATCAGGCCACCTGACCAGTCTTAAACTCCTGCTCTATAGGCCATAAAATAATAGTATCACTAGGAACCTGACCCCACTATAAAATTTAACCTGTTTCAGGTTATTGTGTCTTTAACACAGGCTCCAATTGTTAAAGTAACTAGATCTGTCAAATACAGCTCTGTCCAAAAGAATTTTCTACAATTGTGGAAATATTCCATATATTTTAGACTTTGGGTTCTGGAAAATTTTCTTAACACTCAAAGGGCATCAACTACAAAAAAAAAATTGACTTTATGAAATTAAAACATTTTATCCCACAAAAATAAACCTCAAAAGGTGAAAAGAGGAGCTATAAACTAGTTGCCCCGGAGTTCAGTGTCCAGATCCTGGTTCCAAGAGGGTGGCCAGGCTAGCAGATTACTTCCATTGGTTGTCACAGTAATTTCTTTCATGAGATCAGGTGAGATTAAGCTGCCAAAATGCTGATAATGTGACGATTTGGGGTGACTCTCACTCATATCGGAAACAGGACATGTTCAGGCTCTAGGCTATCCAGGTCTACTGCAGATAACTAGGCTAAAAGAACTGCAGAGGTAAGAAATCTCTAGTTTTTAGGTACAAACAGGTTCGAAAAAGAGTAGTTGTGTTGGAAGTAGCAACAGTGTTGCTACCTTTTAAATTAGCCAGGTATGGTGCATTTGACAATTTAAAAAAAAGTGAAATGTTTTCTGGACCTGAAAAGGAAGAGATGATACATGGACATTATGAAGAATTTTCACATGAACTGTTGAATAAGCAAATATATATTTGCCCATTATTCTAAGTCTTCATTTCTAAATTACTATACCTCACATGAGCCCATCCATTTTATAATACATTTTAATCAGATTACTTATATAGAAAGGAACTCCATAACAATTTTTGCCTGTAAAAGGAAGTTTGTCCTTGGCTTTCATGCAGTGGCATTTAAAAAGGGATTTGATAAAGCATTCAAAATCAAATTAGCAGGCTGATGGGGGTCATTATCAGTGAAAAGCAGTTAAAGGAACAAAGACATACTATGCTATGCATCATACCTTGGAGCATCCCTGCTCTCTCCTCCCATTTATCACCTTCAGGCTTTACTTAATCCAAATGCATGCCATACAGCAGGAACTATGTGGGAGGAAGAAATCAAGTTCTCTTTTTTTAAAATTCCCGCTCAAATTCAAAAAAAGGCAGAAATGACCTGATTTTGCCACCAGATGGCAGCACGAAATTATCAAAGAAACACTGAGCCAGCCTGCAGGAAAGGAGCCAAGGTATAATAGGAAGGAAGCCCAACTAAGATCTGAGTTGAAGGGGGAAATGCCTTATTTACACCAGTTCAGCATCAGAAGAAAGAGAGAAGGAAAAGTACTCAACTTCTCCTAATGTGAACACATCCTCCCCTCAGCGGAAATTTGTCCTTGGCTTTCATGCAGTGGCATTTAAAGAGGGATTTGATAAAGCATTCAAAATCAAATTAGCAGGATGATGGGGGTCATTATCAGTGAAAAGCAGTTAAAGGAACAAAGACATACTATGATATGCATAACCTAAGAACACAGACAATTGTGTGGAGAAGGCTTGGGAAGGGTGTGGATGCCTGGTGGAGGAGATCAATGGGAGGGGGGAAGGGGGACATCTGTAATACTTTCAACAATAAAGATAAGTTAAAAAAAAAAAAGACATGAAAAAGAGAATACTTGAGGAAGGACTCTTTACAAACTTAAGGGACTGTCTGCAGTGGGAGAAAGAGATGGCTTAGCCTTGTTGTGTATAGCGCTATGTAAATATCTATATAAATAAAGATGTCTGAATACTCTAAGTTGTCCAAAGGTGGAAGAGACTGGCATCTCACCTCCAAAACTGGTGAGATGCCAATCTCTGAAGGTGTGTAAGCCAGTGGTGAATTTTGTGGGGATGCTATGGAGATAATCATCAGATAGTAAAGATGGGTCACATGCCCTGTAACATGCTTCTACTTAGCTCAACATCTTATGAACCTCATCAGAATATTTGGGAAATTCCTCTAATCCTGCCCCACCACACACCATTTATGGTGTCCTTCAAGGGCATATTAGGACATTGGGAAAGGTTCTTATGTTTATAGAAGAAAGAACATGGAGTTACACATGTCAAAGCTCAGTGAATATATACTTAATAATTATAAACTTCACTATGTATATGCTTTTCATCAAAATTTAAAATTTTATAAAGGAATATTGAATTCTATTCATGATATACATATGGAAGTGTCAAAGTATATATGGAAGTCTGCAATTTACTTTGAAATGCATCAAAGCCTAAGATGAGTTAATGGATTGATAGATAGTTATATGATTAAAAATAAGTATAACAGCACGTTAGTGGTAGAACATTTGTGGGGGGTCTTCACTGTACTATTCTTTCATCCTTGCTGCAGGATTGAAAATTTTCATAATCAAAATGAAATATTAGGGGCAGGTGACATCACTGAGAATGAAAGAAGAGAGAGGTCCAAGGATTGATTCATCATCCACTGAAGCAACCATTACGCTGGAGAAAACGGTCAGAATTAACTTTTTCAGAACTCTAGAATCTAACAAAAAATAACTACAGAAAACAGAGGAGTACTTAATGAAGAAAGGCTGCTAAAATACAGTAAAAGAGCATCGTGGCATTTTTGCTTACCAACCCTCCCACTGCCATTTCCTAGCTGAACCACTGCTGTGTGGATGGCAGCCTACATTCTTATTGTGGTTTACTGGTGCCAGAGGGGACAATTATAGACCTTGTTCTGTAATCTTTTTAAAAAAATTAGACATTACTAAAACAGAACAAACACAGTACTATTATGATCAATTGAACACTAAAAATTTAGATAACCTAGATGAATTGGACAAATTCCAAGTAACATACAAACTACCAAATCTGGCTCAAGAAGAAACAGAAAACCTGAACAAACCTATACCAAGTAAGGAGATTAAATCAGTAACATAAAACCTCCCAACAAAGAAAAATCCAGGACCAGATGGCTTCACTATTGAAATCTACCAGAGGTTTGAAAAAGAATTAACACCAATAGTTTTCAAACTCTTCCAAAAAATAAGAAAGTAGGAAACATCTCCTAACTCATTCTATGACATCAAAGTCAAAGATACAACAAATAAAAGAAAGCTACAGGCTAATATTCCATATGTACATAGATGCAAAAATTCTCAACAAATACTAGCAAACCAAATCCAGCAGCATATTAAAAAGGTTATAAATCACTCCCAATTGGAATTTATCCCAGGAATACAACAGTGTTTTAATAAATGAATATCAATCAATGTAATACACCACATTGAAAGAATGAAGGAAACAAAATCTTTTAAAAAAATATATGCTTTATTTATTGATTTCAGAGAGAGGAAGGGGGATGGAACCTAAAACCCAGGCATGTGTCCTGACCAGGAATCAAACTGTGACCTCCTGGTTCATGGGTCAATGCTCAACCACTGAGCCAAGCCAGCCAGGCACAACATCTTAATTGATCCAGAAAAAGCATTTGATAAAATCTAACACTTTATCATTGTAAAAACAGTCAACAAACTAGGAATAAAAGGTAACCTCCTCAGCATTATAAAGGATATTTATTCATTAAAAAACACAGCTAATAGCACACTCAATTATGAAATTATGAAAGTTTTCCCCTAAGATCAAGAACAAGACAGGGATGCCCACTTTCACCACTGGAATTCAACATTGTCCTGGAAGTTCTAACCCCAACAACTAGGCAAGAAAGCTATAAAAGGCATCAGAATTGGAAAAGTAGCCCAACTGGTGTTGCTCAGTGGTTGAGCATCAACTCATTAACCAAGAGGTTCCCAGTTCAATTACAGGTCAGGACACATGCCCAGGTTGCAGGCTTGATTCCCAGTAGGGGGAGTGCAGGAGGCAGCTGACCAATATAATGTTTCTCTCACTGATATTTCTATCTCTCTATCCCTCTCCTTTCCTCTCTCTTTAAAAAAGTCAATAAAAACATATTTTTTTTAAAATTGAAAGAGTAAAAGTAAACTATTTCTATTCATAGATGACATGACTATATATAATATATATATAATCTTAAACATGCAGAAAAACTATTAGTGCTAATAAATTAATAAATGCATTCAGCAATGATGCAAGATACAAAATCAGTTGTATTTCTACACACTAGCAATGAACAGCTTGAAAGGGAAATTAAGAATATTATTCACAAAAGCAAAAAAAGTGGAAATAACCCAAATGCCCATCAACTGATGAATGGATAAAAAATGTGGTATAACCACACAATAGATTATTCAACAATTAAAAAATGAAATACTGAGGCATGCTACAAGGAAGATGAATCTCAAAAACATGCTAATTCAAAAAAACAAAAAAGCCACATATTGCATGATTCTATTTATGTAAAATATCCAGACAAAGCAATTCCATAGAATCAGAAAGGAAATTAGTGATTGCCAGGGGTTGGAAGGAGATGGGGGGAGAGGGTAATGGGAAGTGGCTACTTAATGGGAGAGGTTTTCTTTTGGGGTCATGAAAATGTTCTGGAACTAGACAGTGAAGATAGTTCCACCACATTTGAAGGGTTAAATGTAACTGAATTATATACTTTAAAATTATTAAAATAGTAAATTTATATTTTGTGTATTTTATCACAATTTTTTTAATGTTGGGGGGAAATTGGGGAGATCATGGAGATAGTGAAGCCCTGGGCCACAGTGTAGATAGTCTAACTGCCCTAATAAAGACACAGGTCCAGCTTAGCTGGTGTGGCTCGGTGGTTGAGCTTCCCCCATGAACAGGGTCACCAGTTTGATTCTGGGTCAGGGCACATGCCCAGATTGTGGGATTGATCCCCAGTAAGGAGCAGGCAGGAAACAGCCAGTCAATGTTTCTCTCTCGATGTTTCTATCTCTCTATCCCTCTCCCTTCCTCTCTCTCTAAAATCAATAAAAACATATTATATATATTTAAGTACATATATATATGTATATATACACACTTTTCTTGTTTTTAAGAGAGAGACAGGTCCATCAGCTTCCAGCCATTTCAGCTACTCCAGCTAAGGTACCAAACCAGCGATCTTGGATTTTCGTCTTAGTCAAGCTGCCAGTTGAAAGAAGCTGTATGAGTGGCTTCAGACAATGCCATATAAATCATGAGAAGTAATAAATTGTTGATATTTTAAGCCAAAAATAAGAACATAAGTGTAGCCCCAGGTGATTCTGCAGGAATCAGTTTACTCCTTTGAAAACAGTAAGATAAGAGACTAGCCCTGCCGGGAGTGGCTCAGCAGTTGCGCATGGACCTACAATCCAGGAGATCGAGGTTCGATTCCCTGTCAGGGCACATGCCCGGTTTCTGGCTCGATCCCCAGTAGGGGGTGTGCAGGAAGCAGCAGATCAATGACTCTCTCATCGTTGATGTTTCTATCTCTCTCCCTCTCCTTTCCTCTCTGAAATCAATAGAGACATAGAGACAGAGTAAAAAAAAAAAAAAAAAAAGCTGCAGCTCGCCTTTCTCTTTCTTTCTCTCTCCCTCCCTCCCCCCTTTCTTCCTTCTTTCCTTCCTTCCTTCCTTCCTTCCTTCCTTCCTTCCTTCCCCCCTTCCTTCCTTCCTTCCTTCCTTCCTTCCTTCCTTCCTTCCTCCCTCCCTCCCTCCCTCCCTCCCTCCCTCCCTCCCTCCCTCCCTTCCTTCCTTCCTTCCTTCCTTCCTTCCTTCCTTCCTTCCTTCCTTCCTTCCTTCCTTCCTTTTTTGTTTATCCTCACCCCAGGATATTTTTTTCACTGAATTTTAAAGAGAGTGGAAGGGAGGGGAAGAGGGAGAGAGAAACATTAATGTGAGAGACACATCAATTGTTTGCCTCCCCCTGCGCGCCCTGACGGGGGTGGGGGTGAGGCAGGGGAGCAACCCCGCAACCCAGGTACCTGCCCTTGACCAGGAGTCAAACCTGAGACCCTTCAGTTCCTGGGCCCACCCTCTGACCACCGAGCCATACTGGCCAAAGCTGCAGCTCACCTTTTAAAAAAGGACTGCAGTTGAGCATCTACCTAGGATCCAGGAGACTGCAGTTAGATTCCCAGTCAGGGCACATGCCTGGGTTGCCCCAGTAGGGGGCGTGCAGGAGGCAGCCGATCAACGACGACTCTCTCATCACTGATGTTTCTGTCTCTCCCTCTCTCCGAAATCAATAAAGATATATTTTTTTAAAGAAGGAATTTAACAAATAAGCTTAACCTTGAATAAAATAATCCACAAGAAATTGACCCGGCCCCAATTCTGACTACCACAGGCACTCAGAGGTAAAAGAATAGCCGATCCTCTTTCGTCTGTGCTAGGCACCAGACTTCTTCCATGAGCCGCGGGAGCTTCGGGCCGAGGAAAGTCTCTGCTCAGAGGAAAAGGCACCACGCAGAGCAAAGGCGCCGGGCAGAGGAACAGTGCCGGCTCTGCGTTGGGTGCGCCTGAAACATGAGGGTGCCCCGTGTCTGCGTGCTGTGGACTTGGCAGAGCCGCATGGCTACATCTAGGGCATCGTAAAGGACATCATCTAGGACAAAAGGTAGCAGCGCACCCCTCGCCAAGGTGGTCTTCTGGGAACCTTACCGGTTTAAGAAGCCAACGGAACTGATGTTCGTCACCGCCAAAGGCATCCACACCAACCAGTTCTTGTACCAAGGCAAGACGGCTCAGCTAAACATCGGCAATGCACTCCCAGTCGGCACCATGCCTGACAACATCGTGCATTGTCTGGAGGAGAAGCCTGGTGACCCGGGCAAGCCGGCCGGAGCTTCCGGGAACTATGCCACCACTCTCTCCCACAACTGCGAAACCAAAAAGACCACAGTGGAGCTGCCCTCAGGCTCCACAAAGGTCATTTCCTCCGACGACAAAGCTGCAGTTGGTGTGGTGGCCAGAGATAGCCGCATTGATAAGCCTATCCTGAAGGCCGGCCACGCCTACCACCTGTATAAGGCAATAGAGGAATTGCTGGCCACGTGTGAGGGTGTAACCATGAACCTTGTGGAGCATCTGTTAGGAGGTGGCAATGGCTTTACATCTGCAAACCCTCCACCATCCACAGAGATGCCCCTGCTGGCAGCAAAGTGTGTCTCATCAATGCCTGTGAGACTACGCATCTGCGGGGAACCAAGACTGTGCAGAACTAGGTCTGGGGGCTCAACAAAAGTTTGTCCACCTGCCCGGCCGGTGCCTGGCTGAGCGGTTGAGCGTTGACCTAGGATCCAGGCGATTGGGGTTCAGTTCCCAGTCAGGGCATATGCCCGGTTGGGAGCTAGATCCCCAGTAGGGGGCGTGCAGGAGGCAGCCCTTCCGTGACAGTCTCATCATTTATGGATCTATTTCTCTCTCTCCCTCTCCTTTCTTCTTTCTGAAATCAATAAAGATATTTGATGTAAAAAAAGCTTATCCTCCTGTCAAAAAAATAAAAATAGAAGAGCCATACATGCCACTCACAACCACATATGATTTCTTTCTCACCCCTTCTCATATTAAACCTATTTAAACTGGAATATTAGACTATTTCACAGAGTTACTTTTCTGGTTAATATCAATCTAATGGGTTTTCTCAGGTCAGTGGTTCTCAAAGAGTGGTAGGTCCAGGAAACCCTTTTTGGAATGATAATTACTACTATACATTGAGCACTTATTTCATGCCAATTGCATTAGATATATTATTGCAGCCCTATCCAGTTTTGCTCAGTGGTTAGAGCATCGGCCGTGGACTGAAGGGTCCAGAGTTCTATTCTGGCCAAGGGCACATACCTCAGTTGCAGGTTCCATCCCCGGCCCTGATCAGGGCATGTGCAGAAAGCAACCAATCGATATGCCTCTCTCACATTGATGTTTCTCTCTCTCTCCCTTCCACTTTCTCTGAAAAAACAATGGAAAAAATATCCTCAGGTGAGGATTCAAAATAAATAAATAAAATTTTAAAAAGAAAAATATTAATATATATACATACATATATAACTTCACTTGATTCTTACAAAAGTCATAAGTCATCTTCACCATACAGATACAAAAATAAATCTCAGAGATGTGAGGTAACCTGTCCAGGGTCCCACAAGCTGGGAATGGAATAAGCTGACATTTGAATTCTAAGGCACTGCTATCTTCCAATCAAGTTCAGTGTGAGAACAGCATAGTTTGCTTTTATCTCAGTGAAGATTTTTCTCATGTAAAGTACTAAGGTTCCTAGGGAGTTCTTTTCCTTATTTTCATGCAAACATATTTTTTTCAGATCCTGTGCCCCAAATTCCTACAGCAAAAATAATGTAGTGCTATTTTACATCATTGTCAGGGAACAGATAGCAAGATAGAAAGAGATGAGCAATAACACAGCATGTTGTCTAGAAATGAAAATCAACCTTATCCACTGCAAATCACCAATTAAGCCACAGCAAACTTTGTTTCAAAGAGATACCTGCAGAATTTTAAATGGGAGATGCAGAGGTAAGATCAACACAATGGTGAAGTAAGAGATACTTGCCTTCATCCTCCCATGAAAAACAACAATTGACAGTCATCCATGAAGGAAAATGACTGAGAGGACAAGTCCAATTAAAAACCTACACAAACCCAGAGGAGCAAAAAATGGAGAATAGTCATACAGAAGGGATTGCTGAGGAGATCAGCTTAGCTGAGATCTCTGGAAATAGCTAGGAGGAAAGAAGAAGGGAGACGACTATCAGAATTAGTCATGTGGTAAATGCCATCATGGTCTTTAGTGGCCTGCTCTGTGGAGGACCCCAGCAGCCTTGGCCTCTGAGGAATCCAACAGCTCCCATGAGAGCTGTGGACTCCTCACAGCTTTTCACAGTGGAGGAACCTATAATGTTTGTCAGTGCAGACCCTAGCAGTTTGCTCTGCAGAGGACACCAATAGCTTTCACCACTGAGGCAATCAAAAGCCATCACCACCACAGACCCTCCCCAACCCCAGAAAGGAAGATACTGTTGCACCCACCCCTAAGAATGAGTTGTTGTTGTGCTGCCCCAGGAAGAGGTCAGCCTCCCCAAACCCCATACATTCTCCACACTCCAAAATGTGGCTGTTCTGTCTGTACTTGCAGTTTAGACCCCAGTTCCAGGGCTACTTCATATACACTCATGATCCAGACACCAGATATGCAGTTGTTCTTTGTGTATCTGTGTCTGTGTCTCAGACCCCAGAGTACCATGAGTGTGGGCTAGTCAATGCCCTTGACCCAGGGCCTCTGTCTCTGCAGGCATCTGTGCTTCAGACCCCAGATCCATGGCAACTTGGAATGTGCCCATGTGTCAGGCATTGAAGCCATCTCTGCTACAGGCTAGCCAGTACTCTGGACCCCAAAGCCATTATCATATGAAAGCCTATATTCAAGACTCCTACTCCAAGGCTGCTCCATGAGTGCCTGCACATCAGACATCATGAGGGCACTCATGAGCTCAATCCAGCACTAAGAGGAATTCTCTAAGCTGTGACATCTTCCATGGGAGAAAAAGAGATCAGGAGGTCCCCAGAAGCCCTTCACTACTGAAGACCCCAACAGTGCTCACCACTCCTGTGGACCCCTGAAACCTTGGCCATTGAGAACACTTACAATATTTGTTGAACCTGGCCTCAGCTGACAGAGCTGCATGGAGACTACAACTATTGGCCTTTCCTGGAACCAGATCCATGATATTCCACCTAGCGAGGGCCCTGATATCCACCATCTGGTGAAGGTCGTTCCCCACAAAACCAGTCTAAAAGTCTGGAAGAGGTGACTACTCCATATAATATGCAGACATCAAAACAAGGCTATAAAAAACACACCAAAAAATCGAGGAAACATGACCATCAAAGGACTACTATAATTTTTCAGTAACCAAACCCAAAGAAAAGGAGTTCTATGTATTGTTGGACAAATAATTCAAAATAAAAGTTTTAAGGAAACTCAATGAGCTACAGCAGAGCAAAGATAGATACTCAATGAAATCAGAAAAACAATATATGAACAAAATGAAACATTCAAAATAAAGACAGAAATAAAATAGAATGAAACAGAAATTCTGAAGTTAAAAAATCCAATGAATGAAATAAAAATGCAATAGAAAACAAACAGTAGACTTGAGCAAGCAGAAGAAAGAATCTGTAGACTTGAAATAAGGTCATTTGAAATTATCCAGAGGAGAAAATATTGAAGATAATGAAAAAGTGAAGAAGGCCTTCATAAATTTAGGAAACCATCAAGTGAAACAATATTCACATTATGAGAGTCCAAGAAGAAGAAGGAGAAGGGGAAGAGAAGAAGAGGAAGGAGAAGAAGAAGAAAAGGAGGAGGGCTCCATTATCTCCATGACCTCCCCAATTTCCCCCCATTTTAAAAATTGTGATAAAATACACAAAATATAAATTTACTATTTTAATAATTTTAAAGAGTATAATTCAGTGACATTTAGTCATTCAAATGTTGCGGAACTATCTTCACTGTCTAGTTCCAGAACATTTTCATGACCCCAAAAGAAAACCTCTCCCATTAAGTAGCCACTTCCCATTACCCTCTCCCCTCACTTCCTTCCAACCCCTGGCAATCACTAATTTCCTTTCTGACTCTATGGAATTGCTTTGTCTGGATATTTTACATAAATAGAATCATGCAATATGTAGCCTTTTGTGTGGGAGAGACACATCAATCGGCTGCCTCCGGCACAAGCCCCAACCAGGGCTGAGAATCTAACCTGCAACCCAGGTACATGCCCTTGACCAGAAGTCGAATCCATGACCCCTTGGTGCCTGGGTCAACACTCTAACCACTTAGCCACACCAGCTAGGGTAGGAAAACTAGTTTTGATGGAGCCAGTGTGACATACACAGGTAAATCTATAAGGATGCTGGTAAAAATAGCTCTTACATGTAAAAATGTAAGAGGGGCATCCTGAACCTAAAGCAGGATCTGTTCCCCATCCATGGAAAGCTAATGGGAATATATAGCACCTAATTAACAGAACAGAGATCAAGACTCACTGTCTTGTAAAGCAAATGTGGACCAAGGGATCTGGAGCCAATATTCAGTTCCACAACTTGCTGTGAGACTTTGGGCAAATTACTTCCATATTATGGAACTCGGTTTCCTAGATGAAAATTAAGGGAGCTGGACACAATTACTAAGGGTCTTTGCAACTGAAATACTGTGGAAAAGTGGTCCACAATCTGTTCATTAATAGCCAGGAAATGGGTCAGGTTTTAGATGTCAGGTGAGGAAGCTGGGGTGGTGATGGACAGGGTGCCTAAGAAGGATGCATCTCTCATGAAAGGAGAGATGCAAGGATTCAACTTCACCTGCTTTCAAAATATTTTGAAGGCTTTTGTCTCCCTTCCTACCCAGTGCCACCAATGCCCTGCCTTTGGTTAAGTTTCAGGGATGAACACCTAGCTATCCCTTTAGTGTGTAAGGCCTAGGCTGATATTTCTCTCTCTCTCTCCTTTTAAATATATCTTTATTTATTTCAGAGAGAGGAGGGGAGAGGGAGGGGGAGAAATAGAAACATCAATGATGAGAGAGTCATCGATTGGCTGCCTCCTGCACTCCCCTGACTGGGGATCAAGCCCACAACCCAGGCATGTGCCCTGACCAGGAATCGAACCGCGATCTCCTGGATCCTAGGTCCATGCTCAACCGTTGACCCATACCAGCCAGGCTCTTTCTTTTTTTCTTAATCCTCATCCGAGGATATTTTTTCCGTTGCTTTTCAGAGAGAGTGGAAGGGAGAGAGAGAGAGAGAGAAACACCGATTGGAGAGAGACATCGATTGGTTGCCTCTCCCAGAGGCCCCAATAGGGGCCGGGAATCAGCTTGCAACCAAGGTACGTGCCCTTGGCCTGAATCAAACCCAGGACCCTTCAATTCATGGGCCAATGCTCTAACCACTGAGCAAAAACAGCTAGAGCTAGGCTGATATTTTTCAAAATGGCCTCTAGACAATTGGGTTCACCACGGATCTGTCACAGAAAATTCAGTGGATCTTGGTGCTGTAATCAGACAGAGCCAAGGTCAAAGGGAAGAAGGCTTCATAAGAGAGAGGGTTGTCTCAACCTGGCTGTGGTGAGCTTATCACTCACTGCCTTTGGGGCTTCAAGCACAGCACCTCTCTTTTCTCTTGGCCATGCTAGCACATCTCCAGCTTGCCATGATATCAACCTAGAAAATCTGAGAAAAATAATTCTTGGAGCCATTTAATTACTTTCTGGGAAAATGATTGGCATAACTCTTAGAGTACCAGGAAAACAATGCTATGTGCAACTTAGTTTAAAATTCTTCTCTCATAACCAAATACACTATACTTTAAATACACACACATATTTAACACACACCAGATAGAGATACACAAAGAGGGGGAATATATATTTTTTTGTAGAGAAAGAGTTGCTACCCCATCTCCCAGAGCTACTACCCCCTGAACCAGGCTCTACTACCTAAGTCTCCCTTTTTAGCTCCAAACCCATACATCTTTGTGTTTCCTGAACAGATAGACCACCCACAGGTTCTGGGACCACACCAATCCCTTTAACCCAACTGGTGGCATCCCTCTTAATGAAATTCCCTTGCCTTTCCTCTTCCATTCCCCACCACCACCACCACCAGCCAGACCTCTCAGTCATTCATTGTGTGGTGAGGAAAGGTGACCCTGGGATTCCACTGCTCTCTATATTACCCCAAACACACATGCTCACAAGGCAATTCCTACCTGGCTTCCCCCCCAGCACCACAATCTTAATGTTTCTGCTAAGTGGGCTATCCAGGATGTGATACTCTGGAATAAGCATCAGGTGAAAGCTGGTAGAAAACTAGGACATGGCTGAGGTGGATATGAGGCAAACAGCTGCTGAACAAAGGGGCCAGGGGCCAAGGGCCAAAGATCCCTCAGAGATTTTGTTGCTGCCACTGCCCCTTCTTTCCTCAAGAGTCACTTCTTTGCTTTCATCTCCTGTATCCAATCCCTCTCCTCTGCTTACAGTGGCAGGGGATCAAGGAGATATTTATTGCTTTCGTCCTGCAAAGGTAACACCTCTTTTCTGATTGATGGCAAAGTTGCAATGAAAAAACTTTTCATCGATGGAAAGCTCACTCCTCTAAGTCTGAGCCAAGTCAAAATTAAGTTGGGCTGTTCCCACGACCAGAGACAGGAGGGAGATCTGGCATGGGTAACAAAAAGTGAAGTATCAGTACTCTATCTTCCTCATTCCAAATTTAAATACAGAATGTCTCAGTTGAAGGGTATTTGGGGGTTAGAACCCAAGTCCTTTATTTTTATAGTTAAGGAAACTGAGGTTCAAAGACATACTGTCTCTTGCTGGGCAGGATATTCAGGATAGACTGCTTGGAAATAGGCATGTGGGAAGTCGGGGTCAGAGTTGGGGCTAAAATCTTGGTTTCTAGTTTTCCTATCCAATATGGTCCTCACTATCCCTGCCATGCTCCACTTTCTTTAAGTGGAAAATTTGCAGAGTTGGAACGGGATTAGGCTGGGTGGGTGCCAGTCAGCCAAGAAAGAAACAAATGAGCAACTAAGTGCCTTTTTAGGGTTACCTTTTGCGTAAGTGGACAGGTCTTTAGAGGTTTATAATTCAGGTTCACTGTTGCCTCAGTATTTAAAAAATTTATCTTTATTGTTGAAAGTATTGCCCGGCCGGGCATGGCTCAGTGGTTGAGCGTCAACCTGGGATCCAGGCGATCGGGGTTCGATTCCCGGTCAGGGCACATGCCCAAGTTGTGGGCTCGATCAATGATTCCCTCATCATTGATGTTTCTATCTCTCTCTCTCCCTCGCCTTTCCTCTCTCTGAAATCAATAAAGATATATTTAAAAAAAAAAAAAGTATTACATATGTCCCCTTTTATTTTCCCATTGACTGCCCCCCCCCCCCAGGCCTTCACCACAGTATTGTTTGTGTCCTTGGGTTATGCATGTATGAAAAAGAAGTCCTTTGGTTAATCTCTCCCTGCCTGCCCACCCCCACCCTGTTGCCTCAATTTTTAAACAAAAATGTCATCATACAGGAAATGCATTCTCTAGTTGACCATAGTCTTTACTAGACTATTTTTTGTCTGCTGACTTAACTCAATTACTCCTCTGGCCCCTAGGAGATATTTGATTGGCCAACTAGGGTTATTTGAAGGCAGAGGTTAGATCAAATTCAGTACCTCTTTATCTCCAATTGGGAAATGGTAGGGAAAAGACATTGGGAATTCCCATCCATACCTCAAGGTATCTTTCTGTGACTGCCTTTCACAACTTTTTTTTTAATCCTCACCTGAGGATATTTTTTCCATTGCTTTTCAGAGAGAGTGGAAGAGAAGGGGAGAGAGACACATCGATTGGTTGTCTCCCTCACGCGCCCCGACCTGGGCCAAGGACTAAGCCTGCAACCAAGGTATGTGCCTTTGGCCAGAATTGAACCTGGGACCCTTCAGTCCTTGGGTCAACGCTCTAACCACTGAGCAAAACCAGTCAGGGCTCACAACTTTTAAAGACTACCCTTGTCCTGGCCAGTGTAGCTCAGTTGGTTGGGTATCGTCTTGTGCACCAGAAAGTTGTGGGTCAGGACACATTCCTGGGTTGCAGGCTCACTCTCCGGTAGGGGGCATGCAGGAGGCAGCTGATCAATGTTTCACTTTCATATCTATGTTTCTCTCTCCCTCTCCCTTCCCCTCTCTCTAAAAACCAATTTAAAAATCTTTTAAAAACTTTTTTAAAAAGACTACCCTTAACCTTCAGTAAAAATTGATCTCATCTGGTATAAATGTATGTGTATGGAGAGAGGCTCCCAGGAAAGAGAGTGGAGGAGACAGAGAGTGATTTATTAGCAACTGCCCTCTCTCATGAACCTGGAGGACATTATGCTAAGTGAAAGAAGCCAGACACAAAAGGAAAACTACTACATAATACCACTTACATGAAGAGTTTAAAATAGTCAAACTCATAGAAGTCGTGAATGGAATGTTGGTTGCCAGGGGCTGGGGGAGGAGGAAATCAGTTATGTAAGATGAGATCTACTGTGGGCAACATTGTGCCCATAGTTATAGGTATGTCTATGGCATAGGTTGTGCTGATGACTTCATGAGTGTATACTTATCTCCAAACTCATTGAGTTGTATACATTAAATATGTACAGCTTTTTGTGTTTCAATCATACCTTAATAAAATGGTTTTTAAAAACTGATAAATAAGGGGGGAGGGGAACTGCCCTATTTCCTCCAGGAATTCCTTCCTGAGTTTCTTGTGGTAATAGTGGCAATCAAAGAGCACACCTATAACCAACCACACAGTTTGACACAATAACAATAACATATTCAAACTATGTGGTACTTTAGTTTGGCATTTCACAATTTTTTACATGTGTAAATCCTCTCACTTATCTAAACTACTAAATAACCCTATGAGTTAGGTGGAGCAAAGAGGAGGAAATATGTTCAGAGAAGTATTTGTTCAAGGTCACAAATAAGTGTGTATCCAACAGAGTCCCAGCCCTACTCCAGACTTCCAGTCCTAGACTTTCCTCTACACTGAGTTGATATTTTTCTGGAAGTGTTTCATTTTTGAGTATGTCTTGTATTTGCAATGAGTCTATGAATTTTTCAAGAGCAGGGATCATGTATTATTCAACTCTATATCCTTTAAAACAGAAACCACAGAGTCTTGCATGAGGTACTCAATAATCATTTGTGGTTGATTGAGTAGCGAAAACATCCACTCTGTCCTGCTCCCAATGCTAGATACCATTTCTTTGTAACTTCTAAGTGTTCATGTTTAATCTTTCATTTCAATAAGCCTTTGCTGGGTATGAATATATATTTTCAGGGCACTGTGCTAGGCCCTGATCTGGAAATTAAAGGTGTGATTAAGATAGTGTCTATACTTAGAAAGCTAAGATTTTCTAAGAGTTACCTAAAGGCAGGAGAAACAGAGGGTGAGGGGAAGGCCCTGGGATCCTGCCCTCTCTCTTTTATGCCAAGCATCAGGTTTAACCCATTTCTACAAATTACTATGATAGCGGAACAAGTTATAAATTTCTATTAAAATCATTGTCTTTCTATAAATGAACTTTTTTAAGCTTTAGGATTTGCTTTTCCACAGGGATAGAAGTGAAGGTTCAGAGGAGATGCAGTATCTAAAAAATATATTAAATTTTTTTTAAAACTAAATTTTAAAAATTCAGAATTGGCAAATCCACAGATACAGAGAGAATACTAGTGACTGTTTAGAGCTGGTGGGGAATGGGGTGGAGGAAAGAAGGGGAGGGGGGAAAAAAAGGAAAACATGGTCTCAAGTAAGTGGTATAGCCTCTTAAGGACAACCTGGCCAGATTTACTATAGAAATAGGCTTTATTCTTCTGAGAGGAAAATTTGACTCTATTGTGGTTCTTCTATCTAAAATAGCTACCTAGAGTATTTCATGAACAGTGAATACGTTCTTCTCTAAAAGGCTTCAGTGTCCTTTACAAAGTCATTTGACACCATCCTCACTCACTTTCCTGACCCTGATCAGTAGATTAACCAAATCTTAACTGAGTACTGAGCCAGGGTATGTTATGGTAAATACAGAGATTTAAAAATTTGGACTCTTAAGTCCCTTCTGATCTAGATGGAGAGAAAAAACTAAAGTGAATAAAAAGTAGGTTCTCCACAAAGCAGTTTTATTCCAAGGGCAAAATGAGTGGTACTTGATAATCAACACTGTAGTTCACAAAAAGGGAAAGATTGCTGTGGTCACAAAAGGTTGTAGGACTAGGGTTTTGAATAATGGGTAAAATTTAGAGTCATTAAGAAGAGGGGTGCAAGCACAGTCCAGGCAAAAGTATAAATACACAGAATGGGTATGATGGGATATTATGTAAACTGGTTTTAGGTGAAGTAGAGAGAGAGTAGTAAGAGATGAGGCTATAGCAGACATGGGCACATAAGGATGGTTTGACTTCTAGGCCAAAGAGCTTGGACTTTATTCAGGAAGCAATAGCAGCTGTTTGGTATTTACAGCTTCAATTTCACTGTCACTTCTGTATGTTCCAGCTCCTCTACTGGACTCTAAACTACTTTAAGGCAAGACTGGTATCCTTCATTTTTATAACTCCAGAGTGCTTAAGAGTGTAAATGAAAGGACCAGAAATATGAAGGAGGAGTTGGCAGTTGGTTTATGAATTGAAGTCCTGATTTTGCTTGTGGCCATATGTTAAATTAGGTATATGAGACAGAAAAAAGCCCCACTAGCAACTTGAAAGTTCAGGGTAAGTCAAAAACAACTGAAAAACAACAACTGAAAACTTGAGTTGAACTTGATGAAAGAGAAAGAGAAAGAGAGAGAGAAAGAGAGAGAGAAGGAGAGAGAGAAGGAGAGAGAGAAGAAGAGAGAGAGAGAGAGAGAGACGGAGACAGAGACGGAGACGGTAAATGGAGAAAGATCCCTTGTTTTTGTATGCAATCAAAGTCTTCAGGGAATGACAAGTGTCCTTGAGGAATTCAAGCTTTGCTCTCAAGGCCCTAACTAAAAGTGATGAGAGGTCTTATGACTTGTTCCCCTTGGGTATTAGTGAATTGTTACATAAAGTCATTTGTAAGTTAAAGAGCTTTCCTGCAACCTATAAACAATAACAGAAACAGAGCCACTTTAAAATGAAGTTGGAGCTGCCATTCCACAGGAACTGCCCTGCATAGCTTATGCATCAAACCTTTGGAAGGCTAAAACAGGGCTAAATAACCTTTGGACTTGGCCTAAGCAACCTTGTGCTTTGCAAAATAATGGTTTACAAAGATACTGGACTACTGGACTAAAATTAAAAACACCGTTTAGAAATAACATCGTTATGTTTTATTGGCACCAATAGAAATGCCTTCCTTCTACTGATGCTATTGTTCCCCTTCCCTTTCTCATAAACACCAATTGCCTTTGTCTCCTAATTGGGCTTCTGCCTGAATCAGTGCATCAGAATAGCTGTACTTGCTGATCCCGATAAGTTCTTGTTGCCTCTCACTTTGAAAAGCCCTTTTATTTTTAGGTTAACAAACTTCTGAAATTATTTTTTTTTACAATCCTTAACTTTCAAATGCTTAATGCTTGATTCATAAATAATACTTGCATGCAAGCATCTACTGTCATCTCGGCCCTTCCTCTCCCTTATCTCTCACCCTCTTCTCCAAGGCCCCTGATGCTTCTGGCAGTTGAGCTATTGAGAATAAAATAAAATGAATTTGCAGAAAATCTGTGGGAGGAAGGGGCATAGCTATGATAAATAGGAACAATTTAGGAGACATGAAGAGGGTAGAATTAAGCTTCCAAATAGGTCTTGCCTGACCACATGGTAGTCCATTGCCCCAAAATAATATTTTAAAAAATTGTCTTTTTCTTTATTGATTTGAGAGAGAGAGAGAGAGATTTGTTGTTCCACTTATTTCATTGGTTGCTTCTTGTATGTGCCCTGACTGGAGATAGAACCCACAATCTTGGCGTGTTGGAACAACACTCTAACTAGCTGAGCTACCTGGCCAAGGCTGCCCCAAAATAATCTTTTACCAAATGGCCTGAATTATTCTCATAAATTTGTCATACTGCCTGAAAATAAACTATATGAATACATATTTAGATTAATTAGCACCTCCTTTCTATGTGTACAAACATCTCTAGGACGGGCGGGGGGGTGGGGGGGGAGGAGCTACCAGACCTTAACTTATTAGTGTTGATGTGCCAAATGAAGGCCCATTGCCTACAAGCTAATACTCACCTTACTTTCTCCTATGACTCATGATTACTAGGATCTCTGGGGCTGGGAGTTTGGGTTCTGGTAGAGAGGAGAGGATAGGCCACTCTGTGAGGCCTAGCAGACTATAGTAGTATGGTAGGCAGAATTCCAAGATAGCCTTCTAACATTCCTGGATCCCTGTTATACACACACCTTCTCCCAGTTATTCAGTCAAACATGAACCTAGCTACTGCAATGTGGGTTGTGCAGATGAAAATAAGGTCCTAAAACACTTGACCATAAAATAGAGAGATTTTCTGGGTGGGCCTGATCTAATCAAAGAGCTCTTTCAAAGTAGAAAGTTTTCTCCAACTAATGGCAGAACAGGTGGTCAGAGGTTTGAAGTACTAGTGAGATTGATGGATGAGAACTTTTTGTTGTTGGTTTAAAAATGGAGGAGGATAGCCCTAGCTAGTTTTTCCCAGTGGTTAGAGCAGACTGAAGGATCTCGGGTTCGATTCTGGTCAAGGGCATGTACTTCGGTTGCAGCCTTGATCCCCGGCCCTGGTCAGGGCACGTGCGGTAGGCAACCAACTGATGTGTCTCTTTCACATCTCTCTCTCTCTCTGAAAAAAAATGGAAAAAATATCCACAGGTGAGGATTAAAAAAAAAATGGAGGAGGATAAGTGGAAAGGAATGTGAGCAGTCTCTTGGAGCTGAGAGTGGTCCTTGGTTGACAGTTGCAAGAAAATGGGGACCTCAGTCTTACATACGCAAGGCATTGAAGTTTGTCAACAACCTGAGTGAGCCTGGAAGACCCTAAGGCCCAGATAAGAACTGCAGCCCTGGGCAGCTATGCCTTCATTTTAACCTTGTAAGACCTGAGCAGAGGATACAACTTAACCTGTACCTCCTGACTGATGGGAACTGTGAGCTAACAAATAGCTATTTTAAGCCACTAGGTTTGTGCTGTTATGGTGCAATAAAAGCTAGTACATATGTGATCTCCTAGGATAAGCCTGAAGGTTTGGGCACTCAAGAGTCTGAGAAGAGGGGCTCTATAAAGCAAGGGGCTACAAAAAACAATCTTATTTATTTTAATATTTTGCTGGTGGACTGGTTCTCTGTTCAAGAAATGGAAGATTACTCTTCCTTTCTCCCCTTTGTACCACATCCCAGGAAACTTCTTCTTTCCAGCACCCAAAGCTTGGATTGTTACTGTTGTAATTAGCTAGTTATTAATATTAATAAGAGGAAAGGAGCAAAGGAAAGGCCAGACATTATAAGCATGGCCATCTGGACAGCTTCAGCAGAAAGTTGCAATTTCACACTTCCCAGGGAATCACTGCAATCACTGGGGGAAGGGATCCAACAAAAGGGAAGATGCCCCTGCCCGTGTGGCTCAGTGGTTGAGTGTTGACCCATGCACCAAGAGGATGCTGGTTTGATTCCCAGTCAGAGCACATGCCCAGGCTATGAGTTGAATCCCTAGTAGGGGTCCTACAGGAAGCAGCGGATAGATGTTCTCTACCATCAATGTTTCTATATTTCTCTCCCTCTTCCTTCCTCTCTAAAATTAATTAAAAATTTTTTTTTAATTTTTTAAAGGGGGAATATGGATACATGCACAGTAAAGTTGGGGTGATGTAGGGTAGGTACTTGCCTGTCAGTCTAACCTGGGAACAAAGATAATTGGCCAGAGGGAATGGAGTCAATGCAAGCCCACAAAAATTTAAGAATACATAATCCCCAGACAAAGGAATTCTCTCTCTCTTGTTCCTCTTGCTTCACTCCTGCTTCTTTGCACTTCTCCATTCTCCCTCCATAGCCATGTGGCCCTAGAAGCTGCATGGCCTAAGGCCATGTGGACCCCATATGTAATGGACTGCATCTGGGAACACAAGCTAACCTAGCCAAACGCTGGACTGGACTGTGCAAATATGGAACGAAAACTCTGGACACTGGCTTTAATCCTAGCTCCGCCAAAGACAAAATGGAATTTTTTCCATGGTGGGATGGAGGGAGATGGGACCTTGGAAACTATGGGATTTAATTCCACATAAATAAAACTCCATACTTCATCCACTCATGAGGTCCTCAAGAAATTATTTTCTCTGTGGCGCCCCAAGAAGCCCACTTCCACTGGCAACAGGTGGGGACACAGAAAGCACACCACTGATAATAAGATCAGTCTTATTATTTCTATGGTTCAGTTTTACAAAAGTTAAATAGATTTCTACAATTTTCCCTGAGAACTTAGCTGCCACGTATAAAGTTGTTTCTATGAGAGGATGCATTCTGAGTTCCCAAGGACTTAAAAGCAAATTTTTGGAACAAAGCTCATTTGTTATGAAAACAGACTAGTAAAATATGAAGTCTTAAACCAAAGGGATACATATCTGTAGAGATCCAGGCACCTGAGTGCTGGTATTTGGGAGGGTGAAGGGGAGAGAAGTCTTTTACTAAGGGTACATATAATATATATGGATCTAGATCTTAGTTGCTTATGTTTAAATCCTAGCTCTGTCACTTGCCAGTTGTGTGACTTTGGCCAAGTTGCTAACTTCTCAGTGCCTTCTGTTTTCCATCTATAAAATGGGACAATAGTACCAATCTTCTAGGTTTGTTGCACAAATAAAAGAGCAGATATATGCAATGTTCTTAGACTAATACCTGGTACACTATATAAATGTTAGTTACTACTGTTATAAATGCTCAGAAACTTATAGTCTTTTTTGCCTCTCAGCTTTCTTAGCCCTATCAGTTAATTAAAATCAGTTAATCTCTAAAGGTTTAGTTATATTAAAATCCAGGTATTTACAGTCTTGGAATATTAGGGCCATCCTTAAACCATTCCACCCAGAGATTCTCCAGTCTAAGACCAAGTTAGGATGTTCTTTTTTAAAATCTAGATCAAATCCTATATACCACAAAAGAAGCCTAATATCTTTTTGTGTGGTCACCAAAGAAGAGCAACTCTTGTTTGTTCATTTGTTTTATGTAGAAGAGTGTAAAGGTGAGGAGAGTAAACTTGGGTTTGAGTTTTAAAACCTCAGTCTCAAAGATAAGCCTAGAATCTAAATTCAAAGTATGAAGGTGATCTAAATGGAAAATCTGAAATCTGAGTGAGGTTATCATGACTATATTTAGAATTTCACTTTTCACTCTTCAGTCAAAGCTTTCAAACTTAATTAAAATTGCATATCATAGTTGAGCCAAAGTACAGCACCGTGGCAATCAAAAACAAATAGCCATCCTTGATATAGAAGGGCCTAGCTTTAAGAACAGCAAAAGAGCCCGACTGGGCGTCACTCAGCGGTTGAGTATCGACCTAGAATCCAGGAGATCAAGGTTTGATTCCCTGTCAGGGCACATGCCCAGGCTGTGAGCTCGATCCCCAATGACTCTCTCATCATTGATGTCTCTGTCTGTCTCTCCCACCCTCTCCTTTCCTCTCTCTGAAATCAATAAAGATATATTTAAAAAAAAACAACCAAATAGCAAAAGATAACTTAAAAAGCTTATTAAAGAGGCCCTTTCTAAACACTTTTATGAGATAAATGCAAGTAAATCAGGAACTTTGAGTCAAGGAGAATAGACAGGTCCCTGTGTGTGACAAGTTGCAGTATGTTGTGAAAAGATGACACCTGGATTCTAATGCTGACTATCATTTAGTTTAACCCCAGTTTCCTCATGTGTAAAATGAGAATACCAATCTCTGCTCTACATGCCTCAATGGGTTGTTGTGAAGACTCAATGATCTCATTGGTGAAAAGTTACTAAACTAAAGCACTGTGCAAAGCCAATACTTTCCTTTCTATACAAAATCATGCTTTCTATACAAAATCAGGTCTTTAGTATTCTATCTCAATTACCAGATTGTGAAGTTATTGAAAGCATAGAACATGGCTGTCTTTTTCATTGTTATAACCTTGTACCTTGTGCAGAACCTGACATAGAGTAGGTATTTAATAAATATTAGATAAACTGATCATAAGAAATTCATATTAAAAAGGCAGAATTTGCTTCTGTGGCACTCAATCTTTTTTATCTGGACTTTTCTCATCACTGGTGCTTTCTCTGTTTCAGAGCCCTAGTCTCTCATACTTTCCCCTTAAAAAATGCTCTGTGGAAAAGAACAAATAACTTCATTTACAAGATGCCAATGGTGAACAATACTTACTGGGATATTCTATGCCCCTCTTCCTCTTAGGGAATTAACATTCTAATAGGAGTGAAAACCTAAGGGACAGTCAATCTTTAATGGTTGGAATTTCAGGAATCAATAGCCTGTGGGCAGTGCCTGATTTTATGCAGGAAACTTTTGCAAGTCACTGATTCCCAGAACCAGGATTAAGGTCAAATATGCCACTTACCTTGGATACAAAATGTAAGAGAGCCTCAAAAAGTCAGTGATCAGCCCTGCCTGTGTGGCTCAGAGGCTGAGCATTGATCTATGCACCAGGAGGTCCTGGTTAGATGGTCCTGGTTTGATTCCAAGTCAGAGCACATGCCCAGGTGGTGGGCCCAATCCCCGGAGGGGGACAAGCAGGAGGCAGCCAATTGATGTTTGTTTGTTTTCTTAAATATATATTTATTGATTTCAGAGAGAGGAAAGGAGGGTGAGAGAGAGATAGAAACATCAATGATGAGGGAGTCATTGATTGGCTGCCTAGCCCGCAACCAGGGCATGTGTCCCTACCAGGAATCGAACCCTGATCGCCTGGATCCCAGGTCGATGCTCAACCTCTGAGCCACTCCCAGCCGAGCCAATTGATGTTGATGTCAATGTTTCTCCCTTCCTCTCTCTCTAAAAAATCAATAAAACATATTTTTTAAAAAGTCAGTAATCAAGATAAATAGTATTTTAATGTAATTACTTATTTATTTTTTTACAGCTTTATTGAGCTATAATCTACATGTCATAAAGCTCACTTATTTAAAGTGCACACTACAATGGTTTTCAGCTATTTACACAATTGTGCAACCATCACCAAAATCTATTTTTAGAACATTTTCATTACTGCAAGAAGAAACCTGTACCCATCAGGAGTCAATCCCCATTCCCTTCAATCCCTCTCCTCCAAGTCCTAGGTAACCACAAATCTATTTTCTGTCTCTATAGATTTGTAAGAGAAATTATACAGTATGTAGTCTTTTGTGATTGGCTTCTTTAATTTAGTGTAATGTTTCACAGGTTCATTCATTGTATGAATATACTACATTTGGTTTATCCATTCATCGGTTGATTGAGTTGTTTCCACATTTGGGCTGTTATAAATAATGCTGTTATGAACAAGTTTCTGTGTGGACATATGTTTTCAATTCCCATGAGCATATACTTAGAAGTGGAACTGTTAGGTCATATGGTAAATCTAGGTTTAGCTTTTTGAGGACCTGACAAACTATTCTTCATTTTACATTCATATCAGCAATATATGAGGGTTCCAATTTCTCCACATTCTTGCCAAGGCTTTTTTGTCTTTTTGATTACAGCCATTCTAATGGGTGTGAAATTGTAAATGCAATTAAAAAAAATTTACACAAATCCATGATGAATAAATATTTTAAATTTATAAAGACAGAACCTGATGGTGCTGTGCTGAGCCATAATAAAGCCTGAAGCAAAAAGAAATATGTGTGTGTGTTGCCATTGTGAATAAAAGAAACATTCAAGCCTGTGAAGAATTTTTGTGAGTTTATTTGAGCCTAACTGTCGACAATTCCGGGAAGCAAAATCTAAACGAATTGAGATTATCTTCCAGAGAATGACTGTTTTACACCTTATTTTATACATTACAATCAAAAGAGAAGACATAAGTGGGTTACATGAAATTCATTAGTGATACATTAAGGATACAAGAGAAAGCAAAGCGGAGGGTGGGGAGACCTCTGGGATTGGATAAAAAGTAAAATGACAGACATATACATTTTTTACATAGGTGGGTACAGGATAGTTAAAAGTCAACAATTAACATGATAAAAATAACAATGAGAGGATTTGTAGTCTCTGCATTGGTTGTGCCCTGAGGGGCCTGGAAAAAGGGAAGTTACACAGACATTCCAAAGGTACGTTACCGTAGATGCCAAAGATAATAGGCTTAATTAAGGTGAAAATTGACCTTTGTCAAGGAAGATTCTAACCTAGGACTTCACTATCCACCATAAACTGGTTTTAGTTAAAAAGTTTTAATTTCAGAACATCTTTTGTGGTTATTTTGGTCTCTGAGTTTGCAAGGTTGCCACACAGGCCTTCCCTGAGCTTGTCAGGTTAGCATGTGGCCCCTTTTCATCCACACGTATCCCTTTTGGTCATAAATCAATGCAAAGGATGCACTTATGACCAACCTTTTGTTCAGATAATGAGGTTGCACAAGTACTAGGAAAGCTCCTCCTTAGGAAGTCTGTTTTAGTGCTTGTCTTGCTGAACAATGGCCCACCTGGGATGGGGCAAGACCTTAATCTTGGATGGAAGTCAAGGCTGAATTTTTGTTTTTTTCTCCAAAGTGAAAGGCAGGTAAATGAGAGGCAGTCAAGTCTTATGGGCCTTTATTAAGAAAAATATTCTGTATACACAACCCAAGGACACGGACAATGGTGGGGATAGGGACTAGGGAGGGGGAAGGGACATCTATAACATTTTAAACAATAATAAAATTTTAAAGAAGAAAAGAAAAATATTCTGGATGATTTCTAACCTATAAGCTATTATGATCCAGGTTTTGTTGCCTGTCTCAGTTTTTTATATTTTTATATTTTGCATCTAGTATAACATTTACTTTCAGTTTGAGGGCACAACATGCATCTTTTCGGATTTTATAATTTGACTATGAGATGGGTTTCTATTTACTATGGCCCATTTATTTCCCATTGGAAACATTTAGGTGATCTCCGACTCAAAACACCAGTGAAATTTGGAACCTTTGCCCTCACAGCATCCATCAGCGTTGCGGAACTGGAGATGTTCACCCTATGGAAAGACCAAGCAGCAATCAGAGGCTCGGGGTTCAGGAGGTTTATTTTACACCGGTGGGCCCAGAGGAGTCCAACTCCAAAGTCTGAGCTTCGAACACAAATGGGCAAGGAGTTATATACTGTACAGGCTTCCGCCTAGGTTACGTTAGGAGGGCAGGGCCAACCTAACTAGTTTGGAGAGCAGGAAAGTGGCAGGGTGCAGGAAGGGGAAGCCCCCGGGGGGAACTGTCAGCCATTTTAAACCGAGTTTTCCCTTATCATTCCCCCTTTGATGCCCCAGAGGTGGCGAGCCTCCGAGGGCATCATTAAAGTCATCTAGCAGCCGATACCCTCATAAAGCTAGGACCTTGGCTGTGGTTAGGCGGAGGACTGAATTGTAAGGTCCAGTCAGGAGGGGCTGTCGCAGCAAGTCCAAGTCCAAGGATCAGGGTGATGAATAGGGCTGCAACTAGGAACCAGAGGTCTCCTGTGCTCATTAGGTAGTTGTCCGCTTTAGCCGGATCTTGAGGGGGTCACCTGGGTCTGGGCTGGCTCTCCAATCATCCGAGCGCTCCTAGGGAATGTCATGGGATTTCTTGACTCCGGAATGATGGACCCACTGGGAGATACCTGTAACTTTAAGAGCAGTGGGGGTGGTTCAAACTACAGTGTGGGGTCCTGTCCAACGTGGCCTGATGGGTTCTTTTTTCCAGTCCTTGGCCAAAACTAGGTCTCCAGCCCAGAATGGATTGACCGGGGTCCCTAGAGGGATGGGGGCCCTTTCAACTGTATACTGCTGTAGTTCTGACAGGGTGGTTCCCAGGGCCTGGAGTTGTTCTGTAAGGGTCCGTTTTCCTACTTGATGTAGGTCTCCCGGGATGATTCCTAAACTTGGGGGAGGCCTAAAGTAACTTAAAAGGGGAAAAGCTTAACTTTCCAGAAGTGCAATGGGTATGTAGCAGGGCCAAGGGGAGTAGATCTACCCAGGAGAGACTAGTTTCTTGGCTGTATGCCTAATGTTTCCTTAAGGGTATGGTTCATGAGCTCTACTATCCCTGAGCTCTGAGGCCGATATGCTGTGTGAAGTTTCCATGATATACCGAGGGCCTTTGACAGAGTCTGGATGATTTCAGTTACAAAGGCTGGTCCATTGTCACTGTGGATGCTCAGTGGCAGGTAGAACCTAGGGAATGACCTCCCGTAGGAGGGCCTTCACAACTCCTGTGCTTCTTTCAGTCCTGGTGGGAAATGCTTTGGCCCATCCTCAGTATGTGCAAACTAAAACCAGGAGGTACCTGTACCCATGTCTGGGCAGGATCTCTGTGAAATCTATTTCTAGGTCCTCAAAAGGAGCGTTTCCTGTTCTCTGGACTCCAGGAGAGGGCTGAAGCATGGAATGCGTGTTGTTCCTGGCACAAGTAACACATCATTCCCCTACTGCTCAGCAGAGCGCCGGCAGGTGGCTGATATAATACTGTTTTTTTCAGAAGAATTTCCAGGGCAGTTTTTCCAAGATGAGTGAGCTGATGGTACTCAGATACCAGGTGAAGCCTGATGGTTACTGGGACTATGATGCAGCTATCAGGTAGTCACCACCAGTCCTGTGCTGTGAGGGTAGCCCCTTCTTCCTTGACCCATTTAGTCTCCTCAGGGGTGTACTCAGGCTGGTGGGAATCTTTTACTGGTGCAAGGACTGGAGTTGGGTCTGGATGGGATGGTTCCTTCTGGGCAACTGCTTTTGCTGCCTCGTCCGCTAAGTGATTTCCCTTCACAATGAGATCAATTCCTTTCTGGTGTCCTTTGCAGTGGAGAATGGCTACTTCCCTTGGGAGCCAAACAGCTTCCAGTAGTTTTAAGATTTCTGCTTTATTCTTAATAGTTTTTCCCGCTGTTGTGAGGAGGCCTCTTTCCTTGTAGATGGCCCCATGTATATGGACCATGGCAAATGTGTAGCGGGAGTCAGTGTGGATGTTAACCCGCCTGCCCTTGCCAAGAGTTAGGGCCTTCTTCTGTGAGACGTGAAACCCAGCTTCTGACAGTAATTTGAGGAGGGCCCGCATTCCTGCCATGCAATGTTCCTTGGTTTCGCTGGCAAGGAGTAGGTCATCCACGTACTGGATAAGGGTACATTGGACAGCCTCTTGCGAGTAAGCAGCTAAGTCAGTGGCTAGAGCGTCCCTGAATAAGACAGGTGAGTTCTTAAAACCCTGTGTTAACCAGGTCCAGGTCAGTTGCACCTGTCTTCCTGTATCTGGATCTGTTCATTCAAAGGTGAATAAGGGCTGACTCTGGGGTGCGAGCCTAAGGCAGAAGAAGGCATCTTTCAGTTCTAGGAAGGTGAACCATGCGGCAGTGCCAGGGACCTGGCTGAGGAGGATATCTGGGTTTGGAATCACTGGATGCAAGGAGATAGTTACTTTGTTGATGGCCCAGAGATCCTGCACTGGCCGGTATCAACCCCCGGGGTTTCTTGACAGGCAGCAAGGGAGTGTTCCAAGCCGATTGGCATTCGACCAGGATACCAGAGTCCCTGAGCTTGACTAGGTGGTCTCATATACCCAAGTGTGCCTCTCGTGGGATGGAATACCGCCTTTGTCTCTATGGGAGAGCTCCGGGTGTTAGCTGAACTATCACTGGAGCCTGGTTGAGGGCGAGTCCAAGAGGGTTATCTTCAGCCCAGGTGAGAGGAAATTCCGCCTTGAACCCAGGGGAGGGGGGTTTCACTCCTTTCTGGAGTGCTGAACAGCCTCCATTCTTCCTCTCTTCGGGTGACGACTGCCATAATGAGGGGTGCAGAGCCTTTGCTACCGGGGTATAGCTGCAGGGTAGTACCCCACCTCATTCAAAGGTGATCTGGGCCCCTAGCTTAGAGAGGAGGTCTCAGCCAAGGAGAGGGATGGGGCATTCAGGTATGTACAGGAGCTCATGCCGTACCCATTGGCCCCCGAGTTCACACAATCGAGCTTGGCAGAAGGATTTCTGGATGGCCCGGTCCCCAGTTGCTCCAAGTATTGTGGCTGTCCTCCTCCCTGGGGGGCCACAGGCGTAGTGACTACCCATTGTTCTGCTCCAGTGTCTACCATAAAAGTCACATTTTGGCCCTCGACATTCATCCTGACTGTGGCTTGTGGGGGCCGAGGAGTATCGAGCCCAGTCCCCTTTAGTCAGAGTCTATGCTGGCTAACGCAACAAGGTTGCCTTCTTATGGATCCCCTTGATATTTGCTAAGAGTCCGAGGTTTTTCTTTATTGGGACACTCATTTTTCCAGTGTCCAGTCTCCTTGCAATAGGCACACTGGTCTGCCCCCAGTGGGGTCTGTCGATTTTCCCCCTTTTGCAAGCGTGCCTTTTTTGCCCTCTTGATCCCTCCTCTCTGAGGGCTGCTGCTAGGAGGCTAACTTTCTTCTTCATCTTCTTTTCAGCTTCCCACTTGGAGGCGGCTTCTCTGTTCATGTAGACTTTGTTGGCTATTTCTATCAATTGAGTGATATTCATGCCAGCGAAACCCTCCTGTTTCTGGAGTTTTCTCTGGATGTTAGGGGCGGCCTGTGCCAAGAAGGCAGTGTCGACCATTTGCTGGCTCTCTGGTGCCTCGGGATCAAAGGGCGTGTAGATCTGTTATGTCTTGCAGAGCCACTCATAAGAGTCCCCAGGGGTTTCCCCTGGCTGCTGTGTTACTGAGGAGATTGGCCATGTTCATTGGCTTGTTGGTCCCCCCTCGAATTCCACAGAGGATTGCCTCCTGGTAGCGCTGGATGTGACCCTGGCCTTCCTCAGTGGTGAAGTCCTAGTTGGGGTGCTCCTCGGGGGCCACCCTTAGGGCCCAGCCTGCTGGATCATTCACCTCTGCGGGGGTGTTATCTTTTAGCCATTAATGGCCCCTCCTGATAATCTGACGTCTCTCCTCCATGTTGAACAGGGTATGGAGGAGCTGCTGGCAATCTTCCCAGGGTGGCTGGTGTGTCTGGAAGAGGGATTCCATGAGGTATATCATGGTCTGCGGCTTCTTGGAATACAGCGGGGTGTTATGCTTCCAATTGAGGAGGTCAGTGGTGAAAGTCCGGTAGTATATCATGGAACAGCCAGGTTGAACTGTACCATAGTCATTCAGCCTCTCGGGTTCTCGAGTCTCTCTGACTGGCATCTGGAGGGCTCCTTGGTGTGGGCAAACTCTCCCAGCCCATCCAGGTGTGGGAGGACCTTCTCATCCTTAAGGTGGAGGTGACACCGGTGGTGGTGGAGTATTAACATCTGGCACCAGAGGGGCCGTAGGTTCTCCAGACTCTCTGAGATAGAGGGTGGCCCGATGGGAGGCTCATCCTCTTGGTCTCCTGCAAAAACTTGAGGGATTTGTTTTCCTTCAGGTTAAGCAACGAAAACCTTAGCCTTTCCCTGCCTATTGGCACAGAAACATACCCAAGGGGGGAGAGTCTGCACTATTTCTAACCAGGAATCTATATAAAGAAACGGGTCTGGGTGGCCGGGGTTTCCAGTGACAACTTGCCAGACCCAGTGGATTGTGGGGACATCCAAGGTTTCTCCAAGGGTCAGCCAACCTGAAGGTGGTCCATTCAAGTTCACACAAAGTGCGAAGAGTGCTGGGAATAATTTTGATCCTATAGTCCCTGGAAAAGCCCTTTTCAGTTTTTCAGCATACAGTCTAGGACGGTGGGCTTTCTCTGATGTCCTCCCATGTTCCTGTGTAGGGTGTTGGATACAGACAAAGGGTAGGGGGGGTCCCCGGAGAGACCTTTCAGATGCCCATCCGTCTGCTGCCTCACAGCGACTTGGGCCAGCTTTGACCACAGTGCACCTGTATAGTCCTGGGGCCTGGTCAGCCAAAGCTGAGTCACGGTTATGTTGTTATGGCTGACTATGGATATGGAGAAGGGCCCACTCAGATCCTGTGGCTAGCCCCGTGGGATCACAGACACATTCACTCTTACAGTCATTCAGAGGTTATTACATTCACTCCCTGGTAAGCCCTACCTGGGGACCACTAGAGGTCCTTGGGAGGTCATCAGGCTCCCCTTCCACCCATTTGGGCAGGCCTGACTTGGTTGGGGCCCCGGGGTGTTACCGTGTCTGATGCTCTGGTCCCAGTCCTGTCCTGCCTCGCCTCCTCGAGTCCGGTGGGGACCACTGTGCGGGGCCGAGTGCAGGTGGCCAGATCGGAGACTGCCAAATCAGGGCAGAGCGCACCTTTCTCCTATGCAACTCCTCCTTGTTGCCCGCCGCCCTGTACTCCCACCCAAACTGGTGGCTGCAAGGGCCAGCACGGTTGGGCTTCCCGGTCAAGGAACCGAAATGTTGCGGAACCGGAGACCTTCAGTTTACGGAAAGACCAAGCGGCACTAGGAGGCTCGGGGTGCAGGAGGTTTATTTTACACCGGCGGGCCCAGAAGAGTCCAACTCCAAAGTCTGAGCCCAGAGCACAGTTGGGCAAGGAGTTATATACTGTATATGCTTCTGCCTACATGGCAGCTCTACCTTGCTTAGGGCAGGGAAAAGCCCTTTCTGGTTTGGAGCTCAAGGAAACAGCAGGATGGCCATAGGGAAGCCCCGGGAGGAACTGTAGGCCATTTTAGACTGAGTTTTCCTTATCACTGTCTGCCCTACCAATTTCCAAGACTTGCACAGACAAGTCTAAACCATAGGAAATGACACAATTTAAGCTTAAGCTAAGACCTCACTTTACTACATATATTACTGACAAAACATGTGGGCTCCATGTAGTATTTTACACAAGAATGGCCATACATCAAGGCCAAAATGTCTACACAATTCTCTACCATTACCTTCTATTTGAGGGTGAAAACAGCAAAATAAATAAAAGGTAATGATGTAAATGAATAGAATAAGAGGTGTTTTATGCTAGGTTCTTGCGGAAAGCTAGAGATAACATTAGAATGTAGAGATAAACTATAGTTTTGGGAAGGGATTAGGACCTCTCTATTGTCTTTTCCATACCTGTGCAGCACATACCTTTCCCCACCCCCCACTAACCTTCTAACCATTCATTTATAATATTTCACAAACAAGTTTCAGCCTCTTTTTTTTTTTTTTAAATATCTCTATTGATTTCAGAGAGAGGAAGGGAGAAGGAGAGAGATAGGAACATTGATGTGACAAACATCAATCAGTTGCCTCCTGCGCACCCCTTCCGGGGATGGAACCCAAAACCTAGGTATGTGCCTTGATGGTAGAATCGAACCAGCAACCCTTTGGTGCACAGGACAATGCTCATCCAACTGAGGGGACACATGGATACACATCAATTGGTTGCCTCATGCACACGTCCCCACCTGGCAAGAGATCAGCCTGCATCCAAAGTACCTGCCCTTGCCTGGCATCAAACCCAGGACCCTTCAGTCTGTGGGTGTACACTCTAACCACTGAGCCAAACCGGCTAGGGCAAGGGTTCTTTTTTAAAAACATGTTTTGGGGGCTGGCATCCAGATAGTGCATTTCCCTTATGGAGAGAGACTGAAAAAAGATAAATGTTTTGATAAATATAGATGCTTCTTAGAGGAGCAGGGACTTGAGCTGAGTCTAAAAGAAGAGGAAGGACTTTTAGGCTGGAGAACAGCATCCTAACACCTTTATAAAGACACTTTCTGTTATAGAATCAAACAAGGAAGAAGCTTGAATTAATTTTTGTCCTTGACTCATAGTATGAATTTAGGCCCAAATCTTTTCCATTTCTGTCTTAGGTTTCCCATCTTTTCAACTAGTTGGTTGAAGCATACTTTGATCTATAGGAGCATGGGGCTCAACTGAAGTGAAAAAAAAAATAGGTTCTTGTTTATTCTGAGAACAGCTGTTGCATCATTTGGAAAATTGCTTCATCTCTCTGGGCCTTCATTTCCTCATATATAAAGCAGGGAAAAATCAATCCTCAGCTTACCTTATAATGTTGAAATCAATTGGTGAAATAACAGAAATACAGGTTTATTATAAGATGCGGCACACTTTGAACTAATTGAAAGCTGAGAACAAGAGATAGCTAGCCCGGGGGGCGTGGCTCAGCAGTAGAGTGTCCACCTAGGATCCAGGAGATTACCATTGGATTCCTGGTCAGGGCACATGCTGGAGTTTCAGGCTCAATCCCTAGTCGGGGCGTGCAAGAGGCAGCCGATCAATGACGACTCTCTCATCATTGATGTTTCTATCTCTCTCCCCCTCCCTTTCCCTTCCTCTCTCTGAAATCAATAAGGATATATTTAAAAAAGAAGATATCTATAAATGTGGAAAGGAGTCAGGGCGAAGGTAAAAAATATTGGGGCTGGAAAAAGAAAAAAGAAATGAAGGGAAAGACAAGAAGGAAGAATGAGGGAATTTCAATGGAGATAAAGGCTGCAAGAGGAAGTGCAAGCAGTCAGGAAAACTCAGAGAGGGGCCGCAGGACTGCTGGGTCTTGTTGCCGGAGGAGCCATTTGGGCAGTGCACGGCGGTTGGGCGCGGGACCTCTTTGGCTGTGACGCCCACCACGGGCATTTATGGGCGTATCCTTTACAGCTTATCTAAGACCTAAAATGGCGGCGTTTGCTCGGCGCATAAATGCTGCCTGCATACCAGGTGCGGAAAGGTGGCCAAAGGACGAACTTACTAAGGAAAGTCCAGAAACTGAACAGCTTTTGTGTTGTGGTGAGTGCTGAACCTCAAATCGGTGAAAAAGTGGTCGTTAGCTAGGCTACATACTTCGGGATCGTGTGGCCTACCTGAGTGGGGGAAGGAGCTGGCCTGTATTTCATTTTTCTCTCTAGCCTCTCTTCAAAATATCAGACGGTAATTTCTCTCTCCTTAATCACCTTACCACTGATGAGGCTAGGTGGTTCCGGACACTAGCTCCTAGGCGGGATTTTGGGTTGTTTTCCTCTCGTCTTCCATTGTTTAAATGGTTTTTTGTTGACACCATGCCGCCCCAGAATGAAAGATTGCACCCCCACAGAGCGCTTTCAGGAACAGCCTAACCTGTTGGACCTACCGGTCCTTATTTCTTCCTTTGTGCTCTTTTTCGGGTGCAAATGTCATAGTTTTGATAAACTAATCAGTTTTTAACATTCATTATGTGCTAGATTAAAATTTTTTTTTTCTATGCCTTTTATAGGTACTCCAAATGAGGACTTTTAGGTATGTAATGCTTAATATTTGTTCTGAAAGCATCTCAGAGGTAGGTGTGTGTGTGTGTGTATGTATGTATATGTGTGTATGAATAAAGGTACTCATTGGGGGGAATTGCTATATTATTTTGTGGATTGTTGATTACTCACCAAGTAAGAGAAGAGCTAGGTTTCCTGTGTTCAGATCTGTTGGTGAAAATAAATTTATGTTATGCATAACATGTTTGCTGTATGGAGAAGACTGTAAAAAATTACATTTAATCTGTTGTTAAATGCTTATGTGATTAAAATATATGTCGGTTAAGACGTGTCCTAATCTCATGTTGCTGGAGAGAGTATGACTTGCTACAACCTTTTGAAAAAGTAATCTGGCAATATTTAGGGAAATAAAAAACTGAAACCTAATAGTCTGACTTTTAAGAATCTATCCTACTAGGCCTTGGTGGGGTATTCAGTAAGTTAGAGCATTATCCTGATAGCCAAGATAGGCTATGGTTTCAGGGGTTCTATCTCCAGTCAAAGCATATACAAGAAGCAACCAATGAATGCATAAATTAGTGGAACAACAAATCGATATTTCTTTCCCCATTCCTCTCTCTCTCTCAAATCAATAAATAAAAATAAAAGAAAAAGGAAAAAGACCCAAATCTATCCTAATGAGATAAAAGTACCAGTGTGTTAGAACACATGGACCAAGATGCCTTTGCAGTTTTGTTTTTGTGACAAGTAACTGGAAGCAACCCGTGTATTCATCGGTAGGAGAATGTTCAAATAAATTGTAGGACATTTGTATTATGACATATTCTGCAACTGTGGAAACATTTACTTCTTTACACTCTTTTGAGCTGGAGAATGCTATAATGGATTGTTATGTGAGAAAAGTAAGTTGAAGAATAATCCATCTAGTGTGATCTATGTTTTTGGTTGTGGTAGTGAGGGTGGTGAAAGAATGTAAGATTAACTTTCTTTTGTTTGTCTTTTTTGGGGGGGGGCTTTCTATGTGTGTTACGAAATACTTAAGACATATACAGACATATAAAGGATAATACAGTGAACCTCCGTTCTCACCAACCAAGCATAAAAAAATAAAACATTACTGTTATAGTTGAAGTTCTCTGTGCACCCATTCCTGTGTACCCATTCTTTTCTCTCATCCCCAGAGGTAACCATTGTTTTAAAGTGATTATTTTTCCTATACATTTCTTTTTTTCAACTTTTAGAAACTTTATTTTCCGTCAGCCTTACTTCTATTCTGTTAAGAGTTTGTGGAAGAACAGCTTAAGACCACTCAGGAATTGTTCCTACCCGTTCAGTGGCCTGAGCAGTGGGGGCTGCAGACCAATCTTCAGTGGCAGGCTGAGCGGAGCTTCAGTCTTCAGTAGGAAACTGCTGAATAGGTACAGAGGGCACCTGTGCCTTCATATCAGTCTGCGACCTCAGGCTGAGCAGCAGTAAACTCAGGAGCTGGAGCAGTCAGTCCATTTACCCTGAAATTCCTCCTTGGTCACAAGCCTTTTCAGCAGTGGCCTGCTCTTCCTTTTCAATCTTTTCAGAGTCTCTGTAGAAGTAAAGATTAGGCATGACCTCCCATGGGTGTTCACGGGAGATGGTGCCACACATGCACAATACTTCCAGGCCAGCATTCACCACATCAGACCCACTAAGTAAGCTCCCTTGTTGCAAGGGATGGCAATGTCCACATAATGCAGAGGAGAGTCTGTTACACACAGCAATGGTAGGCAGGTTAACATAAGATGCCTCTGTGAGAGGCTGGTGGTCAGTAACCACCAGAAGTCTCAGCTCCTGGAAGGCTGCCTGGGTCTGGTTAGTGAAGGTTTCAGGAGTGAAGTGGACATCAATAGGAGTGGCTCCAGTGGCAGCAGCAAACTTCAGCACAGCTCACTGGCCAGTATTCCTGGACAATATGACAGTGACATCAGGGTTTTCGATGACAACAATGGCATGAGCTGCCAACAGAATCTTCTCCCAGATTCTCTTCAGATTTAGGATGTAGATGCCGTCACTTTTCCTTTTGTAGATGTACTGTTGGAAGTCAAGAAAAAGATGTGTTAACTTTGTATGGTGACAGATGGTAAATAGCTTTAGTGTGGTGATCACTTTGCAGTGTATGCAAATGTCACATAATTATGTTGTACACCTGAAACTAATATAATGTATATCAATTATATTTCAATAAAAAAGGTGGAGTATTACCACCCATTCCGCTGGTGATAATGACATGAATTAGTCTATACAGTTTAGTTCCAGTAAAAGGATAATTCTACTAGAACATTCATGTACAAGTTTCTGTGTAGGCATGTTTTCATTTCTCTAGGTGTATACTTAAGTGTTATTTTGGGTCATAATTGTTTGAGAAACTGCCAGACTCTTTTCCAAAGTGGCTGCACCATTTTACACTCAGACCAGCGGTGTGTGAGGGCTCAACTTGCCTACATTCTCACCAGCATTTGTCATTATCTGACTTGATCCAATTCTAACCATTCTAGTGGGTGTGAAGTGGTATTTCATTGTGATCTCCCTTCCTACCAGGTTAGTGCCCTGATGTTACTCCATAGGGAGGTGCAATTTGAATATGCCTACAGTCACTTTGGGGTTACAGTGGTTTTGTTAGGGCTGTCTTTCTCTGATCACACCCAGCAGCCAAAATCCAATAACTGAACTGATTGTTTATTTTCCACAATGCCTTGGGGTGTAGACTACTGAAAACTAATCCAATCAAACTGTGGGTCCTTTGAGGGTATAGTTTCTGAGATTAGTGTTTGATGTTTGTTTTGATCCCAGGAGAACTCCCAATTGCCTTATTCCCTAGTTCCCCTGCAAATTAATTGACCTACAGTTTAGCCTGTATTTTGAATCTTTTCCTAATTGCCTTTTCAATAAAACCTCATTCTCTTTTCAGGGTTCTTTCACCATGTTCTTGCAAATGAAGTGAGTTCCTTTGGGAAGAGATTAGGAGCTATCTATTTTAGTATCTGCTTTCTTCCTGGTGCAGAAGCTCTGAGCCTGGTCTCTGGAGATAGGGATAGGGACGATGGCAAGTTCTCTCCGAGTGACATTCTGCTCTATTAGCTGAGTGTTTGGTGGAGGGGAAGGCACATCCAGAGAGATCTTTTCAGTTTGCTTTTCCTCACAACCCAAAAGCCCAGTCTTTTCCATGCACCACACCCAGTTAAAGTCTACATTCCATCAATGGGGACTAGGTGGCAGAAGAGAACCTTTGCTTCTCAACCACAGTTGTCAAGAACTCAGCCCTAGCAACAGGCAGCTGGGGACTGGATGAGAAACTCTGATGCCCTGTTCCTCCTTGGAAGAAAGCTCTCTGAATAGGACCTGAGGGGGAGAGGGAGCCCTTTGTTCTTGGCTGCAGGAGTCTTTGAGTGGAGTCTCCCCTTCCTTGAGCTGGGATGGGAGAGGGAAGGAGTGACTAATTTTGTTTCAAATACTACACTCACCTTTCTTAGCAAAATTTTTTTTTTTTAATCCTCACTGGAGGATATTTTTTCCATTGCTTTTCAGAGAGAGTGAACGGGGGAGAGAAAGAGAGAAAGAAAGATACCCATCAGTGTGAGAGAGACACATCGATTGGTTGCCTCCCGTAAGCACCCCCACCGGGTTCAGGGATTGAGCCTGCAACCGAGGCACATGCCCCTGGCCTGTATCAAATCCTGGACCTTTCAGTCTGAGCACTGATGCTCCAACCATTGAGCCAAACCGGCGAGGGCTCTTAGCAAATTTTTGAAGCTGTCCTTGAATAGATGCTTCTTCATTTCCTGCTTGTCCTTAGAACTGTTTCCAAAGTCTTTATTTATTTAAATATGTCTTTATTGATTTCAGACAGAGGAAGGAAGAGGTGGAGAGAGAGAGAAACATCAATGATGACAGTCATTGATCGGCTGCCTCCTGCACACCTCCCACTGGGGATTGAGCCAGAAACCCTCAGCATGTGCCCTAACTAGGAATTGAACCTTGATCTCCTGGATCATAGGTCAATGCTCAACTGCTGAGCAATGCCGGCTGGGCTCCAAAGTCTTTAAATGGTTGTTTTTTAAAAAGTTTTCATCAATTTCAGTAGGGAGCAGGTCACTCGAGCTTCTCACAGTCATGCTATACGTTGATCTCTTTCGTTTATTTTGGAAAGATAGTTTTGTCAGATATAGATTTGTCGGTTGACAGACTTTTCCCTCCAGCACTTTAAATATGTAAGTTCAGCCCAACCGGTGTGGAACAGCGGTGGAGCAGTGACCTGTGATTCCTGGTCAGGGCACATGCCTGGGTTGTGGGCTTGATCCCCAGTAGGGAGCATGCAGGAGGCAGCCGATCAGTGACTTTCTCATCATTGATGTTTCTTTCTCTCCCTCTCCCTTCCTCTCTCTGAAATCTTTTTTAAAAGATTAAAAAAATATATATGTAATTTCATCACTTCTTGGCCTTTTGGCTGAGGTCAAGTATAAATATGTAATTTCACTACCTTCTAGCTTCTATGGTTTCTAATGATAGTTACTTTTGTTGCTTTTAAGATTCTTTTTCTTGGGTTTCAACAGTTTGATTATACTTTATTTCAGTGTGACTCTTGAATTTATTCTCTTTGGGGTTCATTTGGAATTTCTTAAGATGTGTAGACTGGCCATTGTTTCTTCAAGTATTCTTTATGCCCCTTTCTCTTCCTCCTTTTCTTCTGGATCTCTCATTTTGCGTGTATTGGTATGCTTGATGCTGTCTACAGGTCTCTTAGGCTCTTTTCATTTGTCTTTATTTGTTTTTCTACTCAGTCTGGATAATTTTACCTATCTTCATGGTCATTTATTCTTTTACCTACTGAAATTTTATGTTAACCCCTCTAAAATTCAGTGAATTTTTCACTTTAGTTATTGTACTTTTCAGCTTTGTAAATTATATTTGGTTCTTTTTTGTGTGATTTCTGTATATTTATTGATATTTTCTATTTATTGATAACACTGTTTTCCTGGTTTTCTTTAGTTTTTGCCTATGGTTTTTATTAGGTCTTTGGCATATTTATGACAGTTGATTCTTCTAGTAAGTCTAACATTTGGCTTCCTTAGGGACTCTACAATTTTTTTTTTCTTTCTGTGAATGGGCCATACTTGTTTGTTTGCATGCCTAATAATATTTTGTTAAGAAGTAAGCATTTTGAATTTTATAATATGGTGGCTCTGGAAATCATAGTACTCCCCCTCTCCAGGGTTTGCTCTTGTTGCTTACTGTGGGCTGTAGTCATTGATTTGTTTAATGACTTCTAAACTATTTTTGCAATGACTGTATTCCTTGTCATATGTGATCCCTAAAGTTTCCATTCCATTATTTCATTTATCAGCCAGTGACCTTATAAGATTTCTTTAAGTGATAAAATGTATACCCCCCCTTTTTTTAAAAAAAATATATCTTTATTGATTTCAGAGAAGAAGGGAAAGGGAGAAAGAGATAGAAACATCAATGATGAGAGAGTCGTCATTGATCAGCTGCCTCCTGCACGCCTCCAACTGGGGATCGAGCCCACAACCCAGACATATGCCCTGACTGGGAATCGAACTGTGATCTCCTGGATCCTAGGCCATCACGCAACCGCTGAGCCACTCCCGGCCGGGCAGCCCCCTTTTTCATTAAGCATTGTCCTGATTGTAGTACATTTCTGATTAGATTCTAGAGTTCTGAAAAAGTTGATTCTTACAGTTTTTGCCAGCTTCATCATTTCAGTGGAAGGATGGATCCTAGGCACTTCCTAATCCACCCCCCCTTTTTTATTTTAAAGACTTTATTTTTTTTTAGAGTGGTTTTAGATTTACAGCAAACTTGAGAATAGGTACAGTTCCCCTCCTCCCCTCATACAGCCTATCCCCACACATGCATAGCCTATTATCAACATCTCCCATGGGAGTGCTACATTAGGTTCAACTGATGAATCTACATTGGCACATCATTTTCATCCAAAGTCCATAGTTAACATTAGTGTTCACTCTTCATATTGTACAGTATATGGGGTTGGACAAATGTATAATGAGATGTATCCACCATTATAGTATCATACAGAGTATTTTTACTGCTTTAAAAATCCTCTGTGCTTCATCTATTCTTTCCTTTGTTCCACCCTCCCTCCTAACCCTGAGCAGTCACTGATCTTTTTACTCCATATTTTTACCCTTTTCCAGAATGTCTTGTAGTTGGAGCTATATAGTACATAGCTTTTTATATTGTCTTCTTTTACTTAGTAATGTCTTTTCATGGCTCCATAGCACATTTCTTTTTTAATGCTGAATAATATTTCATTTCCGACATGTACCACAGTTTATTTAACCATTCAATGAGGAGTACCTTGGCCCTCTATTCCCCCCAGGTTTTAGCAATTATGAATAAAGCTGCTATAAGCATCTGTGTGTGTTTATGTGACATAATTTTTCAGCTCATTTGGGTAAGTAGCTGGATCATATGGTAAGAGTATGTTTAGTTTTGTAAGAAGTTGCCAAACTGTTTTTCAAATTGGCTGTACCATTTTTTATTTCCATCAGCAATGAATGAGAGTTCCTGTTGCTCCTCATCAGCATTTGGTGTTGTCAGTGTTCTGGATTGGGGTGGAGGGATCTTTTACTAATACATTAAAACATTTTTCTTTATTTTTATTCTTATTAAAACATTTTTTTCAATTACAGTTTACATTTAATACTATTTTGTACCAGTTTCAGGTGTACAGCTTAGTGGTGAGACAATCATATCTTACAAAGTGCTCCCCCTAGTATACCAAGCAGCTGCATGGCACCATACATATTCATCACAATGCCATTGACTATATTCCCCATGCTGTACTTTACATCCTCATGTCTATTATGCAGTTATCCATTTGTACTTTTTTTTCCTTCAATTTTTATTGATTGATTGCTTGAGAGAGAGAAATCATTGATGTGAGAGAACATCTATCAGCTGCCTCCCTCATGTGTCCCGACTGGGGATTGAACCCACAAACTGGGTATGTGCCCTAACTGGGAATCGAATGTGCTACCTTTTGGTGTATGGAATGATGCTTCAAACAACTGAGCCACACTGGACAGGGCATCCATTTGTACTTTTTAATTCCTTCAACTTTTTTGCCCAGTCCCTCAAGCCCCTCCCCTCTAGCAACCATCAGTCTGTTCTCTGTATATATGAGTCTGTTTCAGTTTTGTTTGCTTGTTTGTTCTGTTCTTTAGAGTCCACATATAAGTGAAATCATATATTTGTCTTTCATTGACTGACTTCCTTCAGTTAGCATAATACTCTCTTTGTCCATCCATGCTGTCAAAAATGGTAAGATTTCATTCTTTTTTATAGCTGAGTAATATTCTATTGTATATATGTACCACAGCTTTCTTATCCACTCTTCTATGGATGGGGTTGTTTCCATATCTTGTCTATTGTGAGCAATGCTGCAATGAAATAGAGATACATGTATCTATTTAAATTATTGTTTTGTGTTTCTTCAGATAAATACCCAGAAGTAGAATCACTGGGTCATAGAGAAGTTCCATTTTTAATTTCTTTAGGGACCTCCATACTGTTTTCCATATTGGCTGCACCAGTCTGCATTCCCACCAACAGTGCACAAAGGTTCTGTTTTAACCACATCCTGGCCAACATTTGTTATTTGTGGATTTGTTGATGATAGCCATTCAGACAGGTGTGAGGTGATATCTCATTGTGGTTTTTATTTGCATTTCTCTGATGATGAGTGATGTTGAGTATCTTTTCATATGTTTATTGCCATGTGTTGTCCTCTTCAGGTATACTGCTCACTTTTTAATTGGCTTGTTTATGTTTTTGGTGTTGAGTTGTATGAGTTCTTTATAAATATTGTATATTAACCCCTTATAAGATGTACCATTGGCGGATAGCTTTTCCCATTCAGTAGGTTGTCTTTTCATTTTGTAGGTGGTTTCATTTTCAGTGCAAAAACTTTAGTTTTATGTAGTCTGATTTGTTTTGTTTTTTCTTTTGCTTCCCTTGTCCAAAGAGATCTATCAGCAAATAATATTGCTAAGAGAGGTATGAGAGAATGTACTGCCTATGGTGTTTTTTTTTTCCTTTTAAAATCATAAAATTTAAATTTGATTATTGAGAAATCTTGGATCCTACAAAATCTAAATGAGGATTCTAACTTGAAAAATCCTAAGACAGAGGCACTGAGAGCCTCTCATAGGTCCCTTCTAATTCTGAAATTCTCAGAGGTGCTGGATTCTAGAACTTGGGTTTTATATATGCATTTCTGAACTCGGTTATGTTCACACTGCTTGCCTATCTCCCAGAAAAGGCTCTCCACTGAGCAAAAACTGCTCAGTTTACTGCTTATGTTTTTGACTAGGAATTTTATGGTTTTGAGTCTTAAATTGAAGTCTTACATCCATTTTGAGCATTAAAAGTTGGTCTAGTTTCATTGTTTTTGCATGTATCTGTCCAATTTTCCCAGCACCATTCAGTTAATAGACTGTATTTATCCCATTGTATGTTCTTGCTTCTTTTGTCAAATATTAGTTGATTATATAGGCTTGGGTTAGGGTTAGCCTGGCCTCTCTATTCTGTTCCACAGATCTATGTTTGTTTTTAGGCATGTATCATGATGCTGTTTTGATTATGACAGCCTTGTAGTATAGTTTGATACCAGGTAGCTTGATACCTTCAGCTTTGTTTTTCTCTCTCAAGATTGCCGTGGCTATTTGGGTTCTTTTGTGGTTCCATATAAATGTTTGGATTATTTGTTCTAGTTCTGTGTAAAATGCCATTGGTATTTTGATAGGTATTGCATTCAGTCTATATATTGCTTTGGGTATTATGTATATTTTAACAGTGTTAATTCTTCCTGTATATGAGCATGGTATATGCTTCCATTTATTGGTGTCTTTTTCAATTTCTTTTATTTATTTCATTATTTTTTAAAAAATAGTTTCTTGATTTTGATTTTTAGAGAGAAAGGGAGATGGAGAGAGAGAAACATTGATGTGAGAGCGAAACATCAATTGGCTGCCTCCTGCACATTCCACCAGGAACCCAGCCTGCAACCTGAGCATGTGCCCTGATCAGGAATCAAACCTGCAACCTTTTGATCCTTTTGATGCACAGGATGACGCCCAACCAGCTGAGCCACACCGGCCAGGGCTCTATTTTTTTAAAATTTAATTTTTAATATTTATTATTTATTATTATAATTTTTAATTGATTTTTAGAGACAGAGGAAGGGAGGGAGGTAGAGAGAGAAACAAATGTCGATGTGATAGAGATACACCAATTGGTGGCCTCCAACACACGCCGCCAGTGGGGATCAATCCAGCAACCTTCTGGTACACAGGACGACACTCCAGTGAACTGAGCCACGTCAACAAGGGCCAATTTCTTTCTTAATTGTCTCATAATTTTCTGAGTACAGGTCCTTTACCTGTTTGGTTAAATTGTTTCTAGGTATTTTATTTATTTTTTTGATGCCGTTGTAAATAGGATTGCCTTATTAGTTTTTCTTTATGATAGTTTATTATTAGTGTATAAAAATCCAACATAGTTCTTGATACTTATTTTGTATCCTACTAGTTTACTGAATCCATTTCTAGTAGTTTTAGTAGTTTTTCGGTGGAATGTTGAGGGTTTTCTATGTATAATATGTCATCTGGAAATAATGAGAGTTTTACCTCTTTCCAGTTTGGATACTTTTAATTTCATTTATCTGATTGCTGTGGCTAGGACTTCCAGTACTATGTTGACTTAAGAGTGGTGAATGTGGACCTTCCTGTCTTGTTCCTTGATCTTAAGGGAAATGCTTTTATTTTTGTTCACTGAGTATGATGTTAGCAGTGGGTTTGTGATATATGGTCTTTATTATATTTAGATATGTTCCCTCTATTTTTGCTTTACTGAGAGATTTTTTTTCATAAATGGGTGCGGGATTTTGTCAAATGCTTTTTCTACAACTTTTGATATGATCATATGATTTTTGCTTTATTTTTTTTTATGTGGTATATCATATTAATTGATTTGTGGATATTGAACCATCCTTGCTTCTCAGGAATAAACCCCACTTGATCATGTATAATCATTTTAATACATTGCTGAATATCGTTTGTTAATTTTTTTAATTTTAATTTTTTTATTGTTGATAGTAATACAGATGTCCCCATTCCCTACCCCTTTGGACCCCTCTGTCCAGCCCCTTTACCCCTGCCAGACCACCACACTATTTTATGTGTCCTTGGGCTATGCATTTAAGGATATAAGTTCTTTCGTTTATCTCTCCCCCCTCTAATCCCCCAAAGAAATGTCAGTCTGTTTCATGCCTCTGGACTTATTTTGTTTGTCAATTTATTTTGTTCATTAGATTCCACAAATAAGTGAGATCATGTGATATTTGTTTTTCTCTGACTGGCTCATTTCACTTAGCATGATAATCTCCAGGTCTATCCATGCTGTCCCAAAAGGTAGGAGTTTCTTCTTTTTTACAGCTGCATAGTATTCCATGGTGTAAATGTTCCACAACTTTTTTTCCTTGTGTCTACTGATGGGCACTTGGGCTGTTTCCAGATCTTAGCTATTGTAAATAACACTGCTATGAACATAGGGGTGCATATATTCTTTCTGATTGGTGTTTCAGGTTTCTTAGGATATATTCCCAGAAGTGGGGTTGCTAGGTCAAACAGCAGTTCCATTTTTATTTTTCTGAGGAAACTTCATACTATTTTCCATAGTGGCTGCACCAGTCTGCATTCCTACCAGCAGTGTATTAGTATTTTCCTTTCTTCACAACCTCGCTAGCACTTGTTTGTTGATTTGTTGTGATACCCGTTCTGACAGGTTTCTTTGGCCATGTGTACGTCTTCTTTGGAGAATTGTCTATTCAGGTCCTTTGCCCATTTTTTAATTGGATTTTTTGTCTTCCTTTTGTTGAGTTGTATGAGTAGTTTGTATATTTTGGAAATTAACTCCGTATTAGATATATCATTGGCAATTATACTTTCCCATAAAGTGGGTTCCCTTTACTTTTTTTTTTAGGCAATGATACAATTATTTTATTTTTTCAAAACATATCTTTATTGATTTCAAAGAGAGGAAAGGAGGGGGAGAGAGAGAGATAGAAACATCAATGATGAGAGAGTCATTGATTGGCTGCCTAGCCTGCAACCCAGGCATGTGCCCTGACTGGGAATCAAACCCCCATCTCCTGGATGCCTGGTTGATGCCCAACTGCTGAACCATGCCGGGCCGGGTTCTTTTTACATTTTGATGGTTTCTTTTGCTGGGCAGAAGCTTTTTTGTTTGATGTAGTCCCCTTTTTAAATTTTTTTCTTTGTTTCTCTTGCTCTAGGAGATGTATCCGCAAAAATTCCAGTATGTGAGATGTCTGAGCTTTTTCTGCCTGTGTTTTCTTCTAAGATTTTTATAGTTTCATGACTTACACTTAAGTCTTTTATCCATTTTGAGTTTATTATTATGTATGGTGTAAGTTGGTCGTTTAGTTTCATCTTTTTGCATGTACCTTTTTCCAATTTTCCCAGCACCATTTCTTTTTTTTCTTTTTCCCCCTGATCTTTAAATGTTTTATTTTTATTGCTTCTTAGAGAGTGGAAAAGGAGGGTGGGGGAGAGGAGACAGAGAGAGATAGGGAGGGAGGGAGAGAGAGAGAGGGAGGCCAACGCCATTTTTTGAAGAGACTGTCTGTAATCCTCTGTATCCTCTTGCCTTCTTTGTCAAATATTAATGGACTGTAATGGTGTGGGTCAATTGTAAAAAAATACAGTGAACATGCCAATGAATTGGACAACCTGGGTGAAATGGACAAATTCCTAGAAATATATAATCTTCCCAAGCTCAATCAGGAAGAATCAGAAAACCTGAATAAGCTGATAACAACTAATTGAATTGAAGCAGTAATCAAAAAACTCCTAGCAAACAAAAGTCCCCAACCAGATTGCTTTACAGGAGAGTTTTACCAAACATTCGTAGGTTTGTTAATATATATATATATTTAAACATATCTTTATTGATTTCAGAGAGAGAGGAAGGGAGAGGGAGAGAGATAGAAACATCAATGATGAGTCATTAATTGGCTGCCTCCTGCATGCCCCCTACTGGGAATTGAACCTGCAACCTGGGCATGTGCCCTGACCAGGAATCGAACCTGTGATCTGGAGCATAGGTTGATGCTTAACTGGTGAGTAAAGCCGGCCGGGTTATTTCTTCGTTTTCAAATGATAGCCTTCCTGGGTAGAGTAGTATTGGTGTAGGTTCTGGTTTTTCATCACTTTGAACATTTCATGTCAATAACTTTTGGCCTGAAATGTTTTTGTAGCGAAACCAGCTTTCTTTTTTCTTCTTCTTCCAATTTTCATTTTATTTAATTATTTAATGTTATTTTTAAAAAATTGATCTTTATTGTTGAAAGTATTACAGATATCCCTCCTTTTTTTCCCGTTGATTGCCTCCACCCTACATCTGCCCCCTTCTCTAGGCCTTCACCACACTATTGTCTGTGTCCATGTATTATGTATATGTGCATATAAGTTCTTTGATTAATCTCTTTCCACCCACTCCCACCTTCCCACTGAGATTCATCTGTCTGTTCCATGCTTCTGTGTCTCTGGATCTGTTTTGTTCCTCAATCTATTTTGTTTATTAGATTCCACATATGAGTGAGATCATGTAAAACTGAATCAGGAAGAATCAGAAAACCTGAATGGGCTAGTAACAACTGATGTAATCGAAGCAATGATAAAAAAAAAAACTCGCAGCAAACAAAAGCCCTGGTCCGGATCGCTTCCTAATTCTTTAAGTTATAGGCTTAGATAGTTTACTAAAAATTTTTCTTGCTTTTTGAGGTAGGCCTGCAGTGCTATGATTTAGGACTGCTTTTGCTGTGTCCCGTAGATTTTGGGCTGTTCTGTGTTCATTTTTATTTGTTTCCAGGCACTTTTTGATTTGTTTCTTAATCTTATTGATAACCCATTCACTGTTCATTAACATGTTATTTTAGCCTTCATGAATTTGAATGTTTTTGAGTGTTTTTACTTCTGTTGGTTTCTGATTTTATGCCCTTGTGAACTGAGATGCTTGATATGATTTCAGTCTTCTTGGACTTGTAGAGAGTTGTTTTGTGCCCTAACATGTGGTCCATCTTGGAGCATGACCCATGTGCAATTGAGAAGAATGTATATTCTGCAGCTTTGGGGTGAAATGTTCTGTAAATATCAATTAAGTCTATCTGATCTAGTGTGCCAATTAGAGTCACTGTGTTTGTGTAGACTTTTTGTTTGGAAGATCTATCCAATGAAGTTAGTCGAGTTTTAAAGCCCATGCTTATGATTATTGCTGTCAATCTCTCCCTTAAAGTTGTTAAGGTTAATATTGATAGGACCTTATTTATTGGCATTTTAATTCTTTATGCCTATGTTTCTCTCTGTTTCTTCTTATTACAGCAGTCCCTTTTAACATTTTCTGCAATGCTGGTTTTGTGGTGATAAACTCCTTTAGCCACCTCTGGGAAGCTCTTTATTTCACCAATTATTTTGGATGATATTCTTGCTGGATAGAGTAGTTTGATTTCAGATCCTAGTTTTGCATTACCTTGAATACTTCATGCCATTTCCTACTGGCCTGTACACTTTCTGATCACCTTATGGGAGCTCCTTGATAGGTAACAGATTGTTTTTCTCTTGATCCCTTTAATATTCTCTCTTTGTCTTGACTTTTTGGGATTTTATTTATGATGCTTCTGTGGGTGGGCCTCTTTGAATTCTTCTTGCTTGGGACTGTCTATGCCTCCTGAACTTGTGTGGCTTCATTTCTTCAAAGAAGTTTTCTAACCCTTGCTTACTTTTCACCTCCTCTGGTACTCCTATGATGTGAATATTTTTACCTTATGTTGTCCCACAGCTCACTTAAACTGCCCTCTTGTGTTTTTTTTTGTTTTTTGTTTTTAATTTATTTTTATTGTTGAAAATATTACAGGTGTCCCATTTTCCCACCCCCAATTGACCCCCACCTCACTCCCATCCCCTTCCCAGACCTTCACCCCATTATTGACTGTGTCCATGGGTTATGCATATATGCATATAACTTCTTTGGTTAATCTCTTCCCACCCTACACCCCCCTTCCCTCTTCCCTCTGAAATATGATTGTTACATACGTCAGTGTCTATGAATCTATTTAGTTTGTCAGGTTCTTTTGTTCTTTAGCTTCTTCTTAAAGAAGACCCTTCAACATTTCCTGTAGTGCTGGTCTGGTGATGATGAACTCTCTTAGCTTTTCCTTGTCTGAGAAGCTCTTTATGTGACCTTCAGTTCTAAATGATAGCTTTGCTGGGTAGAGAAATCTTGGTTGTAGGTTCTTGCTTTTCATCACTTTGAATATTTCTTGCCACTCCCTTCTGGCCTGCAAAGTTTCTGTTGAGAAATCAGCTCACAGTCATACGGGTGCTCCCTTGTACATAACTAATTGCTTTTCTCTTGCTGCTTTTAAGATTCTCTCTTTGTCTTTAACCTTTGGCATTTTAATTATGATGTGTCTTGGTGTGGGCCTCTTTGGGTTCCTCTTTTTTGGGACCCTCTGTGCTTCCTGGACTTTTAAGTCTATTTCTTTCCCCAGGTAGGGGAAGTTTTCTGTCATTATTTTTTCAAATAGGTTTTCAATTTCTTGATCTCTTTCTTCTCCTTCTGGCACCCCAATAATACAAATGTTGGGCCTCTCAAAGTTGTCCCGAGACTCCTTATACAATCTTCGTATTTGTGGATTCTTTTTTCTTTTTGCTCTTCTGGTTGGGTGCTTTTTGTTTCTTCATGTCCAAATTGCTGATTTTATTCTCAGTGTCCTCTACTCTACTGTTGATTCCCTGTAAATTATTCTTCCTTTCAGTTCGTGTAGCCTTCATTTCAAATTCATACTTTATTATGTCATCGATTTTCTCAGTTTTCATAGTACTCTTACTAATATGGTTGAGCATCCTTATAAACAAAATTCTGAACTCTATCTGTTAGCTTGCTTGGTTCTATTTCATTTAGTTCCTCTTCTAGAGATTTCTTCTGTTCTTTTGTTTGTGACATGTTTCTTTGCCTCCACATTTTGACTGCTTCCAAGTATTTGTTTCTATGTGTTAGGTAGAGCTGCTATGTCTCCTGGAATTTATAGAGTGGCTTTGTGTAGTAGGTGTCTTGTAGGGTCCAGTGGCTCAGCCTTCCCAGGCACCTGAGCTGGGCCTTCTAGGTGCTCCCCTGTGTGGCCTGTATTCTCTGACCTGATGTAGTTGATCCTCGGTTGCTGTTGGTGTCACTGGGAGGAATTGACCCCTAGGCCAATTGGCTTTGAGGACCAACTGCAACTACAGCCAAAGAGTTGCTGTGCTGGCGACACCCCTATGGAGCAAGGTTTAAATCAGTGGATGTGGTAGGGTTGTAATCAGTGTGGTCGAGTCTGACCACCAGGTGCACTGTCTCTGGGGCCTCCTGAAAGGTGCAAAGTCAGCCTGTGCCAGTGCCTTGCCCAGGGCCACCCAGCATTAGCTACACAGCAAACTGTAGTTGGTTGCTACTTGTGCTGGGCTTGTCGTTGTCCAGGAAAGGCCAAGCTATGAACCAATGCAGGTTTTCACTAGTGCCAGGCCTGGGGCTACTTATCGAGACATATGGAGCACGCTGCTGCTTGTCTGAGAGATTTTAGGAAAGTCCTAGGCATTAGGATGGAGAGGCCACTTGTATGGAAAAACCACTGGAAATGGCTTGGATGAGCTTGCAAGTAGGGAGGGGCGAGGCCTCCAGTAATCACCAGGGTGAGGCCAAAGGTGTGAGTCAGGTGCTGCAGATCGAAATATGGTGCATGCCTGTAGGCTCTGTGGGGGGAGGGCTTGCCAAAGGAGCAATGGCCTCTGCCAGCTCTTCTGTCTGGGAGAAAGCTGCCCCTCGACCTCTTGCCCTAATTTCAGGCAGTTTAGTTCCTCCCCAAGTGTCCCAGGTTCCTTTCAAGCTGCTTCCTGGCCCTGGGGCTCAGAGGGAGTGTGTCTGAGTCAGTCTGTGTGGGGACCCTTTAAGTGGATCTTACTGAGACTCCCGCACCCCACCGACCCTCAGCGATAGCCCCCGCTGGTTTTCACAGCCCGAAATTGTGGCGATTTCTCTTCCCCACCCTGGAGTCCTGGGCTGGGGTCCTGATGTGGGGCTGGGACCCCTCGCTCCTCCGTGAAACCTCTGTCCCTGAGATATCCCTCCCGGGTTTAAACCGTGGCACCAGGTATGCACTGGCAGCAGTGTCTCAGAGATTCATCCCTGATCTGTCCCATGTCTCCACCCCTCCTACTGATCTGGATGCTTTTTCACTTCCCCAGTTTTAGGTCTTCTCTGTTCAGCCAGATTTCAGGAGTTTCTGAGTGATGGTGGTTCTGTATTTTAGTTGTAATTTTGATGTGGCTGTGGGAGGTGGCCGGTACAGCTGTTACCTACACTGCCATCTTGTTTCCTCTTTCTGTCCTCCTATTTTTATATTGTTTTTTGTTTTTGGTTCCCTGAGTGAGTTTTCTCCCCTGTCTTCTAATTCACTGATCCGATCCTCACCTTCCTCTAATCTGCTGTTTATTTCTTCCAGTGAGTCCTTTACTTCTGTTATGTAATTCTTACTTTCCTTCACAGTTTTCATACCTTTTTTCATGTTGTTGAACATCCTTACAATCAATATTCTGAACTGTATATTTGATGGATGGCTTATCTACTTTTCATTTAGCTCTTTTTCTGGAGATGTTTGTTCTTTCATTTGCTGCTTTTTTTTTTGTCTCCCCATTTTGACTGCCTATTTGTGTTTGTTTCTACATATTAAGTAGGCCTGCTAGGACTCGCAGTCTTTTTGGACGGTCTCTGGTGCAGGTCAATGTCAAGTGCTGTTTGTGACTAGCCTTAAGTACCCTGTTTGGAGCTTTCAACAACCCACGGCTTGAGTTCCTCTCTGTTGGGCCTGAGTACGTTTTGACAGGACCAAGATGCGCACGTAAGTCTGCTTTTCCAAGGCCTGGATCCAGAGGCAGATCAGGCAAAGACTGAAAGCACTCTGAAGTCTGCCTCTGCCTGCAGGCTGTTTCATCTGGTCCTCTTAATGAGCCTTAGGCTGTAGAAACTCCACCAGCTAGGGCTAGAGGTTTTCTAGCTGGGTGGGGCAATTGCTTCCTCCTCTGGCAAGAGCTTCTTGGAATGTAAGTGTCTGCCTCTGCAGTATGGGGGAATGACTGGGCATAGCAATCCAGAGGGGTGCCCTCTGAGCTTTATCTACAGAGCCCACAACTCTAGATTCTCCTCACATAGCTCCTGTCTAGCCTTTCCTCCCTCTGCTGGAGCCCAAGGTGAGTGGGTGCACACAAAACTTTGTGCTTTGGCTCTTTTAGAGGGTGCCTACATTTCTACCTGTCTCTCCCTGGCAGACAGAAACCTTGCTGCTTTTCACAGCCAGATGTTATGTGGGCACCTTTCCCAGTTCTGGTGCTCATGGCTGGGAAGCCCAGCCTGGGGTTTATGGCCTAGTGTCCTTAGTGGGAATCCCCCACAGCTGAGATACCCCTCTGGACCTTCAGCTACTGCCTGTGGGAGCCCAGCCAGCCCTCTCATGCCTCCACACTTCCTGCCACGCTGTATGCAGTCTCCACTTTTCCTCTTTGGTTATGAGTTTGCTCTCTCCAGCTTGTCTTCAGTTGCAGTTGATTATTCAGGATGTTTTTTCTAAATTTTAGCTATAATTCCACTTTGGTCCTGGAAGAGTGTTAGTGTTTTGTTTTATTTATCAATTGGAGAGAGAGGAAGGGAGTGAACTAGAAAGGGGAAGAGAGAGACCGACAGACAGAGACATTAAGTTGTTGTTATTTATGTGTTTATTTGTTGTTTATTGTAGGTGCCCTGACTGCTGATCAAACCTGTAACCTTGACATATTGGGATGATGTTCTAACCAATTCAGCTGTCTGGATAGGACTCAACTCACAGTTTTATTGGAGCACCTTATAGGTAACTAACTGTCTTTCTCGTGCTGCTTTTTTTTTTTTTTTTAACATTTATTTATTTATTTTTAAATACATCTTTATTGATTTCAGAGAGAGGAAAGGAGAGAGAGAGAGAGACAGTGACAGAAACATCAATGATGAGAGAGTCATTGATCGAGTCCACAACCCAGGTATGTGCCCTGAGTGGGAATCGAACCCCAATCTCCTGGATCCTAGGTCGATGCTCAACCGCTGAGCCACGCGCGGCTGGCCATCTCATGCTGCTTTTAAGAGTCTTTGTATTTTACCTCTGGCATTTTCATTATGATGTGCCTTGGTGTGGGCTATTTTTTTTTTTGTTCGTCTAAGTTTGGAGACTCTGTGCTTCCTGGAGTTTGTGTCTTTTCCTTTCACAAGGTTAGGGCAGTTTTCATTCATTATTTCTTCAAATAGCTTCTCAATCCCTTGTTCTCTCTTCCTCTGGTACCCCTATGATGTGAATGTTATTACCCTTGATATTTTCCCAGAGGTCTCTTAAATGGTCCTCATTTTTATTTATTTAATTTTATCTCTTCATTTATTTTTAATTTAATTTGTTGCGGTAACAGTGGTTCACAAAACCATACAGGTTTCAAGTGTCCAACTCAATAAAACATCATCTGCACACTGCATTATGTTCCCATCATCCCAAGCCAAGTCACTTTCTGTCCCCTTTTTCTCTCTCCTTTGCTCACCTCCATCTGCCCTACCCCCCACCTCCCATTTTCCTCTTGCTATCCCCACACTGTTATCTGTGTCTTTGTGTTATATATAAATATATAGATATAGATACACATACATGTTTTTTGGCTAATCCCTTCACCTTCATTTATCCAGTCCCCCTCCCCCTCCCCTCTCACAGCCATCATCCTCTTCCATGTATCCATGCATCTGTTTCTATTTTGTTCATCAGTTTATTTTGTTCATTAGATTGCACATATTAGTGAAATCATATGGTAATTGCCTTTCTCTGACAGGGTTATTTCACTTAGCATAATAAGTCTATTCATACTGTTGCAAAATGTAAGATTTCCTTCTTTTTTACAACTGTGTAGTATTCCATCGTATAAATGTATTACGGCTTTTTCATCCACTCATCTTCTGATAGGCACTTGGTCTGTCTCCAGATCTTGGCTATTCTAAATAATGCTGCAATCAACATAGGTGTCCATATTCTTTTGAATTAGTGTTTTGAGTTTCTTATGATATATTCCCATAAGTGGGTCTCTAGGTCAAAAAGCAGATTGTTGTTTAATTTTTTGAGGAAAGTCCATACTGTTTCTGTTCCATTCTCTGTGTGTCATATATACATGATATCTGTATGTCTTAATATGTGTATTGTTAACCTTTAACTGTTGGTTGAATTGTACCAGTGTTTTTCACTGTAAAGTTACTGCTTTTCCCTTTCAATTTTATGCCCATCTTGTGGGATGTCCTTTGAGATTATGTAGATGTCATGTTTCTCATCATACCATAACCCACTAATTTTATCCATCCATGATTCTTATCTGCTACAATGATTATTTTCATGTTTGTCTTATAATTATTTGATTTCAATTTTTCTTTTTATGTTTATTAATTAGAATTCTGTAAGTGTTGTCTTTTTCTCCCATTTTATTAACCAAATATTTATGTCAGTATGAAGTCACTGATACTCATTTCGTTCTAGTACTATAAATATTTTGTTGCTATGGCTCTCAGGTTTGGCCACTGGCCTTTCCTTCACGTTGGATCATGTGTTCTTTTGAGATTCACCCATGTTTTTCGAGTATTGCTATGCATTCTGGTACCACAGTATGTTCTGGGAACATCTTGTTTTCCCCCTATCCCTACTCTGGAATCATCCGTTTCTCTAAGGAATCTTGGTTTCTGTTATTGGAGAATGGCTTTTAGAAAACGATATTTTTGTGCTCATTGTTACTGGAATATCATTGTTGCCAGGCCCTCTCAGTCAACGTAGTTTTGAAGTGTATGTTTATATTCATATACATGGACATTCCTATTTTTATGTGCATATTCCTATATGTATGTGTTTGTGTGTATGTTTCATGTAAAACCATTAATTCATATTGATATTTCTGATTCCATTTAAATGCACAGTGTTCATTCTCTTCTACTCTTTCTGTTATTCTTAATTGTAATTTCTGTTCTTTTGAAATTGAGAAACTTGGCTCTCATTATCCGCAACATATATACTTTGCTCAATTTTAGATTGTTAAAATTTTTTGCATTATTGTTAGAGTCATATCTGTGATTAAATCTTGATCTGTAGAAATAGAGCCTGTGCTTTTTTAAAAAAAATAACTTTTGAAAAATGTCAAATAATTGTGGATTCACATGTAGATGTAAGATATAATACAGAGAGAGCCCATGTATTGTTTACTCTGTCCTCTCCTAAAAGTATCATCTTTCAGATCTGTAGGAAATATAATAAAAAACATGGACATGGATACAACCCACTGATCTTATTCAGATTTCCAAATTTTCACATTTTTTAAATATTGCCAGTCTGGTTGGTGATGATTGGCATTCCAGTGGGTTGTTTTTCCCCCCCATAATAAAATGTATTATTCCAATGGCACTAATATAGCTAGAGGTGCTCATGGTGACATTGCGCAAGATTTCCTGTCTTCTTGCTTCTGTCCAAATGTCTACCTGCTTGTTCCTTCCACCTTTCTGGGGAAAATTCACTTACTCAAATAAACCTCTTAATGCATTTAGTTCTTTTTTTGAACATTTGAGCTTCCCCCAGAAATGGGGGGGAAAAAGGAGTGTTGGGTATCTCCTCCCAACTCCTCCACCAGCCAAATAAGTCCCTACAGCCAGGGCATTTCTGTTGCCACTGAAGTCTTGAAATAAATATAGAAAGAAACATCATCAAGTGTTCATGTTGAACCATGGCATGGAGTGGCCCCAGAACCTGCCAGGCCAGCAGCCAGTGTCTAAACAGTCTTGGAGGTGTGGAGAATGAAGGCTTGTTGTGGTTGATCAGGAGCTGGTGTGGAGGTGGCACCCGGGTGGTATGCTGCAGGGAGAGGAATCTTCCAATTTATCCAGGAAGTTGTCCAGGGCAGGGATGCCTTCCTTCAGGCCTTTGCACGTGTACCTCTCAGAAAAATAATGAATGTTTCACGAACTTCACGAATTTGCATGTTCATCCTTTCGCAGGGGCCATGCTAATCTCTGTATTGTTCCAGTTTTAGTGTATGTGTTGATGAAGTGAGCACAGGTTTTTTTCTTCTTCTTAAATATGTTTTTATTGATTTCAGGTGAGGAAGGGAGAGGGAGAGAGAGAAACATCAATGAGAGAGTCATTGATTGCTGCCTCCTGAACGCCCCCTACTGGCAATCGAGCCTGAGATCAGGGCATGTGCCCTGTCTGGGAATCAAACTGCGACCTCCTCATTCATGGGTCAATGCTCAACCACTGAGCAACACCGGCAAAGCACAAGTGATCTTTAAATTTATATATTTTAAACTTTTTAGTGAGTTTGAACATTTTCTTATATGTAAGTACTTTATTTTTATTTTTATTTTTTTAAATATATCTTTATTGATTTCAGAAAGAGGAAAGGAGAGGGAGAGAGAGAGATAGAGACATCAGTGATGAGAGAGTCACCGATTGAGCCCACTACGCGGGCATGTGCCCTGACTGGGAATTGAACCCCGATCGCCTGGATCCTAGGTCGACGCTCAACCTCTGAGCCACGCCCAGACGGGCATATATAAGTACTTTTTTAATAGTTTTTTTTGCAAGTAGCTCCTTCTTTTCCCATTTGTATATTGTATTTGTGGTAATTTTTCCCCTGCAATTTTAAAGAATTCTTTATATGTTTAAACAGATGTAGCCCTATGTGGAAATAATTTGGAGGTATTTTCTTCAAATTTGTTACTTGTCTTCTTTTTTATCAATTTAGATATAATTTACAAGTAATTTAAAACTGACAGCACTATCTTCTTTTTGTTTATTCGTTCACTAGTTGAAGGATTTTTTGGTTGTCTCCAGTTTTTGTCAGTGAATAAAACCTCTGAATATTTGCACACCAATTTTCGTATAGAGATATATTTTTATTTTTATCCTGAGTAAATACCTAGGAGTAGGATTACTGGGTAGTATTGTAAGAGTACATCTAACTTTACAAGAGATTGACGAATGGTTTTTCAAAAAAGTTTTACCATTTTATATTCCCAGTGAGAGTTTTTGATGTTCTGTATCCCCACCAGCACTTCATACATTTTTAAAAGACATTCTAAAAGGTGTTTAGTATTGTCTTGTCATTTTAACTTGCATTTCCCTGGTGACTTACGATGCTGAGTATCTTTTCATGTGTCATTTGACATCTATATCTTCCTTGGTGAAATGTTCAAATTTTTTTGTTTTGGGGTGTTTCTCTTAATATTGAGGTAGAATGTTTATTTATATTTTCCAGATACAAGTCCTATCTTAGATATATGTATTGTGAATATTTTCTCCCATTCTCTTGAGTGCTTTTGTGTTTTCTTAAGGATGTTATTCAAAGATCAAAAGTTTTTTGTTTTTTTCATGAAATGCATTTCATAGTATTTTTCTTTCTTGGTATATGCATTTTGTGTTTTAAATAAGGAATAACTTACTGTGCCAAGGTGGGGAAAACATTCTATTTTCTTCTGGAAGTTTTATAGTTTTACTTCTCATATTCGATTTTTAATCCAAGAAAATGTAAGTACAGCTATCAAAATATGTGAGATAGTATTAAAGCGTTGTATGTAGGTAAATTTATACCATAAATACTTTCAATTTTATAATCGACTTCCTACCTCAACTAACTAGAAAAAGAAGAGCATAATTAACCTAAAACCAGCAAAAGAAAGAAAATAATAAATTGAGAAATTAATGAATATGAGAATAGGAAAACAATAGAGAAAATTATTGAACCCCCCCAAAATAAATAAAGTTGGTAACTAGCAATAATAACAAAGAGAATACAAGTCAATATCAGCAATGTGCAACTATTGAAAAGATAATAAAGGCATAGTATGAACAACTTTATACTCATAAATTCATCAACTTAAAAGTAAAAGACTGCCCTGGCAAGGTGGCTCAGTTGGTTCGAGAATCATCCATACACCAAAGGGTTGTGGGTTTGATTCCACTCAGGGCACATATGTAGGTTGCAGGTTCAATCCCTGATTGGAGCACATACAGAAGGCAACGAGTTGTTGTTCTCTCTCACTTCAATGTTTCTCTTTCTCCCTCTCTCTCCCTCTTCTCTCTAAAATCAATAAGAACATATCTTTTGGAGAGGATAAAAAAAAATTAGAGTCATCTTCCCTCTCTGGGAGAGACCATTAAAAAAACAAAACAGTAAAAGATTGATTCTTCAAAATTCACAAATAACTAAATCTAAACCAAGATGTAATGAACAAATTGAATAGTCCCACAGCCATTAAAGAAATTGAAAGTATAATTCAAAAGATTGTAAAATAAAATATCAAGACCCAGATGATTTCATTTCCCTGTTATGTATTACAAACTAAAGAAAAATTAAAACCAACTTTACATAGCTCTGGCCAGTGTGGTTCAGTTGGTTGGAGCATTGTCCCATATACCAAAGGGTGGTGGGTTTGATACCCCTTCAGTGCACATACCTAGGTTGCAGGTTGGATCCCCAGTTGGGGCACATAGGGAAGGGAAACAGTTGATGTTCTTTCTCACATCGATGTTTCTCTCTCTCTCTCTTTCTCTTCCTCCCTCCCTTTCCCTCTCTCTAAAATCAATAAGCGTGCCCGGTCAGGGTGGCTCAGCGGTTGAGCGTTGACCTAGGATCCAGGCAAGCGATTGGGGTTCAATTCCTGGTCAGGCAGGGCACATGGCCAGGTTGCGGACTCCATCCCCAGTCCGGGACGTGCAGGAGGCAGCCGATCGATGACTCTCTCATCATTGATGTTTCTATCTCTCTCCCTCTCCTTTCCTCTCTTTGAAATCAATAAAGATATAAAAAAATAAATAAAAAAATAAAATCAATAAGCATATCCTTGGGTGAGGATTAAAAACAAACCAACTTTACATAATTTTATAAAAAATAGAACTCATTTTGACACTAGTATTACCCTGCTATGAAAACCATTTAAAATTAATACAAAATCTCCATAAAACTACAGACCCCTATATGTATATATATATTTTAAGTTTCTTTATCTTCATTGTTGAGAATATTACAGATGTCCCCTTTTTATCCTCACTGATCCCCTCCACCCCACATCTATCCCACCCCCAGACTTTCCCTATGCCAATGTCTGTGTCCATGCGTTATGCTTAAACATATAAGTTCTTTGGTTAATCTCTCCCCACCCACACCTCTTTCCCCACCTTCCCTCTGAGATCCTTCAGTCTGTTCCATGCTTCTATGTCTCTGGATCCACTTTGTTCGTCAGTTTATTTTGTTTATTATATTCCACATATAAGTGAGGTCGTGTGCTACTTGTCTTTCTCTGACTAGCTTATTTCACTTTAGCATAATATTTTCTAGGTCCCTCCATGCTCTGCCAAAGGATAAAAGATCCTTCCTCTTTAAAGCTGCATAGTATTCCATGGAGTAAATGTGCCACAGCTTTTTTATCCACTCATCTACTGATGGGCACTTGGGCTGTTTCCAGATCTTAGCTATTGTAAATTGTGCTGCTGTGAACATAAGGGTGCAAAAGTTCTTTTTGAGTGGTGTTTGGGGTTCCTTAGGATATATTCCTAGAAGTGGGATCACTGGGTCAAATGGCAGTCAATTTGTAATCTTTTGAGGAAACTCCATACTGCTTTCCGTAGTGGCTGCACCAGTCTGCATTCCCACCAGCAGTGTACTAAGGTGCCCTTTTCTTCACACCCTCTCCAACACTTGTAGTTTGTTGGTTTGTTGTTGGTAGCCATTCTGACAGGTATGAAGTGATACCTGATTGTGGTTTTAAGTTGCATCTCTCTGATGATTAGTGACTTTGAGCATTTTTTCATATGTTCCTTAGGCATTTGTATGTCCTCTTTGGAGAAGTGTCTATTTAGGTCCTTTGTCCGTTTTTAAATTGGATTATTTGTCTTCCTTTTGTTAAATTGTATGAGTTCCTTATATATTTTGGATATTAACCCATTTTCAGATGTGTTGTTGGCAAATATGTTCTCCCATACAGTGGGCTCCCTTTTTGTTTTGCTGATGGTTTCTTTTGCTGGGCAGAAGCTTTTTATTTTGATGCAGTCCCATTTGTTTATTTTCTCCTTAGTTTCCCTTGCCCTGGGAGATGTGTAAGCAAACATATTGCCAAGAGAGATGTCTGAGATTTTGCTGCCTATGTTTTCCTCTAGTTTTTTTATGGTTTCATGTCTTACATTTAAGTCTTTTATCCATTTTTAATTTACTTTTGTGAATGGTGTAAGTTGGTGGTCTTGTTTCATTTTTTTGCATGTATCTGTCCAATTTTCCCAGCACCATTTATTGAAAAGACCGTGTTTACTCCACTGTATGTTCTTGCCTCCTTTATCAAATATTAATTGACCATAATGGCATGGGTCAATTTCTGGGTTCTTTGTTCTTTTCCACTGATTGATATGTCTGTTCTTGTGCCACTAACAGGCTGTTTTGATTATAGTGGCTTTGTAGTATAACTTGATATCTGATATTGTGATTCCCTCCAACTTTGTTCTTCTCAAGATTGCCATGGCTATTTGGGATGTTTTTTGGTTCCATAGAAATTTTCAAAATGTTTGTTCTAGATCTGTGAAATATGCTGTTGGTATTTGAATAGGGATTGCGTTGAATTTATAGATTACTTTGGGTAATATGGACATTTAATGATGTTAATTATTCCAATCTATGAACATGGTATGTTTTTCCACTTGTTTATATCTTCCTCTATGTCTTTTTTCAGTGTCCTGTAGTTTTCCGAGTAAAGGTCTTTTACATCTTTGGTTAAGTTTATTCCTAGGTATCTTATTTTTTGAGTTGCAGTGGTAAATGGGATTGTTTTTTTAGTTTCTGTTTCTGAGAGTTCATTATTGGTGTATAAAAATGCCATCGATTTCTGGGTGTTAATTTTGTATCCTTCTGCCTTGCTGAATTAATTTATTAAATCTAATAGTTTCTTGGTGGAATCTTTAGGATTCTCTATGTACCATATCATGTCATCTGCAAATAATGACAATTTTTTGTTTCCTCCTTTCCAATTTGCATGCCTTTTATGTTTTCTTCTTATCTGATCACTGTGGCTAGGACTTCCAGTACTATGTTGAATAAGAGTGGTGAAAGTAGACATCCCTGTCTTGTTCCTGTTCTTAAGGGAAATGTTTTTAATTTTTGCCCATTGAGTATGATGTTGGCTCTAGGTTTGGCATATATAGCCTTTATTATGTTGAGGTATGATCCCTCTATTCCCACTTTGCTGAGAGTTTTTATGAAAATGTGTGTTGGATTTTATTGAATGCTTTTTCTGCATCTATTGATATGATCATGTGATTTTTTTTCTTTCAATTTGTTTATGTGATGTATCACGCTTATTGATTTGTGACTATTCTACTGGCTTTGTATCCCTGGAATAAATCCCATTTAGTCATGGTGTATGATCTTTTTAATATATTGCTGGATCTGATTTGCTAAAATTAATTGAGGATTTTAGCATCTATATGTTCATCAGAGATATTGGTCTGTAATTCTCTAGACTACTATTTTTGACCATCTTAGACCTAAAATCCTTTAAACAAAATATTAGCAAGTTGAATCCAATAGTGTATGAAAAGAATGATACACCATGACCAAGTGGAATTTTCCCAAGTATGCAAGGCTGGTTCAGCAGTTGAAAGTCAATCAATATAATGTAACTTATCAACAAATTTAACAAGAAAAATTCTATAATTATATTGATACCAAAAAGACATATAAAAAATCAAATACCCATTCATGATAATTTTTAGGAAATGAGAACTCTAGGGTAACTTTCTTGAGTTGATAAAGAGCATCTACAAAATCCTCTGCTAACATACATAATGATCAAAGACTGTGTACTTACCCATAGGGTCAAGAAAATACCTCTGTTATTCAACATAATACCATAAATTTGAACCATTGTAGTAAGGCAAGAAATTGAAATAAAAAGTATCCTAATTAGAAAGAAAATAAAGCTTTCCCTATTTGTAGAGAACATGGTTTCTATATAGAAAATATCAAGGAATCTAACAAAAAAGTCCCCCAAACTCCTACAATAATTACTAGCAACATCAAAGGCTACAGGATTGATACACAAAATTCATTCACATTTCTGTATGCTGTCAATGAATGTGTGGAAATACAAATTTATAAAAACAATCTAATTTACACCTACTCCAAGAAAATACAGTGGTTAAATATAAAATTAAACATGTGTAGCATCTGTAGTCTGGAAATTACTGAATGCTGATGAAAGAAAGTAAGGAAAACCTAAGTAATTGATATATTTCCCATGTTCATATATTGGAAAACTCAGTGTAATAAAGATGTCAGTCATCCCCAAAGTCATACAGGTTTAATGGAACTACTATAGAAACCCTAGTATGTTTTTATAGATATAGATAAGCTTATTCTAAAATTTATATGGAAAGGCACAGGCCCTAGAATAGCTAAAAATTGTGGAATCATTCTACCAATTATTAGTACTTACTGTATACCTGCAACAGTGAAGACAGTGTTATATTGGTGAAGGGATAGACACATAGATCAATGTAACAAAATTGAGTACTGAGAAATAGACAAACACAATTATGTCCATCTGATTTTTTAAAAAATAGATCTTTATTGATTTCAGACAGAGGAAAGGAGAGGGGGAGAGAGAGAGATAGAAACATCAATGATGAGAGATTCATCGATCCGCTGCCTCCTGCACACCCCTGACTGGGGATCGAGCCCGCAACCTAGGCATGTGCCCTGACCAGGAATCGAACCCTGATTGCCTGGATCCTAGGTCGATGCTCCACCGCTGAGCCACACCCGGCAGGGCTCCATCTGATTTTTGACAGAAAGAAACCTTGACCGGAGTCTCATACCTTACACAAAAGTGAACTGAAAATGAATTACACACTTAAATGTAAAATGTAAAACTTAAAACTATGAAACTTCTAAAAGAAAACATCAAAAATTTCTTTAGAATCTTGTGCTAGGCAAGTAGTTCATCTACTTGACCTCAAAAGCATGATCCATAAAAGGAAAAAAATGATGAATTAAACTTCATGAAAATTAAAAAGTCTTACTCTGCCAAAGACTCTGTTAGGGGGATGTAAAGAAAAACTATAGAATGGCAGAATTAATTTGTAAACCACGTATCTCACGTTACTAGTATTTAGAATGCATAAAAACTGAAATCAAATAATAAGAAAAACAGGCATTCCATCCAGTTAGAACATGGGCAGGAAACATAAAGGGATATTTCACAGAAGATATGCAGACTGCAAATTAGAGAAAGAAAGAATATTCAACATCATTAGCCATTTTTTACTTGCAAATTACAACCACAGTGAAATATAACTACTTGTTAGAATGATAAAATGAAAAATAGTTAGGTATGCAACGTAGTGATTTGACATTTATATACCTTATGATGTGATCATGACAATAAGTGTATTTGCCATCCGTGTAGAGTTAGTAAGATATCATTAATTACATTCCTTGTGTTGCACACTACATTCCCATGGCTTATTTATTTTATAACTGGAAGTTTGTACTTCCTCTTCCCCTTCACCTTTTGTATCCACTCCCAGTCCCTCTGGCAGCCATCAGTTTTTTCTCTGTATCTATGAGTCTTTGTTTTGTTTCTTTTTTTTCTTTGTTTTTTGTTTTTTAGATTCCATGTAAGTGAATTCATACAGTATTTGTTTTTCTCTGTCTGACTTCACTTAGCATAATACTCTCTAGGTTCATCCATGTTGTCACAAATAGTAACATTTCATTCTTTTTTTAAAGCATAGTGATATTCTGCTGTATATGTGTACCACATATTTGTTATCCATTAGTTTATTGATGGACACTTAGGTTGCTTCCATAAATTGACTATTGTAAATGATGCTGAAATGAACATAAGGGTGCATGTATCTTTTTGAATTAGTGTTTTGGATTTCTTCAGATAAATACTCAGAGGTATAAATGCTGGGACATATGGTAGTTTTATTTTTTGATGAACCACCATACTGTTTTCCATAGTGGCTGCACCAATTTACAATCCCATCAGCAGTGCATGAGGATTCGTATTTCTCCACATTCTCGATGGCACTTGTTTGTTGACTTATTGATGTAGCCCTTCTGATACTTGTGATGTGATAGCTTGTAGTTTTGATTTTTATTTCTCTGATGATCAGAGATGTTGAACATCTTTTCATATGTCTGTTGGCCATCTGTATGTTCTCTTTGGAGAAATGTCTCATCATGTCCTCTGCCCATTTTCAATTAGATTGTTATGGGGTTTTTTTGGTGATAAGTTGTATGAATTCCTTATATAGTTTGGGTATTAACCCCTTATTGGATGTATTATTGGCAAATATCTTCTATTCAGCATATTGTCTTATCGTTTTGTTGATGGTTTTCTTAACTCTGCAAAAACTGTTAAGTTTGATGTCCCATTTGTTTATTTTTTGTTTTCTTTGTCTGAGGAGACTTACTCAGAAAAATTTTGCTTAGAGCGAAGTCAGAGATTTTATTGCCATTGTTTTCTTCTAGGCATTTTATGGTTTCTGGTTTTACATTTTAAGTCTTTAACATATTTTGAGTTATTTATTTATTTTAATCCTCACCTGAGGATATTTTTTTCCGTTGCTTTTCAGAGCAAGTGGAAGGGAGAGAGAGAGACAGAAACATCTTTGTGAAAGAGATTGGTTGCCTCCTGCATGTACCCTGACCGGGGCCTGGGATCAAGCCTACAACTGAAGTATGTGCCCTTGGCTGGAATTGAACCTGGACCCTTCAGCACACAGGGTGATGCTCTGACCACTGAGAAAGACTGGCTAGGGCTTGAGTTTATTTTTATATATGGTGTAGGAAAGTGGCCTGGTTTCATTTTTTCATGTATCTGTCCAGTTTGCCAACACTGCTTATTGAAGAGACTGTCTTTACTCCATTGTATATTCTTGACTCCTTTATCATACATTCAGTGAACATATATAGGTGTGCGTTTATTTCTGAGCTCTCTATTGTGTTCTTTTGATCTGTGTGACTTGTTTTATGCCAGTAAAGTGCTGTTTTGATTCCTATAGCCTTGTAGTATAGTTTGATGTCAGGTATTGTGATACCTCCAACTTTTTTCGTCTTTTTCAGTATTTGTTTGGCTATTCAGGGTCTTTTGTGATTCCATATAAATTTTGGTATTGTTCTAGATCTGTGAAAAATGCCATTGGTATTTTTATTGCATTGACTCTATGGATTGCTTTGTGTAGTAGGAGATTTTAATAATATTAACTCTTCCTGTCCATGAGCATGATATATGCTCCTATTTATTTGTATCATTTTCACTTTCTTCTATGTCTTATAGTTTTCCAAGTACATTTCATTTATTTCCTTGCTTGTATTTATTTGTACATATTTTATTTATGCATTTGAAAAATTTAAAATGTTTTTAATTTTAGAGAGAGGAAGAGAGAGAGAGAAACATTGATACGAGAGCAACACATCATTTGGCTGCTTCCTACATGGCCCCAACAGGGGATCGAGCCCGCAACACAGGCATGTGCCCTGACCAGTAATAGAACTAGCTACCTTCTGGTGCATGGGACGATGTTCAGCCAACTGAGCCACATAGGCCAGGACACTTTTATGCAATTTTAAATGGGATTGTTGTCTTAATTTTTCTTTCAGATTGTTATTGATGTATAAAAATGCAGCTGAGCATGGCCGGGCGTGGCTCAGCAGTTGAGCATCGACCTAGGATCCAGGAGATCGAGGTTTGATTCCCTGTCAGGGCACATGCCCGGGCTGCAGGCTCAATCCCCAGTGACTCTCTCATCATTGATGTTTCTGTCTGTCTCTCTCCCTCTCCTTTCCTCTCTCTGAAATCAATAAAGATGTATTAAAAAAAATGCAGCTGATTTCTGAATATTAATTTTGTATACTGCTCATATTGGCTGGCTCTTTGTGTTTGTTCCTATCTATTAGGTAGACCTGCTAAGTCTCACAATCTTGACAGAGGGACCTTATGTACAGTAGTACAACCTCCCTGGTTACCTGAGCTGGGTGGTCCAGGGGTGTCTCCTGTGTGGGTTGTCTGTGCCCTCCTGTTGTAGCTGGGCCTTGATTGTTGTTGGCACATCAGTCAGTTGGATTCACCCTCAGACTGATTGGCTGTGAGGGCTGGCAGTGACTACAGCAAATGAGCTGTTGTTCAGGGTCTGACCGCACAGAGTGTGAGTCACTTTAGCGGAGCTCTGGTGCCAGCTGAGTTTGCTCTGCGTGTGTTGTTTGTGAAGCTGGTTGAGTGGTGCTCTGGTGTAGTCTGAAGCTGGCCACCAGATGTGTTGGTTCTGGAGCCTCTTGTGAGGGCCTCCAGTGTAGGTTAAGGTTAGCCACCACTTGTGTCAGGCTTGGGATCTCTTGGTAGGAGCTACAAAATGTTCTGTGTTTTGTTGCCAGTTGTGCTTGACTTGGAGGCCCTTGAAAGAGGCAACAATTTGAACTGAGGCAGGCTGATACTTGTGTTGGGCTTGGAAGTCCCTTTCTGGGCACCATGATGTAAAACGAGGCCAGCCATCATTTGTGTTGGGCTTCAGACTGCTTAGTTGTTGCTATGTTCCAGGCCAAGACTGGCTGCCGTTTGTGCCAGGCTTGTAGTCATCTGATAGGAGTTACAATGCAAGTTGAGACTTGTTGCCCCTTGTGCTGTGCTTGGGGCGCTCTAGGAAGAGCTACAAGGCATACTGAAGTGGGCTGCTACCTGTTTGGGGTTTATGGACCTTTGAGAGGTTTTGGGAATGTTTGCTGTATGAACCAAGATAGACTGCTGTGTGGAGGAGCTGCTGGAAGAAGCACGGGCTGGGCTAGCAGCTTGGTTGGGGTAGGGTCTCAGAATCACCAGCTTAAGGTGAACAGCGTTAGTTAAGGTAGTGGACAGCACCGATTAGGCATCTACCTGCCTGGCCGTTTGGGTAGGAGGAGAGCAAAACAGTGAAACAATGCCAGCACTTCTTTCTGTTCATGGAGAGAGTTGCCCTGACCCCTGTCCTTCTAGCCCTTGCTGTGAATATAGACAATTTTGCTCCTCCCCAATATGTCTCTGGCTCTTTTTGAGCTGCTGCCCCTGTGCTTAGAGCAAGTGAGTTGTGAGTGTGCTGGCAAGCCCTTTAAGAGCAGTACCACCATCTAGCAGCCCTTTGTCTTTCACGGACTTGTTCAAGGATGGTTTTCTTTTTTTTCTTTTCTTTTTTTAATACATCTTTATTGATTTCAGAGAGAGGAAAAGAGAGGGAGAGAGAGAGACAGAAACATCAATGATGAGAGAGTCATTGATCAAGCCCGCAACCGGGCATGTGCCCTGACCGGGAATCGAACCCCGATTGCCTGGATCCTAGGTCGATACTCAACCGCTGAGCCACGCCCAGCCGGGCTCAAGGATGGTTTTCATAGCCAGATGTTACAGGGACTCTTCCTAGCCGTATTGCTGTGGGCTGGGATCCCTGCCCTTTAAGGAGGACCTCTGCAGTTGAGATATCCCTCCCAATTGTTTTTTTTTAAAATATGTTTTTATTGACTTCAGAGAGAGGAAAGGAGAGGGAGAGAGAGATAGAAACATCAATGATGAGAGAATCATCGATTGGCTGCCTCCTGCATGCCTCCAGCTGAGGGATCGAGCCCACAACCTGTGCATGTGCCCTGACTGGGAATGGAACGTTGACCTCTAAGTTCATGGGTCGACACTTAACCACTGAGCAACACTGGCTGGGATATCCCTCCCAGTTCTTAATCACCACACTGGGATTGGGTCCTGCTCATGCTGTGTCTCTGCCTCTCCTAATAGCCTTGATATGGCTTCCTTAATTCCTTAGTTATAGGAATTCTGCTCAACTAGTTTTCAGGTGGTTCTCAGTAATGGTTGTTCTATAATTTAGTTGTAATTTTTATGTGATCATGGGGGGAAGAGAGCACAGAGTTTACCTACTATGCCATCTTTACCAAAGTCCCCCTCTTTACATTTAAGTCTTTATTCCATTATGAGTTTACTTCTGTATATGTTGTAAGAAAGTGGTCCAGTTTCATATTATTGGACCTGTCTCTCCAATTTCCCCAAAAGCATTTTATGAAAGGTACTGTCATTTTCCCAGTGTATATTTTTGCTTCCTTTGCTGTAGATTAATTTACTGTATAAGTGAGGCTTTATTTCTGGGCTCTGTATTCTGTTCCATTCACATATGTTTGTTTTTGTGCCAGTACCATGTGGTTTTGATCATTATATCTATGAAGTATAATTTGACAACAGAGATGCGATACCTGTAACTTTATTATTTCTCAAGATTGCATTGGCGTTTTGGGATCTTTTGTGAGTCCATATAAATTTTAGGTTTAGTTCTAATTCTGGGAAGAATGCCTTTGGTATTTTGATAGGAATTGTAATGAATTTGTAGATTACTTTGGGTAATATGGACATTTTAAACATATTAATCCTTCCATTTATTTGTGTTCTCTTCAGTTCTTTTATCATGGTCTTACAGTTTTATGAGCACAGGTCTTTCACCTCCTTGGTTAAATTTACTACTAAGTATTTTATTCTTTTTGATGCAATTGTAATGGGATTTTTTTCTTAATTTCTTCTGATAGTTACTAGTGTATAGAAATAAAACAGATTTCTGTATGTTACTTTTGTGTCTTGCAACTTCCCTGTATTTATTAGCTCTAATAGTTTTTTTTTTGGTGGAGTCTAAGATTTTCTCTATATAGGATGTTATTTGCAAATAGTGACAGTTTAACTTCTTCCTTTCCACTTAGATACATTTTATTTCTCTTGTCTGATTGCTGTGGCTAGCACTTCCAGTATTATGTTGAGTACAAATTGTCCTAATATTTTGTTCAGGATTTTAGCATCTGTGTTTATCAGGGATATTGGCCTGTAGTTCTCTTTCTTTGCAGTGTCTTTATCTAGTTTTGGAATTAAGCTAATGTTGGCCTTGTAAAAAGGGCTTGGAAGTGTTCCTTCCTCTTGAATTTTTTGGAATAGTTTGAGGAGAATAGGTGTTCTTTGAATGTTTGGTAAAACTCTCCTGTGAAGCCATCTGGAACTGGGCTTTTGTGGGCTGGGAGGGTTTTGTTTTTGTTTTTAAAAAATATATTTTATTAATTTCAGAGGAAGGGAAAGGAATAGAGATAGAAACATCAATGATGAGAGAGTCATTGATTGGCTGCTTCCTGCATGCCCACTGCTGGGGTTCTCCTGGATCATAGGTAAATGCTCAACACCTGAGCTACACTGGCTGGGCTGCTGGGAGTTTTTTGATTAGTGCTTCAACTTCATCAGTAGTTACCGGCCTCTTCAGGTTTTCTGACTCATCTGAGTTTTGGAAGGTCGTATTTTTCTAGGAATTAGTCCGTTTCGTCCAGGTCATCCAGCTTGGCATATAGTTCTTCCTTGTATTTTCTTACAATCCTTTGTATTTCTGTTTGGTCAGTTGTTACTTCACCTATTTCATTTCTGATTTTATTTATTTGCGTCCTCTCTCTTTGTTTCTTAGTGAATTTGGCTAAAGGTTCATCAGTCTTATTTATCTTTTCAACGAACCAGCACTTGTTTTCATTGATTTTTTGTGTGTTTTTTTTAGTCTCTATATCATTAATTTCTGCTCTGATCTTCATTATTTCTTTTGTTCTTCCTCAGGGCTTTTTCTGCCCTTATCGTTCTAGTTCTTTTAGATGTTTTGTTAGATGGTTCGTTAGAGCTTTTTCTTGTTTCTTGAGGTAGGCCTGTAATGCTATGAATTTTCCTCTCAGGACTGCTGTCGTTGTGTCCGATAGATTTTGTGTTGTATATTCATTTTCATTTCCTTCCATGAAGTGTTTGATTTCTTCCTTGATCTCATTGGTAACCCATTCATTGTTTAATAGCATGCTATTTAGCCTCCATGTGTGTGAATATTTTTGAGTTTTTTTATAGTGGTTGATTCTGGGTTTATGTCATTGTGATCCGAGAAGACGCGTGATATGATTTCAGTCTTCTTATATTTGTAGAGACTTGCCTTGTGCCCTAACATGTGGTCTGTTTTTGAGAATGTTCAATGTGCACTTGAGAAGAATGTGTATTCTGCTGCTTTGAGATGCAATGTTCTGTAAATGTCAAATCCATTAGTTCTAGTGAGTTATTGAAGTCTTTGTTTCCCTTTTGATTTTTTTGTCTTGATGATGTGTCCAGTGCTGACAGTAGGGTGTTAAAGTCCCCCACTATGATTGTGTTGCTGTCAATCTCCCCCTTAAAGTTCACCAAGAAATTTTTTATATATTTAGGTGCTCCTATATTGGGTGCATAAATGTTTAGAAGGGTTGTTTCCTCCTATTGGATTGATCTATTTAATATTATGTAGTGACCATCTTTTTCTCTTGTTATTGTTTTATTTTGAAGTCTATTTTGTCAGAAATAAGTATTGCTACTCCAGCTTTCTTTTCCTTTCCATTTGCATGGAATATTTTATTCCATTCCTTCATTTTTAGCCTGTTTGTGTCCTTGGCTCTCAGGTGCATCTCTTGTAGACAGCATGTATTTTGGTCCTGCTTTCTTATCCGTTCAGCTACTGTATGTCTTTTGACTTACCATTTATTCCGTTTACATTTAAGGTTAATATTAATATAAACTTACTTAATGCCATTTTTCCTCTTTCTGCTAATGTACCTTTCTCTCACTATTCCTTCTTTTTCTTAGAGCAGACCTTTTAGCATTTCTTGCAATGGTAATTTGGGGGTCCTGAACTCCTTTAGCCTTTTTTTGTCTGGGAAGCTCTTTATTTCACCTTCAATTTTAAGTGATAGCCTTCCTGGATAAATCAGTCTTCATTGCAGGTTCTTGCTTTTCATTACTCTGAGAACTTCATGCCATTCCCTTCAGGCCTGAAAAGTCTGTTGAGAAATCACCTGTTAGCCTTATGGGGCTTCCCTTGTAGGTCACTGCTTGTCTTTCTCTTGCAGCCCTTAATATTCTTTATTTGTCCTTTACATTTGCATTTTAATTATGATGTGTCTTTGTTTCCCTCTTGTTTGGAGCCTTCTGTGCTCCCTGAACTTGTTTGGCTTTTTTCTCTGTAGCATAGGGAAGTTTGCTGTCATTATTTCCTCCACCAAATTCTCTATCCCTTGCTCTCTTTCTTCCCCATCTGGAACTCTTATCATGCGAATATGGTTTCGCTCCATATTGTCGCAAGTCTCCCTTAGAATGTCCTCATGCTTTTTAAGTGTTTTTTCTTTTTGCTGCTCTGATTGAGTGATTTTTTTTGTACCTTGTCTTCTAAGTTACGTATTCTATCCTCTGCTTCATTGAGCCTACTTTTAATTCCTTCCAGTGTAATCTTGATATCAGATGCAGCATTCTTTATTTTTATCTGATTTTTGCTTATGTTATGCATTTCTTTTTCATGTTTTCACTAAGTTCCTCTATCTTATCATCTAGTACCTTGTTTTTCTCATTAAGTTCCTTGAACTTCTTGATAATCAGTACTCTCAACTCTGTTTCTGATAGCTTGCTTAACTCCATCTCATCAGTCCTTTTTGGCAATTTTTACTTTTCTTTAATTTGGGGGCTGTTTCTTTGTCTCCCCATTTTTGTAGATCTTTGTGTATCTATATATTAGAAATATTTGCTGTATTCCAGTCTTGTGGGGTGGGATTTTGTCTTGTGAGTCCAGTGGAGCTCAGAGGTATACTTTTCTTATACTTCTGAGCTCTTTGCTCTAGGCGTGTCCCATTTGTGGGTGTCCTTATTGTGGGTTTTTTGGGTTCTCGTTTTATGGTTTGGTCTAGGTTGTTGTTGACCAGTTCTTGGGAGGACTCTTCTCTCAGGTTTGCTAATTGTTGTCATGTAAGCTGTTGTATGGGTGCTGGCAAGTCAGGACAATACACAACTAATCTTCCAGGAAACTAGAGGTATCTTACATAATATCTTGACAGCCATAATGAAAACAACCCAAGTGAAAATCGAACTGGGAGAGTGAAGGGAGAACACACACGCACCCAAAAGCTTAATAAAAAGAGAGAAAGAAAAGTAATGCTTAGAGAGAGGGAAGTATATTGTTAATAGTGATGAAAATTTATAAAATAATAATAATAAACTACTACATAAAAAATAGAGAGACTCCTGGGAGATAATGGAGGCAGAGAAAAGATTCTGAATGGAGGGACATTAAAAAATTAAGAGAGAGAATATCAACAGGATAATCGTTTAAAATGAAAAAATAAAACTACAATAAAGAGAATAAGAGAAACTAGCAAACAGAAAGACAGGAAGACAGAAGGGAGGAAAACAGAAGAAAGAAAGAAAAGAAGAGAGAAAAAGAAATTATGCCAATGGATTGAGCGTAGATAGAGAGAGAGAAAGCCAGGGCAGGGAGGGAGTCTGGTGAGAGATTTTGGGGAAAATATAGAGAAAAGCAGTAAACTTGTTGGGTATAATGATAAAGTCCCAGCAATTAAGCAGGGAATATCAAGAAAGTCTTGATTGTAGAATAAAGGATAAAACAATATGAAACAACAAAACAAAACAAAACAGAGAGACAAACCAAACAACATGGTAAGGAAATCAAAATTCTTTTATTAAAAAAAGGAAAAAAATTAGTTTAAAAATTTTTTAAAAAGTTAAAAAACAATTACTCTAAAATTGAGAAAGAAGAAAAAACAAGCAAATTTCCCCCCCTTTTCTTCCTAAGGGAAAAAGAGAAAACACAAACAGACAAACAAAAACAAAAACAAAACAAATAATAGCAGGGAAAAAAAGGCAGTCAATCAGATGAGTATCTTCTGGGCAGCTTATGTTGTCTGCAGCTCATTGTTTTGTATGCTGATTTCCATTCTCCTGGAAGGTACTTGTGTATCAGCCAGTGTGAGGAGCTGTCTAGGTTTGGCTCTGGTGTCCTTAGGTAGATGGTTGATCTGAGGCTCTCTATGGACCCCCTGCTCTTGTCAGCTATTTTGCAACTATGTAGTTGCCTGGTCTTGCTCCAGAGTCTTCTGTAGAATCTTTAGGGTGCAGGATGGCTGTTGTTGCTCAGGGTATCATTCCCCTTAAGAGTTTTTGCGTCCAGCATTCACTGTGAGGGAATTAGTCTCTGTTCCACAGCCAGCTCCTCAGTCTCTACCCCATCCTCCAATTCTACTTTCCCATGCACTGTCCTGCTGCAGTTTTAGATCGATTTCAGCCTGTTACCCTTTCTGTTTGGGACGTTTCAGCAGCATGGTTTCAGTGGGTTCAATTAAGAAACATTCCAGTGAGCCCTCTGCCTGCCCAGCCTCCAACAGCGGTTTTCAGCTTTTCCTCAAGTTCCCAAACAATCGTCCCTGAGAGTCCTATTCTTGTAATGTCCTTCTGTAAGCTGTTTTCCCTCCCCCCTCAGGACTGTGCCCTGTGTTTGTATGTGGGGCCTCAGCGAGCTGTACCAGCTCCTTTCCTGTTGGGGGTGGTGCTCCCAGGCTGCAGGAGAGTCAAGTGGGCTCCGCCCCTTCCTTCCCAGCTCTGGTCGGTTGGTCGCACCAGGCCCACCCCTCAAACAGTCTGCTATTGGGACACCAATCCCAGCTTCCCCTGGCCTGTCTGCCCACCACACACCTGGAAGGTGGGAGGCAGTTCAGAGATAAAATCTCAAAGAAGCACAAAGCAACACAGAGGCAGAGGGTCCACCCTGCAAGGTCCTGCCACCTGTGCACCAAGGCACCCTGCAGGAGGGGCCCAAAGTCAGCTCCACACAGCTCCCTGCCCTGCTGTTCTTAGCAAAGTTGGGGCGGCTCCACGCGCTATCACGGCAACCCACAGGGGTGGTCACAGATCCCAGCTTCTCTACAACGGGAGCTCAGGGCAAGAGGGCTCTCCTCCCCTTCCCTGCTCCATGGAGATTCAGTGCTTTTTGGGATCAACACAATGCCTTACAGGGAGGCAGAGGGTCCCCATGTATGGACTGCTCAGTGCAGTCCTCTGTTCCCTTACTACTCGGGTGCCACATGCTTTGGGACAACTTTTCCTATGGTCAGCACCCTGAGCATTAGATGCTAGTTGCCTATGCTGTTATTAGCTTTGTTTTTCTAGGAAGGCGCAGTCCGTCGTTAGAAGCTTTGTTTTGCTAGGATGGCATTCTCCCCTCCTCGCGGGCACACTGCTCCCCTGCCTGGGTCCCTCTGCCCTCTGCGCGGTGCTCTCCTTCCTCTCTCCTCTGCTCCGGTTTTAATATCCCTGCCTTTGGATTCCACTCTGCACTCCCGAGGGTAGGGAACTTTGCAGCCGCCAAGCTTCGGGGCTCGGAGCCCAGAACAGGCGTCAGGGGGGACTCCCCCTTTCTACGCCTCCCTCTTTTACCAGACTGTAGGATGTTTCGTCAGTGCTCCCTACTTGCACTGTGTCCACTCAGGTATGTTTCTCTGGTTTTTCCAAGCTGGCTACGTAGTATTTTAGGAGTAAATCAAGTCTGTGACTGGGAACAGGGGTACTCTGCTGCTTATCACAGTGCCACCATCTTCCCTCTCCGCCAGACCATTTACTTTCTTTTTTTTAGTATGTCTTTATTGATTTCAGAGAGAGGAAGGGAGAACGAGAGAGAGAGAGACCGAAACATCAATGATGAGAGAGTCGTCATTGATCAGTTGCCTCTTGCACTCCCTAGACTGGGGATTGAGCTTGTAGCCCGGGGAATGCGCCCTGACCGCGAATCTAAGTGTGATCTCCTGGATCGTAGGTCGACACTCAACCATTGAGCCATGCCCAGCCAGGTAGCCATTTACTTTTTAACAGCCATTGTGTTGCCCTCCCTCTGCTCCCTCTCCCTGGATCTCCTCCCTCCATCTTTTTTGTTTGGTACTTCATTTTTTCATGAGATTCTACATATAAGTGAGAGTATGTGATACTTGTTTTCCTCTGACTGGTTTATTTCACTTAGCATAGTACTCTCCAAGTCCCTCCATGCTGTCCGAACGGGTAATATATCCTTTTTTACAGCTGCATAGTATTCCATTGAGTAAATTTACCACATTTTAAACATCTGTTCATATACTAATGGGTACTTGGGCTGTTTCCAGATCTTAGGTATTGTAAGCAATGCTGCTATGAACATAGGGGAGTATGTATTCTTTTTTCTTCTTCTTCTTTTTTGGTTAATCATTTATAAGTTTTCATTGCAATAATGCTGGCAGTGTGGGGAGAGCAATAGGATTTGTCCACGTAAAATCTGCTCTGTTCTCCTACTAGCTGTCGGATTATATAGGGATAAGGAAGAAAGGCTGCGTGCAAGGGGATGGAAGGGTGGGAGAATGACTCTTGGGTCTGTCTTCCATGTGTTTCCTTCCAGGCATATATTCTTTCTTATTGGTGTTTCTTGCTTGTTAGGATATATTCCTAAAAGCAGGGTCCGTGGGTCAAATGGCAGTTCCATATTTAATTTTTTGAGGAAACTCCTCCTTTCCATATTGGTTGTACCAGTCTGCATTCCCACCTACAGTGTACTAGGGGTTCCTTTTTCTCCACATCCTCGCCAGCAATTGTTTGTTGATTTATTGATGATAACTATTCCTTCAGGTGTGTGGTGGTACCTCATTGTCATTTTAATTTGCATTTCTCTGATGATTAGTGACATTGAACATTTTTTCATATGTCTCTTGGCCATCTGTGTTTCCTGTTTACAGTAGTGTCTATTCAGGTCTTCTGACCATTTTTTAATTTGATTGTCTTACTTTTGTTGGATTATATGAGTACTTTATATATTTTGGAAATTAACCTCTTATTAGATGTATCATTGGCAAATATGTTTTCTCATACAGTGGTTTCCTTTTTCATTTTGATGCTGGTTTCTTTTGCTGTGCAGAAGCTTTTTACTTTGATGTAATTCCATTTGTTTTTTACTTTGTTTCTCTTGCCATATGCATTGTATCAGTGAAAATTATGCTCCATGTGATGTCTGATATTTGCTGCCTATGTTTTCTTCTAGGATTTTTATGGTTTCATGTTTTACCTTTAAGTCTTTTACCCATTTTGAGTTTATTCTTGTGTATGATGTAAGTTGGTAGTCTAGTTTCATCTTTTTACATGTATCTGTCCAATTTTCCTAATACCATTCTTTGAAGAGACTCTCTTTACTCCACTGTAAGCTCTTGTCTCCTTTGTTGAATATTAATTGAGCCTAATGACTTGAGTCGATTTCTGGGTTCTCTGTTCTGTTAGATTTAACTGTATGTTTGTTCTTGTGCCAGTACCAGGCAGTTTTGATTACAGTTGCTTTCTAGTATAACTTGATACCTGTTGTTCTGATCCCTTCACATTTTTTCTTTTTTTCTGAGGATTGCTGCAGCTATTCGCGTCTGTTTGGTTCCCTATACATTCTTGAAGCATTTCTTCTAGATATGTGAAGTATTCCTTTAGTATTTTAATTGTGATTGCTTTGGGTAATATGGACATTTTAATGCTGTTAATTCTACCAGTCCTTGAGCACAATATATTCTTCTACTTATTTATATCTCCCTCAGTCTTAGTTTTCAAGATTCTATAGTTTTCTGAGTATAGATCTTTTACCTCCGTGGTAAGTTTATTCCTAAGTATCTTAATTTTTTGTGTTACAGTGGTTAATAGGATTATTTTTTAGTTTCTCTTACTGGGAGTTAATTATTGGTGTATTAAAATGCCACTGAGGCTCCCTGCCCTCAGCAGGCTCGCTCCCGGCGTCGCCTCTCGCTGAGTCGCTGGGCCCTGCGGCTCTGAGGAGGATGCGCAGCAGACTCGGCCGGCTCCACAGACCCCGCACCCGCGGACCCCCTGCCCCACGTCCTTGCGACCGCCGCGGCAAAGATGGCCTCAGGAGTGCAAGTTGCTGATGAAGTATGTCGCATTTTTTTTATGACATGAAAGTAAGGAAGTGTTCCACACCAGAAGAAATCAAGAAAAGAAAGAAGGTTGTCATTTTTTGTCTTAGTGCAGACAAAAAGTGCATCATTGTAGAAGGCAAAGAGATCTTGGTTGGAGATGTTGGTGTAACCATAACTGATCCTTGCAAGCATTTTGTGGGAATGCTTCCTGAGAAGGATTTTCGCTATGCTTTGTATGATGCAAGCTTTGAAACCAAGGAATCCAGAAAAGAGGAGCTGATGTTTTTCTTATGGGCACCAGAGCTAGCACCCCTGAAAAGTAAAATGACCTATGCGAGCTCCAAGGATGCAATAAAAAAAAAAAAAAAATTTTAAGGCATAAAACAGTAATGTCAAACAAATGGTCCAGAAGACCTCAGTTGGGCTTGTATTGCTGGAAAGCTAGGTGGATCTTTAATTGTAGCTTTTGAAGGATGCCCTGTGTAGATCATCGTTCAGTGCCACAAATCAAAAGCTTCCATGTTTAATGTTATCCTCTTGCTATATAAGTAAAGCAAACATGTTTAGGCCAGGGTCTCACTGAGGGGGAGCTATCTTGTCATCTGTTAGAGTAAACTAAATAATCTATAAACATGTGCAAACACCCCTAAAGTAAATCTAAAATCTAAAGTTTTATTGATGTGAAATTAAATTCTTATTGGCCAAATGCCTTTTTCAATGAGTTAGCTTGTAAAGATTTTTGTGAAGCTCATGATTTTTAGTAATGCTGTTCACAAAACAGTACAAGGTCATATAAAGAGAATTACTGCAGCTTTGTTAACCTCAGCAATTACTTTGTTTCTTTAGCTTAGAGAATTGGTCATAATCTGGTTACAATTTGCCCAAATTCTTTATTCTCTCTTGAGCTAAACTGAATAATGGAAAATAATTTTCACAACATGTAGTAACACTAATATACTAACTACCGTAAGATTAAGTCAGGCAGTCTTTTAATTCTACCAGATGTGTAATGAAGACTGTCTCAGAATTGTGTATGCTTATAATCAGCGCTGAGCTTGCAAAGCACTATTTCAGGCACATAGTTGGAGTACAGGAAACTCCTTGCACCTGTGGTGAGCTCTCCACTTACTAGATGGGAGACTGTTCTTCAAGTGACCTTGCATCTTGAGAATCATGTGTCCTCAGGAAAATGTGCAGTATCTTGTAACAACCAATTATAATGCAAATTAGGGCTCCATTGTAATACACCTTGTTAATGAAAATGATAAAACAGTATATTGATAAGCTGGGACACTTGTGATAGCTTTAATTATGTCTTCTTCAGAACTGTTTCTGGCACAGTAAGGTGTGGAAGAGCATTAGGTATGTTTACTCTGGGGCCTGGGAGAACTTAATTTCCTAGAGCAGTTTGTCAGCTGTATGTGAAATGGGGAGCAGGTGTGACAAATGATGACACCCACAGAAAACTGCTACATGATGACACTTGGAAGTGATTGTCTTTAACATCACAGGCATAGCAACATAGAGATGAACAGTTGAACTTAGAAGTAGCTGTATTGGCTTTATGTAATAAAGGAAGCATTTTTATTTAAAAAAAAATGCCATTGATTTCTGCTTGTTAATTTTGTGTCTTGATGCCTTGCTGAATTCATTTATTAAATCTAGTAGATTTTTGTGGAGTCTTTAGGATTTTCTGTGTACAGTATCATGTCATCTTTGAATAATGACAATTTTTCTTCCTCCTTTACAATTTGAATGCCTTTTATGTTTTCTTCTTGTCTGATCACTGTCACTGGGACTTCCAGAAGTATGTTGAATAAGTGTGGTGAAAGTGGACACCCCTGTCTTCTTTCTGTTCTTAGGGGAAATGCTTTTTGTTTTTGCCCATTGAGTATGATGTTGACTGTAGGATTGTCATATATGGCCTTTATTATGTTGAGGTATGATCCCTCTATTCCCACTTTGCTCAGAGTTTTTATCAACAATGGGTGTTGGATTTTATCGAATGCCTTTTCTGCATCTGTTGATAATTTCATGTGATTTTTGTCTTTCAGTTGGTTTTGTGATGTATCACATTTATTGATTTGTGAACAGTGTACCAGCCTTGCATGCTTGGAATAAATCCCACTTGATCATGGTGTATAATATTTTTAATTTATTGCTGGTTCCGATTTGGTAATATTTTGGCGTCCTAAAAACTTCTTTGCATTCTTCCTTTTTCATTCTTTTTTTTCTTCTTCTGATTGCATGTTTTTTGCTTTCTTATATTCCAAATCAGTCATTTGATTCTCAGCATTATCTTCTATGCTTTTGATTCATGGTAAATTATTTTTCATTTCAGTTAGTGTATCCGTCATCTCTGACTGGTTCTTCTTTTTTCTTTTCAATAGATGATCTATTTTCCCTTGGTATATCAGAGACCGTGTAAGGGAGGTGTGTGGGTGTGAGTGAGAGAGGGAGAAACAGCAATGCAAGAGACTGGTGGCAAGGAACGAACTTGCAACCCAGTTACCTGCCCTTGACGGGGAATCAATCCCATGACCCTTTGGTCTGCGGTCCGATGATCTAACCACTCAGCGACCCTGGCCATTCTTTTTTATATTCTCATGTTGTTTTTTTTAAATTATTTTTATTGTTGAAAATATTACAGATATCTTCTTTTTCTCCCCCGTTGACCCTTTCTATTCTGCTCCCCACCATTTCCTTTTATATGGTGTTGAAATTCTCTGTAAGTTCATTGATCATCCTTATAACCAGTGTTTTGATCTCTGCATCTAGTAGATTGCTTGTCTACATTTTGTTTAGTTCCTTTTCTGAATTTTCATTCTGTTCTTTCATTTGGGACATGTTTCTTTGTTTCCTCATTTTGGCAGGTTCTTTGTGTTTGTTTTGATATATTGGATAGAGCTGCTACATCTTATGGGCTTGTTAGAGTGGCCTAATGTATTGGGTGTTCTGTAGTGTCCAGTGGCACATCCTCCCTGGTCACCCATGCTGGGTACTTGATATGCGCCTCTGTGTGGGCGGTGTACACCCTCCTCTTTTTGAACCTTGATTGCTTTTGCCACATCAGTGTGAGGGATTTAGCCACAGGTCAGTCAGCTGCAAGGACTAGTCCTTGTAGTGTGTTGCTTGTGGAGGTGGTTGGGTGGTGGTGCTTCAGCATGGTATTAAGCTGTGGGTGGGCTGGCTCTGAGGTCTCCAGGGAGGTGCTGGCCAAGTCAGCCACTGCCTATGTCCTGCCTAGGGCCATCTGGCATGAGCTACAAAGCTATCTGCAGATTGTAGCTACTTGTCCTATGCTTGGAGGTGCCGTGGTGAGGCCAAGCTGTGAACCAAGGTTGGTTCCTGGGCTTGTATGTGCCCAAATGAGGCCTTGCTGTGAACCAAGGCCGGCTGCTGCTTGTGCCAGGCCTGGGGTCACTTAGGGACAGTTACAGGGCTTGCTGAGGCCAGATACTGCTTGTTTGAGAGATTTTCGAAAAATCTAAAGCATGAGCCAAGACAAAGCATTTGAAGTTGGGTGGGGCTGGCCTCAGGGAATTACCGAGGGGTGCCGAATAGTGAGTGCCAGGTTGATGGAGTCTCAAATATGGTGCATGTCTGACAGCTGTGTGGTGGGAAGGCTCTGAAAAGTAACAATGGTCTCTGCCAGCACTTCTGTCTGGGAGAAAGCTGTCCCTCCAGCTCTCACCCCGATGCCAGACAATTCAGTTTCTCCCCTTGTGTCTCTGGTACCTTTCAACCTGCTGCCCCAGTGCTGAACCTCAGAGCGACTGACTCTAAGTCTGTGCTTGGGCCCTTTAAAGGAACTGCCTGAGACTCAGGTAGCCTCTGACTCTCTCAGCCATAATCCCCCCTGGCTTTTACAGCTAGAAGTTATGGTACCTTTTCTTCCCGGCACTGAACCCTGGGTTGAGGGGCATTGTGTGGAGCTGGGACACCTTGCTCCTAGGAGTGGACCACTGCATCCAAGGTATCCTTCTTTATTTTTTTCTGCTACGTGTGGGTTTAGGACCAGCCCATTTTGTGTCTCTGCCCCTCCTACCAGTCTTGATGTGGCTTCTTCTTTAATTTTCTAGTTGTAGGACTTCCATTCAGCTCAGTTTCAGGTGGTTATGAAATGGTTGTTCTGTAGTTTAGTTGTAATTTTGGTGTTTCTTTCATATATATTCTTATTCCTGCTTATAGCCTTTTCTACTGTAATATTTTTTGTTAAGTCAGTTTAATGGTGGTGAACTCTTCATTTTTACTTCTCTGGCAAACTATACTTTTATTTTGGATGATAACCCTTTCGGTAGAGTATTCTATATTATAGATTCCTTTCAGCACATTAAACACCTTCCATTCCCTTCTATCCTATAAAGTTTCTCCTGAGAAATCAGCTTATACCCTTACGGTGTTTCCCTTGTATTTGAGTAGTAGTTTTCATCTTTTTGCCTTTAATATTGCCACTTTAACTTTTGCACTTTATTACACTATGTCTTCATGTGGATCTCTTTGGGTTCATATTGTTTGGAATTCTCTGTGCTTCCTGGAACTGGATGTCTGTTTCCTTCCCGAGTTAGGAAGATTTTTAGTCATTATTCCTTCAAATAAGCTTTCTGCCCCCCTTTTCTGTTTTCCTTCTGGGATCTCTATAATGCAAATGTTAGTTCTCTTAGTGTTGTCCTAGTTGTCCCTTAATTTACCCTTGTTTGTTTGTTTTTTTCTTTTTGCTATTCTGATTGGATGATTTACACTATTCTGTCTTCCAGGTCCCTAATCCTTCTTCTGTATTACCTAATTTGCTGTTGATTCCCTCTAGTTTATTTTTCTTTTTTTTTTCTTTTTTAAATATATCTTTATTGATTTCAGAGAGAGGAAGGGAGAGGGCAAGAGAGAGATAGAAATATCAATGATGAGCGTCATCATTGATTGGCTACCTCCTGCACTCCCCCTACTGGAGATCGAGCCTGCAACCTGGGCATGTGCCCTCACCGGGAATTGAACCTCGATCTCCTGGATCCTAGATCGATGCTCAACCGCCGAGCTATGGCGGCCGGGCTCCCCAACCTTCTTCATGCGGTCTTTCTGTTTTGTGTTGTACAGAAGCTGTTCAATCAGCCTTCAGTTGTGTCTCACGAGGAATTGCTTTATACGTAGGTGTATATTTAGTGTGTTCTTGGAAGGAGGTGAGTTCAGGGTCCTCCTGCACCTTTGTCTGTACCCCTCTCTTCCCATGTCTTTTAATGGTTGAATGCCTAAAGAAATAGTAAATTCATTACATGTTGTTACGAATTTGTTCACTTAACAATTGTTAAATAGAGCCCCCTGAGTTTGGACAAGAGATCACAAGAGAAATGGAAATAGACAAATTTATTACTCACAGTTCCTGGAGGTATTAAAGACACAGCACATCTTTATAAGGGCCACATGTGGTGGGCAGGACAGGATAGGCTGAGATAGAAAGGCAGGACCTGAGATAATAAAGACCTTTATTAGGATCTATAGGTGAAATGCTTTAGATTTCCAGGCTAAGGGTGAATAGAGCAATTCAAACTAAAAAGTGTGGGGTTTTGCTAGGCTTCTAGGTGGCTTAATCTAATGGGTACACAAAGGAAAGGCCCTGGGTAGCACAGGAGACTTTATCACAGTGGCCCTGGGAAGAGTCATATTAAGACTTACATTTACATGTATTTCTGTGGGCTGTTACCTAGGGCATGTGTTTGCATGAGGGTCTAATAATGTTAAGGCCCCTTCAGGCCAATTGGCTAAGCAAAATGGATGTCGAGGCAGTAATACTATGGAGTAGCTTAGTTTAACTCTCCACACACATAGTACCAGTCAAGAATGAAAACAAATTAAGTTGATACAACAAGGTGGATGGATCGCCAGAGAATTATGCTGAGTGAAAAAATTCAATCTCAAGAGGTCACATACTGTAAAATACCATTAATATAATGTTCTGAAAATGTCAGAATTATGGAAAAAGAGAATAGAGTAGTATTTAAGTTTCAAGGGTGAGATTGGGTATAGGTAGGTGGTAGGTGTGTTATAAACGATCACATGAAGTATCTTTGTGTTCATGTAAATGTTCTGACCTTGACTATCAATATCAGTATTCTGGTGGTGATATCGTAAAATTTTGCAAGCTTTTAGTATTGGAGGAATGTGGATAAATAGTAAAAGGGTTATCTTTGTATTATTTCTTACAACTGCATGTTAATCTACAATTATCCTAAAATTAGAGGTTTAATTAAAAGCGCTCTGTTCTTGAATTACTGATTTGTCAATGCCCTTTTTGTGTAGATTTCAATTATCTGGACAAGCCCTCGTTTTATTTTTAATTAAAAAAATATTTTAAAATCTTCACTTGAGGATATGTTTTTATTGATTTGAGAGAGAGAGGAAGGGAGAAAGAGAGAGAAACATGAATCAGTTGCCTCCCGCACTCGCCCCAACTGGGTATAGAACTCAAAACCTGGGTATGTGCCCTGATGAGGAATTGAACCGGCCACCTTTACGAATGACTCTCTAACCAACTCAGCCACACCAGCCAAGGCCCCTCCTTTTAAATGGAAGTACAGTATCATCTTAATGTTTGGAACCCATCTGGTTAGCCAGTTAACTTGTTTTGGACACAACTGAGATGTAGAATAAAAAGGATTTTGAGCCCAACTGGGCGTGGCTCAGTGGTTGAGCATTGGCCTAGGATCCAGGAGATCTCGGTTCAATTCCCGGTCAGGGCACATGCCTGGGTTTTAAGCTCGATCCCCAGTAGGGGACGTCCAGGAGGCAGCTGATCAATGATGACGCTCATCATTGATATTTCTGTCTCTCTGTCTCCCTCTTCCTTCCTCTCACGGAAGTCAATAAAGATATATATATATATTTTTTTCTTTTTAAAAAAGGATTTTAAACAGCTGAAAGAGGTACAGCGGTGTCTGCAAACTCACATTGAATTAATTTTATTGTATCCTTCATTTGCAGCCTTTAATACATAATTCTAATGTGTCTGGTTTCCAAATCCATGGTATATTTAGCAGAGAGAAGAGTGTCAGTACTATGATACATTGGTTGTTATTACATGTGGCAGCTCATAGCCTGACTGCAAGTAAGGAGATAAACATATAAATGTAAAATAGAGTAGTCTGGGGCAATTTAATGTAGAGGGTATTCAGAACAAGGTTAAGTTATAGTTTATCTTTTGTTTTGTTAGATAGAAATGCATGTTAACATTTTAGGGTTCCCTTCCAAAGTTTACAAAACAGTTTACTTAGGTCTAAACCCTCAGCTATTTAAGAAATCTCAAGCTATTCAGAAGATACAGCTTTTATAGATCCTGGGAGGGGTGGGAAACCCTTATTAATTTGGAAATGAAATGTTTTTTTTCCTAATCCATTGTTTACTACAAGATGATAGGTTAAATGATAGTGAAGTTGTAGACTGATACAGACATCAGTAGTACTCTTGGGAAAGGGCAATAATCTATGATGGCGTGGGAGCAGATCTAGGGGGACATATCACCTGATATGATTGCTAGCAGTATAAAAGAGTTTTCAGTGTGGGCTTTTCAAGGGATCAGCAAAGTCTGGGGTTTTAAAGTCCCCTGCTATAACTGTACTGCTGTCAGTCTCTCCCTTGTATCCTACAATTTTAAGTTGTATTTTCATTTTCATTTAGCTCAAAATATATTTTAAATTCTCTTTAGATTTCTTCTTTTATTCAAGTGCTAGTTAGATGTGTCTTACTTAATCTGCAAATATTTTGGGATTTTCCAGTTATATTTATGTTCTTAAGATCTAGTTTAATTCCATTGTGGTTTAAGGGCATACATACAGGCCACAGTAGGAGTCTTCTTATTTCTCTCTTTCTCTGGTTCTCTCTGGTTCTAGCTGGTGTTTCTTTAGCTTGTTGATCTCATGTACTTAACAGTCTCCTCTTAATTGCTTACAATTGAAATTTCTTTTGTTTGGGGAGTACTCTATGGATTGAACTTTCTCCACTGTGTTCCAAATTAAGTTGTTTCCCTTGGGGGTAGTTTGTGAGCTCTCTGTTAATTGCAGCCGGCCTCTGCCGTTGGCAAAACCTCTGTACTGCTGCTCTGGAGCTGAGGGTAGGAGAAGGGGCTTGCTTTTTCAGAGTGACACCCCTACTTAGTGAGCAAGGTAGTTTGGCTCAGGTAGTAGCCTCTCATTTTCCTAAATGACTGCCATCCTCAGGTTAAGTCTTCCCTTTTGCTGTGTCTCAAAGAAGGTCTTTTTCCACATTATTGTCCCTCCCTTATCTACAAATAAATACATATGTGTGTGTGTGTGTGTGTGTGTAAATATATACAAAAAGTGTTAGCTGAGGTTTTGATTGGGATGACATTGAATTTATAGATGACACTAGGAAGATTTGATATTTAGGCTTCTGATTCATGGACGTAGTGTTTCTTCATATTTATGTTTTCTTTAGTTTTATTTATATTTTGTTTGTTTTTTTCAGCATCTAGGTTCTGCACATATTTTGTTAGATTTATATATATGAACTATTTTTTGGAGTGCTATTATAAATTATATTTTTATTTGTATCATTTCAAATTCTAATTATTAATAGCTGTATATAAGAATGACTTGTTTACTGATTTGTATTATGCAATCTTGCTAACCTCACTTTTTAGTTCTAAGAGGTTTTTTTGTAGATTATTTTAGAATTTCAACATGGACAATAATGTTTTCTGCAAATAAAGGTCTTTTAAATTTCTCCCTTTCCAACATCTGTGCCTTATAATTGTTTTTATTGCTTTGTTGGTAGTTCTTCCAATACAACGTTGAATAGGGTAGAGAGAGAGGGCATATTTTTCTTCTTCCAATCTTTATTAGCGGTAGGTCTTTTATAGATGCCCTTTATTAAGGTAAGTACTTCCCATTCCATTTTCAGTTTTCTGAGAATTTTTATCATGAAAGTATGATTTTTCAGATACCTTTTTCTAAATGCATTGAGATGAGTGGTCCTCTTTAAATTGTTGATATGAAATTTCACGGACTTTTTTGAATTTTGAACTAAACTTGCATTCCTTGAATGAAACCGACTTGATTGTGATATAGTATATGTATATATTATATTACTGTATTTGATTTGCTAACATTTTGTGACAATTTTTATTTTATATCTATGTTCATTAGAGATACTGATTTATAATTGGAACATGTTCCCTCCTCTTTTTTTTTTTTTTTTAAATATATCTTTATTGATTTCAGAGAGAGGAAAGGAGAGGGAGAGAGACAGAAACATCAATGATGAGAGAGGCATTGATCGAGTCCGCAACCGGGCATGTGCCCTGACCGGGAATCGAACCCCGATCGCCTGGATCCTAGGTCGATGCTCAACCACTGAGCCGTGCCGGCTGGGCTGTTCCCTCCTCTTTAATGGAATTGATTGTGTAGAATTAGTATTATTTCTTTCTTGATTATTTGGTAGAATTCACCAGTGAAACCATCTAGGTCTGAAAATTTTATCTTTAGGAAGTTTGTGACTTTCAGTTCAATTTATTTACTAGGTATAGGGCTATTTGGGCTTTCTTGATCAAGTTTGGGTAGTCTGTGTCTTTCAAATAATTGTTCCATTTTCATGTAATTTATCAAATTTATGAGCATAAAGTTGTTTGTAGTATTCCTTCATTTTCCTCCTAATGTCATTGGCTTCTCTCTCCCTTCCCTCTCCCTTCCCCCTTTTTTCTTTTTGTGGGCAGCTTCAAAAAAACCAGCTTTTGGTTTTATTCATTTTTTGGTATTTTTTATTTATATCTGTTTTAGATCTTTATTATTATTTTTCCTTCTGTTAGCTTTAGATTTAATATGTGCTTCTTTAGTTTTATTAGTGCAAACTTTGGTTACTGTTTTTAGGTCCTCATTTCCTAATATAGCATTATTTAATGATACAAATTTCGCTGTTGGTAGTGCTTTAATGGCATCCCACAGATTTTGATATACTGTATTTTCGTTGTCTTTTAGTTCAATCCATGCTTTAATTTCCCTTCAGACTTTCTCATTGATCTATGTGTTATTTAGAAGTTTTTTGTTAATTTTCAGTTATTTGGAAAAATTTTTGTTGAATTCATTGACACTGGTTGTCAAAATTATACAGGTCTCAGGTGCACAGCTCTACAACAAGTCATTTGTACATTGTACATTTGTACAAGTCAAGTGGGAATTTTTGGATATCTCTCTGTTGTTTCTTTGTAGTTTAATTTTATGTACTAGGAATGCCCTTTGGGTTACTATTATTTTCTTAATTCATTGAGATTTGTTTTTCAGACCAGAACATGATCTGCCTTGGGGAATGTTGCATATGTGTTTTATTTATTTATTTTTATTTTGTTTTCGTTTATAAAAGATTATAAAGACTTTAAAGGAATTTGCACACAGCACCCCCACATATTCTTTTCACTTGTTCCCTCTAACTCACCCCTCTTTGCATTCCCTCTTCTCTCTGTATTCAGCAGAGGACTCTTCCTCCTTCTTTGGTAAGGAAATGAAATTGATGGGAAAGAGTTGGGGGAGGTGGTGGTCTTCCCAACACCCCCTCTCTGTCCCTTTACATCCTCTCCTTCCCACCTACATATTCATCTGCATTCATATCCACCATTATCTTCCCTTTAGTCCTTGAGAATGAGAGTCTCCTCTTGCCAAGGTGACCCTTCTATGGCTAATTGTGTGGTCAATCTATTTATTTGACATGGTCAGCTCCTTCTAGCTAAACTGCCTTTGTACAACTCCCTAAAAGGGTATGATATAGATCTTCAGTCTTCTCCCACAGGGAAGGCCTCACACTGGACTGGAGGTGAGCACTTGACCTAAGGGAGCCAGCTTATCAGCTGTCTGGCGGTCTTCAGTCTGTAGAATCTTGTCCAGATCATCTTGGCTAAGAATTTGCACGTAGGCACACAACTCTGTCAGCTGCTGTGATGGCTCGTAAAACAAAGATGCTAGAAACAGAGTTTCTCTTATTTGAAAGGTAACCTGAGAAGATGTCATTCTGATGGATTTATTTTAGGATGTCCTGCTGCCTGGTCTTCCGGTCCCCGGGTTCCCACCACGCTGGAGAGCGAGTTCCCAGTTGAGATGCCAGACTCCGCCCTCTGCTCCTCACCATCGCTCCCCAAGTTGGCCTACAGCAGTGCCCAGCAGCAGAAAGCGGCTGCGCTCAAAACCCTCCCTATGTGTGTTTTTAGAAGACTATGTATTCTGTTGTTACTATTTAGTGTTCTAATATTATATGAAGTTGGCAGATAGTGTTGTTCTGGTCTTCAATATCTTTTCTGATTTTCTGACTGTATTATTAATTTCTGAGAAAACAGTGTTGAAATCTCAAACTAATTTTTCATCTGCCTGCTTGTCCTTTCACATCTATTATTTATTGTCTTATGCATTTTGAAAATCTATTGTTAGGTGCATATACATATGGGATTATTATATCTTTTTTGGAGATGTCACCCCTTTATCTTTTCATAATGTTCCTTTTTATCCTCTGATAATCTTTCTTGTTCTGATGTCTACTTTGTTTCAAATTAATATTGATTCTCAACCTTTTTCTTTGGTTAGTGTTTTATGCTATATCTTTCTCCATCTTTTTACTTTTAATTTTTGTGTGTCTGTATAATGTGTGTGGCTTACACTATGTTAGTGGTTGGGTTTTTAGGTCAGATAGAGTAGGTGGATTAGCTTGCATTTTATCCCATATGACAATATCTGTCTTTTTACTGCTGTTATTTTGATCATTCAATTTTTAAACAACTTTTTAAGAAAAAAACAAACATACAATTTAGTCATTTAAAGTGTATAATTAAACATTTTTTAGTAAATTTAATGAGTTCTGCAACTATCAGCATAATCTAGTTTTATAACATTTTCACCACCTCAGTAACATTTTATGTTTAATCTCTTTTCACCCTCAGCCCCAGGCAAGTACTAATCTATTCTTTTTTTTTTTTTGTAGATTTGCCATTCCTGGACCTTTCATACTTCTGTAATCATTTAATATATAGTCTTTTGTTTTTAAGTTCTTTTACGTAGATTAGTTATTTTGAGGTTTGTTGGTATTATATGTATCAGCATTTCATTTATTTTTATTTGTGAATAATATTCAATTGTATACAACTTTTAGAATATACCACTTTTTGTTGCTACTATTAAACACTTGATAGGAATTTGGTTTATTACTGTTTTATTGGTTATTATAAATTATGTTTCTAAGAACATTCATGTGGAAATCTTTGTATGCATATGGTTTCATTTCTCTTGTGTATGAATTGTTGGATAATATGGTAATTTGTATTTAACTTTTTAAGAAATTTCTAAGTTCTTTTTCAATGTAACTGTAACATACTATATTCCCATCAGCAATGTATGAGGGTCAGTGATTCTTAAATCTTTGTCTACATTTGTTACTGCATTCTGTTGGAGTAGAGTTGCATCTCATTGTGGTTTTAGTTTGTATTTCCTATTGACTAATGAATTATGAATTTTAAAAATTTTCTTATTTCATGTGTCTTTTTTGGTAAGATGTCTATTTAAACATTTTGCCCATTTTTAAGTGGGTCGTTTGCCTTATTATTGCGTTATAACAGTTCTTGATATATTCTGGATAATAGTTTTGTATTAGGTCAGTGAGTTTCAGCCTTTTTCTTCTCATGGCACACATAAACTAATTACTAAAATTCTGCGGCACACCAAAAATTGTATTTTTTGCCTGACAAAAGATAAGGCATAATTTTGATTCATTCACACTGGATGGCTATTGTTGTATTGGCCGTTGTCATTTTTTTATTTGACAATCTAAGGGAAAAGAGGTCATTGCCCCTGACTCAATAGTCTGGTTTTGCATGCTTTAAAAATTCTTGCAGCACACCAGAGGCACATTGGTTGAAAATTGCTGTATTAGGTGATTTGCAAGTATTCTGATATATGCCTTGTATTTTTCATTATCTTATTTGTGTCTTATGAAATAAAAAGTTTTGATATTTATTGAAGGCTTCTTTTCAATTCTTTCTTTTAGGGGATGATTCTTTCAGTATCATACCTAGCAAACACATGCCTAACCTAATGTCTCAAAGATTTACTTATGTTTTCTTGTTTTTTTTAATCTTCACCTGAAGATATTTTTTCTGTTGCTTTTCAGAGAAAGTGGAACAGAGAGAGAGAGAGAGACGGAGGGAGGGAGGGAGGGAAGGAGGGAGGGAGGGAAGGAGGGAGGGAGGGAGAGAAACATTGGTGTGAGAGACACACATCGATTGATTGCCTCCCACAAGTGCCCTGACTGGGGCCAGGATCAAGCCCGCAACCGAGGTACGTGCCCTTGGCTGGAATTGAACCCGAGAGCCTTCAGTATGCAGGCTGACACTCTAACCACTGAGCAAAACTGGCTAAGTCTTGTGTTTTCTTCTAAAAGTTGTATAGTTTTACCTTTTTCAATTAGATTTCTGCATATAGTTTGAGATTAATGTTTATGTATGTTGTGAAGTAAGGGTCTAAGTTCATCTTATTGTAAATATCCAATAGATTCATCACTGCTATTTGTAAAGACTACCCTTTGCCCATTAATTTTCTTTGGTACCTTCTTTGAAAATGAATTGACTATAATGATACTTCAGTATTCTCAATTTTTTTAAAAAAATATATCTTTATTGATTTTAGAGAGAGGAAAGGAGAGGGATAAAGATATAGAAACATCAATGATGAGAGAGCCATTGATCGGCTGCCTCCTGCACGCCCCCGACCGGGGATCGAGCCCGCAACCCGGGCATGTGCCCTGACCGAGAATCAAACCCTGATCTCCTGGATCCTAGGTCGACGCTCAACCGCTGAGCCACGCCCGGCCGAGCTGTAGTAATTTTTAAATCTGGCAGTGTGAATCTTCCAAATTTGTGCTTTTGGCTAATCTGGGTCTTTTGCTTCTTTATATAAATTTTAGAATCAACATTCCCCCCCCCCCCCTTGGAAAAAACCTGCCGTAATTTTGGTAGTGATTCTGATTCAATGTGTAGATTAATTTTGGGGAAATTGTTATCTTGACCATAATGCATCTCCCCCCCCCCCCCCAAACTATAAGAGAACATTTATTTGTTAAATCACAGTGGTAAAAAAAAGTAATTCCTAGAAGAAATGGGCTTAGGAAACAAGTTATAGAGATAAAGGAAGGGCCCTGGGAGCTTGGGAGTGAGGAAACTAATGGTAACCCACCTGGTGGTGGTGAGGGAGAGGGGGAAGGAAAGGGAGAGGGAAAGGCTCCAGCATGCTCCCAGGAGGGAAAGTGTGCTGGGTCCTCCTTTGTAAGGGAGGAGATTTTAGGGGAGGTCCCAAGGGAAGATCTTAATAGAATATTCAGCCCTTTTCCAGGTATGTCCTTTCAGGGTTGTGGTCTCCACAGATTGATGGGTCAGGGCTGTGAGTGGGGAGGGTAATTATCCGATGCAGTTTGTCTTGAGGTCAGCTGTGGCTGGTTTTGTTGCTTTTCTGGGCCTGAAGCTGAAATAAAACTGAGGCCTAGGTGTTATCTCTAGGGAGGAAAGGTCAGGGGGTCCAAACCACATGACCAGAGATGTGCTAGGAGGGAGGAAAGGTCACCCTGGGGTGGATGTCCCACCCTACAATTGTCCGTTGCTAGGCACCAGGGGCTTTCCAGCACCAAGGGCTTTCCACCCTGATGACCTGTACCTAGCCCATAGTCCTTGCTCTGCTCATGTCTGTCTAACTGCCTACCATATCCTCCCTCAGGATCTTGGCTCTGAATTCTTTCAGGGAAACCGGGCTCAGGGTCTCATCTGTAACTATGTCCTGTTGAAGAGGGGCGATGCTTTCCTTTAGAGCCAAGAGATCCATGCTGTCTGTCAGAGGGACAATGAGGCCTGGGCACGGAAGGAGGTGGTAGTGGTGTCGAGAGGTGGTATTCTGAAGGAGAGTAAGGCTTGTAACCTGGTGGAGACAAACTGTCATAAGTCTTAGTATTATTGGGGCAAAAGCTAGAACAACAAGAATTATGAAAAATGGTCAGGTGGAAGGGAAAAATGTTTTAGTTCTAATTCCAAGTTAAAGGATGGGAGAAAAATGAAACATTAGTTTGGAGGGTTGTGGCCAAGTATTTAAGAAAACTAGATAAATTCAGGATTCAGTTCAATTCATAGGTGAAAAATAAAACTTTGAAGACATTTAATTGAAGTAGTAGAGTCTAATATTCACAACTGTGTATTATAGTCTATTGAAATGCATTTTTTGCCCTAGCCTGTTTGGCTCAGTGGTTACAGTGTCTGCCCATGAACTGAAGGGTCCCGGGTTTGATTCCAGCCAAGGGCACATGTTTAGGTTGCAGGCTCGATTCCAAACCCCCGTTGGGGTGTGCGCAGGAGGCAACCAATCGATGTGTGATGTCTTTCTCTCACATCGATCTCTCTCTCTCTCTCTCACTCTCTTTTCCTTCCACTCTCTCTGAAAAGCAATGGAAAAAATACCCTCAGGTGATGATTTTAAAAAACAAAACAAAACATATTTTCTCCCCTAAAATCACCCTCATTTATATTAAAGAGCCAGATTATTTACTGTATTAAGATCAGCTTCAATTTGGCATGGTGATTTGCATAAATACAATAAAAATAGCAATTAATCATATAGGCTTTTTAAATCTGCTTTGCTGGAATCTCATTATTGACCTTTAATTAGCCCCTCAGAGCAAAGAAGCTGAGCCATCTAGTTGCCATCAGGTTTGCCTTCAGTACCTATAGACTTGGGTGAATTCCTCTAGTTCTTGAGGTTCCCAAAATGTTCAGAGGTTCCTCCTTTGCCATCTCCCGGGAAAGCAACCTTTTTTCCTTACCTGGAAAGACTGCCATGAACCATGTGACTAAGCACGGTACCAGGCTATGTCTCCAAGGTGCTCTTATTGGCTTCAAAGTCCATCTTCATTCCTTAGGCTTTTTGGTGACAGCCAGTCCAGGCATGTCTCTCAGACATGACATTCCAGCCAAAGTCTTGGTTAATAAAACCACAATTTGAAACTGGTCTTATTGAATTCATGCAAAGAAACATATTGCCATGACTCATTAAGAATTGCCAAATTCTGGAGAGATCAGGTAGGGAGAAAAATATATAATTCACCGAATTGCTTTAAAAATAAGTCTCCTTATATCTGAAAAAGCAAGAGGAAAGTTCTTGTCCTTTTTAACAAAGTTGAAAAGACCAAATTCTAACTCTGTATTAGCTTACTTTTCATCTTTAAATTTATTAACTAAATTTATTAGTTAGAAGGCACACTAGACCTTCATTTTGAGGGGGTTTAAAGACTAGGCATTTAGGGGAGGATCTCAGTAGAATATTCATTAGCTTTATGCTGATGTACCAACTTGACATTTATTCTCTTAACTTCATTTGTCCTTGGGTGTGATCAGCAAAGGGCACATGGATTTCTGTAACCAGTTTCCCAGAGTTTGGTGATTTAAGCTGTTTACCCTCTGGTTGGGGAGGAAAAGTGCAAACCAATTACTCTTAAGTATCTGGTTTAAGGAAGATAGGTGGCTGCAAACTGCTGTTTAACTATCTGTCTCAGTTTCCCTATTCTGCTTGTTGGGGCTTACGGGCCTGTCTCACTTATACAATTTCCTTTTAACACTTCTCTTTACAAATCTGTAACTTTCACAGACCTTCTGCTACTTTCACAAACCCTTTTATCCATTCAGAAATAACCAGTTTTAGAACTCACTTTCTTTTTTTCCCCTTCAAAATATATTTCCATACCTTATACCTTCTATTATCAAAACCATACAATTTCTTTCCAATTAACTGGAACACATTCTCAGTTTCAAGAAACACACCTTCAACAAAGCACAAGACATTACATCAACAGCTCCAAATCCACTTTACAGACTTTCTCCAATAAAAAGCCAAAAGCGGGCAAACCTAAGACTTGTCTAGCAATCTATGCTTTAGTATTTCATGTTATTATAAAATATCTTGATATTCAATAACTTTAATTAAAAATTCACAAATTTCAGAAGGAATAGCTGAGGCCCTAGCCGGTTTTACTCAGTGGTAGAGCATCGGACTGCTGAATGAAGGGTCCCTGTTGATTCTGGCCAAGGGCAGGAAGGAACCTCAGTTGCAGTCTGGATCCCGGCCCTGGTCGGGGCGCATGTGGAGGCAACCAGTCGATGTGTCTCTCTCATATCGATGTTTCTCTTTCTGTCTCTCCCTTCTACTCTCTCTGAAAAGCAATGGAAAAAGTATCCTTGAGTGAGGATTAAAAAAAAAAAAAGGAATAGTTGAAATAAGTTAAACTGATTTACTCAGATGGCTAAAGTCTTTAATTTTTTTTTTTCCTCTTCAATAAGGGTTAGTTCCCAAAAACTTGCATTTCAAAAGATGATCTAGATAAGGATTTTTGACCAGGTATTTGCATTACAAAGGTCCTAGAACTTTATAAAGCCAATTATCTATAAGCATTTGAAACAAACCGGGGAGGTTTTGGGGAAGGTAAAAGGACAAGGACTTCATTTTTAATACCTCAAGGATTGGCAAATGTTGGCAAAGGATTGACAAATTCCTTCATTTTTGCAATTTTTCTCCCCCATCTGGGCATATTTTTTGTTCAGTTTCTGAAACAATTACAGAGATCTAATTTATAGCTAAGCACATAGTTGAAGGTCATTTCTGAGAGCTATAGTTGCTTACATATATGGAAAAAAACATTGATTTAAAAAGGCCTCATTCTCTACCTACTTCCCTTAGGAACGACAAAACAGGTCTAACTGCAGGATAGGATTAAACTTAATGGTGCCATTAACTGGACAAACCTCTCCATTACCCACTATATAGTGCGTCCAGGCTGTATTGCAAAAGAAGCTTGAGGGACTTAGGTCAAATTTCACCCAAAGGGATATCTTGAGGCACTGTGGTCTGGTTCCCCATCAACTGAGAGACAGATAAATTCCCAGTCGAGAGTTAGAGGCATCCCTGCTAGTCCCGTGGCTGTCCTGGGCCATTGCCCTGTGGTTGCTCAGATGACCAAGATAATATTTTTCATATATATTTGGTCTTTGTCCATAATTCCTGACTTACAGCTCCTGTAACTCTGGGGAAGGGGAAAGGACTTGAGATTAAATCAGTCACCAAGGGCCATTGATTTAATCAATCATGCTTTTTAAAAAATATATGTTTATTGATTTTTAGAGAGAGAGGGAGAAAGAGAAACATCGATGTGAGAGAGAAACATCGATGTGAGAGAGGAACACTGATCGGCTGCCTCCTGCATACCCCCTACTAAGGATCCAGCCTGCAACCCGGGCATGCGCCATTACTGGGAATCAAACCAGCAACCTTTTGGTTCATGGGACGATGCTCAACCAACTGAGCCACATGGGCCAGGGCTTTTTTCTCTTTTTTTAATTTTAATTTTTAAATTTTAAATATATCTTTATTGATTTCAGAGAGAGGAAGGGAGAAGGAGAGAGAGGTAGAAACATTAATGATGAGAGTCATTGATTTGCTGCCTCCTGCACGCTCCCAACTGGAGATCGAGCCTGCAACCTGGGCATGTGCCCTGACCCGGGAATTGAACTGCGATCTCCAGATCTTAGGTTGATGCTCAACCACTGAGCCATGCCTGGCCGGGCCTTTTCTTTTTCTTTTCTTTTTTTTAATGAAGCCTCCTCAAAAACCCAAGTGTCTGGGATTTGGAGAGCTTTTGAGTTGGTGGACACGTGGATATGTTGGCAGAGTCGTGTGCCTGGAGAGGCAATGGAAGATCTGCACCCCTTCCCACATAACCTTTCTCTATGCATCTCTTCCATCTGGCTTTTTCTGAGTTATATCCTTTTAAAATAAACTAGTGATCTAGTAAGTAACATGTTTCTCCAAGTTTGGTGAGCTGTTCTAGCAAATTAATCGAACCCAAGGAGGGGATTGTGGGAACCAGGCAGTCAGAAGTACAGGTGATTGGCATACTGAATTGGAGAGCTGCTTGGAACCTCCAATCTGTGACCAGTGGGTCAGAAGCACAGGTAACCTGGGTTTGTGTGTGGTGTCTGAAGGGTGCGTTTGTGTGTGTTGGGGGGCAGTCTTGTAGGATTGATCACGTAACCTTTGAAATCTTATGCTATTTCCAAGTAGATTTTGTGAGAATTGAGTTTAATTCTCAGACATCTTTCTGGTGTCTGAGAATTGTTTGTTGGTGTTAGGGATTCCCCCACCCCCACTCCTCATGGTGGAATTGGGTTTGGGAACCCAATTTAATATTAAATCTCCCCAATTTCATATTTAGATCAGTGTCATCTAACCCAACATCTCACCAACCTCTTTGTGGATATTGCCAAGTTTATTCTAAAATTTATATAAAAATGTAAAGAAATTAGCGTAACCAAAACCGTTCTGAAAAAGTAAAATATAAAGAGTTTGAAAGCTCACACTACCTGATTTATACATGTATAAAGATGACATAATCAATACTATGTGGTATTGGTGAAAGAAACACAAAGATCAGTGGAAAAGTGTAAGGAGTCTGGGAATAGACCTACAAAATCTAGTTATTTTCAACACATAGGCGAAAGACCAATGTGGAAAGGATAATCTCTCTAACAAAAGGTATTGAAACAGTTGGAGGACCACGTATTAAAAGATGTCTGAACACATACCTTACTCATTATACAAATATTAATTAAAATGTATCACAACCCAGCCGGTGTTGCTCAGTGGTTGCACATTGATCCATTAACCAAGAGATCACCGGTTTGATTCCCGGTCAGGGCACATGACGGGGTTGTGGGCTCCATCCGCAGTGTGGAGCGTGCAAGAGCCAGCTGATTGATGTTTCTCTCTCATCAGTGTTTCTGTCTCTGTATCCCTCTCCCTTCCTCTCTCTAAAAAATCAATAAAAACATTTTTTAAAAAATAAAAAAGTGTGTCACAGACAAACTCTATGACATCTAGAAGAAAATGGGAAAACATTTCTTGAAATGTTTCTGCATTTTTAGAAACAACACTGATGGCACAATACTAATGCTGTTTCTAAAGGAGTATGACAAGGTTTTTTGTGTTTTTTTTTACAGACCTTATCTTTCTGTGTGGTTTTAGGTTCACAGCAAAATTGAGAGGAAGGTAAAGAGATTTCCCATATACCCCCTGCCCCCACACATACATTACCTCCCCCATTATCAGTATTTTCCACCAGAGTGGTATTTGTTCCTGATGAACCTACATTGGCACATCAACCTCCAAAGTCCATAGTTTACATTCGGGTTCAATCTTGCTGTTTCAGCTTCTGTGGGTTTGGATAAATGTATCCATCATTAAAATATCATACAGAGTCTCTGCTCTAAAAGTCCTCATTTCCGTCTCTTCCCCAACCTCCAACCTCCACACCCAATGTTTGGCAACCACTGATCACTGATGTTTTTACTGTCTCCATAATTCTGTCTTGAATGATGGTTTTATTTTGCTTTTATCTTTTCTACTTTCTGTTCACATGTTAGTTTGGGTTGTTTAGGTTGACCTATATGTTCTAGTTCCCTGATTCCTTATTTGTGTTGAATCTACTTTTGTCTTCATGTTTGTTAATGTGTTTCCATTTTTACCATTTCCTTTTGATTATTAGAGTTTCCACCTCTCTTCTAATATTACATGTGTGATCTTGCCTATTGTCTACATTTTTAGCATATCTTAGTTATTTTAAATTTTCTGTTCTTACATCTCATATCTCAGTCTGGCTTTGATGATTGCATGCTTTTCAGTTTTTTTATTGTCCTTTTGTTTTTGTGTGTATTATAATATTTGTTGAAAGTCAGACATGCCATATATAAGATAGTAGATACTGAAGTAAATATTTTTTATTTTTTGAGAAAAGCATATCTTTTCTTTGTCTAGGCTATTAATGTAGATTTTTGTGTCAAACCAGTCAGGACTGTTTTTGAAACTTGTTACTGTGATTTCCCTCACTGTACCAGAGACTTTGAACCTTTGTTTTTGTGTCCCTGATTGGCTTTGGGTTTCCCGCTTTGCACTGCTACCCAGAGTGAGTCTGTTTCCTTCAGCTTTCTCCTGTATATGTATTATTCTGATTTTACGTGATGCTTCTTAGCATGCAGTTTAGGGGGGGAGGTGTCTATTCTCTACTGTTCTGATTACACTCAGTGTTAAGCAGGCACTGCGTGTCTGTGTCTTGGGGTATGACATTCACAAGTCTTGCATCCTTAGATGTAATGCTATATTCAGCATGTGTTTCTGTTCCTCCTCCAGGGCTAAAATTTTGTTTTTTTCCTCCCCTTACCCAGATGTAGTTGCTTTCTACTAGTGGGTGTCCCCACATTGTGCACTTAGGCTTTTGTTCCTTTTTTAAAATATATCTTTATTGATTTCAAAGAGAGGAAAGGAGAGGGAGAGATAGAAACATCAATGATGAGAGGCATTGATCAGCTGCCTCCTGAACGTCCCTCACAGGGGATAGAGCCTGCAACCCGGGCATGTGCCCCAACCAGGAATCGAAATGAGATCTCCTGGCTCATACGTTGATGCTCAACCATTGAGCCATGCCCCCTGGGCTAAGCTTTTGTTCTTGAAGGTGATAGGCTTAGTATTAATTTTGCTCTACCCAATGCTTTGGGCTCCAGGTTTTAATGATCTTCCTTTTATATTGAGATTTTTGTTTTCTGTTTTTGGTAAGAGAGATAGGAGAGATGTGTCTGGGCAGAATTTCAGCCATAGCTGCTGTTCTCCTTTCCCAGAGAGCACCAAGAGAACCTTTTTCTGTGATCTTTCCTGTTGGTAAAGGCTGTAGTGAGTGAGTGAAACCTGACCTGCATTTTTGAAATCCATTCTCATGGTTGTCCACACTTGGCCTTTAACAGTTTATTATAAATTTTAGTTTAACCTTTCTACCTGCTTTTACATGGCTTTCTATGGCATTCATTCCAGTAATTGAATGCTTAGATTCTGTTTTTCCCTGCAGGCACCTTCCTTTCTTTAAATTTCTATGTAATATTTGGCCATGACTTCATTCTAAGGTCAAGAAAACCCTTAATTTGTAGCTGTCAGCATTTTTCTTCTCTTAAGGGATGGTAGCGATACTGTTTCTAGCTTTCTACATGTATGAGCTTGGTCATCTTTGTTGTTTTTGTTTCTTATTCCTGTTTCTCATTTTTCTATTTTGCATTATTTGAACATATTTTAATATTCCATTTTAATGTCCTTTTCAAATTTGTTTTGTTGCTGTAGGGATTACAGTATACATACCTTGCAATCACCAGTTTTTATATAGACTTAACACTTTTAATATAGATCTCTTTATATTCCCCCCCCATTGATTTTTTAAAATAGTTGCCATGTGTTTTACATTTATATATTTTGACAGCTCACTAGACTGTCTTAAGATTTTTGCTTTCAAGAGTCATGCATATTTTAAAGAACTAATCGAGGAGAAAAATAGTCCTGTATATTTACTCAGTCATTTATCAGTTTTGCTGTTTTTTCTATATTCCTAAAAATACTAGCTTCCCCTGGATATATCATTTATCTATAGACTAAAGAACTCTATCATTTCATCTCAACTCTGCTTTACATAAACTCTTCATTTTTCTTCATCTAAGAGTGTTCATTTCACCTTTGTTCCTAAAGGACAGTTTCACTGGATTAAGAGGTGTTGAGTGGTGGCTTTTCTTCTTTCAGCACTTTAAACATGTTTTTCTACCATATTTGTGTTCCATGGTTTCTCATGAGAAATTTGCAGTTTGAATTATTTGTTCCCTCATATGAAATGTTTAATATTTTGTAACTGTTTTCAAACTTTTTTCTGTAATTTTGGTTTTTAGCATTTTGTCTGTGGTAGTGTTTTTCTCTTTCGGTTTATCTTGTTTAGGTTTGTTGAGGTGGTTGAATGTGTGAATTTGTCTTATCAAATTTGGGAAGTTTTTGGTTGATAGTCCTACAAACTTTTTTTTTCCTGCACATTTTCCCCCTCATTCTCACACTCTGATGACTTGTATGCTAGACATTTTGATACTGTTCCTGAGGCTCTGTTCATTTTGTTTCAACTTTTTTTTTTTTAAATATATCTTTATTGATTTCAGAGAGAGGAAAGGAGAGGGAGAGAGATAGAAACATCAATGATGAGAGAGTCATTGATCAAGCCCGCAACCGGGCATGTGCCCTGACTGGGATTTGAACCCTGATCACCTGTATCCTAGGTTGATGCTCAACCGCTGAGCCACGCCCAGCCGGGCTGTTTCAACTTTTTTGATGTTGTTGTTATCCTGTTGCTCAGATTGGCTCTTTCATCCTGTCTCCATTCTGTTATTAAGTTCTCAAGTGAGCGCAACTGGTGTGGCTCAGTGGTTAAGCATTAACCCATGAACCAGGAGGTCACAGTTCGATTCCAGGCACATTCCAGGTTGCAAGCTCGATCCCCAGTAGGGGGCGAGCAGGAGGCAGCCCACTGATGATTCTATCTCATCATTGATGTTTCTCTCTTTCTCCTTCTCCCTTTCTCTTTCTGAAATGAATAATAACATTAAAAAAAAAGTCTCAAGTGAATTTTTAAGTTGCAGATGTTACAATTTTTACTTAAATTTTCAATTTGTCTCTTTTTAAGCCTTAGTGAGGTATAATATACCATAAAAATTATCCATTGTATGTGCATGATTCATTTGTTTTTTGGTAAATTTGTGTAGTGTGCAGCCATTACCACAGTCCAGTTTTAGGATATTTTATTATTTACAAAAATTCCCTCTAGCCTGTTTATAGTCAGTCCTGTTCCCATTCCCAGTACCAGGGTACCACTGATCTATCTCTAAAGGTTAGCCTTTTCTAACTGCTTCATATAAATGAACCATGTAATATTTATTATATTGAGTTTAGCCTCCTTCACTTACTAAAATCTTTTTGAGGTTTATTCTTGCGGTAGCATATATCAGTATTTTATTCCCCTTTTAGAGATGAATATTATTCAATTTTATAGATATACCACAGTTTTGTTTTTCCATTCAGCATTCAACATAAAGTTGAATTCTTGCCCTTTTCCCCCCTCTTGTCTATTATTAATAAATGCTGCTATGAACATTGATATAAATGTCCTTATATGTTTTCATTTCTCTTATATACATTATTTGGACAGGAATAACTAGTTATAGGGTAAGTATTTATTTAGCTTTTAAAGAAACTGCCCAACTGTTCTCCAACGTGGGTGTACTATTTTACATTTCCACCTGCAATATATGAGAGTTCACATTCCTTCATATCCTCATCATCACTAGCTATTGCCCATCTTTTTTATTATAACCAGTTTAGTTCTTATGAAGTGGCATTTCATTCTTTCATTTTCCATTTCCTTAAACTCTAGCTAGGATAAGCATCTTTTTATTTGCTTATTGCTCATTTATATGTATTTGGTGGAATATTATTTAAATCCTTTCTCCATTTCTAATTTTTTTTCTTTTCAATAGAATATGTTTTTATTGATTTCAGAGAGAGGAAGAGAGAGGAAGAGAGAGAAACATCAATGATGAGAGTCATTGATTGGCTGCCTCCCGCACTCCCCTTACTGGGGATCAAACCCACAACCCGGGCATATGCCCGTTGCTCTCCCGGTTGTAAGTCTTGTGAGGTCCCCTGGGCGGGGGAAGAAGAGGGAAGGAGATAGACTTAGGGAATCTAAACCACATGTCCAGTGATATGCTGGCGGAAGTAGGTTATCCTGGGGACAAGGTTCTTGTTATCCCAGTTTTGCCCCTTGCTAGGCAGGCATCCCAGGCTTTCTGCTCTGATGAGTCTCTGTACCCAGGTTTCTGTACCTGGCCCATCTAACAATAATATTTCATCTTCCAATCCATGAACATAGGTATCTCATACATCTTTAATTTCTCCAAGCAATATTTTGTAGTTTCTATTTTCTAGCTTGTGTGATTTTTTTACTTTTTACTTTTCAATTAAAGTTGACATTCAAGATTATTTTATATTAGTTTCAGGTTCATAGTATAGTAGTCAGGCATTCACGTAATTCACCAAGTGATCCCCCCAATAGCTCCAGCACCCACCTGGCACCATACATAGTTATTACAATATTATTGACCATATTTCATATGCTGTACTTTACATCCCTGTGTTGATATAAGAAAAGTCCAAACCTGTGGAGTTTTTATGAGTTTTCTTGAGTCAAGCTGAGGACAATTGCTGGGAACCAAAATCTCAACAGATTGAAAAAAATTCTCTAGAGAATGGCAGTTCTACAGCTTATTTTATACAGTAGAATCAAAGGAGGAGATGTAAGGAGAGTTACATGAAATCGTTTGGTGGTAGATTAAGGGGGGGTGGGCGAAAGCAAAGTGGGGAAATTGCTGGGATTGGATAAAAAGTAAAATGGAGAGACACACTTCTTTTACATTAGTGGCTACAGGATAGTTAATAATTAACATTTACAGCACGTAGAGGTGGTAGAGGGGGAACAAGATAACAGTGAGGGGGTCTCATACTCTGGTGGTCTTGTGCTCTGGTGTTGAGGGTGTGCCCTGAGAGGTCAGGAAAAGGAGAGAAATCACTGACATTTCGGAGGTATATTTTCTTAGATACAAAAACAGTAGACAGTCTCGCATGTTAAAGATTGACCTTTGTTAAGGAAGTTACAGGCCTAGGACATGACTACCCATCATGACCCGATTTTAGTTAGGAATTTTTATGTTCAGACCATCCTATGTGGTTACTTTCAGTCTCTTGAGTTTGTAGAGCCTGTCATGCTGGCCTTCCTTGAGCTCGTAAGCTTTAGGATATGACCCCTTTTTTGTCCACACCCGTGACTGTTTTCTAATTACCAATTTATACTTCTTAATTACTTCACCTTTTTCACCCAGTTCCCCAAACCCCTTCTCATTTGGCAACCATCAGTTTGTTCTCTGTATCATTTGTAGTGAGCGCCTTGTGATTTTATTTATTTTATTTTATTTATTTTTATATTTTAAATATATCTTTATTGATTTCAGAGAGAGGAAAGGAGATGGAGAGAGAGAGATAGAAGCATCAATGATGAGAGAGTCATTGATCAAGCCCGCAACCCAGGCATGTGCCCTGACTGGGAATCAAAGCCCCCTTGATCGCCTGGATCCCAGGTCCGCGCACAACCCCTGAGCCACACCCGGCTGGGCCCCCTTGTGATTTTAATGTCCCTAGTATTTTTGGCAGCTAGGATTAAATAATTTAATTCTTAATTAAGCCTTTGTTCACATGTTAAAGACTCTACTTTTCATGCTCAACTTCTTTTGTTCTCAGGAATCTGTAGTCATTAAGTGTCTCTTTGTCATTAAGTGTTTCTTTGTCAAGCAGGAGGGTTAACTTTAGAGTCACAATGAGAATTTATGGGAGTTTGTTTTACAGAAGGAAAGAATGTATCTTTAAAGAAGCTGTGTCTAACTGCTGACACCTGGAAGTGTCCTTGTAATAAAAAATTATTAACTCCTTACTGTCTGCATGCATACCAGCACAAAAGGTCCTGCTATATTCCCACTGTTCCTCCCCTTTAAAAACTCTTCTGCTTGGTCTGGAACTTTGGAGATGGTCTTTGGATATTACTTTGCTTTCTTTCCAGCCTACTGGCTTCCCGAATGAAGCAACTTTTCTTTTCTATCCAGCACTTGTCTCTCAGTATTGGTTTTTGAGTGGTGAGCTGCCAAACTTGTTTTTTTCAGTAACATTTTCAGTCTGTGTCAGTTTTGTTTATCTTTTCTCTTGTTACTTATTCTTAAATGTTTTATTGTTTTGTAAAATTTATCTCTATTGTTGAAAGTATTACATATGTCCCCCATTGACCCCTCCCCTCTGCATGCCCACCTCCCCTCCACCACCACACTATTGTCTGTGTCCATGGGTTATTCATATATGCATATAAATTCTTTGGTTAATCTCTCCCCACCTTCCCTCTGAAATTCATCAGTCTGTCCCATGCCTCTATGTTTATTTTGTTCATTAGATTCCACATATGAGTGAGATATGTGAAATGCTTTATTCTTTCTGATGCTATTCAGGATGTATTATTCTGAATTTCATTTTTGGATAGCTTACTGCTATTTGTAGAAATACAATTGATTTTTGGGCTTTAAACCTTGTATCCTAATAGTTTCTAAACTTCTTTGTTAGCTGTAGCTTTGTTAGAGATTCCTTAGGATTCTCTACATATAGGATCATTTCACATGCAAGTAAGAACAATTTTACTTCTTCCTTTCTAATCTCATTTAATTCCTTCCCCTTATTTACTGCCTAAGACACCTACAATGTTGAATAGAAGTGGTGGAAATGTTTCACGATTAGGCATAATAGTAGCTGTAGGTTTTTGTTTTCTGGATTTCCTTTGTTAGGTTAAATGAATTTCTTTTTATTCTTACCTTTTTCAAAGTTTAAAGTCTTGAATGGGCTTTACATTTTTTAATTTAATGAGGTAATTATGTGGTTTTACAGTTGAAATTCAATATATTGAACTACATTGATTGGTTTTTAAATTCTAAAATGGCCTGTATTTCTGGGATAAATCTTATTTTGTCAAGATACATTATCATATTTATATATTGTTGGATTAAATTTGCTAAAATTTTGTTAAGAATTGCTACATTTATTTTCATGGGGGAGATCAATTTGTGCCTTTCTTATAATATCTTTGTGAGGTTTTAATATCAGAGTGATTGTGGCCTAATTCATTAAAATGAGTTGGAAAGTAATATCACCAGAGAATCTGTCTTGGCCTATTATTTTCTTTTTTGGAAGAATTTAAATCTTAAATTCGATGTCTTTAATTGATATAGGGGTTATATATATACTGAGCTTTGATAGTTTAAATCTGTTATAGAATTTTTCCATTTCATTTTAGTTAGAGTTTATTGACATAAAGTTGTTTATAAAATTTACTTATTTGTTTTGTAGTTATATAATCTCTGGTGATATCACCTTTATTTGTGATAATGTCATGCTTTCTCTTTCTTTTTCTCTGTCTCTGTTTTCCAATCAGTCTGGCTAGAGGTTTATCAATTTTATTGATCTTCTTAAAGATCTACATTTTGGTTTCATTGCTTTTCTTTATTATTTTATATTAATTGTATTGATTCCCCCCCCCCCCACTTTGAGTTTAATTTGCTCTTTATATAGTCAACACTCTTTCATGATACAGGCTCTTAGAAAGCTAGGAACAGGGAAAATTCCTAAACATGATAAAGGCATTTATGAAAAACCCACAGTTAACATCACACTCAATGATGAAAGACTGAAAACTTTACCCTTAATATTACTAACAAGTCAAGGATGCCCACTTTCACCATTTTCTGCAGGTATTAGCCAAAGCTACTAGCCAGGGAAAAGAAGGCATCAACATTGGAAATGAAGGGGTAAAGCTACTTTTTTTCACAGATTATATGACCTACTTTTTAGAAAAATCCAAAGAATTCACAAGAAAGCTACTGAACTAAAGAAACAAATTCTTTAAAATTTCAGGGTACAAATCAACACATAAAATTATTAGTTGCACTTCTGTACACCAGCAACAAACAACCCAAAAATGAAACTGAGTATGCAATTTCTTTTATAATATGTACTATCTAGCCATAGCAAGTTTTGTTCAGTGGTTAGAGTGTCAGCCCAAGGACTAAAGGATCCTGGGTTCGATTCCAGCCAAGGGCATGTACCTTGGTTGCAGGCTCGATCCCTGGCCCTGGTCAGGGTACATGTGGGAGGCAACCAATCAATGTGTCTTTCTCACATTGATGTTTCTCTCTCTCTCTCTCCCTCCTTTCCACTCTCTCTGAATAGCAATGGAAAAAATATCCTCAGATGAGAAATAAAAAATATAATGCATACTATCTAACCAATTAAATCCAAGTAGAGAAAGAAAAGCACTAGGAGTTGTTTCCTTTGCTGCTATCACTAGCACAGCCATTGCAGAGCCAAGGGGAGACAGGGCCTGCTATCCCATTTGTCCTCCTTCATGTCACCTGCTCCTGCATCCTTGGATTTCTTCCAACAGCCTGTTAAAACATGGTGGATTAGTATGAAGTTCTAGCCATGCAGAGACGTGACTCAGCAGAGGATCTAAAAAAGGCATATTGGAAACTATGAAGACCCATTTGAGGACATTTTTGGGAACCAAAAGGGCTTCTGTGTAAGCAGGAGCCAGGGCAGAGGGTGATCATTTTTCTCTCCCTTCAGTGGATTTCCATCTTCTGTAGTCAAATTTTATTATTTTGATACAGGATTTACCTCTTTTGATTGACTGGGTCATGGAAACCTCACTTCATTCTCTTCTATGTCATTTGCTTGGTGGAACTGGGATGGGCAACTTCAAATCTATATTACCTTCTAAAATAATTAATGACAAAAAAATCACTACAAGGAAATTGTGAATATGTCAGAGTAGAAGTTGAAGATGTTAAAAATCCTTAATGATAAACAGCAAGGAACAGCTATTCCACTTGCGTTAACAAGTTATTCAATGCATGGATTAAACAGAAATGTTGAACTATAACAAGCATCATTTGAAGATTAATAGGAAAACTTTTTGAGGCTTTTGAAGAACTCAACTTTCAGCGTAACTAATCTAACTTATAATCAGCTCATTGGAGTCCCTATTTGATATAGACTTCAGTTTATTGTTGGGACCACATAATGGTACCTTGTTTTATATATAAAAGTGTTCAAAATTTCTATATGCACTTTGCTTTTGAATTAAATATTTTCATGAGTCAAGTGGCCATGAGTCAAGTAGTGTCAGCATGCGATGAAGTTAGTATTGCCAGGATGAATCTTCCACAAAAATAATTTCAATTTTAATTTCAGTATTTAGTAGTTTAAGATATTAATGCATTCACAGTAATACATTTCTAGTTTAATATAAAGTGAGTATATTTTCTAGGTGTGTATGAATGCTGGCAACATAAGTTTTATTATTATTTTTTTAATCCTCACCCGAGGATATGTTTTTATCGATTTTAGAGAGAGAGAAAGGGGGGGGGGAGAGAGAGAGAGAGAGAGAGAGAGAGAGAAACATTGATGTTAGAGAGAAACAGAGAGAGAGAGAGAGAGAGAAACATTGATGTTAGAGAGAAACATTGACTGGTTGCCTCCCATAGGTATGTGCCCTGACCAGCAATTGAACCTGCAATCTTTTGGTGTATGGGACGACACTCTAACTAACTGAGCCACCCAGCCAGGGCAGTGAGTTTTGGCAATCGTTTAAATATATAATGTTAAGTTTAGTTTTAAAATACTAAATCTAGTAAACTAGGTCTTTGTCACTTGCTTAAAATATAAAAGAAATGTGAACGTGTTTGGTGTATTGCTGAAATTATGATTACTTATTTTTATTTATTTTTCATTATGTACACAGGAATGGAATTATAGGGTCATATGGCCAACATATATATGAAAAAGTGCTCAACATGAGTAATCATCAGGGAAATGCAAATCAAAACCACAGTGGTGATGCGTGTTAACTAAACTTATTATGGTGATGATTTCACATTATATATAAACAACGAATCATTACATTTTACACCTGAAACTGATATATCAATTATATATCAATAAAATAAAATGAAATATTACCTCACACTCGTTACAATGGCTACTATAAAAAAGACAAGAAATAATAAGTGTTGTTCAGGATGTGAAGAAAACGGAACCCTCGTGCACTGTTGGTAGAGATGTAAATTGGTGCAACCACTATAGAAAACAGTATGGAGGTTCCTCAAAACACTTAAAAATAGAACCACAATATGACACAGCAATTCCACTTCTGGGTATTTATCCAAAGGAAAAGAAAATACTAACTCAAAAAGATATATGCATCCATGTTCACTGCAATATTATTTATAGTAGCCAAGAAATGACAGCAACTTAAATGTCCATCAATGGCTTAATGGATAAAGAAAATTTGACACACACACACAGGAATATTATTCAGCCACAAATAGAGAAGAAAATCTTGCCATTTTTGCAACAACATGGATTGAACTTGCGGGCCTTATGCTAAGTGAAATAAGTGAGAGTGAAAAAGACAAACACTATATGTCAAGGTATTTTCTCTCTGTACCCAAATTGTTAAATTTTTATCATAAATGGATATTGACTTTTGTTATGTGCTATTTGTGCATCTCTTAAAATGATTATATGGTTTTCATCTTTCACATGTTAATGTGATGTGTCATGTTGATTGATTTGCAGATGTTGAACCATCCTGGCATCCCTTGAATAAATCCCACTTGATCATGGTGAATGATTCTTTGGAGGAATCATTGAATTTAGTCTGCTAATATTTCATTGAGGAGAGGCTTCCAACTTTTTCACATCGTTGCCAAGGCTTGTTCTTTTACATTTCATTTTTATATAGTCATCTTAGTGAGTATGAAATAATAACTTATTTTGTTTTGATTTTTATTACTGTAATGTCTAATGATGTGCATCATTTCATATGCTTGGCTATTTTGAAGATAGATCTTTTTAAGTCTTTTCTGTTCTCTCTCTCTTTTTTTTTTAATGCTATAAGCCTTTTTTTATATATTCTGGATTCTAGACCATTTTAAGAGATATAATTGGCAAATATTTTATCCCATTTTGTACATTATCTTTTCATTTTTTAGCAATCTCTTTTGAAGCACAAAAGTTTATAATTTTTTTCTTTTTAATTATTTTTTACTTTTCTGTTATAGTTGATGCACAATATTAAATTAGTTTCAAGTGTACAATCTAGTTACTTTTATAATTTACTAAGTGATCAACCCCAAAACTCTAGTAGCCAATTGGAACCATACATAGTTACTACAACGTTATTGACTGCATTCCCTATGCTATACTTTACATTCCATGTCTATTTTGTAACTAATTTGTGCTTTTTAAAAATTTATTGTTGTGGGCATTACAGATGTCCCCCATTTCCCTCTTTCACTCATGTCCCACCCCTCCACAGGCCCCCACTTGTACGTTGTATGTGCCCATGGGCTGCTCATATATGCTTATAAGTTCTTTGGTTAATCTCTTCCTGCCCTCCTTCCCATCTTCCCTCTGTGATCTGTCTGTGGTCCTATCTTGTTCATCAGTCTGTTCTGTTCGTTAGATTCCACATATAAGTGAGATCATGTGGTACTTGTCTTTCTCTGACTGACTTATTTCACTTAGCATAATACTCTCCAAGTCCATCCATGCTGTCTCAAAGGGTAAAAGATCCTACTTTTTTACCACTGCATAGTATTCCATGGTAAAAATGTCCGACACTATTCCTCATTTCTGCCTGGTTCTTATTTATAATATCAAAAATTATCTTTTATCATGCTGGTGTAGCTTTCACTAAGTTCCTGGAGCTTCCCGTTAAGTGTCTTGCTCTTATTAATTTCCTGGAGCATCTTTATAACCATTACTCTGAACTTTATTTCTGATTAATTGCTTACTTCCACCTGATCAGGTCTTTTTCTGGTGACTTTTCCTTTTCTTTAGTTTGAGGGTTCTTGGTCTCCTCATTTTAGTGACTCTTAGTGTTTGTACCTGTGTATTAGATATGTTTGTTGTCTCCCAGTCTTGAGGGGTGGGCTTTTGTAGTAAATGCTTCGTGGGACCCAGAGGTGTGTCTTCCTTATACTTCTGAGCTGTAAGCTTTAGGTGTGTTCCTTTTGTGGGTTATTATTGGGTCTAGTTTGTTGTTCCAGTTGTGGGAGGACTCTCCTCTCAAGCTGGCTGTTAGGTTCAGCCACTACCACATTGTATGAGCTGTTGTATAGGTGATGACAGGGGAAAACCAAACTAAACCAAATAGGAAACAAACATTACAAAATATCCTGACATTCACAATGAACAACCCAAGAGAAAGTAGAATTAGGAAAGTGAAGAGAGAACACAACTACTAAGGCAAAAAAGAAAGAGAGAAAAGGATATTATTGATAATAGTAACTAAAGTAAAAAATAAAAGAAGCCACTGGGAGGGCAGAGAAAAGGTTCTTTTTCTTTTTTTGAAATTTATCATTATTGTTGAAAGTATTAAAGATGTCCCCTTTTTTCCCCTATTGATCCCCTCCACCCTGCATCTGCCCCACCCCCAGGCATTCCCCATACTATTGTCTGTTTCCATGGGTTATGCATTTATGCATATAAGTTCTTTGATTAATCTCTCCCCACCCATTCCCCAACCCCTGCCTACCTGCTGAGATACCTGCCTGTTCCAAGCTTCTATATCTCTGGATCTATTTTGTTCATCAGTATATTTGTTCATTATATTCCACATATGATTGAGATCATGTGATACTTGTTTTTCTCTGATTGGCTTATTTCACTTAGCATAATACTGTCCATTTCCATCCATACTGTCACAAAGGATAAGAGATCCTTCTTATACCTGCATAGTATTCCATGGTGTAAATATACCACAGATTTTAACTCCACTCATCTACTGATGGGCACTTGGGCTGTTTCCAGATCTTAGCTATTGTAAATTGTGTTGCTATGAACATGGGGGTGCATAACTTCTTTCTGATTAGTGTTTCAGGTTTCTTAGGATACATTCCTAGAAGTTGGGTCATTGGTTCAAGTATTTAATTTAATTTTTTTAAATTGTGTTTTTGTTTAAAATATTAGAAATGTCCCTTTTTCTCCCCAATGACCCGTTCCACCCCATCCTTTACCCCTCCCCAGTCCCTCTCCCCACCATTGTCTGTGTCCTTGGGTTGTGCATATATGCATATAAATTCTTTGGTTACTCTCTCCCCCTCCACCCTAGCCCCCCTCCACAATCCCTCCGACATTCAACAGTCTCATCTATGCTTCCATGCCATTGAATCATGTCTGTCCATCAGTTTATTAAGTTCTTTAGATTCCACATATAAGCGAGATCATTTGATATTTGTCTTTCGCTGCCTGGCTTATTTAACTTAGCATAATATTCTACAGGTACATCCATACTGTCCCAAAGAGTATGAGATTCTTCTTTTTTACAGCTGCATAGTATTCCATGGTGTAAATGTCCCACAGCCTTTTTATCCACTCATCTACTGATGGGCACTTGGGCTTTTTCCAGATATTAGCTATTGTAAACTGTGCTGCTATGGACATCGGGGTACATATATTCTTCCTGATTAATGTTTTAGAATTCTTAGGATACATTCCTAGGAGTGGAATCACTGAGTGAAACTGCAGCACCATTTCTAATTTTTTGAGGAACCTCCATACTGTTTTCCATAGTGGTTGCACCAGTCTGCATTCCCACCAGCAGTGTACTAGGGTTCCCCTTTCTTCATGCCCTCGCCAGCGCATGTCGTTTGTTGATTTGTTGATGGCAGCCATTCTGACAGGTGTGAAGTGATACCTCATTGTGGTTTGAATTTGCATCCCTCTGATGATTAGCGATATTGAGCATTTCCTTATGTGTCTCTTGTCTATTCATATGTCCTCTTTGGAAAAATGTCTATTCAGATCCTTTTCCAATTTCTTAACTGGGTTCTTTGTCTTCCTCTTGCTGAGCAGTATGAGTTCTTTATACACTTTGGAAATTAGCCTCTTATCATATACATCCTTGGCAAATATGTTTTCCCAGACTGTGAGGTTCTTTTGTATTTTGAGGCTGTTTTCTTTTGCTGTGCAGAAGCTTTTTAGTTTGATGTAGTCCCATATGTTTATTTATTTATTTTTGTTTCCTTGCCCTAGGAGATGTATCAGTGAAAATTACACTATGTGGGATGTCTGTGACTTTACTGCCTATGTTTTCTTCCAGGATTTTTATGGTTTCGTGACTTACATTTAAGTCTTTTATCCATTTTGAGTTTATTTTTGTGTATGGTGAAAGTTGGTGGTCTAGTTTCATTCTTTTGCATGAATCTGTCTAATTTTCCCAGCACCACTTATTGAAGAGAGTGTCTTTACTCCATTGGATACTCTTGCTCCTTTGTCAAATATTAACTGACCATAATGGCATGGGTCTATTTCTGGGGCCTCTGTTTTGTTCCATTGATCTATATGCCTGTTGTTGTTCCAATACCAGGCCGTTTTGAGTACAGTGGCTTTGTAATACCGTTTGAAGTCTGGTAATGTGATCCCTCCCACTCTGTTCTTTTTTCTCAAGATGGCTGCAGCTATTCAGGGTTTTTCTTGGTTCCATATAAATTTTCGAAATGTTTGTTCTAGGTCTGTGAAATATGCTGTTGGTATTTTCATAGGAATTGCATTGAATTTATAAATTGCTTTGGGTAGTATGGACATTTTAATGATATTAATTCTTCCAATCCATGAGCATGGTATATTCTTCCACTTGTTTAAATCTTCCTCTGTTTCTTTTTTCTGTGTTACGTAGTTTTCGGAGTATAGGTCTTTTACGTCCTTGGATAAGTATATTTCTAGGTATCTTATTTTTTTAGTTGCAATGGTAAATGGTATTGCTTTTTTACTTTCTCTCTCTGAAAGTTCATTGTTGGTGTATAAGAATGCCATTGATTTCCGGATGTTGATTTTGTATCCAGCTACCTTGCCAAATTTGTTTATCAAATCTAGTAGTACTTTGATGCAGTATTTAGGGTTTTCTATGTACAATATCATGTCATCTGCAAATAATGACAGTTTTACTTCCTCCTTTCCAATTTGGATACCTTTTATGTTTTCTTCCTGTCTGATGGCTACGGCCAGGACTTCCAGTACTATGTTGAATAAGAGTGGTGAAAGTGGACATCCCTGTCTTGCTCCTGTTTTTAATGGAAATGGTTTTAGTTTTTTCCCATTGAGTATGATGTTGGCTGTAGATCTGTCATATAAGGCCTTTATTATGTTGAAGTATGATCCCTCTATTCACACTTTGCTGAGAGTTTTTATCAAAAATGGGTGTTGGATTTTGTTGAATGCTTTTTATGCATCTATTGGTATGATAATATGATTTTTGTCCTTCATTTTGTTTATGTGATGTATCTCATTTATTGATTTGCGGATGTTGTACCAGCCTCGCATCCCTCCAATAAATCTCACTTGGTTATGATGTATGATCTCTTTAATGTATTGCTGGATCCAGTTTGCTAGTATTTTAGTCAGGATTTTAGTATCTATGTTCATCAGGGATATTGGCCTGTAATTTTCTTTCTTTGTAGTATCTTTATCTGGTTTTGGGATTAGGATGATGCTGGCCTCATAAAAAGAGTTTGGGAGTTTTCCCTCCTCTTGAATTTTCTGGAATAGTTTGAATAGAATAGGTGTTCATTCTTCTTTGAATGTTTGGTAAAACTCGCCTGTAATTCCATCTGGTCCAGGACTTTTGTTTGCTGGGAGTTTTTTGATTAATGCTTCAATTTCATTAGTTGTTATTGGCCTATTCAGGTTTCCTGCCTCTTCTTAATTCAGCTTTGGAAATTTGTATGCTTCTAGGAATTTGTCCCTTTCTCCCATGTTGTCCAGTTTGATGGCATATAGTTGCTCATAATATTTTCTTACAATGCTTTGTATTTCTGTTGGGTCAGTTGTTATATCGCCTCTTTCATTTCTGATTTTATTCTTTTGGGTCCTCTCTCTTTGTTTCTTAGTGAGTCTGGCTAAAAGTGAATCAATCTTATTTACCTTTTCAAAGAACTAGCTCTTGGTTTCATTGATTTTTTTGTATTGTTTTTTTAGTTTCTGTGTCATTAATTTCTGCTTTGATCTTTATTATTTCCTTCCTTCTACTTCCTTGGGGCTTTTCTTGCTGTTCTCATTCTAGTTCTTTTAGTTGTTGTGTTAGATGGTTCATTAGATCTTTTTTTTGTTTCTTGAGATAGGCCTGTAATGCTATGAATTTTCCTCTCAGGACTTCTTTCGCCATGTCCCATAGGTTTTGGGTTGTTTGTTCATTTTTGTTACTTTCCATGAAGTGTTTGATTTCTTCCTTGATCTCATTGGTAACCCATTCATTGTTTAATAACATGCTATTTAGCCTCCATGTGCTTGAATATTTTTGAGTTTTTTTATAGTGGTTTATTTCTAGTTTCAAGGCATTGTGATCTGAGAAGATGCTTGATATGATTTCAGTCTTCTTATATTTGTAGAGACTTGCCTTGTGCCCAACATGTGGTCTGTTTTTGAGAATGTTCAATTTGCACTTGAGAAGAATGTGTATTGTGTTGCTTTGGGGTGAAATGTTCTGTAAATGTCAATTAAATCCATTAGGTCTAGTGATTCATTTAAGGTTGATATTTTTGTCTTGATGATCTGTCCAGTGCTGACAGTGGGGTGTTAAAGTCCCCCACTATGATTGTGTTGCTGTCAATCTCCCCTTTAAAGTCCTCCAAGACATTTTTTATATATTTAGGTGCTCCTGTATTGGGTGCATAAATGTTTATAAGGGTTATTTCCTCCTGTTGGATTGATCCCTTTAGTAATATGTAGTGACCATCTTTGTCTCTTGTTATGGTCTTTATTTTGAAGTCTGTTTTGTCAGAAATAAGAATTGCTGCTCCAGCTTTCTTTTCTTTTCCATTTGCATGGAATATTTTACTCCATCCCTTCACTTTTAGCCTGTATAAGTCTTTTTCTCTCAGGTGGATCTCTTGTAGACAGCATATATTTGTTTTCTTATCCATTCAGCTACCACTTGTCTTTTGATCGTACCATTTATTCCATTTACAGTTAAGGTTACTATTGATATCGACTTATTTAATGCCATTTTTCCTCTTTATACTGATGTACCTTTCTCTCACTATTCCTTCTTTTTCTTAAAGCAGTCCTTTTAGCATTTCTTGCAATGCTGGTTTAGTGGTACTGAACTCCTTTGTCCTTATTTGTCCGGGAAGCTTTTTATTTCACCTTCAAATTTCAATGAAAGCCTTGCTGGATAAAGCAATCTTGGTTGCATGTTCTTGCTTTTCATTACTTGCAGAACTTCATGCCACTCCCTTTGGCCTGAAGAGTCTCTGTTGAGAAATCCCCTGTCAGCCTTATGGGGGTTCCCTTCTAGGTCACTGCTTGTCTCTGTCTTGCAGCCCTTAATATTTTCTCTTTGTCCTTGACATTTGCCATTTTAATTATGATGTGTCTTGGAGTGGGTCTCTTTGGGTCCCTCTTGTTTGGAACTCTCTGTGCTTCCTGAACTTGTGTGGCTTTCTCCTTCACCAGCCTAGGGAAGTTTTCTATAATTATTTCCTCCACCAAGTTTTCTCTCCTTTGCTATCTTTCCTCCCCCTCTGGCACTCCTATAATGCGAATGTTGTTTCGCTTTATGTTGTCCCAAAGGTCCCTTAGACTGTCCTCATGCTTTTTAAGTGTCTTTTCTTTTTGCTGCTCTGATTGTGTGATTTTTTTCTACCTTGTCTTCTAAGTCACTTATTCTATCCTCTGCTTCATTGAGCCTGCTTTTAATTCCTTCCAGTGCATTCTTGATATCAGATACAGCATTCTTTATCTCTGTCTTAGTTTTATTTATTGTATGTATCTCTTTTTTCATGTTTTCATTAAGGTCCTCTATCTTATCATTTAGAGTCTTCTTAAGTTCCTTGAACATCTTCATCATCCATACTCTGAACTCTATTTCTGATAACTTGCTTAACTCCATCTCATCAAAGTCGTTTTCTGGTGATGTTTCCTTTTTTGTAATTTGGGGGTTTCTTTGTCTCTCCATTTTGGTAGGTCTTAGTGTTTGTATCTATATATTAGATATATTTACTATCCTCCAGTCTTGTGGGATGAAATTTTGTCTTGTGGGTCCATTGGAGCCCAGAGGTGTGTTTTCCTTATACCTCTGAGCTCTTTGCTCTAGGCATGTCCCTCTTGTGGGTGTCCCTTTTGTGGTTTCTTTTTTTTCTCCTGTTGTGGTTGGGTGTAGATTGTTGTTGATCAGTCCTTGGGAGGACTCTCATCTCAGGTTGGCTAACTGTGTCCCAGCCCCAACGTCGACATTTAAGATGTTTTACGGGTGCTGGCCCGGCAGGACAATACACAACTAAAATTTCAGGAAAGAAGAGGTATCTTACAAAATATCTTGACAGTCACAATGAAAACAACCCACGTGAAAATAAAACTGGGAGAGTGAAGGGAGAACACACACACACACACATAAAAAAAAATGTTTAAAAAAAAAGAAAGAGAGAAAGAAAAGTAATGCTTAGAGAGAGAAAGAGATGTATATTGTTGTTAATACTGGTGAAAATTTAGAAAATAATAATAAACTTAAATGTAAAAAATAGAGAAGCTCCTGGGAGATAACAGAAGCAGAAAAAAGATTCTGAAAGAAGGTCCAGCAAAAAATTAAGGGACAGAGTAGGAATAGGATAATAGTTGAAAATGAGAAAACAAAAATACAATAAAGAGAATAAGAAAAACTAACAATTGGACAGGAAGACAGAAGGGAGCAAAATGAAAGAATGAAAGAAAAGTAGAAAAAAAACAAAAAGAAGAAAAAAGTTATGCCAATGGATTGAGAAGAGAGAGAGAGAGAGAGCCCAGGTGAGGGAGTCTGGTAAGAGATTTGGGGGAAACTATAGAGGAAAGGAGTAAACTTGGTTATAGTGGTAAAGTCCCAGTTATTAAGCAGGGATATCAAGAAAGTCTTGATATTAGAAGGAAGGATAAAACAAAACAAAAGAAATAACCAAAACAAAACTAAAAACAAGCTAAGCAAGACAAAATTCTTTTACAAAAAGGAGAAGGAGAAAAAATTTAGTTAAAGAAATTAAAAAGAAAAAATTTAAAAAAAAATTATAAAATTTAAAAAAGAAGAAAAAACAAATTTTCTCCCCTTTCTCTTCTTCCTAAGGAAAAAAGGAAAAAAATAAACAAACCCACAAACAAAAAACAAACAAAAAAACCCCAAAAACCAAAAATACCCAAACCAAACCAAAACAAAAAAACAGCAGAAAAAAAGGGTAGTCAACAGGTGAGTTTTTTCTGGCCAACTTATATTGTCTAAGGGTCACTGTTTTGTGTGCTGATTTCAGTTCTCCTGGGAGGTGCTTGTGTATCAGCCAATGTGAGGAGCCATCTAGGTTTGGCTCTTGTGTCCTTAGGTAGATGGTTGATTTCAGGCTCTGTGTGGACCACCTGTTCTTGTCCGCTATTTTGCAACCTTGTAGTTGCCTGGTCTTATTCCAGAGTCTTCAGTAGAGTCTTTAGGGTGCAGGGTGGCTGTTGTTGCTCAGGGTGTCATTCCCCTTAGAGGTTTCGCTGTCAGGCGCTTACTCTGCAGGGGTTAGTCTCTTCTCCACAGCCAGCTCCTCAGTCCCTACGCTCTCCTCTGATTCTAGTTCCCCAGGCTCTGACCTGCTGCAGCTTCAGATTGATTTCAGCCTGTTGCCTTTTCTGTATGGGCCATTTCAGCAGCCTGGGCTCAGTGGGTTTGATTAAAGACACATTCTGGTGAGCCCTTTGCCTGCCCATCCCCCAGCATGGTTTTTCCGCATTTCCTCCAGTTCCCAAACAGTCCCTGAGAGTTTTATTCTTGTAAAGTCCTCCTGTGAGCTGCTCTCCCTTCCCCCTCAGGACAAGGGTTTAATTTTTTGAGGAAACACCATACTGTTTTCCATAGTGGTTGCACCAGTCTGCATTCCCACCAGCAGTGTACTAGGATCCCCTTTTCTCCACATCCTTACCAACACTTGTCATTGATTGATTTATTGATGGTAGCCATTCTGACATGTGTGAAGTGATACCTCATTGTGGTTTTTATTTACATCTCTGTGATGCTTAGTGACTTTGAGCATTTTTTTCATATGTCTTTGGAGAAGCATCTATTTAGGTCCTTTGCCCTCTTTTAAGTGGATTGTCTTCCTTTTGATAAGTTGTATGAATTCCTTATATATTTTGGATATTAACCCCTTATCAGATGCATCCTTGGCAAATGTTATCCCATAGAGTGGACTCCTTTTTTGTTTTGTTGATGGTTTCTTTTGCTGTGTAGAAGCTTTTTATTTTGATGTAGTCCCATTTATTTATTTACTTTCTCCTTTGTTTCTCTTGCCCTGGGAGATGTATCAGCAAACATGTTGCTAAGAGAGACGTCTCAGATTTTGATGCCTAGTTTTCTTCTAGGGTTTTTATGGTTTCATGTATTACATTTAAGACATGAAACCATAAAAGTCTTGTATACATTTTGAGTTTATTTTTGTGTATGGTGTAAGTTGGTGGTCTACTTTCATTGTTTTGCATGTACCTGTCCAATTTTTTTTAGTACCATTTATTGAAGAGACTGTCTTTACTCCATTGTATGTTCCTGCCTCCTTTGTCAAATATTATTGACCATTATGGCTTGGATTGATTTCTGGGTTCTTTCTTCTTTTCCACTGATTGATATGTCTGTTCTTGTGCCACTAACAGGCTGTTTTGATTACAGTGGCTTTGTAGTATAACTTGATATCTGATGTTGTGATCCCTCCAACTTTGTTCTTTTTTCTCATGATTGCCATCGCTATTCTGGTTCTTTTTTGGTTCCATAGAAATTTTTGAAGTGTTTGTTCTAGATCTGTGAAATATGCTGTTGGTATTTGAATAAGGATTGCATTGAATTTATAGTTTGCTTGCGTAGTATGGTCATTTTAATGAGGTTAATTTTTCCAATCTAGGAAAATGGTATATTCTTCCACTTGTTTATATCTTCCTTTGTTTCTCTTTTCAGTGTCCTGTAGTTTTCTGAGTAAAGATCTTTTACCTCCTTGGTTAAGTTTTTTCCAAAGTATCTTAATTTTTTTTTTTTTGCAGTGGTAAATGGAATTTTTTTTTTAGTTTCTTTCTTGAGAGTTCATTATTGGTGTATAAAAATGCCATTGATTTCTGGGTGTTAATTTTGTATCCTGCTGCCTTGCTAAATTTATTTATTAAACTAGTAGTTTTTTTGGCAGAGTCTTTAGGATTTTCTGTGTACAATATCATGTTATCTCCAAATATTGACAGTTTTACTTCCTCTTTTAAAATTTGTATGCCTTATATGTTTTATTCTTGTCTGGTCATCGTGGCTGGGACTTCCAGTAGTATGTTGAATAAGTGTGGTGAAAGTAGACACCTCTGTCTTCTTTCTGTTCTTAGGGGAAATGCTTTTAGTTTTTGCCCATTGAGTATGATGTTGGCTGTAGGTTTGTCATATATGACCTTTATTATGTTGAGGTATGACCTCTCTACTCCCACTTTATGAGAGTTTTTATCAAAAATGGTTGTTGGATTTTGTTGAATGTTTTTTCTTCGTCTATTGATATTATCATGTGATTTTTGTCTTTCAATTTGTTTATGTGATATATCACATGTATTGTGAATATTGTGCCAACCTTGCACCCCTGGAATAAATCCCACTTGGTCATGATGTATGATATTTTTAATATATTGCTGGATCCAATTTGCTAATATTTTGTTGAGGATTTTAGCATCTATGTTCATCAGGGATATTGGCCTGTAATTCTCTTTCTTTGTAGTGTCTTTTCTGGTATTGCAGTTAGGTTAATGCTAGCGTTTTAAAAAGAGCTTGGAATTATTCTTTCCTCTTGAATTTTTTGGAATAGTTTGAGGACAATAGGTGTTAGTTCTTCTTGGAATGTTTGATGTGATTCCCCTGGGATTCCATCTGGCCCAGGGCTTTTGTTTGTTGGGAGTTTTTCTATTACTGCTTCAACTTCATCAGTAGTTAGCATATTCAGGTTTTCTGACTCTTCCTGATTGAGTTTTAAAAGGTTGTATTTTTCTTGGAATTTGTTCATTTCCTCCAGGTTTTCCAGACTTTTGGCATACAATTTTTCATAGTATTTTCTTATAATCCTTTGTATTTCTCTTGTGTCAGTTGTTACTTCACCTCTTTCAGTTTTAATTTTGTTTATTTGGGCCCCCTTTGTTTCTTGATGAGTGGATAAAGGTTCATCACTCTTGTTTATCTTTTCAAGGAACCAGCTCTTGGTTTCATTTGTCTTTTGTATTGTTTTTTATCCTCTATGTCATTTATTTCTGCTCTGATCTTTACTATTTCCTTCTTTCTACTTACTTTGGGCTTTTGCTGTTTTCTTTCTAACTATTTAAATTGTAGGGTTAGATAGTTTATTAAAAGTTTTTCTTGTTTTCTGAGTTAAGCCTGTAGTGCTATGAACTTCCCTCTTAGGACTGCTTTCATTGTGTCCCATAGATTTTGGGTTGTTGTGTGATCATTTTCATGTTTCCAAGAAGTTTTTGATTTCATCCTTGATCTCTTAGGTAACTCATTGTTTAAAAACGTGCTATTTTGCCTCTGTATGTTTGAATGTTTTTGAGTGTTTTTATTGTTGATTTCTAATTTCCTGCTATTGTGATCCCAGAAAGATGCTTAATATGATTTCAATCTTCTTGAACTTGTAGAGACTTGTTTTGTGTTCTAACATTTGGTCTATCTTTGAGAATGTCTGTGTGCAGAGAAAAGATTTTGAAAGGAAAGAAGGATATTAAAAAATAAGGGTAGAAAGTAGGAATAAGGAAATGGTTAAAGACAGGAAGACAGAGAAAGAAAGGGGAAAAAATTTTGCCATGGGAACTAGGAGAGAAGGTAAAGCAAGAGTAAGGAAGGAGGCCAATAAGAGATATAGAATAAAGAATACAAGAATGCAATCAAATTCATAAAATCAATAATAATATCCAAGCAGTAAAGTGGAGAATGTCAAGAAAATCTTAAAAAAGCACAACAAAAACCAACAAAAACCAAGCAAAATAAGACAAATCTTCCCCGAATTTATTTTTTTTAAGCTAGCCAAGTGAAGTTCATCTGGGTAGATTATATTGTCTGAGGCTCACTGTTTTGTATGCTGATTTTGGGCCTCCTGGGAGGTACTTTGTGTCGGCCAATGTCAGGTTTGGTTCTTGGTGTCCTTATGTAGCTGGTTGATCTGAGGCTGTCTATGGACCACCTCCACCTGTAAGCTATTTCACCTCCTCCCTGTGGTTGCCTGGTCTTGCTCCAGCATCTTCCTAAGAGAGTCTTTAGGGTGCAGGCTGGCTAGTGTAGCTCAGACTATTAATTGATTCCCTTACTTAGAGATTTTGCTAACAAGCACTCACTGTGGGGAAATTAATCTTTGCTTCAAAGCCAACTCCTCAGTTTCTATCATATCCTCCAACTCTAGTTCACCCTAAAATGATCTGATGCACATTCAGATTGATTTCAGACTGTTGCCTTTTCTGTATAGGTAGTTTATGCTGGCCAGGGCTCAGTGGGATTGATCAAAAGAGACTCTGGTGTGCACCTTTCCTGCCCAGCCCCCAGAAGGGATTTTAAGCATTTTCTCTGGTTCCCAAACAATAGTCCCTGAGAGTCTTACTCTTGTAATATCCTCCTATAAGCTGTTTTCCCTCCCCCTGCCAAATGTACCCTGTGGGGGATATCTAGGTCTTCAGTGAGCTCAACCAGCCCCTTTCCTATTGGGTTGGTGCTCCTAACCTACAGGAGAGGTAGGCATGCTCCACCCCTCCTTTCCCAGATCTGGTTGGCTGATCTCACAAGGCACTCAGTTCAAACTCTTCACTATGCAGACACAATACCTAGCTTTTGCTGGCCTGTCTCTCCAGTGTAAGCCAGGAAGTTCGATGCCCTCAGGTGTCATCCAATAAAAAAAAATAAATAAAGTAACAAATGGGCAGAAAACCTGCTTTGCAAGGATCTGGTGCCCTTGCACCTCCAGTCCAAGCAAAAGGGGTTACAAAGTCAGCCCCAAGCTGGTCTCCTGCACAGCTTAACTCATTAGGGGTGGGGCTGCAATTCTCAGCTCTGGTCGCCATCCTGGGTCTCTTCAGGTCAAAAATCCCTCTCTGCCCCAACAGCAGCTCCAGTCTCTGGCAGAAGGTGGGCTCCTTTCCCCTTACCCACACTACGCCATTCAAATGCTCCCTGGGGCTCTGTACAAATGCTCTACAGGAAAGCAGAGGGCCTCTTTAGGTCACTGCTTGGTGCAACCCACAGGTCCCTTTCTATTCTGGAGCAGGCAGACTGTTCCCCTAGCTCCCTCTGCCTGATGTGCATGGGCTCTCCCTTCCCTTCTCCAGTGCTCAGGGTTTGAGATCCCTGCTTTTAGATGTGAGTCTACTCCCAGAGGGAGGGAACTTTGCAGCCTCCAACCCTTGGGTCTTGCTGCTGAGCACGGGCTTAAGTGGATATTCCCCCTTTCCATGCCTCCCCTTCTCTTACTAGTCTCTCTGATGTTTCTTCAGTGCTCCTTGGTCAAAATATGTTCAATTAACTATATTTCTCTTTTTTCCCAAGCCTACTATGCAGTATTTTATCTGTAAATCCAGTCTGTGGCTGGAAGCAAGGGGACTCCCTACGTCTTGTTAGACTGCAGCCATCTTTGAAGGTTCTAATTTGTGCTTCTTAATCTTTTCACCTTTTTAACCCATTCCCCCCAAGTCCACTCCTCTCTGGCAACAGTGAAAATATTTTCTATATCTATGAGCCTGCTTTTGTTTTCTTTGTTCATTTATTTTGTTCCTTAAGTTTTTCACATAAGTAAAATCATACGGTATTTGTCTTTCTCTGTCTTACTTATTTCTCTCAGCGTAACACCCTGTAGGTCCATCCATGTTGTTGCAAATGGCAAGATTTCATTTTTTTTAAACTTTTTTTTTTTTTTTTTAATATCTGTATTGGTTTCAGAGAGAAGAAGAGAGATGGAAAAAGAGACAGAAACATCAATGATGAGAGTCATCATTGATCGGCTGCCTCCTGCATGGCCCCTGCTGGGGATCGAGCCTGCAACTGGAACATGTGCCCTGATTGGGAATCGAACCTTGATCTCCTGGATCATAGGTTGATGCTCAACTGCTGAGCCACACTTGGCCGGGCAAGATTTCATTCTTTTTAATGACTGAGTAATATTCCATTTATATATCTACCACCACTTTTTTATCCATTTGACTATTGATCATTTAAGTTGCTTCCATGTCTTGGCTTTTTAATGCTGTGGTGAACATATGGATGCATATATAGGTTTTCAAATTACTGTTTTGGGTTTCTTCAGATAAATATCCAGAAGTGGAATTGCTGAGTCCTTCTGTCTCTTGTTATATAGCCTTTGTTTTAAAGTCTATTTTGTCTGATATAAGTAATGCCAGTCTAGCTTTTTTAGGGGGGTTCCATTTTCATGAAATATCTTTTTCCATCCCTTTACTTTAGTCTGTATCTGCTTTTCTATCTGAAGTGAGTCTCTGAATTCTGAAAGCAAGTAGGCAGTAAAGAAGTTTTCTAGATGTCTCTTTCAAATCTTCAGATAGAGTGAAGGCAGGCAGTTACAATCTGATAGAATCTCCTTGCCTCTATTGTAAAATGTTTCTGGTCATCTTTGTTCTGCAGGTAGGAAGATTGTCCATAGATGAGCCATTATGCTGATTTCTCTGAAGTTGATATCAAGTTGTTGTCCCTCTTTAGCTTGCATGGCCTTGGGAATCGGGTAGTTTTAGTTCTCAATGATTTTTTTAAAAAAATATATCTTTATTGATTTCAGAGAGAGGAAAGGAGAGGGAGAGAGAGATCGAAACATCAATGATGAGAGAGTCATTGATTGACCCCACAACCCGGGCATGTGCCCTGACTGGGAATCAAACCCCGATCACCTGGATCCTAGGCCGATGTTCAACCACTGTGCCACGCCCGGTCAGGCAGTTCTCAATGATTTTAAGTCAAAGGATGGGAAAATGAAAATATTAGTTTGCAGGGCTGCAGCCAAATCTTTAAGAAAACCAGGAAAATTCAGGATCCAATTTAATTTGTAGGTAGAAAATTTTTTGAAACAACTCAAAAGACAATGAACAGCAATGTTTTTCTCTAAAATGACCCTCATTTTTTATCAAAGATAGCCAAATTCAGACTTATTTATTTGCAAAGTAAGTTTAGTTTCAGTAAAGTTAGCCTGATCATTTATGTATGATTATTTGCAAGAATCTTAATTAACCACATAGGTTCTTTTAAATCTGCTTTACTGCAGTTGATTTCTAATTTCAAAACATTATGGTCAGAGAATATGCCTGTTATAATCTTCTTGAATTTGTTGAAGCTAGTTCTCAAACCTATATGTTCATATTGACCATTGTCACCTCAATAAATTTAATTTTAAAAATAAATAAGTTTTAAAAATCTGCCTTACTGGAATTCTTATAAGGGATTTTTTCTTTTAAATATATCTTTATTGATTTCAGAGAGAAGAAGGGAGAAGGAGAGATAGAAACATCAATGATGAGAGAATCATTGATCGGCTGCCTTCTACATGCCCCCTACTGGGGATCGAGCCCACAACCCAGGCATGTGCCCTGACTGGGAATCAAACCACTATCTCCTGGATCATAGGTCGATGCTCAACTGCTGAGCCACACTGATTGGGATATAAGGAATTTTTAGATTAAGCTTAAAAAAGACCTTACAAGGCCAGAAAAAGCCAACCCACATACTTGCCATCAGACTTTCCCTGCAATACCTATAGATTTGGAGTTAATTCCTCTCATCTTGAAGTTCTTCCTTTTCATTTCCCAGTAACCAATCTTTGTTCTTTTCTTGGAAAGGCTATTGTGAAACATGTAAGGAAAGTACCAGGCTGTTTTTAAAAGGGACCTTTATTGGCTTCCAAAGTCAACCTTAATTCCTTAAAGCTTTCTGGTCATATCTGAGTCTATGCCTGTCTCTCTCAAATGTGACACTCCAGTCAAAGCATTATTTCCTGTTATAGAGAGAACAGATTCTGATTGAACTTATGCAAAGAAACATTGCCATGAAAATTTAAAAACTCATTATGAGATTTTTAAAAAATATATCTTTATTGATTTCAGAGAGAGGAAGGGAGAGGGAGAGAGAGATAGAAACATCAATGATGAGAGAACCATTGATTGGCTGCAGCCCGCAACCCAGGCATGTGCCCTGATCGGGAATCGAACCCTGATCGCCTGGATCCTAGGTCGATGCTCAACCACTGAGCCATGCCCAGCTGGGCTCATTAGGAGATTTTAAATTCTGGAGGAATAAGGTAGGGAGGAAAATGTGGATGTTTAAATACTGCTTACAAAGGTGTAATTAACCAAATCATCATAAATTGGTCAAGAAAAATGAGTTTTCTTTTATATGGAAATAAAAGGTTTAAAAAAAATCAGCAATTTCAAACAAAAATTCAAAGAAGCTAACCATTTATATTAGTTTATCTAGTCTTGTTTAATTAGACTTGTTCTGCTTGAATCCAGTTTTCCCATTAGTTCTCTTGACCTTGCCTGATAATTGAGGGTGATAGGGTCAGTGATAATTCCAAGAAGTTTGCAAAGCTGTTCCTCAAGACTCCTCTAGTTTGCTTACTGAAATGGATTCACCAATCACTGGAGATTTTGGAAGGTATACCCCAAGTGGGAAACACATTTTCTAACAGTTTCATTGTCATTGTGAACACATCAGCCTTGTGGCAGGGGGAGGCTTCAACTCATCCAGAAAACAAACATAAAACAATGTGAACATGTTGATAACCCCAAATATATGGCAGTTGAATGAAATTCCCCATAAATATACTATGGTTGGTGAAGGAAGGCAAAAACTGGGGGGGTGGGGGGCGGGGGCGGAAATGCTAGGTATCTGGGAAGAGCCAAGCAGTCATCTTGGGTTTCCCCATAGCCCCAACTATTCATCTAGTTTACCGCCATTGTTTACCAACCATAATGTCTCTGATTTAGAAGCAGACTTACAAGGACATCAGGATAGCCAATGTCTGCCATTGAGGGATCATTTTTGCAAAAACAGAGTGAACTTCTCAGATTTCCAGCAATTTCACATTATGTAGTATATGTTTGTATACAAATACAACATAATTACTTCCTTATTTGACAAAACTTCCTGAAAAGTTAACGTTGTGATGCTCGGGTAGGCTAAATAGCCATCTCAGATGGTGGATAAAGAAAAATCTATTAAAAGGGGATGGAAAGAGGGACATCCAAAGGGAAGGGCTACACAGTACTGAGTGAAAGGGTATTGGGTCCATGATGGCAGCAAAATATACTTTGGACAGTGAAATGAGAAGAGCATAAAAGAAGCAACAGGGGAACATAAGTTGGGCTGCTTTGGCTGACTGAGAAGTCAGGGAGAAAAGGGGCCATGGAGACAGGTTCAGGGGATAAGCTTAGGATGAGCTGCCGCTGCCGCTGCTGCTGCCCATTGCTCCCCTGGTTGCAACTCTGGGGTCCTCTGGGTGGGAAAGAAGGGGGAAGGAGTTGGCACTGTCTGTGCTCCCCTATTGGGGAGCTCTAACTGGTTCCTTTGTCCTGAGCCTATTTATCTCTTTCTTGCAGGTGGAAGTCTTAGGGGAGGTCTTAGGGGGAGTGTCTCAACAGAATATTCATCAAATTTCCAAGTGTGCTTTTTCAGCGTCGTGGTCTCCACTGATTGGTTGGTGCAAGGGCAGGATTCATTAATCAATGCTGCTGGTCCATAGTCAGCCACAGGGTGCCACCTGTCTGGTTTTGCTGCTTTTCTGGGCCTGGAGATGAAATACAACTGAGATCTAGATGTTATTTTTAGGGAGAAAATGCTCAGGTGGTCTAAACTGTATGATCAGTGATATGCTGTGGGAGGATAGGTCACTGTGGGGACAAAATCCTTGTTTTCCCAGTTTTGCCCCTTAGTAGGCATTTGGTGCTTTCTGCCATGATGAGTCTCTGTACCTGGGTTTCTGTACCTGTTCCATCTAACACTTGCCATGTAATTTTATATATAAAACAGGCCTGATTAGTTTTATACTTCCCTTTTGTAAGTAGAGAAAAACTAATCTTTTGAGGTGTTCCAAGGGCCTTACTGAACACCCCAAAGTTATTCCTAGGTCAAGACTCTATAATTTAAATTTTGGGAAGTTGGTCAAAATATATTAAGAGGTTTGGACATCTGATTAAATAGGATCATGTCATTTAAAAAAAAATTATTATTATTATTATTTTTAAATATATCTTTATTGATTTCAGAGAGAGGAAAGGAAAGGGAGAGAGAGAGAGATAGAAACATCAATGATGAGAGAGTCATTGATCGGCTGCCTAGCCTGCGCAACCTGGGCATGCGCCCTGACCAGGAATTGAACCCCAATCTCCTGGATCCTAGGTCAATGCTCAACCACTGAGCCACGTCCGGCCGGGCTGGATCATGTCATTTTGAAGTAATACTTACTCATCCATTTATCCAAAGTGGCAGTAGAAGATTTCAAACACAAATAGAGAAATTTATATAATTTTTATTTTTAAAATTTTTAAAAATATATCTTTATTGATTTCAGAGAGAGGAAAGGAGATGGAGAGAGAGAGATAGAAACATCAATGATGAGAGTCATTGATTGGCTGCAGCCCGCAACCCGGGCATGTGCCCTGACCGAGAATCAAACCCCGATCGCCTGGATCCTAGGTCGAAGCTTAACTGCTGAGCCATGCCCGGCTGGGCTGGATCATGTCATTTTGAAGTAATACTTACTCATCCATTTGTCCAAAGTGGCAGTAGAAGATTTCAAACACAAATACAGAAATTTATATAATTTTTAGCAACAGTTCTACTATTGAGGAGATTTTTAAATCAAGAACCTCATTGAAACAATACAGAAAATTATTTTGATAGAACACAAAATAATCTTTGTTTCTTAGGTAAAATCTTTTTTTTTTTTATAATACCAGGAGTAGACCAATAGTTCTTTTAACAGAGAGAAAAAAAACAGAATCTAATTTTGCATCAACTTGCTTTTGATATTTAAATTCACTTGGTTAAAATTCCTTTCTCATGATTACTTTTCAAAAACCTTTCTACAACTGTCCTTTTCATATTCAGATTTTTGTCCTTTTTTCCTCCTTTCCATTCTGAAACAACTAGCGTTACTTAGGACAAAATTAATTAATTTTCCCTCAAAAATACATCTCCATATCCTGATAGTATTCTCTTTTTTAAAAATAAAATATATTCTGTTGTATACAGTTGTTTTTCCCTAATATTATTAATTTTTTATTGCTTTCATTACATATTAGAATTCTTAACCTTAAAAAAATCTTAATTTCTACTCAAACTAAGAAGTTAGCAATTGTAAACTCTCTGTTACATCAGTAATCTTTAGATTGATATATTTATTAACACATATTATAATGTTTTTAGCTGTGGCACAAGACCTGTTTACTAATAAACCCAAATATCTTTCTCTATAAAAAGCAAAAAGTAGATAAATCTATGTTCAGTAAATGTTTCAATAATTTATCTATTTAGAAATGTTCTAGACATTCAATGAATAGCCATCATTTAATTTACCTAAAAAAGCTTTACAGTTTCAAGTTACCAATGACATTTAGGTCATTTAAAATAATAAAATTATCGCTAAAGAATTCACCTAAAAAGAAACTTTTTATCCTACTTATGTTTATTTAATTTAGTTTTTCCTAACAATTGTTAGGTTTCTTACGAAAATTTTATCATACCAAGTTACTTTTCTTGCTGACAAATTCTGCAACAAGGATAACATGAACTTACTTGACCCAGGTAGAATAAAAATATTATTTTATGCTAATTATTCAAGAACAGTTGGATTGAAACTGTGTTTCTTGGATATAGAATAAATTAAGATAGCTAAAGCTTTTTCTTACTAATATTTGTGGAGAAAACACTTAAGATTTGTACATAGTTTGGCAAAAGGAGGTTTACAGTTGTGAGTGTGAAACAGTTTATTCTTATATTCTTATTTATTAATTGTATTATTTTCCATACAAAAAACTGTAAATGTAATTGAAAGGTTAAGGTCAGTGGTGAGCAGGCAGGCTAAATAGCCATCTCAAATGGTGGATAAAGAAAAATTGAATTTATTTTATTTTATTTTTTAAAAAAAATGTTTTTATTGATTTTTAGAGAGAGGGTAAGGGAGAGGGATAGATAGAAACATCCATTGGCTACCTTCTGCATGCTCCCCACTGGGGATCAGCCCCGCAACCCAGACATGTGCCCTGACTGGGAATTGAACCAGTGACCTCTTGGTTCATGGGTAGATAGATGCTCAATGACTGAGCTACACCAGCCAGGCAGAAAAATTACATTTATTTAAGGAAAGAGGATGGGGGATGGGATATCCAAAGGGAAGGGCTGCACAGCACTGAGTCAAAGGGTATTGGTTCCATGATGGCAGCAAAAGAATATTTGGAACAGTGAAAAAAAGAAGAACATAGAAGGAGTAATAGGAGAATCTAGGCTGGGCTGTTTTGGCTCACTGAGAAAGACAAGGAAACCTTGGAGACAGGTTCAGAGGGTAAGCCTGGGATGAGCTACCACTGCCCATTGCTCCCCTGGTTGCAAGTCTCCAGGGGTCCCCTTGGAGCGAAGAAGGTGGAAGGTGATGTCACTGGCATGCTCCCCTTGGGGGTTGTACACTGGGTCCTTTGTCCTGAGCCTATTTATCTCTTTCTTGCAGGCAGGACTCTTAGGGGAGGTCTCAGAGAAGTGTCTTAATAGAATACTCATCAGCTTTTCAGGTGTACTCTCTCAAAGTTTTGGCCTCCACTGATTGGTTGGTACCAGGGCAGGGAGTCATTAGTCTATGTAGCTGGTCCTGAGGCAGCCAAGGTTCCACTAGTCTTCTTTTGCTGCTTTTTGGGACCTGGAGCTGAAATACAACTGAGGCCTAGATGTTATCCTTTCTTTTCTTCATATATTTTATTTTTTTAACACTTCTAATTTTGCAAGCTAGCAGTAAAATACTGTCCTCAATATTTTACTAATTAGCACCATATACCGTTTAAAGCTAACTGGAACATTGTTTCATTGTAAATGATTGTAAAATAAAATGATCATTTTAAATGCCAAATTAGTCTCAAGTAACACTTGAGCCATTAAATCATTATTTTTGGCTTTATGCACAAAGATGTATTTCAAAGATGAATTTAAAAGTAAAATCAATCTAACAAATCAAAGTACCACAGTAAAAACAATATTTAATCTCTGAGATTATTATATAATTAAAGAGGCGTATAAGAAAGTTGAGAAATCAGCTATAAAAAACAAAAGATACTACATAACTTATTTAGAATTCCTTGTTTTTTAGAAAAAGGAGGAAAATTCCACAGTACAAGTATCAGTTACACATATGGTTTTGTATATGTCAATATCTTCCTCCTTTACTTAGGAGTTTGGCCTTACCAAAAAGCCACCAGAATGTCCAGGGCAATTCACAGGGACAGCTGGAAGCCTGAAATAAAATTGCTCAGTGCAAAAGATCCCAAGACATTCATATCATTTTAAATGGCAGCCTAGACATTTAACTTCTATTTGTTTTCAACTAAAACATCTTCTGAAAATGTGGAAAAATATCTGATTAATATATTCAAATTACTTCCACACATTAAAAAAGGGAGATTTTTCATTTCCTCTTTTGTGATAAGAGCATTCTTCATAGCTATGGGGTTAAGTTCTAAGCCATGACTGACTGCTTACTAGCATGCCTGTTTTGTATACCAGTAGAATCCAGTCCAATTTTGCCATTTGTGGATAACTGACAAGATACAAAAGCATGTGTTTGCGATAAATAGCTCTGGCTAACAGCAAACTGCTCACACTGAGCAGATCAAATTCTCTATAAGGAGAGCAATCTGGATCACAGCCAAATCCCACTCCTAATGTTTAAAACTGCTATATCAATTTTTTTTCCAATTTGCAGAAAATATTAAGAATAGCTGACATAAAAGTTTGTAAATATGCGAAGTATTATTAAACTTGTGAAGGACATTTTACAAATTATTTTCATTTTGATCAAATACACAAGAAGAGCTTCCTGCTTCTGCCAGCTACTTAACTACTTAGAAATGTAAACGTGAATTAAAAAATAACTACCCTAATTTATCCAAAGAACAAATCAGATATTGAAGAGTATTTATGTCAAAGTGCAAAAAAATAATTTGATTTCCATGTTAACACATAAGGAAATAAATAAAGTAATGCTTATAAAAGTATCTCTCTATATATTATATTAATTGGCTTTAGCGTAGTGTATTTTTTAAACCAAATAAACCCAACAAACTGGAAAATACCATGCATGAATGTTGTATAAAAAAATTCTTAAATGACCAGTGCAGAGATTAATAATAGCTGTTTACCTTAGAAGTTGCTTCACATAACATTTGCAAAATGTCCAAGGAAAACAAGGCAATGTTCCATAACATGCCACAATTTTTATTGCAAAGTGGTCATTTTTGTGAGAGTGGGGAGTTTAATCTCAAAAACAATGTTCCATTTAAGGCTTTTTTATACAGAAATTGCCATCATGACTGATAAAATAACTTAAGTGTTGCAAGACTTACATGGTAAACAAAATTTCTACCTACACTTATTCAGTAGTGTACACTCAATGGAAAACAAAAAGGCATTAATAACAGCTACTTCTTTTACGAAGATATGCAGGGAACAAGAATGAATACTGACTTACTAGGAAAAGTTGATGACACTGTTAACACAACTTAATTGGCATTTCTTTTGAGGGTGGGGAGTTAAACTCAATACAAAAAAGTGCTTTCGATGCATAATGTTATATCCGTGCTGCCATGTCACAAAAATAGGTTTGCCAAGGCAGGTGAGGTGTATGAATGCTGGAGCCTCACAGAACTGCAATCAAATGCAACTATAAATAATAGTGAATAAAGTTTAACATCTGACCAGTGGATAATACTTTTGAGGCATTCAATTAGCTTACCCTTTGCAGTATTCTAAGTTATTCACATTGACAATCACATTCAATGTAGTGTTTGCTTCAAGGGAGGCATATAACCAGTTGTTTTGGCCAAAATATAATGGGAAGGCATTCCTTGGGTTCTACATCAAAGTAACAGCGTTAAACAGTCTAATGGCAATCACTGATAGGCTGCTTGCATGAATGATATTTTCTTCATTCTTTTTGTTGGAAGGACCCAGTGGGAAGAGGAAAAACAACAACAAAAACAAAAACCTAATACTATTCAAATTGACAGCTGGAGAAATGGAAGCTCCTTAAGATCCATATGGCACTTGACTGTCATTTTATAGGGGTTTTCCTTCAAGTGAAACTACTACGTTGCCTCCCAATTTCTCTCCAAGTGTTGAACTGTCCTTTATGTCATCCAAGCATTTACTTGCCACTCATGTTTAATACCTGTACATTTCTTTTTAATGATCTCTTTAGAACTAGCATAAATCATCTTGCTTTTTAAAGGTGTACTTTCAGGAGCCCAGAATATAAATACTAGGTCTTCTTTCTTAGACTCTTTTGTTTTGTATGTGGCATCGTACAAAGCATATCAGCAATCATTCAGAGGTAGCAACTTCACAAAAGATGTGTAGAGGTCCTCTACAGTATCACCAATGTCACCCACCAAGATCTGCTTTGCTTCCTCTACAATTATTTGTCTTTTGTCATCGCTTAGACAGAAGAGAACAGCTTTCTTTCTTTTTTTGATCATTTCTTGTGTAGAAGATTTCCTTTCATGTCATTAAAAATGTTGATGACTTCATCATTCACTGTAACTTCAGAAGCCATAGTGCTGGGCTGGGGCTCCTGCTCTGTGGCACTGGGAGGAGGAGGGGGGGCTGGTGGCAGTGAGTTGGATGTTATCTTTAGGAGGGAACACTCAGGGGATTTAACCCACATGACCAGTGATATGCTGGGGGAGGATAGGTTACCCTGGGGACAAGGTTCTTGTTTTCCCAGTTTTGCCCCTTGCTTGGCATCTGGGGCTTACCGACATGGTGAGTCTCTATACACAGGTTTCTATGTACATCTAACACTACTTTTGTCCCACCCTATATTTTGCCATTGCAAGGGAGCCTTGGAACAATAGAAGCAGACTATGCTTTCAGAAACACCCTAGTTTTCCATTTTTTTCTTCAGTCTTGGGAATTATGGATGATAAAGATTAGATGGGCTTCACCTGCTTCTAGAGCTACATTTCTGCTTTCACAGAGATTTGTAAAATAAGAGTTGCTCTCAAAATTTGGGTTGAAACTGAAGTTACCTCATAGGTTGACCTACCTGTCTAACTACATAATCTTTAATTTGCTTTTTTCCCTCTGAGTGTATAGTTTTATTTTAGCTTACAGAGGGGCTCAAAATAAAAAAATCCTATCAGGCTGTGACAATTAGTTTCCAATTTGGCGACATTTCTGATTAAAAGTTATTGAATCCTTTAAAATATATTATCAGGTTTCAGCTGGGACAAACAGTAAATATTTATGACATTATTAAATAATTCAGTAGACTCAAGAAGGCACAGACCTTCCAGATTTCCCCCCCTCTGATTAGCAAAAGAACTGACAGCCATGTTCATGTCTCAGTTTCTCAATGAGACACAATGTGTATTTCTATAGTATAATCAGGTAAACGAGATGCAATCAATTAAAGTTGACATAACTTTTTTTAAAAACATAGATTGTTTAATCATTCCAGTATTCATAATCTTGTCAATCCTTACATTTCCATATTCTTTTAATCTAATTGTAGCCTGAGTTAGAACTTCAGTGATGGATTTTGTTTGATATCACAGTTCAGGAATTCCCATATCAAGGAGTTCTGAAATTTTTTTTCTATCTCCTGACCATTTTACCCAGTCTTGAGTAAAAAGGCTTTGGGTCCTCATTGAGGAGTCAAGTCAAGGGACCCTGGCCCTGTTATCAGTCTTTAATTTGATTTAACCAGCCTGTTTCTTCAAGTGATTGCTGGTTAGGGTTCACATTGTAATTGCTTCCTTCCAGTGTTTTAAATTCATCCACATTGGGGTAAATGAGGCAGATTTATTTGTGACCCTTTAGTTTTGGGGGACAAATGAGGAATCACCTTGGCCCATACAACCTTTGGTAGTGCTGTACTAAACCTTTGTTTTAACCTCCTTAATGTCCATTTTATTTAGCCCTTTTTTTTTCTAATTGGCAAATTATGCATAATAGCCATTGTAATTTTAAATTATAATTTCTTTGAACACTGGCAGCAGTTGCTAAATGCATTTTAGCCCACATTTATTTATTTATTTATTTATTTATTTATTTATTTATTTATATTTCTTTCTTTCTGATCAATCTTCCACTTTTAATCAGAAGTCTATGCATACAATGCAGGGTGGTTTTATACATTATCATGTGAGGAGTGGGATGTACCAAAAAAGAGCCAGCTGCTTACTTTAAAGATTTCATTTTGGTGACTGGGGCGATGGGGTGTGGGGTGATGATGAACTAGGGAGTGGAGCACCCAGAGATTTGTGGGGAGAAGTGTTAAAGATCTAATAGGAAGGAACAAAGGCAGGCTTCTCGCTCAGCTGCAGCAGAATAGAGACAGTAACATAGAGGGCACAAAGATTCTGTGCCCCAGGGTCACAGCCCATATTTTGGAGTTTCCAACCTGAATTACTAAGCTGAGCTCTTAGGACACAAAAGTTTTACGTTGTCCTTAAGTAAGATTTCACCATTCTTTTTCTTTCATATTTCTTCTTAAGTGTAGGACAATTATATTTCCAATGTCCTGACTTTTACAATATCTGCAAATGTCTAAAGGTAAATAGGAAGGAGTCTGAAAGGACTTTGATTTTTGTTCTAATTTCTGTCCATCTGATTAGGAGAATCATTTTAAATTTTTTTATATTTATTGGGGTGACATTGGTAAATATGAACATAAAGGTTTCAGATGTGGGTTTCTATGTTACAAGATCTCTATATTGCTTTGTGTGACCACCACCCAAAGTCATGTCTTCTTCTGTCACTGTATATTAAGACCCCCTTCACCCACACCCCCTTCTTTAAAAGTTTGTGAATTCTTAGAGGAGAGAGATGGGAGGTGTTGTTCATCTCAAATTTAGGGTTAAATTTGAGAGTTAATTTTGAGTTAATTTTTGTACACAGGAACAAACTAACCCAGCTTCATTCTTTTGCATGTGGCTTTCCAGTTTTCCCAGTACCATTTATTGAAGAGACTATCTTTACTCCATTGTGTGTTTCTGGCTCCTTTGAAAATTATCTGCCCATATACATGTAGTTTTATATCTGGGCTCTCTATTCTGTTCCACTGATCTGTGTGTCTGTTTCTGTGCCAATACCATGCTGTTTTGCTTATCTTAGCTCTGTAGTATAATTTGAAGTCAGGTAGCATGATACCTCCAGCTTTGTTCTTTTTTCTCAGGATTGCTTTTGCTATTTGGGGTCTTTTGTGGTTCCATACAAATCTGATGATTTCTCATTGGGTCTCTTAGGCTGCCATTTCTATGACATCACCTCTCAGCTCTCAAGTCTCACTTTTATTTTTTCATCAAACCCTTTAAAGTTAAAAACTTTCAACAAATAAAATAAAAATATTTTGCTCTAAGATCTGGTATATGACAAGGATGCCCCGCTCACCACTTATACTCAACATAATACTGGGGGGGGGGAAGGTATCCAAATTGAAGAGGAAGAAGTAAAATGATATCTCTGTTCTGATATCTTCTTTTTAAAAAAATCTTTATTGGTGAAAGTATTACAGACGTCTTCTTTTTTCCCCATTGACCCCTTTCCACCCCACATCTGCCCCCCCCCAGACCTTCACTACAAAATTGTCTGTGTCCATGGGTTATGCATATGCATATAAGTTCTTTGGTTCATTTCTTCCCACCCCCACTTCCCTCCTGAGATTCCATTCCCTCCTCTACTCCCAAAAATTCAAGAGGAAGGATGATTTCCAAGCTTGTTTTATGAGGCAAGCATTATCCAAATTCCACAACCAGCAATAGATTAATAAGATTATTCATGGCCAAGTGGGATTTATCCCAGGGATGCAAAGATGGTAAAATGTTAAAAAATCAATAAATGTGATACATCATATAAACAAATTGAAAGAAAAAAATCATATGATAATATCAATAGTTGCAGGAAAAGTATTTGACAAAATTCAGCACCCATTTTTGATTAAAACTCTCAGCAAAGTAGGAATAGAGGGAACATACCTCAACACAATAAAAGCCATGTATGACAAACCTACAGCCAACATCATACTCAATAGTCAAAAATTAAAAGCCTTTCCCTTAACAACAGGAAAAAGACAGGTTTGTCCACTTTCACCACTCTTATTCAGCATAGCACTGGAAGTCCTAGCCACAGTGATCAGACAAGAAGAAAAAATAAAAGGAATCCAAATTGGAAAGGAGGAAGTGAAACTGTCATTATTCACAGATGGTGTGATATTGTACATAGAAAACCCTAAAGATTACACCCAAAGACTACTAGATTTAATAGTTGAATTTGGCAAAGTAGCAGGATACAAAATTAACACCCAGAAATTGATGGCATTTTTATATACCAATAATAAACTCTCAGAACTAGAAACCAAAAAAAAAAAAAAAAAAAAAAATTCCAATTTACCATTGCAACAAAGAAATAAGATACCTAGGAATAAACTTAACCAAGGAGGTAAAAGACCTGTATTCAGAAAAATACAGGACATCGAAAATAGAAATACAGGAAGTTACAAACAAATGAAAGAATGAATATACTGTGTTGATGGATTGGAAGAATTAACATCATCAAAATGTCCATACTGCCCAAAGGAATCTATAGATTGAATTCAATTCCTATTAAAATACCAACAACATATTTCACAGATCTAGAACAGGTACTCCAAAGGTGTATATGGAAGCAAAATACCTTGTATAGCTGGAACAATCTTGAGAAAGGAGAACAAAGTAGGAGGGATCACAATACCTGATATCAAATTATACTACAAAGCCATTTTAATATAAGCAGACTGGTAGTGGCACAAGAACGGAAATATAGATCAATGGAACAGAACAGAGTACCCGGAAACTGACCCAAGGCAGTATGCTCAATTAATATTTGACAAAGGAGGCAAGAGCATACAATGGAGTAAAGACAGTCTCTTCAATAAATGGTGTTGGGAAAATTGGGCAGGTACATGCAAAAAAATGAAACTAGACCACCAACTTACACCATACACAAGAATAAACTCAAAGTGGATAAAAAACTTAAATGTAAGACATGAAACCATAAAAATCCTAGAAGAAATCATAAGCAGCAAAATTTCAGACATCTCTTGTAACAATATGTTTGCCAATACATCTCCTAGGGCAAAGGAAATAAAGGAGAAAAACAAATAGGACTACATCAAAATAAAAAGCTTCTGCATAGCAAGAGAAACCATCAACAAAATGAAAAGGGAGCACAGTGTATGGGAGAACGTATTTGCCAATGATACATCTGCTAAGCTGGTAATTTCCACAATATATAAAGAGGTCATACAACTTTACAAAGGGAAGACAATTCAATTCAACAATGGGCTAAGGACCTAAATAGACACTTCTCCAAAGAGGACATACAGATGGCCAAGAAACATGAAAAAATGCTCAATGTCACTAACCTTCAGAGAGATACAAATTAAAATTACAATGAGGTATCACCTCAAACTTGTCAGAATGGCTACCATCAATAAGTCAACAAACAACAAGTGCTGGTGGAGAAAAGTGAACCCTATTACACTGCTGGTGGGAATACAGACTGGTGCAGCCACAGTGGAAAACAGTATGGAGTTTACTCAAAAAATTTAAAATGGAACTGTCTTTTGACCGAGTGATCCCACTTCTGGGAATACATCCTAAGAATCCAGAAACACCAATCAGAAAAAAATGTATGCACCTTTTTGTTCATAGCAGCCTCTCAATAACTAAGATCTGGAAACAGCTCAAGTGCCCATTAATAGATGAGTGGATAAAAAAACTGTGCTACATTTACCCAGTGGAATACTATGCAGATGTAAAAAAGAAGGACCTCTTACCTTTTGAGACAGTATATATGCACCTGGAGATTATTATCCTAAGTGAAATCTAATGAACAGATGACATTATCTTATATCTATAAAAACCTAAATACTTTAGCCCAGCTGGCATGGCTCAATGGTTGAGCATTGACCTATCATTCGGGAGATCATGGTTTGATTCCTTGTCAAGGCACATGCCCATTTTCCAGCTCAATTGCCAGCAGGGGGTGTGCAGGAGGCAGCCAATCAATGACTCTCATCATTGACTTTTTATCACTCTCTCCCCTTTCCTCTCTCTGAAATCAATAAAACCATATTTTAAAAAATAAAAGACTTTACAAATACCATTTTTAATGGAATTTATTGGGGTTACATTGGTTAATAAAATTATGTAGGTTTCAAGTGTACAGTTCTATAATATATCATTTGTGTATTGTGTGTTCAGTATCCTAAGTATATTCTCTTTCAACACCATTTACCCCATTTACCCTTTTCTACCTGCCCTGAACCCCCTTCCCTCTGGTAATCATCATACTGGTGTCTGTGTCTATAAGCTTTTTTTGTTTCTTTGTTTAATACATTCACCTATTTCACCCTGTCCCCCAGGGCCTGCCCCACAAATATCTTTTAAAACTAATTAACAGTCCTAGCCTGTTTTTCTCAGTGGTTGGAGCATCGGCCTGTGGACTGAAGCATCATGGTTCGATTCCGGCCAAGGCCATGTACCTGGGTTGCAGGCTTGATCCCTGGTCCTGATGTTTGCATGCAGGAATCAACCAATCAGTGTGTCTCTCTCACATTGATGTTTCTCTCTCTCTCTTTCTCCCCCTCCCTCCCTTCCTCTTCCACTCTCTCAAAAACAATGGAAAAAATATCCTCGGGTGAGGATTAAAAAACCAAAAGATCTTGAAAAAACTGATTAACAAATTTAGTAAGGTTTGAGGCTACAAATTTATTCTAAAAAATCCCTTGTGCTTCTATACACAAACAATGAAATATCTGTAAATGAAATAAGAAAACAATCCCACTTTTAATAGCATAAAAAAGAATAAAATACTTGGACATGATTTTAACCAAGGATTTAAAACACTTCTATACTGAAAACTATAAAACAGAGATGAAGGAAATTAAAGCAGACACTAATAAATGGAAAAACATCACATTTTTATGGATTGAAATAATGAGTCTTAAAATGTCCACACTACATTTTTAATGCAGTCCTCATCAAATCCCAATGACATTTTTTATAGAAACTGGAAAAATTCTAAAATTCATTTGGAACTATAAAAAAACATAAAGAACCAAAGCAATTTTGAGCAAGGACAAATCTGATTGCATCACACTTCCTGAGTTCAAAATAAATTGCAAAACTACAATAATCAACACATTATGTTACTGGCATAAAAAACAGACATGTATATCAATGAAATAAAATGAAAAGCTCATAAATAAATACATGCAACTGTTTTCAACTGATCTTTCACAAGGCTGCCAAGAACACAGAGTGGAGAACAGATTGTTTCTTCAATTAATGACACTAGGGAAATAAGATATTCACATGGAAAATAATTAAACTGCACCCTTATCTTACATCATAAAACTCCACACATGATAAAGACTTAAACATAAGACTTAAAGCCATAGAACTCTTAGTAGAAAACATAAGGGAAAAATTCATGGCATTGACCTTGGCAGTGATTTCTTTATAATGACACCAGCATCACAGGCAAGAAAAACAAATATAGACAAGAGGCACTAGATCAAACTCATGCCTCTGCACAGCAAAGCATCCAATCAAGCTGAAAATGCAAACAATGGAATGGGAAAATATATTTTGAAACCATAAATTTGATGAAGGGTTAATGTCTAAAACATATAGGGAACACCAACTCAGTAGCTAAACAGACCCAAAAAAATCTGATTAAAAAATAAGCAAAGAATTGAAATTACTAATTTTCCAAAGAAGACAAATATTCAATAGGTATATGGAAAGGTATTCAACATTAGTAATCATCAGGTAATCCAAATGAAAACCACAATAAGATATTATCGCACATCAGTTACCGTGGCTTTTATCAAATAATATAAAAGATAATGAGTAGCCCTTGCCTGTTTTCTCAATGGTTAGAGCATCGGCCTGCAGACTGAAGGGTTCCCAGGTTGGATTCTTGTCAAGGATACATAACTGGGTTGCAGACTGGATCACCAGCCCTGGTCAGGGGTGTGTGGGAGGCAACCGATCGATGTGTCTCCCTCACATTGATGTTTTTTCTCTCTCTATCTCTCCCACTCTCTCTGAAAAGCAATGGAACAATATTCTTGGGTGTGGTTAAAAAAAAGATAACAGGTAATGGTGGAACTATGGAGAAAAGGGAATCCTTGTACACTGTTGTTGGGAATGTAAACTGGTGTGGTGACTAAGGAAAATACTGTACAGGGTTCTCAAATTATAAAAAAAACTACCATATGATCCAGCAGTTCTACTTCTCGGTATGTAACTAAAGTAACTGAATTCAAGATTTTGAACAGATACCTGCACTCCTGTGTTCATTGCAGGATTATTGACAATACTTAAGACACAGAAGCAACCTAAGTAAAATAAGCTAAACACAGATGGACAAATACTACATGACATCACTTACATGAGGAGTCTAAACTAGTCAGACTCATAGAAGCAGAGAGTAGAATAGTGGTTGCCAGGGTCTTGAGGGGACATAAAAATGGGAAGATATTGGTCGAAGGGTACAAAGTTTTAGTTATGCAGGACAAATAATTCTTATATATCTACTGTACATCCTAATGCCAAGGGATAATAGTATTGTGTTCTTAAAATTTTGCTAAGTGGTAGGTATTCAATGATGTGTTTTTATAGTAGTGATATTAGTAGTAGTAGTGATAGTAAGTAAAGACAATAAGACAAAACTTTTGGAGGTGGTGGATGTTTTTTATGACATAGATTGTGGTGATCTCAGAGATCTATCTCCAAACTCATGAAGTTGAATACATGAAATATTTACCACTATTTGTATCTCAGTCATACCTTAATAAAGGGGAAAAGAAAGAAAGAAAAGAAAGGAAAGGAAAGGAAAGAAGGAAGAGAGCAAAGAAAACAAATGATAGAGCATGAAAGAGAAAATTTGTTACTAGCACAGTTTCACTTTAAGAAGTGCTAAAATAGGTACTTTAGACAGAAGGAAAATGATACACGTTGAAATGCAGATGCTCAGAATAAAATGAAGATTTTTGAAAGTTATTAGTATTTGAGTCATTGGAAAACACAATTTTTTTCTATTTGCTAATTACCTTTAATTTTTTTGTTGTCATTCAACTAATTATAGCAAAAATTTTAATATTCACTTGTAGGATGTATCTATTTATAAGTAATAAATATTACAATTGTAACATTATTCAAGAGGGATGACATGCATATAAACCTATGTAGTAGTCACAGGGTTTCCATTTGTAATACTAAATGGTATAATATTAGTCAAACCTCAGTTTTTGAACATCCCTCATCTTGAACGATTCAGTTTTGACCAAATTGTTCAAGGAAAAAATGTCTCAGTTGTTGACCAAAACTTCAGTTTTCAACGTGAAAACCCTTTCATGCTGATATCTCAGCATGACAAAAAAGCATCTTTCAGGCAACAAAGGAGAGAATTCTTTTGTTGCTGGCAAAACCAAGGATTAGCACAATTTTAAAACATAAAGAGGCCATCAAGAGTGCTAATGTTGCTAAGGGTGTGCAAGTGCTCACAAAACAATCACAGGCAGTTGAAGAGGTAGAAAAACTGTTGTTGATTTGGATAAATGAAAAGCACTTAGCTGGTGATAGCATTTCGGAGGCAGTGACATGAAAAATTTGTTTAAGGCTAGTGGGTGGTTCAATAAATTTCAGAAAAAAGGTGTTTATTTATAGATTAAGCAGTCCATTAAACATGTACTGTATATAAGAAAGGTTAAAATAAGGAATCATTTTTGGGTCTGGAACAGATTAATTTGATTTACATTATTTCTAATGGGAAAAAATGATTCAGTTTTTAAACAAATCCCTTCTTGAACAGACTTCTGGAGCAAATTAAGTTCAAGAATTGAGGTTTCACTGTAACTGTAAGTAGGTTGTAAAATGTATAGAATATATATTGTAATCTATAAAGAAACTTTAAGATATTTAAAATAAACAGCCCAAAGTTAAATTAAGTAATGCTAGAAAATATTCTAATCTAAGTAAAGAAAGGGGAGGAGAAACAGGGAAAGCAGGAGGCATGTAGAAAAAAATAATGATTATATGAAGACCCTGGCCAGTGTGGCTCAGTGGTTGAGCATCGACCTAGGATCCAGGAGATCAAGATTTGATTCCCAGTCAGGACACACACAGGGTTGCTGGCTCGATCCCCAGTAGGGGGCATGCAGGAGGCAGCAGATCAATGATGATGCCCATCATTGATGTTTCTATCTCTCCCTCTCCCTTCCCCTTTCTGAAATAAATAAAGATATATTTTTTTAAAAAAAGATTGTGTGAACATATCCAGTCATATAAGTAACACTATTAAACATTAATGGGCAATAAATTTGTGTCCTTTAAACCCCTAATTTTGTGGTAATTTGTTAAAAGTAGCCATAGGAAATTAATGCAGCTCATATTAATGAACAAATTTAAATCACTAATAAAATTTTCCCCACAAAGTCAAGTCAGGCCCAGGTCACTTCAATCTTGACTTATATCAAATATTTAAATAAGAAAGATCAACAAACTAAAATACTTCTGCACAGCAAAAGAAGCCATCCTCAAAATGCAAAGGGAACTCACTATATAGGAAAACATAATTGCCAATGATGCATCTAATAAGGGGTTAATTTCCAAAATATATAAAGAACACGTACAACTCAACAAAAGGAAGACAAACCAATTTAAAAAATGAACAAAAGACCTGAATAGACCCTTCTCCAAAGAGGACATACACATGGCCAATGAAAATATAAAAAATGCTCAGTGTCACTAAACATCAGAGAGATGCAAATTAAAACCCCAGTGAGGTATCAACTGACACTTGCCAGAATAGCTATCATCAATAAATCAACAAAGAAGTGCTGGTGAGGATGTGGAGAAAAGGGATCCCTACTACACTGCTGGTGGGAATGCAGACTGATGCAGCTACTATGGAAAACAGCATGGAGTTTCCTCAAAAACTTAAAAATGGGACTGCCATTTGACCCAGCAATTCCACTTCTGAGAATATATCTTAAGAATTCTGAAAAACCACAAAAAATTTATGCACCCCTATGTTCATAGCAGCACAATTTACAATAACTAAGATCTGGAAACAGCCCAAGTGCCCATCAGTAGATAAGTAGATAAAAAAGCTGTGGTACATTTACCTAACGGAATACTATGCAGCTGCAAAAAGAGACAGTATGTATGGAGCTGGAGATTATTATGCTAAGTGAAATAAACTAGTCAGAGAACGACAAATATCACACAATGTAACTTGTATGTGGAATCTGATGAACAAAATTGGTCCAGAGACATGGATGCATGGAAGAGACAGACAGATCTCAGAGGAAAAGAGGGAGGTGGAGGCAGGAAGAGATTAACCAAAGAATTTATATTCATATATGCATAGCCCATTGAAACAGACAGTAGTGTGGTGAAGGCTTGGGGTGTGTCAGTATCTAGGTCAAGGGGGCAAAATGGAGAATATGGGGGACATCTGTTATATTCTCAACCATAAAAATATATTTCAAAATATATTATTGGAGAAACAAGATTGCAGCTTAGGTAACACCTGTACCCGCTGCCTCCCACAACCACACCAAAATTACAACTAAAATACAGAACAACCATCACTCAGAGCCTCCTGAAATCTAGCTGAACAATAGCCCTAAAACCAGAGAACTGAAAAAGCATCGAGACCAGTAGGAGGGGCGGAGATGCGGGCAGATCAGGGCTCAATCTCGAAGATGTGACTATGGGCCTACACCTGGTCGCTGGTTTAAACCCGGGAGGGATATCTCTGTGGTGGAGGTTTCCCAGTGGGGTGGGGTTCCCAGCCCCTTATCAGGACTCCCAACGCAGGGCTCCAGGGCCAGGAAGAGAAGTCCCCACAACTTTGGGCTGTGAAACCCAGTGGGGACTGTTACTGAAGAACGTGGAGGCTGCAACAGTCCCAGGAAGCTCCTCTTAAAGGGCCTGAGCACGGACTCAGAAGTGCTCCCTCTGAGCTTCAGTGCCAGGCAGCAGCTTGAAAGGAACCTGGGACAATTGGGGAGGAACTGAAATTGTGGTGAGAGTCAAGGGGCAGCTTTCTCCCAGGCAGAAGAGCTGGCAGAGGCCATTGCTTCTTTGGTGAGCCCTCTCTGCACAGAGCTGGCAAGCAGGTGCCATATTTGAATCTCCAACACCTGACTCACACCTTTGGCCCCACCCTGGTGATTCCTGGAGACCCTGTCCCTCTCTACCTGCAAGCTCATCTAAGCCATTTCCAGTGGCTTTTCTGTGCAAGTGGGCTCTCAAGCCTTATGCTTAGGACTTGCCTAAAATCTCTCAAACAAGGAGCAGTGTGCCCTATATAGCTTGATAAATGGCCCCAAGCCTGGCACTAGTAGCAGCCTGCATTGGTTCACAGCTTGGCCTCTCCTGGATAATGCCAAGCCCAGCACAAGTAGCAGACAACTACAGTTTTCTGTGTAGCTCATCCTGAGTGGCCCTGGGCAAGGCACTGGCAGACGCTGACTTTGCACCTCCTGGGAGGCTCCAGAGGCAGTGCACCTGGTGGTCAGACTTGACCACGCTGGATTACAACTCTAGCACATCCATGAGTGACACACTCAAGGGGTGCACTTGGTGAACACTAAAGCTCCACTGAAGTAAATCCTGCTCCATAGGGGTGTCTCCCACACAGCAACTCTTTGGCTGTAGTTGGAGCTGGTTCTCACAGCTGAATGGTGGGGGTACCAATTCCTCCCAATGATACCAACAACAACCAAGGCTGAACTACAACAGGACAGTGCACACAGCTCACACAGGGGAGCACCTAGAAGGCCCAGCTCAGCTGACTGGGGAGCCTAGGCCACTAGACCCTACAGACACCTACTACACAAAACCACTCTACAAATTCCAGGAGACATAGCAGCTCAACCTAATACATAGAAACAAACACCTGGAAGCAGCCAAAATATGGAGGCAAAGAAACATGTCATAAAGGAAAGGACAGAAAAATCTCTAGAAGAGGAACTAAATGAAATAGATCCAAGCAAGCTAACATACAGAATTCAGAATTTTGTTTATAAGGATGCTCAAGCATATTATTATGAAAACAACTGAGAAAATCGATAACATAATAAAGTACCAATTTGAAATGAAGTCTACACCAACTGAAATGAAGAGTAATTTACAGGGAATTAACAGTAGAGTACAGGATGCTGAGAATCAAATCAGCAATTTGAAACATGAGGAAACAGAAAACACCCAACCAGAAGAGCAAAAAGAAAAAATTCAGAAATAGGAAGATAGTATAAGGAGCCTCTGGGACAACTTCAAGAGGCCCAACATTCATATCATTGGGGAACCAGAAGGAGAAGAAAGAGAGCAAGAAATTAAAATTTTATTTGAAAAAATAATGACAGAAAACTTCCCCTACCTGGGGAAAGAAACAGACTTACTAGTCCAGGAAGCACAGAGGGTCCCAAAAAAGAGGAACCTAAAGAGGCCCATAGCAAGACACATCATAATTAAAATGCAAAAGGTTAAAGACAATGAGAGTATCTTAAAAGCAGCAAGAGAAAAGCAGTTAGTTATGTACAAGGGAGCACCCATATGACTGTCAGATGATTTCTCAACAAGAAACTTTACAGGCCAGAAGGGAGTGGCAAGAAATATTCAAAGTGATGAAAAACATAAAACTACAACCAAGATTGCTTCACCCAGCAAAGCTATCATTTAGAACTGAAGGTCAGATAGAGAGCTTCACAGATAAGAAAAAGCTAAAGGAGTTTGTCACCACCAGACCAGCACTTCAGGAAATGTTGAAGGGTCTTCTTTAAGAAGGAGCTAATGAACAAAAGAATTTGATGAACTAAATAGATCCAGAGACATTGATGCATGCAACAGACCATCATATATCAGAGGAAAGTGGGAAGGAGGTTGGAGGGTGGGAAGAGATTAACCAAAGAAGTTATACGCATATATGCATAACCCATGGACACAGTCAATAATGGGGTGAATGCCTGGGGAGGGGGTGGGAGCGAAGTGGAGGGTGTCAATGGGGGTGAAAAAATGGGACACCTATAATACTTTCAACAATAAATATAAATTAAAAATAAATTTAAAAAATATCTTATTATATCACACATTTAAAAAAGAAATATTAACAATTTTACATAAGGCATTAGAAAATAGAGGAGATGAGAACTGTTACCAACCCATTTCATGAGGTGTGTTAATGAGGTGTGGTGATTCTGATATTAAAATCAAGGAAATATATCATACAAGATTGTAGAACTACAAACCAATATCCATGATGAACAGATGTAAAATTCTCTTAACAAAAATTTAGGAAATTGTATGTAATAATATATAAAAAGCATAATTCTTCATGATCAAGTGGAATTTATGGCAAGAATTAAAGTTTAGTTTAACATTTGGTAATTGATGTTATTTACTGTTTCAGAGAAAGGAAAATCATATAGCATTGTTTAAGTAGACACATAATGGCATTTGAAAAGGTTAAGTATATATTAATAATGAAAAATAACTTTTAAGAAACTAGTAAGAGTAGAACTTCCCCAACCAGAGAAAGAACATTTATGAAAAAATACAACTCAACCATATTCATGAGAGTGGCTCGATGCTATTTACCTTGGTTTGGGACAAGGTAAAGATGTCTGCTTTAACTGCATCTCTTCAGTTTTGAAACTGATACACTAGCCAGTGCAATAAGGCAAGAAAAAAGTCATAAAGAATGTACAATAAGTAAAGCCATGCCCCACTGGGCATGGCTTAGCAGTTGAGCATTGACCTAGGATCCAGGAGATCGAGGTTCGATTCCTGGTCAGGGCACATGCCCGGGTTTCAGGCCTGATCCCCAGTCGGGGGTGTGCAGGAGGCAGCCAATCAATGACTCTCTCATCATTGATGTTTCTATTTCTCTTTCTCCCTCTCCCTTCCTCTCTCTGAAATCAATAAAGATATATTTTTTTAAAAAGTAAAGCCATTTTCATTTATAGATTACAACATCCTGTACATTAGAAAATTCCAAGGAATCAAGAAGAAAAACACACCCTACTACTTGGATTTCAGATCTTGTAAGAGCATATAAGCTCCACTCTGTCCCTTTCACAGAATGTAAATGAAATACTGTAGATAATGCATGAAGCAGTTAACTAAAGACTGAGAAATTTAAAAGTAGCAAGCAAATAGGGAAAGGAAACCAGAGACCAAATTACAACTGATTTGCCTGGTGGGGCATGGCGCAGCGGTTGAGCATTGACCTAGGATACAAGAGATCTTGGTTTGATTCCGTCAGGGCACATGCCCAGGTTGTGGGTTCGATCCCTAGTTCGTGATATGCAGGAGGCAGCCGATCAATGACTCTCATCATTGATGTTTCTATCTCTCCTTCTCCCTTTCTCTCTCTGAAATCAATGAAGATATATTTAAAAAAAAAATTACAACTAATTTATCACCAAGGTTTATGATTTTCTTTTCTGCCATAATTCTGCATGTGCACAAATGCAGTCTAAATCTCTGAAATACACACTGAGGGTAGTTATAAGGAACTCTAAGAGATGACCTCTCTTTCTGGTTGGAGGAGTGTAAAAGGAAGTCTCTATGGTAAAGCGTGTGGGGGATATGCCGGAATTTTCATTTTAATCTCTTACCTCAGCCAACAGGCAAGCTGCAATTAACAAGCTAAAATGTCTTGTACTGGTTTTGATATTATTGATTGCCAGTGAGCTCCTAAATTGGAGGTAGTTGAATATTTCTGTATGATTAGAAGAGCTGTGGTCCAAACAACATTGGAAGAATACTTGTTAGTATTTTTTATTACATATTTTTTGGTTGCTTGGTCTACAGGCATATACTGGAACATAAACTATGTGAAAGAGCAGGGTGATCAAGCCTTGGCTCTGTGACTAGAGGAAAAGAAAGGGGAGCAATAAAATAAAATATACCATTTCTGCCCCTGGGTCAATAAAAGGGGAGCTCAGATCCAGGGAGATCTGAGGTAAGCAGGAGATCAAGGTAAGCAGGGAACTTGAGAAAGAGATTCCATACAGTTATACATAAACCTTTGGGGTTAACCCAAATATGGATGTGACTCTAAAAGAGCACACCCAAAATTTTGAGAACTAAAATATAGAGTAGACCTCTGCCTAGATCTCAGATGTATCCCTGTTGGCACATACTTGGTACAGATCTATATTAGTGCAAAGGCTCTATAAAGCAAGCTGGTATTGAAAGCATGGCCACAACAGATGGTGTTTGAACTTGTGTCTTCAACTTAAATGGGTCATTTTGGGGGTAAAAAAAATCAACACTCTAGAATTTTAGCAATGCTAAGTGCCTCAACAAAATATCCCAAGAGCCCAGAATATAGTCTATAATTACCATTCAAATAACCAGGAACATCTCAATAACTCTTAAGGGAAGATAGTGAATGAAGGGAAAAGTGAGATGACTCTGATATTGAAATTATTACACAAAGACTAAAACAGTTATTAGAACCATGCTGCAAGAAGTGAGGACCAACATTCTTGAAATCAAAGCATGCAATAAAAAACAACCACACAGGAGTTTTAGAACTTAAAATAATTAAACTAACTCACAGGATGGTCTCTAGCAGAATTGATATGAGAGGGGGGAAAAAATCAGTGAACTTGAAAAAAGACCAATAGGAATTATGCAGCCTAAAGAGCAGAGAGAAGAAGTATTGAAAAAAATTGAAGAGAGATTCAGTGACCTTTGGAACAATACTAAAAGCTCTAGAATTTGTCACTGAAGTCCAGAAGGAAAGGAGAAAGAGAGTGGTGCATAAAATTAAAAAAAAAATTTTTTTTAAAGGTTAATAAATCTGCTGAAAGATCTGAACTCAGATTCAAGAAGATACAGAGAATAAACTAATCCTTGCCATCAGGGAGGTATTGGGGATGGGCGAAAAGGTAAGAGGAATAAGAGGTACAAACCTCCATTTTAAAATATGTCTTGGAGAGGCAATGTATAGTATAGAGAAAATAGTCACTATTATTGTAATAGCATTTTAAATTGAATTTATTAGGGTGACAGTGGTTAATAAAATCATACAGGTTTCAGGTATACAATTCTACAATGCATCATTTGTATATTGTAATATGTGTTTGTCACCCCAAGTCAAGTCTCCTACCATCACCACTTATCCTCCCTTTTACCTTCTACCTCCCCCATTCCCCCTTCCCTCTGTCAATCACCATACTGTTGTCTGTGTCCATCAGTTTTTCTTTCTTTTTTAAAAAAATATATCTTTATTAATTTCAGAGAGGAAGGGAGAGGGAGAGAGAAAGAGAAACATCAATGATGAGAGAGGTGTCATTGATCAGCTGCCTCCTGCATGCCCCCGACTGGGGATTGAGCCTGCAACCCAGGCATGTTCCCTGACTGGGAATCGAACCTTAATCTCCTGGATCTTCTGTCGATGCTCAACCATTGAGCCACACCTGGCCAGGCACCTTTTTAAATTTTTTTAATTTGCTTAATCCCTTCACCCTATTGTAATACCTTTGTATGGTGATAGATGGTTACTAGATTTAACTCGGAGATCACATCATAAAGAATATAAATGTTGAATCACTACGTTTTACACCTGAAATTAATATTATATGTCAACTATATATTTTTAAATTTTATATATTTATTTTTAGAGAGAGAAAAAGGGAGAGAGCAAGCAAGAGAGAGAGAAACATTGGTTTGTTCCACTTATTTATGCATTCATTGGTTTATTCTTGTATGTGTCCTGACTGGTGTATCAGGATGATGTTCTAACCAACTGAACTGCTTGGTGAGGGCATGTCAACTATACTTAAAAATATTTCAATAGTATAAGAAAAACTATATCCATAGAGGTAATGAGAGCTATAAATAAAAGTACTAAATCAGAAAATATAAATAATAGGGAGGGGTAAAGGAAGCAATCTAAATGTTCATTGACAGATGATGGATAAAAAACATGTTTTGTATTCATACAACGGAATATTATGTTGCACTGAGAATGGATATCCTGTCATATGGATGAACCTTGAGGACATTATGCTAAGTGAAAAAAAAACAACAAATGAGAAATACTGTGTGATTCCACTTACATGCAGTACTTAAAGTAGTCAAAGTTATGGAAACAAATGAAGTTGATTTCCACTGTCTGCGAGTTTGGGTGGAGCTAAGTGTTTAGTGAGTATAGAGTTTCAATTTTGCAAGATAAAAACGTTCTAGAGATCTGTTGCATAACATTGTGACTATACTTAACACTACTGGCCCATGTAAAGGTAGTTAAGAGTAAATTTGGCCATCTGTATGTCCTTTTTGGAGAAGTGTCTATTTGGGTCCTTTCCTCATTTCTTAGTTGGATTGTTTGTTTGTTTATTTATTTATTGGTATTGAGTTTTATAAGTTCCTTATAAATTTTGGATTTTAAACCCTTAGGTGTATCAGCGAATATGTTCTCCCATTCAGTGGGTTGTCTTTTCATTTTGTTGATGGTTTTCTTTGCTGTGCAAAACCTTTTTAGGTTGATGTAGTCCCTTTTCTTTTTTCTTTTGTTTCCCTTGACTGAGGCAATATATAAGAAATAATACTGCTATGAGAAATGTCTGAGATTTTACTGCCTATATTTTCTTCTAGGATTTTTATGGTTTTGAGTCCAATATTTAAATATTCGATACATTTTGAGTTTATTCTTGTATATGGTGTAAGAAAATGGTCTAGTTTCGTTTTTTGCATGCATCTGTCCTATTTTTCTAGCACTATTTATTGAATACACTATCTTTTGTCCATTGTATGTTTCTGCTTTTTTCAAATATTAACTGACTATAAGAGGATGGGTTTATTTCTGGGCTCCCTATTTTGTTCCATTGATCTATATGTGTGTTTTTATGCCAGTTACCATGCTGTTTTGATTACTATGTCCTTGTAGTATATTTTGATATCGGGTAGTGTGATTCCTCCAGCTTTGTTCTTTTTCAAGAGTGCTGTGGCAATTCGAGGTCTTTTGTGGTTTTATATAAATTTTTGGAATATTCTAGGTCTGTGAACTACTCCGTTGGTATTTTGATAGGGATTGATTTGAATCTATAGTTTGTTTTGGATAATATGGACATTTTAATGATGTTGATTCTTCCTATCCATGAACATTGTATGTGCTTTCACTTATTTGTTTCTTCTTCAGTTTCTTTCCTTAGTGTCTTATAACTTTCCCAGTACAGGTCTTTTACATCCTTGGTTAAATTTGGTGTTCCGGATGATGCTCCAACTAACCAAGCCACCTGGCCTAGGTTTCTTGTTCGATCCCTGGTTGGGCATGTATGGGAAGCAATTGATTGATGTTTCTTTCTCACATTGATTTCTCTCTCTCTCTCCTCTTTCTAAAAATAATTCAATGGAAACATCTTCAGGTGGGAATTTTAAAAAAATGTCTGCTCTGCAAAAGACATTGTCAAGAGAATGAGAAGACAAGCCATAGATTGGGAGAAAATATTTGCAAAAGATATACCCAATAAAGGACTTATCCAAAGTATACAAAGAACTCTTAAAACTCAACAATAAGAAAATGAATTTAAATGGTGATGGAGGGAGACTTGACTTGGGGTGATGAACACACAATACAGTGTACAGATGATATGTTGTGGAATTGTGCATCTTAAACCTGTATCATTTTGTTAACCAGTCTCACTCCAATAAATTCAGCAAAACAAGGAAAAATGAAACTGATTTTAAAACAGGCAAAAGTCTGAAGAGTTATCTCACCACAGAGATATACATATGGGAAATAAGCATATGACAAGATGCTCAACCTCAGGTCATTAAGAAATTGCACATTAAAACAACAATGAGATACCTCTACTCAACTTTTAGAATGATTAAAATCCTAACTATTAACAATACAAGCTGCTGTCAAAGACATGGAAAAAGAGGAACTCATTCATTGCTGGTGGAAACACAAAATAGTAGTCACTCTGGAAGAGTTTTGCAGTTTCTTACAAAACTAAACATACACTTACTGTACCATCCAGCAATCACACTTCTAGTTATTTATACAGATGAGTGAAAACATATGATTATACAAAAACCTATACATGGATGCTTATAGCAGCTTTATTTACACTTGCCAAAAGTTTGAAGCAACCAAAGATGTACTTTACTAGGTGAACGGATAAATTGTGGTTCATCTATAAAATGAAATGTTATTCAGGGATAAAAGGAAATGAGCTATGAAGCCATGAAGAAACAGGGAGGAAATTTAAACTCATATTGATAAGTGAAAGAAGCCAGTCTGTTAGTTTATTTTGTTAATTAGAATATAGTTTACCTTGAATATTTCAATATATTAATGTTATATAAAATATATCACGTGCAATTGCAAGGAATATAAATTCTGCTGTTGGGTATAGTGTTTGAAAATGTGAGTTATGACAAGTTGATTCTAGTATTTAGATCTATTATTAACTGTCTACCTAATTGTTCTACTAAATCTTACTTTTTTTATTTATTATTTAAAAAAAAATATTACAGATGTCCCTTTTTCTCCCCATTGACCCATTCCATCCTGTCCCACCCCGCTCCCCAGTCCCTCTCCAGGCCATTGTCCATGTCCTTGGGTTGTGCATATATGCATATAAATTCTTTGGTTAATCTCTCCCACTGCACCCACCCACCCTTCTCCATCCCTCTGAGATTTGTCAGTCTGATTCATGCCTCCATGTCATTGAATCTATTCTGTTAATCAGTTTATTAAGTTATTTAGATTCCACATATAAGCGAGATCATGTGATGTTTGTCTTTCTCTGCCTGGCTTATTTCGATTAGCATAATATTCTCCAGGTCCTTCCATACTGTCCCAAATGGTACGAGATCCTTCTTCTTTACAGCTGCGTGGTATTCCATGGTGTATATGTCCCACAGCTTTTTTATCCACTCATCTACTTATGGGCACTTGGGGTGTTTTCATGTCTTAGCTACTGTAAATTATGTTACTATTAGGCGCATATATTCTTTCTGATTAGTGTTTCAGGATTCTTAGGATATGTTTCTAGAAGTGGAATCACTGGGTCAAAAGGTAGCTCCATTTTAAATTTTTTGAGGAAACACCATACAGTTTTCCATAGTGGTTGCACCAGTCTGCATTCCCACCAGCAGTGCACTAGGGTTCCCCTTTCTCCACATGCTTGCCAGCACATGTCATTTGTTGATTTGTTGATGGTAGCCATTCTTACAGGTGTGAAGTGATACCTCATTATGGTTTTAATTTGCCTCTCTCTGATGATTAGTGACATTGAGCATTTTCTCATATGTCTCTTGGCCATCCGTATGTCCTCTTTGGAGAAGTGTCTGTTCAGGTCCTTTGCCCATTTCTTTTTTATTTTTTTTTATTTTAAATATATATCTTTATTGATTTCAGAGAGAGGAAAAGAGAGGGAGAAAGAGAGATAGAAACATCAATGATGAGAGAGTCATTGATCGGCTGCCTCCTGCATGCCTCCAACTGGGGATAGAGCCCGCAACCCGGGCATGTGCCCTGACCGGGAACCAAACCCTGATCGCCTGGATCCTAGGTCTACGCTTAACCGCTGAGCCACTCCCGGTCGGGCCTTTTGCCCATTTCTTAATTGGATTGTTTGTCTTCCTCTTGCTGAGTAGTATGAGTAATTTGTACACTTTGGAAATTAGCCCCTTATCAGATACATCCTTGGCAAATATGTTTTCCCAGACCGTGGGGTTTCTTTGTATTTTGAGGCTGATTTCTTTTGCTGTACAGAAGTTTTTTGGTTTGATGTAGTCCCATATGTTTATTTTTCTTTTGTTTTTCTTGAACTAGATGTATCATCGAAAATTCTACTATGTGGGATGTCTGTAACTTTACTGCCTATATTTTCTTTCAGGATTTTTATAGTTTCACGACTTACATTTAAGTCTTTTATCCATTTTGTGTTTATTTTTGTGTATGGTGAAAGTTGGTCTAGTTTCATTTTTTTGCATGTACCTGTCCAATTTTCCCAGCACCACTTATTGAAGAGACTGTCTTTACTCCATTGGATGTTCTTGCCTCCTTTGTCAAATATTAACTGACCATATGGCATGGGTCTATTTCTGGGATTTCTGTTCTGTTCTATTGAATTATATGTCTGTTTTTGTACCAATACCAGGCTGTTTTGAATGCAATGGTCACAGTTTGTAGTACAGTTTGATATCCATTAAAGTGATCCCTCTCACTCTGTTCTTTTTTCTCAAAATGGCTGCAGGTATTCAGGGTCTTTTTTGGTTCCATATAAATTTTTGAAATGTTTGTTGTACATCTGTGAAATATGCTGTTGGTATTTTCATAGGAATTGCATTGAATTTATAAATTGCTTTGGGTAGTATGGACATTTTAATGATATTAATTCTTCCAATCCATGAGCATGGTATATTCTTCCACTTGTTTATATCTTTGTCTGTTTCTTTTTTCAATGTCCTACAGTTTTCTGAGTACAGGTCTTTAACATCTTTGGTTAAGTTTATTCCTAGATATCTCATTTTTTTAGTTGCAGTGGTAAATGGTACTTTGTTTTTTAGTTTCTCTCTCTGAAAGTTCATTTTTGGTGTATAAGAATGCCTTTGATTTTCGGATGTTGATTTTGATTCCAAGTACCTTGCCAAATTCATTTATCAAATCTAGTGGTACTTTGATGGAGTCTTCAGGGTTTCCTATGTACAATGTCATGTCATCTGCACATAATGACAGTTTTATTTCCTCCTTTCGAATTTGGATACCTTTTATGTTTTCTTCCTATCTGATGACTGTGGCAAGGACTTCTAGTACTATGCTGAATATGAGTGGTAACAGTGGACATTCCTGTCTTGTTCCTGTTTTTAAGGGGAATGGTTTTAGTTTTTGCCCATTGAGTATGATGTTGGCTGTAGGTTTGTCATATATGGCCTTTATTGTGTTGAGGTATGATCCCTCTATTCCCTCTTTGCTGAGAGTTTTTATCAGAAATGGGTGCTGGATTTTATCAAATGCTTTTCCTGTGTCTATAGATATGATCATATGATTTTTGTCCTTCATTTTGTTCATGTCATGTATCACATTTATTGATTTGTGGATGTTACATCAGCCTTGCATCACTGGAATAAATCCCACTTGGTCGTGGTCTCTGATGTTTTTAATGTATTGCTGGATCTGGCTTGCTATTATTTTAGTGAGGATTTTAGCATCTATGTTCATCAGGGATATTGGCCTGTAATTTTCTTTCTTTGTAGTGTCTTTATCAGGTTTTGGGATTAGGATGATGCCAGCCTCATAAAAAGAGTATGGGAGTTTTCCCTCTTCTTGAATTTTCCGAAATATTTTGAATAGAATAGGTGTTAATTCTTCTTTGAATGTTTAGTAAAACTCACCTATAAATCCATCTGGTCCACTACTTTTGTTTGCTAGGATGTTTTTGATTACTGCTTCAATTTCATTAGTTGTTATATGGCCTATTCAGGTTTTCTGCCTCTTCTTGATTCAGCTTTGGAAGATTGTATGCTTCTAGGAATTTGTCCATTACACTCCTGTTGTCCAGTTTTTTGGCATTTAGTTGCTCGTAGTATTTTCTTACAATCCTTTGTATTTCTGTTAGGTCAGTTGTTATATCGCCTCTTTCGTTTCTGATTTTATTTATTTGGGTCCTCTGTCCTTGTTTCTTAGTGAATCTGGCTAAAGGTGCATCAGTTTTATTTATCTTTTCAAAGAACCAGTTCTTGGTTTCATTGGTCTTCTGTATTTTTTTTTTTTTTTAGTCTCTATGTCATTAATTTCTGCTCTGATCTTTATTATTTTCTTCCTTCTACTTCCTCAGGGCTTTTCTTGCTGTTCTCATTCTAGTTCTTTTAGTTGTTGTGTTAGATGGTTCATTAGAGCTTTTTCTTGTTTCTTGAGGTAGGCCTGTAATTCTATGAATTTTCCTCTCAGGACTCCTTTCACTGTGTTCCATAGATTTTTGTTTGTTGTCTGTCCATTTTTGTTTTTTTGCATGAAGTGTTTGATTTCTCCCTTGATTTCATTGGTAACCCATTCATTGTTTAATAACATGCTTTTTAGCTTTCATGTGTTTGAATATTTTTGCATTTTTTATAGTGGTTGATTTCTAGTTTCATGGCACTGTGATTTGAGAAGATGCTTGATATGATTTCAATCTTCTTGAATTTGTAGAGACTTGCTTGTGCCCTAACATGTGGTTTATTTTTGAGAATGTTCCATGTGCACTTGAGAAGAATGTGTATTCTGCTGCTTTGGGATGAAATGTTCTGTAAATGTCAATTAAATCCATGAGGTATAGTGCGTCATTTAAGGTCTGTTTTTCCCTGTTAATTTTTTGTCTTGATGATCTGTCCAGTGCTGACAGTGGAGTGTTAAAGTCCCCCACTGTGATTGTGTTGCTGTCAATGTCCCCCTTAAAGTCCACCAAGAAGTTTTTTATATATGTACATACTCCTATATTGGGTGCATAAATGTTTAGAAGGGTTGTTTCTTCCTGTTAGATTGATCCCTTTAGTATTATGCAGTGACCATCTTTTTCTCTTGTTATTGTCTTTATTTTGAAGTCTATTTTGTCAGAAATAAGTATTACTACTATAGCTTTTTTCCCCTTTCCATTTGCATGGAATAATTTATTCCATTTCCTTGACCTTTAGCCTGTGTGAATCTTTAGCTCTCAGTTGGGTCTCTTGTAGACAGCTTATATTTGGGTCCTGTTTTCTTATGCATTCAGCTACTCTGTGTCTTATGATTGGACCATTTATTCTGTTTACATATAAGGTTACTAGTGATATATATTTATTTATTGCCTTTTTTCCTCTTTATGCCGATGTACGTTTCTCTCACTATTCTTTCTTTTTCTTAGAGCAGTCCTTTTAGCATTTTTTGCAATGCTAGTGTGGTGGTACTGAACTCTTTTATCCTTTTGTTCTCTGGGAAGCTCTTTATTTCATCTTCAATTTTAAATGGTAGCCTTGCTGGATAAAGCAATCTTGGTAGCATGTTCTTGCTGTTCATTACTTCATGCCACTCCTTTCTAGCCTGAGGACTTTCTGTTGAGAAATCTGATGTCAGCCGTATGGGGGTTCCCTTCTAGGTCACTGCTTGTCTCTCTCTTGCAGCCCTTAATATTCTCTTTTTGTCTTTGACATTTGCTATTTTAATTATTTTGTGTTTTGGAGTGGGTCTCTTTGGGTCCCTCTTGTTTGGAACCCTCTGTGTTTTCTGAACTTTTGTGGCTTTCTCACTCACTAACATAGGGGCATTTTCTGTCATTATTTCCTCCACTGAGTTCTCTATCCCTTGCTCTCTTCCCCCTCCCCCCCCCTTTGGCACTCCTATGATGTGAATGTTGTTTTGCTTCACGTTGTCCCAAAGGTCCCTTAGACTGTCCTCATGCTTTTTAAGTTTTTTCTTTTTGCTGCTCTAATTGAGTGATTTTTTTCTACCTTATCTTCTAAGACACTTACTCTAGCCTCTGCTTCATTGAGCTTGCTTTTAAATCCTTCCAGTGTATTCTTGATATCAGATACAGCATTCTTTATTTCTAATTTTTGTTTATGATATATATGTCTTTTTTTATGTTTTCACTAATATCTTGGACCTTACCATCTAATGCTTTGTTCTTGTCATTAATTTACTTGAGCAACTTTATAATCATCATTCTTAACTCTGTTTCTGATAACTTACTTAACTCCATCTTATCAAAGTCTTTTTCTGGCGATTTTTTCTTTTCTTTAATTTGAGGGTTGTTTCTTTGTCTCCCCATTTTGGTCACTCTTAGTGTTTGTATTTATGTATTAGATATATTTGCTGTCTCCCAGTCTTATGGGGTGGGTTTTTATATTGTGAGTCCAGTGGAACCCAGAGGTTTGTTTTCCTTATACTTCTGATCTCTTTGCTCTAGGTATGACCGTTTTGTGGTTGTCCTTTTTGTGGGTTTTTGGGCTCTCCTATTGTGATTGGGTCTAGATTGTTGTTGACCAGTACTTGGGAGGACTCCCCTCTCAGGTTGGCCAACTTTGTGTCCCAGCCCTGACCTCATTGTGTAAGCTGTTGTATGGGTGCTGGCAAGGCAGGATAATACACAACTAAACTTCCAGGACACAAGAAGTATTTTACCAAATACCTTGACAATCTTAATGAAAACAACCCAAGTGAAAATAGAACTAGGAGAGTGAAGGAAGAACACAAATCCTAGAGAAAAAAAAAAAAAGGTAAAAGAAAGAAAGAGAGAAAGAAAAGTAAAGCTTAGAGTGAGAAAAGTATGTTGTTGTAAATAGTGATGAAAATTGAGAAAATAATAATAATAATAAACTAAACTAAAATGTAAAAAATGGAGAATCTACTGGGAGATAAAAGAGGCAGAGAAAAAATTCTGAAAGAAGAGCCAGCAAAAAATTAAGGAGAGAACAGTAAATGGATAATAGTTGAAAATGAAAAAATAATAACACTAAGAGAATAACAGAAACTAACAATTGAACAAAAAGACAGGAAGACAGAAGGGAGAAAAAGAAAAGAAAGAAAGAAAGAAAGAAAGAAAGAAAGAAAGAAAGAAAGAAAGAAAGAAAGAAGAAAGAAAGAAGAAAGAAGAAAAAAAAAAGAAGAAAAAAGTTATGGCAATGGATTGAGAGGAGAGAGATTGAGCTAGGGCAGGGAGGGAGTCCAATAAGAGATATGGGGAAAACTATAGGAAAAAAACACTAAACTTTTGGTTATAATGATAAAGTCCCAGGAATTAAGCAGGGAATATCAAGAAAATCTAGATAGTAGAAGCAAGGATAAAACAAAACAAAGCAAATATAGAAACAAAGAAACAAAACCAAAAACCAGCTAAGCAAAACAAAGTTCTTCACAAAAAAAAGATTGAAAATTTTAAAAAATTAAAAAAAAACCTATAACAATTAAAAAGAAGAAAAAATAATTCCCCCCCCCCCTTTCTGAAAAAACAAAACAAGTCAATCAGGTGAGTTTCTTGTGGGCAGATTATGTTGTCTGCAGATGCATCTCACACTTTTGTATGCTGGTTTCTGTTCCTCTGGTGAGTATTTGTGTATCAGCCAATGTGAAGATCTCTCTAGGTTTGCCTCTGGTGTCCTTATGTAGTTGGTTGGTCTGAAGCTTTCTGTGGGCCACCTCCTCTTGTCAGCTATTTAGGATCTCACTCTTGTTACTTAGAGGTTTTGCTGTCAAGCACCCACTGTGAGGGAGTTAGTATCTGCTCCACAGCCAGCTCTCTGTCTCTACCTTATCCTCCAATTTTAGTTCCCAATGAATGCACTGGCTTGCTGCAGTTTCAGATTGATTTCAGTCTGTTACCTTTTCTGTATGGGCCATTTCAGCAGCCTGAGCTCAGTGGGTTCAGTTAAAAAAACATCCCAGTGAGCCCTTTGCCTGTCCAGCCTCCACTAGGGGTTTTCAGCTTTTCCTCCAGTTCCCAAACAATAGTCCCTGAGAGTCTTATTCTTGTAATGTCCTCCAGTGAGCTGTTCTCCCTTCCCTCTCAGGATTGTGCCCTGCAGGGGATATCTGAGGCTTCAGTGAGCTGAACCAGCCCCTTTCCTGTTGGGGATGGTGCTCCCAGGCTGCAGGAGAGGCAGGAGTGCTCCATTCCTAGTTTCCCAGTTCTGGTTGGCTCATCGCACCATGCGAGCCCCTCAAACAGTCTAGTATGCAAACTCAATTCCCAGCCTCTGCTCGTCTGTTCACACAATGTAAGCCAGGAAGGTGGGAGCCAGTTCAGCATTCAGAAACTCAAACAAGCACAAAGCAACACACAAGCAGGGAGTCTGCCCTGCAAGTTCCCACCACCTGCTCTGCAAGTCCCCTGCAGGAGGCGACCCAAAGTCAGCTCCCCACAGCTCCCCGCACTGCTGATCTCAGTAAAGCGGGGGTGGCTCCCTGCACCACCACGATGCCCCTAAGGGCTCATCAGAAATCCCAGACTCTCCCCACCAGGAGCTTAGGGCAGGAGGGCTCTCCTCCCCTTCCCCAAGCCACACAGATTAAATGCTTTCTGGGGCTCAGCGTAATGCCTTACTGGAAGGCAGAGGGTCCCTATATGTGGCTGCTCAGTGCAGACCACAGGACGATTACTATTCGGGTGCCACACACTGTGGGACAGCCTTTCCTATGGTTGACACCCAAGCATTCGATGCCAGTCATGGCCTCCATTAGAAGCTTTGTTTCACTAGAAAGGCGCTGTCCCCTCCTTGCAGGCACACCTCTTCCCTGGGTACCTCTGCCCTCAGTGGGGGACAATTCTTCCCTACTCCTCCGCTCTGGGTATGAGATCCCCACTTTTGGATGCCAGTCCACACTCCTGAGGGGAGAGAACTTTGCAGCCTCTAAGTCTTGGGGATCGGAGCCAAGCACAAGCTCCAGGGGGGACTCTCCCTTTCTACACTCGCCCTCCTTACCAGACTCTATGATGTTTCTTCAGCACTCCCTCCTTGCAATATGTCCACTCAGGTATATTTCTCTGTTTTTTCAAAGCTGGTTATGTAGTATTTTAAGAGTAAATCGAATCCATGGCTGGGAGCAGGGCCCTCTGCTTCTTCTCACAGTCCCGCCATCTTCCCTCTCCTATTAAATCTTAAGAGTAAAGTACTCATCCTGGCTGGTGTGGCTTAGTGGTTGAGCATTGACCTAGGATCCAGGAGGTCAAAATTTGATTCCCGGTCAGGGCACATATCTGGGTTGAGGGCTCAATCCCCAGTCAGGGGCATGCAGGAGGCAGCTGATCAATGACTCTCTCATCATTGATGTTTCTATTTCTCTTTCTCCCTCTCCCTTCCTCTCTCTGAAATCAATAAAGATATATTTAAGAACAAACAAACAAACAAAAAAAGGAAAAAATAAGAGTAAAGTATTCAAATCTCCAAATATAACCATGGATTTGTCTGTGTCTTCTTGCAGTTGTCAGTTTTTGCTTCAGGTCTTGGCAAATTGCCCTCTTTATTATTATGTAATGTTCTTCTTTATCCTGACAATATTCCTTCTTCTGAAGTCTACTTTTTTATATTTATATAGCCATCCCAACTTTCTTTTGATTAGTGTTTGCATATATAATTTATCTGTGTATTTTTATTTATGGTTAGTTTCTGGTATAAAGAATATAATTGGATCTCAAGTAAGATTTGAATGACTATTCAATTTAGCATTTTACATGACTATACAAGCTTTCTATTCTTTTCATGAGTTGGCTATGTTAAGTCAAATTTTTTCTAAGAATTTGTGTGTTTCCTCTAAATTTTCAATCCTATTGGCATGAATTCTTCATACTGTTCTCTAATCTTTTTAATCTTTGTATTCTCTTTTTTTGTTCCCCCTTTCTTTTTTAATATTATTTCCATGTACCATTTTTTTATCTTGATGAATCTGCCAAATGTTTGTCTATTATTTTATTGATCTTTGTTGTATTTTTGTTTTTTATTTCATGAATTGATGCTTTTGCCTTTAAAACTTCCTTCCTTCTACTCTCCACCCCCTTCCCCATTGTCCCTATTATATTCTTAGCTTGGATACTTAGCTCATTAATCCCCTCTCCCTCTTCTTTTCTGTTAGTATTTAAAGCTGTAAAGTTCCCTGAAAATATGCTTTCCCATGTCTCACAGGTTTTTATATGTAATATTTTAGTTATTAAATTTAAGTATTTTAAGATGTTCCTCATGATTTCTTCTTTGATCCATATTTAGAAATGTGTTTTAAAAGAAAAAAAATTGTTTTAAATTATGAAGTATAAGTAAATGTTTTATTTATCTTTATTATTATATAACTTAATTACAGCGAGGTAAGCCAACATGAACTCTATGATATCAATTTTTTAAATTAGTAAATCATTTTTTTGTGGTCTAAAGCAGAACCAATCTTGTAAGTAATTGTTCCAAGTGTGCTTCAAATGAATTGTTTTGTGTAATTTTTCAAAGCTGAAGTGTATATGTTTCCATTTATATTTGGTGAAGCTTGTAAGTTGTGTTGTTTAAATTTTCTGTATGCTGTTGATTTATATATGTTATGTCTCAATAATGGAAAAGGCTTGTTGAATTCTTTCACTCCCTTGGTGGATTTTTCAATTTCTTTGTGGACTTACAGCAATTAATGCTTTGTATATTTTGAGGCTATTTTTAAGTGTATACATAATATTTTGTAACATTTTCATGGAGGTGACATCCCATCACATTTTTGCTATATCTTGATTAGAAGCAAAACATAGATTCTGCCCAATTTAAGAGGAGATTACACAGTGTGAGAATTATTAATGATCTTTCTTTCAGATCCACCCTTACAGTTTTATTTCCACAATAAACATTTGTTATTATTAAACACCTCTTGGATAATATAAGTGGCTTAAAACACTTCAACTGCCTATATATTCATCCCAACTTATATTGTCATATATTTGATAAAGTAGACTTAATCAAATTTAAAACTTTTGGTCTGAAAAAGACACTGTTAATACAAAGATAGCTACCAGTTGGCAGAACCATTACCAAATAATATATTGGATAAAGAGGTATACATCAAGAATATTTGTAAACACTCAACAGTAAGAAAATGAACACTCCAATAAAAATGGGAAGCAAGAGATTTGAATAGATAATTCACTAAGGAAGATATTCAGATGGCACATAAGCATATGAAAAGGTGCTTAAGCTTATATGCCATTAGGGAATTGCAAATTAGAACCACAATGAGCTATTACTACACACCTAGTAGAGTTGCTAAAATTTTGAAATATACATATGAATACCAAGTACTGGTGAAGATGTGGAGCAACTGGAACTCATATTTGTGGTGGGAATGCAAAATGATACAGAAACTTTGGAAAAGTTTGGCACTTATTCCCACTCCTAAATATTTACCTTATAGAAATGAACATTTATGTTCACACAAACTGGTACCTGAAAGTTTTTGGCCACTTTATTGAGAATCACCAAAAGCAGAAAGTTTTCACATGTCCATCAATTAGTGAATGGATAAAAACAACTATTGATTCACATAACAACATGGATGAATCTTTTTTTTATTTATTTTTATTTATTTATTTTTTAAAATATATGTTTATTGATTTCAGAGAGAGGAAGGGAGAGGGAGAGAGAGAGATAGAAACATCAATGATGAGAGAGTCATTGATCGAGCCCACAACCTGGGCATGTGCCCTGACCGGGAATTGACCCCCGATCGCCTGGATCCTAGGTCAGTGCTCAACCGCTGAGCCATGCCCGGCTAGGCCAACATGGATGAATCTTAAATGCATTTTACTAAGTGAAAGAAGCTAGACCAAAAAGTCTACATATTGCATGATTCCATTCATACGACCTCTGGAAAAGGCAAAACCATAGTAATGGAGAACAAATAAGTGGTTTCCAGGGATTGGAAATGGGGTTTACAATAAAAAGAGCAATTGAGAGGAGTTAGGAATAAAGCTGTTCTGTATGGTATTGGAGTGACTTTATACTTGCAAAAACCCATAGACCTATATACCATAAAGTGAATATTCTGTATGTAATTTAGAAATAAAAATCTCTAAAATACCCTGGCAAGTGAGCAGAAACTTATAAAAACAAAAAACCATATTTTGATGAATGTGTAGAGAACTGTGCACATTTATACACCACTGATGCAAATCAATTTGTGCAACTATAATGAGAACAATTCAACAACACCTTTCAGGTGCCTCTCATCATTCAAACTCAGTAATTCCAATTCTACAAATTTATTCTAAAGAAATAATTAGAAATGCATATAAAGATTAATGTACTATGACCTTCATTACATTTTAATTTTAAAAATTGGTGATATCTAGCAGCATGGGTTCACCTAAATAAATTTGTTAGATTCATATGAAATATTATGTAACAATATTGTGTTTTCAAAGAATGCTAATGCATAGAAATATGTTTTATTTTCAAATGAAAAAAGTTGGAGAACAACATATACATATGATGTCAATTTTACTTTTAAATTGTTACATTCTTTTTTAAAAAGCAAAATGAAATACACTCAAGTGTTATAAGTTATTGTTTTCTGGGTTATAAGATTATAGGTCTTCTTTACTTTTAAATCTATACCTTTTACTTTATTTTTTTTAACAATAATCTTCTCTTACTTTTATCAAGAAGAAAAATCTTTTATTTTGTAAAAACAAGCCCAGCACAACCCAACCAAGCCCATAATCTGTTAATTTGCTATCTGCACACAGAAAGCCACATGGTTGTTCCTTGGATGCTTGTTGTCCTCTTGCTCCTTCAGGTACTGGACTCATTGCAGATGAACACCTCCAAAACAGAGAGTGACAGTATCTCTCCAAGAGCATGAAACCTCTAAGTTAACTGGCTTAGTTAGCGTAGGCTGGTACTGGTATCAATCTCCATGACCCATGTAGGTAACAAATGTCTTTAGAAAGCCCATCTTAGATATTGAAAATTTACCCCCTTCTAAATCTCTTACACAAATGTACCTATTAGAACCCTTCTCCAATGAAGCTCTTTTTATTTTAGATATTTCATCATGCTCTGTGGTATGACAGTAAGTTCAAGGATTGAGCTTTCATTGTACTGTTTCCTTATGCCGTATCTGGTGTTTGGGATGGCCTGGAGCCATTCTGCCCAGTGCCTCAGACCCATCCCTCCTATTTTAAAAAATGAGCTATTTGGTACTATTTGTTTTACCTCCTTTACTCTCAACCCCTTTAACACTCTGTCACTGTATCAGAGAGTTCTAAGTTGCAAACCATGTTCTGGGTTGTTTCTCAGTAGGGTTCAATAGAAACCTGCACAAAGGCAGACCTGCCTGAGAAGAGTAGTTGGCAGTGATTCTCACAAGTAGCAACAGAAAGTATTGCAGTGCAGCAATGTATATTCGATCTACCTTCAAAAAAATGGGTTATGAAGCAATTCTCAGTGCCTTTTGCACTGAAGTAAAGGATTTTATGACCTCCCTCACTTTCTTCCCCTTCTTCCCTCCATTCCTGGGGCAATAAAGAGTTAACTCCTATCTTCATTCATAAAAAATCAGATCTCACCTAGGTTTGCTTTCATTCATGTAGGCTTCTAGGTCCAATATTCACTAAAATTTCAAGCACTTTTTATTCCATTATGGGATGCCATAGCCTCCCTCTCCTTCCTCTCTGCCCTCCATTCCTCTCTCCTTATATCCAGTGAGAAACTTGGGTGTCAATCCCAACAGTCACTGAATCTTCATTCACTCATTCACAATAACGCCCTTACCAGATGGAGGCTATAACAGATGGCCTGGGGAAGGAAAAGGGAAAAAAACACACCTGCTGAAACCCATCAGAGTGGGGCAGGAAATGAGAAGTGTTTAGGGACAGCAAAGAGTGCACTAGAAGGAATCTGAAGAAAGGAGAGGCAAGATCCAGGATAAGGCACCAAAAGGTGTGACCACAGGTGTCCTGAGGAATCAATCCTTGGGAATGTATTTGAAAGGCACAAGACTTTCCAATTCCCCCATGTCCTATCCTGCCCATTTCCAAAAGAAAATGTAACCAGGACTCCTAATATTGTTTGCTATTAACCCATACAATTTCTGTACTTATAAGACAAGTTTTAATCTTGATGACCAAGTCAGAAGGCGGCACAGGCTTGGAGCAAGCCCTCTTACTGGTATTTCATAATCAGTTGAGACATCAGTAGTAATTCCTGGGACTGGGATCCATAAGGTTGCTGGCCTTAGCCACAGCTTCTCCAGTGGCGGCCATGAGATCAGGTGGTAGTGTATGTCAGGCTGATTAACATGAGTATTTCCCCAACTCCAGGTAACTATGATAAATTCAACCCCAACCTGAGCATTCATGCCTCTCTGGGTCTTAAGAGATTGGAAGAAGGAAGTGCTAATGAGTGACTTCCCATGGCATACACATGGGCCAGAATAGTGCCAGTGGATTGAAAGTCATGGCTTTTGTTTGCATTTTATCAGTGATATCTTAGTCATGGAGCTGAAGGAAAAAGAATATAAGTGCAGGGATAGAGGTTACTTTCAAATCAATTGACTTTCTTCCTTCCATGAAGCTAGGGTCCTTTGTTGCCAAAATCCAAACATCTCTGGTGGCCTATATTCCAGCATTGAGGACGCAGCAATTTTTAACTGTTAGAGGCCTAACTGGACAAATAGGCCATATTTCAGGGATTACTTTTTTTTGGTAAATGTGGGGTGCTCATTAAGGAAATAACAGTTCATATACACACTGTATGTACAAATTCTGAGAAGAGAAAGGAGCCATGAGGGCTAAGCATGCCATTGAAAAGAGCAACCTGTGGTCTGGAGAGTCTCAATAGAGTGATCCCTCTGTTGTTGAATTATACTTTGTGAAGCTGAGATGAAGAGAGGCTTATTATCTGCTTCTTTTTTTGTCTTCACTCTCACATAAAGTCTTCCACCAGCTCTTCCTGAGGAATAAATATAAAGCAGCTCCCACAGGAGGGGATGGGCTGTCCACTCTAACAGAGGAGCTCTAAACCTTTATTGGGATATTGGCCCATCTGAAGACTGTAACAGAAGAAAAATAACTGCGTGTGATGTCAGAGGGTTTCACAAAGACTCTCTTCTAAACTTTACCTTCCAAGTCTTAAAGGCCATCTCTCTGCATCAACCTCCTTCCCAACAGCACTGGGAACATCTACAATATGGCCACTCAGCTGGATATATCCCGACTCTAGATTGGCTTTTGCAAAGTGGCTTTGTTATTCACCCATTGACGTGTGGGTTTTGGTGTGTGTTTTTTTTTGTGTGTGGCTTTTTGTTTGTTTGTTTTTGTTTTGTCTATCTTAAAGGTCAATTAGATAATGGGACTGTGTCTTGTTCTAGTTACTCAATACGTGTTTTTAAAGTACTGTGCCTGGTTTTTACCTCAACTTAGATGCTCAGAAGCCAAAGCACATTATGGAACACAACCAACAGAAGTTTGTACCATGTAATGAAGTTAGGTGAAGGTCAAGGAAAATTTCTGATCCTAAAGAAATCCTTTTATGACACTTCAAGCTGACCAGTCTGCTGCTCTTACAAAGAGTTAGGAGATGGCCACAGGATTCCATCAGTGCTAAGGACCAGCAGCTCCCCTTGTTGTCCTCGCCTAGAGTTGCTGCTCATTCTCTCACATCTGACATGTGACAGATCCAAAATGGGTAAAATGCCAAGAATGGATCACATACTCAATATGGAGGGGATCATTTTAGCTGGGCATTCTACCAGCCAAAATAGTGCAATGTATAAATCATAGGTTTTATATCTTCTAATAATCTCCTCCACTCTTCTAAGGCTCATACTGCTATCCCACTACATCCTCTCTCCCTTTGTATCTGCACAGTTGCTATGTGCCAGCTTCCAGATCATTTCTTAGTCACTGAAGCCTATTGTATCTGGCCACAGTATTTATTCCCAGCCTAGCATTTTCCTTAATCCTGGACCACCTAAATAACAATGTAAATGACCATCTGACATCTTAGTTTCACAGTTATCTTGACCACTCCAGTTTTGAAATCTTAACATTCCAAAATCCATTCTTTGATTACAGGTCCTATCATTTTAGTTTTCCAACTACTCAATACTCATCTTCATCATATTAAGGCCTCTTTTTATTCACAGACTCTGAGCTCACTTCTGATCTAACTTCCTCCCATATACAGTCTTGATTCTCAGATTCATTCCTGTATAACTCCTTTCTTGCTAGTTGTCCACCCTTCAATCAATCAAGGTCAGTCCTAGGCAATCAAATGTTACTTGTGACAATAGCCCAAGAACACTTCATAATTTCCTGAGTTTCTAATCAAGTTTGAAATTAGCTTTTTCCTTTGATATACCATAAGCTCTCCTGTTATGACCCCACTCCAGCCTTTAGGCTGGATATTTTTTATATTTTCTCTTTGTCCTTAACATTTGCCATTTTAACTATGATGTCTCTTTGAGTGGGTCTCTTTGGGTTCCTCTTGCTTGGAACACTCTGTGCTTCCTGAACTTGTGTGGCTTTCTCCCTTACCAGTGCAGGTAAGTTTTCTGTCATTATTTTCTCCGCCAAGTTCTCTATCTCTTGCTCACTTTCCTCCCCCTCTCTGACCCCTATGACACTAATGTTGTTTCACTCCATGTTGTCCCACAGCTCCCTTAGACTGTACCCATGATTTTTAAGTGTTTTTTTGTTTTTGCTGTTCTGATTGAATGTTTTTTTCTACCTTATCTCCTAAGTCACTTATTCTATCCTCTGCATCTTTGAGCTTGTTTTTATTTCTTTCCACAGTGTTCTTGATATCAAATATAATATTATTCATTTCTGATTCTTATTTATCATATCTATATCTTTTTTCATGTTTTCACTAAGTTCCTGGACTTTTCCATCAAGTGTGTTTTCTTGTTAATTTCTTTGAGCATCTTTTTAACCATTACTCTAAACTCTATTTCTGATAACTTTCTTAACTTTATCTCATCAAGGTCTTTTTCTGGTGACTTTTCCTTTTCTTTAGTTTGGGGTTGTTTCTTTGTTTCCCCATTTTAGTGGCTCTTGGTGTTTGTGTCTGTATATTAGATATATTTGCTGTCTCCCAGTCTTGTGGGGTGGGATTTTATAGTGTATGTCCAGTGGATCCCAGAGGTTTGTTTTCCTTATATTTCTGAGCTCTTTGCTCTAGGTGTGTCCCTTTTGTGGATGTACCTTTTGTGGGTTCTTTGGGGTCTCCTGTTGTGGTTGGGTCTAGATTGTTGTTGACCCATTCTTGGGAGGATTCTCCTCTCAGGTTGGCTAACTGTGCAGCTCAGCCCCAACCACGTCATGTGAACAGTTGTCCAGGTGCTGCTGAAGCAAAACAAAACAGCCAAACTACCAGGAAGCAAGCAGTATCTTACAAAATATCTTGTCAGTCACAATGAAAACATCCCAAGAGACAGTATAACTTAAAAAAATTGGAGTCATATAGCATATATGCTCCCACAATGAAATGAAATTACAAACCTATAACAGAATAAAATTTGGGACATTCACAATTATATGGAAAACAACAAATTCCTAAATAACCAATGAGTCAAGGAAGAAATCACAGAGAATAAGAAAATGTTGTGAAAGCAAAAGTAAACAAAACATATAAAACTGAGGTGATGCAACAAAACCAGTGCTTAGAAGGAGAATTGTAGCTGTAACTACCTACATTAAAAATTGAGCTGTCAAATACGTGAGAAAACTACACTAAAAAAATTAGAAAAAGAGCAAACTAAACCCAAACAAGGAATCAGGAATAATACAGGTTAGAATGAAAATAAACAAAAGAGTTCTGGCTGATTTGGCTCAGTGGCTAGAGTGTTAGTATGCAGACTGAAGGGTCATAGGTTTGATTATGGCCAAGGACATATACCTTGGTTGCAGGCTCGATCCCCACCCCAGTCAGGGCACATGTGGGAGGCGACCAATCGATATGTCTCTCTCACATTGATTTTTTTTCTCTCTGCCTTCCACTCTCTCTGGAAAGCAATGGAAAAAAATATCCTCAGTTTAGGATTAAAAGAAAAAGAAAGAAAGAAAATAAAAAAAGAAAGAACTAAAAAATACAGAAAATCAACAAAACAAACTGACGAACACAGTAGCTCCAGAAGCTTGGATACATGGAACAGACTGACAGGTCTCAGAGGAGAGGGGGTTAGGGAGGACAGGAAGAGATTAATCAAAGAATTTATATGCATATATGCATAGCCCATGGACACAGACAATAGTGTCGTGAAGGCCTGGAGTGGGACTGCGGCTGGGTGGAGCTGGGCAAAGGGCAGGGAGGAAATAGGGGACATTTGTAATACTGTCAACAACAACAAAATAAATTGAAAGATTATATAAAAGGGGAAAATCGAGAAAATCAAGGAAACTAAATTTGGTTCTTTGAAATAATAATAAAAATAGACAAACCTGTAATTAGACTGAGCATGAAGAAAAAACAGGAAACTCAAATAAATATGATCAATATGATCAAGAATAAGAGAGGGCACATTATTACCAATCTTAAAGCAATAAAAGGAATTGCAAAGGAATATTATCAAAGTGTATGCCAATTAGATATGATAGATGAAATGAACACATTCTTAAGATACATCAACAACCAAATCTCACTCAAGAAGAAAAATCCGAATAAACCTATAAGGACAAATTCAATAATTAGTCTACAAAATTTCTACAGAAAAACATGACTTCACTGGTGACTCTGAAAAATTTAAAGAATTAACACCAATCTTTCATATATTTCCAAAAATAGATCAGAAAAACTTTCTAACTCATTCTATGAGGCCAATATTATTAGCTTGATACCAAAATCAGACAAAGAGAAAAACAATAAAACTACAGAGTAAGCACCTTATGAATATAAATGCAAAAATCCCTAACAAAACACTAGGAAATTAAATTCAGAAACAAACATATAAAGGATTATACACCAATGTCCAAAAAAATTTTCTCATCAAAGTTGGTTGAATTTAATACATCATATATATAGAATAAAGACAAAACCTTATGATTATATCAACAATTGCAGAAAAAGCTTTGAACAAATATCATGACATCCATTCATGATGAAAAAAACAAACCCTCAACAAACTTGGAACAGAAAGGAACTTTCTATACTTGACAAAGGGCATTTACAAAAATTGTATAGTCATCATTGTAATTAATGGTCAAAAAGTAAATGTATTTTCCCTAAGACCAGGAACAAGACAAGAAAGACTCTCTTGCCAATACTATACAGGAGATTTTAACCAGGGTAATTAAGTAAGAAAAAGAAATAAAAATAAATGTGATCAAAAAGAAGTACAATGATCTGTATTCGTAGAGGGTGTAATCTTATACATGAAATGTCTAAGGACTCCACCAAAAAAAACCACACCCTAATATTGAAAATATTAGAACTAAAAGAAGCAATACTAATGAGTTAAGAAAAGTTGGAAGATGCAAGATCAATAAAAAAATATTTTTTTCTACACACTAGCAACCAACAATTGAAAATGAAATTAAGAGAATAATTCTATTTTCAATATCATGAGAAAAAGTAAAATATTTGGAATAAAAGTTTTAAAAGAAGTACAAGATTTTAAATATATATATATATTGATTTCAGAGAGAAAGGGAGAGGGAGACAGAGAAAGGTAGAAACATCAATGCTGAGAGAGATGTCATTGATTTGCTGCTGCCTCCTGCACTCTCCCTACTGGGAATAGAGCCCACAACCCAGGCATGTGCCCTGACTGGGAATTGCACCTCCATCTCCTGGGTCCTAGGTCTATGCTCAACCGCTTATTCAGAATTACATTGAGTAGCAGGGTTGCTATGATAGGTGTTCCTACTACAAAGTATTTAATAATGTTATTACAAAATTGAAATAACACTGGTTAGCTATAAACCTAATGACAGTTTGCCCCTAAATAATGGTTACCACTATCTTGTCCATAAATGAAGTTAAAGTATTTGTACCAGCACTGAACTGCCCAATATGTGTGGGCATAACACACAAACATATAAGCAAAGATGATAAAGAAATACTACATGGAGATTAACCCTACCACTGATGTATTTTCATCCATTAGGAGACATTAGTTTTCCAGTGATACCATGAAGTCAAAAGATAATACAGTTTGGCTAAATAATGATCTAGTAGAGAAGTAGCAGAGGCAAGACTCCGCAAAGAACAGTAGCTAGAGAACCTCAAAAACCCTATATTTGGCCACAGGAGGTAAAAAAAAATCTTAGCAGGACTATATCTACAATACAGAGGGGTTGCTGAACCAACAACTAGACAGCATATATATATATATATAATATATCTTTGTTGATTTCAGAGAGAGGAAGGGGGAGGGAGGGAGAGAGAGAGAAAAAAACATCAATGATAAGAGAGTCATTGATCGGCTGCCTCCTGCATGCCCCCCATTGGGGACTGAGCCCCCAACCCAGGCATGTGCCCTGACAGGGAATGGAACCACTATCTCCTGGATCCCAGGTTGATGCTCAACCACTGAACCACACCCAGCTAAACAGCATATATATATATATTTTGTTTGTTTGTTTGTTTTTTTGTTTGCTCATTAGTGATAGATTCTTTTTTCTTTTTTAATTTTATTATTGTTTAAAATATTACAGATGTTCCCTTTTCTCCCCAATGACCCATTCCACCCCGTTCCTTCCCACTCCCCAGTTCCTCTCCCCACCATTGTCCATGTCCTTGGGTTGTGCATATATGCATATCAATTCTGGTTACTCTCTCCCCGTTCACCCACCCGCCCTCCTCCATCACTCTGACATTCATCAGTCTCATCTATGCTTCCATGTCATTGAATCTATTCTGTTCATCAGTTTATTATATTCTTTAGATTCTGCATATAAGCGAGATCAGGTGATATTTGTCTTTCGTTGTGTGGCTTATTTCGCTTAGCATAATATTTTCCAGGTACATCCATACTGTCCCAAAGGGTACGAGATTCTTCTTTTTTACAGCTGCATAGTATTCCATGGTGTAAATGTCCCACAGCTTTTTTATCCACTCATCTACTGATGAGCAGTTGGGTTGTTTCCAGATCTTAGCTATAGTAAACTGTGCTGCTATGAACATCGGGGTACATATATCCTTTCTGATGAATGTTTCAGGATTCTTATGATACATTCCTAGGAGTGGAATCACTGGGTCAAATGGCAGCTCCATTTTTAATTTTTTGAGGAACCTCCATACTGTTTTCCATAGTGGTTGCACCAGTCTGCATTCCCACCAGCAGTGTACTAGGGTTCCCCTTTCTCCACACCCTCGCCAGCACATGTCGTTTATTGATTTGTTGATGACAGCCATTCTGATAGGTGTGAAGTGATACCTCATTGTGGTTTTAATTTGCATCTCTCTGATGATTAGCGACGTCGAGCATTTTCTCATGTGCCTCTTGCCCATCTGTATGTCCTCTTTGGAGAAGTGTCTATTTAAGTCCTTTGCCCATTTCTTAATTGGATTGTTTGTCTTTCTCTTGCTGAGTTCTATGAGTTCTTTGTACACTTTGGAAATTAGCCCCTTATCAGATACATCCTTGGCAAATATGTTTTTCCAGACCATGGTGTTTCTTTGTATTTTGAGACAATTTTCTTTTGCTGTGATGGAATCCCATATGTTTATTTTTTTAGTTTGATGGAATCCCATATGTTTATTTTTTCCATTGTTTCTCTTGCCCTCGTTGATGTATCAGTGAAAAGTCCACTACGTGGGATGTCTGTGATTTTACCGCCTATGTTTTCTTCCAGGATTTTTATGGTTTCGTGACTTACATTTAAGACTTTTATCCATTTTGAGTTTATTTTTGTGTATGGTGAAAGTTGGTGGTCTAGTTTCATTGCTTTGCATGTACCTGTCCAATTTTCCCAGCAGCACTTATTGAAGAGACTGTCCTTACTCTATTGGATACTCTTGCCTCCTTTGTCAAATATTAACTGACCATAATGGCATGGGTCTATTTCTGGGTTCTCTGTTCTGTTCCATTGATCTATATGCCTGTTGTTGTACCAATACCAGGCCGTTTTGATTACAGTGGCTTTGTAATACAGTTTGAAGTCTGGTAATGTAATCCCTCCCACTCTGTTCTTTTTTCTCAAGATGGTTGCAGCTATTCGGGGTCTTTTTTGGTTCCATATAAATTTTCGAAATGTTTGTTCTAGGTCTGTGAAATATGCTGTTGGTATTTTCATAGGAATTGCATTAAATTTATAAATTGCTTTGGGTAGTAAAGACATTTTAATGATATTAATTCTTCCAATCCATGAGTATGGTATCTTTTTCCACTTGTTTAAATCTTCCTCTATTTCTTTTTTCTGTGTCACGTAGTTTTCGGAGTACAGGTCTTTTACATCCTTGGTTAACTTTATTCCTAGGTATCTTATTTTTTCATTGCAATGGTAAATGGTATTGCTTTTTTACTTTCTCTCTCTGAAAGTTCATTGTTGGTGTATAAGAATGCCATTGATTTCCAGATGTTGATTTTCTATCCAGCTACCTTGCCAAATTTGTTTATCAAATCTAGTAGTACTTTGGTGGAGTCTTTAGGGTTTTCTATGTACAATATCATGTCATCTGTACCAGCCTTGCATCCCTGGAATAAATCCCACTTGATCATGATGTATGATCTTTTTAATGTATTGCTGGATCTGGTTTGCTAGTATTTTAGTGAGGATTTTAGCATCTATGTTCATCAGGGATATTGGCCTGTAACTTTCTTTCTTTGTAGTATCTTTATCTGGTTTTGGGATTAGGATGATGCTGGCCTCATAAAAAGAGTTTGGGAATTTTCCCTCCTCTTGAATTTTCTGGAATAGTTTGAATAGAATAGGTGTTAATTCTTCTTTGAATGTTTGGTAAAAATCGCCTGTAAATCCATCTGGTCCAGGACTTTTGTTTGCTGGGAGTTTTTTGATTACTGGTTCAATTTCATTAATTGTTATTGGACTATTCAGGGTTCCTGCCTCTTCTTGATTCAGCTTTGGAAGGTTGTATGCTTCTAGGAATTTGTCCATTTCCCCCATGTTGTCCAATTTGTTGGCATATATTTGCTCATAATATTTTCTTACAATCCTTTGTATTTCTGTTGGATCAGTTGTTATATCATCTCTCATTTCTGATTTTATTTATTTGGGTCCTCTCTCTTTGTTTCTTAGTGAGTCTGGCTAATGGTGCATCAATCTTATTTACCTTTTCAAAGAACCAGCTCTTGGTTTCATTGATTTTTTTGTATTGGTTTTTTAGTCTCTGTGTCATTAATCTCTGCTCTGATTTTTATTATTTCCTTCTTTCTACTTCCTTCAGGCTTTTCTTGCTGTTCTCGTTCTAGTTCTTTTAGTTGTTGTGTTAGATGGTTCATTAGATCTTTTTCTTGTTTCTTGAGATAGGACTTTAATGCTGTGAATTTTCCTCTCAGGACTGCTTTCGCCATGTCGCATAGGTTTTGGGTTGTTGTCTGTTCATTTTCGTTATTTTCCATGAAGTGTTTGATTTCTTCCTTGACCTCCTTGGTAACCCATTCATTGTTTAATAACATGCTATTTAGCCTCCATGTGTTTGAATATTTTTGAGTTTTTTTATAGTGGTTGATTTCTAGTTTCATGCCATTGTGATCCGAGAAGATGTTTGATATGATTTAAGTCTTCTTATATTTGTAGAGACTTGCCTTGTGCCCTAACATGTGGTCTATTTTTGAGAATGTTCCATGTGCACTTGAGAAGAATGTGTATTCTGCTGCTTTGGGGTGAAATGTTCTATAAATGTCAATTAAATCCATTAGGTCTAGTGATTCATTTAAGGTCTGCGTTTCCCTGTTGATTTTTTGTCTTGATGATCTGTCTAATGCTGACAGTGGGGTGTTAAAGTCCCCCACTATGATTGTGTTGCTGTCAATCTCCCCCCAAGAAATTTTTTATATATTTAGGTGTTCCTCTCTTGGGTGCATAAATGTTTATAAGGGTTATTTCCTCCTGTTGGATTGATCCCTTTAGTAATATGTAGTGACCATCTTTGTCTCTTGTTATGGTCTTTATTTTGAAGTCTGTTTTGTCAGAAATAAGAATTGCTGCTCCAGCTTTCCTTTCCTTTCCATTTGCATGGAATATTTTATTCCATCCCTTCACTTTTAGCCTGTGTGAGTCTTTTGCTCTCAGGTGGGTCTCTTGTGGACAGCATATATTTGGGTCCTGTTTTCTTATCCATTCAGCTACCCTTTGTCTTTTGATTGGTCCATTTATTCCATTTACATTTAAGGTTACTATTGATATCAACTTATTGAATGCCATTTTCCCCCTTTATGCTGATGTACCTGTTTCTCACTATTCCTTCTTTTTCTTAAAGCAGTCCTTTTAGCATTTCTTGCAATGCTGGTTTAGTGGTACTGAACTCCTTTAGCCTTTTTTTGTCTGGGAAGCTTTTTATTTCACCTTCAAATTTCAATGAAAGCCTTGCTGGATAAAGCAATCTTGGTTGCATGTTCTTGCTTTTCATTACTTGCAGAACTTCATGCCACTCCCTTTGGCCTGAAGAGTCTCTGTTGAGAAATCAGCTGTCAGCCTTATGGGTGTTCCATTGTAGGTCACTGCTTGTCTCTGTCTTGCAGCCCTTAATATTTTCTCTTTGTCCTTAATATTTGCCATTTTAATTATGATGTGTCTTGGAGTGGATCTCTTTGGGTCCCTCTTGTTTGGAACTCTCTGTGCTTCCTGAACTTGTGTGGCTTTCTCCTTCGCCATCCTATTGAAATTTTCTATAATTATTTCTTCCACCAAGTTCTCTATCCCTTGCTCTCTTTCCTCCCCCTCTGGCACTCCTATAATGCAAATGTTGTTTCGCTTTATGTTGTCCCAAAGTTCCCTTAGACTGTCCTCATGCTTTTAAAGTGTTTTTTCTTTTTGCTGCTCTGATTGTGTGATTTTCTCTACCTTGTCTTCTAAGTCACTTATTCTATCCTCTGCTTCATTGAGCCTGCTTTTAATTCCTTCCAGTGCATTCTTGATATCAGATGCAGCATTCTCTATCTCTGTCTGAGTTTTATTTATGGTATGTATCTCTTTTTTCATGTTTTCACTAAGGTTCTCGATATTATCATCTAGAGTCTTCTTAAGTTCCTTGAACGTCTTCATCATCCATACTCTGAACTCCATATCTGATAGCTTGCTTAACTCCATCTCATCAAAGTCTTTTTCTGGGGATGTTTCCTTTTCTTTAATTTGGGGGTTGTTTCTTTGTCTCCCCATTTTGGTATGTCTCAGTGCTTGTATCTATATATTAGATATATTTGCTGTCTCCCAGTCTTGTGGGATGGCATTTTGTCTTGTGGGTCCAGTGGAGCCCAGAGGTGTGTTTTCCTTACACCTCTGAGCTCTTTGCTCTAGATGTGTCCCTCTTGTGGGTGCTCCTTTTGTGGTTTCTTTATGTTCTCCTGTTGTGGTTGGGTCTAGATTGTTGTAGATCAGTCCTTGGGAGGACCCTCCTCTCTGGTTGGCTAACTGTGTCTCCGCTCCAACCTCAACAGGTAAGCTGTTGCACTGGTGCTGGTAAGGCAGGACAATACACAATGAAAATTCCAAGAAACAAGAGGTAGCTTGCAAAATATCTTGACAGTCACAATGAAAACAACCCACGTGAAAATAAAACTGGTAGAGTGAAGGGAGAACACACACTCACAAAGGAATGCTTCAAACAAAAGCAAGAGAGAAAGAAAAGTAATACTTAGAGAGAGAGAGAGAGATGTATATTGTTGTTAATACTGATGAAATTTTAGAAAATAATAATAAACTAAGATATAAAAGAAATAGAGAAGCTACTGGGAGATAACAGAAGCAGAGAGAAAATTCTGAAAGAAGGGTCAGCAAAAAATTAAGGGAGAGAATAGGAATAGGATAATAATTGAAAATGAAAAAACAAAAATACAATAAAGAAAATAAGAGAAATTAACAATCGGACAGGAAGACAGAAGGGAGCATAATGAAAGAATGAAAGAAAAGTAGAAAAAGAAAGAAGAAAAAGACGAAAAAAGTTTTGCCAATGGATCGAGAGGAGAGAGAGAGATAAAGCCCAGTCAGGCAGGGAGTCTGGTAAGAGATTTGGGGGAAGCTATAGAGGAAAGCAGTAAACTTGGTTATAATGAAAATGTCCCAGTCATTAAGCAGGGATATCAAGAAAGTCTTGGTAGTGGAAGCAAGGATAAAACAAAACAAAGCAAATAACCAAAACAAAACCAAAAACAAGCTAAGCAAGACAAAATTCTTTTATAAAAAAGAGAAGAAAAAGAAAATTTAGTTAAAAAAATGTTTAAAAAAATTTTTTTTAAGAAGATTATAAAATTTAAAAAAGAAGAAAAAACAAATTTTCTCCCCTTTCTCTTCTTCCTAAGGAAAAAAGAGAAAAAAAATAAACCAACCCACAAACAAAAAAAACCCCAAAAACCAAAGAAACCAAAACCAAACCAAACAAAAAACAGCAGAACAAAAGGATGTCAATCAGTTGACTTTCTTCTGGGCAACTTATGTTGTCTGAGGGTCAGTTTTTTGTGATTTCCGCTCTCCTGGGAGGTGCTTGTGTATCACCCAATGTGAGGATCCGTCTAGGTTTGGCTCTGGTGTCCTTAGGTAGGTGGTTGATCTGAGGCTCTCCGTGGACCACCTCCTCTTGTCAGCTATTTTGCAGCCTTGTAGTTGGCTGGTCTTGCTCCAGAGTGTTCTGTAGAGTCTTTAGGGTGCAGGGTGGCTAGTGTAGCCCAGGGTATCACTCCCCTTAGAGGTGTCACTCTCAGGCTCTCACTCTGCAGGAGTTAGTCTCTGCTCCACTACAAGCTCCTCAGTCCCTACCCTGTCCTCTGATTCTAGTTCCCCAGACTCTGTCCTGCTGCAGCTTCAGATTGATTTCAGCCTGTTGCCTTTTCTATATGGGCCGTTTCAGCAGCCTGGGTTCAGTGGGTTTGATTAAGAACACATTCTGGTGAGCCCTTTGCCTGCCCAGCCCCCAGCAGGGGTTTTCAGCATTTCCTCCAGCTCCCAAACAACAGTCCCTGAGAGTCTTATTCTTGCAAAATCCTCCTGTGAGCTGCTCTCCCTTGCCCCTCAGGACTGTGTCCTGCAGGTGTGTCTAGGGCTTCAGTGGGCGGGATACGCCCACCCCTTTCCTGTTGGGGGTGGCGCTCCCGGCTACAGGAGAGGCTAGTAGGCTCTGCCCCTCCCTGCTCAGCTCTGGTTGGCTGGTCGCACCAGGCCCGCCCCTCAGACCGTCTACTGTGCACACCCCAATGGCAGCCTCCGGTGGTCTGTCCTCGAAGTGCACCGGGAAGGTGGCAACCAGTTCAGCAATCAAACTCGCAAATGCACAAAGCAACACACAGGCAGAGAGTCCGCCCTGCAATGTCCCGCCGCCCTTGCGCCAAGGAACCCAGCTGGAGGGGGCCCAAAGTCAGCTCCACGCAGCTCTCCACATCGCTGGTCTGAGCAAAGCTGGAGCGGCTTCACATGACACCATGGGGCTCCTCAGGGCTGGTCGCAGATCCCAGCCTCCCAGCACCCGCGCCATGCAGATTCAGCACTTTTTGGGGCTCAACACAGTGCCCTACAGGGAGTCAGAGGGTCCCTGTGTGTGGGTTCTCAGTGCAGTCCTCTTGTCCCTCACCACTTGGGTGCCACAGGCTTTGGGACAGCCTTCCTTATGGTCGGCACCCCGAGCACCAAACTCTGGTCGCAGCCTCTTCTGGAGGCTTTGTTGCCCAGGAAGGCACCGTTCCCTCCAGGACTCACCGCTCCCCTGGGTCCCTCTGCCCTGTGCAAGGGGTGCTCCTTACCTTGTCGCTCCGGGTGTGGGATCCCCGCCTTTGGATGCCGTCCGCACTCCCAAGGCGAGGGAGCTTTGCAGCCTCCAAGCCTCCAGGCTCGGAGCCCAGCACAGGCTTCAGGGGGACTCCCCCTTCCTATGCCCCCCCTCTCTTACCGGACTCTGTGATGTTTCTTCAGTGCTTCCCACTCGCACTCCATCCACTCAGGTATGTTTCTCTGTTTTTTTCAAGCTGGTTATATAGGATTTTAGGAGGAAATCAAGTCTGTGGCTGGGAGCGGGGGCGCTGCTGCTTCTCACAGGGCCGCCATCTTCCCTCCTCTGCATTTTTTTTTTTATTCGAAAAATTTGTTGGTATTTTAGTAAAGACATCCATCTCAGTCATTTCTCCCTCCCAACAGGTTAATATTTTATTTGAGTCAAGAAAAGAATATGCAGGAGAGGAATGTCATTTTAACAGTAAAATACACAAAAATGAAAAGTTTGCCTACATTAAAGCAAGTTAAATTCATGTATCTTGATATCATTAAATCAAGTAAGTAAGAACTAATAGTTCTATATATATTTCCATTGTTTTACTTGGGACTTACTCTAAGAAATGAAAGTGAACAAAGTGTTAGGAATATATGCAGTCTGCTTCTCTGGAGTTATCTTTTAAATGAGCTGAGTGAGCAGTTACCACCATTAAGACAGTCTGAAGCTTCCTGCAAATTTAACATTGTAGAAGTTTTCAAGGAAATCATTATACTGCATTTTTCTTTTATGTATGACTATGCCTTTAAAGATGTTTAACTATCACATTAAAAAAGAATTCATATACAATACAAAAATTCAACAAAACAAAGCAAAACAAAATAAACACCCCAGAACAAAAACAACTCTACAACACATAGCTCTAACAAAGTATATGTGGTTAGAGAGTCCATAGAATGTTTAAAGATGTATTTCCTTTCCTTCTATTTTCAATATCTAAAATATGCTTTTGAGAGGCCACTGGTTAATATGTATGCACTTAAAGCAAACCATTTTATTGTATTAAATAAGAATTCCTGTAAAGAATAATCAAATTGGATATCTCAAGTTAGTAACTTAAATGTTATGACAAAGTCACAGAAAGTGCATCTTTCTAATTTTCCATCTTCACACAATGTTGCTTTTTTGCTCTTTGTTACCCTTTTAAAAAATAAAAAGTCAAATATTTACGTATTATGTACATTTAAAATTTTTGGGTGGTAGTTTGTATTTTAAAAGAAACAGCTTCCTATGACTCGCCTCAAGCCTGGTGGAAATGCTTACAGGAACTAAGCTAATAACAAAAACCAAGAGAAGCACATTCAAAATACTGATTACTTTGGTAGCAAGCAGTTGTTCTTTGAAGACTAATGAAGGTAGACAGGACCCATTAAGGTGAAGTGGGCTATATTAAATACTCAATAGTTTACATAAAATTAAAACAAAAATTTTTTTTAAAGAGCTAAGCCTCTGTAGCCTCTGATAGCAATGCAATATTGAGTTTATGACTTGAGACAAAATAAATGCCCATTAGGAAAAAAAGCAATACTTTAATTTTATCTAATTTACTTTCAGTCAATATTCCAGTAACATTTTCCTCCCAATACAATGCTCCCTTTTCTATAAGGCTGTTCATGGGAGCCAGAAAGTTTAGGTTTAGGGAGTTAAGTTAGAGAGTAATTGCTTGCAGTTTAAACAGACAATAACTTTTTGCTTCCCTCTTAATGTGCTAATAGTTGTGTCTAAAAAAATATGCAATTCTTATAAAGATACCATTTCTGATTTTTTAAAAAATTATCTGTAACCTTTGGAAACTAATCACATGAAACTACAAAATTAGCAAATGTCTTGAAATCTGTATATAAAACATAAGTTATGTCTAATTTCAAACTCTCATTTATTAGTGTACCACTCAATCTTAAAAAAAAAAAAAAAAGGCAGCTCCAAAGATAGTCTTATACCATTCTTTTAAAAAGAAACTATTCCTTTTACTTTACACCCACCCCACACCTCAATTTCAAAACATATCATTTAATGTCTTGGTTGTGGACATTTCCAAGATGAGATTTTACATTTTGCTCCTATAGCTTCTGGTTATCAGAAAACCCATGTTTCCTTTATTAAAGGAGTTTGGTCCTGCTGATGCTGGTGTATCCCTTCCAGTATTCTTCATCCTCATCTTTGCTTTTGGAGGCATTTCTCTGGTTCACTATTTTCATCTTCTTTAAAAGCTGCTGCTACTGAAAGAGTTTTTGGAGCAAGAGTTGGAACAGTTTCTTTAGGTTTACTTGATCCAATTTTGACAGATATGGCTGAGACTTTCTTTGTCGTCCAAACTTGGAGATCTTTGTAGGCTTTGTTGGGAGGTCTGCAGCTTCTTCTTCAGCTGATTTCTTCTCAGTGCTGCGACTGGAACTTTCCCCTCCATTACTGGAAGAAACAGTCTTAGTTTTCACAGGTTTTTCTGCTTCTTCAAGTTCTCCAGCTTGCTGTGGCTTCTCCAGCTTCTCCTCTCCCACCTTCCCGTCCTCCATTTTCCTCACCACAGGGATGCATTTTTTGATCAACAATGGCAGTATAACAAATCATGGATCTCTGATTTACTAATATGGCAAGTAACAGTGCCTCCAAAAGAAACAAAAAAATTGAAACTAAAAGTGAGATGAAGCTCAAATGTAGAGAACACCAGCAAAATTAAACCACTACTCATCACAACATGATAAATATGCATGCTGGGTAATAAAAATATAAATTGGATAATAAGATACAACTATAGCAATAGTAGTACATTAATACTTACTATGCGTTTTGGTAACCATGTCAGCTTATCATAAGGCATGTGCTTACTGGGACAATGTTAAATTTAACAAAAAAAGCTTAAGTTACTGCAACAAATGTACAATAAAAATATATGAAATATACTTGGAAATTTTGGAATAGTACATTAAGCCTTTTACAATATACTCCTTCAGACAATTTTCATATATGGAGTAATGTACTCTCATGAAATTGACTGCTTTTAGGAGAAACACACAATCTGGTACCTGATGTAAATGAATCACCAGACCAGTACAATGTGAAATATTGAAAGGTCTTTAATAAGAAGCTAATGAACAAAAGAATCTGACAAACTAAATGGATCCAGACATTGATGCATGCAACAGACAATCATATTTCAGAAGGAAGAGGGAAGGGGGTGGGAGGAGACTGACCAAAGAAGTTATATGCATATATGTATAACCCATGGACATGGACAATGACAAGGTGAAGGCCTGGGGAGGGGGTGGGAACAAGGTGGAGGGGGTCAGTTGGGGAGGGGAAATGGGACACCTGTAGTGTTTTCAACAAGAAAGATAAATTTAAAAATAAAAATTAAAAAAATAAATAATTAACATTAGAAGTGAATAAAGAGCTTTTATCACGACTAAAATATTTTTGCCTCTTTTTTACTATCAGATTGTAATGTTGATAGTTCCCTATGACCAAATTTCTGATTGGAGGGGTAAACCTAACATATCCAAGAGGCATTTTATTTCGGGGTAAATTGAGTAACTCTGGGTTTACATTGTTTCTTCTCTGTCCACTAAATTGTGCAAAATCTGGATGATACTTTCTTGGAATTTTAAGAGTGAAGAAATATTTGAGTGGACTCCAAGATGGCTGTAGAGTAGCTGGAAGTTCCATCTGCTTGCTCCCAACACCAGACTGGACTTGTGGCTGAACTGCAGAGCATTTGGCTTGCAGAAACAGTTGAAGTTAAGCTGATCTGAAATATTGTGAGCTGAGAACATTGAGAAAAGACAGGAGGAGAAATGGAAAGGGTGCTCCAACTCTCGCAACTCCACGGCTGGGAAGCTAAAGGAAAAGTGTGGCAGCGGAACCCTGACCCCTGGGAGTGTGGGATCGCAGTTCCTTGAAGGAATCCACAATCCACAGCAACAGAAAAGAGAAGGGGAGCCCAGCCGGGCGTGGCTCAGTGGTTGAGCATTGACCTGGGATCCAGGTGATCAGGGTTTGGTTCCCGGTCAGGGCACATGCCCGGTTGTGGGCTTGATCGATGATTCTCTCATCATTGATGTTTCTGTCTCTCTCTCTCCCTCTCCTTTCCTGTCTCTGAAATCAATAAAGATATATTTAAAAAAAAAAAAAAAGAAAGAGAAGGGGAGCACAAGTAGCATCAGGCAGTGGGAATCAGTAAGGATTCAGTCCCCCTGGGAGACTCAGACTGCACCATCCCAGACAAAGAGCGATTTCTTTGTTACAAGGCCAACCAGGGAAGTTCCCTCTGATCTGTGTCTGTGGGAGGGACCACGTGGCAAAGCTCAGGGCCGGCAAAGGAGTCTGATCTGTACATTCAACAGTGAATCTGAGGCACCCTTTATTTGCTGGAAAAACTTTGGGCAGAATGCTGGATAGAGGCTGGACAGCATGATTGGGAAAGAAGATTCATCTTGTCCACTTCGCACCCATCAATGGTGTCCCAATCCTACCTGCAGAACATTTAGGTGGGCCCCATCCTGTTGTGACCCGAGGCAAATGGGAATGGATCTGGGCTGGAAATGTGTGTCCGTGTGGCCTGGTCTGACAACACAGAGGACTTAGATATTTGACCAGGTGAGAGCCTGGACAGAGACTCCACCCAGCGGGGGCTGGCCAAGCTTAAAGTTTGGAGTGATGATTTTTTTATCCCTTCCTACTTGCGGCAAGGGGCAGCCAGAGAGCCAGACAGAGCTGAGATATTGCAACTGTGTCTCTGGAGTGGACTTCTGTCCAGGAGAGAGATGGGCATGTCCAGGGCCCTTTGGCTGCATTACGGGGAGGCAGAGATGAGCTCCCCAGTGAGTTCAGCCAGTGCAGCTCTGCGAAGGAGAGGGAGTGCCACACTCCCTCCTACAAGCTATGGGGACCACAATCAAGTTGAGTGTTTAAACCACTCAGGCCAGGTCCCAGATACCCCTGCAGATCCCAGTTCCATGGGGGAAGTGAGAGCAGCTCAGATAAGGGACATTCAAGGTGTGAGACCCAAGGCAGATTCAACATTTGGGCTACTGATGCCCTGCCCCCTGGACTACTTGGGGCTCAGCCCTGCCCTGCTTCAGTAGAGTTGCTGAGAACCAAGCAGGGACAGCAACTGACATTGGCTTGCATCAGCGAGCTTCCCAGGAGGCCCAGGACAAACACACCGAGTGGACAAATCTAGTGAGCTCCACAAATAGCAGATTCAAAAGGTAATTGCACCAGGTACAAAAATCTGTGGGGAGGAGTTTCACTTATTTTTATTTAAATTTTAAATCTTTTCCAATCTTTTGAATTATATTTTCCTTAGTTTTTTCATGCTTTTCCTTTTTCTTTCTTTGTAAATTTATCTTTATTGTTGAAAGTATTACAGGTATCCCATTTTTCCCCCCATTAACTTCCTTCACCTTGCTCCCACCCCCTCACCTGGCATTTACCCCATTATTGACTGTGTCCATGGGTTATGCTTATATGCGTATAACTTCTTTGGTTAATCTCTTCCTACCCTCCAACTGCCTTCCCTCTTTCCTCTGAAATTTGATCATCTGTTGCATTCATCAATGTCTCTGGATCTATTTAGTTCATCAGATTCTTTTGTTCATTAGCTTCTTCTTAAAGAAGACCCTGCAACATTTCCTATAGTGTTGGTCTGGTGGTGATGAACTCTTTTAGCTTTTCCTTGTCTGAGAAGCTCTTTATCTGACCTTCAGTTCTAAATGATAGCTTTGCTGGGTGAAGCAATCTTGGTTGTAGTTCCATGTTTTTCATCACTTTGAATATTTCTTGCCACTCTCTTCTGGCCTGCAAAGTTTCTGTTGAGAAATCAGCTGACAGTCGTATCGGTGCTCCCTTGTAGGTAACTAACTGCTTTTCTCTTGCTGCTTTTAAGATTCTCTCTTTGTCTTTAACCTTTGTCATTTTAATTATGATGTGTCTTGCTGTGGGCCTCTTTGGGTTCCTCTTTTTTGGGACCTTCTGTGCTTCCTGGATTTGTAAGTCTATTTCTTTCCCCAGGTAGAGGAAGTTTTCTGTCATTATTTTTTCAAATAGGTTTTCAATTTCTTGCTCTTTCTCTTCTCCTTCTGGCACCCCAAATAATATGAATGTTGGGCCTCTTGAAGTTGTCCCAGAGGCTCCTTATACTATCTTCATATTTCTGGATTCTTTTTTTCTTTTTGCTCTTCTGGTTGGGTGTTTTTTGTTTCTTCATGTTCCAAATTGCTGATTTTATTCTCAGTGTCCTCTACTCTACTGTTGATTCCCTGTAAATTATTCTTCATTTCAGTTGGTGTAGCCTTCATTTCTGACAGGTATTTTATTAGGTCATCGATGGTCTCACTTGTTTTCATAATAGTCTTACTAATATCCTTGAGCATCCTTATAACCATAATTCTGAACTCTGTATCTAGTAGCTTGTTTGGTTCTATTTCATTTAGTTCCTTTTCTAGAGATTTCTTCTGTTCTTTCCTTTGTGACATGTTTCTTTGCTTCTGCATTTTGGCTGCTTCCAGGTGTTTGTTTCTATGTATTAGGTAGAGCTGCTATGTCTCCTGGAACTTGTAGAGTGCTTTTGTGTAGTAAGTGTCCTATAGGTTCCAGTGGCTCAGGCTCCCCAGTCACCTGAGCTAGGCCTTCTAGGTGTCCCCTGTGTGGGCTGTGTGCACTGTCCTGTTGTAGTTGAGCCTTGGTTCTTGTTGGCATCACTGGGAGGAATTGACCCCCAGGCCAATCAGCTGTGAAGACCAGCTGCAACTACAGCCAGAGAGCTGCTGTGCAGAAGACACCCTTATGGAGCAGGATTTACTTCAGTGGAGCTTTGGTGTTCACCAAGTGCACCCCTTGAGTGTGTCACTCGTAAATGTGGTAGGGTTGTAATCCAGTGTGGTCAAGTCTGACCACCAGGTGCACTGTCTCTGGGGCTTCCTGGGAGGTGCAAAGTGAGCCTCTGCCAATGCCTTGCCCAGGGCCACCCAGCATGAGCTACACAGAAAACTGGAGTTGGCTACTACTTGTGCTGGGTTTAGCGTTGTCCAGGAGAGGCCAAGCTATGAACCAATGCAGGCTGCCACTAGTGTCAGACCTGGGGCCACTTATCAAGATGTATGGGTCATGCTGCTGCTTGTTTGAGAGATTTTAGGAAAGTCCTAAACCTAAGGCTCAAGCGGCCATTTGCACAGAAAAGGCACTGGAAATGGCTTGGCTGAGCTTGCAAGTAGGGAGGGGCGGGGTCTCCGGGAATCATCGTGGTGGGGCCAACTGTGTGAGTCAGGCGATAGTGATTCAAATATGGCGCCTGCCTGCCGTCTCTGTGTGGGGAGGGCTCGCCAAAGGAGCAATGGCCTCTGCCAGCCCTTCTGTCTGGGAGAAAGCTGTCCCTCCACCTCTCATCCCAATTTCACGCAGGTTTGCTTCTCCCCAAATGCCCCAGGTTTCTTTCAAGCTGCTGCCCGGCACTGGAGCTCAGAGGGAGCATGTCTGTGTGCATGCACAGGCTTTAAGAGGAGCTTCCTGGGACTCCCACACTCTGTGCCACCCTCAGTGACAGTCCCTGCTGGTTTTCACAGATCGAAAATGTGGGAATTTCTCTTCTTGGCCTTGGAGCCCTGCGCTTGGGGCCTGATGTGGGGCTGGGGCCTCTCATTCCTCTGGGAAACCTCTGCTGCCGAGATACCCCTCCCTGGTTTAAACCGCGGCACCGGGTGTGGGCCTGTGGCTGTGTCTCAGTGGTTCAGTCCTGATCTCCCCATGTCGCTGCCCCTCCTACTGGTCTCGATGCTTCTTCAGTTCCCTGGTTGTAGGGCTCCTGTTCATCTAGATGTCAGGAGATTCTGAGTGATGGTTGTTCTGTATTTTAGTTGTAATTTTGATGTGGTTGCAGGAGGTGGCAGATACAGCTATTACTTATGCCACCATTTTGTTTCCTCTCCCGGTATTCCATACTTTTTTCCTTTGATCTCTTTTTTTTTAAGTTACTTGTCACAGTTTTATTTTTTAATGTGATTACCATTAGGTTTATATAATATAAAGCTATATGTATAAATTCCTTTTTAAAAAAAGATATTGTTTTTCTTTTTCTTTTAGAGAGAGATGAAGAGAGAAGTTGAGAGAGAAACATCAATGTGAGAACAAAACATCGATTGGATGCCTCCTACATGCCCCCTGCCAGGGACTGAGCCCACAGTCTGTGCATGTGCCCTTGATAGGAATCATACCTGAAACATATAGTTGCACAGGATTATGCCGAACCAACTGAGCCACACTGGCCAGGGTGAAGGCCTTTTTCTTTTGAATGCATCTAATCTCCATCCGCATTTACAAATTCAGAGTTTTACTCCTCCCCTTTTATGTTTTTGTTGTCACAAATTATTCTTATTTATGGTGTGAGTTTGTTGGTGATCTTACTCATAGGTTTGTGACATTTTGTTCTTTGTTTCAGGCAGAATAACTCCTTGAGTATTTCCTGCAGTGGAGGTCTTGTGGTGGTATATTCCCTCAGCTTCTGTATGCCTGAAAAAGTCTTTATTTCTCCTTCATATCTAAAGGATAACTTTTCTGGATATATTGTTCTTGGCTGGTCACTTCTTTCTTTTAGTAGTTTGACTCTGGTTCATTCTCTTCTAGCTTGTAAGGTTTCTGCTGAAAAGTTCAATGATAATCTAATGGGCTTTCCTTTATAAGTTACTTTCTTCTTTTCGCTGGCTACCTTGAGAATTCTTTCTTTGTTATTAACATTTGACAGTTTTAATACAATGTACCTTGGAGAAGGCCTCTTTGGACTGAGGCAACTAAGTGTTCTGTTTGTTTCTTGGATTTGAAAATCTAGGTCTTTTCCATAGGTTTGGGAAGTTCTTGTCACCTATTTGTTTGAATAAGCTCTCCATTTCCTTCTCTCTCCCTTCTTTCCTGGTATGCTTATCTTTCTTATATTGATCTTTCTGATGGAGTCAGATAGTTCTCATAGAGTTCTTTCATTGTTTTCTATGCTCAAGTGTCCCTCTTTTCCTTCTGCACCATATCTAGGATTCTATCTCTGATATCACTATTTTTTTCTCCTATCCAGTGTTATCACGTACAGCCAGAGGTCCCCACAGTGCAGCCTCGATGTGTGGGGGTGAGGTGAGCTGGGGTAGGCTGATTGGTGCTTCTGTTTCTTGGCTTTTTTGGTAATGGTGACTGGCAGAACCTTGCCTCCTTCCTATCTCTGTCTTTACCTGACCCTGAGGTTAGTCATAGGGTGTGCCCGTCACTCAGGAAAAAAGTTTTTTCAGTACCCATTCTCAGGTTTGTAAATAATGTGATCTGCAACCTGACACTGCCACAGTTTCTCCTGGGGCCTGCTGCTGGCTCTGGGAGGGTGAGGGGAGGCTAGCTCTGAGAGAGTAAGTGGAGGTGGACAGGTTCTGTAGCTTTGCTTCTCTGTCAGGAAAATTGATTGCCAGACAACTGTGGCCACATTTCTGTGCTTTATTTCTGCCCAAGTCCCTGGGCTCAGCTGCAGCAGTGCTCTGCCCACTCCTGCAGGCATACTTCCTGAATTTCTTTGCTCCTCCCATCTGAAGGGAGTGCCAGTGACAACCTAATCCCTCCCCTCTCCAGACTGAGCCCACAGTGAGGTACAGACTTCCTGTGTCTAACACTGTCTCAGCTATTTTCCCTTTTCACATTTCTATCTAACTCTCACTTGCTCACATTGAGATGTTTCAATATGCAGATTTCTAAGATGTATTTGTGCATTGAGCAGGGAATTTTTTGTTGAATTATAGCTGCTCAAATTGTTGAAACTTCAAAGGGAGAGACCAAGGGGAGCTTTCACTCTGCCATTCCTCTGACATCACTAATTAAGTTTTCTTTTTGTTGTGTTTTTGAGACTACTCATATAAGCACATGTTTGTTTAAGCCAGTTTAATAAAGCTTTTTAAAAATTAACTATTTCAGCCCTGGCTGATGTGATTCCTTTGGTGTGTCATTCTGTATACCAAAATGTGGTGAGTTTGATTCAGCAGGGTGTGGGTTCGATCTCTGGTTGGGGCACCTGAGGGAGACAACCAATTAATGTTTTTCTATCACATTGATGTTTTTCTCTCTCTTTCACTCCCTTTCTGTCTCTAAAATAAAAAAATATATATATTTTTTAAAGTTAATAATTCTATCCAGATGTAGAAAATACCACAACACACATAAACACACTGAGAGACACAGAGATCTTTTAGTCATGAAACCGACACCATAAAGGAAAACTCACTAGTGTAGAAAAGAACACCTAAAATTAGTTAAATTTACCTGCTCAGATGGCTCAGATTTAAAAAAAATATGTATTTGTGAAGAAAGCACTTAAGATGTATATTTTTCCTTGGTAAGGGACTCTTGGAGCATATAAGCAGTTTGTGCTTTCAAAACCACCCAATCTCCCATTTTTTTAGTCTTAGGATTGGTGATGATAAAGACAGATGGGTTTGAACTGCTTCTAGAGCTGCATTTCTGGTTTCACAAAGATGTGCAAGATATGGACAGCTGCTCTCAAAATTTGGGTTGAAATTCAAGGGACGTTATCAGTTGATCTACCCATCTAACTACATAATCTTTAATTTGCTTTTTCCCTCTGGGCATATACTTTTATTGTAGCTTTGAAAAGGGACTCAAAATAGGAAAAAAAATCCCTATCAGGTTCTGACATTAGTTTTCAATTTGGCCAAATTTCTGATAAAATTTATTAAATTATTTCAAATATCTTACCAGGTTTCAGCTGGGCCAAACAATAAATATTTCTGGCATTATTAAACAATTTCATGGACCTAAGAGGGCACAAAGAACTTCTAAAGTCTTTCCCTGTGATTGCCAAAAGAAACAACTGACAGCCTTCGTGTCCTAGTTCCCCAATAAGACACATCTATTTCTACAATACAATCAGGTAAAAGAGGTGCAGTCAATTAAGTTGACATAACTTTTTTTTTTAACATAGAGCCTGTTTAAATGGTCTAAGTTTTTTAATCTTATCAATCCTTACATTCTCATATTCCTTAATCTAATTGTAGTTTGAGTCAGGTCTTCATCAATGGATTTTTGTACCACAGCTCAGGAATTCCCATCTCAAGGAGTCGTCAAAATTTCTTTTTTCTACCCCTGGCAATTTTAACTATTCTTGAGTAAAAAGGATTTTGGTCTCCAGTGAGAGGTTAAGCCAAGGGATTCTGGTTTTGTTATTAATATTTACCTTGATTTAACCAGCCTGACAAATGCCCCAAGGTATTGCTGGTCAGATTTCTCATTGTAATTTCTTTTAAATTTCTTCACACTGGGTTAAATAGGGCAGACTTGTTTGGGGTCCTTTAATCTTAGGAGGCCAACAAGGGGTCAGGTTGGCCCCATTCGATCTTTCGTAATACTGTAATAAAACCTTTGTTTTAACTCATCAATGTTCGTTTTATGTAGCCCCAATTTTTTCTCCAACTTGAGTTACCAGGCTGAACTCTTAAGGGCAAAAATTTTAGGTTGTCTTTTAGTAAGATTTTACCATTTAATTTATAGGTTCTTAACTAAATGTACCCCAGTTCTGTAAGACACAGCCCAGAGAGCTACACTGGGGTACAGAAATGGAATTACCCATATTACTAAGGTCTTTATCAATTAAAGTGATTACTTATTTTACCTAGAGCAATGTTAAATAAGACCCAGGATTAGACAGTTTACATAAAAGAGCAAACAGGGAACAAAGAGTTATAAAGTCTATCAGTTCATGAATCCTTATATTTCTCTAAAGTTCAGCCAGCTACAAGTCAGAGAGAACAGACAAGACAATAGGAGGCATTGAGTGACCCAAACTTTCCACTACATCTGAAACCCTAAGTATTATTCCCTCAGCATGGATGAAGTCAAGGTTTGCTCAGTCTGGTCTATATGAGATGAATAGCTGCTTTGAGTTAGCCCGAAATGAGCTTCCACTGCTCGCTCCCTCTAGGTTTGTTGAAATGAGGCCAGAGTTGCCCCTCTTCCTATGAGATGAGACATAGACTGAACGGAAAACAAATACAGCCTCAAGCAGACTGACAAACAAGACTTCTCCCTCACAGTTTGCACGAAGTTTCCCTGAGTCTGGCAGAAGGAGACCAGACAAACATGATTTTTTTCTCTTGGTTCCTGCCGAGTTTCCCCAAGTTCAGGAGAGAGCGACTAGATTGAACACACTAATGAAGATTTCTCAGGACAGTTTTCTTCCTTGTTCCTATTCAGATTTCCTTGAGCCTAAAAGAGTAGTGTTCCTGGGATTGTCACATGCAAACCTTACCAGAAGATGTCTTCATTTTTCAAAACCAAAGAAAATTCCAAAAACTTTTTAAGTTTTTGTTTCTTATGCTGCAAAAAAAAATGCCTTAGGTTGGGGGGGGGCACCCCATCATAGACTGCCCTCCAGCCTCTGCCTTCAAGACAATAGTTGTGGGCAGCCACTAGGTGGAGGCCTGCTGGCAAACTCTGGGCCAGAGTCCACAAATCCACAGGCAAAAGGGAGGCCCCAGTTAATCTGGGTGCCAAAACTGTTACCAAACTTAGGGGGTTCATGTGCCTGTGCCCATTAAAGCCCAACACGACAGGAACAGGAGCTTGCAACAAAGAAAGTAAAGGTTTATTACTTGAGGAAGTGGCTCGTGCTTGGAATCACAGGTGAGCTAATGCTCAAAGACCTGGCCCTTTAATGGGTTTCAGGGGATGAATTATATAGGGGAAAAGTCATTAATCACAGTGACTAAAGGAGGTAGGGTCATGGTCTCTGCTGGTTGGTCAATGCTAGGATAGGGAGTAGTTGATTAGTGCATCTTGTCCTGATGTCAGCTATGCCATTGCTTTATCTGGTTTCACCACTTTTCTGCGTCAGGACTGAAACACAACTGAGGCCTATATGTTATCTTCAGTTTGATTGAAACTCTGTCTCTGTGTTTAATAGACCCAAGGCTTTGTTTCTAAGATTATTTGATGTTGACCAGAGCCTTATTTCCCTGAGGGCTTAATGATTAAGAGAGTGGGCATTGCAAGAGAGAAGGAAGCAGGTGAGTCAGGGTGCTGGATAAAGTCAGTTTGAGTGAAAACGAAAGAAAGGAGAAAAGGTCATATTAAAGAAATAACGTTTCTGTGCCGTTACATTACTACCTCCTAGAGATTCTGATTGTTTTGGGGTGAGGTCAAGCATTAATATTTTTTACATTTCCCAAGTAAATCTAAAAAATGAGGCTGAGAACTACTGTACTATATGTTTCTAGGAGATAACCCTCTCCAAACAAAAAGCTGTTTAAAGATAAAAGAAATATATTTAAAAGGATTCCTGAAAGAAACACTAGAAACTGAGGGAAAAGTGAAGATAGAGGATATATAAAATAGAGTAGTTTTTAACTAAACTGCTAAAAGTATTAACATTTGAAGGTTGAAGCATGAGGAAAGACTCCACTCTTGTTCTAACTAGCTTGGAAACTTATACTGTTTTGAGCTGCCTGGTCCTATGCCAATGCCTGCATATACCTACAGACCTCCAGGTAAGCCTCTAATTATTCCCTGAAGAACTCACATATCCACGTCACCTGATTACCCCCCCCCCCCCCCCCCGAAGGACTCACATATGCATCTACCTGAAATCCATTATTTAGATCACTGGGACTGACCAGACTTCCTGGCACCCATCTGCCAGACCATCTGGTATCCATTATCCTTACTGTCTGAGATTTAACTGATAATTGTCCTGGATCAATTCTAGGGCTAAGAATGCAGGAGTGATAATTCTCAAGAATGTACTTTTTACTACAAGAATCTTTAACTTTTTTTTTGGAACACTTCTGGGTTTTTGCCTAGATGTGATCCCAGTTTGCAAACTCCAGGGCCCTTAAATTAATCTCTATTCTTTATTTATAGAAAAGCCTCCAGACTCTCTTTGAGTTTCTTTTACAGAACAAATTGTAAGGCAGAGGTTAGAATGAAAATAGTATGTGTATTATTTTCTTTTTTTTCTCCATTTTTTTTGTTCTTGTTATCCACCATGTGCCTCACAACTTTCCTCACCTTCCTTAAAGTTTTCAATTCACTTTGTTTATAATACTCCATTTTCTAAACACTATAGCTCTGATTTTTATATTTGTATAATGGTAGCTATCCAAAACTTGAAAGCCAGGACCAGAGCAGATTCTAGAGAAAGTGAAGACAGTCAGACCACCTCTTAAAAGCCTAAAGAATATTATCATTTATGTCTCAGCATTTACAGTCTCAGTGAACTTTCTTAAAAATTGATTACAATCTCAATCAGGTTCCAGATTCTATACCACAGACTGTGAAAAAGATTCAAGATTATTGTATAATATAAAGTAATAAGTACCAATTTATACATCATATAAATATGTACACACTGTATAAAATGCACAGAAATTTCCCAGTTTTTTTTCTTCTTCCAGGCTCTCTAGCTTCCATTCTATATTGGCCCAAGCTGGAAAAAATGGTAAATCAACAATGACATGGGCCTTAACCTTATCTGATCTAAATTTCTGTTGTGAGTTTTAGAGACCAAAGAGGTTGAAACAAGTCTGAGAGATTTGATTGCAAGGATGATAGGTAAACAGAAATTTAAGGGAAAGCAAAGCACAAGACTGGGCAGTTCAAAGCCTTTTTGAAAATTAGTCTAAATTTTTGACCCACGTGGATGAAAACAGGGCACATGTTAACCTGAATAGCTCAGGGAAGGCCTGTGTTGCAGCCTTGCAAACTCAGAGACCTAAGGTAACCAAAAAGGATGGTCTGAAATTAAAAAATTTTAAAACTAAAAACCAGTTTATGGTGGGTAGTCATGTGTTCCTCTCTATGGTCTTTATATATTTGTCTGTGTATCATATGAGGTGTGTTTTCTGCCTCTGGATGGCATTACTAAAGGGTGATATTTTATTGGCCTGAAAAGATTGAATACTTATATAAATTAAGCAGAATTCTGTGGTCTGGACAAAATATTTAATATTAAAACTGGTTTAAGTTTGATTAGTGTCTTTTAGAGTTATTACCATAATGTATGTGTTTATTTTACCTAGATTTACAAAGAGGTTAAGATATAATCCTTTGGCTAAGTATATTTGACAACCTTCCCAAAGTTTAAATTTTAGGAGACTTTTTAACCAAGGGAGGACTTTGTCATTCCATGCCTCAAGGATTTATTCTCTCTTCTTATAAAAGAAATGTTTTTCAAACAATATTAGGCCTATTTAAAGTACTTAAAATTACATGAGAAGCTTTGTCAAATAAAAAAATTAATAATAATAACTATGTTATATTTGTATACATATATTTTACCAAAATGGATGTTCCAGCAATTTCAGTTTGCTCTAGAAAGGAACTTGCAAGGATTCAGAGCCAAGTTCAAACAGGAAAATCTCAGGGGTAGCAGGTGTCTAGTCACTGACACTGGGCAAGCCAGGAGTGATGGTTCCCTGTGGGGGCATCCAGCAGTGGCACTTTAGACATTGGGAATCTCTGAATTATTTACAATGCTCAATAAACACTTCCAATAAGCCAGGTAGAACATTTTAAAATCTTAAACATGCCCGACTAAAATGGCTCAGCGGTTGAGCATCGACCTATGATCCAGGAGATCTCAGTTCAATTCCCGGTCAGGGCACATGCCCAGGTTGCGGGCTCGATCCCCAGTAAGGGGTGTGCAGGAGGCAGCCTATCAATGACTCTCTCATCATTGATATTTCTATCTCTCTCCCTCTCCCTTCCTCTCTCAGAAATCAATAAAGACATTTTTCGCCTGGCAGGGCGTGGCTCAGCGGTTGAGCATTGAGCATTGACCTAGGATCCAGGCGATCAGGGTTTGATTCCCAGTCAGGGCACATGCCCCGGTTGTGGGCTCGATCAGTGACTCTCATCATTGATGTTTCTCTCTCTCCCTCTCCTTCTCCTTTCCTCTCTCTGAAATCAATAAAGATATATTTTTTAAAAAATCAATAAAGACATATTTTTAAAAAAATAAAAAAATAAAAATAAAAATCTTACACATTATTTCTTCTTTATATGTTGATATTGTGTATTGAATTTAAATATACATAGACTTTATATTATTCTCTATGCCATTTGATAGTAATTATTATTTACCAAGAAGTTGTCATTATAAAACAGCAAAGTTTTTTTAATCAATTGCATTATAATCAAATTGATAAGGGAAAACTCAGTCTAAAATGGCTGACAGTTCCCCCCCCCCCGGGGCTTCCCCTTCCTGCACCCTGCCACTTTCCTGGGCCACCAAACTAGATAGGTTAGCCCCGCCCTCCTATTGTAACCTAGGCAGAAGCATGGACGATATATAACTCTTTGCCTGATTGTGTTTGGGGCTCAGACTTTGGACTTGGACTCCTCTGGGCCTGCTGGTGTAAAATAAACCTCCTGAACCCTGAGCCTCTGAATGCCGCTTGGTCTTTCTGTAAGGTGAACATCTTCGGTTCCACAACAAAATCTCTAACCATGCCACTTTAAGTTTTGTAATTTATAGACAGTCATTATTTTACTCTGATGCATTTGCAAATATGTTACATCTTTAGAAAAAAAAATTCATGAAAAGAACTCTGACTTACTCTAAATTACGGGTTTTTAAGCAGGTCATATCTTTGAACTGGATGAAAATTTATAGAAGTCTAAGAAATAACTGAATTCATGAAATTATTGGAAAGTAATCAGATTAAACAAACAAAAAAGGTTATAGGACTAAATGAACTGAGGATGATTATTGTTCTTATGACTCTGTTTAAAATATTGCTGATTAAAGAAATCTTTTTGTTTTCCAAATGTAAGGAAAACTAAAAGCAGACTTTCTGCATTATTATCAATTATTCATTAACAAGGTTACATTGACTAATAAACTAGCAACATTCATTTCACAGTACTCCCAGGAGATGAAGACACCAAAGACCACAACTTACAACCAGGAGATTTTGTCCATTGAGAAAGACATTAATTAAAGACTCTCTCCAGTGGTGTTAAAAGGGACCTTATCAGGTGCCTTAAATGAAAATGGACATCTGCCCTAATCTCTGACAGTACCCTCCATCTACAGCGGAGATCAAAGACATTTCAAGGATAAGCAGCCACTCCCCACTGAGGCAGACAGCTATCCCAAGATGTCAACAAGGTCTGTATGCTCACAAATTACTGCTGCGCAAACTTTGTTCTTATATCACCTAATTGTTATTGATTGAATGTACATAAAATATTTTTATATTGTTATTATGGTTTCTTAATGGAAACAATAACTGTTTCAACAGACCCTCTAACTTATTAGATATGAAAAATTTAACTTGGGTACTTACTGATCTTTCCCACCTACTAGACAATGATTAGACATTTTCTGTTCCTAATCAGTGTTACTGGTTTAATACTATTGCTCTTGTTTCTGGTATGCAAATGTTATACTAGATACAGAAAAACAAAACTTAAACAGCAAAAAGACTCCAATAATAGTAGCTTAAAAAATTAGAAATGATCCAGAATATTTTTTAAATATAGGATCTGACTATCTCCCATTTACCTGCCTTTTATTTTACAGGGAAGGCCTGAGTGGCAGCCTTGAAACCTGAGTCCTAAAGTAACCACAAAGGATGGTCTGAAATTAAAACTTTTTAACTAAAGCCCAGTTTATGGTGGGTAGTCATGTCCTAGGCTGGTATCTTCCATGACAAAGGTCAATCTTTACCTTAGCTGAGCCTATCTATTGTCTTTTTGCATCTATGATAACATATCCATGGAATGTCAAAGTAATTTTCCTTTTTCCAGACCCCTCAAAGTACAAGCACCACTCTGTGGAGACCACAAATCCTCTCATTGTTATTGAGTTGTTAGACTGTTATTATCCCTCACCCACCAAAGTAAAAGAAGTGTGTCCATCATTTTCCTTTTTATCCAATCCCAGAATTTTCCCTACTCCCCCGACTTTGCTTTCTCCCTCCTCCCCAATCTATCATCAATGGATTTCATGTAACCCACTTATGTCTTCTCTTTTGATTGTAATGTATAAAACAAAATGCAAAACTGCCATTCTCTGTACATTATCTCAATCCACTGAGATTCTAATTTCCGGAAATTGTCGACAATTTGTATCAAATAAACTCACAAAAATTCTTCATTGTTAATGTAAGAAATCATTCAAACCTGTGAAGAATTTTTGTGAGTTTATTTGAGCCAAACTGTTGACAATAACTGGGAAGCCAAAACCTCAAGGGATTGGGATAATGCTCTGAAGAATGGCTGTTTTGCACTTTGTTTCATGCATTACAATCAAAAGAGGAGACATTAGTGGGTTACATGAAATGAACTGGTGATAGATTAGGGAGGTGGGAGAAAGCAAAGTGGGGAAACCTCTGGTATTGGATAAAAAGTGAAATGGTAGACACATACTTCTTTTACTTAGGTGGGTGCAGGACAGTTAACAGTCAATAATTAACTCAATAGCAATTAGGGGATTTGTGGTCTCTGCAGAGTGGTGCCTGTGCTTTGAGGGGTCCAGAAAAAAGGAAAACATTTTGACATTCCAAAGATAGGTATTATAGATGCAAATAGATAATTGACAGGCTTAATTAAGGTAAAGATTGACCTTTGTCAGGAAAGATACCAGCCTAGGACATGACTACCCACAATAAACTGCTTTATTTATTTTTAAAAAATATATCTTTATTGATTTCAGAAAGAGGAAGGAAGAGGGAAATAGAAACATCAATGATGAGAGAGTCATTGATCGGCTGCCTCCTGCACGCCCTGGACTGGGGATTGAGCCCACAACCTGGGCATGTGCCCTGACCGGGAATCTAACTGTGATCTCCGGGATCTTAGGCCAACACTCAACTGCTGAATCACACCTGGCCAGGCCATAAACTGTTTTTTAGTTAAAAAGTCTTAATTTCAATTCATCCTTTGCGGTTACTTTAGGTCTCTGAGTTTGCAAGGCCATCATGCAGGCCTTCCCTGAGCTTGTCAGGTTTAGTATGTGGCCCCTTTTCTTCCACAACAGTTTTGAATGTTTCTTATGTTAAAACTGGGATAGTTGTCTCACTATTCTAAGCCTTATTTTTCCTGTTTATGGAATGAGAGTGGGACTAAATGATCTGTAAGGTCTCTCCTAGCTCAAATACTCTTAATTGCCATTGTAAAGATAAACCAGGATATATCTGCCCTGTGAAAACCAGAGGTTCAGAGTAGGTAATGGGGCAAGGATTGAGACTGGACAATTCAGACCAGGTACTGAAAGGTGAGGTCAACATTAATAGGAATGCCATGGTTCTGGTGTGTGATTGTTGCAGAACCAGGGACGTTCACATTACGGAAAGACCAAGCGGCACTCGGAGGCTCGGGGTTCAAGGAGGTTTATTTTATACCAGCGGGCCCAGAGGAGTCCAACTCCAAAGTCTGACCCCCGAACACAATCGAGCAAGGAGTTATATACCGTACATGCTTCCGTCTAGGTTGCGATAGGAGGGCAGGGCCAACCTAACTAGTTTGGAGAGCAGGAAAGTGGCAGGGTGCAGGAAGGGGAAGCCCCCGGGGGGAACTGTCAGCCATTTTAAACCGAGTTTTCCCTTATCATTCCCCCTTTGATGCCCCAGAGGTGGCGAGCCTCCGAGGGCATCATTAAAGTCATCTAGCAGCCGATACCCTCATAAAGCTAGGACCTTGGCTGTGGTTAGGCGGAGGACTGAATTGTAAGGTCCAGTCAGGAGGGGCTGTCGCAGCAAGTCCAAGTCCAAGGATCAGGGTGATGAATAGGGCTGCAACTAGGAACCAGAGGTCTCCTGTGCTCATTAGGTAGTTGTCCGCTTTAGCCGGATCTTGAGGGGGTCACCTGGGTCTGGGCTGGCTCTCCAATCATCCGAGCGCTCCTAGGGAATGTCATGGGATTTCTTGACTCCGGAATGATGGACCCACTGGGAGATACCTGTAACTTTAAGAGCAGTGGGGGTGGTTCAAACTACAGTGTGGGGTCCTGTCCAACGTGGCCTGATGGGTTCTTTTTTCCAGTCCTTGGCCAAAACTAGGTCTCCAGCCCAGAATGGATTGACCGGGGTCCCTAGAGGGATGGGGGCCCTTTCAACTGTATACTGCTGTAGTTCTGACAGGGTGGTTCCCAGGGCCTGGAGTTGTTCTGTAAGGGTCCGTTTTCCTACTTGATGTAGGTCTCCCGGGATGATTCCTAAACTTGGGGGAGGCCTAAAGTAACTTAAAAGGGGAAAAGCTTAACTTTCCAGAAGTGCAATGGGTATGTAGCAGGGCCAAGGGGAGTAGATCTACCCAGGAGAGACTAGTTTCTTGGCTGTATGCCTAATGTTTCCTTAAGGGTATGGTTCATGAGCTCTACTATCCCTGAGCTCTGAGGCCGATATGCTGTGTGAAGTTTCCATGATATACCGAGGGCCTTTGACAGAGTCTGGATGATTTCAGTTACAAAGGCTGGTCCATTGTCACTGTGGATGCTCAGTGGCAGGTAGAACCTAGGGAATGACCTCCCGTAGGAGGGCCTTCACAACTCCTGTGCTTCTTTCAGTCCTGGTGGGAAATGCTTTGGCCCATCCTCAGTATGTGCAAACTAAAACCAGGAGGTACCTGTACCCATGTCTGGGCAGGATCTCTGTGAAATCTATTTCTAGGTCCTCAAAAGGAGCGTTTCCTGTTCTCTGGACTCCAGGAGAGGGCTGAAGCATGGAATGCGTGTTGTTCCTGGCACAAGTAACACATCATTCCCCTACTGCTCAGCAGAGCGCCGGCAGGTGGCTGATATAATACTGTTTTTTTCAGAAGAATTTCCAGGGCAGTTTTTCCAAGATGAGTGAGCTGATGGTACTCAGATACCAGGTGAAGCCTGATGGTTACTGGGACTATGATGCAGCTATCAGGTAGTCACCACCAGTCCTGTGCTGTGAGGGTAGCCCCTTCTTCCTTGACCCATTTAGTCTCCTCAGGGGTGTACTCAGGCTGGTGGGAATCTTTTACTGGTGCAAGGACTGGAGTTGGGTCTGGATGGGATGGTTCCTTCTGGGCAACTGCTTTTGCTGCCTCGTCCGCTAAGTGATTTCCCTTCACAATGAGATCAATTCCTTTCTGGTGTCCTTTGCAGTGGAGAATGGCTACTTCCCTTGGGAGCCAAACAGCTTCCAGTAGTTTTAAGATTTCTGCTTTATTCTTAATAGTTTTTCCCGCTGTTGTGAGGAGGCCTCTTTCCTTGTAGATGGCCCCATGTATATGGACCATGGCAAATGTGTAGTGGGAGTCAGTGTGGATGTTAACCCGCCTGCCCTTGCCAAGAGTTAGGGCCTTCTTCTGTGAGACGTGAAACCCAGCTTCTGACAGTAATTTGAGGAGGGCCCGCATTCCTGCCATGCAATGTTCCTTGGTTTCGCTGGCAAGGAGTAGGTCATCCACGTACTGGATAAGGGTACATTGGACAGCCTCTTGCGAGTAAGCAGCTAAGTCAGTGGCTAGAGCCTCCCTGAATAGGACAGGTGAGTTCTTAAAACCCTGTGTTAACCAGGTCCAGGTCAGTTGCACCTGTCTTCCTGTATCTGGATCTGTTCATTCAAAGGTGAATAAGGGCTGACTCTGGGGTGTGAGCCGAAGGCAGAAGAAGGCATCTTTCAGTTCTAGGAAGGTGAACCATGCGGCAGTGCCAAGGACCTGGCTGAGGAGGATGTCTGGGTTTGGAACCACTGGATGTGTAGCAGAAAAGACTCAGGCCGTACACCGGAGGAGGCGAAAGGATACCTTTATTTAACACATGCGGTCCCAGAGGAGGCAGTCTCCAAATTCTGGGCCCCGAACAAAGGGCTTGGGTCAGCTTTATAGGGTCGTAGGTTGGGCCTGCTTTTGGCGCAAAAATAGTGGGTGGGGTTACAGAGGTTAGATAAGGTTACATATACATTCAGACAGGTAACCTGATACCTGAAATGGGGAATCTTCCTAAAATGGCGGCGGTTCCTACCTCATTTCCCCCCTCTGATGCTATTTGTTGCTGCAGCAATTATTGCATCATGATACATGTCCTTATCCTCGGGGTCTTCAGTTTCCCGGAGGCTATGATAATGGACCTGCTGAAGGGCTAGAATCTTGGCGGTGGCCCTTCTGGTAACAGTGGTTTCTAGGGTCTGGATGGCCATTCTAATTACATATGGCCCAATAGATATTCCTATTAGGATGATAAGAACGGGCCCAATTAATGGAATGAGCCACCGGACTCAGACCTGAGTGTCTAGGCCCCAATTCCAGTTACTAGCCTCCTCTCTGCCTCTCTGTATGCTTTCTTTTAATTCCTTTACTTTCTGTGTTATCACCCCGGACTGGTTGACAAAATAACAACATTCTTCACCTAGGAAAAGGCACTTTCCCCCCTTCTCAGCCATCAGTATGTCTAGAGCTCGGCAATTCTGCAGGGTTACTCCTGTGAGTGAGTTTATCTTTTGCTGGATGGTGGCTAGGGAGTCAGCTACCTTCTCTATGTCTAGATTCAGCCTCTCAGATAGCTTGTAATATGTTGAGGCTGAAAGCCCTAGTCCTCCTATGCCTGTCCCGACCCCTGCGGCTACTCCTACCCCTGCTAATATGGCAATTCTGGCTGCTCTGTTCGTCCACCCTGTGGCTCCCTTCGGGCGGAGTGCTGCTAATATATCCTGGCTAGTCCTCAGGCTGATGGTAGGTACTAAGAATATTTCTACACACTTCCCAGTCCAGTTAGTCGGCAGGCACTGGTAGGCCTCTCTGCCACACAGGAGGAACAGACCAGGGTCTTCACAGAGGCTGCTATTATTGGGTATGCTGAGGTTTTGGGCACAGAGCTCCTGGTTCAGGGCCCCTAATTAGACCATTCCTGGTGAAGCCTCCTTGGGTATTATACAGGTAACATTAGATCCTCTGGGATCTAAGAAAACATCTGTGGCAACCGGTCCTAGCGAGAGAGTTTGATTAGGATTTATAGGGGGCCTGGAGTGATTCCAGGTCCCAGGGACCAGAATTCCTAGGAGTTCCTTTTCTCTGAAAGGGAGGCATACCTAGCATTCCTTTGTGTGGTTGCTTGCATTCTGGTATGCAGAGTAGATGGTCTGTACTATTCCCTGGACCTGTAGCGTTGGGTTCAACTCCTGTAGGGTTCTTTGGAAATTTGTGAAGTTAACCCCCTTGTAGGTTATTTCCTGTTGTTTTAATTTCCCGGTTACCTCCTTAATTGCATTCCTTTTTGCTTCCTCAAATTTCTCATGATTCATGTTACTTAATGGCCATATTAGGTCCCAACGTACCTGCCACCCGAGTGTTCCATATCCTTGGCACTTCTGAGCCTGGTAGCCCCTAGTTCCCTACATAACCTCTGTCCAGTAGACCTTATTATTCCAGGTACACTGAGCCTTGTTTGGTTTTACACAGTCTGGTGGCATGTCAGTACTATAGGAAAAGGGGCTTCCTTCAACTACATAAGATACTATACCCGAGAGTCTTATTCTCTCTCTCGAGGTGCTGCACTGGCACCGGGGAACTGTGATAATGGCAGGGGCACTTATAGGAAGCAAACTATATATCCACACAAACAAGCAAAACTGAGGTATAGTCCCCCAAGGGCTATCTGCCCCCACAGGTTCCAGTCCGGAGGTGCCGTCGCCACCAGTCCTACTCCAAAGATTGTGGCGAGGAGCCCAGCAGCTGCAAGGTACCATTCTGGACAATGATCCATTCGTGGGTCGGTACTTTCCTTAGCTTCAAGGAGGGTAGCCGCGGCTCCTCAGGTTCTCAGGTTCTCCATTGACCTCAGGATCGGCTGCCCTCTTAATTCGGGTGTGATGGACCCAGGGCACTGCTCCTGCAATCTTAAGGGCAGTAAGGGTTGTTAATATGACTAAGTGGGGTCCGGTCCAAGCCAGCTGGAGTGGCTCCTTCCTCCAGTCCTTAGCCCACACGTAATCTCCCGGCCTAAACGGGTGCTCTGGCCTCCCTCTAGGGACTGGGTCTGGGCCTAGTCCGGCCTTGTGTACCTGTTCTAGTGTCTTCCCCAGTTTCTGGAGATACCTAGTCTGATTGGCTTCCCTGATTACTCGTAGTTCTCCCCTCGGGATGGGCAATATTGCTGGTGGTCGCCCGTACATGAGCTCGAAGGGTTTGTAGCCCGTGGAGTTAGGAGCATTTTGAACCCTGAACAAAGCTAAGGGGAGTAAATCAGGCCATGGCAGGTTAGTCTCTTGATGGAATTTTGCTAGTGTCTCCTTCAGAGTTCGATTCATCCGCTCCACCTTCCCTGAGCTTTGAGGTCTGTACGCAGTGTGTAGCCTCCAGGTTATTCTTAGTTGCCTTGCTAGCTCCTGGATGACTTTGGTGACAAAGGCTGGCCCATTATCGCTGCCGATGGAGGTCGGCAGTCCAAAGCGGGGAATCATTTCTCTTAAAAGGGCTTTTACTACCTCTAGGCTTTTCTCAGTCCAGGTGGGGAAAGCCCCTACCCACCCGAAAAGGTGCAGACAAGGACTAACAGGTATTTGTAACCCCGGCTTGGCTTTATTCCATGAAGTTGACCTGCAAGTCCTCAAAGGGCTGCTTTCCCCTTTGTTGAATGCCTAAGGTCCTTTGTGGGTGTGGAGCAGCGTTGTTCCGCGTGCAGGTTGTACACTGGGCCACAGTTGTAGTGCATATGCTGGCCAGGTTGGGGAAGTAGTAATATTTCTTTAGCAAGGCCTCCAGGGACGTTTTCCCTAGATGAGTCAGGGTGTGGCATTGCCTCACTAGATTGCTCGCCTGGGTCTGGGGCACATACAGCCGCCCATCTGGCAGTGCCCAGATGCCAGTCGTAGTCTGAGTACACCCCATCTGGATCACCCACTTTTGTTCCTCAGAAGTATAGTCCGATTGCGTAAGGCTGAGATCTAACATGGCTCCTTCTAGAGCTGGAGCACTGGCTGGGGCACTTGCACCCTGGGCTGCTTCCTTAGCCGCTCGATCTGCCTGCCAGTTTCCTTTTGCTATTTCTGTTCCTTCTCTCTGGTGCCCTCGGCGATGGATTACTGCCACCTTGGCCGGAGCCCACACTGGCTCTAGCAGCTTAAGTACTTCAGCCTTATTTTTAATGTCCTTCCTCTCGGCGGTAAGTAGTCCTCTCTCCTGGTGGATGGCGCCATGGATATGTACAGTGGCGAAGGCATACCGGGAATCTGTGTATATATTGACCTTCTTCCCTTCTGACACTCTAGGGCCCTGATTAACGCCCACAGTTCTGCCCTCCGCGCCAACCACCCAGCTGGTAAGGGTTTTGCCTCTAGTGTTTTTTTTATCACTTACTTCCTAGCACCCGGCCAGCCATTTCCCATCGGTCATGTAGCTACTGCCGTCTGTATACAGGGTCAGGTCTGGCTGGCTTAGGGGCTGGTCCTGCAGGTCTGGCCGGCTGGAGTACACTTCCTCCATCACTTCTAGGCAGTCATGGTCTGGCTCTCTGAGTTCAGTAGGGAGGAAAGTGGCCGGGTTCATCCACTGCACCGTATTAATCTTCACTTGGAGGTTCTCATGCAATATTCCTTGGTACTGGGTCAGCTGGGGGTTTGACAACCATTTGTGACCTTGTCTTGCTAAAAGGTTAGATACAGCATGAGGGACAAACAGGTTGATTTCCTGTCCCAAGGTTAATTTGTCCACTTCTTGTAGGAGTATAACTGCAGCGGCTATCGCCTGTAAGCACGGGGGCCATCCAGTGGCGACATTGTCCAGCTGCTTGGACAGATAGGCGACCGGCCTCCGCCATGGTCCTACTTTCTGTGTCAAGACCCCCAGAACTGTCTTTTCCTTTTCATGCATGTACAGTTTGAAAGGGCGACTCGGGTCTGGCAGGCCTAAAGCGGGGTCTTGACCAAGGCGGTTTTTGATGATCTGGAAGGCGTCTTCCTGTTCTGCCTCCCATAGGAAGGGGGCCGTGTCCGGACCCTTCAGTGCCTGGTATAGTGGTTTTGCGAGGGCAGCATATCCAGGTATCCAGATGCGGCAGAACCCAGCTGCTCCTAGGAACTCACGTAGCTTCCTTCTGGTTGCAGGGACGGGCAGGGCCTGGATCACCTGCTTCCTCTCCTGGCTTAAGACTCGCTTTCCTTGGGAGATTAGGAAGCCCAAGTATTTTACCTGGGGCTCGCAGATTTGGGCTTTTCTCCACAAGACTCCATATCCCGCCTGGGTTAAAAGTTCTAGTAATCGGCAGGTCCCTTCCCAACATCGGTCCCGCGTAGCTGCTGCCAGTAAGAGGTCATCTACATACTGTAGTAGTGTCAGGTCGGCTTCACTGTCCATGAACGGCCTTAAACCCCATCCTAGAGCTTCCCTGAAAAGAGTAGGGGAGTTCTTAAACCCTTGGGGCAGCCTAGTCCAAGTTAACTGTGTTTTGGCCATTGAGTGCGGGTCTTCCCATTCAAAGGCGAAGAGGGGCTGACTCTTCTTAGCTAGTCGGAGGCAGAAGAAGGCATCCTTCAGGTCTAGGCACGTAAACCAGGCAGCCTCCGGAGGGAGTTGGCTGAGCAGGGTGTATGGGTTCGGAACTACTGGATGCAGAGTGGCAGTTGCCTCATTTACGGCCCATAAGTCCTGGACCGCCCTATATCCTGTCCCATCTGGCTTCTTTACTGGGAGCAGCTGGGTGTTCCATGGGGACTGGCAAGGAATGAGTATCCCCTCCTTCAGGTGCTTTTGGATAACTTCCGCTATGCCAAGCCGTGCTTGCCGCGGGATGGTGTACTGGCGGATCTGCTTCGGCCCCGCTCCAGGCTTCATATCTATGATGAGGGGGGCATGGTTTCTGGCCAATCCTGGTGGGTTATCTTCAGTCCATACTTGGGGATACTGCGTGCAGAGGTTGGCAATTCTTTCGTCTGCATCTGGGCCTCTTGCGCTTCCTTCTAGTTTCTCGTAGAGGAGTTTCTCTCCTCTCCCCTGGGAATGAGGACTGCCATCACAGACAGTGCCCTGACCTGTAAGTGGGCTTCCCCCGATGGCTGAAAGGAGATCTGGGCCCCTAGTCTGGCCAGCAGGTCCTGTCCCAGGAGTGGGACTGGGCACTCTGGGAGGTACAGGAATTCATGTCTTACTTGATGGCCCCCTAATTCTACTGTTCAGGCTTGGCAGAACCTCTTCGGGCCACTCGATAGTCCGGTTGCCCCTACAATGGAGATCTCATGCCCCAATCGGGGGGGGGGCTGTGGCAGTGGTTACCACGGAGTGCTCAGCTCCTGTGTCTACCATGAAAGGGAGCGTTTGGTCCCCCACAGTTAACTTGACCATGGGCTCGTGGGGGCCAAGACCCAGGGAGCCTGGTCTGTCCTAGTCTGAGTCCATGCCCGCCAGGCTGAGGACAGTTGGGGCAGGAGTCTCAGGCTGAGGAGTGCCCTGGATCTGCCTCTTCTTCTTCCTGTTGGGGCACTCCCTTTTCCAGTGGCCCCTCTCCTTGCAATAAGCACACTGATGAGCTTCTACCCGGCGGTGCCCGACACTTTCTTTAGTCGGGGGTCCTCTCGGAGGCAGTGCAGGTCATCCTAGGGCTGCTGCCAGGAGGGCTGTTTTCTTCTCCATTCTCTTTCTGGCCTCCCTTTCAGCCACTTCCTCCCGGTTGTTGTAGACCTTATTGGCAATTTCTATGAGCTGACTAATGTTCATTCCTGCAAAACCTTCGAGCTTCTGAAGCTTCTTCCTGATATCCGAGGAGGACTGGGAGACAAATGCCGTATTTACCATCCTTTGATTGTCTGGCCCCTCGGGGTCAAATGGCGTATAAATTCAGTATGCCTCACACAGTCACTTGTAGAAATCTTCTGGGCATTCATCTGGTCGTTGGGTTACATTGGCGACTTTAGACATATTGGTGGGCCTTCTGGCTCCTGCTCGGACGCCACAGAAGAGGGATTCTCGATACCTCTGTAGCGCCGCCCCACCCTCTTCGGTGTGGTGGTCCCATTCTGGCTGGACTTCAGGCGCAGCAGTTCTGGCCCACTGCGCCGGGTCTAGTGTCCCCACTAGTGCCGTGGTTTCTAGGTATTGGAGGGCCCCCTGGAGTATGCGCTGGCGCTCCTCTGTATTGAATAGGGTGAGGAGTAGCTGCCGGCAGTCGTACCACGTGGGCCGGTGAGTTTGCATAATGGACTCCATAAGGTCGATTAAGGCCTGCGGTTTTTCAGAGTACAAGGGAGTGTGATGTTTCCAGTTGAGGAGATCTGTAGTAGTGAAAGGCTGATAGTAGACTATCATATGCCCTGGTAGCTCAGTCCCATCGGGCCCGACTTGCAGGGGGCCTTGGGTCTCCCTTAAGGGTAGCTGTAGGGCCAGCTTGGGACAGCGTCTGGTTGCCATTGGTGAGGCTGGGACTGCTTCCGCCTGACACCATGGTGAAACTGATGGTGGGGGGCGGTTTCTAGCTCTGGGGCTAGTTCCTGCCACCTGTCTATGTATATGTATTGGTCGGGATGTCCTGGCTTCCCTGTAACTACTAGGTGTACTGCCCGGATGATCCCCAGATTAAGAGTTCCCTCAGGGGGCCAGCCTACCCCGAATGATGGCCACTCGACCGAGCAGAAAGTGTCGAGCTGCTCTGGGGTCATTGAGGGGTCCTGTCCCCTGAACCGGTCAAAGTTCTTAAGCATACAACCTAATACCGTTGACGAGGTGCCCCCCATAGCCTTTCCTGTGCAGACAAACAAGGGAGGGGGTATTCAGTTTGCCCGCCTGGCCGCTCCCCTCATGAGGATTTAGGTGCCTCTTAGCTTTGGCAGGTCATTATAAGCCCCTGACCCAGATCAGACTCGCAGGTAGGGACGGGGTCCCCCAGAGTCTGACGCTGCCCTGAGCCGTATGAGGTACACCACAGAACCGCAGGTTGGGGCCCACTCAGACTCCGTAGGCGAGTGCCGGTGGAACCACACAAACATTCACACACTCACACTCCACTCAACCGAGTTTAGACATTTCCACCCGATAGGATGTCCCTGCCTGTGGCCAAAGGGGCCAAGAGAGGTGATCAATCTCTCCTTCCACCCGTAGGGTGGGCCTGATCTTGGGCTCCTGGTCCCCGGGGCACTCACCGGTTCCAAAGAGATCTCATCCCGTGTCCGGATCCGTTCGCCCTCCCCCAGCAGCCTGGGTGGGTGGACTCCGCGAGTGGCCATCCGCGGAATTCCGGATGGGCTGGGACCCGAAAAGACCAGGGCGGGTGCTTCCCTCCTGCCTCTGAGCTCCGCAGACCCCCGGGGATCCCTCACCGGTGGCAAAGTGCCTGCAAGCGTGAGTCGTTTCCCAGTCAGGGAACCAAAATGTAGTGGAAAAAACTCAGGCCGTACACTGAAGGAGGCGAAAGGAGACCTTTATTTAACACATGCGGTCCCAGAGGAGGCAGTCTCCAAATTCTGGGCCCCGAACAAAGGGCTTGGGTCAGCTTTATAGGGTCGTAGGTCAGGCCTGCTTTTGGCGTGAAAATAGTGGGTGGGGTTACAGAGGTTAGATAAGGTTACATATACATTCAGGCAGGTAATCTGATACCTGAAATGGGGAATCTTCCTAAAATGGTGGCGGTTCCTACCTCAGATGCAAGGAGATACTTACTTTGTTGATGGCCCAGAGGTCCTACACTGGCCGGTATCAACCCCTGGGTTTCTTGACAGGCAGCAAGGGAGTGTCCCAAGCCAATTGGCATTCGACCAGGATACCAGAGTCCCTGAGCTTGACTAGGTGGTCTCATATACCCAAGTGTGCCTCTCTTGGGATGGGATACCGCCTTTGTCTCTACGGGTGAGCTCCGGGTGTTAGCTGAACTATCACTGGGGCCTGGTTGAGGGTGAGTCCAGGAGGATTATCTTCAGCCCAGGTGAGAGGAAATTCTGCCCTGAACCCGGGGGGGGTTCACTCCTTTCTGGAGTGCTGAACAACCTCCACTCTTCCTCTCTTGGGGTGATCACCGCCATAATGAGGGGTGCAGAGTCTTCGCTACCGGGGTATAGCTGCAGGGTGGTACCCCACCTCATTCAAAGGTGATCTGGGCCCCTAGCTTAGAGAGGAGGTCTCAGCCAAGGAGAGGGATGGGGCATTCAGGTATGTACAGGAGCTCATGCCGTACCCATTGGCCCCCGAGTTCACACAATCGAGCTTGGCAGAAGGATTTCTGGATGGCCCGGTCCCCAGTTGCTCCAAGTATTGTGGCTGTCCTCCTCCCTGGGGGGCCACAGGCGTAGTGACTACCCATTGTTCTGCTCCAGTGTCTACCATAAAAGTCACATTTTGGCCCTCGACATTCATCCTGACTGTGGCTTGTGGGGGCCGAGGAGTATCGAGCCCAGTCCCCTTTAGTCAGAGTCTATGCTGGCTAACGCAACAAGGTTGCCTTCTTATGGATCCCCTTGATATTTGCTAAGAGTCCGAGGTTTTTCTTTATTGGGACACTCATTTTTCCAGTGTCCAGTCTCCTTGCAATAGGCACACTGGTCTGCCCCCAGTGGGGTCTGTCGATTTTCCCCCTTTTGCAAGCGTGCCTTTTTTGCCCTCTTGATCCCTCCTCTCTGAGGGCTGCTGCTAGGAGGCTAACTTTCTTCTTCATCTTCTTTTCAGCTTCCCACTTGGAGGCGGCTTCTCTGTTCATGTAGACTTTGTTGGCTATTTCTATCAATTGAGTGATATTCATGCCAGCGAAACCCTCCTGTTTCTGGAGTTTTCTCTGGATGTTAGGGGCGGCCTGTGCCAAGAAGGCAGTGTCGACCATTTGCTGGCTCTCTGGTGCCTCGGGATCAAAGGGCGTGTAGATCTGTTATGTCTTGCAGAGCCACTCATAAGAGTCCCCAGGGGTTTCCCCTGGCTGCTGTGTTACTGAGGAGATTGGCCATGTTCATTGGCTTGTTGGTCCCCCCTCGAATTCCACAGAGGATTGCCTCCTGGTAGCGCTGGATGTGACCCTGGCCTTCCTCAGTGGTGAAGTCCTAGTTGGGGTGCTCCTTGGGGGCCACCCTTAGGGCCCAGCCTGCTGGACCATTCACCTCTGCGGGGGTGTTATCTTTTAGCCATTAATGGCCCCTCCTGATAATCTGACGTCTCTCCTCCATGTTGAACAGGGTATGGAGGAGCTGCTGGCAATCTTCCCAGGGTGGCTGGTGTGTCTGGAAGAGGGATTCCATGAGGTATATCATGGTCTGCGGCTTCTTGGAATACAGCGGGGTGTTATGCTTCCAATTGAGGAGGTCAGTGGTGAAGGGCCAGTAGTATATCATGGAACAGCCAGGTTGAACTGTACCATAGTCATTCAGCCTCTCGGGTTCTCGAGTCTCTCTGACTGGCATCTGGAGGGCTCCTTGGTGTGGGCAAACTCTCCCAGCCCATCCAGGTGTGGGAGGACCTTCTCATCCTTAAGGTGGAGGTGACACCGGTGGTGGTGGAGTATTAACATCTGGCACCAGAGGGGCCATAGGTTCTCCAGACTCTCTGAGATAGAGGGTGGCCCGATGGGAGGCTCATCCTCTTGGTCTCCTGCAAAAACTTGAGGGATTTGTTTTCCTTCAGGTTAAGCAATGAAAACCTTAGCTTTTCCCTGCCTATTAGCACAGAAACATACCCAAGGGGGGAGAGTCTGCACTATTTCTAACCAGGAATCTATATAAGGAAACGGGTCTGGATGGCCAAGGTTTCCAGTGACAACTTGCCAGACCCGGCAGATTGTGGGGACATCCAAGGTTTCTCCGAGGGCCAGCCAACCCTGAAGGTGGTCCATTCAAGTTCACACAAAGTGCAAAGAGTGCCGGGATTCATTTTGATGCCATAGTCCCTGGAAATGCCCTTCTCAAAATTTTTCAGCATACAGTCTAGGACGGTGGGCTTTCTCTGATGTCCTCCCATGTTCCTGTGTAGGGTGTCGGATACAGACAAAGGGTAGGGGGCGTCCCCAGAGGGACCTTTCAGATGCCCATTTGTCTGCTGCCTCACAGCGACTTGGGCCAGCTGGGACATTACAGTGTCTGATTCTCGGGCCCCTGTCCTGTCCCTGTTTGCCTCCTCAAGTCCGGTGGGGACCACTGTGAGGGGCCGAGTGCAGGTGGCTGGATTGGAGACTGCCAAATCAAGGCAGAACGCACCTTCCCTTCTGGGACTCCACCTTGTTGTCCACCACTCCGTACTCCCACCCAAAGTGGTGGCTTAAATGACCAGTGCAGTTGGGCTTCCTAGTCAGGGAACCAAAATGTTGTGTAACTGGAGACATTCACCTTACAGAAAGACCAAGCAGCACTAGGAGGCTCGGGGTTCAGGAGGTTTATTTTACATCAGGGAGACCAGAGGGGTCCAACTGCAAAGTCTGAGCCCCAAACTCAATCGGGCAAGGAGTTATATACAGCACATGCTTCCATCTAGGTTGCGGTAGGAGGGTGGGGTTAATCTATCTAGTATGGTGCACAGGAAAGTGGCAGGGTGCAGGAAGGGGAAACCCCAGGGGGAACTGTCAACCATTTTAGACCGAGTTTTCCCTTATCATGACATTGAATAAATCACTTTCCCTTTCAGGGCTGATTGTATCACCTTTAAAGTTGACATAATAGTGCCTGATTTACCTATCTAACAGATTGTTTAAATTAAATTTTTATTGTTACAGTATTAGAGACGTCCTCCAATTTTTCCACCTCCCAGCCCCAGCCCCACCCCAGGCCTCCACCACACTTTCTGTGTCCATTGGTTATGCATATATGCATTTAAGTTCTTTGATTAAGAGTTAATGAGAAAAGCAAGAAAACTGTGAAAGTGAGAAAAGTCCTTCATATATATAAAGTTATGGTTAGATATGGAGAGTTGTGGTTAAGAAGAATTTTTTGAAGGGCAAAGAGTGAAAGCAAATGGAATTATAAAGCATTTTCACAATGTTTCTATTATCCACAGTCCGCATGAGAAATGTCCAGCCCACCTGGCATGGCTCAGCGGTTGAGCATTGACTTATGATCTAGGGAATCATGATTCAGTTCCTGGTAAGGGAATGAGTTCAGGTTGAGGGCTCAGTTCCCCATAGGCAGCCGACCAATGACTCTCTCATCATTGAAGTTTATATCTCTCCCTCTCCTTCACCCTCTCCTTTCCTCTCTCTGAAATCAATAAAGACTTTTTTTTAAGAAAGAAAGAAATGTCCAAACCTGTAGAGAATTTTTATGAGTTTATTTAAGTCAAACTGATGAGAACTGCCAGGAAGCAAAATCTCAATGCATTGAGATAATGCTTCAAAAAGGTGGTAGTTTTGAACCTTGTTTTATACATTACAATATGAAATTCATTGCAGACAAATTAGGGAGGTGGCAGAAAGCAAAGCAGGAGACCTCTGGGTTTGGATAAAAAGTAAAATGGTAGATGTATTCCTCTTTCATGTAGGTGGGTACAGGAGAGTTAACAGTCAACAATTAACATGATTAAAATAACAATGAGAGGATTTGTATTCTCTGTGCTCTGGTGCATTGGTTGTGCACTGAGGGGTCCCGAAAAAGGGAAGTTACCCTGACATTCCAAAGGTATGTTATCTCAGGTGCAAAAGACAATAGACAGGCTCACTTGAGGTCAAGATTGACCTTTGTCAGGGAAGATTCTAGCCTAGGACATGACTACAGGCCATAAACTGCCTTTAGTTAAAAAGTTTTAATTTTAGACCACCCTTTGTGGTTATATTAGGTCTCTGAGTTTGCAAGGCTGCCATGCAAGCCTTCCCTGAGCTTGTCGGGTTAGCATGTGGACTTTTTCATCCACAACTATTTACAAGCTGTATAGAAGTCATTTGTAGAGTAGCATCTGTGGACTCAAAGACCTTTCACACAACCCTGGGAACTCTGCTTCTTCAAGAAAATCTGCACATTTGACCCATACTGATGAGACTGCTGATCAACATGCACTACTTAATGCCTACTGTGTTCCCAATCTGGTACTAGAGAACCCTTCAGGGGTATAGAAAAATCTAAAGCATGTTCGATCACTTTTGATGACATGTTTTAAATGTGGGAGCAAGACTACAGTATTCCTGTTTTCCAATTCTAAAGTTGCATTTGTGGTATGACAAGAACACTTATTTCTATGGAGACATTTGAACAACATTGAAATCTGTACTGTAATTTTTAATAAATCAGGCTGTTTGATTATAATAGAAAATACAAATGAAGAAATAGCATATACTACAGTCATGAGCTGCATAACAACTTTTCTGTTAAGGATGGACTGCATATCCAATGGTGGTCCCATAAGATTATAATGGAGCTGAAAAATTTCTATCCCTAGTTATGTTGTATTGCAACACATTACACAAATACCATTGTGTTACAATTACCTACAGTATTCAGTACAGTACATGTGGTACAAGTTTGTAGCCTAGGAGCTGTAAGGGAATAGGATTTGTCATGCCAAAATGTGTCTATTTGAAATAAGAATTATTTTAAGGTTCTTAATTTTAAGAAACAGCAGATTTTGGAGAAGCTCTGAAAATCAAGTAGAAGTTACACTTTGTAAAAGATGTTTAAATTTGTAAAAAAAAAAAAATAATAAAATATATATATATATCCATTTGTAAGGATGTCTCCCTCCTTGTACCAGGAAGATGATGATGGCCCAATTTTCAGCAATTCTTATCAATGTAGAAGACAAGTGACTTAAATCTGCATAACAATTTTACCTTTGTTTACTATGCTTTTTCTGGTAACCTCCCATGATGGACTACTTCACCCCCAACAACTTCTTTTGTCTTTAGCTAAAGATAGTATTTAACATGATGGGTTGGGTCATTTCAGGGAGGTACTCAGTTTTCCTGGGTTTCTCTCCTGTTTACTGGAGGTATGAATGTTATTAAACCTTTGTTTTTCTCCTCTTAACCTGTCCTTTAGTACAGGAATGTCTTAGCCAAGAACCCAGAAGGATAGAGGGGAAATTATTTTTCCTTCCCTAGAGAGCAATAGGCTCTACCATGTGTGTACGAGGCTATATCATTTAGGTTTGTGTAAGTGACTCTATGATATTCACAACAACAAAATTGCCTAATGATGCATTTCTCAGAATGTATTCGTATTAAGAGGCTCATGACTCTATATGCAATTGTTCATTAAGTGTCTAAGTAGTGTGACAGACAGAGTGCTGCAGGTTTAACTGAACAGGAAGAGATCTTGTCTGCCTGGCACACATCAGAGCCAAACTTTGAACACTGAGAATTGCAGTGGAAGAATTAGAGTCACTTTATGACAGGGCACCACAAAAATAGAACCGGAAACTATCACTTAAAAGCTCAAACTCTCCAATGGATTTAATGGCAAACAACCATGAGTAAGGGATTCAGGGTCATGGGTTGTGTTGATTTGTCCCGTATTATGCAAGCTTCTGCAATTTTCTTTATCTGATTTTTTGAGTTCTTGGCAGCATACTCTCAGGGTCTTTGTGACTGTGGCCAGGTGGTCTTTCCTGCTTACAGAATTCTGCAATATATCTTGGGATTGAGTCAGTGATGTTGTCTTAAACACAGGGAAAAAAAGAGCTATGCATTTTGTGCTTAATAGGCTACATTCTTCTATAATTCTAAGCAAAGTATGCTTTATATACTTCTCTGAAACTTGCTTTCCAGGCCCCAGGACATGATTATGTTTCAGTGCAACTATGACTCTCCAAAGAGCTAATATAATAATTTTAACTAAAAGCTAAATTCTAGTATTCCTATTTTGTTATGATTTGCTATCAGTTTCACAGGGAAAATTTCTTTGATATGGGGTCACCAAGATAGTCTTCATTGAAGAAGGAAGATGTATAAGTTTCTGGAAAGGAGGGAAAGAGCATTCTAAACGTGAATGTAGTGGTTGTCAGAATAGCAAATTTATCCATATTGGAGGGATTTCAGTGTTGGGCAGATGGCATTACTTTGGTGCCTTAAGTAACAAAGTTCTAATCTGACCTCCATGTTACCCTGGGCAGCAAATTAACTTTTTTGGGGCCTTATTTACCTGCCTTAGGATAAATACATCAAGGGTATCTATCAGATGAAATGAAAACAAACCTCCAGTTAATAAAGGAGATATGGAAATGCCAGAAATATATCCATTTTTACAGAAATATATCACTTAATAGATATCTACACCTTGGCCTCAAAGTGCCAGTACCTGCCTACTAAGATCAGGAAGCTTCTCTCTCAATTTGGTTCCTGGATGAGTCCCCAAAGAGTTCTTTCTATGTTTAAAGAGACTCATTTTCTTCTGTGGACAAAAAGGGGCCACATGCAAGCCTGACAAGCTCAGGGAAGGCTTGCATGGCAGCCTTGCAAACTCAGAGACCTAATATAACCACAAAGGGTGGTCTAAAATTAAAACTTTTTAACTAAAGGCAGTTTATGGCCTGTAGTCATGTCCTAGGCTAGAATCTTCCCTGACAAAGGTCAATCTTGACCTCAAGTGAGCCTGTCTATTGTCTTTTGCACCTGAGATAACATACCTTTGGAATGTCAGGGTAACTTCCCTTTTTCGGGACCCCTCAGTGCACAACCAATGCACCAGAGCACAGAGACTACAAATCCTCATTGTTATTTTAATCATGTTAATTGTTGACAGTTAACTATCCTGTCAACCCCTATGTGAAAGATTCCTATTATTTTATTTTTTTATCCAAACCCAGAGGTCTCCTGCTTTGCTTTCTCCCATCATCCTAATCTACTGCCAATGAATTTCATATATTAATGTATAAAATCAGGTGCAAAACTATCATTTTTCTGGGGCATTATCTCAATGCATTGTTATTTTCCTTCTTGGAAATTGTCAACAGTTTTGTTCTGCTATAGTTTAACAGTGAGAATGACAAAGATCGCCACACTCAGAGTCAAATGAAGGAGCAAAGTTTATTGTGCTAGCAGATGACAGGGGCACCACACCCAAATCTGCCATACCCCATCCCCTACACTAGCAGTATTTAAAGCAAAAAACCAAATCCTCCTTGGCTGGAGGGGGATGAGCTGTTTTAATGGCCATGCCAAAGCGGTTGGGTACAGAAGCCGAAACAAGCATTAGTTAATTTATCTTAGGCACCATCTTAAGTTTCCGTTCCCGGAACCGGGGGCAATTTAAAAAACATTCCCTTGTGTAAAGGTCAGGGCTTAATCACAGAGTTTCAGTTGATTTCTTTTCCCAAGTTGTGAGTTCAGGTGGGGCCTTGCGCCATAAGTCCAGATTACTATGAGCCCAGATCAGTTCAAGGAAACTCACAAAAATTCCTCACAGGTTTGAATGTTTTTTAAGTTGACGCCTTCTATGAAACTGATGGCTGCTCAGTGGGTGTCTTAAGATACCAAGTTCAATCAAGAGAGAGCCAGGAGAATATTCTACATAAAATAGTGAATTTACTCATGATAAGACAAATGAAAGCTTCACATAAGGAACTTGCAAAGATGTATAGCCTGATCCTAAAATGCATACATTAAAAATAATATTGGCATAAGATTTTAGATAAAAAAAAACCATTACAATTTTTTGAAGCCTCCCATTTGACAGCAGAGAAACAGAAGGCCAGACTGTTACCAGGGAGATGATGAGGAGGCCTTGGTTCTTGTCTTCTTAAGGGCAAGATTTCAGTCAAGAGACAAAGTGTAGAAAAGCAAGAATTTGTTGGCTGCAGCCAAAATACACTTAGGACGGTGAAGCAAAGAAGGGCATAGAAAAAGCAACAAGAGAGGCTAGGCTGGGCTGCCTTGGCTCACTGGGAAGTCAGAGAGAGAAGGGGACAGGTTTGGGGATCTCTGAGAGATTCAGGGGGTGAGTCCAGGATGAGCTGCCACTTCCCGTTGCTCCCTTGGTTGAAGATCTCGTGGATTCACCTCAGAGGGGAGGAGATGGCCCTGGTGTGCTCCCCTTGGAGAGGAGTGGGGGGTAGAGTCAGCAGGGTCCTTTGTCCTGAGCTATTTATCTATTTCTTTCCTGCAGGAATTCTTTTGTGAGGTCTCAGGGGAGTGCCCCAATAGAATATTCATCAGCTTTCCATGTGTGCTCTTGCAGGGTTTTGAGCTCCACTGATTGGTCAGTGCCAGGGCAGGAAGTCGTTAGTCAATGTATCTAGTCCTAAAACAGCCACAGGGTACCACCTTCTGGTTTCACTGCTTATCTGGGGCTGGAGCTGAAATGCAACTGAAGCTTAGATGTTATCTTTAGGGAGAAAATGCTCAAGGGGTTTAAACCACATGACCAGCGATATGCTAAGGGAGGATAGATTACCCTGGGGAAAAAGTTCTTGTTTTCCCAGTTTTGCCCCTTGCTAGGCATCTGGAGCTTCCTTCCCTGGTGTGTTTCTGTACCCTAATTTCTGTTCCTGGGTTTCTGTACCTGGCCCATCTAACACAAATAATTTACTCTCAAGTGTCCTTGGTCTAGGGAAGATAGAACTTACTAGGTGGCTGCAAACTGCTGTTTGACAATCTCTGTTTCCTTATTCTAGTTGTCCTGGAATTTTCCTAGATTTTACTATGTTATAACAAGATTACCTGAAATCTCACAGTTAATAAATGTCTTCAGAATTTTATTTATCACCTATGTACTAAACTGAATCCTGAATTTATCTAGTTTTCTTAAATATTTGGCTACAACCCTCCAAATAATGTTTCATTTTTCTCTTATCCTTTGACTTGGAATTTTTAAGAACTAAAAATGCTTTTTCCTTCCATCAGGCCATTTGTCATAATTCTTGTTCTAACTTTTGCCTCAATAATAATAATATTTATAACACAGTTTGTCTCCACCAGGTTACAAGCCTTACTCGTATTTGAGGAATACCACCTCTAGACAGCATCACCACCTCCTTCTGTGCCCAGCCCTCATCATCCCTCTGACAGACAGCAAGGATCTCTTGGCTCTGAAGAAAAATGCCACCCCCTTTTGGCAGGAAGCAGTTATGGAAAAGACTTCACACCCCTTTTCTCTGAAAGAATTTAGATCGAAGATCCTTGAGGTGGGATGTGATAGGCAGTTATAGAGACATGAGCAGAGCAAGGATGATGGGACAGGTACAGAAAGTCAAGTTCGAAAGCCCTGGATACCTAAGAAAGGATGATTGTTGGGTGGGACCTCGCCCCCAAGGTGACTTTTCCTCCTGTAGTATATTGCTGGTCATGTGGTTGGGACCCCTTGACCTTTCCTTAGAGATAGCATCTAGGCCTCAGTTGTATTCCAGCTCCAGGCCCAGAAAAGCAGCAAACCCAGCCAAGGCTGACCTCAGAACCAACTCCATTGAATGATGGCCCCCACTCTGGTGCTAACCAATCAGTGGAGACCACAACCCTGAAAGTACACACCTGGAAAGCTGCTGAATATTTTAATGAGATCTTTCCCTGGGACCTCCGCTATGATAAAACCATTAGGACGGAGGTCCTAGCTCTCTCCCTCTTGGGAGCAGCCTGTATGTTTGTCTTTGCCTTTCCCTTCTCTCCACCCCCACCCAGGCTTGTCACCTATACCTTCCTCACTCTCAAGCCCCCAAAGCCCTTCCTTTGTCTCTATAACTTGTTCCCTAAGCCCATTTCTTCTAGAAATTACTTCTTCCACCTCTTTAATTTACCAAATAAATGTTCTATTGCAAAATAAATAAAAGTAAATGAATAAATACATAGTCCAGTGCTCTCTTCATCATACTATGTGCTGTCACCCACAAATCATATAAGAATGTCTAACATTAACTGAGTTTACTTTATGCCAGACTCTGGGTTGTACATGTATTGTCTCACAACATCCTCAAAAGAACACAAAGAATCTGGTACTACAAATGTAAAAGGGAAACTGAGACAGATAGTTAAATGACAAAGCAGTTTACAGCCACCTAGTAAATTGCAAAATCCTACCTTTCCTATGCAAGGGCACTTAAAAGTAAATGGTTTGCACCTCTCCACCCCTAAATAGCTTAAATCACCCTACTCAGGGAGATAGATAACTGAAGACCAATTATTGCCATTTATACCAACCACCCCCCAGGACTGATAAAGTCAGGGGAATACATCTCATTTTGGTGCATCTATGACTTTTCAGTGAGTTAACAAGCAGCCCACCATGGCTCACTTCTTTCCTGTAATGTTTCTAGAGAGGCAAAGCAGAGCAACACCACCTAGGCTCTCTCCTGTTGCTTCTTCTACCCTAAGCCCTTCCTTTGTTTCACTGTTCCAGCTTTAATAAGTCTCAAAACCACCTGAACTAGTATTGTGAAATCTTTCTTGCATGAAGTGAAAAACCCACACACTACCGGCAGGGCCGAGGCAGACCCACTCTGGGCCCCGTTCCTTTACAGTGACAGTATTAATGAAGACTGAAGCTTTTAGAGGTTAATCAATTTGCCTAAGTTCAGAGAACTACTAAGTGGCTTAATTCAGGCCTATCTAGCACTGAATTCCATTAACTTTATAATTATGCAACATTGTCTACAAATAGTAAAACATACTTGGAAGAATGCTAAGCCTCACTGGAAATAAATGCAAGCTGAATTAATTAATAGATACATTTTACTTCTCTTAAGTTAATAATAATAATAAAGAAGCTCAAAGCTGGAAAAGCTGCCAAGAATCAGGAACACTTACACATTGCTGATAATGATATAGTTATTCACTGTAAATCTGTATAGAGCACAATTTGGTATTATGCATCAAGAGACCTAAAAAGTCAGCCTGTTCTGAATCTAGCAATCTTATTTCCAGGATACATCCTAAGGAAATAATTATGATACATTAAAAGATATTTTTGTACAACATCTTTGATATTTCTATTAGTGGAAAACTGGGAATTGTCCAAAGTCCCCAATGGGAAATGTTTAAATCCTATAATCATAGAACACTGAAACTAGAATCTTTGAGGTCTTTTTGTTTAAACACTATTTCTTTGCCCTACCTCATCCCCACCCCCATCCCCACCCCCCACTGTATTTTTCAAATGAAACAACTGAACTCAATTAAAGTCTGATAAAAATTGGACTGACTATTCTGCAACCATCAAACATGATAAAGACCATGAAATGTAGGAGAAAGGTATGTATAACATATAGTGACAGTCACCTATGAAAATGTAATGAAAGAAGTAAGTAAAAAGATATCCAGCAAAAAGTTAAATTTTTAGGCCCAGTTCTTGACAGCTGTCCGATATCTCTAAATTAATGAATTTTGTACCACACTGCTTAGAACATTTTCCTGATTTAGGAATCATTTATGTAGAGATGGTAGAGAAAGGAAGTGGTCCTGTTCTTAACAATGCAAAGATAATAGCCAGGCTGGATGGCTCAGTTGGTTGAGCCTTGTGCCATACACCAAAAATTTTGTAGGTTTGATTCCCAGTCAGACCACATACCTCAGTTGTGAGTTCGATCCCTGGTTGTGGCCTGTACAATAGGCAACTGATTGATGTTTCTCTCCCACATCAATGTATCTCTCTCTCTCCCTGCCTTCCTCTCTCTCTAAAATCAATTTAAAAAATATGTGTGGATGAGAATTTGAAAAAAAAGATAATCCAAAGAAAATAGAATAATTAATAGTGTTGTGGAAGTCAGACAACCTTAGATTCAGTTCCAACTCTGCCATTAAAAGCATGTGTCCATCCCTACCTTGGGACTCTGCTTTCTCATTTGCATTGGAGTAGATGCCCTTGAGAATCTTTTTCCCATAAGTAACACTGTCATTTTGTATGTTTCAGAAAGCTTAAAATTTAAATGCAAGTTTGAGTTGTTTAATTGTTTAGAACATCATGCCAAGACAATTAGTTTAAATCCTACATGTTCCCTGTCCTGTTATCACAGATCAGTCCCTTAACTCTAGTCTGCAGTCTCACAAATATCTGTTACTGGTTATGGGGAGACTGAAGAAAAAAGTGTTTGGGCTGCATTCTCAAAATGAATGTGAAAAAATCCCAAGGTAATGTTACCTGAATATGAAGAAAAAAAGGCATAATCTGCTTAAGACTCTTATGTCAGTTTGTTGGAAGTCAGTGGAAAAGATTCAAAGGAAGAAAGCAAGTAAGGTCCCCTTAATGGCCTACATTTGGAGGGGAAAAATGAAAAAAAATAATTAGTAATTTTTAGTATATACACCAGTAAGTTTTCACACAAACTTTGAATATCCCAAGGGGATGAATAAGAGGCCAATAGGGGTAGTTCACTGCCTACAGCTCCCCTAAGGAGGAGACTCCTTTCTTTTATAGTTGTGCCCTGGTAGCCAGTATGTGTGGCGATGTCCTGACAACAGCAATACTTTCCTTTACTTATAGTTTTGAAAGCTGTTCTACATCCATGACCTTATTTGATACTCACAATAGTCCTATGAGGCAAGGATGATTACATTCTCCTCATTTCACAAGTATATCAATGACCTTAAATGATCTCAAAGTTAGTAAGTGCAGAGCTTGAATTCAAATCCATATAATCTGATTTGGATTTCAATGCTCTTTCCCCAAGACACTTTTTCTCTATTTCAGGTGCAAACCCCCACAGCAGCCTCCAAGAATGACTTTTCCTTTCTTTTTCTACTGATTGGTCCATGATCTCCTCAATCCTTATATTTAGTTCTGCTTTCCATTCTGTAGTAGCTCAACATACCTAGAAATCAGAAATTTTAAAGTAGATTGTGAACGTGTTATAGGCTTGGTTGATAACATTTCTTAAGGAACTATTTATTTTTACAAACTATAAATAATTTTTCTAAGAGAGAATATTGCCCATATCATGAAAACTATTAGGAATGTCTTATGGCCAACTATTTTCTATTAAACAACTATGACAGTATGAGCATAGATTGTCCCTGTCAGCCATTACGGATCTGAGAAGGAAATAGAGAAGAGTCTTTGGGTCACACTCTCACTGACTTATTCAGATCCAAGAGCACACACATGCTTCCAGTTGCTTTATTTATTTTTAAAGATTTTTTTTTTTTTTTTTTTTTTAGGGAGAGGAAGGGAGAGGTAGAGGTAGAGAGAAACATGGATGTGAGAACGAAACACCAATGGGCTGCCTTTTGCAAGACCCCAGTCGGGGATTCAGCCCACAACCTGGGCATATTGCCTTGACTAGGAATCAAACTGACAAGGCTTTGGTGTTCAGGATGATGCCCAACCAACTGAGCCACACTGGCCAGGGTCAGTTGCTCTATTTTTTATAGTAGGGCTTGACGACTTTTCCCTCCTCATCACAACTTCTAGCGTCAGCATAGGCTGGCTCTGAGTGATCAAATAATTTCCCTTCATCTTATGGTGTGGCATTCTGTTATTATTATTATTATTTTAAATCCTCACTCGAAGATATGCTTATTGATTTTAGAGAGAGGGGAAGGCAAGAAGAGAGAGAGAGAGAGAGAGACATCAATGCATTACCTCCCATACACACCCTGACCAGGGAAGGATCCCGCAACCTAGGAATGTGCCCTGTCTGAAAATCAAATCTACAACCTTCTATTCAAGATAATGCTCCAACCAACTGAACCACACTGGGCAGGGTACATTCTTTTATCTTTTAACCAGGTACTTGTTCCTCGCAATTGAGACTTAATTTTGATTTGGTGCCTGGAATACACCGACGTTAGTCTTAGAGGCCAAGACAAACACTAACATCACTCAGATGAACTCAGTGAGGTGGCCAGTAGAGTTCCCATTCTCATGTGCCAGCACAGATTTACTTGTTGACTCTTTCCAGCACTTTGAGCAAACAAATGGTTGAAAGGGAGATGAATAAAAGCCAAGGATGAGACAGAGATAAAAGCCAAGCATAAAGGCAAAGATTTTATAACATGTTACAACTGTTTACTCATTAAACCCTTAAAGAGTATCAGACTGATGTTAGAGATATGAAAAATGGGGATCAGAGTGCAGGTGAGTTTTCCTTCAAATATGATTGTTTTTTAAAAATTGAATTTATTGAGATGACATTGCTTAATAAGATGATATAGGTTTCAAGTGTACATTTCTATTATACATGATCTGTACATTGCATTGTGTATCCAACACCCAAAGTCAAATTATCTTCCATCACCATATATTTCACCCCCTTTACCCTTTACTATTCTCCCACCTCCCTTTCCTCTGGTAACCACTATATCACTGTGTGTGTCTATGAGTTTCAGTTTTATATCCCACATGAGTGATATCTTTTGGTTCTTAGCTTTTTCTGAATAAACTTATTTCACTGAGCATGACATTCTAAGGTACATCCATGTTGACCCAAATGGTAGTATTTCATCTTCTTGTGGCCAGTAGTATGCCGTAGCACATATGTACCACATCTTCTTCATCCAATCACCTATCGAAGGACAGTGGCTTATTTCCACGTCTTCGCCACCATGAAAAGTGCTACAATGAACACAGCGGTGCATATATCTTTGCGAATAAATGTTTTCTAATTTTTCCGATAGATGCACAGAAAAAGAGTTGCTGGGTCATATGGTAATTATATTTAATTTTTTGAGACACCTCCATACTGTTTTCCATAGTGGTTGTACCAGTTTACATTCCAACCAACAGTAAACGAAGGTTCCCTTTTCTCCACAACCTCTCCAACACTTGTTATTACTTTCCTTGTTGATAATAGCTATTCTCACAGATGTGAGTTGGTATTTCATTGTGGTTTTGATTTGCTTTTCTCTAATTGCAAGTGAGGTTGAACATCTTTTCATATATCTGTCCATTCAGGTCCTCTGCCTATTTTTTTTTTTAAGTGGGATTGTTTGTTTGTTTGGTGTTAAGTTCCATGAGTTCTTTATATATTTTGGATATTAACCTCTGTCACAGCTGCTGTTTGCAAATATCTGTTCCCATTTGGTTGGTTGCCTTTTTCTTTTGTTCATGGTTTCTTTTGCTGTGTATAAGCTTTTTATTTTGAAATAGTCCCATTTATTTATTTTTGGCTTTATTTCCCTTGTCTTTGGGGTTAATATTATTTTTTCTAAGACCAAGGTTTGTACATTTGGTATGTATGTTTTCTTCTATGTAGTTTATTGTTTTACATCTTATATTTAGGTCTTTGATCCATTTCGAGTTAATTTTTCTATATGAGAAGGAACTGTAGACTAGTTTCATTCTTTTACATGTGGCTTTCCAGTTTTCTCAGCACCACTAAAAAAATTACAAATTTTTTGTTACTCTTCAACTGAGGATATTTTTTCCATTGATTTTTTTACAGAGTGGAATGGAAGAAAGGTGAGAGAGGGAGAGAGAGAAATCGATGTTAAAAAGACACATTGATTGATTGTTGCCTTCTGCATAATCCCTGACCAGGCCAGTGATTGAACCTGCAACCTAGGTTCACACCCTTGACAAGGAATCAAACCCAGGAACCTACAGTGTATTGGACAACATTCTAACCAGTGAGAAACACTAGTGAGGGTACAGCACCATTTTTTGAAGAGTTTTTTTTTTTTTTTTTTTCATTGTATATTTTTGGCTCCTTTGTCAAAAATTATTTGACCATATTCTTGTGGGTTTATTTTTGGGCTCCAGTTCTGTTCCATTGGTCTGTGTGTCTGTTTTACTGCCTATACCATGCAGTTTTGTTTTGTTTTATTCCTCACCCTAGGATATTTTTTCCATTGCTTTTAAGAGAGAGAGTGGAAGGGGGAGAAAGAGAGAGACAGAAACATCGATGTGAAAGAGACACATTGATTGGTTGCCTCCCACATGTACCCTGACCTGGGGCCAGGTATTGAGCCTGCAATCGATTTATGTGCCCTTGGCTGGAATCAAACCCAGACCCTCCAGTCTGCAACCAACACTTTAACAACTGAGCAAAACCAGCTAGGGCAATACCATGCTGTTTTGATTATCTCACCTTATAGTATAATTTGAAGTCAAGGCATGTGATACCTAATGGCTTCATTGTTTTGTCTCAAGGTTGGTTTGGCTATTTGGGGTCTTCGGTGGATTCATACAATTCTAATGATGTTTTGTTCTATTTCTTTTAAAAGTGTCATTGGGATTTTACCCTAGCTAGTCTTGCTCAGTGGTTAGAGCATCAGCCCTCAGACTGAAGGTTCTCAGGTTTGATTCCAGTCAAGGGCACATACCTCAGTTGCAGGCTCGGATCCCCTACACAAGCAAGAGGCAACCAATCGATATATCTCTCACATCAATGTTTCTCTCTCTCTTCCCCTTCCATTCTCTGAAAAGCAATGGAGATAATATCTTCAGATGAGGATCAAAAAAAAAAAGTAAAAACAATTAAATAAATAAAAATGTCATTGGGATTTTAATGGGGATTGCATTAAATCTGTATATTGCTTTGGGTACTATGGACATTTTAACTATGTTGATTCTTCCAATCCATGAACATGGGATATTTTTCCATTTAATTGCATCTTTTTCAATCTATTCTAATAATGCTTTTAGTTTACAGTGTATAAGTTCTTCACCTCCTTTGTTACCTTTATTCCTAGGTGTTTTATTCTTTTTGTTGTAACTGCAAATGGAATTTTTTTCATTTCTTTTTCTGAAATTTTATTGTTAGTATGTAGGAATGCAGTGGATTTTTGTACATTGATTTCGTATCCTGCAACTTTACAGTATTTGTTTGTTGTTCCCAATAGTTTTTTTGGTGGAGTCTTTAGCGTTTTCTATGTAAAGAATCATGTCATCTTTAAAAAATGACAATTTTACTTCTTCATTCCCAATTTGGATGCCATTTATTTCTTTCTCTTACCTGATTGCTCTGGCTAGGACTTCCAGTACTATATTAAATAGCAGTGGTGAGAATGAACATCCTTGTCCTGTTCCTTACGTTAGAGAAAAAGGTTTCAGTTTTTCACCATTCAGTGTGATATTAGCTGAGGGTTTGTCATATATGGTCTTTATTATGTTGAGCCAATTTCTTTCTATACCCATTTTATTGAGTGTTTTAATCATAAATGAATGTTGTATCATATCAAATACTTTTCTGCATTTATTGATAAGATCATGATTTTTATCCTTTGTTTTGTTAATAAGGTGTGTTCATTGATCAATTTTCATAGTCCCACTTGATTATGAAGTATTGTCATTTCAATATTATTGTTTTTGATATGCTAGTATTTTGTTTAGGATTTTTGCGCCTGTATTCATCAGGGATATTGGTCAGTCGTTTTCTTTTTCTGTATTATTCTTGCCAGGTTTTGGCATCAGGGTTATATTGGCCTAATAAAATGTGTTAGAAAGCATTGCTTCTTCTTCAATTTTCTGGAAGAGTTTGAGAAATATTCAAATCTTCTGTGAATACTTGGTAGAATTCATGTGTGCAACCATCTGGTTCTGGAGTTTTGGGGAGGTTTTTGATGGGTACTTCAATGTCCACACTGTTGTTCAGTCTATTTAAATTTTCCAATTCCTCATCATTCAGTCTAAGAAGGTTATACATTTCTAGCAACTTATCTATTTTTTCTAGGTTATTGAATTTGGTGGCATATAGCATTTCCCAGTACTCTAGTATGATACTTTGTATTTCTGTAATGTCTGTCTAATTTCTTCATTTCTGTTTTTCTTTGAGTCTTTTCTCTGTTTCTCATAGTGAATCTAGCCAGGGTTTTGTCAATTTTATTAATCATTTTAAAGAACCAGTTCTTTTTTGAATTAATTTTTTGTATAATCTTTTTGTTCTCTATTTTGTTCAACGCTGCAAAATCTTTATTATTTCATGTCTTCTGCTGACTTTCGGGTTGATTTTGTTTTTCTTTTTCTAGTTCTTAAAGATATAATGACAGATTATTTACCTGAGATTTTTCTTTTCTTGAGATAGGCCTGCAAAGATAAATAAATCCTTCTTATTACTGCTTTTCCTTAATCCCAGAAGCTTTTTTTCCTTTTTCTTTTTTCAAAATTTATCTTTTTCTTTCTTTTATCCTCACCTGAGAATATTTTTCCATTGCTTTTCAAAGAGAGTGGAAGGGAGGAACAGAAAGAGAGAGAGAAAGATTAATCTGAGAGAGACAAATCAATTGGTTGCCTCCTCCACATGCCCCGACCTGGGCCAGAGATTGAGCCTGCAACCAAGGTAGGTGCCCTTGGCCAGAATCAAATGCAGGACCATTCTGTCTGTGGGATGATACTCTAACCAGTGAGATGAAACTGCACAGGACTCTTTATTCTTGAAAGTATTACATATGTCCCCCCTTTTTCCCAATTGATTCCCTACATCCCACATCTGCCCCACCTCCAAGCTTTCCCCATACTATTGTCTGTGTCCATGGATTATGCATCCATGCTTGTAAGATTTTTCTCCACCCACATACCCACCACCACCTTCCCTCTGATATTCATCAGTCTATTCCATGCTTCTATGTCTCCGGATTTATTTTGTTCATCAGTTTATTTTGTTTATTATATTTCACATATGGGTGAAATCATGTGATACTTTTCTTTTCCTGACTGGCATATTTTGCTTAGCATAATACTCAGCAGTTCCATCCATACTGTCCCAAAGGGTAAGAGATCCTTTTTTATAGCTGCATAGTATTCCATGGAGTAAATGTACCACATCTTTTTTATCCACTCATCTACTGATGGGCATTTGGGCTGTATCCAGATCTGTGCCATTGTAAATTGTGCTGCTATGAATAAAGGGGTGCATAAGTTCTTTCTAATAGGTATTTTGGGTTTTTTAGGATATATTCCCAGAAGTGGGATTACTAGGTCAAATGGCAGTTTCACCTTTAAAGGTTTTAGGAAACTCCATAGTGTTTTCCGTAGTGGCAGCACCAGTATGCATTCCCACCAGCAACGTACAAGGGTTCTCTTTTCTCTACATCCTTAGAAGCACTTGTCATTTGTTGATTTTTGATGGCAGCCATTCTGACAGGTGTGAAGTGATATCTCATAGTCTTTGAAATTTGCATCTCTCTGGTAATTAGTGCCTTTGAGCATTTTTTCATATGTCTGTTGGCCATCTGTATGTCCTATTTGGAGAACTATCTATTCACTTCCTTTGTCCGTTTTTTTATTGGATTTTTTGTCTTCCTTTTGTTAGGTTATATGAGTTCCTTATATATTTTGAATATTAACCTCTTCTCAGTTGTGTCATTGAGAAATATGTTTTCCCACACAGTAGGCTCCTTTTTTGTTTTGTTGATGGTTTCTTTTGCTGTGCAAAAGCTTTTTATTTTGATGTATTCCCATTTGTTTATTTTCTCTTTTTTTTCCCTTGCCCTAGGAAATGTATCTGCAAGCATATTGTTAGAAGAGATGTCTGAGATTTTGCTGCCTACGTTATCTTCTAGGATTTTTATGGTTTCACATCTAACATTTAAGTCTTTTATCCATTTTGAGTTTATTTTTGTGTATGGTTTAAGTTGGTGGTCTAGTTTCGTTGTTTTGCATGTACCTTTCCAAATTTCCCACCACCACTTATTGAAAAGACTGGCTTTACTCCATTGTATGTTCTTGCCTCCTTTTTCAAATATTATTGAGCATAACATCGTGGGTCAATTTTTGGGCTCTCTGTTCTGGTCCACTGATCTATATGTCTGTTCTTGTGCCAGTACCAGGCTGTTTTGATTACAGTGGCTTTGTAGTATAATTTGATATTTGTTATTATGAGCCCCCAACTTTGTTCATCTTTCTTAAGATTGCTTGGACTGTTCAGGGTCTCTTTTGGTTCCATATAAATTTTTGGAGTATTTGTTCTAAATCTGTGAGATGTGCCTTTGGTATTTTAATAAGGATTGCATTGAATCTATGGATTGTTTTGAGTAGTATGGACATTTTAATGATGTAATTCTTCCATTCCATGAATACGGTATATTCTTCCACATTTTTGTATCTTCCTCTCTCTCTTTTTGCAATAGCTTGTAATTTTCTGAGTACAGGTCTTTTAGCTCCTTGATTAAGATTATTCTTAAGTATCTTAATTTTTTGTGACAATGGTAAATGGGATTGAATTTTTAGTTTTTCTGAGAGTTCATTATTTGTGTATAAAAATGCCTTTGATTTCTGGGTGTAAATATTCTATCCTGCTACCTTGCCTAATTGATTTATTAAATCTAGTAGCTTTTTGGTGGACTCTTTAGATCTATTTTGTTCATCAGTTTATTAAGTTCTTTAGACTCCACATATAATGAAATCATGTGATGTTTGTCTCTCTCTTCCTAGTTTATTTCCCTTACCATAATATTCTACAAGTGTATCCATACTGTCCCAAGTGGTATGAGATCCTTCTTCTTTATAGCTGTATAGTATTCCATGGTGTAATTTCCACAGCTTTTTTATCCACTCATCTAGTGATGGGCACTTGGGCTGTTTCCAGATCTTAGCTATTGTAAATTGTGCTGTTATGAACATAAGGGTGCATATATTCTTTCTGATAAGTGTTTCAGAATTCATAGGATATAATCCTAGAAGTGGGATCACTGGGTCAAAAGGTAGTTCCATTTTTAATTTTTTGAGGGAACTCCATACTGTTTTCCATAGTGGCTGCACCAGTCCGAATTCCCACCAGCAGTGTATCAGGGTTCCTCCTTCTCTGCATCCTGGCCAAACGTGTCATATGTTGATTTGTTGATGGTAGCCATTCTAACAGGTGTGAAGTGATACCTTATTGTGGTTTTAATTTGCATCTCTCTGATGATGAGCGATGTTTTCCATTTTTTTCATATGTCTGTTGGTCATCTGTATGTTCCCTTTGCATAAGTGTCTATCCAGATCCTTTGTCCATTTTTTAATTGGATTGTTTGTCTTCCTCTTGCTGAGTAGTATGAGTTCTTTGTACACTTTGGAAATTAGCCCCTTATCAGATACATCCTTGGCAAATATATTCTTCCATACAGTGGGTATCCTTTGTATTTTGAGGCTGATTTCTTTTGCTGTGCAGAAGCTTTTTAGTTTGTTGTAGTCACATTTGTTTATTTTTTCTTTGGTTTAACTTGCCTTAGATGTACTGGTGAAAATTCCACAATGTAAGTTGTCTGTGACTTTACTCCCTATGTTTTATTCCATGAATTTTATGGTTTTGTGATTTACATTTAAGTCTTTTATCCATGTTGATTTTATTCTTGTGTATGGAGTAAGTTGGTGATCTATTTTAATTTTTTTCATATACTTGTTCAATTTTCCCAGCTTTATTAATTAATTAATTAATTATTATATCTTTATTGATTTCAGAGAGAGGAAAGGAGAGAGAGAGATAGTTGAAACATCTGTGATGAGAGAGTCGTCATTGATCGGCTGCCTTGTGCCCTCCCCTGACAAGGGACTGAGCCTGCAACCTTGGCATATACCCAGACCAGGAATTGAACAGAGATCTCCTGGATCTTAGGTGGATGCTTAACTGCTGAGCCACATCAGCTGGGCCCAGCACCATTTATTGAAGAGACTGTCTTTACTTTGTTGTATGCTCTTGCCTCCTTTGTCAAATATTAACTAACCATAATGGCATGGGTGTATTTCTGGAGCCTCTGTTTTATTCTTTTGACCTATATATCTGTTGTTATACTAATACCAGGTTGTTTTGATAACAATGTCTTTGTAATACAGTTTGATATTCAGTAAAGTGATCCCTCCTACTCTGTTCTTCTTTCTCAAGAGGACTGTGGCTATTCCAGGCATTTTTGGTGCTATATAAATTTTTGGAATATTCCTTCTAGCACTGTGAGATATGCTATTCATATATTAATAAGAATTGCATTGAATCTATATATTGTTTTGGGAAGTATGAACATTTTAATGATATTAATTCTTCCAATTCATGAACACGGTATATTATTCCACTTGTTTATATCTTCCTCTACTTCTTTTTACAGTGTCCTGTAGTATTCCAAGTACAGGCCTTTTACATCCTTGGTCAAAATTATTCCTAAGCATCTTATTTTTTAGTTGCAATAGGAAATGGTATTGTATTTTTAGTTTCTCTTACTGAGAGCTCATTGTTGGTGTATAAAGATGCCGTTGATTTCTGGATGTTAATTTTGTACCCAGCTAATTTGCCAAATTCATTTATCAAATGTAATATTACTTTGGTGGAGTCTTTAGGGTTTTCTCTGTACAATATCATGTCATCTGCAAATAATGACAGTTTTAGTTCCTCCTTTCCAATTTGGATACATTTTATGTTTTCATCCTGTCTGATGGCTGTTACAAGGACTTCCAGAAGTATGTTGAATAAGAGTGGTGAAAGAGGATAACCTTGCCTTGCTCCTGTTTTTAAGGAAAATGGTTTTAGTTTTTGCCCGTTGAGTATGATGTTGGCTGTAGATATGTTGTATATGGCCTTTATTATGTTGAGGTATGTTCCCTTTATTCCCACCTTGCTGAGAATTTATATCAAAAATGGGTGCTGGATTTTATAAAATGCTTTTTCTGCATCTATTAATATGATCATATGATTTTTATTTTTCATTTTGTTTATGTGATGTATCACATTTATTGATTTGTGAATATTATACCAGCCTTGCATCCCTGAAATAAATCCCACTTGGTTGTGCTGTATGATCTTTTCAGTGTATTGCTGGATCCGGTTTGTTAGTATTTCGTTGAGGATTTTAGCATCTATGTTCATCAGGGATATTGGCATTTAATTTTCTTTCTTTGAAGTTTCTTTATCTGGTTTTGGAATTAGGTTGATGCTGGCCTCATAAAAAGAGCTTGGGAGTTGTCCCTCCTCTTCAATTATCTGGAATAATTTGAGGAGAGTAGGTGTTAATTTTTCTTTGAATGTTTGATAAAACATGCCTGAAAATTGATCTGGTCCCAGGCTTTTGTTTGCTGGGAATTTTTAAATTACTGCTTCAATTTCATTAGTTGTTGTCAATGTATTCAGGTTTTCTGGTACGTCCTGATTCAGTTTTGGAAAAATGTATGCTTATAGGAATATTTCACCCATGTTGTCTAGTTTGTGGACATATAGTTTCTCAGAATAATTTCTTACAATCCCTTGTATTTCTGTTGGGTGAGTTGTCATATCACCTGTTTCATTTCTGATTTTATTTATTTGGGTCCTCTCTCTTTGATGAATCTGTCTAAAGGTTCATCAATCTTATTTATCTTTTCAAAGAACCATCTCTTGGTTTCATTCATATTTTATATTGTTTTTTGTCTCTGTCATTAATTTCTGCTCTGATCTTTATTATTTCCTTCTTTCTACTTCCCTGGTGCTTTTCTTTCTGTTCTTTTTCTAATTCTTTAACTTGTAATATTAGATGGTTCATTTTTTTCCTCAGGGATTTTTTGATTTCTTCCTTGACCTTATTGGTAATCATTCATTGTTGAATAACATGCTATTTCACTTCCATGTTTTTGAATGTTTTTGTCTTTTTTTATAGTGGTTGATTTCTAGTTTAATGCCATTGTGATCTGAGAAGATGCTTAGTATGATTTCAATCTGTTTGAATTTATAGGGCACTTGCTTTGTGCCATATCATGTGGTCTATTTTTGAGAAATTTCCATGCACTTGACAAGAATGTGTATTCTGCTGCTTTGGGATGAAATATTCTATAATGTAAACTAAATCCATTAGATCTAGTGTGTCATTTAAGGTCTCTGTTTCCCTGTTGATTTTTTATCTTGATGATCTGTCTAATTAGACAGTGGGCTGTTAAAGATCTTGGCTATGATTTGGTTTCTGTTGATCTCCCCTTTAAAGTCCACCAAGCAATTTTTTATATATTTAGGTGGTTCTATATTTGGTGCATATATATTTATAAGGGTTATTTCCTCCTGTTGAATTGATCCTTTTAGTATTATGTAGTGACCTTATTTGTCTTGTTATGATTTTTATTTTGAAGTCTATTGTGTGAGAAATAAGTATTGCTACTCCAGCTTTCTATTTGTTTCCCTTTGCATGGAATTTTTTTCCAATCCCTTCACTTTCAGCCTGTGTGATTCTTTTGCTCTGAAGTGGGTCTCTTGTAGACTGTATATATTTGGATCCTGTTTTTTTATCCTTTCAGCTACCTTCTCCCTTTTGATTGAAGCATTTATTCCTTTTACATTTAAGGTTACTATTGATATATACTTATTTGATGGCATTTTGCCCCTTTATGCTGATGTACCTTTCTCTCAATATTTCTTCTAAAAGCAGTCCTTTTTAGTATTTCTTGCAATGCTGGTTTGGTGGTACTGAACTCCTTTAGTTTTTTTTTTTTGTTTTTTTTGTTTTTTGTCTGGGAAGCTCTTTGTTTTACCTTCAATTTTAAATGATAGCCTTTGTGGATAAGGCAGTCTTGTTTGCAGGTTCTTGCTTTTCATTACTTTGAGAACTTCATGCCATTCCCTTCTGGCCTGAAGTGTTTTGGTTCAGAAATCTGCTGTCAGTCTTATGAGGGCTGCCTTCTAGGTCACTGCTTGTCTTTCTCTTGCAACCCTTAATATTCTGTTTTTGTTCTTAACATTTGCCATTTTAACTATGTTGTCTCTTTGAGTGAGTTTCTTTCAGTTCCTCTGGCTTGGAACCCTCTGTGCCTTCTCAACATGTGTCACTTTCTCCCTCACCAGCATAGGTTTCTGTCAGTATTTCTTCCACCAAGTTTTCTATCTCTTGTTCACTTTCCTCTTCTTCTGTTTCTCTTATGATTCTAATGTTTTGCTCGATGTTGTCCCACAGCTCCCTTAGACTGTCCCCATGATTTTTAAGTGCTTTTTTTTTTTTAAAATTTTCTGATTGAATGTTTTCTTCTACCTTATCTTCTAAGTCACTTATTCTATTCTCTGCATCTTTGAGCCTGGTTTTATTTCATTCCACAGTGTTCTTGATATCAGATATACTATTCTTCATTTCTGCCTGGTTCTTTTTCATCGTATCTTTATATTTTTTTCATGTTTTCACTAAGTTCCTGGACCTTTCCATTAAGTGTCTTGTTATTCTCTTTAATTTCCTTGAGCATCTTTTTAACCATTACTCTGAACTCTATTTCTGATAACTTTCTTAACTTTATCTCATCAAGATCTGGTGATTTTTCCTTTTCTTTAGTTTGAGGGTTGTTTCTTTGTCTCCCCATTTTAGTGGCTCTTGGTGTTTGTATCTGTGTATTAGATATATTTTTTTTCTTCCAGTCTTGTGGGGTGGGATTTTGTAGTGTATGTCCATTGGATCCCAGAGGTGCGTTTGCTTTATACTTCTTAGCTCTTTTCTCTAGGCATGTCCCTTTTGTGGGTATGCCTTTTGTGGGTTCTTTGGGCTCTCCTGTTGTGATTAGGTCTAGATTGTTGTTGACCTATTCTTGGGTGGTCTCTTCTCTCAAGTTGGCTAATTGTGTGTCTCAGCCCCAACCACGTCATGTGAACTGTTGTCTAGGTGCTGGCAAAGCAAAATAAAACACAACCAAACTGCCAGGAACCAAGCAGTATCTTACAAAGTATCCTGACAATCACAATGAAATCATCCCATGAGGTAGTATAATTGGGAGAGCAAAGTGAGAACCCAAATGTTAAAGCAAAACAAACAAAAACACAAACAATAAGACCAAAAAAATAATACCCCTAAAGAGAGACAGAGAGGAAGAAAGGATATTATTGCTAATAGAAATGAAAAATAAAAAATTAATAATCATTCACTAAAATCAAAAGTCAAAAATAGGAGATCCAAGATGGTGGCAGACTTAATGGAAGCTACACTAACAGTATCTAAAGACCAACATGGATTTATAACTAAAACATAGAAAAACCATCCTGAAAATCAACTGAAGACCAGCTGGAGAGCACCATCATAACCAAGGAGGAAAAGTGGAGACTGCACAGAGACTGGTAGTAAGTGTGGATTCGAGAGGGCTCACTGGGCTTCCACAGGAAGCAGCTGAAGGTCTGGAGTGATATTTCAGCTGTGGAGGGTTCCCACTGAAGACTCTGGGACTTAAACCCCGGCCTGGGCTTCCCAGCCAAGAGCACCAGAACTGAGAAAGGTGCCTACATAATGTCTGGATGTGAAAAGCAGGTGGGTTTTTGTCTGCCAAGGAGAGGCAAATGGAACTGCAGGCACCCTCTTAAAGAACCAACACACAACATTATGTGTACAGCCACTCACCTTGGGCGACCCGGCTTGATTCCTGTGTCAAGTCATTCCACCAGACTGTGGAGGACATTTTTCTTGGGAGGTTGTTGACTGAGGGGGGAAGCAATTGCCCCACCCTGCTGGAAAGCCTCTCACCTTGCCCAGAGGAGTTTCTACAGCCTGTGATTCTCATCAAGAGAATCACATTAATCAGTCTGCAGACAGAGGCAGACCTCAGGGTGCTTTGAGTCTTTGCCTGATCTGTTTCTGGACCCGGACCTTGAAAAAGTAGACTTTGGTGTGCATCTTGACCCTGTTGAAATGCATCCAGAATGAGCAGTGGAGACCTCAAGCCAGGGGTTGTTGATAGCCCCAAACAAGGTACTCATGGCCAGTCACAAAGTGTGTCTGACATTAGACTGCACCAGAGACCTCCAAAAAGACTGAAAGTCCTAGCAGATCTACCTAACACTTAAAAACAAACCCAAAAATGTTGCCAAAATAGGGAGACCCAAAAACAAGCCCAAAATGAAAAAACAAGAAATGTCTTCTGAAAAACAACTAAATGAAATGGAGATAAGCAATCTCTCAGGTATAGAGCTCAGAATACTGATTGTAAAGATTTTCAACAACATGAAAAAAGATATGGAAACTATGAAAAATGACCAGTCAAAAATGAAGAATGACATAGGCAAAAAAAAAGAATACATTGCAAGAAAGATACAGAAGATTAGAGGAAGCTGAGGATTGGGTCAGTGAATTAGAGGACAGGGTAGGAAAAAATCACTCCATCAGAGACACAAAAAGAAAAAAAAAACAATTAAAAAACAGGAGGACAGTCTAAGGGAGCTGTGGGACAGCATGAAAGGTAACAATATTTGTATTATAAGAGTGTCAGAGGAGGTTGAAGGTAAGCAAGGGTTAGAGAACCTGTTTGATGAAATAATGGCAGAAAACTTCCCTAACTTGGTCAAGAAAAAAGCCTCACAAGTTGAGGAAGCACAGAGATTCCCAAGCAAGAAGAATCCAAAGAGGCTCATGCCCGGATACATATAATTAAAATGCCAAGAATTCAAGACAAAGAGAGAATCTTAAAGGAAGCTAAAGAAAGGCAATCTGTTACCTACAAAGGAGCCCCCATAAGGCTGTCATCTGACTTCTCAACAGAAACTCTACAGGCCAGAAGGGAATGGCATGAAGTATTCAAGGAAGTGCAAAACAAGGATCTGAAACCAAGACTATTCTATCTAGCAAGATTATCAATAAAGAGCTTCTGAGACCAAAAAAAAAAAAAAAATGCTAAAAGACTTTATCTCTACAAAACCAGCATTACAGGAAATGTTAAAGGAACTGTTATAATTAAAAGCAGAAATAAAGAGAATGGGAAACAGAGGCATAGAGAAACAAAATGGCAATAGATAAGTATCTTTCTATAATAAACTTAAATGTAAATGGAGTAAATAGCCAATAAAAAAAATACAGGATGGATGAATGGATAAGAAAACATGACCTAGATATATGCTCTCTACAAGAGACCCACCTTAGAACAAAAGACTCACACAGAAAGAGAGTGAAGTGATGGAAAAAAATTTTCCATGCCAATGGAAATGAAAAAAAAGCTGGGGTAGTGATACTCATATTGGAAAAAATAGACTTCAAAATGAAAACGATAAGGAGAGACAAGAACTGTCATTACATAATACTAAAGGGATCCCTCCAACAAGAGGATATAACCCTGATAAACATACATGCACTCAATAAAGGATCACCAAAATTTGTAAAAAAAAACCTTCTAGGCGACTTTAAGGAAGAGATTGACAGCAATACAGGCATACTAGGAAATTTTAACACCCCACTGACTTCATTGGATGGGTCTTCCAGACAAAAAATTAACAAGAAAACAGTGACCATAAGTGACACACTAGATTAGATCTATTTAATTGACATTTACAGAACATTCTACCCCAAAGCTGCAGAATATACATTCTTCTCAAGTGCACATGGGACATTCTCAAAGATAAACCACATATTAGGACACAAAACAAGTCTTTACAAGTTCAAGAAGTTTGAAATCATATCAGACATCTTCTTGGACCACAATGGCATGAAATTAGAAATCAACTATAATAAAAAAGTAAAAAACACATGGAGGCTGAAAAGCATGTTTTTAAACAATGAATGGGTTACCAATAAGATCAAGAAAGAAAACTTTCTGGAAACATATGAAAATGAACACACAACAACAACTCCAAATCTATGGGATACAATGAAAGCAGTCTTGAGAGGGAAGTTCATTGCACTACAAACTTACCTCAAAAAACAAGAAAAACTTCTCATAGACTCTCTAAGCGTACAACTTAAAAACTTAGAATGAGAACAACAAGAAAAGCCCAGAGTAAGTAAAAGGAAAGAAATAATAAAGATCAGAGCAGAAATAAATGACTTAGAGACTAAAAAAAGTACACAAGATCAATGAAACCAAGGGATGGTTCTTTGAAAAGATAAACAAGATTGATGAATCTTTAGCCAGACTCATTAAGAAACAAAGAGAGAGGACTTAAATAAACAAAATCAGAAATGAAAGAGGTGAAATAACAAGTCACCCAATAGAAAAGCAAAGGGTTGTAAGAAAATGCTATGAAGAACTATATGCCACCAAGGTGGACAACCTGGATGAAATGGATAAATTCCTAGATAAATGGATAAATGGATAAATTCCAAAACTCAATCAGGAAGAGTCAGAAAGCCTAAATAGACTGACAACTTCTGATGAGGTTGAAGCAGTAATCAAATGGCTCCCAGCACACAAAAGACTTGTCCTGGAGGGCTTCACGGGGGAGTTTTACCAAACATTCAAAGAAGAATGAACACCTATCCTCCTCAAACTGTTTCAAAAAATCCAAGAGGGAGGATCATTTACAAACTCTTTTTATGAAGCCAGCATTAGCCTAATTGCAAAACCAGATAAAGACACTACAAAGAAAGAGAATTACAGGCAAATATACCTGATGAACATAGATGCTAAAATTCTCAACAAAATATTAGCAAATCGAATCCAGCAATATATTAAAAAGCTCATACACCATGACCAAGTGGGATTTATTCCAGGGATGCAAGGCCAGTACAATATTTGCAAGTCAATAAACTTGATACATCACATAAACAAATTGAAAAACAAAAATCACATAATCATATCAATAGATGCAGAAAAAGCATTCGATAAAATCCAATACTCATTTATGATAAAAACTCACAGCAAATAGAGGGATCATACCTCAACATAAATGCTATATGTGACAAATTTACAGCCAACATCATACTCAATGGGCAAAAACTGGTCATTTCCCCTAAGAACAGGAACAAGACAAGAGTGTCCATTTTCACCACATAGAGAATCCTAACGGCCCCACACAAAAAAACTACTAGGTTTAATAAATGGATCCATTTTGTTCATTAGTTTATTTTGTTTATTATATTCCACATATAAGTGAGTTCTCTTTCTCTGATTGGCTTATTTTGCCTAGCATAATACTCTCTAGTTCCCTCCATGCTATGCCAAAGGATAAAAGATCCTTCTTTTTTACGCCATAGTATTCCATGGCGTAAATGTGCCACAGCTTTTTTTATCCACTCATCTACTGATGGGCACTTGGGCTGTTTTCAGACCTTAGCTATTGTAAATTGTGCTGCTACGAACATAGGGGGTGCATAAGTTCTTTCTTATTGGTGTTTCAGGTTCCTTAGGATATATTCCTAGAAGTGGGATCACTGTGTCAAATGGCAGGCCAATTTTTAATCTTTTGAGGAAACCCCATACTGCTTTTTATAGTGGCTGAACCAGTCTGCATTCCCACCAGCAGTGTACTAGGGTGCACTTTTCTCCATACCTACCCCAGCACTTGTAGTTCATTGATTTGTTGATGGTAGCCATTCTGACAGGTATGAAGTGATACCTCATTGTGATTTTAATTCACATCACTCTGATGATTAGCTACATTGAACATTTTTTCATATGTCTCTTAGCCTAAGTGCCCATCAGTAGATGAGTGTATAAAAAATGCTTTGGCACATTTACACCATGGAATACTATGCAGCTGTAAAAAAGGATTTTTTATCCTTTGGCATAGTTTGGCGGGAAGTAGAAAGTATTATGCTAAGTGAAATAAGCCAGTCAGAGATAGACAAATACCTCATGATCTCAATTATATGTGGAATATGATAAACAAAATAAACTGATGGACAAAATGGATCCAGAGACATAGAAGCATGGAACCGACTGAGGGATCTCAGTGCTGGTTTGTTGGTGACAAGCTTCTTTAGTCTCTTTTTTGGTCTGGGAAGCTCTTTATTTTACCATCTATTTTGAATGATAACCTTGCTGGATAAAGTTATCTTGGTTTCAAATTCTTGTTTTGCATTATCTTGAATACTTCATGCCATTCCCTTTTGACCTGTAGAGTTTCTGATGTGAAATCATCTGACGGCTTTATGGGAGTGCCTTTGTTTTTATCTTGGTGCCTTTAATATTCTCTCTTTGTGGCCTGGCTGAGCGTCGCTCAGTGGTTGAGCATTGACCTATGATCCAGGAGATCACAGTCCAATTCCAGGTCAGGGTACAAGCCTGGGTTTTGGGCTTGACCTCCAGCTGGGGGCATGCAGAAGGCAGCCAGTCATTGGTTTTCTCACCACTGATGTTTCTCTCTCTCTCTGAAATCAATAAAGGTATATTAAAAAAATAAAAAAATTCTCTTTGTCTTAAATTTTTGGCCTTTTAATTATGATGTGTCTGGGCATGAGCCTCTTTGATTCTTGTTTTCTTTCTTTCTTTCTTTCTTTCTTTCTTTCTTTCTTTCTTTCTTTCTTTCTTTCTTTCTTTCTTTCTTTCTTTCTTTCTTTCTCTCTCTCTCTCTCTCTTCTCTCTCTCTCTCTCTCTCTCTTTCTTTCTTTCTTTCTTTCTTTCTTTCTTTCTTTCTTTCTTTCTCTCTCTCTCTCTCTCTCTCTCTCTCTCTCTCTCTTTCTTTCTTTCTTTCTTTCTTTCTTTCTTTCTTTCTTTATCTTTCTTTCTTTCTTTTTGCTGCAAAAAGCTTTATTGTTTCCATTTGGTCCAATGCATGGGAGAGTGCTCAAGTGTGGTTCAAAGAATGGCTATGGGGAGAGAGGCTCAGGTAAGAGCCAGACACCAGAGTAATGCAGAAGGGTCCCTCATAGGCCTCTGGTCTCCAAAGGCTCCTAGTCATGCTCCAAGGTGAGCCTTTTGAAGATATCCTCTCCCAGCCCAGCTTGTGGGCTGGCCAGCCTTCAGAGGTCAGTCAGGTGATCTCCCAACTTCTTCACGAGTTTCACCTCCTCATCCAGGAAGTGGTTCTCCAGGAAGTCACAGAGATGAAGGTCTGCACATGTAGACCTCCCAGGCCATGACTACTTCCATGGCATCCTGGGTTTTGCTCCACACATTCTGGGAATGTTTCATCATGTCTTGGAAGATAATGCAGGCACCACACTGTTTTTTCATCTTTAAGAGATGCCTGTGCTTTTTCTCTACCAACTCACAGAAGAAGTGGCTGACGCCCTCCAGAGCCATGTCATTTCATTTGAAATTGAAGCTTGGAGAGAGGTAGGTGTAAGAGGCCCACAGATGCAGATTGGCCAGGTGGTAGACGGCACCCTCCACCTTGGCGGCATAATTCTGATGAATTTGGGAGCTCGTGGTTGCTCAGCAATAAGGAGTTAAGGTCAAAAAATGGTGTTGGCTGTTCTCAGAGGCTGAGGACAGCTTAGGCGATTCCTAAGGTGGTAACTGAAAAAGAGGTAGGAGGGTGGTCGGAGGCTGGAAGAAGGGACATCCCTGGGTCTGTTTCATCCAAACACTGTCTAAGCAAGAGACAGATCTGGGACTGCCAAGGGCACTCTCTTTGGGTTCTTCCTGGTTGGGACTATTTGTGCCTCCTGAACTTGTGTGACGTTTTTTTCTTCACCAGGTTAGGAAAGTTTTCTGGCATTATTTCTTCAAACAAATTCTCTATCCCTTGCTTATTCTCTTCCCTTCTGGCATTCCTATGATGTAAATATTGTTATGTTTCATGTTGTCCCACAGCTCCCTTAAACTGTCCTGTTTTTTAATTGTTTTTTCTTTTTGAATCTCTGATTGAGTGATTTTTTTCTATCCTGTCTTCTAATTTTCTGATCCCATCCTCAGCTTCCATTAATCTGCTGTTTAATCTTTCCAATGCATTCTTTATTTTTGCTATGTCATTCTTAATTTCCTTCATAGTTTCCATTTATTTTCTTAGCATCCATATAGTATTCTGAACTCTATATCTGATATATTTCTTATCTCACGTTCATTTAGGTCTTCTGGAAAAATCTCTTGTTCTTTAATTTGGGGCTTGTTTTTTTGTTTCCCCACTTTGGCTGCCTCTTTGGGTTTGTTTCTATGTATTGGGTAGATCTGCTAGGACTTTCAGTTTTTTTTGGAAGGTCTCTGGTGGAGGCCAGTGCACAGTTCAATGTTTGTCACTGGCCTTGAGTACCCTGTTTGGAGCTATCAACAATCCAAAGCTTGTGGTTTCCTCTGCTGGGGCTGGGTGCCATAGGACAAGACCAAGATGCACACCAAAGTCTGCTTTTCCAAGGCCCGGGTCCATAAGCAGATCAGGCAAAGACTCAAGGCACCCAGAGCTCCTCTATTTGCAGTCTGAGTAATGTGAGTCTCTTAATAAGCCTCTGGTGTAAACTACAGGGTTGGGTGAGAGGTTTTCTAATGGGTGAGGCAAGTGCTCCCTCCCAAGGAAAAAGCTGTCTGGTTGGCAAAGTTCTGCCTGAGGAAGATATCCTCTACAGTATGGGGCAATGACTGAGCACAGAAATCCAGATGGCTGCCCTCTGAGCTCTATTTCTAGAGCCCACAAGTCTGGATTCTCCTCAAACAGCTCTAGTCCATTCTGCCCTTTCTCTGCTGGATCCCAAGATGAGTGACTGCACACAAAAGTTTGTGCATTGGCCCTTTAAGTGGGTGCCTGCATTTCCAGCCTTCTCTACCTGGAAGACAGAAATCCTACTGCTTTTCACAGCCAAATGTTATGTGGGCACCTTTCTGAGTTCTAGTGCTCTGGACTGGGGAAACCAGCTTGGGATTTAGACCTCAGAGTTCTCAGTGGGAACCCTCCACAGCTGAGATATCTCTCCAGGCTTTCAGTTTCCAGCCAGCCCTCTCGCACCTCTGCACTTCCTACCAGTCTCTATGTGGTCTCCACTTTATATCCTTGGTTATGAGAGTGCTCTCCAGCTAATCTTCAGTTGATTATTCAGGTTGGTTTTTCTGTATTTTAGTTGTAATTTCAGTTTGGTCCTGGGAGAGTGTCAGTGTAGCTTCTACTTAATCTGCCACCATCTTGGAATCCTCCAGAAGTTTTGATAAGTCATATTTTCATTTATCTCTATATATCTTTTGATCTCACCTTTTTCAATTGATTTCAGAGAGAAATGGAGAGGGAGAGAGATAGATCCATCAATTACTGGCTTCCTCCTGTATGCCCCCTACTGTGGATCTAAGCTGAATCCCAGGCATGTGCTCTGGCCAGGAATCAAAATGTGACCTCCTGGTTCATGGGTCGATGCTCAGCCACTGAGCCATGCCAGCCAGCCTTGATCTCACCTTTTATTTCTTTTTTGACCCAGTCATTTTTAAATAACATGTTGCTTAATCTCCACATATTTGTCAGATTTTTTTACTTCCTTTTTGTAGTTGATTTCTAATTTCAAAGCCTTGTGGTTGGAGAAGATGCTTAGTATGATTTTAATTTTCTTAAATTTTTTGAGGCCTGTTTTGTGTCCCAACATACACTTTATTCTTGAGAATGTTCCATGTGCAGTGGAAAAAAAATGTATAATCTGACTTTCTGGAATGAAAAGCTCTGTATCAATTATGTCCATTTGTTTTAATATGTCATTTAAGGCCAATATTTCTTTATTGATATTTTGTTTGGATGATCCACCCATAGCTGTTAATGGGCATTTAGTCCCCTTACCATAGCTGGGTTTTTTTGTCAGTTTTTTTCTTTAACTCTGTTAGTAGTTGTTTATATATTTTGGTGGTTCCTGATTGGGTGCATATATATTGAGAAGTGTTCTGTGTTCTTGATATAGTGTCCCATTTAGGATTATAAAATGTTCATCTTTGTCTCTTGTTACCTTTGTTTTCTTGAAATCTACTTTTTCAGATATAGGTATGGCTACACTTGCTTTTTTGTCCATGCTATGTGCTTGGAGAATCACTTTCCACTCTTTCAATTTGGGTCTATCTTTGTCTTTACAACTTAGATGTGTCCCCTGAAGGCAGCCTATATTTGCATTTCATTTTTTAATCCAGTCTGCTACTCTGTGCCTTTTTATTGGTGAATTTAGTTTATTTACATTTGGGCAATTAATGATGTATGAGGATTTTTTTAGTTGCCGTTTTATCTTTTATTTTCTGGTAGCTCTGTGCTCCCATTTTTTTAGTCTGTTGTTTTTGTTTTGTGGTATTCCATACTTTTTTCTCTTGTTTCCTTTGCTTTTTAAGCTATGTTTCTCAGTGTGCTTTTGTGTGTGTGTGTGTGTGTGTGTGTGTGTGTGTGTGGTTTCCATTAGGTTTATGAAAAAGAAAGATTCACATATACAATTGTCCTTTTTCTTTTAAACCTCACTCAAGCATATTTTTTCCATTGCTTTTCAGAGAGAGTGGGGGAGGGAGAGAGAGAGAGAGAGAAACATCAATGAGAGAGAGACACATCAGTTGGTTGCCTCCTGTACTTGCCTTAATCAGGTCTGGGGATTGAGCCTCTAACCGAGGTACTTGCTCTTTGCTGGGATCGAACCTGCTACCCTTCAGTTGGCAGGCGGACACTCTAACCCCTGAGCTAAACTGGCTAAGGTTGTCTTTTTTCCTTTGGAATGTATCAGATCTCCATCCTTCTTTGTAAATTTAAATCTTAACCCCGTCCCGTTTTATGATTTTGTTGTCACAAATTATCCCTGTTTATGCTGAAAATCTTTTGGTGATATTACTTGCAGTTTTGTGAACTTTTATTCTTTGTTTCAGGTAGAATAAACTCCTTGAGTATTTCCTGCAGTGGAGTTATTCTGGTAATATATTCTCTCAGCTCTTGTATGTCTGGAAAATTGTTTTCTCCTTTTTATTTAAAGGATAATTTTACTGGGTTATTATTCTTGGCTAGACTTTTCTTTCAATCATTTAAATATTTGATTCCTCTCTCTTCTGGCTTGTGGAGTTTCTGCTGAGAAGTCCAATGATAACCTAATGGACTTTCCTTAATGAGTTACTTTCTTCTTTTTGTTGGCTGCCTTGAGATTTCTTTCTTTAATTTTTGACAGTTTTCAAACAATGTGCCTTGGAGAAGGCCTCTTTGGATTCAGGTAAATAGGTGTTCTCTTTGCTTCTTGGATGTGAGGATCTAGTTCTTTCTTTTTTATGTTTTTTATTGATTTTAGAGAGGAAGGGAGAGGACTAGAGAGAAAGAAACGTCAATGTGAGAGAGAAACATTGATCAGTTTCTTCCCTCACACACCCTGACCAGGTACCGAATCTGCAACCTAAGCATGTTCCCTGGCCATGGCTCTTTCCATAGGTTTGGGAAATTCTCATCAACTATTTGAATTGGTTCTCCATTCCTTTCTCTGTCTTTTTCTGGTATGCCTATTATTCTTATATTGCTCTTCCTGATGAAGTCAGATAGTTCCTGTAGAGTTCATTTTTTCTTTTTTTTTAATACTCAAGTCCCTTTCTTCATCCCTCTGTGTCATTTGTAAATTTTCATCTCTGATATCACTAATTCTTTCCTCCATCTGGTCAACTCTATTTCCTATGCTCACTAGTTCATTCTTGATCTCTTTTATTGAGTTCTTCATCTCCATAATTTTTATTTGGTCGTTTTTTAAAGTTTCAATTTCTTTTGTAAAGTACTTGCTTTGTTCATTGACTAGGTTTCTGAGTTCATTAAACTGCCTCTGTTTTCTTGCACCTTGTTGATTTTTTTCAGAACTGTAATCTTGAATTCTCTGTCATTTATATCACATTATTTTCATGTTTTTGTTTGTTTTCTGGAGATCTTTTTATTTTCTTTCTGAGCTGCAGATTAATACAAGGTATTTCTCTTATTTTCCAGTAGATGTTGCTGAATCACAAGTTTTTTAGCTCTGTGAAATCTCAGTGTATCCCTGCAGCATCTCCACAATGTGTGGGGGCTGAGTTGGCTGGGGGAACCCACCTGCCTTCTTTGTTTTGCCCTCCTAATAATGGGGGCCTCAGACTTCTGCAGGGTCCCCCTTGTACCCCGACCCAGGACCAGTCAAAGAGTACACACTTTGCTCAGGGCAAATAGAGATTCTGTAGTACCAGTTCTCAGGTTTGCAGATAACATCCTTCACAACCTTACTCCAAGGTCAAAGGGAGGTAAGCCCTGGGAGTCTATGGGGTAGCAGGGCTCTGTGGCTTTGTTTCTGTGTCTAAAATGCAGACCACCTGACAAATACAGTAACACCACAGTGCTGTGTCCTTGCCCAGGTCTCTGGGCTCAGCTGCAGCTTGTGTTGCTCTCCCCTGCAGGAATGCACATCAAATGTCTCTGCTACTCCTGGCTGAAGGGAGCATGAGCCAAAACTTGGTTCCTACCTTCTCTGGGAAGAACCATGCTATGAGCTCTGAGCTGCAGGGCTTCATCCATGGCTTGTCTCAGCCCTTCTTTCTATTTGCCTCCCTCATTTGTTCCCAGTTGCCCACCTTTATATGTTTCAATGCGTTGATCTCTCAAGTACGCTTGTACATTAAACAAGAATTCCTTTGTTCAGTTATAAGCCTTCAAATTGTTGAAATTTCAAGGGTAGAGACCAAGGGGATTTCTCACACTGCCATTCCTCTGACATCAATATGGGATTTTTAAAATTGTTTATTTTGGAGTGTCACCTAAGACCTCCTAACTCTGGCATACACACAGCACTACTACATTTAGTTAAAAAGCAATAGAGCTGTGAATCCTTGAGATGAACACCAAGACTTCAGCATAGCAGCATGTCTGGACAGCCTTCTGGTTCTGATAAGCAGAAGCCAGTGGAAGGTACAGCTATGCCAAAGACATCCCAACCCAAAGGACAGCTGGAATTTCACCAGTGCACATGATGGTAAACCCCCAAGGGGACCCAGGACCATGTCTACATGGTATGCTATTCATTAGGGAACAAATATTGGGTGTTGCCCCTATTGTCTTATAGAGGCATTCTCATCTTCTTTGAAGAATAGTGGCTTCCTGTGTTAAGTGAACATAGTTCCAGCATCAACTAAAACTTCTCAGTAAGTTACCTTCTCTTAACCTTATGTTCAAGTGTAAAACATAGGAATGAAATGCTTAAAGTCAAGTTACTGAAACAGATGGCCTACAGTCTAATGTCTGTAGTTACATTTATTGATAAAATGTCCTGTATTTACCATACAGTAAGATTATTTCAGTCCTTTGAAATCCACAAAATAGCTTTAAGATCTTTTTTTTTTTTAAATATATTTTTATTGATTTCAGAGAGAGGAAAGGAGAGGGAGAGAGAGATAGAAACATCTATGATGAGAGAGTCATTGATCGGCTGTAACCCACAACCTGGGCATGTGCCCTGACTGGGAATTGAACCCTGATCTCCTGGATCCTCCGTCAACGCTCAACCACTGAGCCACGCCTGGCCAGGCTCTTTAAGATCTTAATACGCCTGATTCCCCACTCCTCTCCCAACAACTCCTATATTGAACACAGTGGTAGGTACTTAGGAAACACTGGGAGGACACAGGCTCATAAGGGATGAGAAGCCAAGCAAAGGGTGGAGAGGATGCTTGACTGGCATATAAAGATGATGGTCCAAAAACTCCATTTTCAACATAATGAGCAGTTTGGGAGTGAAACAGGAGTGGCAAAGAATTTTTTTTTAAGTCACTGCTAATAACTACAGAGCCTGCTACATAAGGTTAAGTAATAACAGAACTGTAGCCATCCCTCATTTTCGGGGGACTACTTGATAGGTCACAAAAAACTGTGTCCTCTTATTCCTTCAGGATATGTACCTTTCCCTCCATCCTACCCCAATACCTCCTCTGCTGCTCCCCATCAGCCTGACATCACATCCTCATACCATGGGAAATCACCCCTTCCCCACTGCTTTGGTAGCCTAAATGACTGCCAGAAGTGGTCGTTCTCCCAGTGCTTGAACTCACCCAGAGCATATAAAATCATTGACCCTCAAAATATACAGAACCAGGACTGGCATTAAGGGGGCAGAGGTGGGGTTGAACCTTATCAAGGAGATGGAGTGATGTGAAGATGAGTGCTGTGATCACATTTCTTGTACTGATGGTTGATTTCTTTAAAGTACTATGCAGTTTTTTCTTCTTTTAAACAGATTATAGATGGACGGTCTATTCCTTCTCCTCTTGTCCCAAACATTCAAGCCCTCACCCTTAATAATCTCTCCTACCCAATAACTCTCAAATAGAATTCTTAATAGCATCAAGCTGTAGGACAGGAACTGTTGACCACTACCCCCAGGCAATCATCTATCCAACTATAATACTCTATTATAGAGTATGGGCTTGTATTCATTCCCTCAAACCACAGACCCCTTTACCTGAGGCTTGGGAGGGGCAACCTAGGACAGCTCTGGTGGAAGCAGTGGGCCCAGAGGACTTAGATCAATTTCAACCATCTTCTAAGGTGTACCAACTCTTCTGAAGCAGCAACAGTTTGTCAACCATGGGAAAGTGTAATAATGCAAAGTGAACCCTTGTCTTAGCACCCTACTCCTTGGACCTGAAGGCACCCCCCAGATTCTGCCTAAAGCTATCTTATGGTTTAGTGTGAAGGACATTAGGTATCCAGTGGCAGAGGAAATGTAAGTGATTCTAGTTCCTCCAATTTGGTATTCCTCAGGGGCAAGGGTGAAACAAAGTGACTTCCTGGACAGACTAACCGAAGTCATAGTCACTGTGAAATGAGAGATCAGTGGTGATGTGATGCAAGGTTTACGATAAATGAGGGCACCTACAAAGGGTTCCCTAAATCACCCTACTCACCCTCTGCTATTGTGAACATTTATTTACTTAACAGCCAAGCTGCTAATAAACTAGAGCTGAGTCCCCTGGAGTTAAAGACTCAAAGGAAGAAGCAGGGGGCAAAACACAGAGCATAAGCCATTGTCCAATACAGAAGCCTTCAACAAGTAAGCCCAATACACACAACCACATTTTTTTGTTTGTTTGTTTTTTAAATATATCTTTATTGATTTCAGAGAGAGGAAAGGAGAGGGAGAGAGAGAGAGATAGAAACATCAATGATGAGAGAGCCATTGATCGAGCCCACAACCCGGGCATGTGCCCTGACTGGGAATCAAACCCTGATCGCCTGGATCCTAGGTCGACGCTCAATCACTGAGCCACACCAAGCAGGGCACAACCATGTTTTAAGACATAAAAGGACAAGTCTTAAAATGAGACAGGTGAAAGGATGGATATTGACAATAAGGGGCACATAACTCATTCTTAAGACACCATAAAAAGCCTCAGTTGTCTGGATCCAGACATGGACCCCAAAAAGCCAGCACATAGAAACACCTCCTATCATTCCACAAACTATAGCTGAGTCACTGATGCTCCCGAGATCCCATGAGACTATAATTTCCATCACCAACATATTTATATTCCAAAAGAAGGATAAATGACACACACACTCACTCCCATCCACTTTACTAATAATTTTACGAGGATTTCTTTATTGTATAAGCTTGCTGGCTTTTCTAAGCATGTGGTTAAATGCTGAATATGAGTTGGAGAAAGAGAAGGTGAGAAGGAAGATTATTAAAAAAAATAAGAGAGATTTCAAGATGGCTGTAGAGTAGCTGGAAGCTATACTCACCTGCTCCTGGACCCAAACCAGATTTACAGCTAAATTACAAATAAATCAACCTGAATATCTAACTGAAGGCTAGCTGAAATGAAATATTATAATCAAGGATTTACAAAAGAAGTCACACAGAGACTACAAAGAAGGGTGGAGATGCAGAAAGGGCTGGCCCCTGCACCCAGGTTCAGTGGCTGAGAAGCTGGAGAGATATATTAGCTACAAAACTTCCTCCCCCCAGGAGTGTGGAGTCTCAACCCCAAACAGGGATCCCCAACCCAGACCAACACAGATGGAAAAAGGAGCCCGCATAGCATCTGGTAGTGAAAATCAGTGAGGATTCAATCTGCCTGGGAGAGAAGGAAATCTGTTAGAGACCCAGATGCCATCTTACCAGGGACAAGCACTCCTATTGTTATAACACCAGCCTGGTAGTGCACTATCCAGTCCCCTAACTGCTGGTGAGGCCACTCCACCATGCTCAAGTCCTGAGAAAGGGTCTGCTGGTTGCAACCAGCAGCAACCTTTGGGGCACTATTTCTGGGAAGACTCTTGGCAGAGACTCAGACAGTGACTGAACTGAGTAGCTTTGGAAAGGGGATCAGTCTTCCCCGCTTGGAGCACATGGCCACACAGTGCCCTCTCAATGTGTTGAATCACTTAGGTGACTGAGCCCACCCTGCTTAGTCCAGTCATGCAGGGAGATCAGAGTGCCACATAGAGCTGGGACCCTTGGAACTATTCTGGGGAAGTTTTAGTCAGGGAATCAGATGGGCTGGTGCTGTGTTGTGTGACTACATTGCGGGGGAGGGAACACTCCTATTTCCCATGCCAGCTCAGCCCCACTACCCTGGGTAGGAGAAGAAGTGCCTGCCCCCCTACTAAAAGCTTGCAAGCACCATCCTCAACAAGAGACTCTCTGGATCTGTCCTTCCAAGTCCCGGATACCCTTCCCTGAAGATCTAAGTTCTGTGAGGGAAAGGGAGAGCTACTCAGAGCTGGGACATTCATAGTGTGAGTCCCTTGGTGGCTATTGGGACTGGATGAAGTGCTAAGCTCCTCCTGCAAGCTGGGCCAGCATTACCCCCAATGGGAGACTCTTTTGATTTGTCCTCCTGAGCCTGATGGAGATGTTTGGCTGAGCTTGCTCTTTCAGAGAGGTGGGCTGGCTGCATCCAACCTGAACTTGTGGAATACTCCTCTTGGCAGAACTAGAGTTGGAGACTATGGCAGAGACTGAGTGGTTTGGCTTTGGAGTAGGGGACATTTTCTGCTTATTAAGTGCCTGACCACATGACCCCCAAGTAGAGGTCGCACTAGCCCTGTCTTCCTCACCCCAGATGCCCTGCTCTACTGAGGTTACAACTTGTGGAGAGGTTTGTGAATTATGGCCAGCCTGGGCCCATTCTACAGTCTTTCTTTGGAAGCCTCTGAAGGAAGACCAGGCAACCTCAGAGGGAGACAAGATAGCTGACAGGTGGAGGCAGATCTTAGGGAACCTAGATACTTTTACAGATCTTCTCCCAACTCTAAGGTGGAGGGAACCAACCCTTTTACACAGCCAGGTCCAGTAGACACAAACAGTGAATAGCATGATAACTCCAAACAGGTAGCTCAAGGTCTGTTAAATACAACATCTGATGATAGCAACCTACACCTGAACCCCACCCAAGTGGACCCAAAAACAACACAACCAGGGGTGGGCTTCAGAGCACATCAGAGCTCCACCCAACTAGCCACATAAATGTCACACACACAAAGGGGGATTCTTGCAGGCACCAGACCCTGCAAGGAACAACTCTACCTCAGGGAGGAAGCCCCTGCATAGCAACTCATACACCATGACCGAGTTTCATCCTACAGTCAAACAGCCTAAAGGGTTAAGTCTACCCATGAAAGGGCCAACAGCATTCAAGACTCAACTACAATAGGAGGTGCACATAACCCACAAGAAACATTCTTGGAATGCCAAGCTCAGGTGATCCAGAAGATTGTGTCACTGAACCCAACAAGACACTTTCATGATAAAACCATTGTAACAAGTTTGGGAGTCATAGAAGATCTACCTAATACACAAAGACAAAATGGGGAGACAGAGAAATAAGCTCCAAATGAAAGAACAAGAAAAATCAACAGAAAAAGAATGAAATGAAATAGAAACAACCAAAATACCAGATTGCAGAGTTTAAAACAATGGTTATAAGGATGCTCAAGGACCTTAGGGAAAGAGTGGATGATTTCGGTGAGAACTTAAACAAAAAGATAGTGACCATTAAAATGACATAGAAACCAATCATAAAAAGGACCAGTCAGAAATGAAGAATATAATATCTGAAATGAATAATGCACTAGAAGAAATCAACAGCAGGTTAGATGAGGCAGAGAATCAAATCAGTGATTTGGAGGACAAGATAAGAGTAAGAGTCCAAGCAGAGCAGCAACAAGAAAAGAGAATTTTAAAAAATGAGGAAGGTCTAAGGGACCTCTTGGACAACATCAAGAATACAACATCTGCATCATAAGGGTATCAGAAAGAGAAGAGAGTGAGTAAGGTATAGAGAACCTGTTTCAAGAAATGAAACCTGGTGAAAGAAAATGTCACACAAGTTTAGGAAGCACAGATAGTCAAGATCAAGATGAACCCAAAGAGGCCCATACCAAGACACATCATAATTAAAATGGCAAAGATTAAAGACAAAGAATCTTAAAGGCAGCAAGAAAGAGACAGTTTGTTGCATACAATGAAGCTCCCATAAGGCTGTCAGATGATTTCTCAACAGAAACACTTATGGCCAGAAGAGATTGGCATGAAATATTAAAATTGATGAAAAGCAAAAAAAGCCCTAGCCAGTTTGGCCCAGTGGTTAGAGTATCGACCTGAGGACTGACGGGTCCTGGGTTCTATTCCAACCAAGGACACATACCTCAGTTGCAGGCTCAATCCCCAGCCCTGGTTGGGTACATGCAAGAGGCCACCAATGGATGTGTCTCTCTCACATGGATGTGTCTCTCTCACATGGATGTTTCTCTCTCTCTCCCTCTCTCTCTCCCCCCCTTCCACTCTCCCTGAAAAGCAATAGAAAAAATGGGTACTTATTGATAATAACCTTAAATGTAAATGGATTAAATGCTTCAATTAAAATATATAACCTGGCCAGTGTGGCTCAGTTGGTTCTGCATTGTCTCATGCACCAAAAGGTTTCTGGTTCAATTCCAAGTCATGTCACATGTCCAAGTGACAAGCTCGGTCCACAGTGAGGGTGTGCTTGAGGCAGTTGATTGATGTTTTGCTCTCACATCAATGTTTCTCTCTCTTTGTCCCTCTCCCTTCCTCTCTCTCTAAAGATCAAACCATAGCGTACCTGAATGGGTAAGAAAACATAACCCATATGTTTTCTGTCTAGAAGAGACTTGCCTCAGAACAAAAGACACAAACTCACAGAAAGTGAATGGATGGAAAAAAATTCCATCCAAATGGAAGCAAAAGAAATCTGGCATAGCAATATGTATATCTGATAAAATAGAGTTCAAAACAAGAAGCAAAGAGTGTCACCGCATAGTACTAAAGGGATCAATTTAGCAAGAGGATATAACCCTTATAAATATATACACACTCAACATAGGAACACCTAAATATATAATGAAAACCTTGGTGGACATTAAGGGAGAGATTAACAGTCATAGTAGGGGATTTTAACAACCCACTGACATCAATGGATAGATCTTCCAGACAAAATCAACAAGGCAACAGTGATCTTAAAAAGCACCTTAAATCATATGGATTTAGTTGATATTTACAGGACATTTAATTCCAAAGCTGCAGAATACATATTCTTCTCAAGTGCACATGAAACATTCTTAAAGACAGAACACATTAAGACACAAGATAATTCTTAACAAATTCAAGTAGATTGCAGTGGTATCAAGCATTTTCTCTGACTACAATGGTATGAAACTAGAAATTAATGACAATAAAAGAACCAAAAATCATTTAAACATGTGGAGGCTAAATAGCAAGTCATTAAGCAATGAATGGGTTAACAATAAGATCAAAGAAGAAACCAAAGTTACCTGGAAACAAATGAAACTGGAAACACAACAACCCCAAATTTAATGGGACACAGCAAAAGCAGTCCTACCTCACCAAGCAAGAAAAACCTCAAATAAACAATTTAACCCTATACCTAAAAGAACTAGAAAAAGAACAAGCATAGTCAGAGTAAGTAGAAGAAAGGAAATAATAATGAACAGAGCAGAAATAAATGACATAGAGACTAAAAACAACAATACAAAAGATCAATGAAATCAAGAGCTGGTTCTTTGAAAAGATAAACAAGATTGACACACTTTTAACCAGACTCATAAAAAAAAAAAAAAGAGAGAGGACCCAAATAAATACAATCAGAAATGCCCGAGAATTAACAACAGACATCACAGAAATCCAAAGTATTGTAACAAAATACTATGAACAACTATATGTCAACAGATTCGACAACCTGGGTGAGATGGATAAATTCTAGAAACATACAATCAACCAAAACTGAATCATGAAGAATCTTTTTATGAGGCCAGCATTATCCTAATTCCAAAACCAGATAAAGACATTACAAACAAAGAATATTATAGGCCAATAACCCTGATGAACATAAATGCTAAAATCCTCAAAATATTAGCAAACTGGATACAGCAATACATTACAAAGATCATACACCATGATCAAGTGGGAATTATTCCAGGCATGGAACTTTGGTACAATATTCGCAAATAGATAAATATGATACATCACATAAAGTGAAGGATAAAAATCACATAATCATATCAATAGATGCAGAAAAAGCATTTGATAAAATCCAGCATCCATTTATGATAAAAACTCTCAGCAAAGTGGAAATAGAGAGATCATACTCCAACATAATAAAGGCCATATACATGGGAGAAACCAATATTCAACATCATTCTTAATGGACAAAACATTAAAAGCATTTCTCCTAAGATCAGGAACAAGACAGGGATGTCCACTTTTACCACCTTATTCTACATAGTAATGGAAGTTCTAGCCACAGCAATCAGAAAAAAAAAGAAGAAAACACATCCAAATTGCAAAAGAGGAAGTAAAACTTATTATTAGCAGATGACATGATACAGTATATAGAACACCCTAAAGACTCCTCCAAAAAACTACTTGCACTGATAAATGAATTCAGTAAAGTAGCAGGATACAAAATTAATATTCAGAAATCTGGCTCATTTTTATACACTAGTAATGAACTATTATAAGAAGAAATTAAGAAAACGATCCTATTTATAATTGCAGCAAAAGAAAATATGGTACCTAGGAATAAACTTAACCAAGGAGGTAAAAGACCTGTACTCAAAAAATTATAAGATACTGAGGGAAGAAATTAAGAAAGGCACAGATAAGTGGAAGCATATACCATGTTCATGGCTTGGATGAATGAACATCATTTAAAAAAGAAACTTTATTGATTTCCAAGAGAGGAAGGGAGAGGGAGAGAGATAGAAACATCAGTGATGAGAGTCATTGATTGGCTGCTTCCTGCATGCCCCCTACCGGGTGGGGATCGAGCCTGCAACCCTGGCATGTGCCCTGACCAAGAATTGAACCTCGATCTCCTGGATCATAGGTCGATGCTCAACCACTGAGCCATGGCAGCTGGGCAATTAACATCATTAAAATGTCCATAGCACCCAAAGCAATCTATAGATTCAATGCAATTCCTACTAAAATACCAATGACATTTTTCATAGAACTAGAACAAATATTCCAAAAATTTATATGGAACCAAAAAGTACCTCGAATAGCCTCAGCAATCTTGAGAAAGAGCAAAGTTGTAGGTATCACACTACGTGATATCAAACTATACTACAAGCCCATTGTAATCAAAACAGCCTGATACTGGCATAGGAAAAAGCATATAGATCAGTGGAACAGAGCAGAAAGTCCAGAAATAAATCCATATCTTTATGGTCAATTAATATTTGACAAAGAAGTCAAGAGCATAGAATGGAGTAAAAACAGTCTTCAATAAATGGTGTTACTAAAATTTTATTGGTAAATTCAAAAGATAAAACTGGACCAACCAACTTACACCATAAAAATCCTAGAAGAAAACATAGGCAGTAAAATCTCAGACATCTCTCGTAGCAATATTTTTGCTGATATAGCTCTTCAAGCAAGGGAAAGAAAGGAAAAAATAAACAAATGGGACTAGATCAAACTAAAATGTTTTTGCACAGCAAAATAAACCATCAACGAAATGAAAAGGCAAGCCACTAAATTAGAGAATATATTTGCCAATGATATATCTGATGAGGGGTTAATATCCAAAGTTTATAAGAACTTATACAACTCGATACCAACCCCCCACCCCCAAATAATCCAATTAAAAACTAGGCGAATGCCCTGAATAGACACTTCTCCAAAGAAGACCTACAAATGGCCAATAGACACATAAAAAATGTTCAATGTCACTAATTATCAGAACGCTGCAAATTACAACCACAATGAGTTATCACCTCACAGCTGTTAGAATGGCTACCATCAATAAATCAACAAATGACAAGTGCTGGCAAGGATGTGGAGAAAAGGGAACCCTAGTACACTGCTGGTGGGAATGCAGACTGGTACAGCCACTATGGAAAACAGTGTGGAGATTCCTCAAAAAAATTAAGAATGAAACTGCCTTTTGATCCAATAATTCCACTTCTGGGAACATATCCTAAGCAACCCAAAACACTAATTTGAAAGAATATATGTAGCTTTATTTCCAGTAGCCAAGATCTATAAATAGCCCAAGTGCCCATCAGTAGATGAGTGGATAAAAAGCTGTTGCACATTTACACAACGCAATACTATTCAGCTGTTACAAAAAGGAAATCTTACCTTTGCAACAGCATGCATGGACCTGGAGAGTATTATGCTAAGTAAAATAAGCCATCTAGAGAAAGACAAACACTGTATGATCTCATTTATATGTGGAATCTAACAAATAAAATAAACTGATGAACAAAATAGAAACAGAGGCATGAATACATGGAACAGACTGACAGCTGTCAGAGGAGGGAGGTTGGAGGACTGGATGAAAGAAGGTGAAGGGATTAACCAAAAAAAGTATATATATGTATATGTACATAGACACAGAAAACAGTGTGGTGATAGCCAGAGGGAAAGGGAGGTGGGAGTAGGTGGAGGTGGGCAAAAGGAGGGAGGACGAGAATGGAAAGAGACTTTGCTTGGGGCGATCTACGTATGGTGTAGTGGGCAGATGATGTTTTATTGAGTTGTAGACTTGAAACCTGTATGGTTTTGTGAATCAATGTCACCCCAATAAATTCAATAAAAAATAAATAAAATAAAATCTTTATTAAAAATATTATGAGAAAAAAGATTAAAGTCAACAACACTTAAAAGTGTTTGTGATCACACCTGTTAAAAAGTAATATTACTGATTTTGTCCCTATTGATAAATAGAAAATTAATACTAATTTAATCTTGTTTCTTCATAAAAAATTTCCTACAAATAAAATCACTGTTCTCTAAAAAACAATAGTCCATAGATTTTCTCTAATACAAACAATATTCTCTGACTATAAAAATGGTATCTGAAATTGAAAATTAAAAGATTAAAAAATATACATTTTGGAACTCCAAAGATTTCTGCCCACCTTGTGAGTTATACAGTAAATTTTAACACATGCATTATCAAATATTTAGAAAAGAGCCAAGAGAGTGGTTCATATTGAAATTTGTTAGATGCAATAAGCGTCATACTGAGAGGGGAAAATATGAGTAAAAATAAAAGAGAGTATTAGACTCAAGGTAGGTAGATGAAAGGGCTGGAGAAGGAATGGTAACTACATGTGGCAGGGGAAGGAGAATGAAACAGAAATATATAAGGAGCCTTGTGTGTAAGGGCTAAGAGTGTGAAGTTGGATACAAATTCCTGCTCTGCAAATTACTTGCTGTGTGATTTTGACAAATCAACCAAAACTGAGTAAGCTGCTTCATTTTTCCCATCTGTAAATGTGGATAATTATACTCACAGCACCTAAAGGAAAGGATATTTGTCAGTATTAAATGATTTAATATATGAACTGTGTCTGACACACAGTAACTATTCAATAAGTATTACCTACTTCTGAATATGGGGCCCAGCAATCTGGGTCTATCAGTCACTGTGCTTTGCTCTTCTTACTAGTACCATTTTGCCAGGTAAGAAACTGAACTTTTATTGTGCCTGGTATAAGGACTTGTGCACACTACAACTAAAATGACTCTCACATGTGTGAATTTAAGTGGCTTTAACTTACAAGTGAAAATACTTAAGAGCTAGAAATTTAAAAACTTCAAGACCAAGTCAAGGCTGAGAGCCAATAAATAAAAAGAACATTCTCAATCCCAAAGGGATTTTTTTTTTTTTTATATTGAAAAAGGAATAAAGCTTCACTTTCCAAAAGGCTGCAATCGACACTGGAGATGCAGGTCTGACACCCAAAACCCATCCTCCTCCTACTCTGTTGAAGCAGGTGTCTGTCAGAGCAGTGAGCACTAACAGCCCCAACCACTACCACAGGAGTGTCTTCTAAGAACAGACAGTGCTCAGTTCTCTCTCTGTGCATAGCCACTTTCTTATTAAAAAAATAAAACTTATTTACAAAACAACTGCCCTGATTGGGGAAGCTAACTGTGCTTCAGTTATATCAAATGTTTAACTACTGAGGAACCATGTGTATCCCTTAGACAAGTATTTAAGTGCATATGAGTTATGTTGCAAGGTAAATATTGGGAAATTTTCATGTATAAAGGATAGCCATACTTCTCTTCCTTTGATATATGTGAGTCAATTCAATCCTGAAAAATTCAAAGCCTTCTTGGAATGTAAAATACCATGATTTGAGCCTTCAAATTCAAACTGTAAGTTAAAAGCATTCTGATCTAGTTAAATTTTTCTCTCCAATTCACATTTTGATTATCTGTACAATGTAGACAATATTAAGTAGATATAAGATATTCAATTTGACACAGTAAAGCTATGTTATTAATGGGTTTTCTTTAAAATAAACCAATTAGACAATGCATTATAGCTTATAATATTTTGTAGTTTAAATGAGTAAAACTTTCTCTTACAGAAAGACAGCCTTTTCCCCAGCAATATTACAGATTATGGGATGGAATGATTTCTCACCTGACTTAACTTCACAATTCTCAGTGGACAAAGTGGGAAGTCAAATGGAAGCTGAAGATCTGAATATAGAGGGGCCTGAATTTCGAGAGCTGAATCTGGAAAGAAACATCTGGGGCAAAACAGTTGATTTGATGGCAAGTTGGCTCCCAAAAAATCTTTTGTCCTGGGAGCCAGATAAAAGAACCAAAAAGCAGTTTTCTACTTGGGAAGGAAATGGAGTATTTTGAAACAACTCTCATTCTAAAAGATCTCCTTCAAGAAGTGTGGTTAAGTTGCATTAACATGTGTATAATAAGGTTGTTAAAATGGAGACACCGTAAGAGGTAATATTCTTGACCAAAGAGGTCAAGGGTCATTAGGAACATCCAAAGATGACATTGTAGCATCCTGGGATAATTAAGAGCTTAAAGTCATGCATCATAAGACATGATTCAAAAAGGGAGTCTATAATTTACTGGCTGGCCATTATTTGCCACGTTCTGAACTTCTCTTGGTTTGAACCTGTCCTTGAGATGTAATAAAAAAATACTATCATAGTTGGTGAGATTTATTACATCAAGTAGAAGTAATTATAACAATTCTAGGTTTGGCTATCTCTAAAACAAACAAGCCTTGGGAGGAAATGGCCTTTAATAAAGGTCATTTCTGTATGATTTAATGTGTCTGCCATCTTTGAAAACCAGATGCACAGACAAGGGTAATATTCAGGTGTTCTACTAAAGAGGCACCCCAGTTAATCCTGACATACTTGTTCTATAAAATCTTTTTGTCTGTATCTACTTTGCTGGTCCAGCATTTAAACTGAAAAACAAAACAAAGCAAAAAAAACCCCACTCAATTCCTAAAGAGTATCTGATCTTCCTAGGAGCACAGTCACTGCTCAACATTGAAAAGGACCTCATTTTTATCTCCAAGTAAAACATAATTGATACAGATAATGAGAGAGAACCTACAGGCCACAAGCTCTGGGGCCAAATTGTTGGACTAACTCTGTGACATTTGGGGGCAACTGACCTTACTTACCCCATTTTTTTAAAAAAGGGCTAATATTAGAATTTGCTTCCTGAGCATCAAATCTAAGTTAATGCACACAAGGAACAGTGTGTAAAACTTACTATGTGCTCAGTTAATGTGAACTATTGCTATCAAAAGACTATTATTTATAAAAGGATATTGTGTAAAATGGGCTGCTGTTTGGAATATACCAAATAGATAACAGAGGATTAAGAGGTATTTTTATTTATTTATTTATTTATTTATTTATTTATTTATTTATTTATTTATTTATTTATAATCTTCACTCGAGGATATGTTTTTCATCAATTCCAGAGAAAGGAAAGGAGAGAAACATCCATCAGTTGCCTCTTGTATGAGCCTTGATCAGAGATCAAACCCACAACCTGAGTATGTGCCCTGACTGGGAATCAAACCCGAGACCTTTCAGTGCAAGGGAAGATGCTCTAACAAAATGAGCCACATCAGCCAGGGCAAGAGATATTTAAATGAGAAAGAATAATTGTATTTGGTAGAAAGTGCTAGAAAAACAGATTAAAGGGTAAATAATCTGGCAACCATTAAAAGTATATCATTTAGTGAAAAAGAAGTGAACAGAGCCATCTCATATAGGGATAAAAGTGGAAGGCAAAGAATGGTGGGTGACAGCAGGGCACTGGATAATTATGTTTGTCAATAGTGAGAATGGATTACGTGTAAAAAGGTGTAGTGATATACGAATAATATCTGCTTCTTGAATGTGTGTCTAATTACTTTACACTTGACTTTGTTCACATCAGCTAATCAAGAGAGGTAAAACAGCCCTGGCCAGGTAGCTCAGTTGGTTAGAGCATCATCCCAATAGGTCAAGTTTGTGGGTTTGATCCTCAGTCAGGGCACATACAAGAATTAACCAATGAGCACCACTGGCATGGTTCAGCAGTTGAGCATTGACCTATGATCCAGGAGATCACTGTTCAATTCCTGGTGGGGCACATGCCTGGGTGTAGGAGGCGGCCGATCAATGACTCTTTCACATCACTGATGTTTCTATCTCTCTCTCCCTTTCCCTGAAATCAGTAAAAAAAATATAGTCTTCAATGAGGCGGTGGAGCAGCCGTCCAGCAGATGCAGAGATGCAGATCTTTGCAAAGATCCTGACTGGCAAGACCATCACCCTTGAGGTTGAGCCCAGTGGCACCACTGAGAATGCCAAAGCTAAAATCCAAGACAAGGAGGGCATCCTGCCTGACCAGCAGCATCTAATTTTTGTGGGCAAACAGCTAGAGGATAGGCACATTCTCTCAGACTACAATATTCAGAAAGAGTCCACCTTGCACTTGGGGCTTCATCTGAAGGGGGGCAGCATCGAACCCTCCCTCTGCTAGCTTGCCCAGAAGTACAACTGTGACAAGATGATCTGCCGCAAGTGTTATGCCAGCCTGCACCCTGTGCTGTCAACTGCTGCAAGAAGTGCAGCCACACCAACAACCTGTGTCCCAAGAAGGTTAAATAAGGCCCTTCCACCATCACTTCAGGTACACAGGGCAGCCTCTACCTGAACCCTGTGACCCTGGGGGCCTCAATAAGCTTTCTCTTTTGTTGACTGGAGCAGTAAAAATACACACACACACACACACACACACACACACACACACATATATTTAAAATATATCTTTATTGATTTCAGACAGAGGAAAGGAGAGGGGGAGAGAGAGGCAGAAACATCAATGATGAGAGAGTCATTGATTGAGCCCACAACCTGGGCATGTGCCCTGACCCGGAATCGAACCCCGATCGCCTGGATCCCAGGTTGACGCTCAACCGCTGAGCCACTCCCGGCCGGGCCACACACATATATATTTTAAAAAGAATTAACTAATGAGTGCATGAATAAGTGGAACAACAAACAGATATTTATCTCTCTCTCTCTCCCCCTCCCTCTCTTCATTTTTCTTCCTTAAAATCAATAAAATAAGATTTTTTAAAAAGAGAGATGTAAAACAGACAAAAAAAATGGGTAGAGAACAAGTTTGTAATAAAGGAAATTATCAGGGAATTATACACATAGATGTTTCCATAAGTATGTAAACTGCATTTTTATGTTCAAATTTTATTTTAAAAAACTTAAAAAATCCTAATGTTCATAAAAAAAGAAATGATGTACAAAAAAATGGTCTAAATGAGAGATTTATATTCATTCATATTTAAAGATAGGAAAATATTCTTATTAAGAGACATTTAAGTGTTCTCAATATATATATATACATATATATATATATATATATATATATATATATATATATATACACACATACTAGAAAGAAATAAACCAAAACTCTGAGTGGTTCTATATGCATTTTTAAAAATTATGTTATGCTTTTTTATTTAAATTTTTTACAAATGAATACCTACACCTTTTATAATTTTTGTACATTGTATAATGGGGGAAATAAAACAATTCTTTGAGTGATGTAGATTTTAACTTATTCTTCTCTGAAGAAATTGACTAAAGGCTTTCAGAAAATATGAGAATAAGAAGGTAAAAAGAGCAGATGTTCAAGAAGTGGAAAACAACTGGTGCAACCACTATGGAAAACAGTATGGAGTTTCCTCAAAAAATTAAATATGGAACTGCCATTTGACCCAGTGATCCCACTTCTAAGAATATATCTGAAGAAACCTGAAACACCAATCAGAAAGAATATATGCACCCCTATGCTTATAGAAGCACAATTTACAATAAGTAAGATCTGAAAACAGCCCAAATGCCTATTAGTAGATGAGTGGGTAAAAAAGGTATAGTACATTTACACCATGGAATACTATGCAGCTGTAAAAAAGAAGGATCTCTTACCCCTTGAGACAGCATGGATGGACCTGGAGAGTATTATGCTAAGTGAAATGGGCCAGGCAAAGAAAGATAAATATCACAGATCTCACTTATATGTAGAATCTAACGAACAAAATTAATCAATGAACAAAATAGATCTAGAGACAGAGAAGCATGGAACAGACTGATGAAGCTCAGAGGGAAGGTAGGGGTGGGGGAGTGGGTGGGGAGCAATTAACATAAGAACTTATATGCAGTCCTAGCCAGTTTGGCTCAGTGACTAGAGCGTTGGCCTGTGGCCTGAAGGGTTGCCGGTTCAATTCTGGTCAAGGGCACATACCTCAGTTGCAGGCTTGATCCTCAGCAAAGGCTGGGGCACACAGGGGAGGCAATCAATCTACATCAAAGTTTCTCTCTCTGTGTCTCTACCTCTACCTTCCATTCTCTCTAAAAAATCAATCGAAACATTATCCTCGAGTGAGGATTAACAACAAAAAGAACTTATATGTATAAATATATAACCCATAGACACAGACAATAGTGTGGTGAAGGCCTGGAGGTGGGGGTGGATGCAGGGTGAAGGGGATCAATGGGGAAAAAAGGAGGACATCCATAATGCGTCCAACAATAAAGATAAATTGAAAAAAAGAAGTGGATAACAATTCTATATAACATACAAACCTACGTTAAAAATAATAGGTAAAATAAAAATAATTTTTAAATCTCATAAAACTATCCAATTAGTGTTACTGTTTAATTTTAATTAAGAATAGACAGTGATGCCAAAGGTATCACATCTAGAATAAGAAAATATTTTCATTAATTTTTGGATAGCCTGTTCTAATATTAATATAGATGTCTTGTAGTGCCAGTGGACCAAAGTTTTATCCTAATACTCCAAAGCCAATTTCAAGATTTTTTTTTCAAATGTTAAATAATTCTCCACTGCAGTTTACTATGACCTAATTAATTAGCTTGATAAAATGTGGAAACAATTAACCAAAGCCAATGCATGCATGTTCTACAGCAGTGTTATCCATTAGACAGTGGATAAACAAAATGTGTATATAAACAAATATGTACTAATATATGTGGTATTTAAAGAAAATGTAGCACATAAACAAACTAAATGAATAAACAAAATGTGGTATATACATAAAATAAAATATAATTTGGCCTTAAAAAAAAAAGACATTTTGTCACATGCAACAACACTGATGCACCTTGAAGATATATGCTAAGTGAAACAAGCCGCACATAAAAGGACAAATACTGTATTGCCCCAATAGTACTAGAATAGGCCAATTCAGAGACTGAAAGTATATTATAGGTTACCAAGGAATGGGGAGAGGGCTATATGACAGATATACCCCAGTAACATAAGATGTTAATATAGGGGAACCTGAGTGTGAGGTATAAGGGAAATCTTTGTAGCTTTTAGCTACAACTTCTAAAAACAAAAGATTTATTTAAAAAAGACTATCTCTGAAAGGTTACATATGAAATTAGTACTAGTACTTGTATCTGGGAAGAAAGAAGATTAAGGACTAGGAAACTAGGGGTGGAAAGAAAACTTTTAATTGGATAACTTAGTACAAACTAAATTTTGTACTATTTACTATTTGCATGTATTGTTTTTGAAAAAAACTGTCATAATCTGTGACAGTAAAACTGGGACATTTTCAAAGGGAAATCTAGCAGCCCCATGAATCAAATTATTAAATATGCAAACTCTTTACTCGTAAATTATCATACAGAATTACTAATGCAAGTACCCAAACAACTGAACAAGACATATAAAAATATAAATGAACAGAGGCTCTGTGGGCTGGCTGGTGGCATGGCCAATGAGGACGAGGACCCCACTGTGAGTGCTCACCTCAGCTTCAACCGGCTCTTTTCTTCACTCTCTCGGATATAGTAGCAGAGGCCGAGTTCGGAGTTGGGCCTGTTTTCTTTAGTGAATTCAGCCTGGAGAGTCTGGGACTCGACACAGTGCCAGCACTTACCTTCGAGTCATCTTTTCATTACGTGGGGCAGGACGTGGAGGGAGAGGGGAAAGGTGGCCCTTGCCCTTTGCGTTTGGTCCATATCTGCCAGACACCCTTTGTAACGCCTGGAGAATCATCAGAGGTCAGAGCGCATGATTGTTAGCGCTCACCGTGAATCAGTAGTTCAACTGCTAACAAAACTGTACGCTTACTGTCAAGTATGGACCAAAAGTCGGAACCTGGGTTTCAAGATTTCTGTTCTCTGTGAGCAAGTTATTTAACTTTGATCCTCGGTTTTCGTGTCATAAAATGGGATTGAGGCTGACTTAAGGAGAGTTCCTAGCACTATTTTGAGGAAGAAATTGAAGAAATTGGAGGAGGTGCAGAAGGTGGGCAGGGTAAAAGAAAGATACTTTTTTCTAAAGAATTACGATGTATGATGTATGGGTTTGGGGATGACCAGAATCTTTATACTGAGTCGGTGGATATTCTTGAAGACCTTGTTATAGAGTTCATCACCAAAATGACTCACAAGGCAATGTCAATTGGAAGAGAAGGGCAGGTACAAGTTGAAGATATTGTCTTCTTGATTCGAAAGGACCCAAGGAAGTTTGCTAGGGTTAAAGACTTGTTTACTAAGAATGAAGAATTGAAACAAGCTAGAAAAGCATTTGATGAAGCAAACTATGGATCTTTTTGAACTTTCTGAAGCTTCATTATCTTCTGGGGAGACCATATATGGTAACCATATATTTTCCATAGTAAAGTCACGATAACTAGCCATGTAAGTGAAAGATGGAGAAGCACAAAGTTTCCCACCTTTATTTTCATGGCTTGGATTTTAGAGTGATGTTTGAATCTTTAACTGCCTGCCATACTAGCATACCTGAATTACTTATTGGGTTTTAACGACCACAAGTAAGTTGAAGGATCTTGCAAACCATGTAGTATCTCCTGACTTTTAAAAAAAATATATAACTATTGATTTCAGAGAGAGGAAGGGAGAGGGAGAGAAAGAGAGAAAAAAACATCAATGATGAGAGAGTTGTCATTGATGGGCTGCCTCCTGCACACCCCCAACAGGGGATTGAGCCTGCAACTGGGAATTAAACCATGATCTCCTGGATCCTAGGTCAATGCTCAACCACTGAGCCATGCCCAGTTGGGCTCTCCTGACTTTTGACTGTCTAAATAATGAAGTAGTATTTATGTATCAGGTGTATTTGTGCCGTTGTAGACCATGCTCTTTAATATGTGAAATCTAAATGGCACCTTTGACTTTACGATAGCTGACATGATAGCTAAAACTTGAAAGTTTTAAGACTGCAGCAATCTGAGAGGTTATTAAAAGATAGCGAAACAGTTTGTGCTTCTTTTAAGGAGAAAATGATAGAAGAAAATACAGTTTCTTTCGTAGGAGTGTTTATCTGTCTTAAGGTAATAATTTGTTTTAATATTCTTTCCTTTCAATAAAGAGGGTGACTTTTGAGAGGGAGAAACTAAAAGTTTCATGTGAATGCTTTTGCATTGAAGGCTTTTTTGATTTAAAACTTTTTGGGCTTATACGATTTGTCAAGCTTTAAGAAAATTCATTTTCCCAGGTCATATTTCCCTTCTAAATAAAAATAAATGATTTCAGGAGTGGGAATGGCATTGCTTAAAAAGCTGATGGCAGGATAAGCATTTGGGTGGTATTTTATTAACATTTGTTAGTACTTGTTCATTGTGGAAATGTGTACTTGACTAAAACCATATGTGACTGTGGAAACCACTTGTGTAGATCAGGATATACAGGTTTTGTGTGCATTAACTTATTGTATTAAATTATTATTGTACTTAGCTTAAAACCAAGATTAAAATTGCACTTAGAGGGATCACTGAATATTACTCTTTGTGAAACTAAATGTTTTGTGTGCCACTTCTAAACATTATTTACAAATCAGTACTTAGGAAAATGTTACTTTCTAAACCTATCGATACAGGATTAAAGTGTGAAAAATGAAAAAAGATTAATACTTTAAAAAATATATGTAAGTGAACACATTGTTGCCATTTAGGGGATCTACATATGGTATATACATATTGGTATTATATCCATACCAATAGTTATTCAACACTTAATGAGCACCTACTATGTGCTGGACAGTTTAAGAGTTGGAATCACAGCATTCTAAGATGACAAGAATCCCTTTGTCTACAAAGCACAAATCCTTCTATATATTAGCAAGGAGTGTACATATGAGCAACAGCAAACTGCCATTAGGCTGCCAATAAATCAAAGGTTAAAGAGAAACATGCCAACAGAAGGTGGCAGGCCACCTTACATTATTCCAACCCAACCTGAGCCCAAGTGTCAATGTTTACTAGACTCCTGCAAATTCTAAAATGTGCCTTTGATCTCCATGAGTCTGGTAGAAATTTATTGGTTTTAAGAGGTTCATACAACTTGTTGAAGATAGATATATGTATGCCCTACATTATAGCAATGTAATTTCAATACAGAGTGCAATACTTATACAATATGATACACCAATTGTTTTCTCTTGACTAGAAATCATGGATCCAAGAGTATACCAAAATACCAATTATAGATCAGTCACTAAAATTACTACAAGATATATGACCCTTTGGGATAGTCATATTTAGTCTAATGTCAAAAGGGCCATTCTAGGTCAAAGGAACCACCAAGCAGAATATAAGCCAGACACTTAACATTACTTCAACAGATTTTAAGTTTCTAAAAAGTGAAAATAATCTGAAAACCACTCCAGTCTGCCAAGGTCTCATGATTCCAAGAGAAAAGAATGGGTGATGATCAACAACCTAAAATAAAATACAAAAGGACAAAATTTTATCTAAGGATATTATGAAAAAAGCTGCAGTTATGACTGACATAATTCCTGACCCCAAATTACAGTAATTTTAGAAGGATCACCTAATGGACAAAATTAGGTCCCTTAGAACCTCTATTAATTGGAATTTAAGCTCTAAAAATATTATTTGGTGGCAATAGATATACACTGTTAAGTTCACTATGACAATACCAAAAATTCTTTAGAGAATAAGATCTATCCATAGCCCAATCACTTGGCTCCAATGTGGGGCTCTGCCTTAGGGTACAACTTTACAATGAAATTCCCCTGAATCCCAATATTGCAAAGTCTTCCTCTTCTTTTCTATCTTGGCTTCATATCACCTATAGTTTTAGGTAACCTTCTTATATATCCTGTACTTAACTCTATTATACTTTCTTAGCCTATTGATCTCTCTGAGAAAACATAGATACCACTGCATATTTAACTGTATGTCTAGTACCCATGGCACAGGAGGTATTTCATATATAAAAGTTGAATAAAAAGCTAATCAAAAGAAATAAATGAGTGAGTGTACCTACAATTACTTAAAAAAACAAACCCACCTCATATTAAAACATAGTTTAAAGAGCAGTGAGTAAAAGAAAATGCATCAATGAACATAATATACTTTAGAAACATACACCAATGTGTAAAATATTACAATAAAAATTCAAGTCATATCTTGTTACCAGACCTTCCAAGCATATCAATTCTGCTCCTCCTCATCCCTCAGAATTATATACGGAGAATTCTTGTTTTCATCCCTGGATGCACCTGTCCCATTCCCCCAGCACCTACAGGTAACCATTGTTATATAATCTCAGTGTTATTTCTTTTAACATAAGTGAACGTGTATATTTGACTTTTTCACTTGATAATACATCATTGCATAGACTGCTTCCTCATTCATTTTTAGAGCAATGAAGTATTCCATTCTGTGAATGTACCAATTTATTCACTCCCACACTGATGGGCCCCTGGGTTGCTTCCAATCTTTTGCTTTTACAAATTATTCTGCAATAATACATATATAATTTGTTTCACATTTGCAGATATGTAGGATAATTTCTAGGAAGAGGCATCACTAGATCAAAGTATAGTAAGCAATCAGACAGACATGAGCAGAGTAGGAAAGATAAGCCAGGTGTGGAATGTCACCAGGGTTGAAAGCCCTGGTACCTAACAATAGGCAAAACTGGGAAAACAAGGACCTTGCCCCAAGGTGAATTTTCCTCCCTTAGCATATCACTAGTAATGCAGTTTAGAAGCCCTGAACTTTCATATTGCTGGTCATGTGGTCCAGACCCTCCTCTGACCTTTCCACCCCTGGCATGTCACTATTCATGTGGCAGTCCTCCTTTGAGGAGGAACAAAGGGGCCAGAGAATAGCCTCATATGAATCCCATACAAACCTTTGTACAACCACTTCCTTAAGCATTAAGCCTGCAGGACAATGAGGTTGTGACCCACATCAAATAATCATAGGAACAAATTCTGGGGTCTGTTGACCAGAGATAGAGTTTTGGTCAAATCAGAGATAAAATCTGGGCCTCAGTTATGTTTCAGCTTCAAACCCAGAAAATTAACAAAACCAGAAGAAGCAACAACATGACTGACATCAGGACCAGCTGCAATGACAAAAGACCTCCTACGCTAGTGCCAACCAATCAGTAGAGACCAGACCCTGAAAGGACACACTGAAAGCTAATGAATATTTTATTGAGATCCTCCCTTGAGACCTCCTTTCAAATTCCTGCCTTTCGGAAACAAATAAAAACCCTTAAGACAAAGGACCCAGTGTATGTGCATGGACTCGCTCTCTCTTTCTTTCTAGCACACCTGTGCCTTTCCCCACCCCCTCCTTTCCCCAGACACATATATCCTTGCTTTCTTTTTCCTAAGCTCCAAGGACCCTTCTTTTGCCTCTGTAACTTGTTTCCTGAGCTTACACAGCCCAGCTGGCTCACTTCCTCCACAGCTCACTTCTACCTCTATGGCTTTCTAAATAAACTGCTTGAATTCCTTCTTAGCCAGAACTCAAGTACCAAAGTCACTGAACTAAGGTTCAATTGCCGGTAACATTCTCGTGCCATTTTGCCACTAACGAAAGAATAAACGCAACTTGAATTTTGATAAATATCTCCATGCCCTCCATAAGCATACTATTTTGTATTGTAACATTCTATAAATGCTAGTCTTCCCATATCCTTCCAATAAAGTTCTCAAATATTAACTTTCTGTAGTTTTATTTTGCATTTCTCTTATTAATGAGCTTGAGCATTCTTTCATAGGTTTAAGTGTCATTTGTTTTACTGTAAGCTATCTATTCATGCTTATTGTTCATTTTAAACTTTGATTTTTATTTATTTTTCATTTAGAAGCTTTTTATATATTAATGGAGATTAGCACTTAGTAAATATGTCATAAGTATTTTCCCAAGTTTCTCATTTTTCTTTTGACTTCATTTATAGTGCTTTTCTACATGATTTTATAAAACTGCATGTATGAATCTTATTTTATGGCTTTTATTTTTTAAAAAATATGTTTTTATTGATTTTAGAGATAGAGGAAGGGAGAGGGAGAGAGATAGAAATATCAAAGAGAGAGAAACATTGATTGAATGCATGCCCCCTACTGGGGATCAAGCTGGGAGCACAGCATGTGCCCTGACCAAGAAATGAACTGAGACCTCTTGATGCTTGGGGTGACATTCAACCAACTGAGCCACACAGATCAGGCTATGGATTCTATTGTCCAAGACATAGAGGATAAGTGTTCATTTATAACTCAGTAAGAAAAAGATTGATTAATTAAGAAATAGAATAATTAAACAATTGGGAAAGAGAAAAACAGATTAAGGATTAAGACTGGAAAAATAAAAAAAGTATATAAGCAGATATATTGATTGGTCTCGGGATTTAGAATTCCTTCCTAAAAGTAAATCCAAGTCAAACATTTATTTAAATATGACAAACTCAAATTTTGTAATGATATTTATCAATCTTTTATACTAAGAATTTTGCTTTTGGTATTAGGAAAAAAATTAATACTCTCAATATCCTTAACATTTTTACCACTCTTTAAAAAGAAACATTTTAATGTTGTCTTCAAAGTGCTTTCCATTGTAGTAAGCCTATCTTCTCTTGGCATTTAAGGGAAACTTCTCTGTCTTCTGAGCCAAAGACTACTCTCAATTCCCAACCCCTAGACTACTAGCCTAGGTAAGAGCCAGTCGGGATGACAGGCTGACAATTCATAAGCACTGAAGTTTAAACTTGCATAACCAAGAAAGAACTACAACTGGATCTCTAAGGATTCAAGAGGAAGTAGCAACTATGAGTAAGCAGAAGTTCTAGGGTACTGAAGAGAATAGGATGTCAAAGGAGATGGCAAAATAATCACAGTCAATGTGATGATAGAGCAGAAATGCAGTGTAAACATGGCCAATAGAAGAGAGAGTTTCTCCAGATACCTCCATTTCCTGATGGAGTTCTAGTTCCTATCCCAAAGAGGCATAGCCACTCACTCACCAGTTCTTTTGATGGATTTCCAGTAAAATCCCTGTCTTCCTTACTGCTCACTATCCCTTGTAGCCTGGCAAATTATGATCCCTTCATTGGATTTACCATTTGTGTTCCTCACAACAAAAATCTTACAAAACCAGAGGCAAAATATAAAAATGTACAATGTAATAAATTTGATCTTTGTCCCTGTTGGTAGCACAGAGCTCCAAAATGCCTGAAAGATGGGAGTGTTCTTTTTTTTATTCATAGGAAGCTTCTTTTGACTACCCTTGAGTTTATGCTGAGGAGGTGACTCAAGGTGGGTCCTAAGATAGTTTCCAGTGAGAGAGGATGTCCATGACAGAAAAACCAAACATACGATTAGAAGGTTGAACCTTTCAGTCCCAGTCCCTAAGACCTCCAGGGAGAGAAGTTGGAGATTGGGCTTAATCAAGTGACCAATGACATAATAAGGCCCCAGTAAAACTCTGGACACCCAGAGATAGCTGATTGGTGAACACTTTGATGTGCCAGGAATGTGACATGTCCTGAGTCCAAGGGGAGAGAGCATGAAAGCTTCTTATCCAGGATTTTCCAGGACCTTGCCATTTGCATCTCTTTCATTTGGCTGCTCCTAAGTTGTATCCTTTATAATAAAACTATGCTTTCAGAGAGTTCTTGAATGGTTCCAACCAATTAATAAATCCGAGATAATAATGGGAATCCCTGAATTTAGCTGGCTGGTCAGAAGTACTAGTGGCCCTAAGATTTGCTGAAGGGAAAGAAATCTTCCAAAGACTTTGCCCTTAACTTATGGGAACTAGCACTAACTTGGGGTAGTTAGCATCACAATTGAATTGAATTGCAAGAGAACCAGATGGTGTCAGAACAGTATTACTTTTTCATTGTGAACCTACCAACTAACTAAATTCTTAACTTTTTTCCAACATAGTATATTTTAATTAAGAAAAAAAATCAAAGAAACCACAACACCCCAGAAGAAATAACTTACATAAACTTGTCTCTCCTTAGCTGGTTTGTCTCGGTAGTTAGAGCATCAGCCTGCAGATTGAAGGGTCCTGGGTTCAATTCCAGCCAAGGGCATGTACCTTGGTTGCAGGCTCGATCCCTGGCCCTTGTTGGGGCATATGTGAGAAGCAACCAATTGATGTGTCTCTCTCACATCAATGTTTCTCTCTCTCTCTCCCCCTTCCACTCTCTCTGAAAAGCAACGGAAAAAATCCTCAGGTGAGGATTAAAAAAACACACAAAAAAACATGTCTCAAAAGATAACTAATGTGAACATTTTGGTCTATAGGCTTCAACATTTTTAATTTTACCAGGAAAATAAAGGGGAAAAATACTATTACCTGAACCAAATTATGCCCAGATAGCACAATCAACCTGTTTTTAAATCTTGTTCAATGGAGAAGACTTTTATTTTAAATTAGCTTTCAGTTTTCTAATTAAATACATGTAAAACTGTGGAACCAAAATTTAATATTCTCTTGAACTTCTTTCTTAAAGAATGGTTCCTTGAATGTGAATTTCCATAGTAATATGTGGGGAAGGAATGACACCCAAAATTTAAAATTAATACACTTTTTCTCAATTAACTATTTGCAACAGTATGAGAAGAAAAAATTGAAGGAAAAAAATAGCCAGTATATCAAAGATTTTGTTAAAAATGTTTTACCAATAAACTTAGGTCACTCTTTGACATAACCTAAAAGACTCCCAAAATTTTTTACATGCCCCAAACATAATAGAAATCATATATTTAAATTCACTCTAATCAGTGGCCTGCCTCTTGCCTTGAAACCAAGGTCTGAATGTGATCAATTATAGAATGCTCTAACTTTGATCTACTATTATAGATTCAACCAATGTACACAAAATAGAGTTAATATAGCAGGCCTGAGATGACTATGCTCAGAAAGGCCTGCTTGCAAGGTTGGCCCTTGACTGACATTTGGAAACTTCCCTGGTAAACAGTTCCCTACACTGAAAGAAAACTTTCCCTAACTTACAAGGGTGGCTCTCTGTGCCTAGACTGCCTGTGTAAATAATGTGAATCATGCTGAACACCTACTTTCCTTCTGGAAGTCTGGAATCCTGCTACATGCCTATGTGACCATCACACAGTTAAAAACCTTGACTGCCAGGTGTCTAACAGGCATCCCTGGCAGAAACACTGCACACATGTTGATGCATTTTTATTGTACTCTGTGTAACCGCTCATGGGAGGGAGAGAGTACAAGGAAGCCTGCATAGGGATTCCTCTAGATTCTACCTGTGCCTTTTTGGTTATGCTAATTTTAGAAAGGCTATGTATCCTTACTCTGTTGCTGCAATAAATCTATATGCTGATTCCTGTGATCTAGTGACCCCCAATGCATCATCTGTTTGTTGTTTTTTTTTTATATTAAGATGCTGAATTATATAAGCAACCTTTATTTTCTTCCAGGTTTCAAAATGCATTTTTTGCAACCACAATAAAATACATTATAACTATTAGATGTTTTGGTTAAAATTATCCGTTTAACCTTTGTATGTGACTGTTACTATCACATTTTTTAATCACTGGATTAGAACTGTCAATAAATGAGGTTACATGTACAGAACGTAACTCACAGCTTAGTAACTACTTCTGACTTAGAACAAAAGATCAAGCTGTTTTTTTAAAATATTTTTATTTTTAAAAAATATGCTTTTATTGATTTCAGAGAGAGGAAGGGAGAGAGAGGGAAAGGGAAAGAGAGAGAGAGAGAGAGAGAGAGAGAGAGAGAGAGACATCAATGATGAGAGAGAGTCATTGATCGACTGCCTCCTGCACACCCCCTACTGGGGATTAAGCCCACAACCCAGGGATGTGCCCTGAGCAGGAATCGAACCATGACCTCCTGGTTCATAGGTCAACACTTAACCACTGAACTATGCCAGTCAAGCCAAGCTGGTTTTAAAGCAAAAACAATGCCTTTTTTTTTGGAGAGGGTACCCTTCTCTTAAAAAAAAAATGAAGAAGAAAAAAAGGAAAGGAAAAGTACATTTGTTTCCTAGTGAGACATTTTTCTTCTTTAGTGATGCAGAAGTTCTTTTTAGATATTAGTTGTTTTTTTAAGTTAAAATATATCTTACATTTTAGTTTGTTAATGGTGTTACCATCAATTTCCAGGCTACTGAAAGCAAGTACTCATATTTTTCAGTTACAAATACTTCATGCAGTTCTCTCTACTTGGAAGACTTCAAAGAGTGCAAAAAGCCTTTGATGGCCCATTGTAGCTAACTTCCAGCTTCTGTGCCTCAGGACCAAGACAAAGCAAAGCTTGCTGCTACCTCTAAACCCACTAAAGTAATTCTGTAGGTACAATTAGAAAATGAGGGGTTTTCTCCTAACAAACTATAACCACTGATTTTTATTATCACATTCTCTTCTCTATTACATCAAAATGCATATTGCCACTCATGTCTGCTGCCAAGAACATGTTCACACTATCAATCTTTTGTTAGGATCTTTTTCATGAGAAGAAACCATGAAATTCATTCAGGGCCCTGAGAGAGTTCATTGTAGCTTCTGTGACTAAAAATTATAGTTGGTAAGGAAATGATGATACAACTGTTTAAAAGAAAAAATCTAATTAATTGTGGCTACATATGGCATAAAATAAACAAAGGAATACCATAGGAAATATGAGGAATCCACATAATGAAAATTATGATTATTAGGACATAAGACTTGAATAAGTGTTTCTAGAAGGGGAGAAGAAATGTTGCAAACATGTTAATTCTGACCAAATTAACTTGCAAATTAAATGCTATTATAGTATACCCAAGTGAATTTTTTAGACAAAGCAGAATTTTACAATGTAATTCTTAAATACAACTTAATGATGAATTGGAGAATAATAGCTAAGCAAATACTGAGAAAGAATAAGAAATTTTACTAAAAACAAGGAGGGAATAGGCCAGATTTTTGTTTCACATTATCTAGCATTATATCCTCTTCACTGAGCACAGTTGATGGGACCAATCCATACATTGCCAGCAGCTCATGACATTTCTAAGCATGAAAAAGTGCTTCACAAATAAAGATAAACTAGAATAATTAGATTCTCAGACTTTTGAATTTTAATAGAAACAATGAGAACTAAGTCATTAGTAGTAAAAGCTGAAGCTGAAGTCCTCACCAATGATAGGAAAATGGCAAAGCCAGTCATAAGGAAGTGAATATTATGAGAAAGAAGATGAGTGAGAAAACGCTAAATAAGGCAAGCGAATAGAAAGAAGAGCTAAATCAAATTCAATGGAAGAGCAGAAAAGGTCCACAAACTCCACTTGCTTAAGTTCCTAGAGCAGCCACAGATGCAGTTCCATGCCACACTGTTCTTTCTTTCTTTTTTTTTTTTAATATATCTTTATTGATTACAGAGAGAGGAAGGGAGAGGGGGAGAGAGAGAAACATCAGTGATGAGAGCGTTGTCATTGATGGGCTGCCTCCTGCACGCCTCCTACTGGGGATTGAGCCCACAACCCAGGCATGTGCCCCGACTGGGAATCAAACCACGATCTCCTGGATCCTAGGTTGATGCTCAGCCACTGATCACACTGTTCTTAAGATTCCCATGATGCCCGGACGAGCGTGGCTCAGTGGTTGAGCATCAACCTAGGATCCAGGCGATTGGGGTTCGACTCCCGGTCAGGGCACATGCCCGGGTTGTGGGCTCGATCAATGACTCTCATCATTGATGTTTCTATCTCTCTTTCCCCCTCCCTTCCTCTCTCTGAAATCAATAAAGATATATTTTAAAAAAAAAAGGTTCCCATGAAATTCCTATCTTCGTTACCTTATGTGGAGGTCTAGAATGAGCCACCCCAAGTTGTATCTCTGAAGTATACAGATCGTTTTGTGCCAAAAACAATGTTAGCTTCAGGCTTAAGAAAAACTTATGCTCCTCCCTTTAACTACCTAGAAGAACTTGAATAAGGAGCCTGGCTCATGATAAGACACCACCATCAGCCACAATTTCTTTTTGACTCACCTATATGGCAGGGTAAACTTTTATTTACTAAATATCTGCTCTTTTTTTTTTTTAATATATCTTTATTGATTTCAGAGAGAGGAAGGGAGAGGGAGAGAGAGATAGAAACATCAATGATGAGAGTCACTGATCGGTTGCCTCCTGCATGCCCCAGACTGGGGATCGAACCCGCAACCTGGGTATGTGCCCTGACCCGAAATCAAACCTCGATCTCCTGGATCATATAGGTCGATGCTCAACCGCTGAGCCATGACTGGCCAGGCTCTGCTTTTCTTATTGTCCTGCAATTACCCTTTGAAGCCCCACAAAGGTGCATGACCTCATCCCTAGCTCTGGCTGTCTCGATTCCCCTTTCCATCTCTGAATCTCTCCTGCATATGCGGGTGTCTGTGACTCTCATGTATGCGAAGTTCCCAAACATAGGTATGCCTTAAATTTTGTTAACTTCTCTTGCTGATCTGTCTCATGTCTATTTGGTTATTAGAACCCAGAGTGTAGAGGAAACTTTCATTGTCTCTCACACTGTTAGCTAGACTTATTGTGGTGATCATTTTGCAATGTATGCAAATATCAAATCATGATGTTGTACACCTGAAATTAATGAGATAATATATGTCAATTATACCACAATGAATAAAAAATCTTTAAAAAAATAAAAACAGATCAGCTAGAGAGCTTGGCTAGAATAACTCCAAGAATAAATTCAAATATTACTCTTGTCAAGGGCATGATAAATCCTGTCAATGTAAGAAATGTCCAAACTTGGAGAGAACTTTTATGAGAGTTTATCCAAGCCAAAATGCTGACATATGCCTAGGAGCAAGATCTCAAATGCTCTAGAGAATAACAGTTTTACAGTTTCATGCATTTGAGATTAAGAAGGAAATTTAAGGAGATTACTTTGAGGTGAAAGAAAGCAAGGTGGGGAATGCATTACAGTTTGCTCTCTTGAGGGTGGTGGCTGTGGCTTATTTCCAAGGCCTGTTAACCTACATGCTCAGAAACAATGGACAGGGCTTGCTTCAGGCAAGGATAAACTTATCACTCTAGAAAAGTTATATGCCTGGGACGTGACTACCCACCATGACCTGCCCGGTTAGGAATTTAGGATAAGATCGCACTGTGAGGTGACTTTCCGCAGAACCCCTGCTTTCATCCACATAGTCTATGCAGGATGATTTTGATAATGCAGGATAAGATGAAATTCTTTCAAATGTTTGTGAACAACTTTTAATGAATGGGGAAAATATTGCATAGCCCTAGACAGTTTTGCTCAGTGGTTAGACTGTTGGCCTGTAGACTGAAGTCCCAGGTTCAACTCCAGCTAAGGGCACATACCTTGGTTGCAGGCTTGATCATCGGCCCTGGTTAAGGTTCATGAGGAAGGCAACCAGTCAATGTGAGATGTTTCTTTCTTTCTCTTTCTCTCTTCTTCCCTTCCACTCTTTCTGAAAAGCAATGGAAAAAATATCCTCAGGTGAATATTTGAAAAAAAGAAAATACTACATAAAAATGCTACTTGTTATACAAGGCCATACATAAATATATTGGTGGTCATTTCTGTCTGGGTCGTGAAGTGGGAGTGATATTTATCTTCTTACCTATGTGTTCTGAGTTCTCAACATTTATACACTCAGCATCTTGATGCTCATTTGATGAATAAAACAAGAAAGTTCAAATAAGCCTGACAAGAGTCTTGGCACCATGGCTTAGAAAATCAAAAAAGTTATATTCGAGAAAGTTTACAAGCCTGCTGCTGCTAGTCAAGAGACAGAGAAGAATGGAACAGACTGATGAATCTCAGAGGGAAGGTGGGAGTGGGATAGTGGGGGGAGGGATTAATCAAAGAATTTATATGCATATATGCATAACCCATGGACACAGACAATAGTGTGGAGAAGGGGTGGCTGGGGCGGATGCCTGGTGGACGAGATCAATTGGGGAGAAAAAGAGGATATTTGTAATACTTTCAACAATAAAGATAAATTAAAAAAAAAAAGACATTTAAGGAAAGATGTGGGAGCTACTAGGACTCCTAACACAAACAAACCTGCCTCAGCTGACTTGTAATTTGCGTTTTGATTCTAAGGATCACTTTTTTTTTTAAACGATGTAGTCTGGGCATTTACGCAGTCATGCTGCCATCCAGCGGCCAGAATTTCTCTGAGCCTGGAAGAACATCTGGGAAGGCATTAACTTTGCAGCCCTGAATAGTCCACAGAGGGACCTGAGCAAGATAATAGAAAGGGGAACATGACAGTAGCAGAGCAGGGAGCCCACAAAGCAGATAGTGGGGCGGGGGTCATGGTCAGTGGTGCCAAAATAGTGGATTTCCAGGTGAGATTCCTCAGGGCCCACTCCTAGAGCCCCTTCTGGCCCTGGAAGCCACAGCAACTGCAGCAGGAAGTACCCGCCATGCCAGGGAGGCCATTCAGTGTGACAGGATCCCCTTGGCTGATGGGAAGTGTGGCCATTTGTCTTGGAGTCATAGGAATTGGGCCCACTCCTAGTACCCAGGGCCAGAGTTTATCCTGTGGACAGTTTCGTAAGTCCCCATGGTGGAGATATGTTGGGAGCTGGTGACGTGTCTGGACATGGTCCAAGCCACCTGAGGGTCTGGAGTTAAGGACTCGACCCTCCCCACAAGTTCCCGTTAGGAGCTGAGATAAAGATAATTACTACCCTGCCAGGCGTGTCTCAGAGGTTGAGCATTCACCTAGGATCCAAGCGATTGGGGTTCAATTCCGGGTCAGGGCACATGCCCAGGCTGAGAGCTCTATCAATGACCCTCTCATCATTGATGTTTCTATCTCTCTCTCTCCCTCTCCTTTCCTCTCTCTGAAATCAATAAAGATATATTTAAAAAAAAAAAGATAATTACCAAGGTCAGGGCACTTGCAAGAGGCAGGATATTTACTCTGAAAGAGTGTTTATGCAGCTTTGAAGGAACTAGTTTGTATCACTCTCACTGCATTGTCACTTGTTTGTTACTTACTATATAATAAAGGGGTTGAAGCCATTTGGGGCTGCTCCTCATTAGAGGGCAGTCTTCCTGATCCCATAACTTTGTCTCTTTCATTCCCACTGCTTGAACTCAGGTTTGTTCATCTTTCAAGCTGGTTCCTGACAGAAACACAGCCTACAGAAGAGTGGTTACCAGAGAGAAAGCAGGGAGGAGGGGAATGAAGAGGGTGAAGTCGTTCAAGTATATAGTCAGAGAGAGAAGGGGGCCCTGGAGACAGGTTCAGGGGGTAAGCACGGGGAGCTGCTGCTGCCCATTGACACAGGGAGACTAGATTTTGGGTGGTAATCGCACAACACAGTATACATATGATGTGTTATAGAATAGTACTCTTGAAACTTATGCAACGTTATTAACCAATGTCACCCCAATAAATTAGAAAGAAAGGAAGAATGAATGAATACTGATGTAACAGACAGTTCACTACTGCTTATTGAAAGGTTAAGGTCAGTGGTACCCAGGCAGGTTAAATAGCCATCTCAGATGGTAAATAAAGAAAAATTGAATTTATTTAAGGAAAGGGAATGGGGGATATCCAAAGGGAAGAGCACTGAGCCAAAGGGTATTGACTGGGTCCATGATGGCAGCAAAAATATACTTGGGACAGTTAAACAAGGACGAGCATAGAAGAGGCAACAGGAGAAGCTAGGCTGGGCTGCATTGGCTCACTGAGAAGTCAGAGAGAGAAGTGGGCCCTGGAGACAGGTTCAGGGAGTAAGCCCAGGGGAGCTACCACCGCCCATTGTTACCCTGGCTGCAAGTCCTATGTCATGGGGTCCTCTGGGGGTGAGGGGGAAGAAGGGAGAAGGAGAGTGCTCACTGGGTCTTTTGTCCTGAGCCTCTTTATCTTCTTCTTGCAGTTGGAAATCTTAGGGGAGGTCTCAGGGGAGTGTCTCAATAGAATATTCATCAGCTTTCCAGGTGGCGTTTTTCAGGGTCATGGTCACTGATTGGTCAGTGCCAGGACAGGAGGTCATTAGTCAATGTAGCTGTTCCTGAGACAGCCAAGGCACCACTTGTCTGGTTTTGCTGCTTTTCTGGGCCTGGAGGTGAAATACAACTGAGGTCTAGATGTTACCTTTAAGAAGGAAATGCTCAGGGGGTCTAAACTGCAAGACCGGTGATATGCTAGGGGAGGATAGATTACCCTGGGGAAAAGGTTCTTGTTTTCCCAGTTTTGCCTCTTGGTGGGCATCAGAGGCTTTCTGCCCTGGTGAGTCTCTGTACCCAGATTTCTGTACCTAGGTTTCTGTATCTGGCCCATCTAACACTTATTTCTTTGTTTTCACTAGAAATTAAAGTTTTTTTACATTAAGAATTTTTTATAACACTTTATTAAATTTATTGGGGTGACAATGGTTAATATGAACATATAGGTTTCAGGCATGATTTTCTATGTTACAAGATCTATATATTGCTCTGTGTGCCCAGCACCCAAAGTCATATCTTCTTCCATCACCATATAAAGAATTTTAATATATGTAATTAAAACAACAGAAATGAAAAGTAATAGGCAAAACAAGTGTGCATACAAGAAAAATAGAATATGTTTTGGCTAACAACAACAACAAAAGTGGTTTGAGATATGGAGATGTATTTTTGAGGGAAAGGAAATTTTGTCCTAAAGTGATGCTGGTTGTTTCAGAATGGGAAGGAGAAAAAACAAGACAGAAATCTGAATGTAGGAAGGAAAGTGTAGAAGATTTGTGAAAAAGGGATCTCGAGAAAGGATATTTTATATGTGATCAAGCTGAGTAAGAATAAAATAAATTTATTAGAGTGAGAGAATTTAAATATTAAAAGTAAGCTGATGCAAAATTAGACTAGGTCCTCTTTCTCTGCTATAAAGGGTGATTGGTCTGCTACTGATGCTGTGAAAAGGTTTTCTGCCTAGAAAGGAAAAAACTTACTAAAATAAGTTTCTATGTTTCATGTTGTCTTAATCAGATCCTCAATTCCTTAAAAACAAGCAAACAAAAAAGCCCTGCTGGTGTGGTTCAGTGGTTGAGCATCAACCTATGATCCAGAAGATCGCAGTTCAATTCTGGGTCAGGGCACATGCCCAGGTTGCATGCTCCATCCCTAGTAGGAGGAATGCAGGGGACAGCCAATCAATGACTCCCTCATCATTGATGTTTCTCCCTCTCTCTCTCCCTCTCCCTTCTTCTCTGTAAAACCAATAAAAACATATTTAAAATAAATAAATAAATATGCACCAAATCTCCTCAATACTAGGAACTGAATGTTACTAACAATTATGTAAACTTCTGTATTTGTCTTTGAAGTCTTTTATTGTTGCTCTGGTTAAGTGGATAATTAAGTATTGCTTCATAATGACCCATGTTCCTGATTAGCCAAATGTCCACACCTTTTGATATATTTTGACATACTTCCAAAATTTAAATTGTAGTGTCTTGACCTGGGAATATCTTTAGGGTATTCCAGAGGGGTTCCTGGAACACCTCAAAGGCTTTGTTTTCTCTCTTTACATAAAAGAAATATTAAACTAGTTAGGCTTATCTTGGTGTGTCAAAATTATATGGGAAGCATTGACAGATAAGAAATAACATTGAGCCTTCTTTATGTTGTATTTGTATAAGTGTATATTATAAGTGTTCCAGAAATTATGTGAAATTGCTGGCATCTGAGATGTCCTGACATCAGGTGTCTGTCACCAAAACTGAGAGACACATTGAAACGAATGAACCTGCATATCAGATTGTGGCACATGAGGATGAAATCCATTCTGGTTTTGTAAAAATGAGTCCTCTTTGCCAGACTTTTGGGCTGGTGGCCTTATAACATGGCAACACTCTGATTCTGAATCAGAGAAATTAAATAGGGTAAACAATGGCTGTAATTACATGAATATTTGGGGCTATGGGGAACCCAAGATGCCCCCTGGTTTGGTCCTTCCTTCCTTCCTTCCTTCCTTCCTTCCTTCCTTCCTTCCTTCCTTCCTTCCTTCCTTCCTTCCTTCCTTCCTTTCCTTTTCTCTCTTTCTTTCTTTCTTTCTTTCTTTCTTTCTTTCTTTCTTTCTTTCTTTCTTTCTTTCTTTCTTTCTTTCTTTCTTTCTTTCTTTCTTTCTCTCTTTCTTTCTTTCTCTCTCTCTCTCTCTTTCTTTTTTTCTTTCTTTCTTTCTTTCTTTCTTTCTTTCTTTCTTTCTTTCTTTCTTTCTTTCTTTCTTTCTTTCTTTCTCTCTCTCTCTCTCTCTCTCTCTCTCTCTCTCTCTCTCTCTCTCTCCTCCCTCCCTCCCTCCCTCCCTCCCTTTCTTCTTTCTTTCTTTCTTTCTTTCTTTCTTTCTTTCTTTCTTTCTTTCTTTCTTTCTTTCTTTCTTTCTTTTTCTTTCGACTCTCTCTCTCTCTCTCTCTCTCTCTCTCTCTCTCTCTCTCTCTCTCTCTCCCTCTCTCTCTTTCTTTCTTTCTTTCCTTTCTTTTTTCCTTTCTCTTTCATATGTTTTTGTTTGTTTGTTTTGTTTTTGCATTCCTTCATCTGCCATAGTACATTTAAGCTGGATGTTCATTCAACTGCTAAGTACCTTGGTTATCAATATGTTCTCATTGTTGTATGTATGTTTCTGGGTGAGTTGAAGCTTTTCTCTGCCACAAGGCCGATGCCCTCATAGTGACAAAGAAATTGTTTCCCACTTGGGGTATACCTTCCACAATCTCTAGTGATCAAGACACCCACTTCACTGAGCAAATTATATGAGCCTTGATGGACACCCTTGCAAACTTCTTGGAATTATCACCAACTCAGTCACCCTCAATTATCAGGTAAGGTCGAGAGAACTAATGGGAAAAAAACCTAGATTCAAGCAGAACAAGTCTAATTGCACAAGACTGAGTGAACTGGTAAAAATGGTTACAATTTTTATGACTATTTTGTTTGTTTGAGGTTTCTGGTTTTTAAAAAACCTTTTGTTTTTCAGATGAAAAAAACTTATTTCTCTTAAGTTACCTATGACTAGGCAATTTGGTAAATTATGCCAATGTAAGCAGGACTGAAACATTTATTTTCTTCTATCTACCTGATCCCTCCAGAATTTAGAATCTCTCAATGACTGGACATTATTATCTTCATGGCAATACGATTATTTGTATAAATTCAATATGAATGTGATGTAATGTCTCTTTATAACAAGACAAGATTGGAAATTGGTTTTATTACCAAGGCTTTGATGGGAATATCATATTTGAGAGACACATGCATAGACTCAGATATGACCAGATGACTTTAAGGCATTAAGACTGATGTATGGAAGCCAATAAAAACTCAAAAATATTGGCCTGGTAGCTTTCTCACATGGTTACTAGCAGCCTTACCACATGAGTAAAGAATGTCACTACTTGGCAGGTGCAGGAATCTCAGGATGTTTTGGGGACCTTGATAAGGAGGAATCCACCCAAATCTGTAGGTATTGTGGGCAACGTCTGATGGCAAGTCTTTGCCTTGGCTTTTCAGGCCTCGAGAGGCCTTTTTAAGTTCAGTCAGAAGACTCCTTATGAAAATTTTCCAGAAAAGCTCATTTAAAAGAGCCTATGTGGTTAATTGTTATTATTGTTGGCCTTATAAAAATAAGCATGCCAAGTTTATTGAAACTAGACTTATTTTGCTAATAAACTAGTCATAATTTGGCTATCTTTGATAAAAAAAATGAGGGCTATTTTAGAGAAAAATTTTTTCAATACAAACTATAGCATACCTTAGTGGATATTTGATTCTAATGTTCTTCATTGACTCTTGAGTTTGTTTGTTGATTTAAAATTTTCTACCAATAAACAGGACTGAATCCTGAACTTTTCTAGTTTTTTAAGATATTTGGCTGAAAACCTTCAAACTAACATTTTTAGTTTCCCATCCTTTGACTTGGAATCATTGAGAACTAAAGCTGCCCTTTTTTCCCAAGGTCATGCAAGCTAAAGTGGGGTGAGTTGATGTAGACCTTAGAGAAATCACCACAAGGGCTCATCTATGGACAATTGTCATGTGTGTTGCAGAAAGATTGCCAGAGACATTCAAGGGGCAGGCCAGGAGAATCTATCAGATATTCACTGTCTGCCTTCACTCCATCTGAAGGTGATTTGAGACTGACATCTGGAAATCTTCAAGTGCCTGCTTTTGGAACTGAGAAACTGGTATTAGAGTGTGCTCCAATCATTAACCTTTGTTTTTCTCTTGTTTACATAGAGATGGCTCTTATTATATACCTGATTTCTTGCATCAGAGGCTTAACTTTGGGAGCATCACTGCATCTCAAGATGAGACACAACTTTAACTGAACTAAAGAACTTTTCTCAGGACTGAGACTGATTTAATGATAGAACAGTCTGTCAGCCCAGCTTCTGGAGTGTGAAACTTCCAGGGAAGTTTCAGAGGATGGGACATTGGGGACTTGTGACGTCACCCCAAGATGTATCTCTGTGGTATGTGGATTGTTTTGAGCTAAAGGCAACTTTGGCCATAGGCTCCAGAAGAACTTTGATCCTTCCCTTTAAATACATAGAGCTTGAATAAGGGGCCTGGCTCATAATAAGACACCATCAGCCACAATCTCTCTCTCTTTTTTCAAAATTTATCTTTATTGTTGAAACTATTACAGGTGTCCCATGATTTCCCCCATTGACCCCTTCCACTTCACTCCCAACACCTCCCCAGGCCTTCACCCCATTATTGTCTGTGTCCATGGGTTATGCATATTATGCATATAACTTCATTGGTTAATCTCTTCCCACCCTCCACCCCTCTTCCCTCTTTCCTCTGAAATATCATCATCTGTTGCATGCTTTAATGTCTCTGGATCTATATAGTTTATTAGATTCTTTTGTTCATTAGCTCTTCTCAAAGAAGATCCTTTGACATTTCATGTAGTACTGGTCTGGTGGTGATGAACTCCTTTAACTTTTTCTTATCTGTGAAGTTCTTTATCTGACCTTCAGTTCTAAATGATAGCTTTGCTGGGTTGAGCAATCTTGGTTGTAGATTTTTGCTTTCCATCTCTTTGAATATTCCTTGCCACTCCCTTCTGGCTTGCAAAGTTTCTGTTGGGAAATGAGCTAACAGTCATATGGGTGCTCCCTTCCAGGTAACTAACTGCTTTTCTCTTGCTGTTTTTAAGATTCTTTCTTTGTCTTTAACCTTTGGCATTTTAATTATGATGTGTCTTGCTGTGGGCCTCTTTGAGTTCCTCTTGTTTGGGACTCTGTGCTTTCTGGACTTATAAGTCTACCTCCCTCACCAGGTAGGGGAAATTTTCTGTCACTATTTTTTCAACTAGGTTTTCAATTTCTTGCTCTCTTTCTTCTCCTTCTGGCATCCCAATAATACAAATGTTGGGCGGCTTGATGTTGTCCCAGAGACTCCTTACATTTTCTTCATATTTCTGGATTCTTTTTTCTTTTTGCTCTTCTGGTCCGGTGTTGTTTTGTTTCCTCATGTTCCAAATTGCTGATTTGATTCTCAGCGTCCTCTACTTTACTGTTGATTCCTTGTAAATTATTCTTCCTTTCAGTTCCTGTAGCCTTTATTTTTGATTGGTACTTTATTATGTCATTGATGATCTCACTAGTTTTCTTAAAAGTCTTACTAAGATCTTTGAGCATCTTTTTAACCATTATTCTAATCTCTGTATCTAATAGTTTGCTTGGCTCTATTTCATTTAATCCCTTTTCTGGAGATTTCTTCTGTTCTTTCCTTTGTGACATGTTTCTTTGCCTCCACATTTTGGCTGCTTCCAGGTGTTTGTCTCTATGTATTAGGTAGAGCTGCTATGTCTCCTGGAATTTGTAGAGTGGCTTTGTGTAGTAGGTGCCCTGTAGGGCCCAGTGGCTCAGCCTCCCGTCACCCCAGCTGGGCCTTCTAGATGCTCCCCTGTGTGGGCTGTGTGCACTGTCCTGTTGTAGTTAAGCCTTGGTTGCTATTAGCATTACTGGAAGGAATTGAACCTCAGGGAAATTGGCTATGAAAACCAGCTTCAACCACAGCCAAAGAGCTGCTGTGCTGGAGACACCCCTATGGAGCAGGATTTACTTCAGTGGAGCTTTGGTGTTCACCAAGTGCACCCCTTGAGTGTGTCACTCGTGGATGTGGTAGGGTTGTAATCCAGCATGGTCAAGTCTGAGCACCAGGTGCACTGTCTCTGGGGCCTCCTGGGAGGTGCAAAGTCAGCCTGTGCCAGTGACTTGCCCAGGGCCACCCAGCATGAGCTACACAGCAAACAGTAGTTGACTGCTACTTGTCCTGGGCTTGTTGTTGTCCAGGAAAGGCCAAGCTATGAACCAATGCAGGGTTCCACTAGTGCCAGGCCTAGGGCTACTTATTGAGACCTATGGGGCACACTGCTGCTTGTTTGAGAGATTTTAAGAAAGTCCTAGGCATGAGGCTTGGGAGGCCACTTGCATAGAAAAACCACTGGAAATGGCTTGGATGAGCTTGCAAGTAGGGAGGGGCGGGGCCTCCAGGAATCACCAGGGTGGGGCCAAAGGTGTGAGTCAGGTGCTGGAGATGTAAATATGGTGCATGCCTGTAGGCTCTGTGGGGGGAGGGCTTGCCAAAGGAGCAATGGCCTCTACCAGCTCTTCTGTCTGGGAGAAAGCTGCCCCTCCACATCTCACCCCTATTTTAGGCAAGTTAGTACCTCCCTGGATGTCCCAAGTTCCTTTCAAGCTGCTGTCCAGCACTGGAGCTCAGAGGGAGCGAGTCTGAGTGAGTCCATACTTGGGCCCTTTAAGGGTAGCTGCCTGGAACTCCTTCAACCTCCGTATCACTCAGCCACAAATCTGGCTGGTTTTCACAGCCCAAAGTTGTGGAAACTTCTCTTCCTGGCCCCAGACCACTGGGCCGGGGGCCTGATTTGGGGCTGGGACCCCTCGATCCTCCAGGAATCCTAACTGCCGAGGTAACCCTCCTGATTTTAAATCATGGCACCTGTGTGTGGGACCTCGGTCATGTCTCCAGGATTTAACCTTGATCCACCAGTGTCTCTGCTGCTCCTACCGGTCTTGTTGCTTCTTCAGTTCTCTGGTTTTAGGACTTCTGTTCAGCTAGACTTCAGGAGGTTCTGAGTGATGGTTGTTCTGTATTTTAGTTGTAATTTTGATGTGGTTGTGGGAGGCGGTGGGTACCGGGGTTACCTACAATGCCACCTTGCTGTCTCTCGCCACAATCTCTTATTGACCCACCTATATAGCAAGGCAAACTTTTATTTACTAAACATCTGCTCTTCCTATCATCCTGAAATGACACTTTGAAGCCCCACAAAGGTGCAGGACCTCACCTCGAGCTCAGGATCTTATATACTTCAATTACTCTTTCCATCTCTGAATGTCTCGTGCATGTGGGGTCTATGACTCTCTCATGCATGTGGGGTTGCCATACATGTATATGTATTAAATTTGGTTATGTTCTCTTGTTGATCTGTCTCATGTCTATTTGATTATTAGACTAGCTAGAGCAACCTTGAAGGTAGAGGAAAGTTTACTCCTCACCCACTATGTGTATCTATATGATAAATGTTTATTTCTTGAGCTAAGCCTGTGTCTTACCTTTTGAAACCAGAAATCCTATGTAATTTAGAAAATCGTATAGAGTTTGGCTACATAAACAAATCTTTAATAGTATTGTGAAATATTTATACTTGGTTATTATTTGGTGGTGAGGTTGAAAGCAGATACATCTCATCACAACTCAGTCTGGCATGTTAGGAGCCTAAAGAAACTGTGGCAAAATTATTATCACAGAACCAGAAATCCAATGAAGGTAAGTTTTTTTTTTTTAATTATTATTCAAAATATTATATTGAATATAATATTTTCCTCCCCTTTTCTCCCACTGATTCCTTCCATCCCACACCAACTCTCCACCCCAGGCCTTCACCACACTCTTTTCTCTGTCCATGGGTTATGCATATATTCATATAAATTCTTTGGTTAATCTCTCCCCACCCACCCACCCACCCCCACCTTCACCCTGAGAATTGTCGGTTTGGTCCATGCTTCTATGTCACTGAATCTATTCTTTTATCACTTTATTATGTTCATTAGAGTCCACATATAAGTGAGATCATGTGATGTATGCCCTTCTCTGCCTGGCTTATTTTGCTTAGCATAATATTCTCCAGGTCCATCCTTACAGTTCAAAAGGGTACAAGATCTTTCTTCATCACAGCTACATAGTATTCCATAGTGGAAATGTCCCACAGCTTTTTTATCCACTCATCTACTGATGGGCACTTGGGCTATTTCCAAATCTTAGCTATTGTAAATTGTGCTGCTATAGACATAGAAGTGCACATATTCTTTCAGATTAGTGTTTCAGGATTCTTAGGATATATTCCTAGAAGTGGGATCACTGAGTCAAAAGGCAGTTCCATTTTTAATTTTTTGAGGAACCTCCATAGTTTTTCATAGTGGCTGCACCAGTCTGCATTCTCACCAGCAGTGTACCAGGGTGCCCCCTTTCTCCACATCCTCTCCAGCACATGACATTTGTTGAATTGTTGATGGCAGCCATTCTGACAGGTGTGAAGTGATACCTCATTGTGGTTTCAATTTGCATCTTTCTGATGATTACTGATATTGAGCATTTTTTCATATGTCTCTTGGCCATCTGTCCTCTTTGGAGAAGTGTCTATCCAGGTCCTTTGCCCATTTTTTAATTGGATTGTTTGTCTTCCGCTTGAGTTGTGTGGGTTCTTTGTACACTTTGGAAATTAGCCCCTTATCAGATGTAACCTTGGCAAATATGTTCTCCCATACAGTGGGGTTCTTTTTTATTTTGAGGCTTATTTTTTTTGCTGTGCAGAACCTTTTTATTTTGATGTAGTCCCATTTGTTTATTTTTTCTTTTGTTTCTCTTGCCCTAAGAGAGGAATCAATAAAAATTCCACAATGTGAGATGTCTGTGACTTTATTGTCTATGTTTGCTTCCAGAGTTTTTATGGTTTTGTGATTTACATTTAAGTCTTTTTTATTCATTTTGAATTTATTCTTGTGTATGGAGTTAGTTGGTGACCTAGTTTCATTTTTCCATATACCTGTCCAACTTTCCCAGCACCATTTAATAAAGAGACTCTTTCCTCCATTGTATGCTCTTTCCTCTGTTGTCAAATATTAACTGACCATAATGGTGTGGGTCTATTTCTGGGGTCTCTGTTCTGTTCCATTGAACTACATGACGGTTGTACCAATACCAGGCTATTTTGATTACATTGGCTTTGTAGTATTATTTGATATCAGGTTTTAAGTGATCCCTCCAACTCTGTTCTTCTTTCTCAAGATTGTTGTGTCAATTTGGTGTCTTTTTCGGTTCCATATAAATTTTTGGAATATTTGTTCTACTTTGTGAAATATGCTGTTAGTATTTTAGTAGGAATTGCATTGAATCTATAAATTGCTTTGGGTAGTATGGACATTTTAATGATATTAATTCTTCCAATCCATGTACATGGTATATTCTTCTAGTTGTTTATATCTTCCTCTATTTCTTTTACAATTTCCTGTAGTTTTCCGAGTACAGGTCTTTACATCCTTGCTTAAATTTATTCCTAGTTATCTTATTTTTTGAGTTGCAATGGTAAAAGGTATTGTTTTTTTAGTTTCTCTTTCTGAGAGTTCATTATTGGTGTATAAAAATGCTGTCAATTTCCAGTTGTTAATTTTTACCCAGCTACTTTACCGAATTCATTTATCAAATTTAGTAGTATTTTGATGGAGCCTTTTGGGTTTTCTATGTACAATATCATGTCATCTACAAATAGTGACGGTTTTACTTCCTCCATTCCAATTTGCCTTTTATGTTTTCTTCCTGTCTGATGCCTGTGGCAAGCACTTCCAGTACTATGTTGAATAAGAGTGGTGAAAGCAGACAACCTTATGTTGTTCCTGTTTTTAAAGACATGGTTTTAGTTTTTGCCCATTGAGTATGGTGTTGGCTATAGGTTTGTGATATATGGTGTTTATTATGTTGAGGTATGCTCCTTCTATTCCCACTTTGCTGAGAGTTTTTATCAAAAATCATTGCTGAATTTTATGAAATGCTTTTTCTGCATCTACTGATATGATCATATGATTTTTGTCCTTCATTTTGTTTATGTCATGTATCACATTTATTGATTTGTGGATGTTGTACCAGCCTTGCATCCCCAGAATAAATCCCACTTGGTCGTGGTGTATGATCTTTTTAATGTATTGCTGAATCCGGTTTGCTAGTATTTTATTGAAGATTTTAGCATCTATATATATTCATCAGCGATATTGGCCTGTAATTTTCTTTCTTTGGAGTGTATTTATCTTGTTTTAACATTAGAATAATGATGGCATCATAAAAAGAGTTTGGAAGCTTTTTTTTCTCTTGAACTTTCTGAAATAGTTTGAGGAGAATAAGTGTTAATTCTTCTTTGAATGTTTGGTAGAACTCATCTGTAAAACCATCTGGTCCTGGACTTTTGTTTGCTGGGAATTTTTTGATTACTGCTTCAATTTCATTAGTTGTTATCAGCCTATTCAGGTTTTCTCCCCCATTCTGATTTAGCTTTGGAAGATTGTATGCTTCTAGAAATTTGTCCATTTCACCATTAATCTAAACTATATTTCTGATTACTTGCTTAATTCCATATCATCAAGATCTCTTTATCACAATTTTTCTTTTTACTTAGTTTGGGTGTTGTTTCTTTGTCTCCCCATTTTGGTGGCTCTTAGTGTTTGTATCTATGTATTAGATATATTTGCTGTCTTCCAGTCTTGTGGGGTGAGATTTTGTTGTGTATGTTTAGTGGAGCCCAGGTGCATGTTTTCCTAATTCTTTTGAGCTATTTGCTCTAAGCATGTTGTTTTTGTGGGTGTCCCTTTCGTGTGTTCTTTGGGCTCTCATGTTGTGATTGGGTTTAGATTGTTGTTGACCAGTTCTTGGGAAGACTCCCCTCTCAGGTTGGCTAACTCTGTATCTCAGCCCCAACCACGTCACGTGAGCTGTTGTATAAGTCCTGGAAAGGCAAGACAATACACAATCAAAGTGCCAGGAAATAAGCAGTATCTTACAAAATATCCTGACAATCACAATGAAAACATCTCAAGAGGAAGTAGAATTGGGAGAGTGAAGTGAGAACACAAATGCTAAGGCAAAAAGAGAGAGAGAGAGAGAGAGAAATAGATACTATTGCTAATAGTAATGAAAAAAAATAAACTGGCCCAGCCGGGTGTGGCTCAGCAGCTGGGCGTCGACCTAGGATCCAGGTGATCAGGGTTCGATTCCCAGTCAGGGCACATGCCCAGGTTGTGGGCTGCAGCCGATCAATGACTCTCTCATGATTGATGTTTCTATCTCTCTTTCTCCCTCTCCCTTCCTCTCTCTGAAATCAATACAGATATATTAAAAAAAAAAACTGAAATAAAAAATAAAAATAGAGTAGCTACTGAGAAATAGAAGGGACAGAGAAAAGCTTCTGAAAGAAAAGGGAAAAAATTAAGGATAAAGCATAGGAATTGGAAAATAGTTGAAAAATAAAAATACCATAAAGAGACAAACAGAAACAAACAAAAAGACAGGAAGACAGCAGGGGGAAAAAGAAAAGAAAGAAAGAATAAAGTTATGCCAGTGTAACAAGAAGAGAGAGAGAGAGAGAGAGAGACAGAGACAGAGACAGAGACAGAGACAGAGACAGAGAGACAGAAAGCAAGAACAGGTAGGGAGTCCAATAAGAGATTTGGTGGAAACAATAGTGAGAAGCAGTAAACTTATTAGTTATAATGGTAATATCCCAGCAATTAAGCAGAGAATATAAAAAAAATCTTGATAATTGAACAAAAAACAAACAAAACAAAGCCAATAAAAACAAACAAAACAAAACAAATTTTATAAAACAATTAAAAAATTTAAAAATTGAAAAAATTTAAAAATTTTAAAAGAAATAGTTTTCTTTCCTCTTTTTTTTTCTAAAATAAAAAAAAAATCAATCAGGTGAATTTCATTTGGGCAGCTTATGTTGTCTGGGGCTCACTGTTTTGTATGGTGATTTCGAGTCTCCTGGGAGGTACTTGTGCTTCAGCCAATGCCAGGAGCTGTCTAGGTTTGTCTTTGGTGTCCTCAGCTGTTTGGCTGATCTGAGGTTCTCTGTGGAGCACCTCCACTTGCCAGCTATTCCCCCCCCCCCCCGTTGTGGTTTTCTGGTCTTACTCCAGAGTCTTCTGAAGAGTCTTTAGGGTGTAGGCTGGCTAGTATAGCTCAGGGTATTGCTTCCTTTACTTAGGGGTTTTGCTGTCAGGCACTCAGTGTGGGGAAGTTAATCTCTGCTTCAAAGCTGACTCCTCAGTTTCTACCCTATCCTCCAATTCTAGTTCCACATACAATGGCCTGATGCAGTTTCACATTGACTCCAGTCTGTTGCCTTTTCTGTGTGGGCAGTTTCAGTGGCCTGGGCTCAGTGGGTTTGATTAAAACAAAATTTCTGGTGTGTACTCTGCCTTCCCAGCCCCCAGCAGGTGTTTTAAGCTTTTCCTCCAGTTCCCAAAGAATTGTCCCTGAAAGTCTTATATTTGTATTGTCATCCTGTGAGCTGTTCTCCCTTCTCTCTCAGGACTGTGCCCTGTAGACATATATAGGGCCTCAGTGAGCTGAACCAGCCCCTTTCCTGTTGGGGGTGGTGCTCTTAGCCTGTAGGAAAGGTAGGTATGCTCCACCCCACCTTTCCGAGATCTGTTTGGCTGATGGCACTGGGCGCTTATTTCAAACTCTCCACTATGCAAACACAAGTCCCTGCTTTTGCTGGTCTGTCTCCCCAGTGCAAGCCAGCAAGGTGAATGCCCATTCAGCAATCAAAAACACAAAAGTGCACAAAGCAACACACAGGCAGAGAACTAGCCTTGTGAGGTCCCAGAGCCCCCATGCTTCGGTATCAAGCAGGAGGGGCCAGAGTCAGCCCCACACAAGTCCCCTGTACAACTGATCTCATTAAAGCTGGGGTAGCTCCCTGCGTGTTATCCCAGCTCCCCTCTCAGCAGCCCAAAATTTCCAGATTCACTGCACCCACAGCTCCAGCAGCCAGAGACCTCATCTGTGCCACTGGTGATTCCGGACCCCCTTAGTTGGTGGGAGGGCTCTCTCCCCTTCCCCATGCCACAAGGCAGAGGGTGCCTTTTGGTGGCTGCTCAGTGCAGCCTTCTGGCCCCTTTGTATTCAGGAGCCACACACTGGGACAGCGCTTCCCACAGTCAGCACCCAGGTGGAAAGAGTCCTATCCCATCTGCCATCAGTAGAAGCTTTTTTTTCACAGGGAAGGCAGGGTCCCCTCCTCACAGGCACACTGTTCCCCTGGCTCCCTCTGCCTGCCATGCATGGGATTTCCTTCCTGTCTCCTCCACTCTGGGTTCTCGGTCCAAGATTTTGGATGCCAGTCCACACTCCCAAGGGGAGGGAGCTTTGCAGCCTCTAGCCTTCAGGTCTCAGAGCCCCGCCCAGGCTTCAGGGGAGACTCTCCTTATTTACTCCTCCTCCTTTTACCAGGCTTTATGATGTTTCTTCAGTGCTCCCTACTTGAAATATGTACACTCAGTTATATTTCTCTGTTTTTTTTCCAGGCTGGTTATGCAGTATTTTAATGGCAAATTAAGTCCATGGCTGGGAACAAGGGTGCTCTGCTTCTTGTCATGGTGCTGCCATCTTCCCAGATCTAACCCATCATTTTTAATGCAACTTTCACACCAGATTGGAAAAATTTCTCATAAGAGTTATAATACATTGTGCATTTACTCATTATTAATTCGTTTGTCTACTCTCAAGTAAATGAATGTTCCATGATGGCAGAACTTTGTTAATATCTAGAACAGTCTCTGGTACTTAGTAAGTGTTGCATTATAATCATCTCTTCTCTACCAGCACCTGGAGAACCTTACCCAAACCAACAACTTACCTAGGCTTCCTAATTGCCTTCCAAGGATATCCATGCAACGGTAATTTATTCTGGCTTACTGGTGAAACCACTGAGCAGTAAGCCTCAGTGTAAGTGACAGGTAGGTTTTAGTGTTGCTCTTGACCAATGACAAAGTTTTTGGCTGCGTAGGAATTTGCATTTTTAACAAGCATCCCAGGTGATTTTAAGCATTGTAAAATTTTACACCATGAAAATTTCCTTCATCAGGGGAGCACAATTTCAGAGGCTATTATAATAATTTTTCAATGTGGAATAAAAACCTTTCTGTCTCACATGGTCTCCTTGGACTTAGATGGAGTCTAGAAGATGCACAGTAATAATTTAGATTCCAATTAATTTTCTACACCAACTAGGTATAATCCTGGGAAAGATATCCAATTCTCCTATCTACAAAAAAATGGGAGAATGAGAAAAGGAGAGGTTGGGCGCATTACTTTGAAGTGTAGTTTGAATATTTTAAGACCTTTTTTTCATATCATAATGGGAAAACATAAGGTAATTACCTAGTGCTTGTTAAGACTCCCTTCCCTGCCCCTTTTCACTAACTGGGTAAGTCCACAAAAGCCACTGACCATTTTCCAAGACTTCATAATATTTTGACAACCACATGCAAGATACTGATTTGAGCCTTTCTTAATTCTCTAGTAACCTCAATGGAGCGGGCTGGCTTCTGATCACATTTGCTGTCATCTGTAAGATTAGGAGAAGGAAGAAGAAGAAAAAAGTAAGACAGACAGTCAAGGTTTGAGAACTAGTTTCAATTTTACTTTTACCACATTAGTTAAGTCATCCAGCCCACACCATGAAACTCAGATTTCACTCTTGTTAATCACTATTATTAGCATCACAGATATAGTCTTTATCTAGCAAAGGTTTCTTCACTGCCTACAATTATTTAACTAAGATTCCAGTCTATTTTATTTTATTTATTATTTTATTTTAATTTATTTTATTTTATTTTATTTATTATTTTATTATTTTATTTTAATTTATTTTATTTTATTTTATTTTATTTATTATTTTATTATTTTATTTTATATTTTATTTTATTATTTTATTTTATATTTATTTTATTTTATTTTATATTTTATTATTTTATTTTATTTTATTATTTTATTTTATTTTATTTTATTATTTTATTTTATTATTTTATTTTATTTTATTATTTTATTTTATTTTATTATTTTATTTTATTTTTTTATTTTATATTTTATTATTTTATTTTAATTTAATTTAATTTAATTTAATTTTTTTCCTCTGAGTTTTTATTTAAAAAATTTTTTTTTAGCCTGGCTGGGCATGGATCAGCTGTTGAGCGTCGACCTAGGATCCAGGCGATCGGGGTTGAATTCCTGGTCAGGGCACATGACTGGGTTGTGGGCTCAATCCCCAGTTGGAGGCGTGCAGGAGGCAGACGATCAATGACTCCCTCATCATTGATGTTTCTCTCTCTCTCTCTCCCTCCCCTTTCCTCTCTCTGAGATCAATAAAAATATATTTAAAATTTTTTTTTAATGTTTCTTTGTCTTTATTGTTGAGACCATTACAGATGTCCCCCTTTTAACCCTACTGATTCCCTCCACCCCACATACATCCCACCCCAGGCCTGCCCCACACCAATGTCCACCTCCATGGGCCATGCCCATGAACATACAAGTTCCCTGATTAATCTCTCCCCACCTACAACCCCTCCCCACCTTCCCTCTGAGGTCCCTCAGTTTGACCCAAACTTCTATGTTACTGGATCCAATTTGTTCATCAGTTTATTTTGTTTATTATATTCCACATATAAGTGAAATCATTTGGTACTTGTCCTCCGACTGGGTCATTTCACTTAGCATAATACTCTCTAGTTCTCTCCATGCTGTGCCAAAGGCCAAAAGGTCCTTCTTCTTCACAGCCACATAGTACTCCATGGTGTAAGTGTGCCACAGCTTTTTTATCCACTCATCTACTCATGGGCACTTGGGCTGTTTCCCCATCTTAGCTATTATGAATTGCGCTGCGATAAACATAGGGCTGCATAAGTTCTTTGCGATTGGTGTTTGGGGTTCCTTAAGATATATTCCTAGAAGTGGGATCACTGGGTCAAATGGCAGGTCAATTTGTAATCTTTTGAGGAAACTCCATACTGCTTTCCATAGTGGCTGAACCAGTCTGCATTCCCACCAGCAATGCACTAGGGTGCCCTTTTCTCCACACCCTCACCAGCACTTGTAGTTTATTGACTTGTTGATGGTAGCCATTCTGACAGGTGTGAAGTAATACCTCATTGTGGTTTTAATATGTATCTCTCTGATGATTAGCGACCTTGAGCATTTTTTCATATGTCTCTTAGCCATTTGTATGTCCTGTTTGGAGAAGTGTTTATTTAGGTCCATTGCCCAATTTTTAATTGGATTGTTTGCCTTCCTTTTGTAAGTTGTATAAATTTCTTATTTATTTTGGATATTAACCTTTTATCCGATGTGTCATTGACAAATATGTTCTCCCATACAGTGGGTTCCCTTTTCGTTTTGTTGATGATTTCCTTTGCTGTGCAGAAGCTTTTTATTTTGACGCAGTCCCATTTGTTTAATTTCTCCTTAGTTTCTCTTACCCTAGGAGATGTATCAGAAAACATATTGCTATGAGAGATGTCTGAGATTTTATTGCCCATGTTTTCCTCTGGGATTTTTATGGTTTCATGCCTTGCATTTAAGTCCTTTATCCATATTGAATTTACTGTTGTGTATGGTATAAGTTGGTGGTCCAGTTTCTTTTTTTTGCCTGTATCTGTCCAATTTTTTCAACATCATTTATTGAAGAGACTGTCTTTACTCCACTCTATGTTCTTACCTCCTTTGTCAAATATTAATTGACCATGATGGCATGGGTCAATTTCTGGGTTCTCTGTTTTGTTCCACTGATAAATATGTCTGTTCTTGTGCCAGTACCAGGCTGTTTTGATTACAGTGGCTTTGTAGTATAACTTGATATCTGGTATTGTGATCCCTCCAACTTTGTTCTTCTTTCTCAAGATTGCCGTGGCTATTTGGGGTGTTTTTTGGTTCCAGTTACATTTTTGAAGTGTTTTTCCTAGATCTGTTAAATATGCTGTTGGTATTTTAATAGGGATTGCATTGAATTTATAGATTGCTTTGGGTAATATGGACATTTTAATGATGCTAATTATTCCAATCCATGAACATGGTATATTTCCCCATTTTTTAATATCTTCCTCTATTTCTTTTTTCAGTGTTCTGTAGTTTTCTGAGTAAAGGTCTTTTATATCTTTGGTTAAGTTATTCCTACCTATCTTATTTTTTTACTTGCAATGGTAAATGGGATTCTTTTTTAAGTTTCTGTGTCTGAGAATTCATTATTGGTGTATAAAAATGCCCTTGATTTCTGGGTGTTAATTTTATATCCTGCTACCTTTCTGAATATATTTATTAAATCTAGTAGTTTTCTGGTGGAGTCTTTAGGATTCTCTATGTACAATATCATGTCATCTTCAATTAATGATGGTTTTGTTTTCTCCTTTCCAATTTGGTTGCCTTTTATGTTTTTTTCTTGTCTAATCACTGTGGTTAGGATTTCCAGTACTATGTTGACTAAGAGTGGTGAAAGTGGACACCTCTTTCTTGTTCCTGTTCTTAGGGGAAATTATTTTAGTTTTTGCCCATTGAGTATGATGTTGGCTGTAGGTTTGTCATATATGGCCTTTATCATGTTGAGGTATGTTCCATCTATTCCCACTTTCCGGAGAGTTTTTTAAAAAATGGGTGTTGGATTTTATCGAATGCTTTTTCTGCATCTATTGATATGATCATGCGATTTTTATCTTTTAATTTGTTTATGTGATGAATCACGTTTATTGATTTGTGAATATTGTACCAGCTTTGCATCCCTGGAATAAATACCACTTGGTCATGGTGTGTGATCTTTTAATATATTGCTGGATCTAATTTGCTAATATTTTGTTGAGGATTTCAGCATCTATGCTCTTCAGGGATATTGGCCTGTAATTCTCTTTATTTGTAGTGTCTTTATCTGGTTTTGGAATTAAGCTAATGCTGGCCTCATAAAAAGAGTTTGGAAATGTTCCTTCCTCTTGGATTTTTGGAAATAGTTTAAGGAGGATAGGTGTTAATTCTTTGAATGCTTGGTACAACCCCTGTGAAGCCATCCCGGCCAGGGGTTATGTGTACTTGGAGCTCTTTGATTACTGCTTCAACTTCATCAGCAGTTATCTGCCTATTTAGACTTTCTGACTCATCCTGATTGAATTTGGAAAGGTTGTATTTTTCTAGAAATTCATCCATTTCATCCAGGTTGTCCAGCTTGGTGGCATATAGTTGTTCATAGTATTTTCTTACAATCCTTTGTATTTCTGTTGGGTCAGTTGTTATTTCACCTCTTTTATTTCTGATTTTTTTATTTTTATTTGGGTCCTCTCTCTTTCTTGATGAGTCTGGCTAAAGGTTCATCAATCATTTTTATCTTTTCAAAGAACTGGCTTTGGTTTAATTGATCTTTTGTATTGTTTTTTTTAGTCTCTATGTCATTCATTTCTGCTCTAATTTTTATTATTTCTTTCCTTCTACTTACTCTCAGCTTTTCTTGTTTTTCCCTTTCTAAGTTTTTAATTGTAGGGTTAAAGAGTCTATTAGAACTTTTTCTTGTTTTTTGAAGTAGGCTTGTAGTGCTATGAACTTCCCTCTCAGGGCTGCTTTCATTGTGTCCCATAGATTTGTAGTTGTTGTGTGTTCATTTTCATTTGATCCCAGGAAGTTTTTTATTTCTTTCTTAATCTCTTTGGTAACCCATTCATTGTTTAAAAACATGCTTTTCAGTTTTCATGTGTTTAAATGTCTTTTAGTGTTTTTATTGTAGTTCATTTCTAGTTTCATGCCATCGTGATCCAAGAAGATTCGTAGTATGATTTCAATCTTCTTGAACTTACAGAAACTTGTTTTGTGTCCTAACATGTGGTGTATCTTTAAGAATGTCCCATGTGCACTTGAGAAAAATGTATATTCTGCAGCTTTGGGGTAGAATGTTCTGTAAATGTCAATTCAATCCACCTGCTTTAGTGCATCATTTGGGGTCATCGTTTCCTTGATTTTTGTCTGGAAGACCTATCCAGTGAAGTCCTATCCAGGGTGCCAAAGTCCCTGAGTATGACTGTATTGCTGTGGATCTCTCCCTTAAGGTCCTCTAGAAGTTTTTTATAAATTTAGGTGCTTCTATATAGGGTGCATATATGTTTATCAGGGTTATATCCTCTTGCTGGACTGATCCCTTTAGGATTATGTAATGTCTTGTCTCTCTTTGTGGTCTTCATTTTGAAGTTTATTTTGTCTGATATGAGTATTGCTACCCCAGTTTTTTTTTCTTTCATTTCCATTTGCACGGAAAATTTTTTTCCATCCCTTCACTCTCATCCTGTATGAGTCTTTTGTCCTGAGATGGGTCTCTTGTAGACAGCATATAGTTGGGTCATGTTTTCTTATCCATTCAGCCACCTTATATCTTTTTATTGGGGCATTTAATGTGTTTACATTTAAGGTTATTGTTGAAAAATACTTATCTACTGACATTTTGTTTCTTTATAGCTGTATCTCATTTTCTTTATTTCTACTTCTAATTATAGCAGTCCCTTTAACATTTCCTGTAATGCTGGGTTTGTAGTGATAAAGTCTTTTAACCTTTTTTTATCTTAGAAGCTCTTTATTTCACCACCCAGCTTGATTGATAATCTTGCTGGATAGAGTAGTCTTAGTTTCAGATCCTTCTTTTGCATTACCTTGAATACTGCATGTCATTCCCTTCTGGCCTGTAGAGTTTCCAATGAGAAGTCAGATGACAGACTTATGGGAGCTCCTTTGTAGGTAACAAATTGCTTTTCTCTAGCTTCCTTTAAGATTCTCCTTTTGTCTTGGATTTTTGACATTTTAATGATGATATGCCTGGGCGTGGTCTTCTTTGGATTCTTTTTACTTGGGACTCTCTGTGCCTCCAGAACCTGTGTGCCTTTTTCTTTGACTGGGATAGGAAAGCTTTCTGCCATTATTTCATCAAATAAGTTCTCTAACTCCTGCTTACTTTCAACCTCCTCTGGCACTCCTATAATAAGAATATTGTTATATTTTATGCTGTCCCACAGCTCCCTTAGATTGTCCTCCTGTTTTTTAATTTTTTTGTTTTTGTTTTTGGGTCTCTAACTGAGAGATTTTTTTCTATCTTGTCTTCTAATTCATTGATCCTATCCTCAGCTTCTTCTAATCTGCTGTTTATTCCTTCTAATGTATTCTTTATTTCTGCTATGTCATTCTTCCTTTCTGACTGGTCATTTTCCGTAGTTTCCAAATCTTTTTTCATGTTGTTGAGGATCCTTACAATCAGTATTCTGAACTCTATATCTGAGAGGTTGCTTATTTCTGTTTCATTTGGTTCTTTTTCAGGACACTTCTCTTTTTCTTTCATTTTGGGCTTGTTTTTTGGTGTCCCCATTTCGGCTAAATGTTAGGTAAATCTGCTAGAAATCTCAGTCTTTTTGGAGGGTCTCTGGTACAGGGCAATGTTAGACGCAGTTTGTGACTCGCCCTGAGAACCCTGTTTGGGGCTATCAACAACCCCAGGCTTGAGGTCTCCACTGCCGGGGCTGGATGTGTTTTGACAGGACTTAGATGCACACCAAAGTCTGCTTTTCTAAGGCCTGAGTCCCAAAACATATCAGGCAAAGACTCAAAGCACTTGTCTGCAGACTTGTTAATCTCTCCTGTCTCCAGTTTAAATAAGATTTAAAAAAATTAGATAACTTGTGTACAGTGTCACCAAGTAACTTTACCAAAGTGTTAGAACTCAGATGTGAACTCCAATGCTGACCTTTTAGCTGCCTGCAAGTCCTTCCACCCTTTAGAACTAAATATCCCTGTGTTTGAATGTGGGTAAACTTCATCTTTTAGGGGGGCCTTCTATGTCAGAAGCTTTTTTAGGGGGGAAAATTAGAATTTGTTTGCTTTATTTATTTAAATTTATTTTCATTGTTGAAAGTATTATAAATGTCCCATTATTCCCCCAATTGATTCCCTGCATCCTGCAGCACCGCCCCCAGGCTTTCACCACACTCTTGTCTGTGTTCATGGATTATGAATATGTGCATATAAGTTCTTAGGTTAATCTCTCCCCACCCACCCTCCCACCTCTACCTTCCCTCTGAGATTCTTCAATGTGTTCCATGCTTCTATGTCTATGGATCTATTATGTTCTTCAGTTTATTTTGTTCATTAGATTCCACACATGAGTAATATGATGTGATACTTGCTGTTTTTTGAGAGGCTTATTTTGCTTAGCATAATACTCCCCAGGCCCCACCATGTTATTTCATAGGGTAAGGGATCCTTTGTTTTAACATCTGCATAGTATTCCATGGTGTAAGTGCCTGAGAAGATGCTTGATATGATTTCAATCTTCTTGAAATTGTAGAGACTTGTTTTGTGTTCTAACATGTGGTCTATCTTTAAAATGTCCTATGTGCACTTGATAAGACTGCATATTCTTTAGCTTTGGGGCGAAATGTTCTGTAAATGTCAATTAAATCCATCTGGTCTAGTGTGTCATTAGAATCATTGTTTCCCTGCTGAGTTTTTTGTCTGGAAGATCTCTCCAGTAAAGTTAGTGGGGTGTTAAAGTCCCCTACTATGACTGTATTGCTGTTGATCTCTCCTTTAAAGTCCTCCAGAAGTCCCCCCCCCACAGCCTCTGTGAATCTTTTGTTCTGAGGTGGGTCTTGTGTTTTTATCCATTGAGCTACCCTATGTCCTTTCATTGGAGCATTTAATCCATTTATATTTAAGCTTATTATTGATAGGTACTTATCTATTGCCATTTTATTTCTTTATGTCTATGTTTGTCATTCTCTCTATTTCAACTTCTTATTACAGCAATTCCTTTAACATTTCTTGCAATGCTGGTTTAGTGGTGATAAACTCTTTTAGCCTCTTTTTGTCTGGGAAGCTCTTTATTTTACCATCTATTTTGAATGATAGCCTTGCTGGATACAGTATTCTTGGTTTCAGATTCTTATTTTGCATTACCTTGAATACTTCATGCCATTCCCTCTGGCCTGTAGAGTTTCTGATGAGAAATCAGATGACAGCCTTATGGGAGTTCCTTTGTAGGTAACAGCTTGCTTTTCTCTTGCTGCCTTTAAGATTCTTTGTCTTCAATTTTTGGCATTTAAATTATGTGTCTGGGTGTCAACCTCTTTGGGTTCTTCTTGCTTGGGACTCTCTGTGCCTTCTGAACTTGTGTGACTTTTCCCTTGACCAGGTCAGGGAAGTTTTCTTCCATTGTTTCTTCAAACGGGATCTATATTTCTTGCTTACTCTCTATATCATCTGGGACTCCTATTATGCAATATTTTTACATTTCACGTTGTCCCACAGTCCCACAGCTCTCTTAAACTGTCCTCCCGTTTTTTAATTTTTTTTTTTGGTTCTCTGATTGATTTTTTTTCTACCTTGTCTTCTAATTTACTTATCTGATCCTTAGCTTCCCTAATCTGCTGTTTATCATTTCCAATGTTTTTGTTTATTTATTTCTACTATGTCATTGTTAATTTCCTTCATGGTTTCCATTTCTTTTCTTATGCTGTTGAGCATCCTTATTATCAGTATTCTGAACTCTATATATGATAGATTTTTTGTCTCCTTTTCATTTAGTTCTTTTCTGGAGAATTCTTTTGTTCTTTCATTTTGGGTTTGTTTATTTGCCTCCCCATTTTGGCTTCCTGTTTAGATTTGTTTCTATGTATTAGGTAAATCTGTTAGGACTCTCAGTCTTTTGGATGGCATAGGCTACTGTCAGGCACTGTTTGTGACTGTCCTTGAGTATCCTGTTTGAAATTTTCTGCACTCCACAGTTTGTGGCTCCCTCTGTTGTGGCTGGGTGTGTTTGGACAGGACCAAGATATACACCAAGGTCTGATTTTCCAAGCCATGGGTCCAGAAGGCAAAGACTCAAAGCACCCTGGGGCTGATTGTTATTCAGTTTCTTAATGAGCCTCAGGCTGCAGAAACTCCACAGGGTAAGATGAGAGGTTTTCCAACAAGGTGGGGCAATTACTCCCCCCCCCTCCCTCCAGGCAAAAGCTGCTTGGATGGCAAATGACTTTGTGAGAAAGATGTTCTCTGCAGTATGGGGGAATGACAGCACAAGAATCCAGATGGCTGCCTTCCAAGCTCTATTCCCTAAGCCAGCACTCCTAGATTTTCCTTACACCACTCTAGTTCACTCTGCCCTTCCTCTGCCAGAGCCCAAGGTGAGTGGCTGCATAGAAAACCTTGTGTGTTGGCCCTTTAAAAGGGTGCCTGCATTTCCAGCCATCTCTCCCCAGCAGACAGACACCCGAATGCTTTTCACAGCCAGATGTTATGTGGGCATTTTTTTCAGTTCTGCTGCTCTGGGCTGGTGATCCCATCTTGTGGTTTAGACCTCAGAGTTCTCAGTGGGAACGCCCCCCAACTGAAATATCCCTCCAGTTATTCAGCTGTTGCCTGTGGGAGCCCAGCCAGCACTCTCACACCTCTGCACTTTCTACCAGTCTCTTTGTGACCTCCACTTTTTTTTCTTGGTTATGAAGAGTTGCAGTTGATTATTGAAGATGTCTTTTTTCTATATTTTAGTTGTATTTACAGTTTGGTCCTGGGAGAGTATCAATGTAGTTTCCACTCAATCTGCCTCCATCTTGGAATCCATATGTTGAGGAGGTTTAATTTTCCATTCCTTACTCCTGAATAAAAGAACCCCATAAAATTGAATGCACCCTCCATCTAATTATCAGATAGCATTTGGTTCCCAGTAATGAATAAAGGTAATAAAACCCTAAGCTCTAGACCAAGGTTTGTCTTATAATCTCTACTCCCATCAGGGAATTGAACATATCTGTTCCCTTATCAGCTACCTACATTATCAAAAGGATCACAAAGAGCTAGGTAAGCCTGTGGCTAGTCCTCTACCTCCAAGACTCAATCTCTAGGTGGAATGGGACTCTGAGACATGAGAGTTACACAGGATAAGCCAAAAACAACCTCAAAGGGTGCTTCTTTTTAAAGAAGCACATATTATTGCTTCTAAGTTCCCCAGTTCCTGGCTGCTTAGCATGAAATATAACCCAGAACTCTGGCAACTCAGCTATGGCCCAAAGTCCAGGCTATTAATTATTATCATTAGACACTGGCAGCACCAGCTAGTGCAACTAGATTTCCTTTCACTCAGTGAGAGGCAGGCAACCCTCAAATCCCAGGTAGACCCAAGAAACAGTTTCTCATGGCTCATTTTAACTTTTTCATTCACCATCAGCAAAAAAGTATGTCTTTTTGGTCTACTAGTGATCAGGAGACCCCAGCAAAAAGCTCTCTCTTCATAGATTTGTACTGTCAAATGTATGTGTGTGTGTGGGGGGGAAGGGGTGATGGCGTGAGGTAGGAGAGTTGATGGATTTTAGCCATCTATTTATTGAATAAAGTAAAGCAGTCATTACTAGAACAAGATCTTCACACCCACAAACAGCTGCTTCCATTAGCAATTATTTAGTTTATTATAGCCCAAAGGGATAAGGGTGGGAAAGGAATGTGTAGAGGATCTAATTGGGAAATAAACCCTGATATGTGAAAATGTCTGCACTAAGGAACCAAGCATAAAGTAGTTGGTACTGAGTGCCTTCCTCTAAAGACAGAGATCTTATTTCCACCACTCCCTTCTCCCACCCCACCCAGCTCTTTTCCAAAGTAAATTGCTCCTGTTCCCAGGCCCCTCACCACCCCTTTTATTCCACTTCAGTTCTGGTGAACAGATTTAAAAGTGGAAATAGTTTCAATGTTTGTCTAATTTTCAAAGTCATAAAGGCACATTTTTTAAAATTCCAGAAGTACATTACAGCATAGAAAGTAAAAATCCCAGAATCCTTGAAAGTTTAAAACTTGGGGTATCTTTTTCCAACAACTTTCATGTGCACATAAAAACATTAATTTTTATTTTGCAAAAATTAGATGAAACCATTCTACTTCTCTGTAGCCTTTTCCCTCCAATTAACATACTGGGTACATCTTTCCAAGTCAAATATTCATCTACCAAACTATTTTTGTTTTTAATGCATATGTTGTATTATTACATGAATACACCAAAATTTATTTATCCAAGTTCCTATTCATGAATAGGTTAAGGTTTTCCATTTTGCACTGCTATCAACATTGTGAAAATTCCCATACCCAAACCTTTTACAATGCCCTTAGAATATTTCTTTAGAATTTATCTAGAATATTTAAATGTATTTAAAATATATGGGGGTATATTCCTAAAAATGAAATTGCTTGGCCAAAGGACGTGCAGTGTTTATTCTGCCTAGTTATACTGCGAAACTGCCGCTAACAAACAAAAATTGGATATATCCCACCAACACTAGTATAACATTTAAAAAATCTTTGCCCATGTGATGTGTTAAAAGAAATAACATATTTTTTATGAAAATAATTATTTATTATTAAGAGCATTAAAAAGATGAATAAGATATGGCCTCTGCTCTTGAGCTTAAATTAATGGATATAGAAACAAAAAGGTAACATTTACCATCATTATATTATAAAGATAAATAAGATTTTAGTTCATGGTACTTCCTAACTGACTCTACAGTTAATGTTAACAGAAAAGGTCTAAAAGAACGTTACTAGGCAGTAGCTTAAATTAAAAATCTCTCTGCTAAAATTCCAAGGAGCTGTGCTAATGCTATTACGTCAGTGGCATTTGGTGTGACTTCTCTGTAAAGAACCAAGTGGAAGATGCTCAGAAAACCACCTGCCCTGCAAGCCCTCAAGCCAGTGAAGTGAATGAAGTACAGGACAGTACAATGTTGGAAGGATTCATTGACACTGTACCTGGACTTCCATCTTTTCTCCTCCTACTATTTCCAGTAAACAACAACGAACTGCGGATGATTTCTTTCAGAAACAAAATGGATTCTACCCCTGGGACTTTCATTTACAAGCAGATTGGCTTATACATAGTTATGCTACAGTGGTATCCATGGCAACTTGGAAAATACAGATAAGAATCAAAAGAAACTATTTTTTTTGGTACCATGATGGGTCAGATACAGATAAGATCAAAATAGATGACAAAACAAGTATTTAAAAAACATGAATAACAAAGATGAATATGCAATGAAGTAAATATAGCAAAATGTTAACTATACCATGAAGGTGGTGAATATGTGGGTTTTAACGACAATTCTTTCAATTTTTTGTATGCATGTTTGAAATTTTGTATAATAAAATGCTGGAATAAATCTAGTAAGCAGCTTCAAAAGTAATGCTGTAAGGTCTTTCCCTCCATTTTACTTTTAGAATAAGACTATCTGATATTTTCTCTATTTTGTGTTTTTAGATCTAACATTCTTGCATTGGACTTGGAGCTCTCTAACTTTTTAATGAAGTGAAATGAACCACAATATACTCACAGGCAGGTTACCAAGACAATATGTGGTAGGTTAGGGAGGGTTAGAGGGGAGACCTCCAAGCTCTTGAAAGTCCAGGCTCACTTCCTGTATAAGTCTGAATAAGTGAATATTTCAGAAACCTCATTTTTTCATTTAAAAATTAGCATTCAGACTCTTTAAACATTTGCCTCAGCCTACCTTTCTGCCTTATCACATTAATTCCTTGTTTTCTATATTCTCATTGCAAAAAGCTGTGTAAGAAGGAGAGCAAGGGATAAAGCACCAAGGCATGATATGTTCATGTGCTTCAAGTTAGGATATAACAAAAGGAATTTCTAGAGTTGAAGCTCAAAAATTGTAGTTGAAGCACACAGTACAACTGACTGACTGTAGGACCTTGGGTGAGGCCTTATAATCTCCTAGTTTGAAGTGTATACTAGCTGGCCTCTCTGTAAAATAGGAAAAAAACTTCTCATAAGCAATAATGAATGAGGTAAATATATGAGTTTCTAAGGTGCTAAAAGTATCTCTGGTAAATGGAGAGGGGAATGAAATCATCACTGTTGAGTGATGATCCAAAACAGAGTAGGCAATCTTTTCCTGGACAGGGCCAGGCTTCGTGAGCCACCCTGTCTGATGTAGCTACTCAACTTTGTTATTGTAAACCAAAGAGGTCACAGACAAAAGATCAACAAATTGGCACGGTGTGTTCTAATAGAACTTTATTTGCAAAACCAGGTGGTCCATGGGCTGTATTTGCCCACCCCTGATCTAGAATGGAAAGCCCTACCTTGGAACACCATTTGCAGAATGATGTAAGGAAGAGTGAAAACTGGATGAGCCTAGAAATAGGAACCGTTTAGTAAACACTGTGCAGTGAGGATGAGGCTCCCAATCTGGCAGCTACCACCCATGTCCCACCAAGGAGGAGGCTGTCAGCAGTAACGACAGTAGCAACACCTATAAATACCAAGGGCTGAAATCCAAACACAAGAATAGCTTTATCTCAGGAGAAACTCTTGAGAGTGTGTGTGTATATGTATATAAAACTACAAAGAAATAGCAAGTTACTGACCACATGCATTTTTAAAAATTTATCTTTATTGTTGAGACTATTACAGGTATCCCATTTCCCCCCCCCAATTGACCCCCTTCACTTCGCTCCTACCCCTTCCCCAGGCCTTCACCCCATTACTGACTGTGTCCATGGGTTATGCATATATGCATATAACTTCTTCGGTTAATGTCTTCCCACCCTCCACCCCCCTTCCCTCTCTCCTCTGAAATATGATCATCTGTTATATGCGTCAATGTCTCTGGATCTATTTACTTCATCAGATTTTTTTCTTCATTAGCTTCTTCTTAAAAAAGACCCTTCAGCTTTTCCTGCAGTGCTGGTCTGGTGGTGATGAACTCCTTTAGCTTTTGCTTATCTGTGAAGCTCTTTATCTGACCTTCAATTCTAAATAATAGCTTTGCTGGGTAGAGCAATCTTGGTTGTAGTTCCATGTTTTTCATCACTTTGAATATTTCTTGCCACTCCCTTCTGGCCTGCAAGGTTTCTGTTGAGAAATCAGCTGACAGTCGTATGAGTGTTCCCTTGTAGGTAACTAATTGCTTTTCTCTTGCTGCTTTTAAGAGTCTCTCTTTGTCTTTAACCTTTGGCATTTTAATTATGATGTGTCTTGCTGTGGGCCTCTTTGGGTTTCTCTTGTTTGGGACCCTCTGTGCCTCCTGGACTTGTAAGTCTATTTCTTTCCCCAGGCAGGGGAAGTTTTCTGTAATTATTTTTCAAATAAGTTTTCAATTTCTTGCTCTTTTTCATCCCCTCCTGGCACCCCAATGATACAAATGTTGAGCCTCTTGAAGTTGTGCCCGAGGCTCCTTATACTATCTTCCTATTTCTGGATTCTTTCTTCTTTTTGCTCTTCTGGTTTAGTGTCTTTTGTTTTCTCATGTTCCAAATTGCTGATTTGATTCTCAGTGTCCTCTACTCTACTGTTAATTCCCTGTAAAACATTCTTCATTTCAGTTTGTGTAGCCTTCATTTCAAATTGGTACTTTATTATGTTATTGATTTTCTCAGTTATTTCCCTAATAGTCTGCTTAAACATCCTTATAAACAAAATTCTGAACTCTCTATCTGTTAGCTTGCTTGGATCTATTTCATTTAGTTTCTCTTCTGAAGATTTCTTCTGTTCTTTCCTTCGTGACATGTTTCTTTGCCTCCACATTTTAGCTGCTTCCAGGTGTTTGTTTCTATGTATTAGGTAGAGCTGCTATGTCTCCTGGAATTTGTAGAGTGGCTTTGTGTAGTAGCTGTCTTGTAGGGTCCAGTGGCTCAGCCTCCCCAGTCACCTGAGCTTGGCCTTCTAGGTGCTCCCCTGTGTGGGCCGTGTGCATTGTCATGTTGTAGTTGAGCCTTTGTTGCTGTTGGCGTCTCTTGGAGGAATTCACCCCCAGGCCAATCAGCTGTGAGGACCAGCTTCAACTACAGCCAAACAGCTGCTGTACTGGAGACACCCTTATGAATCAGAATTTACTTCAGTGGAGCTCTGGTGTTCACCAAGTGCACCCCTTGAGTGTATCACTCGTGGATGTGATTGGATGTGATAGGATTGTAATCCAGTGTGGTCGAGTCTGACCACCAGATTCACTGTCTCTGGGACCTTTTGGGATGTGTAAAGTCAGCCTGTGCCAGTGCTTTGCCCAGGGCCATCCAGCATGAGCTACACAGCAAACTGTAGTTGGCTGCTACTTGTGCTGGGCTTGTCTTTGTCTGGGAGAGCCAAGCTATGAACCAATGCAGGTTTCCACTAGTGCCAGGCCTGGGGCTACTTATCAAGCCTTATTGGGCATGATGCTGCTTGTTTGAGAGATTTTAGGAAAGTCCTAAGCATAAGGCTTGAGAGGCCACTTGCACAAAAAAAGCACCGGAAATGGCTTGGATGAGCTTGCAAGTAGCGAGGGGTGAGGTCTTTGGGAATCACTAGGACACGGCCAAAAGTGTGAGTCAGAAGCTGGAGATTCAAATACGGCGGTTGCCTGAGGGCTCTGGGTTGGGGGGAGGGCTCACCAAAGGAGCAATGCCTCTGCCAGCTCTTCTGCCTGGGAGAAAGCTGCCCTCATCCAGCTCTCACCCTGATTTCAGGCAAGTTAGTTCCTCCCCAAACATCCCAGGTTCCTTTCAAGCTGCTGCCCAGAGATGGAGCTCAGAGGGAATGCATCTGAGTGAGTCGGTGCGCCGGCCTTTTGAGAGGAGCTACCTGGGACACCCTCAGCCACAGTCCCCGATGGTTTTCACAGCCTGAAGTTGTAGGGTGTTGGGAGTCGGCGGTGTGTCTGGACATGGTCCACGTTGCCTGAGGGTCTGAAGTAAGGACTCGACCCTTCCCACAAGTTCCCATGAGGAGCTGAGATAAAGAAATTATCTCATGAGCCCAAGGACTGGGCTCATGCAGGAGGCAGGATATTTACTCTGAAAGAGTGTTTATGCAGCCTTGAAGGATCTACTATCACTCTCACCTCATTACCAATTGTTTGTCACTTACTATATAATAAAGGCATTGAAGCCATTTGGGGCTTCTCCTCATTAGAAGGCAGTCCTCCTGATCCCATAATTTTGTTTGTCTCTTTTATTCCTACTGCTCAAACTCAGATTTGTTCATTTCTCAGGCTAGTTCCTGACAGTGGGAACTTCTCTTCTGGGCCCTGGAGCCCTGGGCTGGGGGCCTGATGTGGGACTGGGAACCTCGCTCCTTTAGGAAAACTCCACCACCAAGATATCCCTCCAGGGTTTAAACCGCTATTCAGCCCTGATCCTACCTCATCTCTGCCCCTCCTACAGATCTTGATGTGTTTTTTCAGTTCCCTGGTTGTAGGGCTTCTGTTCAGCTAGATTTCAGGAGGTTCTGAGTGATGGTGGTTCTGTATTTTAGTTGTGATTTTGATGTGGTTGTGGGAGGTGGCCGGTACAGCTGTTACCTATGCCACCACCTTGTTTCTCTCCTCTGACCACATGTATTTTGAAGAAAGAGTTGACAGTCCAGAGTCTGTGGAGATCACGTTAGCAGGCACTCAATAAATGTTTGCTGATGAGTCATTCATTTATTCATCCAATAAACATTCACTGAGACTTACTAATGTGCTAGGCTGCATTCCAGAGATGAAGACACTGTCTCTGCCCTAAAGGAGCTCACAGTCTAACTGATGACATAGGAAGGGGGAGAGGGAAATACAAACTATTACAATACAATCTGGTAAGTGCTATAACTGGTTGTATTATAATGGCTGGTGTAAAATTTCTTTCCAGAGGGTGTTGCTCCAGGTTACTGCTGGTTGTAATATCAAGACAGAAGGGAGGAACAAATGGTAGAAATCAAAGATTATATGCTTTTAGTCTATTTCAAAAATCCAGGCTCTTCCTAATTGCTGATCATAGATGACTCAGAAACTAAACACTGGCATGATGTAAATGGAACTCTTATGCATAAGGTAGGCACAGAGCTTCAGTGCCTCCTCTACAACACAAGTTTTGTTGTTGTTTCGTTTGTTTTGCTTAATATACATCTTCCAACCTCCCCACCACACACATAAGTTTGATTTAACATCTGTAACTAGCAAAATGTTGAAAAATGGGAGCTTACTGTTAACTAACTAGATTAACCCAATGTAACTGGATAGCAAAAAGCTCGCTTCTAAATCTAATACTCTAAATCTAATATTTTCACTGAAAAAATTAAAAAATTAAATGTTATTAAGTATAAAAGAGATAGTATATAGTGCATGAGGGAATAATAATTTAGAAAGTTTTAATTAATAAATATAATTAAACAGATCTTCTGAACCACGAATAACAGACCTAGTTTCAGGAAACCAGAATAAGATAACCTACCATACCACCCCCCTAAAAAGCCTTCAGAATATCTAATCTAAATCACCTACATATTATAAATAAGAAAAATGAGACAGAGGTAACACACTCTGTTTCAAAATTTGATGACTGATAGTAAGAGGCTCCTTGAGTAGAGATCTAGTGTCAATTAGCCATTTGATTCAGATGGTTTTATACAGATAGAATGGAGTTTTTCTGTGACCCATATTGTTTTCAATAAGGCTTAGGTTTTTAATGGCTCTTTCATCTCTGCACTAGCAAACTGATGACATCAATAAATTATTACCATTTACTCCAAGATCCCTGTCTTGGGACTCAATGTCTCTGAGGCCACTATTTTATATGCTTAACACACTATTTCCCCCTAAAGTCATTACGCTGCTCTTGACTACACTGTTCCATTCTGCCTTTTGTCATCCCACACTCAAGATGATTTCTCGGGTGTTGCAGTTTGTTACTATTAGCATTTTATATCAACAAAGACTTTAGTGTTATCTGCAAATGTGGACAATACACTATATCCATATCCTTCCTCAGATCACCCATAAATATTCAAAATAAGATCAGTTCCTGAATGGATGGGGGAGAAGGTACTACTGTTTTGAGTCTTTTCTAATTTGGTTTCTTATTAGGGACAAAATGTTGCCATGTTTTTTCCCCACACCCATAGTCAGGGAGCACCACTGCTGTACAGAATTCAAAAATACTTTCTGCCCTAGCCAGTTTTGCTCAGTGGTTAGAGTTTCGGTCCACAGACTGAAGGGTCCTGGGTTCAATTCCAGCCAAGGGCATGTACCTTGGTTTCAGGCTCTGTCCCTGGACCCAGCTGGGACTTGTGAAGGAGGCAACCAATCAATACATCTCTCTCACATTGATGTTTCTCTTTCTCCCACTCTTTCTGAAAAAACAATGGAAAAAAATCTTTGGTGAAGATTAGAAAAGAAAGAAAGAATACTTTCCTTTTAGATAAAAAGAAATGGTTATCTATTTAAAGAACAAACAAATGTTATCTTAAATTAACCAAAGAACATATATGCATATATGCATAGCCCATGGTCACAGACAATAGTGTGGTGAAGGCCTGGGGTGAGGTGCGGTCTGGGTGAAGGGTGGCAAAGGGAGGGAAAATGGGGGACATCTGTAATACTGTCAAAAATTTAAAAATAAATTAATAATAAAAAAGTTAAATAAAATTTAAAATTTAGTCCCTCCAAAAAAATGTTATCTCAAATTGGCTATGAAGAATCTGACATGTATCCCACTCAGCAGTTATCTTTGGAATCCCAAACCTTTCTTCAGACTCAATGGCAACAAACATATACGAGGAGTGTATGTGCAACAAACATTGTCATTTGGAACAAATGAGAAGAAGGGATAATGGATCCTTATACAGAGCACATAATATAGAGCTCTTACAAACAGATAACATTCGGACTCAAATTGAATAGTTCACAAAAAGAAATGAGCTAATAATTAACATTTGAGAGTCTAACCTCACCAACATTAAGAAAAATATATTATAAAACGGAGATACTCTTCTTCAAGATATAAAGTTAGCAAAAAAAATTTAAGTACCTAAATAACTTGGTATAAAAATTGGCATAATTTTTAAGAACACCATTATGGCAAGTCTTTATACTGTTCAAACTTTATGATGAATAATTGTATTTCTCAAACTATATTCTATAAAGAAATAACTCAAAATAGATAAACAATAAAAACTAAATGAAAAGACATTCATTATATAATTTAAAATACTGAAACCTTTAAAATACTTCCACATAACAAAATATCATAAAACCATTAAATGACAATTACAAAGAATGTTTAATATGGAGAAATGCATGTTATAATGTTAAACACAAAACATAATATAAATAGTACAAATATATGAGCAACTGTAGAAAATGAAGAGAGAATAAAAAGAAGTGAATACATTTGTTAACACTGGTTATCTGTAGGTAGTGAAATTATGGATTTCCCCCCATATTTGATAGTTATCCTCAGACAGAGCTGTAAAGAATATTTACCATATTTCTAAACTGAGAGAACTATTCAAACATAAACACTGGGAGAAAAATCACAAAAGACAGAGAGATTTGACCACATGATTTTGAATATCTACTAACCAAAATTTTGAAAACAAAAAGTAAAAGGTAAACAACCTGTAGTATATATTTATAACATTACATAAATCTGAATAATAGCTTTTATTTACAGAACACATTCAAATAGGTAATAATAATAAATGCTAAACTAAAACTTCTAGAGACAAATCAAACTAAGACATGAGCAATCATCACATGAAAGAAAATAAAACTGCCAAGAAATCTATGGAGGAAGACAGAATCCAAACTCCCTAATAAGTAAAGAAATGCAAAATTAAAATAATACCATTTCTATACACAAAGTAATTTTTATTTTATTTATTTATTTATTTAAATATATCTTTATTGATTTCAGAGAGAGGAAAGGAGCAGGAGAGAGAGACAGAAACATCAATGATGAGAGGGTCATTGATCGAGCCTGCAACTGGGCATGTGCCCTGACCAGGAATCGAACTCCAATCGCCTGGATCCTAGGTCAACGCTCAACCGCTGAGCCACTTCTGGCTGGGCCACAAAATAATTTTTAAAAACAAACACTACTCAATGCTTGTGTGAGTAAAAATTGGTACAATCTTTTATGGAAGAAATGTTGCAATACATGCTGAGTGTTAAAAATATTCATACCTTTTGATGTAGTAATTTCACTTCAGTATCTATCCTAACCAAATAATTTTTAAAAATGCAGGTATTTTCAGTCTTTTTGTATAAGAAAAAAGCAATAACCCTTTCTTTATTATTAGGCATTTGTATTAACATACCAAAATACTAATAATGGGAAACAAAAATCTCTACTGCAGCAAGTGACTGGTTGTCTTAAAACATTAAACCAGCTCTCAAATCACACAAAACAAGAAGGGTGTGCCAAGCCTATCACAGTTGGCCATTTTAAACTTTCTGTAGAACAAAAGACCCTAGTGGGGTAAGTGTGGCTACCCCACTAGGCTCCAAATCAACAATTCTTTCCTTTATGTAAAGCCTTTACTTAACCTGTGTCCCTTAAATTTGTCCTTTGTAAAAGATGAATAATGGTGCTGCAATTTCATAAGGCTGTCAAGAGTACTACATGATTTAAAGAATATGTAAAAGCACATAGACCAGTACCGGGCATAGTATAAGTGCTATAGACATTTAAGTATAATTATTATTATAGATAGGGAAACCTAGAAAAGGAAGAGGACTAGCATGAGATCACATTTTAGATCATTGGAAAAGACCGGCCTCCTCAATTTTGAATTCTGTGCCCTTTTTATTACATATCTAAGTTAAGCTTTTAAGGATTAAAAATGGATCCTCATTGACAGCCTTCTGAGAGATATGACATTATACAGCTGCCTTAAAAAAAAAGTCATCCACCTTGCCCACATGGCTCAGTGGTTGAGAGCAAACCTATGAACCAGGAGGTCGTAGTTCCTGGTCAAGGAACATTCAGGGGATCCTGCAGGAGACAATGTCCCCAGGATCCTGCTAGAAGCAGATGATCAATGACTCTCTCTCATCACTGATTTTTTTTTAATCCTTACCAGAGGATATTTTTCCATTGCTTTTCAGAGAGAGTGGAAGAGGGAGAGAAAAAGAGAGAAACATCCATGTGAGAGAGACACATCGATTGGTTGCTTCTGGCACATACCCCAAACACGCAGGGGGTCAAGCCTGCAAATGAGTATGCACCCTTGATCAGAATCAAACCTGAGAACTTTCAGTCCACAGACTAGTACTCTAACCACTGGTCAAAACTGGCTATGGCTCATCATTGATGTTTCTATCTCTCTTGCCCTTTCCCTTCCTTTCTGAAATCAATAAAAACATATATTTTTTTTTTAAAAAAAAATCATCCCCTAGCCTAAAGCTCAAAGTTCTATAGAGAAAATAACTTATAGGAAAGGGTGTGAACCTAGATCACCTTCATACCACCAATTACCATTTGCCTAAATCTTAGGTTTAAAGCAAAGTGTAACATGCATTTGAAAGCACAGCCAAATCTTTACCCTAATATTCTCAAGAGTAGAAAATCAAGGGCTTCTGACACCATAACAGTAGATTCTCAGTATATTCCAACTACTGTGTTCTGCTACTCTGATAGGATAAGAGTGTCCAGAGCCAAGTACAGCAGCCCAAGATCTGCAAGTTGGACAGAGGGCCCTCAAAATGTGTACTGCCCTAATGTGCCTGGGCATTAAGTTGCTTGAGCATCTTTATAACCATTATTTTGAACTGTATATCTGATAAATTGCTTGCCTCCACTTCATCTTTTTTTTTTTTTTTTCCTGGCAATTTCTCCTTTTCCTTCATTTGGGCATTGTTTCTTTGTCTCTCCATTTTATTGTGCCAGTTGTTGGGGGATACCAGGCCAAGGCTACAAGGCATGAACAAGGCCTGATTTCTGGTAGTCCCAGGGCACCAGGTCCACCAGCCAGATCCTGATGGCAAGCCTATGTGTTTGGGAGGTGTTGGGTTATGATGGTAGAGTCAGGTGCACTACATTAAGGCTGTACGCCAGGCAGACAAGCAGGCAATTGTTCTGCTACAAGGAGTCAGGAAGGTAGGCAGGCTGGCTGGCCTGGTGGGTCTTCTCAAGGAGGAGGGCAAGCAGGCAGTCCAGGTGCACCCCGTTAAGGGAGCAGGCCAGGCAGGAAAATATGTCCTGCATAGGGCATCAGGAAGGCGCTGCTGGCCTTGATGTAGGTAGGCAAGCAGGCAGGCAGTCAGATAAGTTGTGAACCCCTATCAAGGAGGCAGGTAGATAGCTGTGTGTCCCTGTTAAAGAGGGAGGCAGGCTGGCTGGCTGTAGGCACCCCGTCAGAGAAGCACTGCTGGCAGGGAAGCAAGTATGCTAGCCATGCAACCCTATCAAGGAGGCAAGCATGCAAGCAGGCCAGCAGTGCGACCTCCCTCAAGTTAGCAGTCAAGTCAGCCATGGGCGCCACTGGCAGGGAAGCCACATGCAAGCTGTGTGACCCTGTGACAGAGGCAGGCAGGCTGGCCAGTAGCACAACCCGCTCAAGGTGGCAGTCAAGTCAGCGACTAGGTCAAGGCCAGGTCAGGGAAGTGTGAATCCATCAAGAAGGCAAGTAGGCTGGCTGTGGGCACTGTATCAGGGAAGCACCACTTGAGGGGAGGCAAGCAGGTATGCTATGTGCACTGGATCACTGAGGTGGTGAGCGTGTCAGTGGCCTCGTGGCCCTGGGTCAGAGTGCTCCCGGCAGTCTTCTCCCGAGGAGGACCCTGAGGATCCTCCAAAATGGTGCACTCTCCACTCTCAAACAAGCCCTGAATGAAAGAACAAGAGAATTCTCTAGATGAAGAGCTCAGGGAAATGGAGATAAGCAATCTATGAGATAAAGAGTTCAGAATACAGATTGTTAGGATGCTCAAAAACATCAGAAAAGATATAGAAACATTGAAAAATGACCAGTCAGAAATGAAAAATGACATAGTACAAATAAATACACTGGAAGTAATAAAGAGCAGATTAGAGGAAGTTGAGGATCAGATCGGTGAAATATAAGACAGGGTAGAAAAAAATCACCGAATCAGAGACCCAAAATGAAAAAACAAAAAACAGGAGGAGAGTCTAAGGGAGCTGTGGGACAACATGAATATAACAATATTCACATCATAGGAGGGCCAGAAGAGGAAGAGAATAAGTAAGGGATGAAGAATTTATTTCACTAAATAATGGCAGAAAACTTCCCTAACCTGGTCAAGGAAAAAGTCATACAAGTTCAGGAGGCACAGAGAGTCCCAAGCAAGAACTCAAAGAGGCCCATGTCCAGCTGTCAGCTTACTTCTCATCAGAAACTCTACAGGCCAGATGGGAATGGTATAATGTATTCAAGGTAATGCAAAACAAAGATCTGAAACCAATACTATTCTATCCAGCACAGCTATCGTTCAAAATAGATGATGAAATAAAGGGCTTCCCAGACCAAAATAATAATAATAATAATAATTGCTAAAAGAGTTTATCACCACCAAACCAGCACTGGAGGAAATAATGAAGGGACTGCTGTAATTAGAAGTAGAAATAGAGAGAGAAAGAAACATAGGCATAAAAAGTTAAAATGTCAATGGATAAGTATCTATCAATAATAACCTTAAATGTAAATGGAATAAATGCTCCAATAAAAAGACATAGGGTGACTGAGTGGATAAGAAAACATGACCCAAATATAAGCTGTCTACAAGAGACCCACCTCAGAACAAAAGACTCCCACAGGATGAGAGTGAAGGGATGGAAAAAATTTTTCCATGAAAATGGGGATGAAAAATAAGCTGGAGTAGCAATACTCACATCTGATAAAAAGACTTCAAAATGAAGACCATAACAAAAGACAAGAATGGTCACTACATAGTACTAAAGAGGTTGATCCAACAAGAGGATTTAACTGATATACATATATGCATCCAATAAAGGAGCACCTAAATTTTTAAATAATTTCTGGAGGAAATTAAGGGGGAGATAGACAGCAATGCAGCCATAGTAGGGAACTTTAACACCTCACTGACTTCTCTGGATAGGTCTTCCAGACAGAAAATCAACAAGGAAATAGTGACCCTAAATAACACACTAGATCAGATGGACTGAACTAACATTTACAGAACATTCCATTGCAAAGCTGCAGAATATACGTTACTATAAAGGGCACACAGTACATTCTCAAAGATAGGCTACATGTTAGGACACAAAACAAGTCTCTACAAGTTCAAGAAGATTGAAATCATATCAAGCATCTTCTCAGATCAGAGTGGGATGAAATTAGAAATCTACTACAATAAAAGCACTAAAAAAATTCAAACACACAGAGGCAAAATAGCATGTTTTTATTTTTTTTTTTTAATTTATTTTTAAATTTTTTATTTTTCTTGATTGTTGAGAGTATTACAGGTGTCCCATTCCCCCCCCCCAATTGACCCCCTCCACTTCACTCCTACCCCCTCCCCAGGCCTTCACCCCGTTATTAACTGTGTTCATGGCTTATGCATATATGCATATAACTTCTTTGGTTAATCTCTTCCCACCCTACACCCCCCTTCCCTCTTCCTTCTGAAATATGATAGTCTGTTGCATGCATCAATGTCTCTGGATCTATTTAGTTCATCAGATTCTTTTATTCATTAGCTTCTTCTTAAAGAAAACCCCTCAACTTTTCCTGTAGTGCTGGTCTGGTGGTGATGAACTCCTTTAACTTTTTCTTATCTGTGAAGCTCTTTATCTGACCTTCAATTCTAAATAATAGCTTTGCTGGGTAGAGAAATCTTGGTTGTAGTTCCATGTTTTTCATCACTTTGAATATTTCTTGCCACTCCCTTCTGGCCTGCAAAGTTTCTGTTGAGAAATCAGCTGAGAGTAGTATGGGGGCCCCTTTGTAGGTAACTAACTGCTTTTCTCTTGCTGCTTTTAAGATTCTCTCTTTGTCTTGAACTTCTGGCATTTTAATTATGATGTGTCTTGCTGTGGGCCTCTTTGGGTTCCTCTTGTTTGGGACTCTCTGTGCTTCCTGGACTTATAAGTCTATTTCTTTCCCCAGGTAAGGGAAGTTTTCTGAAATTATTTTTCAAATAGGTTTTTAATTTCTTGGTCTTTCTTTCCCTTCTGGCATCGCAATAATATGAATGTTGGGCCTCTTGAAGCTGTCCCAGAGGCTCCTTATACTATCTTCTTATTTCTGGATTCTTTTTTCTTTTTGCTCTTCTGGTTGGGTGTCTTTTTTTTCCTCATGTCCCAAATTGCTGACTTGATTCTCAGTGTCCTCTACTGTTGATTCCCTGCAAATTATTCTTCATATCAGTTCGTGTAGCCTTCATTTTAAATTGGTACTTTATTATGTTATCAATTTTCTCAGTTATTTCCCTAATAATATGCTTAATCATCCTTATAAACAAAATTCTGAACTCTGTATCTGTTAACTTGCTTGGATCTATTTCATTTAGTTCCTCTTCTAGAGATTTCTTCTGTTCTTTCCTTTGTGACATATTTCTTTGCCTCCACATTTTGGCTGCTTCCAGATGTTTGTTTCTATGTATTAGCTAGAGCTGCTATATCTCCTGGAATTTATAGAGTAGCTTTGTGTGGTAGGTGTCCTGTAGGGTCTAGTGGCTCAGCCTCCCCAGTCACCTGAGCTGGGCCTTCTAGGTGCTCCCCTGTGTGGGCTGTGTGCACTGTCCTGTTGTAGCTGAGCCTTGGTTGCTGTTGGGGTCACTTGGAGGAATTGACCCCCAGGCCAATCAGCTGTGAGGACCAGCTGTAACTACAGCCAAACAGCTGCTGTGCTGGACATACCCCTATGGAGCAGGCTTTACTTCAGTGGAGCTTTGGTGTTCACCAAGTACGCCCCTTGAGTGTCACTCATGTATGTGGTAGGGTTGTAATCCAGCATGGTCGAGTCTGATCACCAGGTACCCTCCCGGGAGGTGCAAAGTCAGCCTCTGCCAGTGCCTTGCCCAGGGCCACCCAGCATGAGCTACACAGCAAACTGTAGTTGGCTGGTACTTGTGCTGGGCTTGGAGGTGTCCAGGAGAGGCCAAGCTATGAACCAATGCAGGCTGCCGCTAGTCCCAGGCCTGGGGCCACTTATCAAGCTGTACGGGGCATGCTGCTGCTTGTTTGAGAGATTTTGGAAAGTCCTAAGTGTAAGGCTAGAGAGGCCACTTGCACAGAAAAGCCACTGGAAATGGCCTGGATAAGCTTGCATGTAGGGAGGGTCAGGGCCTCTGGAATCACTGGGGAGGGCCAAAGGTGTGAGTCAGGTGCTGGAGATTCAAATATGGTGCCTGCCTGCTGGCTGTGTGCAGAGAGGGCTCGCCAAAGGAGCAATGGCCTCTGCCAGCTCTTCTGCCTGGGAGAAAGCTGCCCCTCCACCTCTTGCCCCGATTTCAGGCAGGTTAGTTCCTCCCCAAGTGTCCCAGGTTCCTTTCAAGCTGCTTCCCGGTGCTTGGGCTCAGAGGGAGCGAGTCTGAGTGAGTCCGTGTGCAGACCCTTAAGGGGAGCTGCTGGGGCTCCTGCAGCCTCTGTGACCCTCAGAGACAGTCCCCACTTGTTTTCACAGCCTGAAGTTGTGGGGACTTTTCCTGGCCCTGGAACCTGTGTCGGGAGCCTGATGTGGTGCTGGGACCCCTCACTCTTCTGGGAAACCTGCCCTGCAGAGATGTCCTCCCAGGTTTAAACTGCGACACCGGGTGTAGGCCGTTGGCCGTGTCTCTGGAATGCAGCCCCAATCTGCCCATGTCTGCACCCCTCCTACTGGTTTCGGTGCTTCTTCAGTTCCCTGGTTGTAGGGCTTCTATTCAGACAGATTTCAAGAGGCTCTGAGTGATGGTGGTTCTGTATTTTAGTTGTAATTTTGATGTGGTTGCGGGAGGCAGCTGGTGCAGCTGTTACCTCCTCTGCCATTTTGTTTTTCTCCCAAATAGCATGTTTTTAAACAATGAATGGGTTACCAAAGACATCAAGAAGTAAATAAAAATCTTCCCAGAAACAAATGAAAATGAACACACAACAACTCCAAATACATGGGACACAATGAAAGCAGTCCTGAGAGGGAGGTTCATAGCACTACAAGCCTACCTCAAAAAAAAGAAAAACTTGTAATAGACTCTAACTCTACGACTTAAAGACTTAGAAAGAAAACAACAAGAAAAGCCCAGAGTAAGTAGAAGGAAGGAAATAATAAAGATCAGAGCAGAAATGAATGACATAGAGACTAAAAATTAATACAAAAGATCAATGAAACCAAGAGCTGGTTCTTTGAAAAGATAAACAATATTGATGAACCTTTAGACTCATCAAGAAACAGAGAGAGAGGACCCAAATAAACAAAATCAGAAACAAAAGTGGTGAATAATAACTGACCCAACATAAATACAAAAGATTGTAAGAAAATACTATGCACAACTAACTATACACCACCAAGCTGGACAACCTGGATGAAATAGACAAATTCCTAGAAGAGTACAACCTTCCAAAACTCCGTCAGGAAGTCAGAAAATCTGAATAGACTGACAACTGCTGATGAAGCTGAAGAAGTAATCAAATGGCTCCCAGCACACAAAAGCCCTGGCCCAGATGGCTTCACACGGGAGTTTTACCAAACATTCAAAGATGAATTAACAGCTACCCTCCTCAAACTATTTTAAAAAATACAAGAGGAAGGAGCACTTCCAAGCTCTTTTTACAAGGCTAGCATTAGCCTAATTCCAAAACCAGACAAAGACACTACAAAGAGAGACTTACAGACCAATATAACTGATGAACATAGATGTTAAAATCCTCAACAAAATATTAGCAAATTGGATCCAACAATATATTAAAATGATCATACAGGATGACAAAGTGGGATTTATTGCAGGGATGCAAGGCTGGTACAATTTTTGCAAATCAATATATGTGATATATCACATAAACAAATTGAAAGACAAAAATCACATGATCATATCAATAGATGCAGAAAAAACATTCAACAAAATCCAACACCCATTTTTGATAAAAAGTCTCAGTAAAGTGGAAATAGAGGGATCATACCACAACAAAATAAAGGCCATATGTGACAAGCCTACAGCCAATATCATACTTAATGGGCAAAAACTAAAACAATTTCACCTAAGAACAGGAACAAGACAGGGATATCCAGTTTCACCACTTTTATTCAACATAGTACTGGAAGTTCTAGCCATAGCTATCAGACAAGAAGAAAACATAAAAGGCTTCCAAATTGGAAAGGAAGAAACAAAACTGTCATTATTCGCAAATGACATGATATTGTACATAGAGAATTCTAAAGACTTCATAAAAAAACTACTAGATTTAATGAATTCAGTACGATAGCAGGATACAAAATTAACATCCAGAAATCAATGGCAGTTTTATACACCAATAATGAACTCTGAGAAAGAGAAACTAAAAGAACAATCCCATTTACCATTGGAACTAAAAAAAATAAGATAGGTAGGAATAAACTTAACCAAAGATGTAAAAGACCAGTACTCAGAAAACTGCAGAACACTGAAAAAAGAAATAGAGGAAGATATGAACGAATGGATGAATATACCATGTTCATATATTGGAAGAATTAACATCATTAAAATGCCCACACTACCCAAAGCAATCTATAAATTCAATGAAATTCTTATTGAAATATCAACAGCATATTTCAGAGCTAGAACAAATATTCCAAAAATTTATATGAAGCCAAAACGACCCCAAATAGTTGCAGCAATCTTGAGAAAGAAGAACAGAGTTGTAGGGATTACTTTACTGGATATCAAACTATACTACAAAGCCATTGTAATCAAGACAGCCTAGTATTGATACAACAACAGGTATACATACCAATGGAACAGAACAGAGACCCCAGAAATAGACCCACACCATTATCGTCAATTAATATTTGACAAAGAGTCAAGAGCATACAATGGAATAAAGACAGTCTCTTCAGTAAATGGTGCTGGGAAAATTGGACAGGTACATGCGAAAAAATGAAACTGGACCACCAACTTACACCATATACAAAAATAAACTCAAGATGGATAAAAGCTTTAAATGTAACACATGAAACCATAAAAATCCTAGAATGAAATGTAGGCAGCAAAATCTCAGACATCTCTTGTGGCAATATGTTTGCTGATACATCTCGTAAGGCAAGAGAAACAAAGGAAAGAATAAACAAATGGGACTACATCAAAATAAGAAGCTTCTGCACAGCAAAAGAAACCATCAACAATGGAAAAAGGGAGCCCACTGTATGGGAGAACATATTTGCCATGAACACATCTGATAAAGGGTTAATATCCAAAATGTATAAGGAACTCATACAACTTAACAAAAGGAAGACAAACAATCCAATTAAAAAATGAGCAAAGGACCTGAATAGACACTTCTCCAAAGAGGACATACAGATATAAAAAATTCTCAATGTCACTAATCATCAGAGAGATGTAGATTAAACAACAGTGAGATATCACCTCACACCTGCCAGTGTGGCTACCATCAACAAATCAACAAACAAGTGCTGGGGAGGATGTGAAGAAAAGGGAACCCTACTACTCTGCTGGTGGGAATGCAGACTGGTGCAGCCACTATGGAAAGCAGTACAAATTTTCCTCAAAAAATTAATAATTGAATTTCCATTTGACCCAGTGATCCCACTTCTATGAATATATCCTAAGAAATCCAAAACACCAATCAGAAAGAACTTATGCACCCGTATGTTCATAGCAGTGCAATTTACAATAGCTAAGATCTGGATACAGCCCAAGTGCCCATCAGGAGATGAGTGCATAAAAAAGCTGTGGTACATTTACATCATGGATTATGCAGTTGTAAAAAAGAAGTATCTCTCACCCTTTGGGACAGCATGGATGGAACTAGAGAGTATTATGCTAAGTGAAATAAGCCAGTCAGAGAAAGACAAGTATCACAGGATCTCACTTATATGTGGAATGTAATAAACAAAATAAACTGATGAAGGAAATGGATCCCGAGACAGAAGCATGGAACAGACTGAGGGATCTCACAGGGAAGGCGGAGATGGAGGAGTGGGCAGGGAGAGATTAATCAAAGAATTTATATGTTCATAAGCATAACCCATGGACACAGACATTGGTATGGGGAAGGCCTTGAGGTGGGGTGGATGCGGGTTGGAGGGGATCAATGGTGGTAAAAAGGGGACATCTGTAATATTTTGAACAATAAAGATAAAAAGCAAACAAACAAACAGAAAAAGAAAATTGCTAGAAAACTATGCATCATACTCTTTTAAACAAGCAAAATATGCTTCTGCATACAATGGGACATAAACAGAATTCTTTTCCTGTAAGGTACAGAAATGCAAGTTCTTTTTTAACATTGTGGATTGCTAAAATATGTATGCAATAGTAATTCCTCTAGCTATTACAGAGTGCGCCAGAAACATTTATGGATTCTGGGGATGATGAGTAGTGTAATTCTTTGATTGGGTAAGTGGACACTCTAGCAGAAAAAAAAGAAAGAAATAAAAAAATGAACACAGAAGTACAAGACAAAGGCGAATGAGACTTCTCTTATATCTTTGCAACATTTAGATGGAAATCAAATTTAAATGCAGTCCACTCTGCTTTTGAAGAAGCTTTGGTTCAGTTCCCCAATCTCCATTGCTTGACGGAGTATCCTATGAGAATATTGCGAAGGTGTCTTCTTAAACAACAAACCTATTTTTAGTGGTGGAGCTGCTCTTAGTACCTGTATGTGCATGGGACTGATAACCAATCACCATCTTTGGAGGAAATCCTAACCTTTCCTTGTATAGCCTTCCTATATGTATATGTAAAGCCACTCTTAGCTCTAACCTTAACAACAGCTCCAGGTACATTATTTCTGTAGTTACCAAAAGATCCTACAACAAGGCACAGCAGCTTACTGTATCTAGCCAAAAGCGATTGAGGTCACTTCCTCTCCGCTGTTTGTTCAATGTAATTAGCCATCGCCCTCCTTGTTTTTCTCATCTTCCCACATAGGGTTAATACCATCCTTAAAGAGTGAGTAGTCACAGCCCCGCGTTAATTTACTAGACAACTAGATGTGGTTGCACAGAGCCCCAAAGTCTTCAATAGTATCAAACTCAGAGATCAGCCGAAGGTTTGCTTGCCAAATTTTATCATTTTTAAAAAACCAGAGTGCCCATATGTTCTTTAAAGGATGTTTAATACAGTGTTCTGGGTTAGCAACCTCCTGGTTAGATTCTGTTTTCTCTTCTACTGTAGGCTGGAGATTAGGAGTAAGGGTGGTTTCCAGTTCCACAGTCGCCATTTTAGATCCATGTCTGTATTTTACTTTTTAAAACAAAACATGGTTTACTCTAATTTGTTATAATTTGTTTCTTTCATTTACTGGATTTAGATACATCGCACACATTTTTCCTGTGTCCATAGCACATACATAAAAACTGATCATCTACTAGTCCACAAAGAAGGTCTAAGTCTTAATTATAAGAAGTCCTACAGAGCACATTTTCTGAACAGTGAAGGAATCAAACTCAAACTTAATGATCCAAGCTTTTATTAAAAAACAAACAAACGGAAAACAGCCCCCCCCCCCCCGTGCTTTCGGCTTCAAGGACAGGAAGAAAGGAGGGATAGCAGTTGGAACGCCTGTGACACAATAATGGGGCTGTGCTCAAGCCATGTGTGATGTCGTTGAGGCTCCTGACAAAAACAGCCACTGCTTTCTAAGTCACACTAAGGAGAGCTGCCTCGGAACCTCTGGGGCAGTGGTGCACCGGCTCACTGGAAGATCTCACTGCAGCCATGAGCAGTAAGGAATGTTTCAAGTGTGGATGCTCTGGCCACTGGGCCCGGGGATGCCCTAGAGGAGGACAAGCTCCAGGGCGAAGATCTAGAGGCCCTGGCAGAGGTTGTCAGTGTAGTTCTGCCACCCTACCTGACATCTGTTACCGCTGTGGTGAATCTGGTCATCACGCTAAGAACTGTGACCTTCTCGAAGCCATCTGTTACAATTGTGGGAGAAGTGGCCACATCGCCAAGGATTGTGTGGAGCCTAAGCGCGCAAGAGAGCAGTGCTGTTATGCTTGTGGCAGACCAGGCCATCTGGCTCGGGATTGTGACCGTCAGGATGAGCAGAAGTGCTACTCTTGTGGTGAATATGGTCATATTCAGAAAGACTGCACCCAAGTCAAGTGCTACCGGTGTGGGGAGACCGGCCATGTGGCCATCAACTGCAGCAAGACAATGGAAGTCAACTGCTACCGCTGTGGAAAGTCCGGGCATTTAGCCCGGGACTGCCCCACTGAAGCTACAGCTTAAATTTTTTCCTTCATGCCCCCCCCCCTTTTGCTGATTGATAATTATATTATTTTCTCTGAAAACCTCTTCACTGACCAAAGGTTGATGAATGGAGGCTACTCCCAGGCCAGTTAATTTTAATCACCAAGTTAAAGGAGGAAAGGGTTTGTACACATCTTATAATTAATGTGTTTCTGCACCACTAGTGAATCCACTTATTGAAACATTCTCAGCTTAAGGCAATTTCTAGGTCCTTTTGATGTATTTTTATTTAAGCTTAATTAAGACCTACTGTGTGCTAGCTACTATTGGAGGAGTTTGGGATACATCAGTAAATAAATTAGAGCAAGTTTGAGAACACAGGCCTAGAATCTATGAAGCAAAATATGTAGTGTCTCAGATGAAGAGAAATTGCTTCAGAGAAAAAGAACATCAGGTAAAAGGATAGAGCTTATGTGTGTTGGGGGGGAGCACACATGATTGTTTTAGATACACAAGGCACCCTGAGGAGACAACATTTCCTCAGAGATTCATCACATAAATAAAGCTGATTCTAGAAATGACTATGACCTTGACAAAGTAACTTTAATTTATTATGTATTAATTGCTTTGAATTATCTGACTTCGTTACCTTTTTTTTTTTCCTTCGTTACCTTTTAAATAACATTAAAAGAAACTTTTATCTGATTCTACCTAGAGTGTTTAAAGAGCTTAAAGAGAGAGAGCAATGAGAAAAAAACCAACCTAATAAAAAACCTAAGCAGCAAATTGTGGACATACATTGATGGCAAAATTTGGACTTACATACTTTAAAAATCTAAGAACATAAGTATAAACATTAAGATTGAACATGAATTGGGCCTTCAATAATTTCAAAAATACACATTTTCATAGATAAAAATTTATATTTATATTTAGTTTCTGAAAAAATGTATTTTCACAGATACAAAAATGTTCAGTTTCACATGCTGAAATCTATTTTTTAAAATCATATCTGAAAAACAACTGAATTTCTATAAAATATAAAGGGCACTTTTAAACTGTAAATAAAACTTGGGATAGGAGGAGATAACTATTGTGTCAAGAGAGAATTGAAATTGTAATGAAAAATAATTTAGAAAATAACAATGATAACAATACTACACATCAAACCAGAATGAAATACAATTTATAGTAGAAAGAATATTGTAGAGGGTAAAATCTTGTGCCCATAAACTTAAATGGTACAAGAAATATAACTGAAGTCACATTATTTTATGAACCTCCATAACAGTTGTCAAAGTAAGAAACATTTAAACCTATAGAGAATTTTTGTGAGTTTATTTGAGCCAAACTGTCAACAATTGCCGAGAAGCAAAATCTCAACAGGTTGACATTATGCTTCAGAGAATGGCAGTTTTGCACTTTGTTTAATACATTGCAATCAAAAGAGTAGATGAAATCCATTGGGGATAGATTAGGGAAGTAGGACAAAGCAAAGTGGGGAAACCTCTGGAATTGGATAAAAAGTAAAATGATAGACACATTTCTTTTACATAGGTGGGTATAGGATAGTTAACGGCCAACAATGAACTCAATCACAATATGGGGATTTGTGGTCTCTGCAGAGTGGTCCCTTAAAAATGCATCTCTGTACTTTATATTTTCTATTATAAAAATTATATAATTTCTTTCCAACTTAATTAGAATTTCTAACTTTTAGAAACCTCAATTTTCAATGATAACAAAAAAGGTAAGCAACCAGAATTCCTTAGATTGATTTTTTTAATATGATTTTTTCCACTTTTTTAAAAAAATTGATTTTTAGAGAGAGGAAGAGAGAGTGAGTGAGAGAGAGAAAGGGAGAGAGAGGCATTGATGGGTTTCATCCTGCATGTGTCCCCAACAGGGATGCAAGTTGGCTTGCAACTTGGGTATATGCCCTGACCTGGAATCGAAACTGCCACCTTCTAGTATATGGGATGACACTCCAACCAAATGAGCAACACCAACCAGGGCCACCTAAATTTATTTTTATGAACACATTTATAACCTTTAGAACCTAAGTTCCTCTATTGGCAAACACACTTACTTTCAAGAAACACACCTCTAACAAAGCACTAGACATTTATTAACAGCTTCAGATCCACTCCACAGCCTCTCTGCAACAAAAACAAAAGCAGGCAAACCCAAAACTTGTCTAGCAATCAATGCTTCAGTATTTCATGTTGTTTCAAAATATCTAGATATTCAATAATTCTTATCAATTTTACTAATTTAGAAAGGAATAGCTGAAATAAGTTCAATTGACTTGCTTATAAGTGGGTAAGAGTTTCTTCAACATATCGGTTGTTGCTCAATTGTTGATGATGGACTAACAAATCCATTTGCCCATTTTTGGGATGTTTCTTTCCGTTTTGGGCATATTTTTCTAGTTTATATACAGCACATAGCTTAGAGTCACCTTGGGATGCCATAAAGTCTTGGATATAAGGAACCTCTGTTCATTTTCCTTGGGAATGGTAAAACAGGTCGAGCTGCAGCATTAACTAAATAAGTTCTTTTTGCTTCCATGGTGACAGCTTTAGAATGTCCTGGAATTTTGATAATTGCCAATTGTTTTAATTTTCTTATGACATCTAATAATTCTGCAATTTATTTTCCATTCTTTTTGAGCTGCCTTAGAAAATTAAGTCTTGCTGCTTCCACAACATTCTAAAGTTGTGAGCTACACCAAAGGCATAGTTACTGTCAGTGTAACTATTGGTTATTTGATCTTTGGCCAATTGACATGCCTGAGTTAGAACAATTAGGCTTGTTGGGCAGATTTTGTTCAGGTAACTAAGGACCTTTAGTTATGCCCACCATGGAAGTTACTGTATATTCAGCTCAGTAACATTCCTGATTATCCTTTAAAGATTCACCTTTAAACCAAACTAAGTCAACATTATTATTTTTTTTTTTCATAATATGGTTTTTTTATTGTGTAAACAGAGTAATATGGGCATTTTTATCTATGTGGTAAATTCACCAATGATCATAGAGGAACATGGAGAAAATTCCATTTTGTTGTCCTCAATGTAAAAAATGTTAGCATGGGTCATTAAAGAAAAAGAAAAAGAAAACAACAACAACAACAAAAAAAAACCACACACAAGATAACCCCCCAAACACAGTTGAGTTAGTGTTTCACGTACAAGTTTATATTTGAAAGTGAGGATGGGACAGGGTGGAATGGGTCATTGGGGAGAAAAAGGGACATCTGCAATATTTTAAACAAAAATAAAATTAAAAAAAAGGAAAAAAAAGAAAGTGACTGCCCCACATTCTGATAATCTACTTCAACCAGAATAATGAGATCACACGGAAGACTTCAACCAGAAGTATGTAATTTCTCCATTCTATACACTGCTTCATTCCTCCCTGCTCCATTCCAGATGAACAATATTAACTCACAGACTTTTTTTTCTGAGGTCCCGGAGAGGACAGAATTATCTTTTCTCTTTCGAAAAAATGCCTTCTATTTGGCTTGCACCTTGCTGAAAACAAGATATCAATTGTGTTTTATTTTATTATTTTATTTTTAAGGTCTGTAAAATTTAATTGTATACCAATAATCTTTTTATTTATTTATTTTTAAATTTTTAAAAAATATATCTTTATTGATTTCAGAAGGGGAAGAGGAAGGGAGAGGGAGAGACAGAAAAACATCAATGATGAGAGTCATCATTGATCTGCTGCCTCCTGCACGCCCCTGGCTGGGCATGTGCCCTGCCCAGGAATTGAACAGCAATCTCCTGGATCTTAGGTCTATGCTCGTCCGCTGAGCCACTTCCGGCCAGGCAACAATAATCTTTTTTAAAAAAATGTATCTTTATTGTTGAAAATATTATAGATGTACCCTTTGTCTCCCCATTGACCTCTTCTACTCTGCACCCACTCCCCATCCCATGCCTCCACCACACTATTGTCTGTGTCCATGGGTTATGCATATAATTCTTTTAAATATCTTTATTGATTTCAGAGAGGAAAGGAGAGAGAGAGAGAAACATCAATGATGAGGGTAATCATTGATCCGCTGCCTCCTGCATGCCCCCCACCGGGGATAGAGCTGGCAACCCGGGCATGTGCCCTGACTGGGAATCGAACCACAATCTCCTGGATCCTAGGTCAATGCTCAACTGCTGAGCCACTCCCAGCCGGGCTGCATATAAATTCTTACGTTAAGTTTTCTCCACCCACCCACCTCTGCTTTTCCTCAGAGATTTGTCAGTCTGTTCCATGCTTCTATGTCACTGAATCTATTTTGCTTATCAGTTTATTAAGTTCTTTAGATTCCACATATAAGCAAGATCATGTGATATTTGTCTTTCTCTGCCTGGCTTATTTCCCTTAGCATAATATTCTCCAGGTGTATCCATGCTCTCCCAAAGGGTAAGAGATCCTTCTTCTTTACAGCTGCATAGCATTCCATGGTGTAAATGTCCCATAGCTTTTTTTATCCACTCATCCACTGATGGGCACTTGGGCTGTTTCCAAATCTTAGCTATTGTAAATTGTGCTGCTATGAACATAGGGGTGTATATATTCCTTCTGATTGGTGTTTCAGGATTCTTAGGATGTATTCCTAGAAGTGAGATCATTGAATCAAAAGGCAGTTCCATTTTTAATTTTTTAAGGAAACCATACTGTTTTCCAAAGTGGCAGCACCAGTCTGCATTCCCACCAGCAGTGTACCAGGGTTACCCTTTCTCCACATCCTCGCCAGCATGTGTCCTTTGTTGATTTGTTGATGCTAGCCATTCTGACAGGTGTGAAGTGATACCTCTTTGTGGTTTTAATTTGCATCTCTCTGATGATTAACGACTTTGAGCATTTTTTCATCTGTCTCTTGGCCATCTGTCTTTTTTGGGGAAGTGTCTATCCAGGTCCTTTGCCCATTTTTTAATTGGATTGCTTGTTTTCCTCTTGTTGAGTTGTATGAGTTCTTTGTATACTTTGGAAATTAGCCCCTTATCAGATGCATCCTTGGCAAATATGTCCTCACAGACCATGAGGTTCCTTTGCATTTTGAGGCTGTTTTCTTTTTGCTGTGCAGAAGCTTTTTAGTTTGATGTAATCCCATTTATTTATTTATTTATTTATTTATTTATTTATTTATTTATTATTTATTTTTTGCCCTAGGAGATGTACTGGTGAAAATTCCACTATGTGAGATGTCTGTGACTTTACTGCCTATGTTTTCTTCCAGGACTTTTATGGTTTTGTGATTTATATTTAAGTCTTTTTTCCATTTTGAATTTATTCTTCTGTGTGGAGTAAGTTGGTGACCTTGTTTCATTTTTTTGCATGTACCTGTCCAGTTTTTCCAGCACCATTTACTGAAGAGGCTGTCTTTACTCCATTGTATGCTCTTTCCTCCTTTGTAAAATATTAACTGAACATAATGGCATGGGTCTATTTCTGGGGTCCCTGTTCTGTGCCATTGATCTATGTCTATTGTACAAATACCAGGCTGTTTTGGTTACAGTGGTTTATTAGTACAGTTTGATATCTGGTAAAGTGATCCTTCCCACTCTGTTCTTCTTTCTCAAGATTGCTGCTGCTCTTTGGGATCTTTTTTGGTTCCATATAAATTTTTGGAATATTCTTCCAGCTCTGTGATATATGCTGTTGGTATTTTAATAGGAATTGCATAGAATCTATACATTGCTTTGGGTAGTATGGACAATTTAATGATATTAATTCTTCAAATCCATGTACGTGGTATATTCTTCTACTTGTTTATATCTTCCTCTATTTCTTTCTGCAGTGTCATGGAGTTTTCTGAGCACAGGTCTTTTACATCCATGGTTAAGTTTATTCCTAGGTATCTTATTTTTTTAGTTGCAATGGTATTACTTTATTAGTTTCTTTTTCTGAGAGTTCATTGTTGGTGTAAAAAATGTGGTCAATTTTTGGATGTTAATTTTGTATCGAGCACCTTACTGAATTCATTTATCAAATCTAGTAGTACTTTGGTGGGGTCTTTAGAGTTTTCTATGCACAATGTCATGCCATCTGTGAATAATGACAGTTTTACTTCCTCTTTTTTAATTTGGATACATTTTATGTTTTATTCCCATGTGATGGCTGTGGCAAGAGCTTCCAGTGCTATGTTGAATAAGAGTGATGAAAGCAGCCAACCCTGTCTTGTTCTTGTTTTTAAGGGCAATTGTTTTAGTTTTTGACTGTTGAGTATAATATTGGCTGTAGGTTTGTCATATATGGCCTTTATTATGTTGAAGTATGGAAGTTCCCTCTATTTCTACTTTGCTGAGAGTTTATATCAAAAATGGGTGCTGGATTTTGTCAAATGCTTTTTCTGCACCTATTGATATGATCATATGATTTTTGTCCTTCACTTTGTTTATGTGATTATCACATTTAATGACTGGAAATATACCAGCATAGCATCCTGGGAATGAATCCCATTTCGTCTTGGTGTATAATCTTTTTAATGTATAGCTAGATCTGGTTTGCTAGTATTTTGTTGAAGATTTTAGCATCTATGTTCATCAGGGATATTGGTCTTTAAGTTTCTTTCTTTGCAGTGTCTTTATCTGGTTTTGGGATTAGGATGATGCTGGGCACATAAAGAGTTTGGGAATTTTCCCTGCTGTTGAATTTTCTGGAATAGTTTGAGAAGGATAGGTGTTAATTCTTTGAATGTTTAGTAAAACTCACCTGTAAATCCAACTGTTTCAGGACTTTTGTTTGCTGGAAGTATTTTTGATTACTGCTTCAGTTTCTCTGGTTGTTATTGGCTTATTCAGGTTTTCTGATTCTTCCTGATTCAGCTTTGGAAGATTGTATATTTCTAGGAATTTGTCCATTTCACCCAGGTTGTCCAGTTTGTTGGCAGAATTACAATGCTTTGTAATTCTGTTGGGTTGGTTTTTATATTGCCTCTTTCTTTTCTGAATTTATTTATTTGGCTGCTCTCTATTTGTTTCTTGGTGAGTCTGGCTAAAGATTCATCAATCTTATTTACCTTTTCAAGGAACCAGCTCTGGGTTTCATTGATTTTTTGTATTGATTTTCTACTCTCTATGTCATTAATTTCTGCTCTGATCTTTATTATTTCTTTCCTTCTTTTTCCTTGGGGCTTTTCTTGCTGTTTCCTTTCTAATTCTTTTAGTTGTAGTGTCAGATGGTTTATTAGAGCTTTTGCTTGTTTCTTGAGGCATGCTTGTAATGCTATGAAATTTCCTCTCAGGACTGCTTTCACTGTGTCCCACAGATATTTGGTAGTTGTCTGTTCATTTTCATTTTTTTTTCCAGGAAGTTTTTGATTTCTTCCTTGATCTCATTGGTAATCCATTCATTATTTAATAACATGCTATTTAGCCCCCATGTGTTTGAATATTTTTGAGGTTTTCTTATAGCGGTTGATTTCTAGTTTCATGTCATTGTGATCTGAGAAGATGCTTAATATGATCTCAATCTTCTTCAACTTTAGAGACTTGTTTTGTGTCATAACATGTGGTCTACTTTGACAATATTGCATGTGCACTTGAGAAGAATGTATATCCTGGTGCTTTGGGATGAAACGTTCTGAAAATGTCAATGAAATCTATTACAACTTGTGTGTCATTTAAGGTCTCTGTTTCCCTGTTGATTTTTTTTTGTTTTTGATGATCAGTCCAATGACGACAGTGTGGTTTTAAAGTCCCTCAGTATGATTGTGTTGCTGTTGATCTCCCCCTTAAATTCCACCAAGAAAATTTTTATATATTGGGTACATATATATTTATAAGGGTTATTTCCTCCGGTTCAATTGATACCTATAGTATTATGTAGTGACCCTTTCTGTCTCTTGTTATGGTCTTTATTTTGAAGTCTAATTTGACAGAAATAAGTATTGCTACCCCATGTTTTTTTCATTTCCATTTACATGGCATATTTTTTTCCATCCCTTCACTTTTAGCCTGTGTGAATCTTTTGCTCTCAGGTGGGTCTCTTGTAGACAGCATATTTATGGGTCTTTTCTTAATCTTTTAGCTACCTTATGTCTTTTGATTGGAGTATTTAGTCCATTCACATTTATGGTTATTATTGATGTATATTTATTTAATGCCATTTTTTCACTTTATGTTGATGTACCTTTCTTTCAAGTTCTTTTTTTTTAAACAGTCCTTTTAGCATTTCTTGCAATGCTGGTTTGGTGGTACTGAACTCTTTTAGCCTTCTTTTGCTTGGGAAGCTTTTTATTTCACCTTCAGTTTTAAATGATAGCCTTGCTAGATAAAGCAGTCTTGGTTGCAGATTCTTGCTTTGCATTACTTTGAGAACTTCATGCAATCCCTTCTGGCCTGAAGTGTTTCTGTTGAGAAATCAGCTGTCAGCTTTATGAGGACTCCCTTGTATGTCACTGCTTGTCTCTCGCAGCCCTTAATATTCTCTCTTTGTCCTTAACATTTTCCATTTTAATTATGATGTGTTTTGGAGTGGGTCTCTTTGGGTTCCTCTTGTTTTGAACCCTCTGTGCTTCCTGAATTTGTGTGAGTTTCTCCCTCACATGCTTAGGAAATTTTTCTGTCAATTTTTCTTCTCTCAGGTTCTCTATTCCTTGCTTTCTTTTCTCCCCCTCTGGTACCCCTATGATGCAATAGTTGTTTTGCTTCATGTAGTCCCAAAGTTCCCTTAAACTGTCCTTATGCTTCTTAAGTGTTTTGTTTTTTTTCTTTTTGCTGCTCTGATTGAGTGATTTTTTTTCTGCTTTATCTTCTAATTCACTTATTATATCCTCTGCTTCTTAGAGTCTGTTTTTAATTCCTTCCAATGTATTCTTGGTATCATCATGTATGGTATTCTTCATATCTCTCTGGTTCTTATTTATCATATCTATATCTTTTTTTATGCTGATAAAGCTTTAACTAAGTTCCTTGACCCTCCCATTAAGTCTCTTTTGGTTCTCATTAATTTCCTTGAGCATCTTTATAACGATTACTCTGAACTCTATTTCTGATAATTTGCTTAACTACATGACATCAAGGTCTTTTTCTGGTGATTTTTTCCTTTTCTTTAGTTTGGGGGTTGTTTTTTGTCTCTCCATTTTAGTGACTTAGTGCTTGTACCTGTATATTAAATATATTTGCTGTCTCCCAGTCTTGTGGGATGGGATTTTGCACTGCATGTCAGTGGAGCACAGAGGTGTTTTTTCCTTATACTTCTGAGCTATATGCTCTAGTTTTTTCCCTTTTGTTGGTGTCCCTTTTGTGAGTTTTTGGGGCTCTCTGGTTGTGATTGAGTCTAGATTGTTGTTGATTGGTTCATGGTAAAACCCTCCTCTCAGGCTGGCTAACTGTGAGGCTCAACCACAACCACTTCCTGTGAGCTGTTGTACAGGTGCTGACCGGTCAAATCAACACACAACCAAACTGTCAGGAAACAAACAGAAACTTACAAAATATCTTGACAGTCACAATGAAAACCCCCAATAGAAAGTAGATTTGGGAAAGCAAAGCAAGAACACAAATAATAAAGCAAAAAAGAAAGAGAGAAAAGGATACTATTGCTACTAGTAAAAATAAAATAAAATAAAAATTTCTAAAATAGAGAAGCTACTAGGAAATAAAGGGGCAGAGAAGAGATTCTGAAAGGAAATTAAGGTGAGCAAAAAAATAAGAGTAGAGAGTAGGAATAGAAAAATAGTTGAAAAATTAAAAATAAAAAGACAAAAACGAAGAAAAAGACAGGAAGACAGAATCTAAAAAGGGGAGAAAAAGAAAAAAAAAGTTATGCCAATGGAAGGAGGAGAGAGGTAAAGCAAGGGCAGGGAATGAGGCCAATAAGAGATATGGTGGAACAATAGAAAAAATTTAAAAACTTATTTATTATAATGATAATATCCCAATAATAAAGCAGTAAATATCAAGAAAATCTTGCTAATAGAACAAAAACCAAAACAAAACAAAAAACAAACAAAATAAGACAAAAATAAATCCTAAAAAAATTAATTACAAAATTAAAATCAATTAAAAATTCTTTTTCCTCTTTTTGTAAAAATTAAAATTAAAATTAAAATTAAAAAAATTTAAAGACAACCAGGTGAGTTTTTTCTGGGCAGCTTATGTTGTCTGAGGCTCACTGTTTTGAATGCTGATTTAAGGTCTCCTTAGAGGTATTTGTATGTCAACCAATGTCAGGAGCTACCTAGGTTTGGCTCTGGTGTCCTTATGTAGCTGGTAGGTCTGAAGCTCTCTGTGGACAACCTCCTCCTGTGAGCTATTTTACCTCCCCTTGTGGTTGTGTGGTTTTTCTCCAGAGTCTTCTGAAGAGAGTCTAGGGTGCAGGCCAGTTAGTGTAGTTTCTGTTGTTGCTCCTCTTACTTAGAGATTTCATTATCAGGCACTCACTGTGGGAAAGTTAGCCAACTTCTCTTTTTCTACCAAATCCTCCGATTCTAGTTCCCCCAAAATGGCCTGCTGCACGTTCAGATTGTTACCTTTCTCTATTCAGTCTGTTACCTTCTCTCTATGTGCAGTTTCAGCAGTTTGGGCTCAATGGGTTTGTTCAAAAGAGACTCTGGTGAGCATGTTGCCTGCCCAGCACCCAGAAAAGGTTTTAAGCTTTTCCTCCAGTTCCAAAACAATACTCTCTGGGAGTCTTACTCTTCTTTTGTTGTCCTGTTCTCCCTTCCTCCTCAGGAATGTGCTTTGTGGGGGATACTGGGGCTTCAGTGAGCTGAATTAGCCCCTTTCCTGTTGGAGGTAGTGCTCCTAGCCTGCAGGAGAGGTAGGCATGTTCTGCCCCTCCTTTCCCAGATCTGTTTGGTTAATCTCATAAGGAGCTCAATTCAAACTCTCCACAATGCAGGCACAAATCCCAGCTTTTCTGGTCTGTCTCCCCAGTGTAAGCCAGGAAATTGGTCGCCCATTCAGCAATTAAAAATGTACAAAGCAACAATAGGCAGAGAACCCACCTTGCGAGGTCCCTTTGCCCCCATGCCTCCGATCCAAGCAGGAGGGGGGTCACAAAGTCATTGCCACATAGGTCTCTTACATAACTGATCTCAGTAAAGCCAGGGTACCTCCATGCATGCTATTTGGCCTCTCTTCAGAGCAGGTCAAAAATCCTCGATACACTGTGCTGGCCACTCTACTCCCTCTCTCTGGCTGTGGGAGTCCCACTGGCAGCTCTGGTGGCTGGAATCCCAATCTGCCCTGTTGGTGGCTTGAGTCCCTCTTTGGCTGTGAGAAGGCTTTCTTCCCCATCCCTATGTCATACAGTTCAAATGCTTTCTGGGCTTCTACACAATGCCTTACAGGAAAGCAGAGGTTACATTTAGGTCACTGCTGAATGCAGCCCTCTGGCTCCTTTCTATTTGGAATCTACAATATATGGGACAGCCTTTCTTGAGGTTTGTACCCAGGGTGAAAGTCTCTAGCCCCGGCTGCTGCTGTTAGGCATGTTGTTTCACTGGGAAGGCATGGTCTCCTCCTTGCAGGCACACTGTACCCCTGGCTCCCTCTGTCCACCATGCATGGGCTCTCCTTCCCTTCTCCTTCACACTGGGTTTGAGATCCCAGCTTTTGGAAGTCAGTCCACACCCCCAAGGGGAGGGAGCTTTGCAGCCTCTAACCCAAGGGCCTTGCAGCTGAGCACTGTCTTCAGAGGGGACTCCTCCTTTCTATGCTCCCCTTCTCTTACCAGATTCTATGATGTTTCTTCAGTGATCCTTACTCAACATATGTCCAATCATGTATATTTCCCTTGTTTTTTCAAGCTGGCTACACAGTATTTTAGCTGTAAGTCAAGTCTGTGGTTCGAAGCAAGGACACAATGCTTCTTTTCAGAGTGTTGCCATCTTCCTTTCCCCTTGAATGTTTTCATTATAGTTGATCTCTAGTTTTATGCCATTGTGATCTGAGAAGAAGCTTGATATGATTTTAGTCTTCTTGAACTTGCAGAGACTTGGTTTCTACCTTAACATGTGCTCTATCTTTGAAATACTTAAGAATAATCTTAACCAAGGCAGTAAAAGACCTGTGCTTGGAAATAACATGACATTGAACAAAGAGATAGAAGAAGATATAAACAAGTGTAAGTATATACCATGTTCATGGATTGGAAAAGTTAACATCATTTAAATATCCATACTACTGAATGCAATCTACGTATTCAATGCAATCATTATTAAAATACCAATGACATATTTCACAGATATAGAAAAAATACTCCAAAAACTTATATGGAACCAAAAGAGACGTCTGAATTAGCCACAGCAATCTTAAGAAAGAAGAACAAAGTCAGAGGGACCACAATACTGAATAGAAAGTTATACTACAAAGTCAGTGTAATCAAAAGAGCCTGGTATTGCACAAGAACAGATACATAGTTCAAAGGAACAAAACAGAAAACCCAGAAATCGACCCAAGCCATTATGCCCAATAAATATATCACCAAGGGGGCAAGAGCATATGATGAAATAAAAACAGTATCTTCAAAAAATGGTTCTGGGAAAATTGGACAGGTACATGCAAAAAGTGAAACTAGACCACCAACTTGCACCATGCATAAGAATAAAATAAAAATGAATAAAAGATTTAAGTGTAAGTTGCAAAACCATAAAAATCCTAAAAGAAAACATAGGCAGTAAAATCTCAGACATCTCTCATAGCAATATTTTTGCAGATATATGTCCTTGGGAGAGGAAAACAAAGAAAAAAATAAACAAATGAGACTTCATCAAACTAAAATGTCTGCACAGCAAGAGAAACCAACATCAAAATTAAAAGGGAACCCACTGTATGGGAGAACATATTTGCCAATGATCAGGGTTTAATTTCAAAAATATATAAAGTACAGAAACATCTCACCAGAATGAAGACAAACAATCCAATTAAAAAATGGGGAGGGAAGATGGAGGCCCTGTGAGAAGCAGCAGAGCTCCTCTGCTCTCAGCCACCGACTCGATTTACTCCTAAAATACTACATAACCAGCTTGAAAAAAACATTGAAACATACCTGAGTGGACAGAGTGTGAGTGGGGAACACTGAAGAAACACCATGGAGTCCGGTAAGGGGGGGGTGTAGAAAGGGGGAGTCCCCCCTGCAGCCTGTGCTGGGCTTCAAGCATGAAGGCTAAGAGGCTGGAAAGCTCCCTTCCCTCGGGAGTGCAGACAGCATCCAAAAGCGGGGATCCCACACCCAGAGTGATGAGAAGGGAAGGAGCGCCCCGCGCACAGGGCAGAGGGACCCTGGGAAGTGGTGAGTCCCAGAGGGAACGGCGCCTTCCTAGGAAAACAAGCCTCTAATGGCAGACGGCGCCTTCCTAGCAAAATAAAGCTTCTAGTGGCAGCTGTGACTGGCGTCTAATGCTCGGGTGCTGACCATAGGAAAGGCTGTCCCAAGGTCTGTGGCACCCAAGTGGTAGGGGACCAGAGGACTGCGCTGAGCAGCTGCACAAGGGGACCCTCTGCTTCCCTGTGGGGCATTGTGTTGAGCCCCAGAAAGCGCTGAATCTGCATGGCGTGGGGGAGGGGAGGAGCCCTCCGGCTCTGAGCTCTGGTGCCGAGAGGCTGGGATCTGTGACCAGCCCTGAGAGTGTCCTCCTGCCCTGAGCAACGGTGCAGAGAGGCTAGGATCAGCCAACACTCTGGAGGGGCACCTTGGTGGTGCAGGAAGCCGCCCCAGCTTTGCTAAGACCTGTGGTGTGGGGAGTTGCATGGAGCTGACTTTGGGTCCCCTCCCGCTGGGTGCCTTGGTGCCCGGGCAGCTGGAACTTGCAGGGAGGCTTTCTGCTTGTGTGTCGCTTTGTGCCTTTGCAAGTTTGATTGCAGAACTGGCTCCCAACTTCCCAGCATGCACTGTGCAGACAGATCAGCAGAGGCTGGGATTGGGGTCTGCACAGAAGACAGTCTGAAGGGCAGGGCCTGGTGCAACCAGCCAACAAGAGCTGAGCAGGGAGGAGCGGAGCCCGCTGGCCTCTCTTGCAGCCAGGAGCACCGACCCTAATAAGAAAGGGGAGGGCCCAACTCACTAAAGCCCCAGACACCCCCACAGGGCACAGTCCCGAGGGGCAAGGGAGAGCAGCTCACAGGAGGACTTTATAAGAGTACGACTCTCAGGGACTGTTGTTTGGGAACTGGTGGAAAAGCTAAAACCCCTGCTGGGGGCAGGGCAGGCAAAGGGCTCACTGGAATGTTTTTAATCTTTTTTTAAAAAAATATATCTTTATTGATTTCAGAGAGAGGAAAGGAGAGGGAGAGAGAGATAGAAACATCAATGATGAGAGTCATTGATCGGCTGCCTCCTGCACACCCCCAACTGGGGATCAAGCCTGCAACCTGGACATGTGCCCTGACTGGGAATTGAACCCCCTATCGCCTGGATCCTAGGTTGACGCTCAACTGCTGAGCCACACCCAGCCAGGCCAGAATGTGTTTTTAATCAAACCCACTGAGCCCAGGTTGCTGAAATGGCCCATACAGAAAAGGCAACAGGCTGAAATCTATTTGAAACTGCAGCAAGACAGAGCACGGGGAACTAGAATCAGAGGACAGGGTAGGGACAGAGGAACTGGCTGTGGAACAAAGACTAACTCCTGCAGAGTGAGCGCTTGACAATGACACCTCTAAGGGGAGTGACAGCCTGGGCTAAACTAGCCACTCCGCACCCTAAAGACTCTAGAGAAGACTCTGGGGTAGGGCCAGGCAACTACGAGGTTGAAAAATAGTTGACAAGAGGAGGTGGTCGACGGAGAGTCTCAGATCAACCATCTACCTAAGGACACCAGAGGCAAACCTAGACAGCTCCTCACATTGGGTGATACACAAGTACCTCCCAGGAAAACTGAAATCAGCACACAAAACAGTGACCCTCAGACAACATAAGCTGCCCAGAAGAAACTAACCTGATTGACCACCTTTTTTTCTTCTGTTTTTTGTTTTTGTTTTTGTTTTGGTTTTATTGGTTTGGTTTTTTTTGAGGGTTTGTTTATTTTTTCTCTTTTTCCCTTAGGATGAAGAGAAAGGAGAGAAAATTTGTTTTTTCTTTTTAAATTTTATAAATAATTAAAAAAAATGTTTTTAAAACATTTTCTTAACTAAATTTTTTTTCCTATTTTTTTATAAAAGAATTTTCTTTTGCTTCACTTGTTTTTAGTTTTGTTTTGCTTATTTGCTTTGTTTTGTTTTATCCTTGCTTCTAACATCAAGACTTTCTTGATATCCCTGCTTAATGACTGGGACTTTATCATTATAACCAACCTTACTGCTTTCCTCTATAGTTTCCCCCAAATCTCTTACCAGACTACCTCCCTGCCTGGGCTATATCTCTCTCTCTCCTCTCGATCCATTGGCATAACTTTTTTATCCTTTTTTTCTTTCTTTCTCTACTTTTCTTTCATTCTTTCATTATCCTCCCTACTGTCTTCCTGTACATTTGTTCGATTGTTAGTTTCTCTTATTCTCTTTATTGTATTTTTGTTTTCTCATATTCAACTATTATACTATTCCTCTTCTGTCCCTTAATTTTTTGCTGGCCCTTCTTTCAGAATCTTTTCTCTGCTTCTTTTATCTCCCAGTAGCTTCTCTATTTTTTACATTTTAGTTTATTATTATTTTCTAAATTTTCACCAGTATTAACAACAATATACATCTCTCTCTCCAAGCGTTACTTTTCTTTCTCTTTCTTTTTTTTAAGCTTTTTTTTTTTTTTTTTGGTGTGTTTGTGTTCTCCCTTCAGTCTCCCAGTTCTATTTTCACGTGGGTTGTTTTCATTGTGACTGTCAAGACATTTTGTCAGATACCTCTTGTTTCCTGGAAGTTTAGTTGTGTATTGCCCTGCTTTGCCAACACCTGTACAACAGCTTACACGACAAAGTTGGGGCTGAAACACAGTTAGCCAACCTGAGAGGAGGGTCCTCGCAAGGACTGATCAATGACAATCTAGACCCAACGGACACCCACAACGGGGACACACCTGGAGCAAAGAGCTCAGAAGTATAAGGAAAACACACCTCTGGGCTACACTGGACCCACAAGACAAAATCCCATCCCACAAGACTGGAGACAGCAAATATATCTAATATACAGATACAGACACTAAGACCCACCAAAATGGGGAGACAAAGAAACAAACCCCAAATTAAAGAAAGGGAAAAATCACTAGAAAAAGACTTTGATGTGAAGTTGTTAAGCAAGTTATCAGAAACAGAGTTCAGAGTATTGATTATGAAGATGTTCAAGGAACCTAAGAAGACACTAGATGATAAGATCGAGGACCTTAGGGAAAACATAAAAAAAGAGATACATACCATAAACAAAACTCAGACAGAGATAAAGAATAATGTATCTGATATCAAGAATGCACTGGAAGGAATTAATAGCTGGCTCAATGAAGCAGAGGATAGAATAACTGACTTAGAAGACAAGGTAGAAAAGATCACTCAATCAGAGCAGCAAAAAGAAAAAACACTTAAAAAGCATGAGGACAGTCAAAGGGAGGTTTGGGACAACATGAAGCGAAACAACATTCGCATTAAAGGAGTACCAGAGTGGGAGGAAAAAGAGCAAGGGATAGAAAACTTGGTGGAGGAAATAATGATAGAAAACTTTCCTAGGCTCATGAAAGAGAAAGCCACCCAAGTTCAGGAAGCACAGAGGGTTCCACACATGGGGGGCCCAAAGAGACCCACTCCAAGATACATCATAATGAAAATGGCAAATGTCAAGGACAAAGAGAAAATATTAAGGGCTGCAAGAGAGAGACAAGCAGTGACCTACAAGGGAACTCCTATAAGGCTGACAGCTGATTTCTCAAGAGAAACTCTTCAGGCCAGAAGGGAGTGGCATGAAGTTCTGCAAGAAATGAAAAGCAAGAACATGCAGCCAAGATTGCTTTATTCAGCAAGGCTATCATTTAAAATTGAAAATGGAATAAAGAGATTCCCAGGCAAAAAAAAAGGCTAAAGGAGTTCAGTACCACCAAACCAGCATTGCAAGAAATACTAAAAGGACTGCTTCAAAAATAAAAAAGAATAGTGAGAGAAAGGTACATCAGCGTGAAAAATGGCATTAAATAAGTTTATATCAACAGTAACCTTAAATGTAAATGAAATAAATGGTCCAATTAAAAAACCTAGGGTAGCTGAATGGATAAGAAAAAAGTAGCCAAAAACATGCGGTATTAAAGAGACCCACCTGAGAGCAAAAGACTCACACAGGCTAAAAGTGAAGGGATGGAGTAATATTCCATGCAAATGAAAAGGAAAAGAAAGCTGGTGTAACAATTCTTATTTCTGACAAAACAGACTTCAAAATAAAGACCATAACAAGAGACAAAGATGCTCACTACATAATACTAAAGGGATCTATCCAACAGGAGGAAATAACCCTTATAAACATTTGTGCACCCAATATCGGAGCACCTAAATATATAAAAAATTTCTTGAGGGACTTTAAGGGGAAGATTGACAGCAACACAATCATAGTGGGGGACTTTAACACCCCACTGTCAGCATTGGATAGATCATCAAGACAAAAAATCAACAGGGAAACACAGACCTTAAACGACTCACTAACGTAATGGATTTAATTGACATTTACAGAACATTTCACCCCAAAGCAGCAGAATACACATTCTTCTCAAATACACATGGAATATTCTCAAAAATAGACCACATGTTAGGGTACATGGCAAGTGTCTACAAATATAAGAAGATTGAAATCTTATCAAGCATCTTCTCAGATCACAATGGCATGAAACTAGAAATCAACCACTATAAAAATACTCAAAGATATTCAAACAATGGAGGCTAAATAGTATATTATTAAACAATGAATGGGTTACCAATAAGATCAAGGAAGAAATTAAACACTTCATGGAAAGTAATAAAAAAGAAGAGACAAAAACTCCAAAGCTGTGCTCGGGGAGGATTTGCCAAAGGAGCCATGGCCTCCGCCAGCCCTTCTGCCTGGGAGAAAGCCGCCCCTCCACCTCTCGCCCAGATTTCTGGCCGGTTAGTTCCTCTCCAAGTGTCTCAGGTTCCTTTCAAGCTGCTGCCTGGCACTGGGCTCAGAGGGAGCGTGTCTGAGTGAGTCTGTGCTTGTGCCCTTTAAGAAGAGCTGCTGGGGCTCCCTCAGCCTCTGCAACCCTCAGTAACAGTCCCCGCTGGTTTCACAGCCCGAAGTTGTGGGGATGTCTCTTTTCAGCCTGGAGCCCTAGGCTGAGGGACTGCTATGGGGCTCGGACCCCTCCCTCCTCTGGGAAACCTCCGCCGCAGAGATTCCCTTCCAGGTTTACCGGCGGCACCCGTTGTGTGCCAGCATCCATGTGTGCCCACGGCTGCATCTTCATGATTCAGCCCTGATTCGCTCGCGTCTCCGCCCCTCCTACCGGTCTCGGTGCTGCTTCTGTTCAGCCAGATTTCACTAGGCTCTGAGTGATGGTGGCTCTGTATTTTAGTTGTAATTTTGATGTGGTTGCGGGAGGCGGCGGGTACCGCTGTTACCTACGCCACCATATTGTTTCTTCCCCTCTATTTGCTTTTAAAATACTATTTAACCAGCTTGGAAAAACCAGAGAAACATACCTGAGTGGGCATATTGTGAGTAAAGAGTACTGAACAAACATCATAGAGTCTGGTAAGAGAGAGTGGCGTAGATAGGGGATCCTCCCTGAAGCCTGTGCTAGTTCTGTGAAATACATCAGTGGTATTTATTTGTGTGTGTGTCATTGGTATTTTGATAGGAATTGTGTTAAATCTATAGATTGCTTTGGGTAGTATGGACATTTTAATGATAATTCCTCCTGTCCATGAGCACAGTATATGCTTTGACTTATTTGTATTTTCTTTAATTTCTTTCTTTAGTGTCTTATAATTTTCCAAGTACAGGTCTTTTACATTCTTGGTTAAATTAGGTATCTTATTGTTTTTGTAGCAGTTATGAATGGGATTTTTTTTTACTTTTAGTTTCCCTTTCTAAGTGTTATTATTGGTGTTTAAAAATGCAACTGATTTCTAGATATTTATTTTATATCCTGCCATTTTACTGAATTTATTTATCAGTTCTAGTAGTTGTTTGGTTCTCTATATATGATATCATGTCATCTGCAAATGATGACTGTTTTACTTCTTCCTTTCCAATTTGTATCCCTTTCATTTATTATTCTTGTGTGATTGCTTTTCTGATTTTTCCTGATTGAGTTTTGGAATTTTGTTTTTTTCTAAGAATTTGTCTACTTTATCCTGGTTGTCCAACTTGTTGGCATATAGTTGTTTATACTGTTTTCTTACAATCCTTTGTATTTCTGTTGGGTGATTTGTTACTTCACCTCTTTCATTTCTGATTTTGTATTTGAGTTCTCTCTCTTTGTTTCTTGATGAGTCTGGCTAAAGGTTAATCAATCTTGTTTATCTTTTCAAAGAACCAGCTCTTGGTTTCATTGATCTTCCATATTGTTTTTTTTAGTCTCTATGTCATTAATTTCCACTCTGATCTTTATTATTTTCTTCTTTCTATTACTCTAGGCTTTTCTTGTTTTTTCTCTTTCTAAGACTTTCAACTCTAGGGTTAGATAGTTTATTAGAATTTTTCTTGTGCTTTGAGGTAAGCCTGTAGTGCTATGAACTTCCCTCTCAGGACTGCTTTGATGTGTCCCATATACTTTGTGTTGTTGTATGTTCATTTTCATTTGTTTCCAGGAAGTTTTTGATTTCTTCCTTGATCTCTTTGGTAACCCACTCATTTTTTAAAAACATGCTCTTTAGCCTCCATGTGTTTGAATGTTTTTTAGTGTTTTTATTGTAGTTGATTTCTAATCTCATGCCATTGTGGTCTGAGATGCTTGATATGATTTCAGTCTTCTTGAACTTGTAGAGACTTGCTTTTTGCCCTAACATGTGGTCTATCTTTGAGAATGTCCCTTGTACACTTGAAAGGAATGTATATGCTGCAGCTTTGGGGTGGAATGTTTTGTCAATGTCAATTGAATCCATCTGATCTAGTGTGCTATTTAGGGTCACTGTTTCCTTATTGATGTTTTGTCTGGAAGACCTATCCAGTCAGTGGGATGTTAAAGTCCCCTACCATGAATGTATTGCTGTTGATCTCTCCCTTAAAGTCCTCTAGAAGTTTTTTTGTTTTTTATCAATTTAGGTGCTTCTACATTGAGTGCATATATGTTTATCAGGGTTTTATCTTCTTGTTGGATCAACCTCTATAGTATTATGTAGTGACCTTTCTTGTCTCTCATTATGGTCTTCATTTTGAATTCTATTTTTTCAGGTATGAGTATTGCTACCCCAGCTTTTTTCATTTCTATTTTCATGGAAAAAATTTTTCCATCCCTTCACTCATCCTATGTGTCTTTTGTTCTGAGGTGGGTTTCTTGTAGCCAGCATATGTTTGGGTCTTGTTTTCTTATCCACTCATTTACCCTATGTCTTTTGATTGGAGCATTTAATCCATTTACATTTCAGGTTATTATTGATAGGTACTTATTCATTGCCATTCTTTTTTTATGTCTGTGTTCCTCTCTTTCTCTATATATCTTCTTACAATGGCCCCTTTAGCCTTTCTTTGTCTGCAAAGCTGTTTATTTCACCTTTAATTTTAAATGAGAACCTTACTGGATAGAGTAGTCTTGGATTCAGTCCCTTAATTTTCATTACTTTGAATACTTCATGCCATTTCCTTCTGGCCTTAAGTTTTTCTGAGAAATCAGCTGTCAGTCTAATGGATGCTCCCTTGTAGGTAACTTTCTGTCTCTTGCTGCTTTTAAGATCCTTTGTTTAGCCCAGCCAGCGTGGTTCAGCTGTTGAGCGTCAAGCTATGATCCAGGAGACCACTGTTAAATTCCTGCTCAGAGCACATGCCCGGGTTGTGGGCTGGACCCTCCAGTAGGGGGCGTGTAGGAGGCAGCTGATCAATGACTCTCATCATTGATGTTTCTATCTCTCTCCCTTCTTCTCCCTGAAATCAATAAAGATATATATTTTTAAAAAGATCCTTTGTTTATCTTTAATGTTTGCCATTTTAATTTTGATGTTTGTAGGTGTGGGTCTTTTGGGGTTCATTTTGATTGTGTTTCCTGAACTTGAGTGACTTTTTCCTTCAGTAGGTTAGGGAAGTTTTCTGTCATTATTTCTTCAAACACGTTCTCTAATCCTTGCTTGGATTCTTCTCCTTCTAGTACCCTTATGATACAGATGTTGTTACTTTTCATGTTGTCCCAAAACTTTGTTAAACTGTCCTGCTTTTTAATTTTTTTTTTCTAATTACTGCTCTGATTGTGTGTGTTTTTTTCTACCTTGTTTTCTATTTTGATGATTCGGTCCTCAGCTTCTTCTAATCTACTGTTGAATCCTTCTAGCTGTTGTAGCCTTTATTTTAGCTATGCTATTCTTTTCCAGTTGATTCTTATTCATGGTTCCTACCTCTTTGTTCAAGCGTATGAAATTCTCATTAAGTTGGTTGTAATTCTCACTAAGATGTTTGAGCATCTTATAACTATTACTTTGAACTCTACATCTGACAAATTGCTTGCCTCTATTTCATTTAGTTCTTTGTCTTGAGATTTCTTCTTTCCTTTCATTTAGGTGTTTTTTTCCTTTGTCTCCCCATTTTAATGGGCCAGTTGTCTGGGTGTACTAGGTTAGTGCTGCACAGCATGAACAGGGCTTGGTGCTCAGTAGTCCTAGAGCACCTTGTGAGGCAGCCAGGCCCTGATGGTTGGCCTGTGTGTCTGGGAGGTGTTAGGTCATGATGGCAGCACCAGGTGTACTACATCAAGGCTGTAGTACAGGTAGGCAGGTAGGCCATTCATACCATGTCAAGGAGGCACAGCAGGCAGGCAGACAGGCAGGCCTGGCGCACTCTGTCAAGGAGGCAGGCAGGCCAGCCATGTGTGCCATATCTGGGAGGTACCATTGGCAGGGCGGCCGGGAGGTAGGCTGTGTTTGCCAGATCACTGCGTCGGTGTGTTTGGCAGGGAGCACTAGTTCAGGGACAGTGGATCATGGGGCCAGGCTGGTGTGGGTAGTACTGGGTCTTTACCTGTGGGGCCCCTGTGCCTGTCCATGGCCTCAGGGTGCTGGGTCGGGCTGCTCTGCACAGCCTCCTCCTGAGGAGGGCCCTGAGGATCCTCCAAAATGGCTTGCTCTCCACTCTCAATCAGAGAGAAGCACCTGGCTGAGCAGCGGGACCGCAGCAGCAGCAGCTCCTCTACCACTATCTCCTCAACCCCCAGGGAGCTCCCGCACTGACTGACAGATGCCCCCCCCCACTCACACCCATGCACATACTCCCTGGCACACACTCATTCACTCATACTCTCAGCCTGTCAGATCCTGTCTGCTGCCATCTTCCAGTCTCCTCCTTCCTTAGTTTCTTTCTGTCGATTTTATTTATTTAATATTTTTTACTTCTGTATTTTTAAGTATATTTGATAAACAAGTTTTCCATCTATAATAGAAGAAAAGAAAAAGAAAAAACAATTTATAAATATGAACAAAAACCAAATCCACCTCCTCCTAGTTTGAGAAATCCATGGAAACCATAGCTCAGAAGATAGTCTCTTTGTGCCCTGGTTCTATTTATACTTTTAAAAAGTTTCTGGGTGAAATGCACTTCTCCTCCAACTGAATTATAACTGCATGAGCATAGTAGTCTTGTCCAAGCAGAGCTGATTATGTCTGGAAAAGGCTTTGTGAGGTGGGCCTGGACCTCTCTGTGGTACTCAGAATGTAAAACTGATGGTCAACCACACTCAGGGGGCTGTTTGTTACCCTCTTCTATCATGCTCTCATTTCTGAAGGTTCTCCCACTTCCTTGGCTCACACAAAAATTAATTTCATATAAGTCCACCTAATATGGATTTGTGTTTTTTCATTTCTTTGTCACATTTTGTTTATATTAACTTTTTAATGAGTCTTTCTATGAGGCACACAGATCAAGAATTCTATCTTACCATAACTCTTGTTCTAGTTTATTCTCTTTCTCTTTCTCCATTGATCTACCACGCATGGGCCCAGAGCATGAGATATACTCCCATTACAAGGCAAGACAAAATAATAACCTTTCTTATGCAGAGATTCCCCACCCCTCCATAAACTTCAAAATAATCCCCTCAAAAGTTTAGCTGATCCATGCTCAGTATGCCATTTTCTTAGTTTAGAGGTAGGCTTAAGGGGCTCAAAATAAAAAAAGTATAAGAATTTCTTTTCTCCTTTTTACTAGGCCAAAGTGTAAGTATTTTACTATTAATAGGAAAAAAATGTTGAGTTCAAAGAAAATACTGTTAAATAAAGAGTTATAAGAGTTTTTACTTAAGGCCAAACAGAAGACTTCTCTGGGACCGCCTTTTGTTAGCACTTTAAATAACTTACTTTTTAAAATTTATTTTTTAAGTATTTATTTTTATTGTTGACAGTTTTACAGATGTCCCCCATTTCCCCCCTTTCCCTCACTCTACTCAGCCCCTTCTCCTCCCTAGGCCATCACCACACTATTGTCTTTGTCCATGGGCTATACATATAAGTTTTTTGGTTTATCTCTTCTTGGCCCCTGTTTCCCCTGAGATATGTCAGTCTCTTCCACGCCTCCATGCCTTGGGACTTATTTTGTTGATCAATTTATTTTGTTCATTGGATTCCACAAATAAGTGAGATCATGTGATATTTGTCTTTCTCTGGCTAGTTTATTTCACTTGGCATAATAATCTCCAGGTCCATCCATGCTGTCTCAAAGGATAAGTGGTCCTTCTTTTTTATAGTTATTGCCATTTTATGATACATATTTATGTTTCTTTTTATACAAATTCTGCTTCTTAAGGAAGTCCCTTTAACATTTCTTGTAAACCTGTTTTGGTGGTGATAAACTTCTTTAGCTTTTTCTTGTCTGAGAAGCTCTTTATTTCTTCACCCATTTTCAATGATTACCTTGGTAGTTAAAGTAGTCTTGGTTGTAGGTCCTTGCTTTTCATAATTTTGAATATTTTGTGCCAGTTCCTTCTGGATTGAAATTGTGTTGAGAAATCAGCTAACAGTCTTATAGTAGCTCCCTTACAGGTAACTAACTGCTTTTCTCTTGCTGATTTTAAGATTCTCTCTTTGTCTTTAACCTCTGCCATTTTAATTATGAATGTCTTGATTAGGATGCATGATGAATTAGATACCCCCCTTTTATTTATGGGGAGAGGTTCCTCTTAGGGCTTATCTGTCATTGTCAGTTAACTTGGTTAGAACCAGAGGCTTAGGAAGGCAAGAGGCCTCTTTGTGTTCCTGTTGTTCAGTTGTTGAACACTCTACTAAGCTCCATCTGGTTTAGGTGTGGTCAGCATTTTTATATCTCAAAATCTAATTTGTACTGGTAGGACCTTAGAATTGGAAGTGTCCATAAAGACCATCTATTTCTAACCTTAATATTAAAAATGCATAACCTAAGACTCACAGAAGTCAAATAATTTATTTAGTGTCACTAACCAAGTCAATGGCAGAGCCAGGAGCAGAACATAACTATCCAGACTCCAGGCTAGTGCTCTTCTCCTATACCGTATGAACCATAGAATGCCAAAGTTGGGAAGTCACCCAGAAACATATCATTGAATATTCATTTTCCAGATGAGAAAAATATTGGAATGGGGACTACTGTATTTAAATACATTTAACAATCTAATAATAATAGAGATAAGCTTCAAAACCTGGTCATAGATACCAGATATGGGGCTCATTCCTGACTCTTTGTGACCTTGTTCCTCCTTTCTTCTTCTTCTTCTTCTTTTTTTAATCCATGACTACTCCATAGCTAAGAACTTTCAACAGCCAATCCCTTGGTAGATCCCAATACCTCTTTCCACAAAGACATATTTGTATCCCATTTATAATTGTCTTAGTATATATAGCTTCTTTCAAATCCCAGTCTTGGGAAGCTATCTCCTCTCTGTGGGATCCTAAGCATTTTCAGAAAGGAATGGGTAAAACTCCAAACTCAGGACCCGTAGCATCTGTAGAACGAACTTATTTTTCAAGTTATGGGTTGACTGAATGAGTAAAGATAATAATATTAAGTCCATTCATTCACAGTGGGTATGTATTATTGAAAACAATTGTCTTCAGATGGAAAAATAAGTCTGGGATATATCAGAGACAGATTGCATTTCTGCTAATCTAGTTACATCTAAGCCATATATCCCTCCATCTTTTCTTCCTCTCTCGCTCCATATCTCTCTTCCTTCCTCTTTTTCCCCTTTTTTCCACACATATTTGAGAGCTTCTTGGGGAAACAGAGTTTTCATCTATGATATACTCTCATGGTCTTTTTTATGTTATATATAATACTAAAAATATACACTCTTGAATATTCCCTCATAATGACTTAGGTTAAGCCTACTTTGTTCCATGTAGAAATTTTAGCTCTAAAATCATATACATGGTAAAGTGTAAAAAAATAAGGAAAATGGGGAAAAGAGAAAAACAGGAAAGAAAGGAATAACATTAAGCCAATGGTAACATTAGGAAATAAAACATATTCTATGCTGTAATGAAAATTTGTAAAATGTTGACCATAAATTTGGCCTGAGCTCCAAGGTAGGCAAAGAGGAAAACAGACACAATTATACAATTTTTGCCATCCATAAGATAAAAACAAACCAGCTGCTTAGGAAAACAGCTCTTTCTAGTTTTGAAGCCTGAGAGAAACTCTTCCTAGCCCACATTTCTCAGTAAATTTTATTTAGAGTTAAATTTATATCCATAAGTAAGAACAGAAGAAATATAAACCTGATTCCCTTATTTTACAATCTATCTAGGTAACAGGAACAAAATTGTTGCTTTGGAGAATACTGGGTGACAAGTGACTGGACCTTGCTAACACAAAAGATCACAAATAATGAGTAAATCTAACAACATTCTACCTGTCTGAAATATTCCTGACAGGCACCATGAGTAAGGCCAGATGTTTGTTTGTTTGTTTGTTTGTTTATTTATTTATTTATTTATATAGAATTTATTGGGGTGGCATTTGTTCACAAAACCATACAGGTTTCAAGTGTACAACTCAACATCATCTGCATACTGTGTCATGTTCCCATCACCCCAAGCAAAGTCTCCTTCAGTCTCCATTCCTCCTCCCTTTGCTCACCTCCACCTAGCCCCCACCCCCCTTTCCCTCTGGCTATCACCACACTGTTGCCTGCATCTGTGTGTTATGTATATATATATTTTTGGCTAATCCCTTCACCTTCTTCCATCATATCCCTTGTTAGTGTCCCCACCCACTACAACCCCTTCTTTACTCCGGAAGAAGCTCCTGCCTTGACATTTTTATAATCAACCTGAGTCTAGACAACAATAAACAAAATAAAAGAAAGGAAAAAAAGTCCTGAAAGAAGCAGCAATGCTGTTATTTTTAACCTTTCAGTTTAAACGAAGAAAGTAATGTTTTAAGTTTGCACTTTTGACATTAGAGCTCTGAGTTTCCCAACACTTCCATTCTTAATTAAGTTTTCACCTTCATGCAAACCTACCTCTATCCTCAACCTCATTCCATTCCACAATGGACAGATGGAGAAGAAAAAGGAGAAAGGTCTTGTTTGTTTGTTTATTAATTTATTTATTTTATTCAGCATTTCAGACCCCTCTCTCTGATGACTACCTGACCTGCTAAATATTTTTGCAATCCCTTGGCCTGTCTGTGACCAAACTTCCTGTTTACCTCTTGCCAAGTCCAGGACATTTGTAGGGAAGAGTTTTGTCTCCTTACCACCAAACACTATGAAGAAGGCATTGTTATTAACCCAGTGCATAAGAAAAATGAAGCACATAAAGGTTAAATAAATTGACCAAGATTCATATAGCTCAGAAATGGTACAACTGGGTTTGAACAAAATCTGGTTCCAGAGTCTATGTGCTTAAACATTATGCTCTACTGCTTGTGTTAATGGAATCCTTCTATAGCTGACTAATTTTCAGGCATCATGAAAAATGTACTAAGGAGGTACACTTTTTGTTGTGCTAAATATATATAACAAAATTTGCCATTTTAGCAATCTTTAAATATAAAGTTAGTGGCAATAACTGCATTCACATTATTGTGCATTAAACGTCATCATCCATTTCTATAACTTCTTCATTTTTCCCAACAGAAACTCTGTACTCATTAAACACTAACTCCCCATTCCCTTCTTCTCTCACTCCCTGGCAACCACCATCCTACATTGTGTCTTTATAAATTTGACTATTCTAGGTGGAATCATACAATATTTGCCCTTTTGTGACTGACTTGTTTTACTTGGCATATCTTCAAGGTTCATTCATGTTGTAGCATGTGTCAGAATTTATTTCCTTTTAAAGGCTGAATGATATTTTATTGCATGTGTAAACCACATTTTGTTTGTCCATTCATCTGTCAATGATATTTGGGTTGTTTCTACCATTTGGCTATTGTGGAATAATACTGCTTCGTACTCATATTTTATGCAAATATGTGTTAGAATCTCTCCTTTCACTTCTTTGAAGTATTTACCCAGAAATAGAATTGATTGATTATATGGAATCACCATATCACTTTCCAGAGTGGCTGCATCATTTTACATTCCTACCAGCAATGAACATGGTTTCAACTGTAAGAAGCTGTACTTTTAAGAATAATGCTTTTCATCTCTAGAGCAGAATACTATACTTGTAATGAGTTTTCTCCTAGAATCCAGTATCTCTTGACTGAGCCTGGGAAGCAGAGAAAACATGAAGCCAGCATAGTTTTTTAAAATATTTATTTTATTGTTCAGAGTATTAGAGATGTCCCCCATTTTACCCTCTTTGCCCCCCTCCACTCATCTTCCACCCCAGGCCTTCACCTGTCTATTTGGGCTATCCATATATGCTTATTAGTTCTTTGGCGGGTGTGAGGTGATACCACATCGTGGCTTTAATTTGCATCTCTCTCTGATGATTAGTGAGTTTAAGCATTTTTTCATGTCTCTTGACCAACTGTATGTTCTCTTCGGAAAAGTGTCTTTTCAGGTCCTTTCCTCATTTTTTAAATTGGATTGTTTGTCTTCTTGGTGTTGAGTTGTATAACTTTATATATTGGGGAAATTAGCCCCTTATCAAATGTATCATTGGTGAATATGTCCTCCCATACAGTGGGTTCCCTTTTCAATTTGTTGATGGTTTCTTTTGCTTTGCAGAAACTTTTCATTTGATGTAGTCCCATTTGTTTATTTTTTCCTATGTTTCTCTTGCCCTAGGAGATATATCAGCAAAAATGTTGCCACTAGAGATATCTAAGATTTTACTACCTATGTTTTCTTCTAGGATTTTTATGGTTTCTTGACTTATATGAATGGACCTGGAGATTATTATGTTAAGTGAAATGAGCCAGAGAAAAACAAGTACCATATGATCTCACTTATATATGGAATCTAATGAATGAAGTAAACTGATAATCAAAATAGGACTAGAGGCATGGATACATGGAATAGACTGACAAATCTCAGAGGGGAGGGGGTGGAAGAGTTTAGTCAAAAAGCATATATGTGTTATGCATAGCCCAGGGACACAGACAATATGGTAAAGGCTAGGGGTGTGGTGTGGGGGCTGAGTAGAGGGAACAAAGGGGGGAAAAAGGGGACATCTGTAATAGTGTCACATTTGTATGTAAGAATGATCCACAATGAGCCCCGCTGGGCATGGCTCAGCAGTTGAGCATCCACCTGGGATCCAGGAGATCGCAGTTTGATTTCCAGTCATGGCACATGCCTGGGTTGTGGGCTCAATCCCCAGTAGGGGAATAAAAAAGTCAGCTGATCAATGACTCTCTCTCATCACTGATGTTTCTATCTCTCTCTCCTTCTTCCATCCTCTCTCTGAAATCAATAAAGATACATTAAAAAAAAAAAAAAAGAATGATCCACAATACATCCCATGACCATAACATTTATGGCTTACTATGGAAGGGTCTTGGGACATGAAGTGAGGCTCCCAATAGCTTTCCAGAAATAGGTGAGGTTCCTAGAATATTGGTTAAGTTGTGATTCCTAAAATGATTGAAGCCTATTCTCTCCACCATTCCACTTAATATGGAATAGAAAGGATTTAAACAGCTCCCATTAAAAGGGCCTCACCAAAAAGTTATCTCTTTGATACCTGTACTCCATTTGTAATCGCTGGTCTCTACCTTGTTCCTTAAGCAGAGGGCATCTGGGTGACTTCCATGGGTCCCTCAACCCCATAAGATTTGTCCCTGTTTACTTTCAACCAGTTCCCATCTTAGCCTGGGACACTGATTTCCTTGTGCATGTATGGCTAAATTCTATTTCAGTTCTTGTTTTGCTCTACTTGCTGCTTAGGAAATTCACTGCTTTACCCTGAACCTCCCACCCATTCACACTCTATTCTCATGTTGATGGTTTGAACTCTTGATAGGGAAATAAATTTCTTCTTTGCTGTCACTAACCGATTTTAAAAAATGTATCTTTATTGTTGATATCCCCCCTTTTTTCCCCCATTGATCCCCTCCACCCCGCATCCACCGCCCCCAGGCCTTCACCACACTATTATCTGTGTCCATGGTTTATGCATATATGCATATAAGTTCTTTGATTATTCTCTCCCTACCCACTACCCCACCCCAGGCTTCCCACTGAGATTCATCAGTCTGTTCCATGCTTCTATGTCTCTGGATCTATTTTGTTCCTCAGTCTATTTTGTTTATTAGATTCCACATATGAGTGAGATCATGTAAAACTGAATCAGGAAGAATCAAAAAACCTCCATAGGCTAATGACATCTGATGACATTGTAGCAATAATAATAATAAAAGAAAATTTTCAACAAACAAAAGCCCTGCTCCAGACGGCTTCACAGAGGAGCTTGCTAATTCTTTAAGTTGTAGGGTTAGATAGTTTACTAAAAATTTTTCTTACTTTTTGAGGTAGGCCTGCAGTGCTATGAACTTCCCTCTTAGGACGACTTTCGCTGTGTCCCATAGATTTTGGGTTGTGCCTTCATTTTCATTTGTTTCCAGGAAGTTTTTTATTTCTTTCTTGATAATGGTAACCTATTCATTGTTTAATAACACACTATTTAGCCTTCATATGTTTGAATATTTTTGAGTGTTTTTACTGTAGTTGATTTCTAATTTCATGCCCTAGTGATCTGAGGTGCTAGATATGATTTAAATCCTCTTGAACTTATAGAGACTGGTTTTGTGTCCTAACATGTGGTCTATCTTTGAGCATGACCCATGAGCACTTGAGATGAATTATTCTGAAGCTTTGGGGTAAAATATTGTGTAAATATCAATTAAATCCATATGATCTAGTGTGCCATTTAGTCACCGTTTCTGTGTTGACTTTTTGTCTGGAATATCTATCCAGTGAAGTCAGTTGAGTGTTAAAGTCCATGACTATGACTACATTGCTGTTGATCTCTCCCTTAAAGTCCTTAAGGTGATTATTGATAGGTCCTTATTTATTGTCATTTTAATTCTTTATGCCTATGTTTCTCTCTCTATTGCTTCTTATTATTACAGCAGTCTCTAACATTTCCTGTAATGCTGGTTTGGCGGTGATAAACTCCTTTAGCCTATTTTTGTCTGGGAAGCTCTTTATTTCACCATCTAATTTGAATGATAGCCTTGCTGGATAGAGTAGTCTTGATTTTAGATCATTTTTTTTTTTAAATTTAATTTTTGTTTAAAATATTACAGATGTCCTTTTTTCTCCCCAATGACCCGTTCCACCCCGTCCCTTCCCTGTCCCCAGTCCCTCTCCCCACCATTGTCTGTGTCCTTGGGTTGTGCATCTATGCATATAAATTCTTTGGTTACTCTCTCCCCCTCCACCCACCTGCCCTCCTCCATCCCTCTGACATTCATCAGTCTCATCTATGTTTCCATGTCATTGAATCTATTCTGTTCATCAGTTCATTAAGTTCTTTAGATTCCTTGTTTTGTCTTACCTTGAATACTTCATGCCATTCCCTTCTGGCCTGTGGATTTTCTGATGAGAAGTCAGCTGACAGCCATATGGGTGCTCCTTTGTAGGTAACAGATTTGCTTTTCTCTTGTTGCTTTTAAGATTCTTTGTCTTGAAATTTTCACATTTTAATTATGCTGTGTCTGGGCGTGGGCCTCTTTGGGTTCTTGCTTGGGACTCTGTGCCTCCTGCACTTGTGTGACTTTTTGCTTTACCAGGTTAGGGAATTTTTCTGCCATTATTTCTTCAAACAGGTTCTCTAACCCTAGCTTACTTTCTACTTCCTCTGGCACTCCTATGATGTGAATATTGCTGTTTCATGTTGCCCCACAGTTCCTTAGACTGTCCTCCTGATTTTAATGGTTTTTTCTTTTTGGATCTATGATTGAGTGATTTTTTTCTATCCTGTCTTCTAATTCACTGATCCAACCCTCAGCTTTCTCTAATCTGCTGTTTATTCCTCTAATGTGTTCTTTATTTGAGCTATGCCATTCTTAATTTCCTTTATAGTTCCCATATCTTTTTACACACTGTTGAGAAACCTTAAAAGCAGTATACTGAACTCTATATCTGATAGATTGCTTATCTCCATTTTATTTAGTTCTTTTTCTGGAGACTTCTCTTGTTCTTTCAATTGGGGCTTGTTTTTTATCTCCCCACTTTGGCTGTCTATTTGGGTTTTTTTTCTATGTATAAGGTAGGCCTACTAGGACTCTCAGTCTTTTTGGATGGTCTCTGGTGCAGGCCAATATCAGATGCTCTTTGTGACTGTCCTTGAGTACCCTGTTTGGGTCTGTGAACAACCCATGGCTTGAGGTCCCCTCTGTTGGGTTTAGGTGCATTTGGACAGACCAAGATGCACACACGTGTCTGCTTTTCCAAGGCCCAAGTCCAGAAGCAGATCTGGCAAAGACTCAAAGCACTCTGAAGTCTGCCTCTGCCTGCAGACTGATTAATCTGATTCTCTTAATGAACTTCAGGCTGTAGAAACTCCACAGGGTAGGGCAAGAGGTTTTCCAACAGGGTTGGGCAATTGTTGCCCCCTCAGGAAAAAGATGCTTTGAAGGTAAATGTCTGCCTCTGCAGTATGGGGGAGTGACTCAGCACAGGAATCCAGAGGGCTACCCTCTGAACTCTATCTCCAGACCTCACAACTCTAAATTCTCCTCACATAGCTCCAGTCCACTCTGCCCTCCCTCTGCTGGAGCTGAAGATGAGTGGCTGCACATGAAACTTTGTGCATTGGCTCTTTAAGAGGGTGCATGCATTTCCAGATCTCTCTCTCTGGGAGATTGAAACTAGAATGCTTTTCACTGCTAGATGTTATGTGGGCATCTTTCTCAGTTCTGGTGCTCTTGGCTGGGAAGCCCATCCTGGGGTTTAGGCCCCAGAGTCCTCAGTGGGAACCCCCCACAGCTGAGATATTCCTCTGGACCTTTGGCTGCTTCCAGTGAAAGCCCAGCCAGCCCTCTCATGCCTCTGCACTTCCCACCAGTCTCTATGTCATCTCTACTTTTCTTCCTTGGTTATGAGGGTGCGCTTCATCTTGTCTTCAGTTGCAGCTGATTATTCAGTATGTTTTTTCTATATTTTATTTATAATTCCAGTTTCGTCCCAGGAGAGTGTCAGTGTAGCTTCCACTCAGTCTGCAACCATCTTTAATCTCTTCTAGCTAATTTTAAGTGTATTGTAAAAATCAATGTAGAAAAACACAACTCTACTGTATCATGAATTAGAAAAATAATAAATACTGGCTATTGTTAATATTTATAAAGCATAATATTAATATTTTTAAAAAAGAATAAGATTCTTGATGGCAAGAACCATGTCTTATATATCTTAGTATACTTCAGCATCCTTCTGCACTCCTTTAAGTCCAGTTCCACGCTGTATCTTCCACTATGTAGTCATATAATAAATGTTTCTGGAATGCATTTACTTTGCTTCAACTGCTAAAGAGATTTAGGAAGATTACTTTGATGACTCAGGTACCACTAATAAGCTGTTCAAAAAATAATCATAGCCCTGGCCAGTGTGGCTCAGTGCTTAGAGTGTTGGCTTGTGCACTGAAGGGTCACGGGTTTGATTCCTGATGTAGGGCATGTTCCTGGTTTGTAGGTTCAATCCCCAGCCCAGTCAGGGCATGTGTAGGAGCAACCAATCTATGTGTCTCTTTCCCATGGATGTTTCTACTTCTCTCTGTCTTCCTCTCTTTCTCTCCCTCTCTCCCTCCGTCCTTTTCACTCTCTCTAAAAATCAATGGGAAAGGAGAGAGAAGGTGGCAGCACTGTGAGAAGCAGCAGAGCACCCCCTTTCCCAGCCACGGACTCAATTTACTTCTAAAATACTATGCAGCCAGCTTGGAAAAACCAGAGAAACATACCTGAGTGAACAGAGTGTGAGTAGGAAGCACTGAAGAAACATCACAGAGTCTGGTAAAAGAGGGGGCATAGAAAGGGGGAGTCCCCCCTGAAGCCTGAGCTGGGCTCCAAGCCCTGAGGCTTGGAGGCTGAAAAGCTCCCTCCCCTCGAGAATGCCGACCAGCCTCCAAAAGTGGGATCTCACACCCAGATCAGATGAAAGGGGAAGGAGAGCCCTGCAAATGGCAGAGGGACCCAGGGGAGCAGCGTGCCCATGAGGAGGGGATGGCGCCTTCCTAGAGAAACAAAGCTTCTAGTGGTGGATGCAACCAGTGTCTAATGCTCGGTGTGCTGACCATAGAAATGGCTGTCCCAAGGTGTGTGGCGCCCGAGTACTAATGGACCAGAGGTTGGGACTGAGCAGCAACACACAGGGACTATATGCCCCCTGTAAGGCAGTGTGTTGAGCCCCAGAAAGCAATCAATCTGTGTGGCACGAGGGAGGGGAGGAGAGCCCTCCCTCCCTGAGCTCCTGGTGTCGAGATGCTGGGATCTGTGACCAGCCCTGAAGGGCACTGTGGTGGCGTGTGAAGCTACCCCAGCTTTGCGGAGATCAGCAGTATGGGGAGCTGTGTGGAGCTGACTTTGTGTTCCCTACAGCTGTGTGTCTTGGTGCATGGGCAGCGGGACCTTGCAGGGCAGACTGTCTGCCTGTGTGCTGCTTTGTGGGTTTGTGAGTGTGATTGCTGAACTGGCTCCCACCTTCCCAGCCTGCACTGGGCAGACAGAACAGTGGAAACTGGGATTGGTGTCTGCACAGAAGACTGTTTGAGGGGCAGGCATGGTGCGACCAGCCAACCAAAGCTGGGAAGGGAGGGGCAGAGCTCACCTGCCTCTCCTGCAGCCTGGGAGCACTGCCCCCAATAGGAAAGGGGCCAGTCTAGTTCACTGAGGCCTCAAATAACCCCACAGAACACAGTCTTGAGGGGGAAGAGAGAACAGCTCACAGGAGAACATTACAAGAATAAGACTCTCAGGGACTATTGTTTGGGAACTGGAGTAAACGCTGAAAATTGCTGCTGGGGACAGGGCAAGCAAAGAGCTCACTGGAATGTTCTTTAATCGAACCCACTGAGCCCAGGCTGCTGAAATGGCCCTACAGAAAAGACAGCAGGCTGAAATCAGTCTGAACCTACAGCATACCCATGCATGGGGAACTAGAATCAGAGGACAGGGTAGGGACTGAGGAACTGGCTGTGGAACAAAGACTAACTCCCACAGAGTGAGTGCCCGTCAGTGAAACCTCTAAGGGGAGTGATACCCTGAGCTACACTAGCCATCCTTCACCCTAAAGACTCTACAGAAGACTCTGGAGTAAGACCAGGCAACTACAAAGTTGCAAAATAGCTGACAAGAGAAGGTGGTCCAAGGAGAGTCTCAGATCAACCATCTACCTAAGGATACCAGAGCCAAACCTAGTTGGCTCCTCACATTGGCTGATACACAAGTAACTCCCAGTAGAATGGAAATCACCACACAAAACAATTACTGGTAGACAACACAAGTGGCTCAGAAGAAACTCCTGAATGACTTTTTTTTCTTTCTCTCTTTTTCCCTTAAGAAGAAAAAGGGGAAAAAAAATGATTTATTTTTTTTTCTTTTTAAACTTTATAATAATTAAAATTTTTAAAAAAATTTTTAATTAATTTTTCAAAATTTTATCTTTTCAAAAAATTTCATTTTGCTTAGCTTGTTTTTGGTTTTGTTTCTTTGCTTTGTTTTGTTTTATCCTTGCTTATAATATGAAGACTTTCTTGATATTCCTGCTTAATGGCTGGGACTTTATAATTATAACCAACAAGTTTACTACTTTTCTCTATAGTTTCTCCAAATCTCTTATTGGACTTCATCTGTGCCTGGCCTTTATCTCTCTCTCTCTCTCTCTCTCCTCTCAATCCATTGGCATAACATTTTTTTTCTTTTTTCTTCTTCTTCTTTTCCCTCTTGCTTTTGTTTTCCTCCATTTTGTCTTCCTGTCTTTTTGTTAGATTGTTAGTTTCTCTTATTCTATTTAATGTATTTTTAGTTTTTCATTTTCAACTATTATCCTATTCCTATGCTCTCCTTTAATTGTTTGCTGGCCCTTCTTTCAGAATCTTTTCTCTGCCTCTATTATCCCCCAGTAGCTTCTCTACTTTTTACATTTTAGTTTATTATTATTATTTTCTAAATTTAAGTCACAATTAACAAAAAAATACTTCTCTCTCTCTAAGCTTTATGTTTCTTCCTCTTTCTTTTTTTGAGCTATTTTTGTTCCATAGATCTTGTGTTCTCCCTTCACTCTCCCAGTTCTATTTTCACTTGTGTTGTTTTCATTTTGACTTTCAAGATATTTTGTAAGATACCCCTTGTTTCTTGGAAGTTTAGTTGTGTATTGTCCTGCCTTGCCAGCATGTGTACAACACCTTACATGACAGGGTTGGGGCTGAGACACACAGTTAGCCAACTTGAAAGAAGAGTCCTCCCAAGGACTGGTCTACAACACTCTAGACCCAACCACAACAACAGAACGCAAAGAACCCACAAAAGGGACACCCGCAAAAGGGACACGCCTAGAGCAAAGAGCTCAGAAGTACAAGAAAAACACACCTCTGGGCTCCAATGGCCTCAAAATACAAAATCCCTCCTCACAAGACTGGAAGACAGCATATATACCTAATATATAGATAGAAGCAATAAGAACTACCAAAATGGGGAGACAAAGAAACAATCCCCAAACTAAAGGAAAAATCACCAGAAAAAGACTGATGAGATGGAGTTAAGCAAGTTATCAGAAACAGAGTTCAGAGCATTGATTATGAAGATGTTCGAGGAACCTAAGAAGACACTAGAAGATAAGATCGAGGACCTTAGTGAAAACATGAAAAAAGAGATACATACCATAAACAAAACTCAGAGATAAAGAATGCTGTATCTGATATCAAGAATGCACTGGAAAAAATTAAAAGCAGGATCAATGAAGCAGAGGATAGAATAAATGACTTAGAAGACAAGGTAGAAAAAAATCACTTGATCAGTGCAGCAAAAAGAAAAAACAAAAAGCATGAGGACAGTCTAAGGGAGCTTTGGGACAACGTGAAGCTAAACAACATTTGCATTATAGGAGTGCCAGAGGGGGAGGAAAGAGAGCAAGGGATAGAGAACTTGGTGGAGGAAATAATCACAGAAAACTTCCATATGCTGGTGAGGGAGAAAGCCACCCAAGTTCAGGAAGCACAGAGGGTTCCAAACAAGAGGGACTCAAAGAGACCCACTCCAAGATATTTCATAATTAAAATGGCAAATGTTAACGATGAAGAGAAAATATTAAGGGCTGCAAGAGAGAGACAAGCAATGACCTACAGGGGAACCCCCATAAGGCTGACAGCTGATTTCTCAACAGAGACTCTTCAGGCAAGAAGGGAGTGTCATGAAGTTCTTAAAGCAATGAAAAGGAAGAACATGCAAACAAGACTGCTTTATCCAGCAAGGCTATCATTTAAAATTGAAGGTGAAATAAAGAGCATCCCAGACAAAAAAAAAGGCTAAAGGAATTCAGTACCACCAAACCAGAATTGCAAGAAATGCTAAAAGGACTGCTCTAAGAAAAAGAAGGAATAGTGAGAGAAAGGTACATCAGCATAAAGGGGAAAAATGGCATTAAGTAAGTTGATATCAATAGTAACGTTAAATGTAAACGGAATAAATGGTCCAATCAAGAGACATAGAGTAACTGAATGGATAATAAAACAGGACCCAAATATATGCTACTTATTATACACTCACCTGAGACCAAAAATTCACACAGGCTAAAACTGAAGGGATGGAATAAAATATTCCATGCAAATGGAAAGGAAAAGAAAGCTAGAGTAGCAATTCTTATTTCTGTCAAAATACACTTCAAAATAAAGACCATAACAAGAGACAAAGATGGTCACTATATAATACTAAAGGGACCAATCCCACAGGAGAAAATAACCCTTATAAACATTTATGCACACAATATAGAAGCACCTAAGTATATAAAAAATTTCTTGGGGAACTTTAAGGGGGAGATTGACAGCAACACAATCATAGTGGGGAACTTTAACACCTCACTGTCAGCACTGGACTGATCATCAAGACAAAAAATCAACAGGAAAACACTGACCTCAAATGACTCACTAGACCTAATGGATTTAATTGACATTTATAGAACATTTCATCCCAAAGCAGCAGAATACACATTCTTCTCAAATGCACATGGAACATTCTAAAAATAGATCACATGTTAGGGCACAAGGCAAGTGTCTACAAATATAAGAAGACTGAAATCATATCAAGCATCTTCTCAGATCACAATGCCATGAAACTAGAAATCAACCACTATAAAAAAACTCAAAAATATTCAAACACATGGAAGATAAATAGCATGTTATTAAACAATGAATGGGTTAACAATGAAATCAAGGAAGAAATTAAACACTTCATGGAAAAAATAGAAAATTACCAGATAACAACCCAAAATCTATTGGAGACAGCTAAAGTAGTCCTGAGAGAAAAATTCATAGCATTACAGGCCTATCTCAAGAAACAAGAAAGAGCTCTAATGAACCATCTAACACAACAACTAAAATAACTGGAATGAGAACAGTAAGAAAAGCCCTAAGCAAGTAGAAGGAAGGAAATAATAAAGATCAGAGCAGAAATGAATGACATAGAAACTAAAAATCAATACAAAAAATCAATGAGACTAAGAGCTGTTTCTTTGAAATGATAAATCAGATTGATGCACCTTTGGCCAGACTAATCAAGAAACAAATAGAGAGTATCCAAATAAATAAAATCAGAAATGAAAGAGGCGATATAACAAGTGACCCAACAGAAATACAAAGGAGTGTGAGACAGTACTATGAGCAACTATATGCCAATAAACTGGACAACATGGGGGAAATGGATAAATTCCTGGAAGCATACAACCTACCAAAGCAGAATCAGGAAGAGGCAGAAAATGTGAATAGGCTGATAACAGCTAATGAAACTGAAGCTGTAATAAAAAAATCTCACAGCAAACAAAAGTCCTAGACCAGATGGATTTACAGGCGAGTTTTACCAAACATTCAATGAAGAATTAACACGTATTTTATTCAAACTATTCCAGAAAATTCAAGAGGAGGGAAAACTCCCAAACTCTGTTTATGAGGCCCGCATCATCCTAATCCCAAAACCAGATAAAGACACTCCAAAGAAAGAAAATTACAGGCCATTATCCCTGATAATCATAGATGCTAACATCCTCACTAAAATACTAGCAAACCGGATCCAGCAATACATTAAAAAGATCATACACCACAACAAAGCGGTATTTATTCCAGGGATGCAAGGCTGGTATAACATCTGTAAATCAATAAATGTTATACATCACATAAACAAAATCAAGGGCAAAAATCATATGATTATATCAATAGATGCAGAAAAATCATTGGACAAAATCCAGCACCCATTTCTGATAAAAACTCTCAGCAAAGTGGGAATAGAGAGACCATACATACCTTAACATAATAAAGGCCATGTATGACAGACCTATAGCCAACATCATAGTCAACGGGCAAAAACTAAAACTTTTTCTCTTAAAAAAAAAGAACAGGACAGTTTTGTCCACTTTCACCCCTCTTATTCAACATAGTACTGGCAGTTCTCGCCATAGCCATTACACAGGAAGAAAACATAAATGGTATCCAAATTGGAAAGGAGGAAGTAAAACTGTCATTATTTGCAGATGATATGATATTGTACATAGAAAACCCTAAAAACTCCCTCAAAGTACTGCTAGATTTGATAAGCAAATTTGGCAAGGTAGCTGTATACAAAATCAACATCTGGAAATCAATGGCATTCTTATACAGCAGCAATGAACTTTCAGAGAGAGAAACTAAAAAAAAATACCATTTACCATTGCAACTAAAAAAATAAGATACCGAGGCATAAACTTATCCAAGGATGTAAAAGACCTGTACTCGGAAAACTATGTGACACTGAAAAAAGAAATAGAGGAAGATTTAAACAAGTGGAAGAATATACCATGCTCATGGATTGCAAGAATTAATATTAAAATGTCCATACTACCCAAAGCAATTTATAAATTCAATGCAATTCTTATTAAAATACCAAGAGCATATTTCACAGATCTAGAACAAACATTCTGAAAACTTTTATGGAACCAAAAAGGACCCCAAATTGTTGCAGTCATCTTGAGAAAAAAGAACAAAGTGGGACGGATCACTTTGCTAGACATCAAACTGTACTACAAAGCCATTGTAATCAAAACTCCCTGGTATTTGTACAACAACAGACATATAGGTCAATGGAACAGAACAGAGTCCCCAGAAATAGACCCATGAGATTATGGTCAGTTAGTATTTGACAAAGGAGGCAAGAGCATATATTGAAGTAAAGACAGTCTCTTCAATAAGTGGTGCTGGGAAAATTGGACAGATACATGCAAAAATATGAAACTAGACCACCAACTTTCACCATACAGAAAAACAAACTCAAAATGGATAACAGACTTAAATGTAAGTCATGAAAGCATAAAAATCCTGGAAGAAAACATAGGCAATAAAGTCACAGACATCCCACGTAGTGGAATTTTCATTGATACATCTCCTAGGGCAAGAGAAACAAAAGAAAAAATAAACATACTGGACTACATTAAACTAAAATCTTCTGCAGAGCAAAATACAGCCTCAAAATACAAAGGAACCCCACAATCTGGGAAAACATATTTGCCAAGGATGTATCTGGTAAGGGGCTAATTTCCAAAGTGTACAGTGAACTTATACTACTCAGCAAGATGAAGATAAATAACCCAATTAAGAAATGGGCAAAGGACCTGAATAAACACTTCTCCAAAGAGGACATAGAGATGGCCAAGAGACATATGAGAAAATGTTCAATGTCACTAATCATCAGAGAGATGCAAATTAAAACTACAATGAGGTATCAATTCACACCTGTCAGAATGGCAACCATCAACAAATCAACAAATGACATGTGCTGGTGAGGATATGGGAACCCTAGTACACTGCTGGTGGGAATGCAACCAGTATAGAAAACAGTATGGAGGTTCCTCAAAAAATTAAAAATGGAGCTGCCTTTTGATCCAGTGATCCCACTCCAAGGAATGTATCCTAAGAATCCTGAAACACTAATCAGAAAGAATATATGCACCCCTATGTTCATTGCAGCAGTTTACAATAGTTAAGATCTGTAAACAGCCCAAGTGCCCATTTGAAGGTGAGTGGATAAAAAAGCTGTGGGACATATCTGCCATGGAATACTACACAGCTATAAAGAAGAAGGTTCTTGTACCCTTTGGGACAGTATGCATGAACTTGGAGAAAATTATGCTAAGTGAAATAAGCCAGGCAGAGAAAGACAAACATCACATGATCTCACTTATATGTGGAACCTAAAGAACTTAATAAACTTATGAACAGAATAGATTCAGTGACATGGAAGCATAGATCACGCTGACGAATGTCAGAGGGAGGGAATAGGATGGGTGGGTGGAGGGGGAGAGAGTAACCAAAGAATTTATATGCATATATGCACAACCCAAGGACACGGATAAGGTGGGGAGAGGGACTGCGGAGGAGGGTTGGATGGGGTAGAATGGGCCATTGGGGAGATAAAGGGACATTTGTAATATTTTAAATAAAAAAATAAATAAATAAAATTAAAAATAAATGAAAAAAATATCCTCAGGTGAGGATTAACAAAAAAAAATCATAAATATGTTCAAAGATGCATGCACAGTTCCATGCATTCTAGCATTATGTATAAAAATTGAAAACAACAAACATTAAGAAATTGGTTAAATAAAATATCATGTGCCCTTTCTATAAAATACTTTGCAGGTACTGAAAATAATTTTGTGAACAGTTAATAGCATGGATCAATTTTATATTGTTAGGTGAGAAAAGCAGATTACAAAAATGTCTCCATACACATTCATAATAAGAAATCAACAAGTATTTGTTAAGTGACTATATCCAAATACTTAGGGAGTATAGCAAGATTAAAAAAATAATGGAGATCCTTGAATTATAATAAAATACTAAAATAATATACACTAAGTGATAATTTTGGTAAATTTTTTATTGTTGGTTTATTGGTCATTTTAACTTTATCCAATGTAATTTTCTATCTTCCAACATTTGTAAAAGTATATTACTTATATCATGGATAACATTTAAATAAATGCCTTTCCTGCTTCATGATAAACATTCTTGTGTCAAACAGAAAATTCAGACTCTTTCCATTGACCTTGAAACTGAATTCAAGACTGTTGATTTGAGTTGTTGATGATGCTGTTTCTCTAACTAAAAAGCAGTTTTCAAAGTAAAGGCTGGCCCATAATTTCTCCCCTTCACCCTTTCTTATCTTCTCAGTTCATTCAAAGTTCTGTTTGGTATCAGCTCAAACAAAAGACATCAGGAAGCAGTAAATGACTGCTATCAGATTACTTTGAATTACTTCCCGAGAAGTCATAAAGGTGATTATAGTGTTATTATGAACTTCTTTTAAAAAGAGTTCTCGCCTCACTGGGTGTGGCTCAGCTGTTGAGCAACGACCTAGGATCCAGGAGATCATGGTTCAATTCGTGGTCAGGGCACATGCCCAGGTTGCAGACTCTGTCCCCAGTAGGGGATGTGCAGGAGGCAGCCGATCAATGACTCTCTCATCATTGATTTTTCTGTCTCTCTCTCTCTTTCTTCCTTTCTCTCTCTGAAATCATTAGATATATTTAAAAAAATAAAAATAAAAAGTGCTCTAAATGCCAAGAAGCATAATTGAAATTCTAACCAGGGCATACTCCAAGACTTTCAAATGCAAGAAAAGAAGGACATAAAGTGAAAGCGGATGAAACCAGAGGCACTTAAAATGAAGAAGTTAAGTAGAGATTGTTCTTGAGTACCACACGGGAAAGATACAAGACTTCCTGTATTTACCAAGGCATATAAAAATAATGGGTAGCTTGAATTTTTCTTGAGAAGAAGCCATTTGGCTTCCCTAATCAATCCCTGTAACCTCTCAGACTTACCCTTAAGTTAAACATTCTATACCACAAATAAATCGGATTATGGCAGCCAATCCTGACTTGCATACCACTTTTCAACCAGTTTTTTAATTCAGAGCTGATGTCTCACTGATTTACTTAATAAATATTGATTAATTACTGTATTATCGCTTTTCTGGCTTTACCCCACCTTCAGATCTGATGCTCTGTATATCCTCTCTTAGTCTGACGTTAGCCTTTTGCTTCCTTCCTCAATTGCAGCTAAGAAACTCCCTTTTCCTCTGGCTATGCAGCTCTAAGTAAATGCCCATCTGTTCCATTCCAGTCCCTGAGACCTTGGAGATGATATTCCAACTAGGTTTTCCCTAAAACAATGAGTAGAACCCAACAGCTGGAAAAAAGGAAAGAGGTATGAAAATTCACTCAGGAAGCCATTTCCATTCTGGAATAAAGTTGGCTGTTTCATGCACTGTGGTGTCTTAGAAATTCTTTCCCTGAAAATGATTATTTAGTTGATGCCAAATTGTAAAGGTGAGAGGAGAATTGTGTATGCATATACACATCTGTTATCACATATGAACATATTATAAGTCTCTTTTGGCACATGTATATATTTTATTTCACTTAAGGTAACAGTAGCATCTCAAGTATGGATAAGAAAATTTCCATTTGAATATGTCTGTAATTAGTCTCAGAGGTAAAAGAGGCAGCAATAAAATGAATCTGTCAGGGTTTGGTCAACAGTCTCAAGAGTCTTATCCTCAACTGACAAGATTGCATCTGTCACAGGGATGTGGTGAAAATTTGGTTGAACTGAAAGGGAGTTCTGAGCTATGAACCTGATCTATGTTGTTGTACTCCAAATTTCTGGCCACACTGCCCAGCTTTGGGCAACAAAAAGAACTACAACATCACCACAGCTTTGCAAGCATGTTGGGCCAAGGCAAAAATATAGGAATTGGATTAACTAAATTAGAACACTGAACACTGGATTAGAAGCTCCATGAAGGTTGTCCTGGAATGAGTGATATGTAATGCTTTTAGAAAAAAAAAATTTTTTTATTGATTTCAGAGAGAGGAAGGGAGAGGGAGAGAGAGATAAGAACATCAATGATGAGAAAGTCATTGATCAGCTGCCTCCTGCATGCCCCCGACTGCGGATCAAGCCCGAAACCCAGGCATGTGCCCTGACTGGAAATTGAACCGCGATCTCCAGGATCCTAGGGCGATGCTCAACCACTGAGCCACAACTGGCCAGGCTGTAATCCTTTTGTAATGGGAGATAAGAAGAGTTAGAAGAGTTATTTTTCTAGGCACAGAGTACTGCTGCTGTAATGCCAAAGGTGTTGATTCCTTATTCTCTTTTCTCTTGTAATTGCCTTTCTAGAATGATGTTTGAAAATTATCAACAACATCTGGAAGTTTCTTGCCCTATATCTGTTAATTAACTAGACTGAGTATTTACATAGAATTCCTGTAGAATCTTTATCATCTGAGAAGTAATCTCTCATTTTCCTTCCATATCCTGCTTTGATTGAGACTTTACTTCTCCACTGTGAAAATTGTTTCCCTTGTCTTTATCTTCTAGTTTCTGCAATGTGGTAGGTCCTTGGTTCATAGTTGTTCTTTGCAGTTTTAGTATCACAATCATCATTGGTAACTGTAGCCTAAGCAAAGATCATCCATCCCAACCTTAGCCTCATAGGGTTATTTATTTGACCTCAACTCCAATGGTCATAAACTCCACTTCACTTTAGCCTTTCACAACTATGCCTGCTACCTGGAACTTGCAATCACCTCAAAAATGTTATACCATATCCAAATTTTTCAATACCATCAGGACTTCCAGTCTCAAAAACCTTACATCTTTGTTCAATCTATAAAGAAGGCCCTCCTTTGATATCTTCCCATCTATCTTTGATTCAAGGAATCCCTAATTCAACCACTATCTTGCCAATACCATAATATTCTCTCTTTCTCATCCATCAACAGAAATTATCCCTAAAAACCTCAGGGTCAGATGACTCCATCTTTCGTCTCCAATCCTAAACTCAGGCTGGCAAAAAAATTTTTGCATATTGGACCATTACCAATTAATGGCCATTGCCCTTTCCTGAAATCAAAGCACTAGACAACAATATTTCTACTTTCCACTAAGCAGTTCTGTTTCCAATTCTAAATAATTTTTATTTCAAGTTTCACATAGGAAATGGAGACTGATAGCCTAAAATTCTTCCACTCTTCATCCAAAACTTACCTGCATCCTCATCCGTTTTTCCCTTTTCCCCTCTCAATTCAGTAAAAAATGATCATTTTGCCAGAGGAAAATTTACTCTCCTTTATAGGACCTACAACTATTGAAATTAATTATTTGTATAAATCATTATTTATGTCTTTCTGATCTGTAATCTGTAAGAATAGGGACTAATGAATGTGTATTTAGAAGAGTTCCTACTTGCAATCTTCAAAATTTGCCTCTTAAGTAAAATTGAAATTATTAGAAGGCTTTTGAAAGTGGAATGGGAACCTCAAATAATTTATATGTTTTTGGTATGGACAGGCACTAAGGGAACTCCAGAGGGCCAATAAATAGACAACATAGCAATTCTTTAATAGTCCAATAAAGCTATATCAGAGTTGCTGACTCTGCTGCTCTCATTATGGTTATGAATGACAACCAATTACTTGCTACATTACATATTTTGATAACTATTTAAAGTCCCAGGAAGGAGAACCTGGTGGACATAAATTGAATTAACAGCCCATACACTGGTTATAAAGGGGCAGAAGAAGGAAAACTTCTGGTCTGTGTTAACTCCATAATGGACAACAGGAGTTGGAATAACCCTTCTGCCAAAAATACTGTGATTTTTTTTTTGGTGTCAACTTCCTTGGGACACATGGTGCTGAGATATTTGGCTAAACTGAGGGTGTTTCTGTATGAGATTAACATTTGAAGTGGTTGACTGAGTAAAGCAAACTGGCTTCTCCAATGTGAATGAGCCATGTCTAATCCATTGGAGGCCTGAGTAAGGGAAAATTCACTCTTTCTACCTCACTGTTTTTGTTTTTTCTTTATTGTTGAAAATATTACAGATGTCCCCCTTTTTCCCCCATTGATCCCCTCAACCCTGCATCCAACCCACCTCCAGGCTTTCTTCATAATAATGTCTGTGTCCATGGGTTATGCTTATAATATATAAGTTCTTTGATTAATCTCTCCCCACCCACTACCCCACCCCCATCCCCACATTCCCCCTGAGATTCCTCAGTCTGCTCCATGCTTCTATGTCTCTGGATCTATTTAGTTCATCAGTTTATTTTGTTTATTACATACCACATATGAGTGAGATAATGTGGTACTTGTCTTTCCCTTACTGGCATATTTCGCTTAGCATAATACTCTCCAGTTCCCTCCATGCTGTTCCAAAGGAAAAGAGATCCTTCTTTTTTCAGCTGCATAGTATTCCATGGTGTAAATGTACCACAACTTTTATATTCACTCATCTACTGATGGGCGCTTGGGCTGTTTACAGATCTTGGCTATTGTAAATTGTGCTGCTATGAACATAGGGGTGTATAAGTTCTTTCTGATTGGTGTTTCGGGTTTCTTAGGATATATTCCTAGAAGTGGGAATACTGGGTCAAATGGTAGTTCCATTTTTAATTTTTTGAGAAAATTCCATACTGTTTTCCATAGTGGTTGCATCAGTCTGCATTCCCACCAGCAGTGTACTAGGGTTCCCATTTTCTCCACACCCTCACCAGCACTTGTCTTTTTTTTTTTTTTACTTTATCTTTATTGTTGAGACCATTACAGATGTCCCCCTTTTAACCCTAATGATCCACCCCACCCCATATCCATCCCACCCCCAGGCCCTCCTCACACCAATGTCCACATCCATGGGCCATGCCCATAAACATACAAGTTCCCTGATTAATCTCTCCCCAAGCACAGCCCCCTCTCCGCCTTTCCTCTGAGATCCCTCAGTTTGTTCCAAGCTTCTACGTTACTGAATCCACTTTGTTCATCAGTTTATTTTGTTTATTATATTCCACATATAAGTGAGATCATTTGGTACTTGTCCTTCTCTGACTGGCTCATTTCACTTAGCATAATACTCTCTAAATGACATGGAAGCATAGATGAGACTAACGAATGAGAGAGGGATGGAGGAGGGCAGGTGGGTGGAGGGGGAGAGAGTAACTAAAGAATTTATATACATACATGCACAACCCAAGGACATGGACAATCGTGGGGAGAGGGACTAGAAAGAGGAGTGGGATGGGGTGGAACGGCTCATGGGGGAGAAAAAGGGACATCTGTAATATTTTAAATAAAAATTTAAAATAAAAAATATACTCTCTAGTTCCCTCCATGCTGTGCCAAAGGCCAAAATGTCCTTCTTCTTCACAGCTGCATAGTACTCCATGGTGTATATGTGCCACAGCTTTTTTTGTCCACTCATCTACTGATGGGCACATGGGCTGTTTCCAAATCTTAGCTATAGTGAATTGCGCTACTATGAACATAAGGGTGCATAAGTTCTTTGGGACTGGTGTTTTGGGTTTCTTAGGATATATTCCTTGAAGTGGGATTACTGGGTTAAATGGCAGGTCAATTTTTAATCTTTTGAGGAAACTCCATACTGCTTTCCATAGTGGCTGAACCAGTCTGCATTCCCACCAGCAATGCACTAGGGTGCCCTTTTCTTCACACCCTCACCAGCACTTGTAGTTTATTGACTTGTTGATGGTAGCCATTCTGACAGGTGTGAAGTGATACCTCATTGTGGTTTCAATTTGCATCTCTCTGACGATAAGCGACGTTGAGCACTTTTTCATATGTCTCTTAGCCATTTGTGTGTCCTCTTTGGAGAAGTGTCTATTTAGGTGTATTGCCCATTTTTTAATTGGGTTGTTTGTCTTCCTTTTGTTAAGTTGTATAAGTTCCTTATATATTTTGGATATTAAACCTTTATCCGATGTGTCATTGGCAAATATATTCTCCCATACAGTGGGCTCCATTTTCGTTTTGTTGATGGTTTATTTTTTGCAGAAGCTTTTTATTTTGATGCAGTCCCATTTGTTTATTTTCTCCTTAGTTTCTCTTGCCCTAGGAGATGTATCAGCAAACATATTGCTATGAGAGATGCCTGAGATTTTACTGCCTATATTTTCCTTTAGGATTTTTATGTTTTCATGTGTTACATTTAAGTCTTTTATCCATTTTTAATTTAATTTTATGTATGGTGGAAGTTGGTGGTCCAGTTTCATTTTTTTTTATGTATCTGTCCAATTTTTCCACCACCATTTATTATAAAGACTGTCTTTACTCCATTGTCTGTTGTTGCTGCTTTGTCAAATATTAATTGACCGTAATGGCATGGGTCAATTTCTGTGTTCTCTGTTCTGTTCCACTGATTAATATGTCTGTTCTTGTGCCAGTACCAGGCTGTTTTGATTACAGTGGCTTTGTAGTATAACTTGATATCTGGTATTGTGATCCCTCCAACTTTGTTCTTCTTTCTCAAGATTGCCATGGCTATTCTGGGTGTTTTTTGGTTCCAGATAATTTTTTGAAGTGTTTTTTTCTAGATCTGTGAAATATGCCGTCGGTATTTTAATAGGGATTGCATTGGATTTATGGATTGCTTTGGGTAATATGGACATTTTAATGATGTTAATTCTTCCAATCCATGAAAATGGTATATTTTTCCATTTTTTTATATCTTCCTCTATTTCTTTTTTCAGTGTCCTATAGTTTTCTGAGAAAAGGTCTTTTATATCTTCGGTTAAGTTTATTCCTAAGTGTCTTATTTTTTAGTTGCAATGGTAAATGGGATTCTTTTTTTAGTTTCTGTTTCTGAGAGTTCATTATTGGTGTATAAAAATGTCATCGATTTCTGGGTGTTAATTTTATATCCTGCTACCTTGCTGAATTCATTTATTAGATCTAGTAGTTTTCTGGTGGAATCTTTAGGATTCTCTAAGTACAATATCATGTCATCTGCAAATAATGACAGTTTTGTTTCCTCCTTTCCAATTTGGATGCCTTTTATATTTTCTTCTTGTCTAATCGCTGTGGCTAGAACTTCCAGTACTATGTTGAATAAGAGTGGTGAAAGTGGACATCCCTGTCTTGTTCCTGTTCTTAGTGGAAATGATTTTAGTTTTTCCCCATTGAGTATGACGCTGGCTGTAGGTTTGTCATATATGGCCTTTACTATGTTGAAGTATGATCCCTCTATTCCCACTTTGCTGAGAGTTTTTATAAAAAATGGTGTTGGATTTTATCGAATGCTTTTTCTTCATTTATTGATAAGATAATGTGATTTTTATGTTTCAATTTGTTTATGTGATGTAGCACGTTTATTGATTTGCGAATATTGTATCAGTCTTGCATCCCTGGAATAAATCCCACTTGGTCATGGTGTATGATCTTTTTAATATATTGCTGGATCCGATTTGCTAATATTTTGTTGAGCATTTCAGCATCTATGTTCATCAGGGATATTGGCCTGTAATTCTCTTTCTTTGTAGTATCTTTATGTGGCTTTGGAATTAGGCTAATGCTGGCCTCGTAAAAAGAGTTTGGAAGTATTCCTTCTCTTGGAATTTTGGAAGTAGTTTGAATAGTATAGATGTTAATTCTTCTTTGAATGTTTGGTAAAACTCCCCTGTAAAGCCATCTGGGCAGGGCTTTTGCGTGCTGGGAGCTCTTGGATTACTGCTTCAACTTTATTGGCAGTGATCAGCCTATTTAAACTTTCTAACTCTTCCTGATTGAGTTTTGAAATGTTACATTTTTCTAGGAATTCATTCATTTTATCCAGGTTGTCCAACTTGGTGGCATATAGTTGTTCATTATATTTTCTTACAATCCTTTGTATTTCTGTTGGGTCAGTAGTTATTTTACCTCTTTCGTCTCTGATTTTGTTTATGTGGGTCCTCTCTCTTTGTTTGTTGATGAGTCTGGCTAAAGGTTCATCAGTTTTGTTTATCTTATCTTTTTTTAAAAAATATACCTTTATTGATTTCAGAGAGAGGAAAAGAGAGGGAGAGAGAGAGATAGAAACATCAATGATGAGAGAGTCATTGATCGAGCCCACAACCTAGGCATGTGCCCTGACCGGAAATCGAACCCCGATCGCCTGAATCCTAGGTCTACACTGAACTGCTGAGCCATGCCCAGCCAGGCTTGTTTATCTTTTCAAAGGACCAGCTCTTCGTTTCATCGATCTTTTGTATTGTTTTTTTAGTCTCTATGTCATTTATTTCTGCTCTAATCTTTATTATTTCTTTCCTTCTACTTACTCTAGGCTTTTCTTATTTTTCCCATTCTAAGTTTTTGAGTTGTTTGGTTAAAGAGTCTATGAGAAGTTTTTCTTGTGTTTTGACGTAGGCTTGTAGTGCTATAAACTTCCCTCTCAGGACTGCTTTCATTATGTCCCATAGATTTGGAGTTGTTGTGTGTTCATTTTCATTTGTTTCCAGGAAGCTTTTTATTTCTTTCTTGATCTCTTTGATAACTTATTCATTGTTTAAAAACATGCTTTTCAGTCTCCGCGTGTTTAAATGTCCTTTAGTGTATTTATTGTAGTTGATTTCTAGTTTCATGCCATCATGATCTGAGAAGGTGCTTGTTATGATTTCAGTCTTCTTGAACTTATAGAGACTTGTTTTGTGTCCTAACATGTGGTCTGTCTTTGAGAATGTCCCATGTGCACCTGAGAAGATTGTATAATCTGCAGCTTTGGGGTAGGATGTTCTGTAAATGTCGAATAAATCCATCTGATCTAGTGTGTCATTTAGGGTTGCTATTTCCTTGTTGATTTTCTGTCTGGAAGACCTATCCAATAAAGTCTGTGGGGGGGTTAAAGTCCCAGAGTATGCCTGTAGTGCTGTCAATTTCTCCCTTAAAGTCCTTTAGAAGTTTTTTTATAAATTTAGGTGCTTCTATATAGGGTGCATATATGTTTATCAGAGTTAAATCCTCTTGCTGGATTGATTTCTTTAGTATTATGTAATGACCTTTCTTGTCTCTCTTTATAGTTTTCATTTTGAAGTCTGTTTTGTCTGATATGAGTATTGCTATCCCAGCTTTTTTTTCATTTCCATTTGCATGGAAAAATTTTTTCCATCCCTTCACTGTCATTCTGTATGAGTCTTTTGTTCTGAGATGGGTCTCTTGTAGACAGCATATAGTTGGGTCATGTTTTCTTATCCATTCAGCCACCCTATATCTCTTTATTGGGGCATTTAATCCATTTACATTTAAGGTTATTATTGAAAGATACTTATCTACTGACATTTTGTTTCTTTATAGCTGTTTCTCATTCTCTTTATTTCTATGCCTAATTATAGCCATCCCTTTAACATTTCCTATAATGCTGTTTTGCAGTGATAAAGTCTTTTAACCTTTTTTTTTTGTCTTGGAAGCTCTTTATTTTACCATCCAGCTTGATTGATAATCTTTCTGGATGGAGTAGTCTTGGATTCAGATCCTTCTTTTGCATTACCTTGAATACTTCATGCCATTCCCTTCTGGCCTGTAGAGTTTCCGATGAGAAGTCAGATGATAGCCTTATGGGAGCTCCTTTGTAGGTAACAGTTTGCTTTTCTCTAGCTTCCTTTAAGATTATCTTTTTGTCTTGGATTTTTAACATTTTAATTATGATATGTCTGGGCGTGGGCCTCTTTGGATTCTTCTTGCTTGGGACTCTCTGTGCCTCCAGAACCTGTGTTCCTTTTTCCTTGACCAGGTTAGGGAAGTTTTCTGCCATTATTTCATCAAAGAGGTCCTCTAACTCCTGCTTTCTTTCAAACTCCTCTGGCACTCCTATAATACGAATATTGTTACATTTTATGCTGTCCCATAGCTCCCTTTGACTGTCCTCCTGTTTTTTAATTGTTTTTTGGTTTTTGGTCTTTGATTGAGTGATTTCTTCTACCCTGTCTTCTAATTCACTGCTCTGATCCTCAGCTTCTTCTAATCTGCTGTTTATTCCTTCTAATGTACTCTTTATTTCTGCTATGTCATTCTTCATTTTCGACTGGTCATTTTCCATAGTTTCCAAATCTTTTTTCATGCTGTTGAGCATCCTTACAATCAGTAATCCAAACTCTGTATCTGAGAGGTTGCTTATCATTGTTTCATTTGGCTCTTTTTCAGATTTCTCTTGTTCTTTCATTTGGGGCTTATTTTTTGGTCTTCCCATTTTGGCTAAATGTTAAGTAGATCTGCTAGGATTCTCAGTCTTTTTGGCGGGTCTCTTGTACAGGCCAATGCCAGACACAGTTTGTGACTGGCCCTTAGTACCCTGTTTGGGGCTACCAACAACCCCAGGCTTGAGGTCTCCACTGCTGGGCCTGCATAGGTTTAGACAGAACTGAGATGCACACCAAAGTCTGCTTTTCTAAGGCCCAGGTCTCAAAAGAGATCAGGCAAAAACTCAAAGCACCCTGAGGTCTATCTCAGTCTGCAGACTTGTTAATCTGATCCTCTTAATGAGCCTCAGGCTGTAGAAGCTTCACAGGGTTGGGAGGCTAGTTGTTATCAGTATGTTAACAAGCCTCAGGCTGTAGAAACTCCTCTGGGCAGGGCAAGAGGCTCTCCAGCAGGGTGGGACAATTGCTTCCCCCCTCAGGCAAAAGCCGAAAGTATGTCTCCCAAGAAAGTTATCCCCCACAGTCTGGGAGAATTAATTCCCTCGGACTCTCCCCACACAGCTCCAGTCCACTCCACTCCCCATCCGCCAGAGCCCAAGGTGAGTGTCTGCACACAAAACATTGTGCAATGTCTCTTTAAGAGGGTGCCTGCAGTTCCAGCTGCTTCTCCCTGGCAGACAGAAACCTGGCTGCTTTTCACAGTCAGATGTTGTGTGGGCACCCTTCTCAGTTCTGGTCCTCTTGACTGGGAAGCCCAGCCTGGGGTTTATGCCCCAGAGTCCTCAGTGGGAATTCCTAACAGCTGAGATACCCCTCTGGACCTTCAGCTGCTGCCTGTGGGAGCCCAGCCAGCCCTCTCGTGTCCACATTTTCTACCAGTCTCCTTGCAGTCTCCACTTTTCCTCTTTGGTTATGAGGGTGCTCTCCAGCTCATCTTCAGTTGATATTAAGGATGGTGTTCAGGATGTTTTTTCTATGTTTTAGTTGTAAATCCAAATTAGTCCCAGGAGAATGTCAGTGTAGCTTCCACTCAGTCTACCGCCATCTTAAGAAATCTTTATTTGTTGATTTGTTGATGGTAGCCACTCTGACAGGTGTGAAGTGATACCTCATTGTGGTTTTAATTTGCATGTCTCTGATCATTAGTGATTTTGAGAACTTTTTCATATATTTCTTGGCCATTTGTATGTCCTCTTTGGAGAAGTGTCTATTTAAGTCCTTTGCCCATTTTTTAATTGGATTGTTTGTCTTCCTTTCATTAAGTTGTATGAATGCCTTATATATTTTGGATATTAACCCTTTTATCAAATGTGTCAGTGGCAAATATGTTGTCACATACAGTGTGCTCCCTTTTCTTTTTGTTGATGGTTTCTTTTGCTGTGCAGAAGCTTTTTATTTTGATTTAGTCCTATTTGTTTATTTTCTTTTTTCGTTTCTCTTGCCTTAGGAGATGCATTGGCAAACATATTGCTATGAGAGATATCTGAGATTTTGCTACCTACATTTTCTTCTAGGATTTTTATGGTTTCATGCCTTACATTTAAGTCTTTTAACCATTTTGAGTTTATTTTTATGTATGGTGTAAGTTGGTGGTCTAGTTTCATTTTTTGGATGTACCTTTCCAAATTTCCCAGCAGTATTTACTAAAGAGACTGTCTTTACTCCATTGTATATTCTTGCCCCCTTTTCAAATATTAATTGACAATAATGGAATGGGTCAATTTCTGGGTTCTCTGTTCTGTTCTACTGATCTATATGTCTCTTCTTGTGCCAGTACCAGGCTGTTTTGATTACAGTGGCTTTGTAGTATAACTTGATGTCTGGTATTGTGATCTCTCCAACTTTATTCTTCTTAAGATTGCTGTGGCTCTTTTGGTTTCATATAAATTTTTGAAGTGTTTGTTCTGGATCTGTGAAATATGCTGTTGGTGTTTTAGTAGGGATTGCATTGAATTTATAGATTGCTTTGGGTAATATGGACATTTTAAGGATATTAATTCTTCTAATCCATGAACACGGTTTATTCTTCCACTTGTTTATATCTTCCCCTATCTCTTTTTGCAATGTCCTATAGTTTTCCCAGTATAGGTCTTTACCTCCTTGGTTAAGTTTATTCCTAAATATCTAAATGTTTTTATTGCAATGGTAAATAGAGTTGTTTTTTTTTTTTTTGGTTTCTCTGAGAGTATATTATTGGTGTATAAAAATGTCATTGATTTCTGGGTATTAGTTTTGTATTCTGCTACATTCCCTAATTCATTTATTAAATCTAGTAGTGTTTTAGTGGAGTCTTTAGGATTTTCTATGTACAATATTATGTCATCTGCGAATAATGACAGTTTTACTTTCTCCTTTCCAATTTGCATGCCTTTTATGTTTTCTTCTTGTTTGATAGCTTTTGTTAGGATTTACAGTAACATGTTGAATGAGAGTGGTGAAAGTGGATACCCCTTTCTTGTTCCTGTTCTTAGGGGAAATGGTTTTAGTTTTTGCCCATTGATTATGATTTTGGCTATAGGTTTGTCATATATGGCCTTTATTATGTTGAGGTATAATCCCTTTATTTCCACTTTGCTGAGAGTTTTTATCAAAAATTGGATTCTATTTTGTTGAACTATTTTCTCCTTTATTGATATGATCATGTGATTTTTGTCCTTCAATTTGTTTATGTGATGTATCACCTTTATTGATTTGTGAATATTGTACTGGCCTTGTATCCATGGAATCAATTCCACTTGGTCATGGTGTATGGTTTTTTTAATATATTGCTGGATCAAGTACTAATATTTTGTTTCAATGATTTTAGCATCTATGTTCATTAGGGATATTGGCCTCTAACTCTCTTTCTTTGTAGTGTCTTTATCTGGTTTTGGAATTAGGCTAATGCTGGCCTCATAAAAAGAGCTTAGTGTTCCTTCCTCTTGTGTTTTTTGGTAATAGTTTCAGGAGGGTAGGTGTTTGTTCTTTGAACGTCTAGTAAAACTTTTTTTTGAAGCTGTCTGTGCCAGGACTTTTGTGTGCTGGGAGCCCATTGATTACTGCTTCAACTTCATCAGAAGTTATTGGCCTATTCAGGTTTTCTGAGTTTTCCTTATTGAGTTTTGGTAGGTTATATATTTTTAGGAATTTGTCTATTTCATCCAGGTTGGTGGTGTATAGTTGTTCATAGTATTTTCTTACAATCCTTTGTATTTCTGTTGGGTCACTTGTTCTTTCAACTCTCATTTCTGATTTTGTTTATTTGGGTCCTCTGTTTCTGTTTCTTGATGAGTCTGACTAAAGTCTCATCAATTTTGTTTATCTTTTCAAAGAACCAGTTCTTGGTTTCACTGATCTTTTTGCATTACTTTTTTAGCCTCTATGTCATTTATTTCTGCTCTGATCTTTATTATTTCTTTCCTTATACTTACTCTGGTCTTTTCTTGTTGTTCTCTTTCTAAGTTTTTAAGTTGCAGGTTTGGAGAGTTTATTAGAAATTTTTCTTGTTTTTAAAGATAGGCTTGTAGTGTTATGAACTTCCCTCTCAGGACTGCTTTGTTTCCCATAGATTTGGAGTAGTTGTGTGTTACCTCATTGTTTTTGAGATGGGCCAACAGTCTTTTCCTGCAGTCAAACTGGAACTTACACAAGTTTTCCTGGTTCTCAGGCCTTTGAATTCAGACTGGAACAATACCATATATCCCATTGGTTCTGTTTCTCTAGATAACACTAATAAATCTACACACTTTGGGGAGTAAGCAATTCTCCCAAAGGAAAATCAGGGATTTATTATGAAGGAAGAGTAGATGCCAAGTAGTCAAGAATAAAGAGCAAAGATCCACACAGAATGAATGATTTAAGGAATGACCTGATCTTTACTCTGTATCTGTTCACTTCCCTTCACTCCTCCACAATTGCTTTCTTAGAGAGCCCACTCCATTAGTCATGTCAGTTCTCATATTTGCTTTCTCTATTTTCTCTCTCCTGTCAGCATTAAAAAAATGTTCAAAACTCTTTAAAATGCATGTATCTGTTTCTTATCCTGTGAATTTTTGAAAGCACATGCTCTGTGGCCACACTCCCTGGGTTCATATCCTAGATTAGCTACATGTTAGCTGTGTTAAAATATAAACTGGGATATATTAAAATTTTTGAGAGTCTATTTGAGCATATATCAATTCAAATCAGGCAGTGACAAACCACAGGCATTTAGAAATGTTCTGCTGACAGGAGCTAGGGTAGAGGTTTTTATAGGGAAGATGCAGAAGCAAAGCAAGGGAATTATTTCATTGATTAAAGCTAAAGAAGTTACCTTATTTTGGAAAGCCCAGTTGGCTACTTGTGATTAGTTGTTCTTAAGTTTTGTTTTCTCACATTCAATTGCATTAACTCTGGCTAAGGTTTTGGTTTGCTTGTATAGGCTACCAAGGCCTTAGAGCTACCTCAGTTTAATGGCTTTCTTGTTTATTTACTTTAAGAATTCTCCCTTTGGCCCAGCCAGAGTGGTTTAGTGGTTGAGTGTTGACCCAAGAATCAAGAGATCAATGGTTCAAATTGTGTCCAGGGCACATGACCCAGTTGAGGGCTTCATCTTCAGTAGAGAGCATGCAGGAAGCAGCTGATCAATAATGTTTCTCTCTCTTCAATGTTTATTTTTATCTAGTCCTCTCCCTTTTTCTTCCTCTAAAAATAAATTTAAAAAAATTAATTTTCCCATTTTGGTCATTCTCTCATGCATAAGATTTCAACAACAAAAACTTGATATTAGCATCACTCTCTGTCACCATCAGGGTTAAGTTATTCTTAACTTATGAAACACATAGGTTATGATGTCAGGTCCATGGAAAAATTGTTTTTGCTGTTTATTTTATTGCTCATCTTATTTCTGTTTATCCAAGCACAGGGAGATCATCTGATATACTCCTGATGACTATAAATATGTATTTAAGATTTTTGGGTGGAGGGAAGATCGCGCACTGTGAGAAGCAGCAGAGCACCTTAGCTCCTAGCCACAGACTCGATTTACTCCTAAAATACTATGTAGCCAGCTTGGAAAAACCAGGGAAACATACCTGAATGGACAGAGTGTGAACAGGGAGTACTGAAGAAACATCATAGAGCCTGGTAAGAGAGAGGGGCGTAGAAAGGGGGAATCCTCCCTTAAGCCGGTGCTGGGCTCTTAGCCCCAAGGCTTGGAGGCTGCAAAGTTCCTTCCACTCAGGAGTGAGTACCGGCATCCAAAATCTTGGATCTCACACCTGGAGCAGAGGAGAGGGGAGAAGTGTCCTTTCATGGAGGAGAGAGGGACTCAGGGGAGTGGTGAGTCCACAAGGAGGGGACGGAGCCTTCCTAGCAAACAAAGCTTCAAATGGTGGATGCAATGGGCCTCTAATACTCAGTGTGCTGACCATAGGAAAGGCAGTCCCAAAGCCTGTGGCACCTGAGTAGTAAGGGACCAGAGGTCTGTGCTGAGCAGCCTCACACAGGGACACTGCCTCCCTGTAAAGCATTGTGATGCGCCCCAGAAAACATTTGATCTATGTGTTGTGGGGAAGGGGAGGAGAACCCTCTCACCCTGAGCTCCCAGTGCAGAGAGTTTGAGATTTGTGACCAGCCCTGAGGGGCACAGTGGTGGTGGCATGTGGAGTCTCCTCAGCTTTACTGAGATCAGAAGTGCTGGGAGCTGTGGGGAGCTGACTTTGGGTTTCCTCCTGCTGGGTGCCTTGGCACGCAGGCAGCAGGACCTTGCAGGTTGGACTCTCTGCTTGTGTGCTTCTTTGTGATTGTTTGAGTTCTGATCTCTGAACTGACTCCCACCTTACTGGTGTGCACTGGGTGGACAAACCAGCAGAAGCTGGAATTGGGGTCTGCATAGTAGACTGTTTGAGGGGTGGGCCTGGTGTGACCAGCCAACCAGACCTGGGAAGGGAGGGGTGGAACACACCTGCCAATCCTGCAGCCTGTAGTACCACTCCCAACAGGAAAGGGGCTAGTCCAGCTCACTGAAACCCCAGACACACTGACAGGGCACAGTCCTGAGTGGGAAGGGAGGTCAGGTCACAGGAGGACATTACAAAAATAAGACTCTCAGAGACTGTTGTTTGGGAACTGGAAGAAAAGCTGAAAACCCCTGATGGGGGTTGGGCAAGCAAATGGCTCACTGGAATGTTTAAAATTTTTTTTTTTAAATGTCTTTATTAATTTCAGAGAGAGGAAAGGAGAGGGAGAGATAAAACATCAATGATGAGAGTCATTGATCAGCTGACTCCTGCACACCCCCTGCTGGGAATCTAGCCCTAAACCCGAGCATGTGCCCTAACTGGGAATCGAACCCCAATCCCCTGGATCCTAGGTCGATACTCAACCACTGAGCCACGCCTGGCCAGGCAGAATGCTTTTTAATTCAACCCACTGAGCCCAGGCTGCTGAAACAGATCATACAGAAAAAGCAGCAGGCAGAAATCAATCTGAAACTGCAGCAGGTCAGTGCATAGGGAACTAGAATCAGAGGATATGGTAGAGATAGAGTAGCTGGCTGTGGAGGAAAGACTTCCTCATAGTGAGTGCTGGACAGCAAAACCTCTAAGTTGGGGAGTGATACCCTGAGCTGCACTACGCATCTTTCATTCTAAAGACTACAGAAGACTCTGCAGTAAGACCAGGCAACTATAAAGATGCAAAATAGCTGAAAAGTGGAGGTGGTCCATGGAGAGCCTCAGAACAAGCATCTACCAAAGGACGCCAGAGTCAGACTTAGCTTCTCACATTGGCTGATACACAAGTACCTCCCAGGAGAACAGAAATCAGCATACAAAACAGAGAGCCTCAGACAACATAAGCTGCCCAGAAGAAACTCATCTGAATGACTTTTTTTTTGGTTTTCTATTTTGTTTTTGTTTTGTTTGTGTGTTTGTTTGTTTCTCCTTTTCCCTTAGGAAGAAGAGAAAAAGAAAAAATATATATATATATTTTTTTCTTCTTTTATATTTTATAATAATTTTAAAAATTTTAAAAATATTTTTCAACTAAATTTTTTTCCTTTTTTTAAAAAATAAAAGCATGTTATTTTACTTAGCTTGTTTTTTGTTTTGTTTATCTGTTTTGTTTTGTTTGTTTGCTTTGTTTTGTTTTATTTTTTCTCCTGTCAAGACTTTCTGGATATTCCCTTCTTAATGAGACTTTATCATTATAACCAACAAGTTTATTGCTTTCCTCAATAGTTTCCCCCAAATCTCTTATCGGACTCCCTCCCTGCTCAGGCTTTATCTCTCTTTCTCCTCTCTTTCCACTGGCATAACTTTTTTTTTTTCTTTCTTCATCTTCTTTTCTTTCTTTCTTTTGTTATTCTCCCTTCTGTCTCCCTGTCTTTTTGTTTGATTGTTAGTTTCTCTTATTCTCTTTATTGTATTTTTACTTTCTCATTTTTAACTATAATCCTATTCCTATTCTCTGCCTTAATTTTTTGCTGGCTCTTCTTTAAGAATATTTTGTCTGCCTTTATTATCTCCCAATAGCTTCTCTATTTTTTACATTTTGGTATCTTATTATTATTTTCTAAATTTTCATCACTATTAACAACAATATACTTCTCTCTCTAAGTGTTACTTTTCTTTCTCTTATTTTTTTAAGCTTTCTGTGTGTGTGTGTGTGTTTTCCCTTCACTCGCCCAGTTCTATTTTCACTTGAGTTGTTTTCATTGTGACTGTCAAGATATTTTGTAAGATATCCTTTGTTTACTGGAAGTTTAGTTGTATATTATTCTGCCTTGCCAGCACCCATACAACAGCTTACATGAAGAGATTGGGGCTGAGATACACAGTTAGCCAACCTGAGAGGAAAGTCCTCACAATGATTGGTCAAAAACAATCTTGACCCAACCACAACAAAAGAGACCAAAGAACTCACAAAAGGGACACCGACAAAAGGGACATGCGTAGAGCAAAGAGCTCAGAAGTACAAGGAAAACACACCTCTGGGCTCCACTGGACTCACAAGACAAAATCCCACCCCTCAAGACTGGGATACAGCAAATATATCTAATATGTAGATACAAACACTAAGACCTACAAAAATGGGGAGACAAAGAAACAGGCCCAAAATTAAAGAACAGGAAAAATTTCCAGAAAAAGTATTTGATGAGATGGAGTTAAGGAAGCTATCAGAAACAGAGTTCAGAATATTGATTATGAAGATTTTCAAGGAATTTAATGAGAAAAACAAGGCAATAGAGCATAAGATTGAGGACCTTAGTGAAAACATGAAAAAAGAGATACATAACATAAACAAAAATCAGACAGAAATAAAGAATGCTGTATCTGATAACAACAATACACTGGAAGGAATTAAAAGCAGGCTCAATGAAGCAGAGGATAGAATAAGTGACTTAGAAGACAAGGTTAAAAAAATTAATCAGAGCAGCAAAAAGGTAAAACACTTAAAAAGCATGAGGACAGTCTAAGGGAGCTTTGAGACAACATGAAGCTAAACAACATTCGCATTGTAGGAGTTCCAGAGGGGGAGGTAAGAGAGCAAGGGATAAAGAATTTGCTGGAGGGAATAATGACAGAAAACTTCCCTATGTTGACGAGGGAGAAAGCCACACAAGTTCAGGAAGCACAGCAGGTTCCAAACAAGGGAGGTCCAAAGAGACCCACTCCAAGACATATCATAATTAAAATGGGAAATGTCAAGGACAAAAAGAAAATATTAAGGGCTGCAAGAAAGAGACGGTCAGTGACCTACAAGGGAACCCCCATAAGGCTGGCAGGTGATTTCTCAACAGAAACTGCTCAGGCCAGAAAGGAATGACACGAAGTTCTCAAAGTGATGAAAAGCAAGAACCTGCAATGAAGACTGTTTTATCCAGGAAGGCTATAATTTAAAATTGAAGGTGAAATAAAGAGCTCCCAGATAAAAAAAAAGGCTAAAGGAGTTCAGTACCCCCAAACCATCACTGCAAGAAATGCTAAAAGGACTGCTCTAAGAAGGAATAGTGAGGGAAAGGTACATCAGAATAAAGACGAAAAATGGCGTTAAACAAGTTTATATCAATAGTAACCTTAAATGTAAAAGGAATAAATGGTCCAATCAAGAGACATAGAGTAGCTGAATGGATAAGAAAACAGAGAGCCGAAAACTCAAACAAGCTAAAAATGAAGGGATTGAATAAAATATTCCATGCAAGAAAGCTAGAATAGCAATACTTATTTCTGACAAAACGGACTTCAAAATAAAGACCATAACAAGAGACAAAGATGGCCACTACATAATACTAAAGTGACCAATCCAACAGCAGGAAATAACCCTTATAAACATTTATGTACCCACTATAGGAACATCTAAATATAAAAAAATTTTTTGTTGAACTTTAAGGGGGATATTGACAGCAACACAATTGTAGTGGGGAATTTTAACAACACACTGTCAGCATTGGACCGAGCATCAAGGCAAATAATCAATAGGGAAACAGAGACCTTAAATGACATACTAGATCCAATGGATTTACTTTACATTTACAGAATATTTCATCCCAAAGCAGCAGAATACACATTCTTCTCAAATGCACATGGAACATTCTTTAAAAAAAGACCACATGTTAGGGCACAAGGCAAGTCTCTACAAATTCAAGAAGATTGAAATCATATCAAGCATCTTCCCATATCACTAGCCATGAAAGTAGAAATCAACCACTATAAAAAACTCAAAAATATTCAAATGCAGGGAGGCTAAATAGCATGTTATTAAACAATGAATGGGTTACCAAGGAGATCAAGGAAGAAATCAAATACTTAATGGAATAAAATGAAAGTGAACCGAAAACAAACTAAAATCTATGGGACATAGTGAAAGCAGTACTGAGAGGAAAATTCATACCATTACAGACGTACCTCAAGGAGCAAGAAAAAGCTCTGCTGAACCATCTAATACAGCTACTAAAACAACTAGAATAACAGCAAGAAAAGCCTCAGGAAGTAGAAGGAAGGAAATAATAAAGATCAGAGCAGAAATTAATTACATAGAGACTTAAAAAACAATACAAAAATCAATGAAACCAAGAACTGGTTCTTTGAAAAGAAAAATAAGATTGATACACCTTTGGCAAGACTCACCAAGAAACAAAGTGAGAGGATCCAAATAAATAAAATCAGAAATTAAAGAGGAGATATAACAACTGACCCAAGAGGAATACAAAGAATTGTAAGAAAATACTATGAGTAACTGTATGCCAACAAACTGGACAACATGAGCGAAATGGGTAAATTCCTAGAAGCATACAATCTTCCAAAGCTAAATTAGGACGAGACATAAAACCTAAATAGGTTGATAACAACTAATGAAATTGAAGCAGTAAAAAAACCAAAAAGCCTCCCAGCAAACAAAAGTCCTGGACCAGATGGATTTACAGGCAAGTTTTACCAAACATTTAAAGAAGAATTAACACTTCTTCTACTCAAATTATTCCAGAAAATTCAAGAGGAGGGAACACTCCTAAACTCTTTTTATGAGGCCAACTTCATCCTAATCCCAAAACCAGATAAAGACACTACAAAGAAAGAAAATTACATGCCAATATTTCTAAAGAACATAGATGCTAAAGTCCTCAGCAAAATACTAGCAAACTGGTTCCAGCGATACATTAAGAAGATTTTGGGTTGTTGTCTGTTTTTTTTCTTTTTTTTCTTTCCGGGAAGTGTTTTATTTCTTCCTTGATCTCATTAGTAACCCATTTATTGTTTAATATCGTGGTATTTAGCTTCCATGTGTTTGAATATTTTTTAGTTTTTTTTATAGTGGTTGATTTCTAGGGTCATCACAATGTGATCCAAGATAATGCTTGATATGATTTCAATCTTGAATCTGTAGAGACTTGCTTTGTGCACTAACTTTTGATCTATTTTTGAGAATATTCCATGTGCTCTTGACAAGATGGTGTATTCTGCTGCTTTGGGATGAAAAGTTCTATAAATTTCAATTAAATCCTTTAGACCTGGTGTGTCATTTAAGGTCTGTGTTTTGCCATTGATTTTTTGTCTTGATCGTCTGTTCAGTGATAACAGTGTGCTGTTAAAGTCCCCCACTATGATTCTATTGCTGTCGACCTCCCCCTCAGAGTCCACCAAGAAATATTTTATATATTTAACTGTTACTATAATGGATGCATATATATTTATAAGGGTTATTTCTTCCTGTTGGATTGATCCCTTTAGTGTTATTTAATGATTATCATTGTCTTTTGTAATGATCTTTATTTTGAAGTATATTTTGTCAGAAATAAGTAGTGCTTCTCCAGCTTTTTTGTTTGTTTTTTTGTTTCCATTTGCATGGAATATTTTTTTCCATCCCTTCTCTATTAGTCTGTGTGAAGCTTTTGCTCTCAAGTGGGTCTCTTGTAGACAGCATATATTCGGGTTCTGTTTTCTTATCCATTCAACTACTCTATATCATTTTTTTCTTAAATATGTATTTATTTATTTCTGAGACTGGAAGGGATAGGGAGAGAGAGAGATAGGAACATCAATGATGAGAGAGTGCCATTGATAGGCTGTCTCATTTCTGCCTGCTACTGGGGATCAAGCTCACAACCTGAGCATGTGCCCTGTAATGGGAATCAAACCTCAGTCTCTTGTATTATAGGTCAATCCTCAACCACTGAGGCACACCTGGCCAGTCTACCATATGTCTTTTGATTGGAGCGTTTATTTCATTTACATTTAAAGTTTCTATTGATATATACTTATTTAATGTCATTTTTCTCCTTATGCTGATGTACCTTTCTCTCATTATTTCTTCTTTTTCTTAAAGAAGTCTTTTCAGTATTCCTTGCAATGCTGGTTTGGTGGTACTGAACTCCTTTATCCTTTCTTTGTCTGGAAAGATCTTTATTTCACCTTCAATTTTAAATGATAGCCTTACTGGATAAAGCAATCTTCTTTGCATGTTCTTGCTTTTCATTGCTTGGAGAACTTCTTGCCACTACCTTTTGGCCTGAAGTGTTTCTGTTGAGAGATCTGATATTAGCCCTATGGGGATTCCCTGTGGGTAACTGCTTGTCTCTTTCTTGCCACCCTTAATATTCTCTCTTTGTCGTTAACATTTCCCATTTTAATTTTGATGTGTCTTGGAGTGGGTCTCTTTGGGTCCCTCTTGTTTGGAATCCTCTGTGCTTCCTGCAGTTGTGTGGTTTTCTCCCTTACCAGCATAGGGAGGTTTTCTGTCATCACTTCCTCCAACAAGTTTTCTACCCTGTGCTCTCTTTCCTTTCCCTCTGGAGACCCTCTGATGTGAATTTTGTTTTGCTCATGTTGTCCCAAATCTCCCTCAGAGTGTCCTTATGCTTTTTAAGTGTTTTTTCTTTTTTGCGTTCTGATTATTTTTTTTTACCTTATCTTCTAAGTCACTTATTCTATCCTCTGCTTCATTGAGCCTGCTTTTAATTCCTTCCAGCATATTCATGATATCAGATATAGTATTGTTTTTCTGCCTGATTCTTATTTAAAATATTTAACTCATTTTTCATGTGTTCACTAATTTCCTGGACCTTTCCATTAAGTGTGTTGTTGCTCTCATTCATTTCCTTGAGCATCTTTATAATCATTACTCTGCATTCTGTTTCTGATAACTTGCTTAACTCCATCCCATCAAGGTCTTTTTCTGGAGATTTTCTTTTGTTTGGGGTTGTTTCTTTGTTTCCCCATTTTGTTGGCTCTTGGTGTTTGTATCTATATATTAAATATATTTGCTGTCTCCCAGTCTTCTGGGGTGGCATTTTGTAGTGTGTGTCCAGTGGAGCCGAGAGATGTGTTTTCCTTATACTTCTGAGCTCTTTGCTCTAGGTGATTCCCTTTTGTGGGTGTCCCTTTTGTGTGTTCTTTGAGCTCTCCTGTTGTGATTGGTTCTAGATTGTTGTTGACCCGTCCTTGGGAAGACTCTTTTCTGAGGTTGGCTAACTGTGTGTCTCAGCTCTCACCATGTCCTGTGAGCTGTTGTACGGGTGCTTGCATGGCAAGACAATACCCAACTATACTGCCAGGAAACTAGCAGTATCTTACAAAATATTCTGACAATCAAAATGAGAACATCCCAGGTGAAAGTAGAATTGGGAGAGTGAAGGGAGAACAGAAATGCAAAAGCAACAATAAAAAGAGAGAGAAAGAAAAATTAGTGTGAGGGGGAATGAGAAAAGGATATTATTGATTCTAGTATCAAAAAATGAAAAGAATAATACTTAGAAAATAAGATAAACAGTAAAAAATAGAGAAACTACTTGGAGATAAAAGAGGCAAAGAATAGATTCTGAAAGAAAGGTGAGCAGAAATATCAGGGTAGAGCAGAGGAATAGAAAATTGTTTAAAAAGGAATAATAAAAATTATTATAAACAGAGAAACAAAACAAAGAAAAAGACAAAAAAAACAAAGAAAAAGACAGGAAGAGAGAAGGGAGAAAAAAAAAAGAAAGAGAAAATAAAGAAAAAAAAAGTTATGCCAATGGAACAATGAGATAGAGATAAAGCAAAGGAAGCGAGTGAGTCCAATAAGAGATATGGGGGAAAAAACAGAGAAAATTAGTAAACTTATTTGTTCTAATGATAACGTCCTAGCACTTAAGAAAAGAATATCAACAAAATCTTGATAATAGAACAACAGACAAAACAAAACAAAGCAAAAAATAAAATAAAAACATCAAAGATAAACACACTTTTAATAAAGTTAATTAAAATATTTAAAAATGTAAAAAAAATTTAAAAATTTAAAGGGAAAGTTTTTTTTCTTTTCTCTCTTTTTTCTAAAAACAAAAACATAAACAAACCCATCAGGTGAATTTCATCTGGACACCTTATGAGGCTCAGTCTTTTGTATGCTGATTTCAGTTCTCCTTTGAGATATTTGTGTATCAGCCAATATCAGGTTATGTCTTGGTTTGGCTCTGGTGTCCTTTGGTAGATGGTTGATCTGAAGCTCTCCTTGGACCACCTCCTCTTGTCAACTATTTTTTCTCCCCCTTGTGGGTGCCTGGTATTACTCCAGAGTCTTCTGAAGAGTCTTTAGTGTGCAGGATGGCTAGTGTAGCTTGGGATATTTCTTCCTTTAATTTGAGGTTTCTCCCTCAGACACTCATTGCAGGAAAGTTAGTCTCTGCTTCACAGCCAGCTTCTCAGTCTTTACCCTATCCTCCAATTCTAGTTCCCTCAACAATGGCCTGTTGCAGTTTCAGATTAACTTCAGTCTGTTGATTTTTCTGTTTTGGCAGTTTTAGCAGCCTGTGCTCAGTGGGTATGATGAAAACAAATTCTGGTGTGTGCTTTGCCTGCCCAGCCCCTAAAAGGAGTTTTAAGCTTTTCCTCCAGTTCCCAAACAATAGTCCCTGAGAGGCTTATTATTGTATTGTTGTCCTGTGAGCTGTTCTCCCTTTCTCCTCAGGACTGTGTGCTACAATGGATATCTGGGGCTTTAGTGAGGCTGGTGCTCTTAGTCTGCAGGATAGTTAGATGTGCTCTGCCCCTCCTTTTCCAGATGTGGTTGGTTTTTGCATGGGGCACATATTTCAAGCTCTCCACTATGCAGGCACAAATCCCAGCTTTCACTAGTCTGTCTCCCCAATGCAAACCAGGAAGTTTGATGCCCATTCAGCAAGCAAAAACTCAAAAGCACACAAAGCAACACAGAGATGGAGAACCCACCATGCGAGGTCCCTTTGCCCCACACCTTGGTACCGAGCAGGAGGGGGTCACAAATTCAGCACCAGGCAGCTCTCTTTCAGAGCTGATCTCAGTAAAGCTGGGGCAGCTCCTTGTGCTCCATCCTTGCTTCCCACTGAGTGGGTCAAAAAAACCTGGTAGCTCTGGCAGCTGGAGACCTGGTTTGCCCTTCTGGCAGCTCCAGACCCTCTGTGGTGGCAGGAGGGCTCTCCTTGTTTTCCCCCGCTTCTCACAGATTGAATGCTTTCTGGGGTTCTACACAGTGCCTTACAGGAAGGCAGAGGGTCCCTATATGTGGCTGCTCGGTGCAGCCCTCCACCCCCTTGCTATTCGGGATTCACATACTGTGAGAAAGCCTTTCCCATAGTCAGCAACTGGGTGAAAGACATCTGTGCCATCTGCTGTCATTAGGTGTATTGTTTCACTGGGAGATGCAGTCCCCTCCTCTCAGGCACACTGTTCCCCTAGGTCCCTCTGCCCTAAGTGCACAGGCACTTGTTCCCTTCTCCTCCTCTCTGGGTTTGAGATCCCAGCTTTTGGATGCCAGTCTACACTCCCAAGAGGATGGAGCTTTGTAGCCTTTAAGCCTTGGGGCTCAAAGTCCAGCACTGGCTTCATGGGGAACTCCCCCTTTCCATGCTCCTCCTTACCAGGCTCTATGTTGTTTCTTCAGTGCTCCCTACTAGAAATATGTCCACTGACGTATATTTCTCTGGTTTTTCTAAGCTGATTACACAGTATTTTAGCGGTAAATCAAGCCTGTGGCTGGGAGTAAGTGCTCTCTCCTTCTTGTCTCAGTACCACCATCTCCCCAGCCTCCAGGAATTGCTATGAATCTATTCGTTGCTTTGAATAGTAGGGACATTTTAATCATATTAATTTTTCCAATCCATGACCATGGTATATTCTTCCACTTGTTTGTATCTTCCTCTCTTTTTTTTTCAGTGTCCTGTAGTTTTCTGAGTACAGATCTTTTTCATTCTTGGTTAAGTTTATTCCTAGGTATCTTATTTTTTATTGTTGTTGCAATGGTGAATGATACTTTCTTTGTCTCCCTCTCTGAGAGTTCATTATTGCTGTATAAAAATGGCTCCAATTTTTGATGTTAATTTTGTATCTTGGTGCCTTGCTGAATTGATTTATTAAATCTAGTAGATTATTGGTGGAGCCTTTAGGTTTTTGTATGTATAATATCATGTCATCTGGTAATAATGACAGTTTTACTTCCTCCTTTATAATTTGGATGCTTTTTATGTTTTCTTACTGTCTGATAGCTGTGGCAAGGACTTTCAATATTATATTGAGTAATAGTGGTGAAAGCAGACAACCCTGTCTTGTTCCTTTTTTAGGAGAAATGGTTTTGGTTTTTGCCCTTTGAGTATGATGTTGGCTGTAGGTTTGTCATATATGGCCTTTATTATGTTGAGGTATGTTCCTTCTAGGGCTACTTTGCTGAGAGTTTTTAATCAAAAATGGATGATGGATTTTGTTGAATGCTTCTTCTGCATCTACAATGGTACCTCGGTTTTTGAACGTCTCCGTTGACAAACTTTTAAGTTTACAAACACCAAAAACCCAGACATAAATGCTTCAGTTTTCGAACACACTTCGGAAGTTGAACATGCCACATGGCTTCTGCTGAGTGCAAGATCCTGAGGCCTAGCTGTCTGCTGGTGATACCTCGGTTTTCGAACGTTTCAGAACTTGAACGGCCTTCCAGAATGAATTATATTAGAAAACCGAGGTTCCCCTGTATTGATAAGATCATATGATTTTTGCCTTTCATTTTATTTATGTGATATATCACATTTATTGTTTTTTGAATATTATACCAACCTAGCATCCCTGGAATAAATCCCTTTGGTTGTGGCATATGATATTTTAAATATATTGCTAGATCAGATTTGCTAATATTTTGTTGAGTATTTTAACATCTATGTTCATCAGAGATATTGGCCTGTAATTTTCTTTCTTTGTAGTGTCTTTATCTGGTTTTGAGGTTAGGATAATGCTGGCCTCATAAAAACAGTTGGGAATTTTCCCTCCCCTTGATTTTCTGGAATAATTTGAGGAATATACACATTAATTCTTCTTTTAATATTTGTTAAAACTCTCCTGTAAATCCATCTCGTCCCAGAATTTTGTTTTCTGGGATTTTTTTGATTCCTGCTTCGACTTCATTAGTTGTTATCGGCCTTTTCAGGTTTTCTGACTCTTCCTGATTCAGCTTTGGAAGATTGTATGTTTCTAGGAGTTTCTCCATTTTACCCATGTTTTCCAGTTTGTTGACATATAGTTGCTCATAGTATTTTCCTACAATTCCTTGTATTTCTGTTGACTCAGGTGTTATATCACCTCTTTCATTTCTGATTTTATTTATTTGGGTCCTATTTCTTTGTTTCTTGGTGAGTCTGGCTAATGGTTCATCAATTTTATTTATCTTTTCAAAGAACTAGCTCTTGGTTTCATTGCTCTTTTGTATTATCTTTTTTTTTTTTTCAGTCTCTATATCATTATTTTCTGCTCTAATCTTTATTATTTCCTTCCTTCTACTTCCTCGGGGCTTTTCTTGCTTTCTGTTTTTAATTCTTTTAGTTGTAGCATTAGATGGTTTATTAGAGCTTGTCTTTCAGCCATGCCTGTAATGTTATAAACTTTCCTCTCAGTATTACTTTTGCTGTGTACCATTTTTTTCCAGGAAGTTTTTGATTTCTTCCTTGATCTCATTGGTAACCCATTCATTGTTTAATAACATGCTACTTAGCCTCCATGTGTTTGAGTATTTTTGATTTTTAAAAATATAGCTTGATTTCAAGTTTCATGCCATTGTTACCTGAAAAGATGCTTGATATGTTTTCAGTCTTCTTTACCTTGTAGAGACTTGTTTTATGTCCTTACATGTGGTCTATCTTTGAGAATGTTCCATGTGCATTTGAGAAGAAAGTATATTCTGCTGCTTTGGGATGAAATATTTTGTAAATCTCAATTAAATCCATTTGCTGTAGGGTGTCATTTAAGGTCTCTGTTTTCTTGTTGATTTTTTTGTCCAGTGATGATGGTGGGTTGTGAAAGTCCCCCACTGTGGTTGTGTTGCACTCGCCTTAAAGTCCATCAATAATTTTTTATATATTTAGGTGCTCCTATATTGGGAGCAAATATGTTTATAAGGGTTACATCTTCCTTTTGGATGGTTCCCTTTAATATTATGTAGTGACCTTCTTTGTCTCTTGTTATGATCTTCATTTTGAAGTCTATTTTTTCAGAAACAAGTGTTGCTATCTCAGCATTTTTTGTTTCCATTTGCATGGAATAAGTTTTTCCATCGCTTCACTTTCAGTCTGTGTTAATCTTTTGCCCTCAGGTGGGTCTCTTGTAGACAGCATATATTTGAGTCCTATTTTCTTATGAATTCAACTACTCTCTATCTTTTGATTGTAACATTTAATCCTTTTGCATTTAAGGTATTATTGATATGTACCTGTTTAATGCCATTTTTCCTCTTTATGCCTATGTGCCTTAATCTCTATATTTCCTTTTCTTTTTAAAGCAGTCCTTTTTACCATTCCTTGCAATGTTGATTTGCTGGTACTGAACTCCTTTAGCCTTCTTTTGTCTGGGAGACTCTTCATTTCTCCCTCAGTTTTGAATGATAGCCTTGCTGGATAGAGCTGTCTCAGTTGCAGGTTCTTGCTTTTCATTACCTTGAGAACATTTTGCCAGTCCTTGCTGACCTGAAGTGTTTCTGTTGAGAAATCTGCTTTCAGCCTTATGGAGGCTTCTTTGTAGGTTACTGATTATCTCTCTCTCATGGTCCTTAGGATTCTCTCTTTGTCCTTAACATTTGTCATTTTAATTGTGATATGTCTTGGTGTGGGCATCCATGAATTCATCTTTACTGGGACTCTCTGTGCTTCCTGAACTTGCGTACCTTTTCTTTCACCAGATTAGGAAAATTTTCTATGATTATTTTTTCAAATGGGTTACTATTCCTTGCTTCCCTTTTTCTCCTTCTGGCACCCCTATGATGTGAATGTTGTTACATTTTGTGGTTTCCCAGAGTTCCCTTAAACTATCCTGGTTCTTAATTCTTATTTCTTTTGTTGCTCTGTTTGGGTGTCTTTTTTCTACCTTGTCTTCCAAATCACTGATTCTATCCTCAGCTTCGTCCAACCTACTTTTCATTCCTTCCAGTGTGTTCTTGACGTCAGATATGGCATATTTTATTTCCAACCTGTCTTTATTTAGAGTTTCTATCTCCTTCACATTGATGTAGTTGTCATTGAGTCCTTTGTAGTTCTCACTTAAGATTTTGAGCATCTTTATAACCATTGTTTTGAACTCTGTGTCTGATAAATTGCATGATTCAATTTCATTTAGTTCTTTTTCTAGAGATTTTTCCTTTTCTTTCATTTGGCAGTTGTTTATTTGTAACTGCATTTTAGCTGTCTCTTTGCTTTTGTCTTATGTGTGAGATAGAAGTACTGTGCCTCACAGTTTTTATGGGGTGGCTTTATGTAGTGGGACATGGTGGTGAACTCTCCTTGAACTCCTGAGGTGAATGCTCTAGGAATGTCCCTTGTTTTGATTATGTGGACCCTCCCATTTTATATTGGTAGTTGATTATTGTTAGCCCATTTGTAGGTCAGATCGACTTTCAAAGTCAGCTTAGCAGGATAGAGCCAGCTGGAAATGGGAGTGCAAATCCAATCTTCCCTTTGATTGGGGTGACACAAGACCTCACACCTCAAGAGGGGATCTAGCTGTTTGCCTTCTAGCTCAGTGGTGCTCCATCAGAAACCCTGAGGGGAGGCTCTGAGGGGGTTGCATCAGATTTCCCAGCTCTAGGGTATATCCCCTTTACCCTGTGAGGATTCACCAGCAGGAATGTGCAGGCAGGGCTTGGAGGAAGAGAACAAGGCTGCTACCCTCCACTTGGGGTTTCAACTGCCATTGGGAGGAGAGAGAAAGCTGCTCACCTCCTCTATCTCTACAGTGCTCTGCCTGAGGCCCTGTTGGACTGGTTCGAATTAGTCAGTTCTAATGTCCAAGCTGTGCTTTATACCCCCTTCCCCCAGTGGATATGAGATTAGCAAGGCGTGGCCAGCATATTCTGGGGATGCTAGTGTAATCTACCCTTTGATTGAGGTGCCAAGGGTCTTTAGCCTTCAAGAGAGGAGGCAGGTGCTCTCCTTTAAACTCTATGCCAGAGCTCTGGAAGGGAGGCTCCTAGGGGCACACACCAGATTTCACAGTTCTGATTTGTGCCTCCTTTACTCTGTGAGGCTGCACTTGCAGGACAGTGTAGTTGGGGTTTGGAGTAATAGATCAAGGCTTCCTTCTCTGCTTGGGGTAGAACCAGCTCTTGGGGTGGGTGGGAGAGAGCTTATTACCCTCCTCTGTTCTTGCAACTCAATGCCAGAGGCACTGATATAGACCTCCAAGGAGGTGGCTCCAGGTGTCTCAGTACTAACCTGCAATTCCTACCCACTTTTAGTCTGTATTTGGTTGGTGTTGTTGACATGTTTTGGGAATGCAAATCCAGGCAACACCTTGTTGGGAGTAGTATGGGTCATCAGCACTCAAGAACAGAGCTAGGTGCTTACCCTACAGCTCAGCAGCACCGTACCAGTGCTCTTGAAAGGAGGCTTTTAGTGGGTCACACCAGATTTCACAATTCTGATTTGTGACCTGTTTTCCCTGTGAGTCTTCCCTTGCAGGATTGTGCAAGTGGGGTTTAGAGTGATAGATCAAGATTGCTCCCTCTGCTTGGAGTTGTGCTGGCTCTTACGGGGTGAGTTGTAAGCTTGTCTTCCCCTTTATCCCTGCAGCTGACTACCAGATGCCCTAGTGAAGGCCTCTGAGGGGAGGGGGTTCCAAAGATCCAGTTCTGGTTTGCACTTTGTTCCCATTGTAGGTCTGTGCTTGGCTTGTGTTGCAGCAGGTTTTGGGAATGCGAATCCAGGTGGCCTCTTCTTGGCCCTCAAGAAGGGAACTAGGCACTTGCTCTACAGCTCAGGGGTACCCCACCAGAGCTCTTGAAGAGATGCTCCTAGGGTTCACACTAGGTTTTACAGTTCTGATTTGTGGCCCCTTTACCAAGCACATCTTCCCCTGTAGGATGGTGCAGGTGGGGTTTGGAGTGCTAGCACAAGTTTGTTCCCTCTGCTTGGGGTTTCACTGGCTCTTGTGAGTGGGAGTAGAGAGATTTTCACCCCCTCTATCCCTGCAGCTCACCCCCAGAGCCCTGGTGAAGGCCTCTAGGGTGTGGGTCCTAAGTCCCAGTTTTGGTTTACACTTTGCTCCAGCTGTGGATCTGCACTTGGCTTGTGATGCAGGCAGCTTTTGGAATGCAAATCCGGGCTTTGAGAGTGCAAATCCAGGTGGCTCCTTGTTGGGAGTGGTGCAGGCACTTGGCCCTCAAGAAGGGAGCAAGGCACTTGCCCTGCAGCTCAGGGGCACCCCACCAGAGCTCTTGAAGGGAGGCTTCTGGAGGGTCACACCAGATTTCACAGATCTGATTTGTGATCCCTTTTCCCTGCAAGTCTGCTTCTGTAGGACAGTGTGGGTGAGGTTTGGAGTGATAGCACAAGGCTGCTCTCTCCGCTTCAGGTTACACAGGCTCTCATGGGGAGAGTAGAGAGCTTGTCACTCCCCTCTCTCCCTCTGAGGGTGTGGATCCAAAGTACCATGTCTGTTTTGCACTTTGCTCAGGCTATGGATCTGTGGAATGCAAATTGAGGTTTTGAGGATGCAAATTCAGACAGCCTCTTGTTGAAGGTGTCTCAAGACTTCAGCAGGTTAGTTAGCTGCTGGCTTTCTAGCTTGGTGGCACCTGGCCAAAGATCCTGAAGTGAGGCTTGCAAGTGCTTGCCTCCCCCTAATTACACAGCTGCCTGAAACCTGAGGCCCTGCCCAGTGCTCCTTCCTTTGGGGATTGTGCACACCTAACCTGTGGAAGTTGGAGAAGATTGGCTCTTGTTCCTCGGCCACTCAGTTCAATGTCCATCTGAGGCTGTCTATAGTTTCTCTAGAGGAAAAAGCACTGTTCACGGCCCTTTGGGGTACAGCCTACAGTTCTTTATGCCAGACTCAAGCTTGGCAGGGTGGAGTCACCAGTACTTGGAGGACAAGGATAGTGCACTTTCTCCAGCTGGTGATGTAAGAATAGAAGTGCTGGACCCTTGAAGATGGCATCTGGGGAACTTGTGGGATGTTGGCTTGAGACTCGACCTCAGAATCCTGTCTTCTCCAGCATTATGCCACCCTGACCTTCTCCTTATGGCTTCTGTGTGCCCTGAGTCTCCCTTCCTCCACCAGAGCCTCAGGTGAGTGCCCAAGAGTGAGTCCCTGTGAGGTGGCCTTTAAAGACAAGGCCCCAGATTCAAGCAGACTCCCTCTCCTTTCCAGTGGGTCAAATCCCTGCTTATTTTTGTTGCCAAATGTTATGCAGGCACTTCTTTCAGGTGTTCTGAGTTGGGGGTCCTGGCATGGGATTGATACCTCTCTTTCCTCTAGGGGGGCTTTTGCAGCCACAATATTTTTCTGGCTGAAGCCGTTGCCCCTGGGTGCAAGGACCAGCCTTTTGTGCATCTCCTCGTCTCTAACCACTCTTTGTGTAGGTTTTTTTTCAATACTTGTTCAGGTGTCTTCCTATTGTTAATTCAGGTTAATTTTTCTATGTTTTAGCTGTATCTCTGGTTCAGTGCAGGGAACATGTATGTATTGACTTACCATCTCCACCATCATCTTTGATCTGCCATTTTTACTCTTTATGCCTATTTTTCTCCACTGCTGCATGAGAGGTGTGCTTATGTGTCATTTGCCCTGCATTAGCCTTCAAGTAAGACCTGTTGGCCATGGGACATCAGTGCCCACTGTAAGTTGATCTTACTTTCTCTTTTCTATATATAAGTATAGTCTTGTTCCATCCAGTGTTTGTGTTTTGTTTTCCTTGATTTCTTCAATTCTAAGATGCAATGTGCAAAAGTGTTACTGTGCTCCACTGGGATTGGTAACTGATGTACAGTACTTTATTCCCTTGTGATCAAAAAAATAGGTGGCCTGTGAATTGCTTTCAGAGATGTTTTTCTATTTTTGTAAAGATTTAATTTGTAAGACAAGGCCAATTAGTTGTTTTCAATTCCTCAAAGAACTGGATTGCAACCTGAATGATATCAACAGGTCGACCTACCCATCCAACTACATTACCTTCAGTTTTCCTCTTTATATCAGGGAGAAGATTTCCAACTAAGATGAAAATCAAGATTCTTATATCCTAAATTTAGAGCTGTGAGTCTTTGGAATATTTTAAGAAATTGTTCCACAAATGTTCCAGAGTGTTTTATATCCCTCGATTCATAGTCCAATTTTAGCTGAGAAAAGAAAGCTTTTAAAAAGTTCCTTCCAGGCTCTGAATATTGATCTCCATTTCAACCAATTTCTGACCAAAAGCTCCTTTTGAAGAAAAGAAAATCAGGTTTCAACTGGAACAAATAGTAAATATTTCTCACAGTACTGAATTCTTAAAAGAGGAAATTTTTGAATCATTTAGTATTAGAAGTTTCTGAGTAACAATAATAAATGCATGTCAATTTTGTGGATATTTGGGACCATTTTTTTCCTCTTGCACTCTTGTAAATGGATAAACTTACCTAAGTTAAAAGTTCCCCACTGTGACCACTGTAATTCAAGATTTTCTTTGGGAAAGTTAACCCACTTTCACACAAACATAGGTTCTGGACCCAAATTTTTATACATAAAATTAGCTGGAGTCCTAGATGGAGGAGTCCCAGGCTCTTTAGACTAGAAGGAACCATTTTCTTCTTTCCTATAATACAAAATTTTACCTACTTCAGACCTTACATTGGACACAGTTTATTTTAAACTCAGTCAAGCTTTATTGGATTAAGTCAGAGAAATCATAATATTTATGTTGGACCCAGTTCAATAAAAAATATGCATGCTCAAATATAGATATAGCTTATAGAACAAAAGCCGTGGAGCTCAGATATTTAAGAGGCACTTACCCATGCCCTTCAGGTGCAGTGAGAGAGCAGTAAGTGCAAAGAGCTTAGTGGATCCCTATGCCTGGTTGCTTGTTGGCCCCAGTTGTTTTCCAGGGTCTCCTTCAGATACCATTTCTAACACCAAAACTGTTGAGAGATAAACTGAGGCACATTAACATTTTTAAGAATTTATTTGAGCACACATCAATTTGAATCAGGTAGCATAAGACGAAAGGTTATTAGCAGTGCTCCACCCTCAGGAGCTAGAAGGGAAGTTTTTATTAGAAGACATGAAAGCAAAAAGGAAATTATTTAATCATCTATTACTTAAGTAGTTGCCTTATTTGGGAAAGCTTAGTTGGTTGTTTGTGATTGCTTGTTCTTAAGTTTTATTTTCTTAGATTTGAGTGTCCTGGCTCTGGCCTAGCATTGGTTTTCTCTCAGAAGCTACCAAGACATTAGAGCCACTTTAGTCTAATGGCTTACTGGTTTAATTTGTTCAACAGTTGTATGACCTTAGATAAATTAAATTCTGATTAATTCCTCAGTGCCTTCTTTTGAAAAATGGGAGCAATAATAGCCTTTACATTATAGGGTTATTATGACAATTTAAATAATGCATATGAAACATTTAGACCAGTGATTTACATTTAGTGTTATATAAGGACTGTGGTTACCCATTGCTACCATGAAAACTTTACACTTTATGAGCTCTTCAAAATTCAACCTTCATTGTTGTATGTTATATGACTTTCCGTTTCTTCTGCAAACTGTGCTCAACTCCATGAAAGCATCTTACACATTGTGTTTTTCTCATATTTGGGCTTTGCACATGCTATTCTGCTGGTCAAGAAGGAGAATCCTAGCTCACCTTCACACACGCTTTTCCCTGGCTATTCTAATGTGTCCTTCAAATCCCAAAGCAGGAATCCTCTCCCCCAGGAAACCTTTTCTGACCATCAACTCCCCCACCATACCACTTATCATTGTCCATTAGAATTGCTTTCTTAACTACACTATTCTAATCTCTCTCACTAATCTAGGGGCTCTGTAAGGGTCTGAATTGGATTTTGTTTATCTCTATATCCCCTTTGGGTAGAAGCTTATGGAATGCTTGTTGAATTATTTAGTGGGTGGGTGGATTGGTGATTACATTTTACATAATCTAAGTATTAGGTCTTGGACCAATAAAAAAAAAAAAGACTCTGCTGGGACTGTTTTTCCTGCCTGTAAGTAATACTCATATTCTTTCTGTCACACATACTTCTCCTTTCTTATAAAGACAGATTAAAGATGAATTTGCTCTTAGGTTTTCTTATATTATTGTCTTTCTCTGCTCATTCATTTCCTTTGAATATCTTCAATGTTGAGCTCAAAGTTATACTTTTTAAGGGCTTGTATGCAAGGCCTGTTGGGAACTTGTGGGTTGAGAAGGGAAGGAAACCAAGACAAATTGCAACATTGTTCTAAGTAATCAGTCTTTTTGAAACAGGTTTCCAGACAGCAGCTTAAAGTATGATGTCTAAGGTTCAGACCCCTGTAGGGATTTGTCTAATGTTAGAACCCAAGACTACTGTGATTGGGTTTGGGCTTGAAGGAGAAAACCTTTTATTTATTGAACATTTCAATGTGAAAGATATACTATACTAGATGATTCACATATTTTATCTTAGTTAATCCTCTCAATACTCCATACAATAGCATATTTTAATGACGATGATGATACTAAAGCCTATAGAAGTGAAATAAATTAACTGTTCAGGGGGTTACATAAAACTGTTAAAACTATAATTTAAAACTTGGTTTGACTGAATTCGAAGGTCCTACACTTCTCATTACATACACAACTTTGCCTTTCCCAAGACATAACTCCAGTTGCAATGTGAGAATAAGGATGCTAAACAGGAATCAGAAGATCATGCCCAATTTTCTATATAGCCTTAACATGGCAGGTATCAAGAAAAACACTGGCTTGACCACACCAAATATAATATTTATGAAAAAAAATTCTAAAAATGTATTGATGTTGTATCTGAGTTCATTGATATTTTTTTAGCTCACAATTTGACCAGTCCAAGCTTTCAGGTAAAACATTTCTGTCTCTCTTGTCTTACTCTGCTAAGCCAAACTAACTTAGCTTATAAGCATGTAGTTAATTTTGCTATCTGAGTATCTCATGTGTCTGGAAGAATTCAAACTGGATCTCAGTTTTCCACAATTCCTAAACCTTGAGACTTTGATTTTCAATTCCCATACAGAAGTTGTCATCTTTTAATTTATAGTTATTATTATGTGAACACCATAGTTATTATATAATATTAAGATGTGCTTAAAAAAAAGAGATGTGCTTATATGACTGAGCTTATTAGGTTATATGGCTATCTCTTCTGCTCCATGGTATAATTTACTCTGTCAGTCACCTGGAGAAGAATACAAATAAGAAATCAAGACCCTGGTCTATAAGGGACTCATATTAACTGAAAGTGTTAATACTATTGGCTTTGGCCATTGAATAGTCTAATGCTTTATATACTCATACAACATCATTGACAAACAAATGAAATTTTAGCTAAATGGAATTCAAATTTGCTGGACCTTCTTTAAAATCTGGTACTGCACTTGCCAGTTTTGCTTAGTGGTTAGAGCATTGGCCCACACACCAAAGGGTTGCGGGTTTAATTCCCCATCAAAGGCACGTAGCTGGGTTGTAGGTTCAATTCCCCTGCCATGGTCAGGGTGTGTGTGGGAGGCAACCAACTGATGTGTTTCTCTCACATCAATGTTTCTCTCTCTCTCTCTCTCTCCTTCCCCCCTTTCCTCTCTTCCACTCTCTCTAAAAAATTAATGGAAAAAATATCCTCAAGTGAGGTTTAATAACAACAAAAGTCTGGTACCAATAAAATATGTTAGTTTGCTGCTAGATCTTCTCAACAATTAAGTAGGGGGTTGAGAACAATATACATATTCTGTATATTCCAACAACCTATGGATCAGTAAATCATTCTGTCAGCTACACAGCATTATTCAAGTTTTGCCTTCTTATTCCCTAGTTGTGTAAGTGGTTCAAGAACAAATTATACAGGTCTGAAGAAAATATAAATTTGTAAGCATGGTCAATATTATAACTGATCATGTTTTAGTTACATTTACTCTGAGTAATTCAGATTTTTTCTGCTTTATCTCAGAAGAATCTCAAATGATTTTTAGTTTACAGGACATTTAAAAATGTATTGATTCATCATAATATACAAAGTATTTTTCTGATGTATTAAGAGATCCTATAAGTTTGTTTGTTTATTTACTTATTTATTTAATCTTCACTGGAGGATATGTGGAATTGGCAAAGTATTACAGCACCCTTATGAAGGGCTGCCCTCTCCAGAGAAACTGTGGAGATGGTAGACCACTTATATGTACGCATGCGGGGCTGCCCCTCCTGGAAAGAGTACTAAACTAAGAAAGCACTGCTATACCTGCACACAGGGCTGCCTGTCCAGGGAAAGTGTGGAGATACTGAGGCATCACAACACATGCATATAGTCTTCCCTTCCTGGAGAGTGTGCAGAACTAGCAAAGTGCAGTGGTGAACAGACACAGGGCTGCCCTATCCAGAGAAAGTGCATAACTAATAAATTATTGTGGTACCCATAATTGGAGTTTCCCCATGCAGAGATAATGTTGTGCTCTTGTGTGTGCATGTGGGTCTGCCCCACTCAGAAAGGGTGTAGAAGTAGCAAAATGCCACAGTACATACATACAGGGTTGCCCCATCCAGTAAGAGTAGGGAGCTAGTAGGGTGTTGTGAGGCACACACTTAGAGCAGACCCACCCAGGTCCAGTTTGGGGAACAGACAATTAAAACAACAGGGAAAGCTGCATGTATATTGGGCAGCCCTACTTGAATCAGAAGGGCAAGAAAGGATGTGCACACAGGCTGTCCTGCCCAGGACCCACTCCTTCTAGCCAGGCAGCATTCCAGACACTGCACACATCACCTTAACTCCAACCAGCCTGCCCAAACCCTCCAGCACACAATCTACACAGAGGTTAATTTTTGATGATTGTGAGAGCTATTTCATGTAACTCATGGGGACTAACACAGAAAGTTAAACAAAATGGAGAAACAGAACAATATGCCCAGAATGAAGAAACAAGAAAACAACCCAGGATAAAAACTTCAATGAAGTAAATATCAGTGGCTTCTGGTCAAGGTGGCAGAGTAGGTAAATGCAGTACTCACATCCTCCCAAAACCACATCAGAATTACAACTAAACTACAGAACAACCACTGTTTAGAACCACCTAACATCTCGGATCTAGGTGAACAGAAGTCTTACAACTAAGGATATAAAGAAGAAGCTACATTGAGACTGGTAGGAGGGGCAGAGATGTGGAATGGGATGGCCCCACACCCATGTGCAGTGGATAAAAATTGGGAGAGGTATTGTGGATGTGGAGGTCCCCACTGAGGAGTGAGGGATCCATAAGAGGACCCCCAGCACAGGGATCCTGTGCAAGGAAGAGAAATACCCATAACGTCTGGCTGTAAAAACCAAGGTGGTTGTGTCTGATTGAGACTTAAGGCTGCTGGAGACCAAGGCAGTCCTCTTAAAGGACAAGTGCATACAAACTTATTTGGACTCACTCACTCTGAGTTTTAGTGCTGGGGCAGCAGCTCAAAAGGCACCACAGACATTGAGGGAGGAACTGAATTGTCTGACATCAGAGAAAGAGCTAAAGAGGCAACTTTCTCCCAGAATAAAAAGTGCTAGAAGAGGCCATTGTTCCTTTTCTGATCCCACCCCCACAGAACTGGCAGGTAGGCACCAAATCTGAGTCTCAATCAAACTGGCTATCACTGTTCCCCCTGCCCTAGTGATACCTTGAGACAACACCTCAATGAACTCATGGGCCCACCCAAGCTGTTTTCAGTGGCTTTTCCTCATGAATGGTCTGTCTTAGCTCATGCTTTACAGTTACCTAAAAGTTTTAAAAAAAAGCAGCATCTGGTCTTGGCATGCTCGGTACCTCTTGGTAAGTGGCCCCAGGCCTGTCACTAGTGGAACCCAGCCTTGGTTTGTAGCTTGGACTGTCTTTGGCACCTCCAAGCCTAGCACAAGTAGCAGCCATCCACAGATCACTTTGTAGCCCATGCCAGGTGGCCTGGGCAGAACAAAGGTAGTGGCTGACATTATACTGCACCTCCCACAAGGTCCCAATACCAGCACACTTGGTGGACAGCTTTAGACCACATCGAAGCACCACCCAACCACCTCAACAAGTGACACAAGCAGGGAACAGACTCAGTTGGCACTAGAGCGCCATTGAAGTAAGTCCTGCTCTGTGCATGGGCCCCTGCAGAGCTGATCTTCCACAATGGTTTATGATTGCATTCAGTCCTCTCAGCCAGTTCAATAGGGGTAAAACCCTCCCATTGACATGCCAACAGTAATCAAGGTTCAACTACAACAGGAGTGTTTACACAGCCAACATGGGGGTGGGGTGCACCTGGAATGTCCAGCTTGTGTGAATGGGGAGGCTGTGCCATTAGACCCTACAGAACACCTACTACATTAAGCCACTCTACCAAGTCTGAGAGACATAGCAGCTTTACATAGAAACAAACACAGCAAGGCTGCCAGAATGAGGAGACAAAAACAAAACAAAAACCATGTTCCAAATAAAAGAACAGAACCTAACTCCAGAAAAAGAGCTAAAAAAATGGAAACAAGCAATATACCAGATGCAGAGTTCAAAACACTGGTTATAATGATGCTCAATAAACTTAGGGGAAGAGTAGGTAAACTCAGTGAGAACTTTAACAAAGAGATAGTAAGCATAAAAACAAAACTAGAAGACATAAAAAAGATCCAGTCAAAAATAAAGAATACATAAACAGAAATGAATATATTATAGGGAATCGCAGTAGAGTAGATGAAGCAGTGGATCAAATCAGAGATATGGAAGATAAGGAAGCAGAAAACACTCAATCAGAATAGTAAAATTATGAACAGAACACAAAAAAATGAAAATAGTATAAGGAGCCTCTGGGACAACCTTAAGCATACCAACGTTCACATGATGGGGTGCTGGAAAGAGAAGAGAGAGACCAAGAAATTGAAAACTTATTTGAAAAAGTTAGAGAAAATTTCCCCTACCTGGTGAAGGAAATAGATATACAAGTCCATCAACCACAGAGAGTCCCAAACAAGATGAACCCAAACAGGCCCACTCCAAGACTCATCATAATTAAAATAGCAAAGGTTAAGATAAAGACAGAATCTTAAAATTAGCAGGACAAAAGCAGTCAGTTATCTTCATGGGAGATCCCGTAAGACTGTCAGATGATTTCTCAACTTTGCAGGCCAGAAGGGATTGACAAGAAATATTCAAAGTGATGAAAAGCAAGGATCCACAACAAATATTACTCTACACAGCAAGGCTATCATTTAGAATCAAAGGACATATAAAAAGCTTCCCAGAGAAGAAAAAGCTAAAGGAGTTCATCATCACTAATCCAGTATTACATGAAATGTTAAAGGTGTTTTTTAAGAAGAATAATAAGAAGAAGATGGTATGGGGGTTGGGGGATGGGTGAAGAGATGAAGGAATTGAGAAGTACAGATTGCTAGTTACAAAACTGTCATGGGATGTAAAGTATAATATAGGAAATACAGTCAATAATAATGTAATAACTATATATGGTGTCAGATGAGTACAAGATTTATTGGGATGATCACTCAGTGAGTTATATAATGTCTAACCACTGGGTTGTACACCTGAAACTAATATAATATTCTATGTCAACTGTAATTGAAAAATAAAAAAAAAATTAATGTCAGAAAAACCTAAAAAAGAAATAAACATAATTCTCATAAGGAAGCTCAAAAGAGAAACTAAGAATATTTCAGCTAAGATATAGAAAATGTAATAAAGAACCAATAAAAATGCAGAATATAATAAATGCAACAGAAGGAATCAACAGCAGATTAGTTAATATAGAAAAACAGATTAGCAAACTAGAAGATAGAATAGTGGAAATCACGCTATCAGGAAAGGAAGAAGAAAGAAGAAAGAAGAAAGAAGAAAGAAGAGGAAGAAGAAGAGGAGGAAGAGGAAGAGGAGGAAGAGGAGGAAGAGGAAGAGGGGGAAGAAGAGGAAGGGGGAAGGAGAGGAGGAGGAGGAAGGAGGAGGAAGAGAGAGAGAGAGAGAAAGAAAGAGAAAGAAAGAAAGAAAGAAAGAAAGAAAGAAAGAAAGAAGAAAGAAAGAAAGAAAGAAAGAAAGAAAGAAAGAAAGAAAGAAAGAAAGAAAGAAAGAAAGAAAGAAAGAGAAAGAAAGAAAGAAGAGAAAAAGAGAAAGAAAGAAGGAAGGAAAGAAAGAAAGAAACTATATTTGAAGTAATGGCTGAAAACTTTCCTAATCTGGGAAAAGAACCAGGCATCCAGGTCCACAAAGCACAGAGGCCTAAAGAAGATGAACCCCAAAGGGATCCAAACCAAGACATTGTAATAAAAATAAAATACATGAAGGAAAAAAACACAATTTTGAAGGCAGCAAGAGGGATACAATAAAACACATACTAGGGAAACCAGATAAAGCTATCAGTTGATTTTTTAAAACCAACTTTACAGGCCCAAAGGTGGTGGCACAAATTAGTTAAACTGCTGAAAAACAAAAAAAAGGAAACTGCAATCTAGAATACTATACTTAGCATGGTTATCCTTCAGAACAGAAGGAGAGATAAAGAGTTTTCCAGAAAAGCAAAAAATAAAGGAGATTGCCACCACTAAAATGGCTTTACAGAATTTTTTTTTTTAAATATATCTTTATTGATTTCAGAGAGAGGAAAGGAGAGGGAGAGAGAGAGATAGAAACATCAATGATGAGAGAGTCATTGATCGAGCCCGAAACTGGGCATGTGCCCTGACCGGGAATCGAACCCCAATCACCTGGATCCTATGTCGAAGCTCAACCGCTGAGCTACGCCCGGCCAGGCTTTACAGAAAATTTTTAATTTTTAAAATTTATTTTATTTTAATTAATTTTTTTATTGTTAAAAATATTACAGATGTCCCTCTTTTACCCAATTGACATCTTCAGACCCGCGCAAACTCCTCAGTCTAGGACTCCAGCACAGCACTGTCTGTGTCCATGGGTTATGCATATATGCATATAAATGATGTGGTTAATACCTCCCCCCACACACACCCACACCACCATCCCTATGAGATACATCAGTCTGCTCCATGCTTCTATGTCACTGAGTCTATTTTGTTCATCAGATTATTATGTTATTTAAATTTCACATATAAGTGAGATCATGTGATGTTTGTCTTTTCTCTTCCTGGCTTATTTCATTTAGCATAACTTTCTCCAGGTCCATCCATACTGTTCCAAAGGGACAGAGATCCTTCTTCTTTACAGCTGCATAGTATTCCATGGTGTAAATATCCCACAGCTTTTTTATTCACTCATCTACTGTTGGGCACTTGAGCTGTTTCCAGCTCTTACTATAAATTGCACTGCTATGAGCATAGGAATGCATATATACTTTCTGACTATTGTTTCAGGATTATTAGGATATATTCCTAAAAGTGTGATCACTGGGTCAAAAGGCAGCTCCATTTTTAATTTTTTGATGAACCTCCATACTCTTTTCCATAGTGGCTGCAACAGTTTGCATTCCCAAAAGCAGTGTACCAGGGGTTCCCTTTCTCCACATACTTGCCACACATGTCATTTGTTGATTTGTTGATGCTAGTCATTCTGATAGGTGTGTAGTGATACCTAATTGTGGTTTTAACTTGCATCTCTCTGATGATTAGTGACGTTGAGCATTTTCTCACATGTCTCTTGGCCATCTGTATGTAATCTTTGAAGTGTCTATTCAGGTCCTTTGTTCATTTGTTAATTGGCTTGCTTGTCTTCCTCTTGTTGAGTTGTATGAGTTCTTTGTACACTTTGGAAATTAACCCCTTATCAGACGTATTCTTGGCAAATATGTCTTCCCATACTGTAGGATTTCTTTGTATTTTGAAGCTGATTTCTTTTGCAGTACAGATTTTTAGTTTGATGTAGTCTCATTTGTTTATTTTTTCTTTAGTTTCTCTTCCTCTAGGAGATATATCAATGAAAATTCCACTACATGTGATGTTTGTAAATTTACTGACTATGTTTTCTTCCAGGATTTTTATCGTTTGAGACATATTTAAGCCTTTTATCTATTTTAAACTTATTCTTGTCTATGAAGTAAGTTGGTGATCTAGTTTAATTTTTTTGCAAGTAGCAGTCCAATTTTCCCAGCACCATTTATTGAAGAACCTGTCTTTTCTCCATTGGATACTCTTGTCTCCTTTGTCAAATATTAACTGACCATAATGGCTTGGGTCAATTTCTGTGGTTTCTGTTCTGTTCCATTGATCTATATGTCTGTTGTGTCAATACCAGGCTGTTTTGATTACAATGACTTTGTAGTATAGTTCGATGCCTGGTAAAGTGATCCCTCCCACTCTGTTCTTTCTGAAGATTGCTGCAGCTCTTCAGGGTCTTTTTTTATTCCTTGTAAATATTTGATATATTTATTCTAGCTCTGTGAAATATGCTGTTGGTATTTTAATAGGAATTGCATTGAATCTATAGATTGCTTTGGGTAGTATGGACATTTTAATGATATTAATTCTTCCAACCCATGAACATGGTATATTCTTTCACTTGTTTATATCTTCCTCTATTTATTATTTCAGTGTCTTTTAGTTTTCTGAGACAAGTCTTTTACATCCTTGGTTAAGTTTATTCCTAGGTATCTTATTTTTATCGTTGCAATGGTAAATGGTATTGCTTTTTATTTCCTTTTGTGAGAGTTCATTGTTGGCATATAAAAATGCCGTCAATTTTTGGGTGTTAATTTTGTACCCAGCAACCTTGTCAAATTCATTTATCGAATCTACTAGTACTTTGGTGGAGTCTTGGGGATTTTCTCTGTACAATATCATGTAATCTGTGAATAATGACAGTTTTATTTCCTCCTTTCTAATTTGGATACCTTTCATGCTTTCTTCCTGTCTGATTGCTGTGGCAAGGACTTCCAAGGCTATGTTAAATTAGATTGGTGAAAGTGGACAACCCTGCCTTGTTCCTGTTTTTAAGGGAAATGGTTTTAGTTTTTGACCATTGAGTATTATATTGGCTTTATGTTTGTGATCTGTGGTCTTTATCATGTTGAGGTATGTTTCCTTTATTCCAACTTTGCTGAGAGTGTTTATCAGAATAGAGTGCTGGATTTTTAAAAATGCTTTTTATGCATCTATTGATATAATGATATGAGTTTTGTCCATTTTATTTATGTAATGTGTCACATTTATTGATTTGCTAATATTATACCAGCCTTGTATCCCGGTAATAAATTCCACTTGGTTGTGGTGTATGATCTTTTTAATGTATTGATGGATCCGGTTTGCTAGTATTTTGTTGAGGATTTTAGCATCTATGTTCATCAGGGATATTGGCATGTAATTTTTTTTCTTTGTAGTGTTCTTATCTAGTTTTGGGATTAGGATGACGCTGGCCTCATAAAAAGAGCTTGGGAATTTTCGTTCCACTTGAATTTTCTGGAGTACTTTGAGGAGAATAGGTGTTAATTCCTCATTGAATATTTGGTAAACTCGCCTGTAAATCCTTCTGGCCCCTGAATTTTGTTTGCTGGGAGTTTTTTGATTCCTGCTTCAATTTCATTAGTTGTTATCAGCCTGTTCTGGTTTTCTGATTCTTCCTGCTTCAGCTTCAGAAGATTATATGTTTCTAGGAAGTTTCTGACTTCTTCCTTGATCTCCTTGGTAACACATTCATTGTTTAATAACATGCTATTTATCCTCCATGTGTTTGAATATTTTTGAGTTTTGTTATACTGGTCTCTTTCTAGTTTCATGCCTTTGTGATCCAAGAAGATGCTTGACACATTTCAATCTTCTTGAACTTGTAGAGACTGGTTTTGTGTCCTCACATGTGGTCTATTTTTGGGAATGTTCCACGTGCACTTAAGAACAATGTGCATCCTGCTGCTTTGGGATGAAATGTTTATAAATATAAATTAAATCCATTAGAGCTACAGTGTGTTTTAAAGTCTTTGTTTCCTTGTTAATTTTTTATTTTGATGATCTGTCCAATGATGACAATGGGGTGTTAAAGTCCCCCACTGTGATTGTGTTGCTGTTGATCTCCTCCTTAAAGTCCATCAATAAATTTTTTATATAGTTAGATGCTCCTATATTGGGTGCAGTTATTTATAAGAGTTCTTTCCCCCTGTCGGATTGATCCCTTTAGTATTATGTAGTGACCATCTTTGACTCTTGTTGTGCTCTTTATTTTGAGGTCTATTTTTTCAGAAAAAAGTATTGCTACTCCAGCTTTTTTTTTTCCTTTCCTTTTGCATCTAAAATTTTTTTCCATCCCTTCACTTTCAACCTGTACAAATCTTTTGCTCTTAAGTGGGTCTCTTGCAGACAGCATATATATGGGTCCTGTTTCCTTATCCATTCTGCTACCTTATGTATTTTTTAAATATATCTTTATTGTTGAAAGTATTACAGGTGTTCCATTTTCCCCCCTCAGTTGACCCCCTCCACCTCTCTCCCACCCCCTCCTCAGGCCTACATCCTGTTATTGACTGTGTCCATGAGTTATGCATATATGTATATAACTCCTTTGCTTAATCTCTTCCCACCCTCCACCCCCCTTCCCTCTTTCCTCTGAAATTTGATCGTCTCTTGCATGCGTCAATGTCTCTGGATCTATTTAGTTCATCAGATTCTTTTTTTCATTACCTTCTTCTTAAAGAAAACCCTTCAACATTTCCTGTAGTGTTGGTCTGGTGGTGATGAACTCCTTTAGCTTTTTCTTATCTGTGAAGCTCTTTATCTGACCTTCAGTTCTAAGTGATAGCTTTGCTGGGTAGAGTAATCTTGGTTGTAGTTCCATGTTTTTTATTACTTTGAGTATTTCTTGCCACTTCCTCCTGGCCTGCAAAGTTTCTGTTGAGAAATCAGCTGACAGTCGTATGGGTGCTCTCTTGTAGATAACTAATTGCTTTTCTCTTGCTGCTTTTAAGATTTTCTCATTGTCTTTAATCTTTGGCATTTTAATTGTGATGTGTCTTGGTGTGGGCCTCTTTGGGTTCCTCTTGTTTGAGACCCTCTGAGCTTCCTGGACTTGTAAGTCTATTTCTTTCCCCAGGTAGGGGAAGTTTTCTGTAATTATTTTTTCAAATAGGTTTTCAATGTCTTGCTCTCTTTCTTCTCTTTCTGGCACTCCAATAATACAAATGTTGGGCCTCTTGAAGTTGTCCCAGAGGCTCCTTATACTATCTTCATATTTCTGGATTATTTTTCCTTTTCGCTCTTCTGTTTGTGTGTTTTTGTTTCCTCATTTCCCAAATTGCTGATTTTATTCTCAGCATCCACAACTCTACTGTTAATTCCCTGTAAATCACTTCAGTTGGTGTAGCCTTCATTTCAAATAGGTACTTTATTATGTTATCGATTTTCTCATTTGTTTTTGTAATACTCTTTCTAATATGATTGGGCATCCTTATAAACAAAATTCTGAACTGTGTATCTGTTAGCTTCCTTGGATTTATTTCATTTAGTTCCTTTTTAGATTTCTTCTATTTTTTCCTTTGTGACATGTTTCTTTGCGTCCATATTTTGGCTGCTTCCAGGTGTTTGTTTCTATGTATTAGGTAGAGCTGCTATGTCTCCTGGAATTTGTAGAGTGGCTTTGTGTAGTAGGTGTCCTGCAGGGTCCAGTGGCTCAGCCTCCCCAGACACCTGAGCTGGGCCTTCTAGGTGCTCCCCTGTGTGCTCTGACCTGTTGTAGTTGAGTCTTGGTTGTTCTTGGCATCACTGGGAGGATTTGAACCTCAGGCCAATCAACTGTGAGGACCAGCTGTAACTATAGCCAAAGAGCTGCTGTGCTGGAGACACCTCTGTGGAGCAGGATTTACTTCAATGGATCTTTGGTGTTCACCAAGTGCACTCCTTGAGTGTGTCACTCATGGATGTAGTAGGGTTGTAATCCAGCATGGTGAAGTCTCACCACCAGGTGCACTCTCTCTGGGCCTCCAAGAGGTGCAAAGTCAGCCTGTGCCAGTGCCTTGCCCAGGGCCACTCAACATGAGCTACACAGCAAACTGTGGTTGGCTGCTATTTTGCTGGGTTTGGAGGTGTCCAGGAGAGGCCAAACTATGAAACAATGCAGGTTTCCACTAGTGCCAGGCCTGGGGAAACTTTTCAAGCCATATGTGGCACACTGCTGCTTGTTTGAGAAATTTTAGGAAAGTCCTAAACATGAAGCTTGGGAAGCCACTTGCATAGAAAAGCCACTGGAAATGGCTTGTACCAGCTTGCAGGTAGGGTGGGGTAGGGCCTAGGGGAATCACTGGGGTGGAGCCAAAGGTGTGAGTCAGGTGCTGGGGATTCAAATATGGCACCTGCCTGCTGGTTTTGGGGGGAAGGGCTTTCCAAAGGAGCAATGACCTCTTCCAGCTCTTCTGTTTTGGAGAAAGCTGTCCCTCCACCTCTCACCCCAATTTCAAGCAGGTTAGTTTCTCCCCAAGTGTTCCAGGTTCCTTTCAGGCTGCTGCCCAGGGCTGGAGCTCAGAGGGAGCATGTCTGAGTGAGTCCATGTGTGGGCCCTTTAAGAGGAGCTGCCTGGGACTCCCACAGCCTCCAAGTCCTTCAGCAACAGTACCCGCTGGTTTTCACAGCCCTAAGTTGTGGGGACTTCTCTTCCTGGCTCTGGAGCCCTGGGCTGGGGATCTGATCTGGGGCTCGGACCCTTCAGTTCTCTGGGAAACTTCCACCACCAAGATATCCCTCCCAGGTTTAAACCGTGGCACCAGGTGTGGACCCACAACCCCTTCTCTGTGATTCAGCCCAGATCCCCCTGGGTTTCCACCCCTCCTACTGGTCTCATTGCTTCTTCAGTTCTCTCCTTGTAAGGCTTCTGTTCAGCTAGATTTCAGGGGGTTCTGAGTGATGGTCATTCTGTAATTTAGTTGTAACTTTGATGTGGTTGTGGGAGGCAGTGGGTACAGCTGTTACCTACTCTGCCACCTTGTTTCCTCCTACCTTATGTATTTTTATTGGAACATTTAATTCATTTTAATTTAAAGTTATTATTGATATATACTTATTTAATGCCATTTTCCTTTCTGTTGATATACCTTTCTCTCAATATTCCTTCTTTTTAAAGCAGTCCTTTTAGCATTTCTTGCAATGCTGGTTTGGTGGTACTGAACTCCTTTAGCCTTCTTTTGTCTGTGAAGCTCTTTATTTCACCTTCAATTTTAAATGATAGCTTTGCTGGATAAAGCAGTCTTGTTTGCATGTTCTTGCTTTTCATTACTTTGAGAACTTCTTGCCACTACCTTTTGGCCTGAAGTGTTTCTGTTGAGAAATATGCTATCACCCTTGTGGGGACTCCCTTGTAGGTCACTGCTTGTCTCTTTCTTGCAGCCCTTAATATTCTCTCTGTGTGCTTAACATTCCCCATTTTAATTATGATGTGTCTTGGAGTGTGTCTCTTGGGGTTCCTCTCTTTTGGAACCCTTTGTTCCTCCTGAACTTGTGTGGCTTTCCTCTTCACTGAATTAGGAAAGTTTTCTGTCATTATTTCTTCCACCAGGTTCTCTATCCATTTCTGACTTTCCTCCCCTTCTGTTACCCCTGTCATGCAAATATTGTTTGCCTTCGTGTTGTCCCAAATTTCCCTTAAACTATCTTCATGCTTTTAAAGTGTTTTTTTCTTTTTGCTTCTCTTATTGTTTTTTTCTGCCTTATCTTCTATTTCACTTATTCTATCCTCTGCTTCATTGAGCCTGCTTTTAATTCCTGCCAGCATATTCTTGATATCAGATATAGTATTCTTCATTTCTGCCTGATTTTTATGATATTTAACTCTTCTTTCATGTTTTCACTAAGTTTCTCAACCTTTCCATTAAGTGTTTTGTTGTTCTCATTAATTTCCTTGAGCATCTTTATAACCATTACTCTGAACTCTGTTTCTGATAACTTGCTTAACTCTATGTCATCAAGGTCTTTTTCTGATAATTTTTCCTTTTCTTTAGTTTGAGGGTTTTTTTGTTTTTGTTTTTTTTTTTTGCTTGTTTGTTTTTGTCTCCCCATTTTGGTGGCTCTTATTGTTTGTATCTGTATATTACATATATTTGCTGTCTCCCAGTTTTGTGGGGTGGCATTTTGTACTGTGAGTCCAGTGGAGCCCCGAGGTGTGTATTCCTTATACTTCTGAGCTGTTTGCTCAAGGCATATCCCTTTTGTGGGTGTCCCTTTTGTCAGTTTTTTGGTCTCTCCTGTTGTGATTGTGTCTAGATTGTTTTTGACCAGTTCATGGGTGGACCCTCCTCTCAGATTGGCTAAGTGTGAGGCTCAGCCACACCCATGCCATGTGAGCTGTAGTACAGGTGCTGACAGGTCAAAAGAAAACACAACCAAAATGCCTGGAAACAAACAGTAACTTACAAAATATCCTGACAACCACAATGAAAACAAACCAAAAGAAAGTAGAATTGGGAGAGCCCAGTGAGAACATAATTGCTAAAGCAAAAAAAGTAAAAAGAGCGCGAGAGAGTGTGTGTGTGAGAGAAGGAAGTTTTTGCTAGTAGGAAAAAAATAAAAATAATATAATATGATAAAAAGTAAAAAATATAGTAGCTACTGGGTGAAAAAAGGGTTGAGATAAGATTTTGAAAGGAAAGAAGGGAGAGAAAAAACTTAAGGGGAAAGAGTAGGAATAGGAAAATGGTAGAACAAGGAAAAATTACAAATAAAATAGAGAGACAAACACAAAAAAATACAAACAAAAGGAAAGGAACATAGAGACTAAAAGGGGAGAAAAAGAAAAAGAAAGTTATGCCAATGGAACAAGGAGAGAGAGAGGTAAAGTAAGGGCAGGGAAGAAGTGCAATAAGAGACATGAGGGAAACAATAAAGAAAAGCAATAAGCTTATTGGTTATAATGATAATATTCCATCAATAAAGCAGAGAATATTAGAAAATCTTGATAATGGATCAAAAAACAAAACAAAACATAGCATAACAAAACAAAGGAAAAAAAGAAACAAAGCAAGACAAAATAAATTTTTAAAAAATTGATTAAAATATTTAAAAATTAAACAATTTAAAAAGAAAATTCTTTTCTCTTTTCTAAAAAAGAAAGTCAATCAAGTGAGTTTTGTCTGGGCAGCTTATGCTGTCTGAAGCTCACTGTTTTGTATGTTGATTTTGGGTCTCCTTAGAGGTATTTGTGTATCAGCCAATATCAGGAACTGTGTAGATATGACTTTAGTGTCCTTAGGTAATTGGCTGGTCTAAGGCTCTCTGTGGACCACCTCCACTTGTCAATTATTTTGCCACCTCACTGTGGTTGCCTCATCTTCCTCCATCATCTTCTGAAGAGTCTTTAGGGTACAGACTGATTAGTGTAGCTCAGGTTATTGCTCCCCTTACTTTGAGGTTTCTCTGTTAGGCACTCACTGTGGGGACACTATTCTCTGCTTCAAAGCCAACTCCTCAGTCTCTCCCATATCCTCCAATTTTAGTTCCCCATGCAATGGCCTGCTGCAAGTGCAGATTGAATTCAGTCTGTTGTCTATTTTGTATGGGAATTTTCAGCAGCCTGGGTTCAGTGGGTTTGATTAAAAAGATTCTGGTGAGCGTGTTGACTGCCCATCCCCCAGAAGAGGTTTTAAGCTTTTCCTCCACTTCCCAAACTATAATCCCTGAGAGTATTATTCTTTTTTTGTTGTCCTGTGAGTTGTTATCCCTTCCCCCTCAGGACTGTGCCCTTCTGGAGACATCTGGAGCTTCAGTGAGCTGAACCAGCCCCTTTCCTGTTGGGGGTGGTGCTCCTAGTCTGTGGAAGAGGTAAGTGTGCTTTGCCCCTTCTTTCCAAGATCTGTTTGGCTGATCTCACAGGACATTCAGTTGAAACTCTCCATAATGCAGACACAAATCCCATCTTTTGCTGGTTTACGTCCCCAGTGCAAACCAGGGAGATGCACACCCATTTAGCAATAAAAAACTCAAAAATGCACAAAGCAATAAATAGGCAGATAACCCACTCTGCAGGGTCCTGGGGCACCCACACCTCAGAACCCACACAGGTCCTCCATACAGCTGATCTCAGTAAAGCTGGGGCAGCTCCTTGAGTGCTATCCCAGCTCTCTTCAGAGCAGGTCAAATATCTCTGATTCACCCAACTGGCAGCTCTGACTGTTGGATTTCCCTTCTGCCCCACCAGCAGCTCCAGCAGCTGGAGTCTCATTTTGCCCTACCAACAGCTCTGGTGCTGGGACACCTAATCTGCCCTGCTGGCGGCTTCAGTCCTCTCTCTGGCAGTGGGAGGGATCTCTTCCTCTTCTTCATGCCACACTGTTCAAGCAATTTCTGGAGTTCTATACAATGCCTTATAGGAAAGCAGAGGGCCCAGGCAGCTGGCTGCTGAGTGCAGCCCTCTGGCCCCTTTCTATTAGGAAGCCACACCCTGTGGGATAGCCTTTCCTGAGGCCAGCACCTGGGCTGAAAATCTCCTGTCCTAGCTGCCGCCATTAGAGTTGTTGTTTCACTGGGACGGCATGGTCTCCTCCTTGCAGGCACACTGTTCCCCTGGCTCCTGATCACAGTGCATGAGCAGTCCTTCCCTTTTCCTCCACTCTGGGTTTGAGATACCAGCTCTTGGATCCCACTCCACACTCCCAAGGGGAGGAAACTTTGTAGCCTTTAATCCTCAGGGCTCACAGCCCAGCACTGGCTTCAGGGCTGTCTCTCCCTTTCTATGCCCCTTCTCTTACCGCACTCTGTGATGTTTCTTCAGTGCTCCTTACTAGCAAAATGTCCACTCAGGTATATTTCTCTTGTTTTACCAAGCTTTTTACACAGTATTTTAGTGGTAAATTGACTCAGTGGCTGGGAGAAAGGGTGCTCTGTTTCTTGTTAGAATGCCACAATCTTCCCTCTCTAATGGAAATTTTAATGGGTCTTCTTTATGCAGAAAACAAAAGGTTATAACCAGAAATAAGGAAATGCAGAGAAGAACAAAATCTCACTGATAAAGGGAAATATATAATAAATACATTATATCATCCACTTTAAAAGCTAATATTATGGTTACAAGACAGAAATAGAAAAATTATATATAACTACAATAGTCAGGGATACACAAAACAAAAATTTATTATCAAACAGGATGTCAAAACATAAAGTATGGAGGGTGAATAAAAATATAGTCCTTGTAGAATGTATTTGAACTTAAATACCTATCAGCTTAAAATTGACTGCCAGAGATAAAAATATATATATGTGAACATTATGGTAACCACAAACCAAAAACCTACCAAAATACAGAAAAAAAAAATAAGAAAGAAACCTAACAAAACACTAAAAAATTCCCAGGAAAATCAAAAGAAAAGAGATCAAGATAAGAGGAAAGGAACACTGCACAACAAAATCAACTTAAAACACCGTGAACAAAGTGGAAAAAAAGCATATACCTATAAATAATTACTTTAAATGTAAATTGGCTAAATGATCAAGTCAAAATACATAGGGTGGCAGAATCGATAAAAAATAGACAGGGAAGATGGCGGCACTCTGAGAAGCAGCAGAGCACCCCTGCTCCCAGCCACAGACTCGATTTACTCCTAAAATCCTATGTAGCCAGCTTGGAAAAACCAGAAACATACCTGAGTGAACGGAGTGCGAGTGGGGAGCACTGAAGAAACATCACGGAGTCCGGTAAGAGAGGGGGGTGTGGAGGAAGGGGGAGTCCCCCAGAAGCCTGTGCTGGGCTCTGAGCCCAGAAGCTTGGAGGCTACAAAGCTCCCTCCCCTCGGGAGTGCAGATGGCATCCAAAAGCGGGGATCCCACACCCGGAGCAACAAGACGGGAAGGAGCTCCCTGCGTACAGGGCAGAGGGACCCAGGGGAGCAGTGAGTACCAGAGGGGACTGCACCTTCCTAGGAAACAAAGCCTCTAATGGTGGATGGTGCCTTCCTAGGAAACAAAGCCTCTAGTGGTGGATGTGACAGGTGTCTAGTGCTCGGGGTGCTGACCATAGGGAAGGCTGTCCCAAGGTCTGTGGCACCCAAGTGGTAAGGGGCCAGAGGACTGCGCTGAGCAGCTGCACACGGGGACCCTCTGCCTCCCTGTGGGACATTGTGTTGAGCCCAAGAAAGCGCTGAATCTGCGTGGCGTAGGGGAGGGCAGGAGCCCTCTCTGCCCTGAGCTCCTGGTGCTGGGAGGCTGGGATCTGTGACAAGCCCTGAGGGGCACCGTGGTGGCACTTGAAGCTGCTCCAGCTTTGCTAAGACCAGCGGTGCAGGGAGCTGCACGGAGCTGACTTTGGGTCCCCTCCAGCTAGGTGCCTTGGTGCGTGGGCAGCAGGAACTTGCAGGGCAGACTTTCTGCCTGTGTGTTGCTTTGTGCCTTTGCAAGTTAGAGCGCGGAACTGGTTCCCACCTTCCCAGTGTTCACTGCACAGACAGACCAGCAGAGGCTGGGGTTGGGGTCTGCAAAGAAGACGGTCTGAAGGGCGGGCCTGGTGCGACCAGCCAACCAGAGCTGAACAGGGAGGGGTGGAGCCCGCTGGCCTCTCCTGCAGCTAGGAGCAACAGCTCCAACAGGAAAGGGGCAGGTCCCGCTCACTGAAGCCCCAGACACACCCGTAGGGCATAGTCCTGAGGGGGAAGGGAGAGCAGCTCACAGGAGGATTTTACAAGAATAATACTCTCAGGGACTGTTATTTGGGAATTGGAGGAAAAGCTGAAAACCCCTGCTGGGGGCTGGGCAGGCAAAGGGCCCACCAGAAGGTGTTTTTAATCAAACCCACTGAGCCCAGGCTGCCAAAACGGCCCATACAGAAAAGGCAACAGGCTGAAATTGCAGCAGGACAGAGCCTGGGGAACTAGAATCAGAGGACAGGGTAGGGACTGAGGAACTGAGTGGAGTAGAGACTAACTCCCGCAAAGTGAGCGCCTGACAGTGACACCTCTAAGGGGAGTGATACCCTGGGCTACACTAGCCACCCTGCACCCTAAAGACTCTACAGAAGACTCTGGAGTAAGACCAGGAAACTACAAGATTGCAAAATAGCTGACAAGAGGAGGTGGTCCACAGAGATCCTCTGATCAACCATCAACCTAAGGACACCAGAGCAAAACCTAGATGGCTCCCCACATTGGGTGATACACAAGCACTTCCCAGGAGAACTGAAACCAGCACACAAAACAGTGACCCTCAGACAATATAAGTTGCCCAGAAGAAACTCACCTGATTGACTTCCTTTTTTTCTTCTTTTTTTTGTTTTTCGTTTTTTGGGTTTTGGGGTTTTTTTGTTTATTTTTTGTTGGTGAATTTATTTTATCTCTTTTTTTCATTAGGAAGAAGAGAAAGGGGAGAAAATTTTTTTTCTTCTTTAATTTTTATAATAATTAAAAAAAAATTTTTTTAACTTTTTTTTTCATGGAAAATGATGAATTAAGCAGAAATTTTATTTCCAAGCTCTTCAAAGATTATTACAAGCACAAATACAGTATCCTTTTTATTTTATTTTATTTTATTTTATTTTATTTTATTTTATTTTATTTTATTTTATTTTATTTTATTTTATTTTATTTTTTATTTTTATTTTTTAAAAATATATCCTTATTGATTTCAGAGAGAGGAAAGGAGAAGGAGAGAGAGAGATAGAAACATCAATGATGAGAGAGTCATTGATTGGCTGCAGCCCGCAACTCGGGCATGTGCCCTGACGGAATCGAACCCTGATCGCCTGGATCCTAGGTCGATGCTCAACCACTGAGCCATGCCCAGCTGGGCTACAGTATCCTTTTTAAAGTGTCTCAAATTAAATCAAAGGCACATCATCAAAGTAAAACACTTACAACATTAAAAATCCATTTAGCTTGTAAGATTTTCACACTGCTTTGTTTTCAATCATTTGCAATGCTCTGTAAGCCACATTTTAAACATTTGTGAAAGATATTAAATAATGTAGTATTTTTTAAAGTACAACCACAACTGTAAAATAGAGGAACTTAAGATAAAGATTAGGTCTGCTGCACACAAAGAATGGGGAGATCTGACACACAACACATTAATCTTTCCAAACAAGTTTGCTAAGAAACAGCTTCCATATTTAGTGTTAAAATTTAAACCTCACTTACAAAATATCGAGACATCATTTGATTAATTAAGTCTTTTCCTCCCCCTCAATTTCATATTGGCTTGCCTGCATTTAGAAACTGTAAATTCATGAGAGAAGGACAAGTTTTGTTATGGTGTAAAAATCTTAGGAACAACAAATTACAAATATTCAATTTTTTAATAAACAAAAATGTTTTCCTTCCCAAAATGTAAACATTCAGTAAATAAAACACACATAATATTTCAGGTATAGAAACACTAGTAATTCACTTATGAATGAGGTGCATTTTTGTATATTGGGCGGTACGGTTTTTGTTTATCTTAAGTATAAAGCACTTCACCAAACAAACCGGGCTATCATTATTATTTAAAAGTCTACTCCTTCACCCAGGTTCCCTAGTTGAGTTGCAACTGATGAATTTATGTAGAATTCTGGCTATAAGACCAGCCCACAGGAAAGGTCTGAAATACCTAAAAGTCATTTGGTGAGAGAAAAATGTTTTCTTGAGACTTGAAGGCAGTCATTCATCACTTTGCGCCTGAAGGCATTCCTTAGCGAACTTCTTTCCTACAGTCTTCAGAGCAGAGCACAGGATCTGGGCTCCCAGAAGGGGTTGCTCCCTGCGGGAACACCAACCAGCAGGACATCCTTGCAGGCGTTCTGCATACAGTACTGCTGGAGCTCTGCAGCCGCCTGAGAGACCTTGATCCTCTCCATGCTTGCCTCCAGCTTGAGCTGCTCCACCAGGCGCTGCAGGGCATGCACGCTGGCCCCGGAAGACATGGTGGCCACGCTCTAAACTTTTTTTTTAACTAAATTTTTTTTCCTCTTTTGTATAAAAGAATTTTGGCTTTCCTAGCTTATTTTTAGTTTTCTTTTGGTAATTTGCTTTGTTTTGTTTAATCACTGCTTGTAGTATCAAGACTTTCTTGATATCCCTGCTTAACAACTGGGAGTTTATCATTATAAACAAGTTTACTCCTTTCCGCTATAGTTTCCCCCAATTCTCTTACCAGACTCCCTCCCTGCCTGGGCTATATCTCTCTCTCTCTTCTCGATCCATTGGCATAATTTTTTTTCCTTTTTCTTTTTCTACTTTTCTTTCATTCTTTCGTTATCTTCCCTTCTGTATTCCTGTCTTTTTGTTAGATTGTTAGTTTCTCTTATTCTCTTTATTGTATTTTTGTTTTCTCATTTTCAACTATTATCCTATTCCTACTCTCTCCCTTAATTTTTTGCTGGCCCTTCTTTCAGAATCTTTTCTCTGCTTCTGTGATCTCCCAGTAGCTTCTCTATTTTTCACATTTTAGTTTAATATTATTTTCTAAATTTTCACCAGTATTAACAACAATATACATCTCTCTTTCTCTAAGCATTGCTTTTCTTTCTCTCTTTCTTTTTTTTTAAGCATCTTTGATTGTGTGTGTGTTCTCACTTCACTTTCCCAGTTCTATTTTCACATGGGTTGTTTTCATTGTGACTGTCAAGATATTTGTAAGATACCTCTTGTTTCCTGGAAGTTTAGTTGTGTATTGTCCTGCCTTTCCAGCACCTGTACAACAGCTTACACAATGAGGTTGGGGCTGAGACAAGGTTAGCCAACCTGAGAGGAGGGTCCTCCCAAGGACTGATCAACGACAAGCTAGACCTAACCACAACAGGAGAACATAAAGAAACCACAAAAGGGACACCCACAAGAGGGACACGCCTAGAGCAAAGAGCTCAGAAGTATACACCTCTGGGCTCCACTGGACCCACAAGACAAAATCCCATCCCACAAGACTGGGGGACAGCAAATATATATAATATATAGATACAAACACTAAGACCTACCAAAATAGGGAGAAAAAGAAACAACCCCCAAATTAAAGAAAATGAAACATTGCCAGAAAAAGAATTTGATGAGATGGAGTTAAACAAGTTATCAGAAATGGAGTTCAGAGTATGGATGATGAAGATGTTCAAGGAACTTAAGAAGACACTAGATGATAAGATGGAGGGCCTTAACGAAAACATAAAAAAAGACATACATACCATAAATAAAACTTAGACAGATAAAGAATGCTGTATCTAATATCAAGAATGCACTGGATGGAATTAAAAGCAGGCTCAATGAAGCAGAGGATAGAATCAGTGACTTAGAAGACAAGGTACAAAAAAATCATACAATCAGAGCAGCAAAAAGAAAAAACACTCAAAAAGCATGAGGACAGTCTAAGGGAACTTTGGGACAACATGAAGCCAAAGAACATTTGCATTATTGGAGTGCCAGAGGGGAAGAAAAGAGAGCAAGGGATAGAGAACTTGGTGGAGGAAATAATGATAGAAAACTTCCCTAGGCTGGTGAAGGAGAAAGCCACCCAAGTTCAGGAAGCACAGAGGGTTCCAAACAAGAAGGACCCGAAGAGACCCACTCCAAGAAACATCATAATTAAAATGACAAATGTCAAGGACAAAGAGAAAATATTAAAGGCTGCAAGAGAGACAAGCAGTGACCTACAAGGGAACCCCCATAAAGCTGACAGCTGATTTCCCAGCAGAGACTCTTCAGGCCAGAAGGGAGTGGCATGATGTTCTCCAAGTAATGAAAAGCAAGAACATGCAACCGAGATTGCTTTATCCAGCAAGGCTATCATTTAAAATTGAAGGTGAAATAAAGAGCTTCACAGACAAAAGAGGGCTAAAGGAGTTCAGTACCACCAAACCAGCATTGCAATACATGCTAAAAGGACTGCTTTAAGAAAAAGAAGGAATAGTAAGAGAAAGGTACATCAGCATAAAGGGGAAAAATGGTATTACATAAGTTGATATCAATTATAACCTTAAATGTAAATGGAATAAATGGTCCAATCAAAAGACAAAGCATAGCTAAATGGATAAGAAAATAGGACCCAAATATATGCTGTCTACAAGAGACCCACCTGAGAGCAAAAGACTCACACAGGCTAAAAGTGAATGGATGGAGTAAAATATTCCATGCAAATGGAAAGGAAAAGAAAGCTAGAGTAGCAATTCTTATTTCATACAAAACAGACTTCAAAATAAAGACCATAAGAAGAGACAAAGATGGTCACTACATATTACTAAAGGGATCAATCCAACAGGAGGAAATAACCCTTATAAACATTTATGCACCCAATACAGGAGCACCTAAATATATAAAAAATTTCTTGGGGGACTTTAATGGGGAGATTGACAACAACACAACCATAGTGGGAAACTTTAACACCCCACTGTCAGCATTGGACAGATCATCAAGGCAAAAATCAACAGGGAAATGCAGACCTTAAATGACTCACTGGAACTAATGGGTTTAATTGACATTTACAGAACATTTCACCCCAAAGCAGCAGAATACACATTCTTCTCAAGTACACATGGAACATTCTCAATAATGGACTACATGTTGGGGTAGAAGGCAAGTCTCTACAAATATAAGAAGATTGAAATCATATCAAGCATCTTCTCGGATCACAATGCAATGAAACTGGAAATCAACCACTATAAAAAACTCAAAAATAGTCAAACGTATGGAGGCTAAATAGCATGTTATTAAACAATGAATGGGTTACCAATGAGATCAAGGAAGAAATAAAACACCTCATGGAAAGTATCGAAAATGAACAGAAAACAACCCAAAACCTATGGGACACAGCGAAAGCAGTCCTGAGAGGAAAAATCATAGCATTACATGCCTATCTCAAGAAACAAGAAAAAGATCTAATGAACCATCTAACACAACAACTAAAAGAACTAGAACAAGAACAGCAAGAAAATCCTCGAGGAAGTAGAAGGAAGTAAATAATAAAAATCAGAGCAGAGATTAATGACATAGAGACTAAAAAAACAATACAAAAAATCAATGAAACCCAGAGCTGGTTCTTTGAAAAGGTAAATAAGATTGATGAATCTTTAGCCAGACTCACTAAGAAACAGAGAGGACCCAAATAAATAAAATTAGAAATGAAAGAAGCAATATAACAACTGACCAAACAGAAATACAAAGGATTGTAAGAAAATATTATGAGCGACTATATGCCAGCAAACTGGACAACATGGGGGAAATGGAAAAATTCCTAGAAGCATACAACTTTCCAAAGCTGAATCAAGAAGAAGCAGAAAACCTGAATAGGCCAATAACAACTAACAAAATTGAAGCAGTAATCAAAAAACTCCAAGGAAACAAAAGTCCTGGACCAGATAGATTTACAGGCGAGTTTTACCAAACATTCAAAAAAGAATTAGCACCTATTCTATTCAAACTATTCCGGGAAATTCAAGAGGAGGGAAAACTCCGAAACTCTTTTTATGAGGCCAGCATCATCCTAATCCCAAAACCAGATTAAGATACTACAAAGAAAAAAAATTACAGGCCAATATCCCTGATGAACATAGATGCTAAAATCCTCACTAAAATACTAGCAAACCAGATCCAGCAATGCATTAAAAAGGTCATATAACATGATCAAGTACGATTTATTCCGGGGATGCAAGGCTGGTACAACATCCGCAAGCCAAATGTGACACATCACATTAATAAAATGAAGGAAAAAATCATATGATCATATCAATAGATGCAGAAAAAGCATTGAACAAAATCCAGCACCCATTTCTGATAAAAACTCTCAGCAAAGTGGGAATAGAGGGATCATACCTCAACATAATAAATGCCATATATTACAGACCTATGGCCACCATCATACTCAATGGGCAAAAACTAAAACCATTTCCATTAAAAACCGGAACAAGACAGGGATGTCCACTTTCACCACTCTTATTCAACACAGTACTGAAAGTCCTCGCCATAGCCATCAGACAGGAAGCAAACATAAAAGGTATTCAAATTGGAAAGGAGGAAGTAAAACTGTCATTATTTGCAGATGACATGATATTGTACATAGAAAACCCTAAATACTCCACCAAAGTACTACTAGATTTGATAAAAGGATTTGGCAAGGTAGCTGGATACAAAATCAACATCCAGAAATCAATGGCATTCTTATACACCAACAGTGAACTTTCAGAGAGAGAAACGAAAAAAGCAATACCATTTACCATTGCAACTAAAAAAATAAGATACCTAGGAATAAACTTAACCATTGACGTAAAAGACCTGTACTTGGAAAACTACGTGACACTGAAAAAAGAAACAGAGGAAGATTTAAACAAGTGGAACAATATACCGTGCTCATGGATGGGAAGAATTAATATCATTAAAATGTCCATACTACCCAAAGCAATTGATACATTCATTGCAATTCCTATTAAAATGCCAACAGCATATTTCACAGACCTAGAACAAACATTTCAAAAATTTATACGGAACCAAAAAAGACCCTAAATAGCTGCAGCCATCTCAAGAAAAAAAGAACAGAGTGGGGGGGATCACCTTACCAAACTTCAAACTGTATTACAAAGCCACTGTAATCAAAATGGCCTGGTATTGGTACAACAGGCATATAGATCAATGAAACAGAACAGAGACCCCAGAAATAGACCCATGCCGTTATGGTCAGTTAATATTTGACAGAGCAGGCAAGATTATCCAATGGAGTAAAGACAGTCTCTTCAATATGTGGGACTGGGAAAATTGGACAGATACATGCAAAAAAATGAAACTAGACCACCAACTTTCATCATACACAAAAATAAACTCAAAATGGATAAAAGACTTAAATGTAAGTCATGAAACCATAAAAATCCTGGAAGAAAACTTAGGTAGTGAAGTCACAGACATCCCACGTAGTGGACTTTTCACTGATACATCTCCTAGGGCAAGAGAAACAAAGGAAAAAATAAACATATGGGACTATATCAAACTACACATCTTCTGCACAGCAAAAGAAAACACCCTCAAAATACAAAGGAACCCCAGGGTCTGGGAAAACATATTTGCCAAGGATGTATCTGATAAGGGGCTAATTTCCATAGTGTACAATGAACTCATAGTACTCAGCAAGAGGAAGACAAATAACCCAATTAAGAAATGGAAAAAGGACCTGAATAGACACTTCTCCAAAGAGGACATACCGATGGCCAAGAGACACAGGAGAAAATGCTCGATGTCGCTAATCATCAGAGAGATGCAAATTAAAACCACAATGAGGCATCACTTCACACCTGTCAGAATGGCTGCCATCAACAAATCAACAAATGATATGTGCTCGTGAGGGTGTGGAGAAAGGGGAGCCCTAGTGCACTGCTGGTGGGAATGCAGACTGGTACAACCACTATGGAAAACAGTATGGAGGTTCCTTAAAAAATTAGAAATGGAGCTGCCATTTGACCCATTGATTCCACTCCTAGGAATGTATCCTAAGAATCCTGAAACATTCATCAGAAAGGATATATGTACCCCAATGTTATAACAGCACAGTTTACAATTGCCAAGATTTGGAAACAGCCTAAGTGCCCATCAGTAGATGAGTGGATAAAAACTGTGGGACATTTACACCATGGAATACTACGCAACTGTAAAGAAGAAGAATCTTGTACCCTTTGGGACAGTATGGATGGACCTTGAGAAAATTATGCTAAGTGAAATAAAGCAGACAGCAAAAGAGAAACATCACATGATCTCGCTTATACGTGGAATCTAAAGAACTTAATAAACTGATGAATAGAATAGATTCAATGACGTGGAAGCATAGATGAGACTGACGAATATCAGAAGGATGGAGGAGGGCAGGTGGGTGGAGGGGGAGAGAGTAACCAAAGAATTTATATGCATGTATCCACAACCCAAGGACACAGACAGTGATGGGGAGAGGGATTGGGGAGGGGGATGGGACGGGGTGGAATGGCTCATTGGGGAGAAAAAGGGACATCTGTAATACTTTAAATGAAAATAAAATTAAAAAAAAAATAAATAAATAAATAAAAACAAGACCCGTCCATGTGCAGCCCACAAGATACCCACTTCAGATTGAAACACACACACAGACTGAAAATGAAAGGATGGAAAAAGATATCCCGTCAAAATAAAACAAAAAGAAAGCTTTGGTAGCAATACTCGTATCAGACAAAACCTTAAAACAAATAATGTAAAAAGAGGCACAGAAGAACGTTACATAATTATGAAAAGATCAATCAAAGAAGAGTCTGTAACATTTGTAAACATTTATGCTCCCAACATAGGAGCATCCACATTTATTGATCAAATATTAGTTGACATAAAGGCAGGAATTAACAGTAATACAATAATAGCTGGAGACTTCAATACCTCACTTACCTCAAGGAATAGATCATCGAGACAGAAAATTTATAGGAAATAATGTTCTTTAATGCCACATTAGACCAGATTGACTTAACAAATGTTTTTAGGTCTTTTTATTCCAAAACTGCAGAATACACGTTTTTCAAGTCCACATGGAACATTTTTCAATTTAGACCTCACATTATACCACAAAAAATTGCCTCAGCAAATTCAGGAAGATTGAAATTATGTCAACCATATTTTCTGACCACAATGGTATGAAACTATAAACCAACTACAGGGAAAAGATACTGGAAAAAACACAAATGCATAGAGATTAAAGCACATGCTGCTAAGCAACAAATGAATCAAAGATGAAATAAAAGAAAAAAAAACTACCTTGAGACAAATAAAAATGAAAATGCCACTTACCAAATTTATGTTATGCAGATTTTTTTTTAATTGAATTTATTGGGTGACATTGGTTAATAAAATTTTATAGGTTTTATGTATAGAACTCTACAATACATCATCTATATATACTGTTGTGTGTTCACCACCCCAAGTCAAGTGTCCTTCCATCACCATTTATCCCCCCTTTACCCTCTTCTACCTCTCCCACTCTCTTTCCCTCTTGTAATCATCATATTGTTGTCTGTGTCTATGAGTGTTTTTTCTTTGCTTAATTCTTTCAGTTTTCACCCATCCCCCAATCCCCTGTTCTCCGTATTTATGAGTGTGTTTCTATTTTATTTTTAGTTTCTTTTGTTCATTATATTTACCATATAAGTAAAATCATGTGGTAGTTGGCTTATTTCACTTTGCATAATACTCTCCATGTCCATCCATGCTGTCTAAAAGGGAAGTTAATAGCTACACAAGCCTACCTCACAAAACAAGAAAAATCCCCAAATAAACAATATAACTTTACCTTAATAGAAGTAGAAATCAAGAACAAACAAAACCAAAAGTAAGTAGAATAAAGGAAATAATAAAGATCAGAGCAGAAATAACTGAAATAGAGACTATAAATACAATACAAATGATAAACTAAGAACTAGCTTTTTAGAAAGATAAATGAAATTGAAAAACCTCTAGCAAACTCAGAAATCAGAAATTAAACAGGAAAAACTACCACTAACATCACAGGAAATACAAAGGGTCATTAAATAATAATATGAACAAGTATATGACAACAATATAGAAGAACTGGATAAATTTCTAAAAACATACAACCTTATCATACAAAATCAGGAAGAAACAAAGAATCTCAAAAGGCTGATTACAAAAAATGAAATTGAAGGAGTTATTTAAAAATTTCCAACAAACAAAAACCCAGGGCCAGATGGCATCGTAAGTTATTTTTACCAGACATTAAAATAAGAATACCTAATCTTCTGAAGCAATTCCAAAGAACTAAAGAGGAAGAAACACTTCCAATTGAATTCTAGGAGAACAGCATTATCCTGTTATCCAAACCAAATGAAGACACCACACACACACAAAAAAAATTACAGCCCAATATCTCTTATGAACATAGATGCAAAAATTCTCAATACTGGCAAACCATATCCAAGGACACACTGAAAGGATTATACACCATGATTAGGTGGGTTTTATACCAGGGATACAAGGGTGGTTTGACACCTGCAAAATAATTAATGTGATTTATCATATAAACAAAACCAATGATAAAAATCACATGATCATCTCAAAAGATGCACAAAAAGACATTTGACAAAATTCAACATCCATTTATGAAAAAAACTCTCAGACATCAACATGATAAAAGCTATATATATGAAAAGCACACAGCTGACATCATACTAGTGGTGAAAAGTTGAAAGCTTTTTCTCTAAAATTAGGAACAAGACAATTATGCCCACTCTTACCATTATTATTCAATATATTATTGGAAGTCTTAGCCACAAAAATCAGATAAGAAAAACAAACAAAAAGCATCAAAATTGGAAATTAAGAAATTATCACTATTTGCAGATGACATGCTACTACATATAGAAAACCCTAAAGTATCCATCAAAAAATACTAGAATTAATAAATGAATTTTTTAAAGTAGCAGGACACACAGTATACAGAAATCTGTCACATTTCTATACACAAATAATGAACGATCAGAAGGATAAATTAGAAAATAATACCACTTACAATTGCATAAATAAGAATAAAATACCTAGGGATAAATTTAACCAAAGAGGTGAGAGAGATGTATTCTGAAAACTATAAGACATTGAAGAAAGAAACTGAAGAGGACACAAAGAAATCAAAGGATATACTATGCTCATGAATTACAAGGATTATTATTAAAATGACCATAATGACTAAAGGAAATACAGATTAAATGCAACCCCTATTAAAATATCAATGGCATTCTTTTCAGAACTAGAACAAATAATCCTAAAATTATATGGAATCACAAAAGACCACAAGTAGCCAAAGCAATCTGGAGAAAAAAGAACAAAGAAGTATCATGCTTCCTGATTTCAAACTATACTACTAAGCTATTGTGGTATGGAAACAAAAACAGACACATATACCGATGAAACAGAATAGAGAACTCCCAAACAAACCCTCACTTATATGGTCAATTAATGTATGACAAATTAGTCAAGAACATACAATGGAGAAACGACAGTCTCTTTAACAAGTGGTCTTGGGAGACCTAGACAAACACATGCCAAAAAAACCCCCAAAAACCAACAAAACAAAACAAAACAACCATTCTCTTACACCATATACATACATAAAGTCAAACCGCATGAAAGGCTTATACATAAGATCTGAACCAATAAAGCTCCTAGAAGAAAACTTAGGTAGCAAACTACTTGATATCAGTCTTATTAATATGTTTTTGGAAATGTCCCCTTGAGCAAAGGAACAAAAGCAAAAATAAAGAATTGAGACTACATCAAACTAAAAAGCTTCAGCACAGTCAAGAAAACAATCAGCAAAACAAAAAGACAACCTACTGAATGGGAGAATATATTTGCAAATAATATATCTGATTAGAGGTTAATAATCAAAATATATAAGTAATTCATCTCACTCAATTACAAAAAATAAACAATATGATAAAAAAATGTGCAGAGGATATGAAGAAACATTTGTCCAAAGAAGACATACAGATAATCAACAGACATGAAAAGACGCTCAACAAAACTAATTATCAGGGAAATGCAAATAAACACCACAATGAGATATCACCTCACATGTCAGAATAGTTATCATCAAAAAGTCAACAACTAGTGTGTTGGTGAGGATGTGGAGAAAATGGAACCCTTGTGCACTATTGGTGGGACTACAAGTTAGTGCAGCCTCTATGGAAAGCAATGTGGAGATTCCTCAAAAAACTAAAAACAGATCTACCATATGACCCAGCAATTCTACTTCCAGGTATTTACCTGAAGAGAACAAAACCTCTAATCCAAAAAGATATGTACTCCCCTATGTTAATCCTATGTTAATCACAGCATTGTTTCTAATAGCCAAAAAGCCTACATTTTCATTGATAGATGAATAGACAAAGAAGATGTGATTTTATATATATATAATGTGTGTGTGTGTGTGTGTGTGTCTATCTATATATATGTACGTACATATATATGGAATATTACACAACAATAAAAAAATTGAAATCTTGCCATTTGCAAAAATGTGGATGCACCTAGAGGGCATTATGCTAAGTGAAATAAGTCAGAGAAAGACAATTACCATATAGTTTCACTTACGTGTGGAATCTATAAAAATAAAACAAATGAATAAACAAAACAAAACAAAACAAAAACAGGCTCATAGCAACAGATCAAACTAATGATTGCCAGAGGGGAGGAGGGTGGGATACAGGTGAAAAAGTTAAAGGAGAATATAGTCAACAATATTATAAGTTTACATGATGAGAGATGATTACTAGACAGTGTGGTGATCCTATTGTAAGGTTTATAAATGTCAAATCACTATATTTTACACCTGAAACTCATATAATATCGTATACTAACTAAACTTAAATATCAAATGCAAAATAATTGAAAAACAAGGAAAATGCTCAAAATACATATAATAAAAAAAAATCATGCTTTCTATACTTCAAAAAACCTCTTTGAGTCCAAAATTGCTGGGATCTGATGATACGATATTTAAAATGTCTACATCATTTGATGTTGCCTGTTAATATGCCAGGAGTTAGTATGCTAGCTTTCTGATTTTCAACAGCTTTACAGATGAAGACATTATAATAATTTTTTATCATGTAGTTCATATAGTAACTGATTGGCTTTGGGGGCTAAGTTCAGCTGCTAATTTGTTTGCATGTTATCTAACCAATTAATTCTGATGGATTAAAAAATCTATTATGAGAAATACATAAAAGGAAAAAATAGAAGTTTTAAATGATGTCTCCAAATAATATTCTACACAATTACTTCTTTACATAAAATTATTAAAAATTAAATAAAAAACTATTCACAAACTTGCTGAGATGATTATTATAAAATAACCATAGCACAAATGCAAGTCTTTCTAAAATGTGTTCTTTATTCATTTTCTGTTTGACAATTTCCATCACTGTATGTACACAGCACTGTCTTTTTTTCAAATTAAAGCTAATTTTACAAACTAAGGAGCTGTCTGGGTCAAAAACATTTAATAGATTTAACAGTATACAGCATAAAATTAGAGGTCACTGATAAAAAGAAATACAAAACTTTCTTGTGATTTTGCTAATGTTGGAATGTTCCACACATCCTGAGCCTGTTTAAACTTTAAAGTGCTTTTGTATTGACAGGATATTGTCAGTGTTTATTGCATTGTCATGCTTTGTTTTTGACTTAAGTCTTGAAGTTTGTTTGCATCCAGATGTGTTTTAACAAGAAAGTTACTGGGTTATTATAATAAATGTATGTACCTTTGAATAACAAAATAACTTTTTGATGCAAATGACATTGTGGGAGCACTTATAGTGGGGCAATGCTTGTAAGATATGTTTGTTCAGGAGGGGGCTCTTATATAGCAGGTATTACCATGATGACCTTCAAGCAAAGACAAATCAGAGGCTTTGAAATTGGGAACTCAGGTAAGGTTACTGTAAAGAGAGTCAGTTTTGGACCTTGATGATAGCCATCTCCGATATTATATATAATAAAACAGACCTGGGAGCCCTGGGAATAGGTTAGGGTGGAAGCTGGAAACTGTAGGATCTGAGATTGGAAATTTGTTAGCTTGTGTTTATACTTTTTAAATACAATGTGAGTATTCCCCAATTGCTCCCCTTTAGCACATCAGAGAAAAGCTAAAGTTTTCCAAAAGACTACCGAGTATTAACGTATCAGCATACAAGGGGCACAGAGCACTTCTGGGACTCAGGGGTCATTGTTGCAGTGATAATTCAAGCAAAAGATGCTTAAGCAATGGTAAATTCAGGATGCCAAGGTCAAGCCACTTGATTAGCTACTCATCCCCATCTGGAAATTCTTCTATTGGGTTTAAACCTTGGAATTCTTAGATTTGGTTTTATTGAGTGAGGCATCTTCATTGCTTTGGGCATTTTTTACTTGACCCCACCTATTCTGGGAGTTTGCTACTCTCCTCATTGAGGTCCTAACAAGCTTTTTTGGTTATGAATCAACAGGTAGAGATTTGACTCCCTAGTGTTCTCATGGGCAAACTGTTTGTCTCCTTTGCTAACCAGGAAGCTTTTCCAAAGCTTTGCTCAGGTCTTCTCTGCTCTGGTGAGACATCTTCAATATTTCAGCTTCAGCCAGGGAAATGCAGTCTTCCGGGGAAACTGCTCTCAGAGCCAGAAGAGAGATGGCTGATGTGAACAGGAGTCCCTGCCCCTAGTTACTGATTGGTCCATTCTCATGTAAATGAGAATACCAAATCCTTACGGTCTGATAGGCCCAAAAGGCACTGTCCTAATTGATCAGAGTAGAGTCGCTCTGATCAAAGGATTTGCTTCTACATTATACCTCTACTCTCATCCATTCCCACTACAATACCCATATGGTTAGCAAATGGAAAGTTTTCAACAGATGTTAACTTATACCCTGAGGACTAAGAAGGGCTCCTCGTGGCTAACAAGGCTCAAATATTGAAAACAACAACAAAAACAAAGCCTGCAAAGCCTAGGAGCCTCTCATGCAAACTGCACTTCAGGGAGAAGGCTGCATTGACTGACCTGTGCACCTGTGCATTCAACTGCCTGCCTGCACTGTGTTGCTGCCATCTGAGCCAGCCCTTACAAAGGAGTTCCTGGAGTCCTATTCCAAACTATAAGACTGAGATTCTTCATCCAATCAGAGCTGCCCACCTCTGGCCAATCAGAGGGACTCTACTCTGACCAATCAGGACAGTGCTTTTTGGACCTATCAAACTGTGAGGATTTGGCATCTTTATTTGCATGAAGATGGACCATCAGGAACCAGGGTCAGGGTCTCCTGTTCATATCAGCCATCTCCCTTCTGGCTCTGAGCAGCAGGGTTTCTGCTGAAGACTGCATTTCCCCAGCTGAAGCTGAAACATTGAAGCTGTCTCACAAGAGCGGAGCAGACCTGAACGGAGTAGACCAGAGTGGAGTGGAGCAGAGCAGAGCTGTATAGGTGAAGACGGTCTTGGCCCCAGGTTCTCCTCACAGCCCTACTGTTTTCACAGCTGTGCTGTGGCACTGTTGAGCTGTTCCACAGCATTGTGTTTTCACAGCCATGCTATATTATTAGTGTTTGCACTGAATAAAATTTCCTTCTTTATCACACACCAAATTGGGGATTCTTGTTGCTGTTGAATTGCACCAATGATAATCAATTGACACATGGTAAGTACTGTGGATCATAAATACCCACTGATGTAAGCAAGACCTCACCCTCTGCGAACCAGATCCACTTATATAAGAACAACTTGGGGCCCTTGTCCCGTAGCTCAGTTGGTTAGAGAGGTAGCTCAGTTGGTTAGAGTGTCCTCCCAATATGCCAAGGTTATGGGTTTGATCCCTGGTCAGGGCACATGCAGGAGTCAACCAATGAATGCATAAATAAGTGGAACCAAAAAAAAAATATTTCTCTCTCAAAAATCAATAAAAAAGAGAAGAGCTTGAAAGTGCTTTAAACAAATATTTTTATTTATTGTGTGGATACATATATATTCTAATCTACTCCCACTTTCCATACTCCCACCCACTATTCCCTACCCTGTGGTCCCTCCCTAACCCAACCCAGAATCAAACATTAAATGAGGGTACAGAGGAATAGGGACATTAGTAGAGCATATTTAAAGCACAGTAACAAGAAAATAAGCAACACAGGCATCCCCGTTGGGATCCCAAAATAATGTCCATTCTTCTGTTGTAACAAGGTGAGACTTCTCTCATTCCCCTTTATTAGGACATCCCATTGCAATTTGTCAGTATCTCTGAAGGGAGCTTTATTTCCTGTGCCATTTAAACACTGTGGCTGCAGCTTGCATACAGAAAATGTGGCAAACTCACTGTCTTCTTCCCTGAGAGTCTTCAGTCCCACAGTCCACACTACAACTACATATACACCATGTAGCTAGTGTGGGATATAATTGTGCACATACTCCTAGGATGTTTTCATCATTCCACAGAGGTTGTGAACAAGGACAAAGCAGTGAAAAAGACTGAAAAGCTGAAAGTCATTAAGGTATCAAGTTCATTTTCATCTCATGGAGAATCCAGGAAGCACTGCTTAGGCAGGTGCTGGAGTAGATAATAAACTTTACTAACTACCCTATAAAGTGCAAAAGGTCATTTTCTTTCTTTATGGGTTATTTTATATTTTATTTTATTTGCATTTAAATTTTTATTTTATTGAGGGATTTTTTAATACTAAACTTCCCTCCTTGAGTTCCAAGTTGCAAGTACAAAGGCCTTCACAAACATAACCTCTTGGTTAAAGCAACAAAAAGGGTATTCACAGTTTCCCAACTCTTAATGAAGGCTTTACACTGCCTTGAGATCAATGTTTTTGAGTGGGGAAACCCCCTACAGCAAAGGCCTATGGGCCAACTTGATCTGTATATCTCTCCTGGATGTCTTCTTAGATCATTCCATAAAAATACTCAAACAATGACAACTTTATTTCTAGTAGGATCTAATCCCCAAAGAATAGCTAGATTTACTCTTTAGTTTTAAATTCAGCTATAACATTTCAACTAGTCTAGTTAACATATACTTATTTACATAAATCTGAATGTGGGCACTTCCTTCAGAATCTGCATCTAATATGTCAAGAAATGCACTTGAAGCTAAAATCTACACTTTTTCCTCAGTACCCACCTTGGGCATCCACATAATGCTGTTTCCTTCAGCATCAAGCTTAGAATATAAAAAGGCTCCTTTCCAAGACTCAGAACAATAATAGTTGATCCAGTGCTTTGCTGTTTTCAGAGCATATACCCATTCACCAGCATATTTGAAAATGAAATCTGTCATCTTATCTGGACCCCCTGCCAATTTTTAGTTTTTCAATATGAGGGAAAACATTGACTAGAAATACATTGGAAAACACCAAAAGGTCTTACTTTGAGAATCACAAAGTGATCATCACATATAAGATAGTTCTATTATTATTACAATGTAGGAAGATAGTTCTAGATGTAGTTCAATGTAGGACGAAGTTTGAACTAGACACAGAAAACTCTGAACAAGAGTTATCAAAATAAACAACTTCACCCCCACTCTCAAACTTTCCAGACTGGGTCCATCTCCTTTCCTTCCTCACATGGCCTGGAGGACAACAGTGTCCATCAATGAGGCTTTGTCTCATAGTCTAGAGATGTTGACAGCCTTCAGCAATGACAAAGTAGGAAGCGGATGGTCCAAATTTGTAATTATGATTCTTGGTAGTCACTTGCTGATATTAAGGCATAACTTTCCTATAGCAAAGCTAACACTCAAACTTTAAAAATTCTTCACAAGGTAGACAAAGGAATTTTAGCCTTCTGTTCTTCCTACATTATATATGCTAACAATGGTCTGAGCCCACAGATCTCAATATTTTTATGAATTCTTAATTGTAATATAAAATTATAACAGGCATTTAACCTTTTCTTTTCTGGCATAGATCAGCAAGATTATTTTATGGTAAGGGTTTCTTGAAGCTCTGTGTCTATCTTTTTGTGTCTGTGTATTTGTGTATGTTCTGTGTACATTTTATAATTTATCTGTGCATAAATTGTTTATGCTCATGTGTATTCAAGTTCCTACTCCTATTTTAAGGGTTTGTTTTTGCATGTGTTTAAGCATAAAATCAAGTAGGTTTTCTTTAGAATAAATATCCAATTGATATTATAATATGTATTTCCTAGTAAGACGCTTACCATATTATAAGGCCAGAAATGTAAGTGCTCCACAGATTTTAATAACTTAGTGTCAGCTTCTACAACAATGTACAAATAGTCATCTAATTATGCAGAGAAATTATGAAGGTATTGAAAAGATCACAGAGTTCATTTATTCAAACAGATAATTGAATGAAAGAATGACTAAAAATTAAAATTAAGATTTGAAATATACATTATGAAAACATTTGGTCATGTTTGTTTTAAAATACAATAAATCTATGTGTATATTTTTCTGTATGTGTGCATGTATGTATGCTTATTTATGTGGTAGTTTATGTGTGTTCACAAATGTGCATGTGTGTAAGTATGTATAGGTGTATGTGTGTTTGTGTGTGTGTGAATGCATGCATATGGGTGAGTGAGTTAGTATGTGTGACAACATACAAAGATAACTACAGGAGAAGAGGGAATTCTCAATGAAAGAGGCCTTCAGGTCAGAACACCCAAGAGTGACTCTATGCTACACACATATACAAGTGAGTAACATATAAAATTGATCACCAGCAATCCATATATATGTGTCAGGGAATTAATTCCTCTATTACAACCTGTCCCAGTGAGGTGGGACATTGTACCAGCTGCATGTAGATCTTAATTGCATCAAAGCATTTCTTTAAATGTCCTGGATTGGACCAAGTTACAGCTTCATGGCATTGGACAAAAGCCAGTATGTGCATTTGAATGTGTAAAAGGGGAGAATTTGCCAACATCTCCCATCCATCATTGCCTTAACTCTCTTTGTTCAACTATACATTTCAAAAATAGTGTTCTTCTGACAAGAAGGTGACACTGCTAACACACTATCAGTAGGTGATACACTTAAAACTGTTTCTTCAGAAGTGAAAATGAATTTTGCAGGGCTATTCAAAGAACAGTTTTGTTGGATATTCCAGAAGGCTGATAACCCATGTTCAGAAAAAGGCTGGCTAGGGTGAGTGGTGCAGTCTGTAAACAGACACAGATGGGGTTTTGAAACCACAATCCCATAGTTCTTTAGCACCATGCTCAAACCCACAAAGCTAAATGGCTGCACATGGGTTAGAGCCTAAGACCTAGCACTCACTAGCACCATATTCCAATCAAATAAGCCCCTCGGCCAGAAATTACTTGCAATGGTAGCACCCCCAGACTTGGCTGGGTGTTGAGCTCAGATTAGTTGCTGCTGAAAAGAATCTAAGCAAATCCCGCAAAAAACTCAAACTACCAAGAGGCTGAATTCTTCAAGCATCCTGTCCATCACCAAAGCTGATGGGTAAGCAAAGTTGAGGCAGCAGCAAACACTGAAGTTGGACCACCTGTCAAGCATGGAACATTCCAGATATCCAGCCTAACTGGGGGGGGGGGGGGGCTCTGATTCTTTGGAGTATAAAAGTGGGAATAAGGAGGGGTTTTCCTGGGAATGAGAACTCTAGGTGAACATACAATAGTACAATAATCATTTAAATTACAATGACAGCTCTTTTATCTGAATTTCTCTTAAGCTTAAATAGGTAAAGGAACATATAATTCCTCCAAGAAGCACTGGCTACCTCAGGGCAATTTCACTCTGCCCTCTCATGAGCAAGCAGAGCCTTAGACAGTCAGCCTGATTGTCCTGGGATGTATCCATTCTGCCAAAAGGAGAATGAGAAAGACTACTCTGTCCTTAGAAGAATGAGGATTTATGTAAGGAGAAAGAAGAAGATACCAGCAGAGCTCCCACTCACAAAAACTACTAATTTTAAAAACAGCTGAAGCTGAAAGGTGGATGCGCAATTTACAATGATGCCACCAACAGATGTGGTTATCTACTTAGTCCATTACGTCTCTAAATATTTAGTCCTGTACTTGTGTGAATATAGTTCTTTTTAAAAATTTTTAGTGGGTTCTTTTTTTTTTTTGGTTTTGTTTTGGTGGTGAGAGTAGGAAGGGAGAGGAAATAAAAGGTTCATCCATGAAAGTGAAAATAGAAAAAAGTAGAGATTAAACTACACCTCTTTCCCCTCTAATTGTTCTTGGTCTAAAAAGGGGATGCAATATTTTAGCAAGTATGGAAAATTTCCATAGATACCTGGAGTTCTGACTTCAAAACATCCAATTTTTGCTTTCACCAGGTAAGGTGACTACTCAGAAGCTAAACTCCAGTTAATCTGCTTCATGCCCCTGGCTTGCTCTTTTCCAGAGGAAACTCAAGGATTCAAAAGACTTTGAATAATATGTCCTTGGTAAAAAGACAATGATTAAGATGAGAAGAAAGGGAAAATGATTGAGGAGAACAAGATGGAAGCAGAAGCACACATACACTCTAAGGAGATGATGATAACCTGTTCTCAGAACTGCTAAAGACAATAAATTTGGGCAGTCACTATGAGGTTCATAACAAATGGAGCAGTAAAACTCTGAAGTCAGTCAGCTGGGCCTGGAACTTCTAAGAATCTCCAGGGTTATCTTGTGGTGATAAAAGTTTGTCATTACTGTTGTTGTTGTTAGTTATTAGTTATTTTATATTTTTAAAAAGTTATTTTGCTTCTTTAAGGGGGTGAATATAGGAAAGGGAGGGAGGGGGGATGAGCAAAGCTAAAATGTTGTGGAATAGAAAGGGTTTTTAAAAAATCACAGACATGAGTGGCTAGAGAATAAACCTTTCTGAACTGGGCACAATTCCTGCAAAGTAAACTAGGTCATATTCTTGGGGATCACTGAGTGGTACTCACTTTCAAACAGACACAGAGAGTATGGCCTATGTCTGGACCATTTCCTCCATAATCCTGTGGTGAGTCATCTTATCCCCCAGGAGGGCAGAATGGCAGCCACCTTCTGATAGTTTGAATTAAATGAGAAAGAAATATAGAAGAGAAAAAATGTAATCAGTGGCCACCACTCACTCTGACCACCACACATTCCACACAAAGGCTTAATAAGCAGGTCAGAAATTGCGAAGTTTAAATCCATAAGCTGTATTTTCCCAAATCCCCAGGCTTCCATTAAGGGTTAGAGGAGTCTGAATTTGGAAGGAAAGGGAAAGGAAGGGAAGGGAAGGGAAGGGGAGGGGAGGGGAGGGGAGGGGAGGGGAGGGGAGGGAAGGGAAGGGAAGGGAAGGGAAGGGAAGGGAAGGGAAGGGAAGGGAAGGGAAGGGAAGGGAAGGGAAGGGAAGGGAAGGGAAGGGAAGGGAAGGGAAGGGAAGGGAAGGGAAGGGAAGGGAAGGGAGAAATATGGGAGGGAATTGATGAAAAATAGCTAAAATACAATGAGAAAGCAGTAGTTTAAACCATACATCAGAGTTAAAAGAAGTGAAGGATGAATGGATAGATAATGAAGGAGGAATGAAGAAAGAAGGAAGAATTAGAGAAGGAGTGCTGTTGAAAGGAGACTCAGGAGGAATGAGGAAGCTGAAGAGGCATGGCAATAAGAGGAGTAAGGAGAGGAAAAAATGAAAGAGAATTAAAGGAAAGGGAAAGAAGCAAAGAAGAGGGGAGAAGATAATATATGCAGAAGTAAGGAGAAGAAGGGGAAGGAGGGAGGGAGGGAAACAAAGGAGACATGGAAAGAGGGCAAGAGGAAGGAAGATGAGGAGGAAGAAGAGATAGGTGGAACAGAGAAAGTAGAGGAGAAGGTTCGGTGGAAAGAAGATAGAGGGGAGGAAGGGAGAAAAGGAGATGAAAGGGGGAAGACAGGAGTGTGAGGAAAGGAATCAAGAAGAGGAGGAGAAAAAAACCCACTCTTATCTTGGCACCTTCCTGACACACACAGTTATACCCTTCAAAGAGTCTTAATAAGTGTCTCCACATGAAAAGCAGTGGCAGATAGTTACTTCCTCCTCATCTCTCTTGAGTTGAAATCCTCAAAGGCTAGAGGGATAGAAATAAATCAACAGTGAACACATTACACTTCCTCTTTTTCCAGAAAAAGAAAGGCAAGACTAGACAGTACAAATTTACATTAGACAAGGTATGTTAAATGTAGAATCAAGAAACAGAGAATTTTTTTTGATTTTGTGGTGCTAACTTGAATTGTCACGGCATTTAAAGGAAAATTATCATCAAATTATTGTATGTTATCTGGAGAAACAACTCAGGTGATACTGAGCAAGCCATTTAACTGCCTTGTCTTTTCCTGTAAGATTACTCATTCTCATTCTTCCATAGGCGATAAGACTACTTACATTTATAGGGAGCTCTAAGTTCCCAGAGAACCCAATTAAATTTCAGGAACTATGCATTTCTCTTCTGTCACATTTCTGGGAATATTTTGGACACAATATGGACATTGACTTCTTGTCCATCTAAGTAAAATATAAATAATCTCTGATGGCTCTTGCAGCTCCTGAGACAATGTCTAAGATGTCAGAAGACAAGTGCCATGGCCAGGTGGGCACACAAAGAATGGAGAAGGGAAGAGTCTCCTGAATCAGAGATGAAATTCAGGAGACCCAAGTCAGAATATAACTTTCCTTTGAGTTATGTAAAAACATCTCTGATGAACCTGGAGATCTAATATCTTCAATTTACTTACTGTTGAGAGAAAGAAAATGTTGGAAAGGAAATAGGAGAAAAGACAGACAGAAGAAAATGAAAGAGGGAGTGAGACACATATGGTGACTCACATGGACCCCATCCCTCAAATTCCAACCCCTTCCTCCATTCCCCCCACCATGTAAAACGAATTAAACTTAATTATTTTGGTCCCACCCTATCTGAGTTTTTGAGGATGGATAATCTATCGCGGTCTGGGCAGCTTAAACTCTAGGCACTTGTGGATAGAGAAAAGAGGTTTCCATCTCTGGGGATGGAGGGGGACTGGGTAGCTCATCAAAATCTTTGAATCGTGGGAATTTGGGCACTCCAGGATTGGGATCCACCCTAGCAGTGTGGTGAGTGGGTGAGACAGAGCTCAGTTGGCGGTGCTCCCTTCTCAGTCGGCTGATTCCATCTAGTAGCATCTTCTGGATTTCCATGATAACCTTCTGAACTTCAACATGGAAGCTATCACTAAGCCAGCAATAGATGTAAGGGTTGTAGCATGAACTGCTAATTGCAAGCCAGTGGAGGAAGAAGTAGAGACTGTTGTGGCTTGAGATGGATTCACTGGATAGCAGCACCAGATAGAGGTTGAGGGGAAGCCAGCAAATAGTGTAGACAAGCACCACCATGATCAGCATCTTCAGGCTCTGTTTCTTCTTCCCACGCTGGCAAATGTACGTGTGAATATTGATGTCATCAACAGCATTATGGATCCACAACTTCTTGGCTACATGACCATAGACCACTATCAGCACCATCAGTGGCAAGATGAAGAAGAGCAAAAAGGTGCTCAGGTCAAGGTATTTCCAAGTGGATTTTGAAGTATAGGAGAAACTGGGGAGGCAGGCAGTTTCTTCAGTTATGTTTCTAGGTCATAAGAAAGACAGAGAAAGAGAAACATTAACTTAATTTTCCTTTTCCCTTAGCCCCACAGTCAGGTGTTATATGGCAGCCAGGTCTTAAGGAAGAGACATATTTACTATTTGTGTCTGTGCTAGGACTGAAGACTAGAGTTATAAAGCAGGGAGTTTTAGTGTTCACTGATTCCAGACATCAAACAACGGACCCCAAACAGAAAGAAATATGCCTAGCAACCCATTGTCATGAGAGTTCTTGGATCCTCTTAATAAATTCCAGTGTAGAGAAATTTATTTTTGTACCCATGTTTTGAAATGTGCTGTTCCAGCCCCTATTCCATTCCCCTTATTCCACGAGGCTTCCAAGGTAATGGGTTGCTGGAATCCAGATACTGGCCATCCTGTGTTCCTCTTACCCAGTCTCCACTTGGTAAAGCTTTTGGTAAATGGCATGTGGCAAAGCAGCACAGGTGCTCACAATCCAGATGAGAATGATGCAAACATTGCCTTGCATTGGAGTAATTCGGGACTTCAGGGGATATAGCATCACCTGGAAGAAAAGACCCCAGCCCAATTCAACAATTCATATTAGGGTTATTTACTAGTCATTCCTCAACTGACATTCTTTTGCAAAAGTGCAAAGACTTGCTAGGTGGGTGAGTAATGTGCTGCAGGTACTAGTTCTGTTGACTGACAAGTTACATTTTGTTTTATGAAAGAACAAAGTTGGTTAGTGTAGAGAGAAACATTTCAATGAGAAGATAGTGATCCAAGTGGACTGATTTTGAAGTTTCTGTCTCCCAGTTGGGAGTTCAGTGGAGAAGAGAGATGGATGTCCAAAAGTGTAACTTATTTTTTCTTTATCATATATTGAAGGGTGAGCACTCCACATCCCTCCATCCTTCCTCCCACTTGATTCCCTTTATGTCCCTTTCCTTTATCCCTCCATCCCTTCCCATCTTGATCCTTCCATGGTCAATCTTTGCTACCTCCCTTCCTCTCTCTTCCTTCCCACCTTCACTTCGTCCATGCCCTCTCCCAGCTTCCTTCATCTATTACCTAGATTTCTCTATGGCCTGCTGCATCTGGTTCCAGCCACAACTCCTTCAATCTCCCTCCTATGTTCCTCCTACTGCACTTGTTTCCTAGCTCCCTCCCATCTGATTAACCCAGCTTCTCACCCTTGACCTTACCTCCTTCCTTTTAACTCACTTCCATCCCTCCTCTCAACTCCTTCTTCCTCAATCTCTCAATTTCTTTCCATTTCATATGTTCAGCTCTCACTCACAGACTTCAAGCCCACCATTCAGGCTCAACCCACCACCAGCCCTGAAGCCACACCCTCCTCTGACTCATCCTTTCCCTCTTTCTTCCCTTAGCCGGTCCTGCAATGCAGCAAATAAAAAATATTTTCCAAAGGAGAAGGAGGACACTTTCTTATCATTTTCTTATTGCTGCATTTCTGTTTCCATAGCACCATATCAAGGATGATGGTATTTTTATTACATAAGATTTGATATGGCAAAAGTCTGTAATTCACATTTTGCAATCCATATATATATATATATTCACATAGATTGTCTCAAGGAACTCAAAGAACATTTAAAATTATGTGTTCTTAGCTGCTTCCATCTATCTAGAAGAAAAACCTACTCCTTTATAAGGCCTGAAGAGCCCTGGGAAACACATACCCGATGACGGTCCAGGGAAATAGCAGCCATGGTCATCACAGTTACATAGGCACAAGAGTACTGAGCAAAACGACTGAGGTGGCATGTCATCTTCCCAAACACCAAGGAATTACACAGATAGCGCACCTGTGGGAGAAAGGACATGGTGAGGCACCAGGACTCAGTCCTGGGTATTCTCCTCTTACAAGCTCAAAACATAAGTAGAGAGGCCTCCTTGCTTCACCAAACTGCTGGCATTATTGTCGTGGGAAGCAAATATTTCCACATTGCAGCTCTCATACCCTCATGCCCTTCCCATCTGTTTCCACAGAAATGGCCCAGCTTGAAGACACAGACCTCATATCACAAAAATTGTTAGCCACCTTCCATTCCAAGCATTGCGTTTGAAAGATGGGAATACTGAGGCTAAGTCTTTGTGACAAAGCTCACCCGAAAAATGACACCCCCCCCCACCTGCTTCCTTAAGGCACACAAGTCCCTTAGCCTCTGCCAAGGCAGGAGATTAATTCAGCAACGCAATCACAATCATGTAGCTCCCCTCCCCCCAAGTTCCAAGCCGTTTACATCTCTCAGCCATTCCTGTCTCTACGCACTTTCCAAATCAACTGTACCCGCTTCAGCGCTCCTTCCCACTACCCAGCTCTCTGTTGCAAGTGCAAAGTTGCGTTTCTGCTCTCACGGCCTGAGCCCCGGATCGCCCTCTTCAGCACCCAGCTTACCATAGTGAAGGGAGAGCTGAGAAAAGCAAGCATCATGTTGGTCACGGAGATGTTGACGACAAAGAGGCCGGTGGCAGTGTGCATCTTCTTGTACTTCATAATCACATGGTTTAGGACCCAATTGCCTAGTATGGCAGCAAATACCACTATGGTGTACCCTATTACTAGCCAAAACTGTACCCGCTCATCCTGGGACACCATCTCTGAAGCCATGGGACCTGATGTGTCAGCCAGGTTGCCCATGTTTGAGATATGGTCAGGTAGCTTATGGATCACGGAGAGCACGCTATCCGGGCCTGAGCTACCAACCGCTGACGCGGCATTAGAAATAGCCTGCAGCACCTGGGAGGCGGTGGAGGTGATCAGATCATCAAACCCGTTTGGCACACTCAGAGCTTCGGGGGTCAGTTCGTCCCCATAGCTCATGGTGCTGGGGTTTGGGAAAGCCCCTTGGGGCGATTCGGTGGTCGGGGCGTCCAGCCTGACGCCTTTGGAAAACCTCAAAATCCTTAAGCTGTTGAGCCAAGGAGAGCCAGGGGAAGAGAGACGGAGGGATGGGGGGGTCTCCACAGAGCTCTGGGGGAGCGCTGCTCAGCTTCCTGCAGCTCTGAGTGGGTAATGCACTCTCCTAGGTGTGGGAGGGGTTGGGTAGGAGGATGGAACGGAGGGGACAGGCAAGAAGGAAAGCGAAAAAAAACAGCCGCTGGACCGGACTCGGAGTGGGCAAGTGCGCAGAGCTGAGCTGAGCTGGGCAGTGGAGCGTGAGGCTGGCGAATGCGGCTGGCTCCAAACGTTCCGCAGCTTGGGGTGCGCAGGCAGTGCGGGTTTCGAATTCTGGACAGCAGCGCCAGGCGTCCCCCCAGCGGCGTTCCTCCTTTGCGCAGTTGGGGGTCCTTCCGACTAAATTTCTGTCTCCTTGAATCAGTCTATCTAAGGCCTGAAGGCACTGTGCTCTGAGCCAGTGAGGGCAGCGGCTTCTGCAACAGCCCTTTATAGAAAGTCTAGGGGCTAGCGAGAGAGCCAATGGGGAGCCGCGGTTGAACCCCCTCCCTGTCCATCCCCGCCCAGGAGCTAAAGGGGTTGGCAAAGTCTTTGCTCCTGCATTCTCAGGCCCCCTCCTTTCGCTGCTCTTCCCTGGCTCTCCCTCCTCCCTCTTGCTGCAGCTGGCAGCCCAGACTTAGAGGATCTTCTCTAGGCAATCCCCATGATGGGCCTTCTTCACCTCCCTTTTCCTTTACTCTCCTTTTTATCTTCTGCACCAGTGCCCAAAATACCAGCTAGGAGTGTGGCACAGGGAACTGAGAGGGGGCTGTGGCTATCTGGCTGACTACTGGACAGGCAGCTTCATTATCTCACTGACAAGCTGTATGCCTCATTCCGTACTAGCGACCTGGTTGACCCTCAAGAAACAGTGGTTTCCAGGAAGGGTCTGCACAAATTTTGGAGTTGTGCAAGGAGAATGGGGCAGAGGACAGTTGGAGAATTGGGAGGGGACACTGTACAGTCTCTGAGAGCCCAACTGAAGGTGTCTGGAACGGGGTGAACCTAGCATGATGCTGATGCCCCGCTTTCTCCAACGTGCAGCCACCAGCTTCAAAAACGCATGTAATGACCCCGGGTTTTGTGTCCAGCCTCCTAGGGAGATACTGCACTTTTGTCCAACACCCAAGGAGTACCAGTTTGGGAACTGTATGTGACAGGTTAGTGGGGAGACTGACCACGGTGCCCAAGGAGGGTTTAGGGTTTGGGAAGCTTTTGCAAATAGGTTGATTACCCCAGAGTCTGATGCTGCAGGAAGTGAGAGTTGGAGTTCTGTCTTCGGAGTTGCAGTGGAAAAGAAGTTGGGGCTGGAGATTCCAAGACTGCCCTTTCTCTTGAGAGTTTCAGGTTTCTCCCTGGAGAAGGGATCAAGAGACATTTGAATCACAACTAGAGCAACTGAACTGCTTCCCTAGAGGTGCTTGAGGGAACACAGCAGTGCCCTGAGCCTTTCAGAGTTTGAATATTTTTACCTTACAATTTCCTACCCTTGTTCCACTCATTTACAAGTAGAAAAATGGAGACTTGAGATGGAAAGAGCTTAAAGAAGGTCATAAAGGTAATTATTTAAGGAATTAGGACTAGAAATGAGATGTGTGAAGCCTAGCAGCCCAGGGTGTTTTGCTTGCAGTAAGTTGTCACAGAGAAATCCTGGTGTTTGTTTCAACCATAGCATCAACACTTCCCATCTGCCCCCCACTGCCCATTTTGAAGGGGTTATGAAGAGAGCCAGCAACTGAACCCCTCTTCTCTTATAGGAGTCAGTAAAGGAACCACATGATATCAATAACTACCTATCAAGGCATAAGCAGGAATTCATTATCACTATCATCATCATAATTATTAATATCACCCAGGCATCAAAAATTATCAATCAGCCACAGCAGACTTCTGCTGTGTGTGTGTGTGTGTGTGTGTGTGTGTGTGAGTCTATCTGTCTTTCTGCCCTGGCCATATCCTGCTGTTTGTGGGTTAAAGAACAGTTAAGGAAGAGATTGGAAGGTTTTGCAACATTTCTTGGGTATCCCCACTTGTGGGAAGAGGTTGACTGGCAGGTTAACACTGAATGACTAATCAGAAAATCTAACTAAAGCTTGTGAATGGGAGCTAAGCCTTCTGAATATAAACCTGGGATTTGAAAAGTTATATGGTTACCAGGCAACTTCTTAAAAACAAATAAAGAAAGAAAAAGACCAAAGAAAAGAGGAAATGAAAAAAATAGGCTGTATCTTATTTGGGTAGCCCACAGAAAAGAGAGACACAAATAAAAACATTAAAAAGAGTTTATGAATGTTGACTCTACCATATAGATCTACATCAGTGCTCGGAATAAATGATCTCTAGTTTGATCCTTCTGCAGCAGTTGCTGAAAGAAGACCACCAAGAGACATCTGCTGAGCACTCAGGAGGCATTTTCTCTGTACCTGCGCTGGGCTGGATTCCCAAGAGCTTCAAAGGGCTCCAGATTTGGTAAGGAATAAAGGGCACATTGACATGTAGTCAAATATAAGACTTTCCTAAAATCTAACTGGAGAATTGCAGAGGTTCTGTGGCAGGGGCCAGAGTGGGAAGATCAAATAGGCAGAGGCAGGACCCAAGAGCTGAGATATAGAGACATGGTCTTAGCCTCCACCAGCCTCTTAGGTATGGTACTTACCATCTTTGGCCTCTTTGAGGCAGAGTTACTGCATCTCTCAAAAGGTGTTGGCAGCACCCAACTCCCAAAGAAGTGAGGGTTCCATACAACAACATTGCTAGATTGGATTCAACAAAGAGAAAAACAGTGCAGATTATATCATACATCTTCAAACTTTTGACACCACTGCTGTCTTTCTTCAACCCAAGCACTGATGCACATGTGAACTTCTAAATCTCATGAGCTAACTGAAACCTTGCATGGCATCTTTAGTTAGTTGGGGGACAGAGAGGGAGGACTGGGATTAGTGCTCTCATCTATGTATACATTTCATCATTGGGACAGGAGGTTGCCTGGCCATCTTTGGGCCAGGCACTTTGGGAGATTGGAAGAAGAGAACTCAGCACAGTCTCTCTTCTTGAACAGCTTACAATTACACTAAGGAAAAAAATCCACACTCTGGAAATAGTTCATTCCAGGCAGGCCCAAAATATGCAGACAGTTAATGTTAGAAGAGCAAGCAGTGTAGGTGTGGAGTGGGGGTTGTAAAGGTTTTGCAGAAGAATTAGCATTTGAACTGGGGTTTGAACAATCAGCTGGACAGAAATGAGCAGAGAAGAGGGAGAGAGGGTCATGAAACTTGAGCCCTCAAAAAGCAGGAGCAAAGCCACAAAGAGGGGACATTTTTCCTGTCTCATTCCAGAGACAAGGAGAGAAGAAATTTTGAGTGGAGAGTTTGGTAGCTGCAGTTCTAATGCATTTCTCTGGCATTGCAAGCTTTTTAGGTATTTTCTGTGAAGATGGAGAGTTGAGGAAACTAGTTTTACTGTGACCAATGGGAGAAGGCAAGCTCCTTGGCATAGTGAGTCAGAACAGACATATTAATTCATGTAATCTTTTCAAGTTATTTGTCCATCTATCTCCTGGCTTTGCTTAGGCAAAACAACTCTTAGTTTTTACAACTGTGCCCCTCTGGAAGTAGTTAGTTTTAGCCACTACAGACCATTCACTTAATGTACAACTACATTTCACATCTAGTTTCCTCTTTTCTCTAAAATCACCACCACTTTCCCCCTCTAACTTCTAAGTTATAAAAACACAAAAACATGTATCCAATCACATAAAAACAAAACACACAATAAGTCATAAGGTATCTATGTCTTTCACCAGACTTCCAATGACAGCTCCAAAATCACCTTGGTTTCCTGGCTCTCAGTGCAGTTCTCAGTTCTCCCCAGTGAATCCCTAAAGGTTCAGTTCCTTCTCAAATCCTGAAAAGATACAAAAATGGCACAGCTGCTTCAGTCAGTCTCAACATTCAATGGAGACTGAGTAAAGTTTTCCTTCCAAATCCAGAGTCCATGGATCCAGGAAGGACTGCAGTGGTCCTCCTTAGTCACAAGATCTGCTTAACCTCACTCAGACAGGAAATCCTGTGATACAAAGGTAAACTCTGGTGCAAGCAGAATCTCTAATACTTATCTTCTCCCTTACCATGTTTTTCCTGTCTTAATCTAACCTTGATTTCAACTCCTTATCTTCTATCTGCTACTCTGTTTTTGTCTCAATTTTCATTCAGGCCTGGTGCCTGCTTGGAGCCCTTACTTAATGTCTAAGTTCTTGCTGCCTATTGATAGGGCTGCTTGTGATGGTCAGCCCCTTCTTACTTCCACCAAGAATTCTCAACACTGGATTGCCCACCAGATTGGCCCCTCTGGTGCTGACAGATTGTGATGGACTTATCACACACACACAAAAAAGCATCTATGCCCTTTGGGTATTGTGCCAGGCTCACCAGGCTGTGCTACCATAGCTACCATCTTTTATTGGGGATATGGTACTCTCAGCTGCTTGACCCACTTCTAGGCAAGAATTCCAAACCAATACTAATTTCATCCCAATATCCCATCCTCTCTGCTGTAGCAACAAGCAATCCTTGATGCTTCACATCTAATTTCACAAGTTTCAAAGTTCAAAGGCTGTCTTTGCAACACAATTACCTAATTGAATACAATAGCCAAATATTCTTCTGTCCAAGAAGTTACAGATGACTATGCCAAGTTGAAGTCCATGTTGTAGTCACAGACAGCTTTAGAAGGTTATCCCTGCTGGAATCCATGAACTAACATACCAGGACTGGCTGGAAAACCTCTCTAGACAGGAGCTTCCAGCTCTAGGGGAAGAACAGAAGCCCCGCTACCAAGAAGAGCCAAACAATAGAAGGAAAAGCATATGGTGACACATCATTTCAAATAAAGACAGAGATTACCCTGTTGTTGCCAACTGCTGGGGTCTGAGGGTAGCAGGGCCTAATGGGACAATCAAAGATGAATTCCTGAATTTAGGAGTTCTTTGGCTTTCAATTATGCCATCTCCTGACCCAGTGAAGGTGTTTCATTTCCAAGAGGTTTCCCAGCCTCAGCTATCAGCCCTCCATGGAGAGGAGCTGGCATACCAAGGCTGCCTATTCTACTGCAAACTTGAGATGGTTCAGCTCTGCACTGAGTCGAAACCGGCTTTCCAGTGACTTCATGCCTGTGGCTTTACTTCAACTCTCTAAGGCCACACACAATTTGTGTAATCACTCTTCCTTATTCCAACTTTTTAGATATTTAAAGACAGTATTCATGTTTCCCCAAAGTCTCTTTTTGTTGAGGTTGTGAGGTAGATGGAGCCTTGTAACTTAGAAGAAAAAATAAAAAACAGTCCTTGAGAACTAAGAGAGAAAACAGTAAGGCAGGTAGAAAGCAAGGTAAGCTAAGCAGTACCACAGTGCCTGTTTGGAAAAGAAATTTCATTTGGAGGCTTTCTAGACTGCCTTTTCGTTCGGGTAATTTCACTAAAATTCCAGTAAGAAAAGCTGGAGGAAGAAAGAGAAAAGACATCATCTCATTTCTATTTTTTCCTTTAAAATGACAGTTGACATACAATATTATATTAGTTTCAGGTGTACCACCCCATGATTAAACATTTATGTCATTTATGAAGTGATCACCTCAATGAATCTAGTACCCATCTGACACCATATACAGTCAAACCTTGGTTCTTGAATGTCTCCCATCTCAAACAATTTTGTCCTCCACCAAGTTGTTCATGGAAAAAATGTTTCTGTTGTCAAACAAAACTTCGGTTCTACACCTCATAACCTTTTCACGCTGATACCTGCATGATTAGTCACATGTCTCTCAAGTGTTAAACAAAAGAGAGAATTTGTGAGTATAAGTCTGTTTATGCTAAAGCTCATGTTTTTAAACATCTCAGGAAATTGTGCTGTGAATATTTTTGATTTTCTTTTTCTTTTTTGTTGCTGTTTATTACTATTAAAAATGTACAGTAAGTCATCATGGGTCTTAAGATGGTTAGCAATAGCAGCAAAGTGAAAAGGAAAGTTGTGAGAACAATAATAGAGCTTTAAAAAGAAATAATTGCAAAGTATGATAGAGGTGTTCGTGTGTCTGATCTGGCTACCAAATATGGCATGGTGAAATTGACTGTTAGCAAGATTTTAAAACATAAAGAGGCCATCAAGAATGCTGGTGTTGTTAAAAGTGTGAAACTGCTCATGAAACGATCACAGGCAACTGAGAAAGGTTAAAACAAGGAATCATTTGGGGGTCTGGTACACATGAATTTAATTTACATTATTTATTCTGGGGAAAAAATGATTCGTTTTTTAAATAAATTTTTTCTTGAACAGCCTTCTGGAATGAATTAAGTTTGAGAACTGAGGTTCCACTCTATACTTATTACAATATTATTGACTATATTCCCTATGTTGTACTTTACATCCCATGACTATTCTGTAACAACAAATTTCTACTTCTAAATCCCTTTACCTTTTCTACTCATCCCACCAACCCTCATTTCTTTTGGTCCTGAGAACTGAGCCTCTCAAACTGTGTCTTTTCATAGCTGGGATTTGGAACAGTGACTTCTGAATCCTGCTATACCTGTAAGTTGCAATGTAATCTTGGGTAAACATTTCTCCTTACTGGACTTCAGTTTTCCTATCTTTACAATAAAGGTTTGGGTTCAATTTTCTAAGGGCCCTACTTGATAAAATATCTTGTGATATTCATCACTACCATTATATACAGCAAGATGCTATTTTTTACTTTTACCTTTCAAACTACAGACGAGGTATAGAAATAACCAAAGATGTAGGAGATCACCTTTAACCTTAACACCTAAAAGTGTCCCAAGATTGGAGAGTGGCTTCTTAGAGGTATCTTGTATCTAATAATAATATTCATAATAGTAACTGAAACAATAATAATAACATCTGGAAGTACCACCCCCATTCTTTTGCTAATTTATCCCTGGAAACACAGCTCCTGCGTAAGAGTCACTTTTTGGAAGGTGCATAGAAGGGTAAAAATGTTAGAAAATGAAGGTGAGATCCAGTAACTTTGAAAATACACTACCTCCCTTCTGTCCTAAATGTGAGGGCTAAATCATTTGCCAAACTTTCCATTAAACATGTATCCACTATGCTTCAGGCACAATTCAAGTTCCTTAGACCTAGCAATGAATAAGAAAGATAAAGTCCTTATTTTCATAGAACTAACATTCCAGTGGGGGAAGACTGATAATAGATAAGAAAGTAGATAAATAAGAAAATCATGACAAGCTTCACCATGATATGTGAAGAAAATACAAAAGACTGAAGTGATAAAGAAAAAGAGACTAGAGTGTGTGTAGCTAGATTGGTGAACCAGGCCTCTCTGGGAAGGTCATATTTGGATTGAGAGCTATATGATGAGTAGGAACCAACCACATAAAAGTCAATGTTGAGGAGTGCTGTACCAGGCAGAGGCAAGAGCAAGTGTAAAGACCCTGAGATAGAAACAAGTTTGGAGTGTTCAAGAAACAGAAAGAGGACTACTATAGGGACAGAATGTAATAAGCAAGGAGAAAAGTGGTTTGAGATAGTTCTTATTCTTCAAAACTAAAAAAAAAAAAGTAGTCCCTGAAAATCGTGGAAGAAAACAAAAGCAGTAAAGTCACAGACATCTCACGTAGTAGAATTTTCACAGATATATCTCCTAGAGCAAGAGAAACAAAGGAAAAAATAAACAAATGGGACTACATCAAACTAAAAAGCTTCTGCACAGAAAAAAAATCAGCCTTAAAATACAAAGGAACCCCATGGTATGAGAGAACATATTTGCCAAGTATACATCTAATAAGGGGCTAATTTCCAAAATATATAAAGAGCTCTTACAACTCAATAAGAGGAAGACAAATAATCCAATTAAAATGGGTTAAGGACCTGAATAGACACTTCTCCAAAGAGGACAAACAGATGGCCAAGACATATGAAAAAATGCTCAACTTCGCTAATCACCAGAGAGATGCAAATTAAAACCACAATGAGGTATCACTTCACACCTGTCAGAATGGCTACCATCAACAAATCAACAAAGGACACATGCTAGTGAGGATGTGGAGAAAGGGGAACCCTGGTTCATTGCTGGTGGGAATGCAGACTGGTGCAGCCACTGTGGAAAACAGTATGGAGGTTCCTCAAAAGGTTAAAAATGGAACTGCCTTTTGACCCAGTGATCCTACTTCTAGGAATATATCCTAAGAAACTTGAAACATGTATCAAAAAGAATTTATGCACCCTTATGTACACAGCAGTACAATTTACAAGTTAAGATCTGGAAATAGCCCAAGTGCCCATCAGTAGATGAGTGGATAAAAACGCTGTGGTACCATGGAATACTATGCAGCTGTAAATAAGACTCTCTTACCTTTTGGGACAGCCTGGATGGACCTGGAGAACATGCTAAGCAAAATAAGCCAGTCAGAGAAAGACAACTATCACATGATCTCACTTATATGTGTAATCTAAGGAATAAAATAAACTGATGAACAAAATAGGTCCAGTGACATAGAAGCATGGAAGAGACTGATGAATCTCAGAGGGAACGTAGGGGTGGGTGGGGAGGGGAGATTAATCAAAGAATTTGTATGCATATGTGCATCACCCATGGACACAGATAATAGTGTGGTGAAGGCCTGGGGTGGCGTGTGTGTGCTGGGCAGAAGGAGTCAATGGGGACAAAATGGGGACATCTGTAATTCTTTCAACAATAAACATAAATTTTTTTAAAAAGTAGGCCCTAACAGTGTAGAGCATCTTATAATCCTCCAAGTGCTTTCTTAATCATTACTTCGGCTTTTGATAGTGACCTTTCCAGTTATGTAAAATTATCCTCATTTTACTGACAAGGCAAGAGAGGCTTGAAGATGACATGCTTTGGTTCATGCAGTTAGGATTTACCAAAGTACAGAATTGTGTTTTTTTGTTTGTTTGTTTTGCTTTGCCTTTTGGTTCTATATTTTTCCACTATAGACTGCCACATGACTCTGCTCCCGTTGTCTGTAATGTTGCACCACTTCTCCCCACATCTTGAAAATTAATAGGTGAGTGGAGTTCAAATTAATAGGTAGGTAGAAGAGATCAGCAATGCATAAAGCAGAGCCATAAATTTCTGCATTGGTTAAGTAGTCTTTTTGTGCATACTGTGATATCTAACCCCTATTGGTCTTGGTGGCCCTTAAAACTACCAGTACAACACTGGCCACTGAGGTAAGTGAGAGAAATTGGCTGGAAAATTTTGATTATAGATTCTGGCAGCATCTAGTGATGCTATCTCTAGAAGGCAGTGTGCTTGGCAGAAGGCCTCTTTCATCAAAAGCATATAATTTCAAACACCTTTAAAGACATAATTCATATTCTTTGCACAAGAGATCACTAAGCAGCTATTGGTCCATCATCTTTTCTTAGCTGGTGAATGAAGATTTAAACATTATTATTTTATGTTTCTGTATTTTTAAAAAGCAATGTTTACCAAACTTATATTGAGAACACTCTTCCTTTCTGTCTCACACTTCTGATAATCTGTTTAATGAAAAGAACATTTTTCTCTGCTGTCAGGAAACCAAGGAACTTGGTTCCCTTCTGCTCATAGCTCCCTTTATAAGCTGTCACTGAGCATCTCTGAGTCTGTTTCTTCAGCTTTAAAATGAGCATAATAATTTCTCTCTGGCTTTTCTCGTAGGATGTATATGAGAATCATGTATGTTTATATATAGAGAAACACCATTGGATGATAAAATATTGTTGTGCATTTACACCATTGCTTAGCTTCTATCTAATACTTGCACCCTCTCTCTCAGATGCTTACCTTCTTTCCATAAACATTTCAAACTTGAATTCAGAAGTGATTCTTAAATAATCATTAGGAGATGAGAGATACTGATCATGGAGATGACTCTCCCATAAAATTAACTTAATTCTTTTCTTCTGAGATCCAAATGAAAGACAGTAAAACACAGATGATAGACCATGACAAACAAATGCTGTGAATAATGCCTTCACCCCACTCCCATTTTACCTCAGGGACCAACCTTGCATGTAACCACTAGCCATTTGCAACTCAGTGTGATCCCTGGATCAGTGGGATCCATATTACCTGCGGTCTCATTATAAATGCAGAGTCTCAGACCCCACTAAAAGTTTGCTGAATCAGAATCTACATTTTAACAAGATCTCAAGGTGACGGGCATGCACATAAAAGTTTGAGAAGCTACGCAATATCCTTCAAGTCCAAATGTGGCACCCATGCTTTTTAAATGTTTGGTTTGGTTGGAATAAATGAGAAGTCAGCTAGCCTTGAAAATCAACTAGCCACTGTTTTTCATACTTAGCCATAAATTAGAATTGCATAACAAGATTTAAATAATACTGGTGGCTGATACAAAGAAAGGAAATTATAGGCCAATATCCCTGATGAACATAGATGCAAAAATCCTCAACAGAATATTAGCAAACCAAATCCAGCAATACATTAAAAAGAACATACAACATGATAAAGTGTGATTTATTCCTGGGCTGCAAGGTTGGTGTAATATCTGCAAATCAATAAACATGATATACCACATAAAAAGGATTAAAATCATATGATCATAACAATAAATGCAGAAAAAGCATTTGACAAAATCCAGCACCCATTTATTATAAAAACTTTCAGAAAAGTGGGAATAGAGGACACATACCTCAACATAGTAAAGGCCATATGTGACAAACCCACAGCCAATATCATAGTCAACAGGAAAAAACTAAAAAGTGCTTCCCTTAAAATCAGAAGCAAGATAGAAATGTCTGCTTTCACCATTCTAATTTAACATAGTACCAGAAGTACTAGCCACAGCAATCACACAAGAAGAAAAAAATAAAAGGCATCCAAATTGGAAAGGAAGAAGTAAAACTGTTATTGTTAGCAGATGACATGATACTGTATACAGAGAACCCTAAAGAGTTCATAAAACCCCCCACTAAAACTGGTAAATGAATTCAATAAAGTAACAAGATACAAAATAAATAGATAGAAATCAGATGCATTTTTATACACCAATAATGAAATATCAGAAAATGTATCTAAAAAAAATCCCTTTTACAACTGCATCAAAAAATAAAATACCAAGAAATAAATTTCATGGAAGTAAAAAGCATGAACTCTGAAAAATTATATGATATTGAAGAAAGAAATTGAAGAAGATACAAATAAATGAAAGCATATACCATGTCCATGGATAGGAAGAATTAATATCATTAAAATGTTTATAATATCCAAAGCAATCTATAGATTCAATACAATTTATGTCAAAATGCCAGTGGTGTATTTCACAGAACTAGAACAGATAATCCAAAAATTTATATGGAACTACAAAAGACCCCGAATAGCCTCAGAAATCTTGAGAAAGAAGAACAAAGTTGTAGGTATCATGATACCTGATATCAAATTATACTACAAGGCTGTAGTAATCAAAACAGCATGGTACTGGCATAAAAAGAGACATATACATCAAGGGAACACAATAAAAAGCCTATATGGTCAATTAATATTTAAAAAAGGAAACAAGAACATACAATTGAGTAAAGACAAGCTATTCAATAAATGGTGTTGGAAAAATTGGACAAATACATGCAAAATATGAATCTAAACCACCTTTTTAAATCATAAACAAGAATAAACTCAAAATAGATTAAAAACATAAATATTAGACTCAAAAGCATAAAACTCCTAGAAGAAAATATAGGCTGTAAAATCTCAGACATTTCTTTTAACAATGTTTTTTTCTGATATATCTGCATGGGCAAGGGGAATAAAAAACAAGCAAACAAATAGGACTACTACATCAAACTAAAAAGTTTTTACACAGCAAAGAAACCATCAACAAAGCAAAAAGACAACCTACAGAATGGGGCAAGGTATTCCCCAATGATACCTCTGATCAGGGGTTGATATACAAAATTTATAAAGAACTCATACATCTCAACAACAAGCAACAAACAATCCAATTAAAAAATAAGAAGAGGACCTGAATAAACACTTCTCTAAATAGGACATACAGATGGACAATAGGCATATGAAAAATTGTTCAACGTCACTAATCATCAAAGAGATGCAAATTAAAACCACAATAAGATATCGCCTCACACCTGTTATAATGGCTATCATCAATAAATCAACAAACAACAAGTGTTGGCAAGAGTGTGGAGAAAATTGAACCCTCATTCACTGTTGGTGGGAATGCAGACTAGTGCGGCAACTGGTGCAGGGAGGGGGTTTCGGGGTAATGGGTGAAAACAGTATGGAGTTTTCTCCAAAAAATAAAAATGGAATTGCCCTATCACACAGTAATTCCACTTCTGGGAATATATCCAAAGAAACTGGAAACACTAATTCAAGGGCATATGTGCACCGCTATGTTCATTGCAGTTATTTACAATAGCCAATATTGGAAAGCAACCCAGTTGCCCATCAGTATATGAGTGGATAAAAAAAGCTGTGGTACATTTACACAATGGAATAGTACTCAGCTGCAAAAAAGAAGGAAATCTTATCTTTTGCAAAAAGGTATTATGCTAAGTGAAATACGATAGAGAAAGACAAATGCCATATGATTTCACTTATGTATGGCGTTTAATAAGCAAAATAAATAAAAATAGAAACAGCCTTATAGGTAAGGAGAACAGACTTACTGCTGTCAGAGGGGAGGAGGTTTCAGGGGGATGGGTGAAAAAGGTGAAGGGATTAAGCAGTACAAATTGGTAGTTGCATATAGCCACAGAGACATAGATTGTAGCACTGGGAATATAATAAGTAATGTCAAGATAACTTGTTTTGTACATGTCGGCTTGGGCCAGAGAAAAAATGATTTTGATGTCTGAGTCCAACCTTCAAAGGCTTTTATATAATTGGACTTTTGTGAGTTTGGGTTATGGGATTCTTAAAAGCTCCTCAAACAATTCTTTTCTAATGTGCAGCAAAGTTTGAGAACCACTGTACTGTTTAAGAACCATTGTCTAAAAGTGGCCCACATGGGTATAAAAAATACTTGTTTTAGTTATAATAGTCAATTGTTTTTGGTTAGAATAAAGAGAAATAATTTCAGAATCATTAAGAGTAGAAAAAGCATGAAAAAAATCTGGATTTCAAGTAAAATTCCAGAAAGAGTGCTTGTTAAATCTTCACGGCAAAGAGTGTCTCTCTTTGGTTACTTATTTATTCATTCTTACATACATATTTGAAAGTTAGGAGTTATTCTCTGGCTTATAGAGGGTGGTGTAAAATGAGCATAATTGATTAGCTAGGGTCACTTTAATAGCCATAAGAAAGGCATTCTAGACCTTGAGTTAAATAGGTACATGGAGGTTCCCCTTCTTCGGTGCCTAATGAACCTTCTACCACCTGTCCTTAATAGCCATGCACACCCAGACTTCACTCAGTGTGAGCTCAGGCAGCAGCAAACTACATGTACATCCATTTGTCACTTCCCTGCCTTATGTTACCTCATTCATCTCCATTCTGTCTCTATTAGTAGAATCTTAGTCCTTGGAGGGCAGAGCCTGGGTCTTGCTCAGCTCTATACCGCCACTTCTCTGTATTTCCACTCTCCTTGAAACATGCCCTTGCCTGGAGAAACGCTCAATGTTTATCAAGTTGCATTCAATTGAAATTGAAAGGAAATATAAAACACAATCCTGTATTTTATCAGATTGCACTGTTCTGACATATTTCCCACAGATTTCTGGGAAGGAATGCAGCCTGGCAAAGTCTATTCTTTGCAATCTTGCATTGATTAGCTAGGTAACATACTGCTTGGCATTTCAATAGGATGCTTATTGGCTCTGTCTCATTTGGACGTAGCTGGGTGGTCCTAGTTGTATGCTAGTTGTATCCCTGTATTAAAGCAAGTCAGGACCTGTCTTGGCTTGCTATAATACAGGGAACTACAAGAAGAAAAGAAACAAGGTAATAAATCACTAGGAGCCAAAGCTCACTACTCAACATAGAAATAATAAAAGTTAACAATCAGTAAGTCTTTGAAATTACTATACCTGTCAGTCATTCTTCCCAGGATCATTCCTCATAAAGAACATTAGAGGTTCCCAAAATAGAGAGAAACATTGATTAACAAAGACAGAAGGTGCCTCAGTGATCACAGAGTTAGAGAACTGATGCCCAAAGAGCAGAAGAAACTTGACCAAAGTTACAAGAGTGCAAAGGTTTAGGTCTAAAACTTTGTCCATTAATACTTTCTAACTATGCATTAATTGCTGCCTTTTATGAAGACTTTTTAAAGAGATCACAATAGAATAGCAACACACAGATTATCCTATTATGGAGATCCCCATTTATTTAGTCATTTATTCAATAAGTATTATATCCTCTGTGATTTTATTGTGATGAATAATATAATCTCTCCTATCTTCTAATACTTGCAAATGGATATCCTTTTTTTGCAGATAGTTTATAAACTCATTTAGTAACTTACTATGCTGTATAGATTATTCCAAGAAAATGAATTATCTCCTTGGTAACGACAGATTTATGGAAAAAATTGGGATGGGTGTCTATGAACCATAACTTTCTGCTCTGCAGAAATCATAAATTTGTGTATATGAATGTGGTTTGTGAAATATAAAGTTTGATTGGTAGGAAGCTGAGACTTTATTTCCCAATATCCCAAAGATGATGTGTGTGTTATACTTAGTGACAAGACATGGAAAGGCTGGCCACAAAATCTTCATGACTCAGTGGACACTACATAAATGACCACACTAAACCTGTTGCAAGCATTCAATTCTGACTTTTGACATAATTATTTCAAACCATAATTCCTTCCAGTGCTACCTCACGTAGGAAGCTACAAGAGTGTTTCTTGCTCCACCTTCTTTGGTTTTAATTCATTCCCTAGGCTCCATAAAAGTTGATGTTTCACTCCAAGTTCACAAAGAAAAGGTTTGACTTGAATATATTGCAACACTTAACATTCAACAAGTATTTTCCTGAGCCTTATGTGCTAGGCTCTGCTGTGCAGGATACAGGAGGTTTATGGACAGTTAAGTAGAGCCCAGTGAATGCATTCCACATCTCCCACCATTTGTTAATGGGCAGCAAAGGGGGTGGGATTTCTTCCCAATGATGATTGGTCTGGCATCTATTTGCTGTCTTTCCTGAGAACAGTGAAATATATGTTCAGTCACTGGTGGGTGGAGCATCTGCATTAGCTTTAGCTGCTTTCAGACACCAATAAAAGTGCTTATGCAATTTTGCTACGGGAGTTAAATGAATAGTCAGTACTAGAATGACAACTTACAGACTTTTCTCTAAATTAATCCAAGACCTGAGAAATAACTCCTAAGATAGCAGAATGTTTACAGTTTTTGTGGGAGGCAACACTAGGAAAATAGAACAGTGAATAATACATAGAAGCAGCAATCAGGATGATATAAGGTGTTGGGGATAATGTAATGTTACTGAGGCCAAAGGAGGGGGTGTCTGGGTCTGCTTCAGTTTAAATTTGGAAATTTTTGGCTAGACAAGATTGTAAGTGGGAGAGAATAAAGCTAGACACTACAAAGAATAAAGGCAATTGTTCTTGGAAGTGAACAGGCTATTGAGGAGGACCAAGCTGGAGTTAGAGCAGTTTGGGGGCAAAGGAATGCAGAGACAGAAAAATACAGACTGCAGGGGAAGAAATATGAACATGAAGACACAGAATATGGACTTCACATTTATATTTTTATACACACCTTCCCCACACACTCCAGATTTTTATAGTCAGAGGTGTGGGATCCAAAATGACCATTTACTTGTGGACTTGGATTTGTTGTCTTGAAACAGAAACTCACAGTAGGAGGAGATGGGGCTTAAGCTCACCACAGAAGAAGTGACTTATGGGGTCTAGGTGATAATCAGTTCAACGGGAACCAGCTATGTGATGGAGCCACCAACAAAGCAAATGCCATGGAAATTAAATTCATAGGAAATGAAAGTCCAAAACAAATGGAGTAATGGCCCAGCTCTATTTTGGGCACCTCCAGCCTTAGCAAGAACACTATTTATAGCTCCTGGTTTCATGACTGGAAAAGGACCTGCACTAATCAAAGCTTATTTATAAAAGAACACTCAGGGTGGGGAGGGGCCAAGACCTCAGGTTCTATAAAGATCAGTTGAAGGAGTTGGGGCTATTTAGCCTGGGGGGAAATGGCCAGGTATTGGGATTGAACATGGTCCCTGTGTTTGGACTTTTGAAAGGCCATCACAGAGCATAAAAAGCAGGTAGGACCTGTGTGGCCATAGGGGGAGATCAAAGACCTCTGAGTAGAAGCCACAGAAAAAGAGATTTCAACCAAACATAAGGCAGTGTAACTGAAATCTAGGTTCCACTGCCTGCTACAACAAAAGCCAAACTCGTGAGACAGGTGAGGTTTATTCAAGTTTCAACCGCCTGAGAAGATGGTGGGACTCTTGTCCAAAGCCCATCTCAACATCTCTGTGCAGGCAGATTTTTATAAGGAGAGAGAGGGCAATCAGAACAAAGAGATCAAGGGGAGGGGGCAAAAAGTTCTTTACATGCAGACCAGCACAGTCCATTCTGATAAGGACCTCAAAATTGGTCAAGTGATGGTCTGGGGTGTGCCATCCTGGTTTTCGACATTCTGGTTTTATGGTTGAAAGTCAGCAGTTATCCTAGAGCTGAGATGACTGAAGGTCAGAGTCAGTATCTTCTGAAGTTAGTTCCTAGGATTCTTATACAAGCACTGTTTATCTACAAAGTGCATATTAGTCAGTGTCAGCATTTACAAAAACATTGTCAAAAGAATGGTGGGGTTGGTTGCAATTCACCACCGTTAGAAGAACTTTCAAACAATTAAAGCTATTCAAGGATGGAATGGGCTACCTCAGAATACAGTGATCGGTCTCTCACTGGGTGTTTCCAAATCACAAACCCATAACTAGCTGTTGTGGATACATAAGCATCAGTTGGTAAGAGTATGGGTTTTCCAACACTAAGAGGAGGTGAAAATGGTTGAAGGAATCAGGAATTGTTTATCCTAGAGAAGACTTGATTCAGGGGCCACAGTCTCAGTCTTCAAGCCTCTGAGAAGAAAACCACCTGTGTGGGTCCAGATATAGGCACCATGAGTGGAAGCTACATTTGATACAAATTTTGGCTTGACTGGAGGAGGAATTTCAGGGCAGGTAAAACTGGCCATAGATGGAGTGGACTGCCTTGGGAAGCTCCCTATCTCTATAAATGTGGAACTAGGTGCTAGAAACTTATATTTTATGGAACCCTGACTGTTTATTTGAGTCATTTGGGAAGTTTAGCAAACACCAACCAATGTCTGGAGACAATTCCCAGAGATCCTGAATTAATTGATTTAGAGTGTCATGTGGGTACTGTCCACCCCCTTTTTAAAAACTTCCCCAGGTAATTATAATGTGTAATCAAGGCTGAAAACCACTGCAGGGGGAATGCTTACAATGGTAGAACGTGTAGGAGGGGAGCTTGTGTGATGAGATGGGAAGTTAGAGCCAGATTGTAAGAAATAAGGTGCTTTCTAAGTTCCAATCGAGCCCTGAGACTCTAACACTGAATGAGCCTGAATGTACTTCCTCTTCCCCAAATAATTTGCATTTAAAGAGGTCATTAACACTTTGACAGTGGTTAATCCAAAATGAATGAGTTTCTAATAGTGAAATTTTAGATACCATAGTGTCTAGTGAATAAGATAGTTTGGAATAGACTTTACTTTTTATTTCTTATTTTAAAATTTATCTTTATTGCTGAAAGTATTACGGATATCCTCTTTTATCCTCATTGACCCCTTCTACCTTGCCTTCACCCCACGCTCCAGGCCTTCAACACACTATTTTCTCTGACCACCTCCTCCTTCCCTCTGAGATGTTCCATGCTTCTATGACACTGAATGTATTTTGTTCATCAGTTTATTATGTTCTTTAGATTCCACATATAAGTGAGATCATGTGATATTTGTCTTTCTCTGTTTGGCTTATTTAGCTTAACATAATGTTCTCCAGGTCCATCCATGTTCTCCCAAAGGGTAAGAGAGCCTTCTTCTTTACAGCTGCATAGTATTCCATGGTGTAAATGTCCCACAGCTTATTTATTATTTATTTATTTATTTATTTATTTATTTATTTATTTATTTATTTATTTATTTATATTTATTTATCTCACATCTTTTTTATCTACTCATCTACTGATGGGCACTTGGGCTGTTTCCAAATCTTAGCTTTGTAAATTGTGCTGCTATGAACATAGGGGTGCATAAGTTCTTTTTGATAAGTGTTTCAAGTTTCTTAAATATATTCTTATAAGTGAGATCACTGGGTCAAAAGGCAGCTCCATTTTTAATTTTTTGAGGAACCTCTGTACTGTTTTCCATAATGGCTGCACCAGTTTGCATTCCCACCCAGCAGTGTATCAAGGTTCTCCTTTCTTCACATCCTCACTGGCATGTGTCATTTGTTGATTTGTTGATGGTAGCCATTCTGATAGGTGTGAAGTGATACCTCATTGTGGTTTTAATTTGCATCTCCCTGATGATTAGTGACATTGAGCATTTTTTCATATGCCTCTTGGCCACCTGTATGTCCTCTTTGGAGAAGTGTCTGTTCAGGTCCTTTGACAATTCTATAGTTGAATTTTTTGTCTTTCTCTTCTTGAGCTGTGTGAATTCTTTTTACACTTTGGAAATTAACTCCTTATCAGACACATCCTTGGCAAATATGTTCTCCCATACTGTGGAGTTCCTTTATTTTGAGGATGATTTCTTTTGCTGTGCAGAAACTTTTTAGTTTGATGTACTCCCATTTGTTTATTTTTCACTTTGTTTCTTTTGCCCTAGTAGATGTATTGGTGAAAATTCCACTACGTGAGATGTCTGTGCCTTTACTGCCTATGTTTTCTTCCAGGATTTTTATGGTTTTGCGACTTACATTGAAGTCTTTTATCCATTTGAATTTATTCTTGTGTATGGAGGAAGTTGGTGATCTAGTTTCATTTTTTTGCATGTACCTGTCCAATTTTCCCAGCACCATTTATTGAAGAGACCGTCTTTACTCCATTGTATGCTCTTGCCTCCTTTGTCATATATTAATTGACCATAATGTCATGGGTCAATTTCTGGGGTCTGTTCTGTTCCATTGATCTATATGTTTGTTGTACCAATATTTTGATATCCAGCACAGTGATCCCTCCAATTCTATTCTTCTTTCTGAAGATAGCTGTGGCTATTCAGGGTCTTTTTTGGTTCCATATAAATTTTTGGAATATTTGTTCTAGTTCCATGAAATATGCCGTTGGTATTTTAATAGTAATTGTGCTGAATCTATAGATTGCTTTTGGTAGTATAGTGGTACCTCAGTTTTTGAAAGTCTGTTGACAAACATTTCAGTTTACGAATGCCATAAACCTAGAAGTAAATGCTTCAGTTTTTGAACACACCTCGGAAGTCGAACATGCCACACAGCTTCCACTGAGTGCAAGATCCTGAGGCCTAGCTGATACCTGTTATCTCTCAGTTTTCGAATATTTCAGAACTCAAATGATCTTCCAGAACAGATTACATTCGAAAACTGAGGTATCACTGTATGGACATTTTAATGATGTTAATTCTTCCAATCCATGAACATGGTATATTCTTCCATTTGTTTATATCTTCCTCTATTTCTTTTTTCAGTGTCCTTTAGTTTTCTGAGTACAGGTCTTTTACATCTTTGGTTAAGTTTATTTCTAGGTATCTTATTTTTTTTTGTTACAAAGGTAAATGGTATTGCTTTTTTAGTTTCTCTTTATGAGAACTCATTATTGGTGTATAAAAATGCTGTCAATTTTTGGATATTGATTTTGTATCCTGCTACCTTGTTGAATTCATTTGTCAAATTTAGTAGTACTTTGATGGTGTCTTTAGGGTTTTCTATGTACAATATCATGTCATCTGCAAATAATGACAGTTTTACTTCCTCCTTTCCAATTTGGATGCCTTTAGTTTTTTTCTTCTTGTCTAATCACTGTGACAAGGACTTCGTGAAAGTGGACAACCCTGTCTTGTTCCTGTTTTTAAGGGAAACGGTTTTAGTTTTTGTCCATTAAGTATAATGTTGGCTGTAGGTATGTTGTATGTGGAATGGACTTAAATCACACCATCTAGGCCACAACCTATGTTATTCTGCCTTAACAATAACCCAGGAGATGAATGTCTCTGGAATTCCATACAAACCCCATATGGAAGTTTTGAATTCCTACCTTATTGGCAATGAGATGTTTTTATTTAGGCTGAAGGCAAAGTCCCAAGAACATTCCCAAGAATTGTGAGGATGGCTTTCAGAGGGTTGTGGATAAGGCTATGCAGTTATGGAGTAGGGGAGAAAATAACAGAGGCAAAGCTATTACAGAGAAAGAGAAATATAGAATAGACAGAAATGGAGAGATAGAGAAAAATACAGATGGAGAAATGGAAAGAGACTGAGAGGGTCAGAGATAAACAATCACACATAGAAGGTGTGAGGTAAGTGAGAAAATTTGACAATAGTCCCCATTGTATTTGTCATCATACTTGTCCACAAAACAGCTCCTTCAGAACTTCAAGGATGTCAGACAAGATTGTAGGACATAGAGCATTCATCATAATATTTCTAACCAGAAAAACCATCACCCTCCCACCAAAGACCCAATGTTTCCAGTACTCCCAGCAATTTCTACAACTGAATAAATCTTCTAAGTAAGATCTGTTTAAATGATAAACCTTAGGTGGTTTTGGTTAAATCTGCATTCTGAATGGGAATCTCAAGTACCACATCATGACTTTGTTCTGCCTAACGAGGCTGAAAGAATATATTATTTCTTCCTGATTTTGGAGAGTAAAACCACTAGGGAAAGAACGTTCATCTTTGGAGACAAGAAAATGTTACATGAATAATATTTCAAACATCATCTTCAGCTTAGTGTTGGGCTTTGGCTCTTTTAGAACAAAAAGGACTGGGTCCAGGGTAACTTGCCCCCACCCAGGATTTCAAAGATTTATCGCCTTTTCACCATTTCCTGTTGGTTTCTCACTTGTCTAAACACTTACCTGGCAGGCAGGGATCCTGGTTTGAAGCCTTTAGCTACATTGAACTTTTGTCTCCCGGACCCTTCCCATCTCATAAATTTGCCAGTACAACCTGGGGCTGACTTTGGTTGTCTACTCATCTCTTTCTTGCAGCTTTGACTAGACTTCCAACTTCTGAAGATCAATGGGCCACAGTTGCACTCCATCAGAATCTCTAGCAGGGAGAAAATATAAGATCCTGAAATATAACCCTAGAAGAGCCCACACCAGAAGCTCTTTTATGGGTTACATTTCCTCATCTATTTTGAATAATTTTTTGGGCCCTATTATAATCTAGGGACTCTGGGAAACTTTTCCATTGAAGATATGCCTTGCAAGCTGCTTCCCTACTCCCTGTACTGCAGCTCAGTGCACACACAGTCCAGTTAATTGGAAGCTCCCTACCTATAGCACAAACTTAGCAAAAGTTCAGTCAGCACATGCCAGGATAAACTTACCTGTTATTTAGGGCTGGTTCCAATTCTAAGTATCTATGGCATCTGTTCTGATTGGTTGGTGCCATTGCCACATCAAGTAATAAATACTTTGATCTCATGCTGATTACAGATATCATGCCTCCTGATACATAACTTAACACATAAAAAATCATTGGCAAAAGTCTTCCCAGTAATCTGAGTTTTACCTCCTAAAGTGTGAGTGTTCCACATCAATCCCAGGTGGCTGGGGAGAATAATCTCTATTTCCACTATTCCTTGAGTGGTTTTCAGAGGCCAACTCGTTCAAATCATCCCTACTTTAACACTTTCTTGTTTTGGCTGTAAAGTAGTACTTACTCATCATTTGGTTTACTCTTTTTTAAAAATTTCAATTAAAATATTTTTTATTGTTGAAAGTATTACAAATGTCCCCCTTTCCCCACCATTGATACCTTTCATCCTGCACATCCATTCCAGGCCTTCATCACACTATTGTCTGTGTCCATGAGCTATGAATACATACATATAAGTTTTTAGGTTATTCTCTAACCCTTGTCTTCCCCACCCTGTCTTGCCTCTGAGATTCATCAGTCTATTCCATGCTTCTGTCTCTGGATCTATTTTGTTCATGTGTTTATTTTGTTCTTTAGATTCTACATATAAGTAAGATCATGTGATATGTGTCTTTCTCTGACTGGCTTATTTTGCTTAGTATCATAATCTCCAGGTCCCACCATGCTGTCTCAAAGGGTAAGGGATCCTTATTTTTTATAGCTGCATAGTATTCCATGGTGTAAATTTCTAAGAAGATGCTTGATATGATTTCATTCTTCTTGAACTTGTAGAAACTTGTTTTGTGTCCTAACATGTGGTTTATCTTTGAGAATGTCCCATGTGCACTTGAGAAGAATGTATATTCTGCAGCCCAGGATTAAAATGTTCTGTAAATGTCAATTAAATCCATCTAGTCTAGGGTGTCACTTAGAATCACTGTTTCCTTGTTGATTTTTGTCTGGAAGATCTATTCCAGTAAAGTCAGTGGGGTGTTAAAGTCCTCTACTATGAAAGTATTGCTGTCTATCTTTTCCTTAAAGTCCTTAAAAAGTACCCCCCCCCCCAACCTGTGTGCGTCTTTTGTTCTGAGGTGGGATTCTTGTAGACAGCATGTATTTGAGTCATGTTTTTTAATCTATTCAGCTACCCAATGTCTATTGATTGGAACATTTAATCCATTTATATTTAAGGTTACTATTGATAGGTACTTGTCTATTGCCATTTTATTTCTTTATGCTTATTTTTCTTTTTCTCTCTGTTTCAACTTCTTATTACAGCAGTCCCTTAACAGTTCTTGCAATGCTGGTTTGGTGGTGATAAACTCCTTTAGTCTTTGTTTTTGTCTGGAAAGCTCTTTATTTCACCATCAATTTTGAATGATAGCCTTGCTGGATAGGGTATCCTTGGTTTCAAATCTTTGTTTTGCATTACTTTGGATACTTCATGCCATTTTCTTCTGCCTGTAGAGTTTTAGATGAGAAATCATCTGACAGCCTTATGGGAGCTCCTTTGTATGTAACAGATTGCTTTTCTCTTGTTGCATTTAAGATTCTCTCTTTGTCCTGAATTTTTGGCATTTTAATTATGATGTGTCCGGGCATGGGCTTCTTTGTATTCTTCTTGCTTGGGACTTTCTGTGCCTCCTGAACTTGTGTTACTTTACCCTTTACCAGGTTAAGGAAGTTTTTTGCCTTTATTTCTTCAGACAGGTTCTCTAACCCTTGCTTACTTTCTACATCTTCTGGAACTCATATGATGCAAATATTGTTACATTTCATGTTGTCTCACAACTTTGTTAAACTGTCACCTTGTTTTTTAATTGTTTTGTCTTTTTAGTTCTCTGATTGAGTGATTTTTTTTTTCAACCCTGTCTTCTAATTCTCTGATATGATCCTCAGTTTATTCCTTCCAATGTATTTTTTTTATTTCTACTATGTCATTCTTAATTTCCTTCATAGTTTCCATATCTTTTCTCATGCTCTTTAGCATCCTTATGATCAGTATTCTGAACTCTATATCTGATAGATTGCTTATCTCTATTTCATTTAGCTTTTCTTCTGGAGAATTTTTTTGTTCTTTCATTTGGGGCTTGTTTTTTATCTCCCCATATTGGCTGCCTGTTTCGATTTGTTTCTATGTATTAGAAAGATCTGCTATGACTCCCAGTTTTTTGAATGGTCTCTGGTGCAGGCCATTGTCAGATGCTGTTTGTGACTGGTCTTGAGTACCCCGTTTGAAACTTTCTGCACTCTGCAGCTTGTGGTTTCCTCTGCTTGGGCTGGGTGCATTTGGAAATGCTTCTTCACTATTTTAACAACAGTTTTGGATTTTCTCCCATGCTCTCAAACTCTAAATCTCTTCAAAGAATGCACTATGATCCAAGACTTCCAATATTTTCATCCACATGTTCTAACCCTCTTCCACATGGAGTCGGTACCTAGCCAAGTCCTCTCTTAGCCATTATTACTTTTAAGTTATAGAATCCTGAAGTACCATAGGTGTAGGGAATCTTAAAGTTAAATTAGTTCAAACTTTTTTTTTTTAAGATGTGGAGAAACTGAGGCCCAGAGACACGGAGGATATTGTGTAAGATCGCAAATGAATTATGTGAACATTGAGTTTTGTTTCTCTACATTGACACAGCCTTATATCATCTTTTTGCTTTTTGTTTGTTTGTACAAATAAATTTATTGAAATATAATTCACCCATTTAAAGTGCACAATTCAATAATTTGGAGTATATTTTATTATCATATTTTGATTATAGTAAAATATATATAACAAAAATTTATTAAGTGAAAAATTCAGTGGCATTAATTCCATGTAAAAGATTGTACAACCATTATCATTATTCATTTCCAAAACTTTTTTATTACTCCAAAAAGAAACTACGTACACCAGCCCCTTTAGCATTTCTTGTAGTGCAGATTTAATAGTAATAAACCCCTTTAGCCCTTTTTTGTCTATGAAGCTCTTTATTTCACCTTCAGTTTTGAATGAATAGCCTTGCTTGATAGAGTAGCCCTGGATTCAGTCCCTTGCTTTTTATTACTTTTGCCACATACTGATGAATTTCAGAGGGAAGGTGTGAGTGGCTGGGGAGAGATTAATCAAAGAACTTATATGCATATGTGCATAACCCATGGACACAGACAATAGTTTGGAGAAGGCCTGGGTAGAGTGGGGGCAGGTGCCAGGTGGAGGGGATCAATAGGGTTGGAAAAGGGGACATCTGTAATACTTTCAACCATATAGATAAAATAAAACAAGCAAAAAAAACCTCTTCAAATTGGTGGAACACCTGTTTAATCAAATATAGCTCTGTCCGCTTTTTTCTATGTAATAAATGTAATAACCATGAAAAAAAAGAGAAACTATGTAACCATTAAGCAATAACTCCACAGTCTCCACTCCCCCCAGTCCTGGTAACCTCTAATTTACTTTTTCTCTATATCAATTTTTTATGCTAGATATTTCATATAAGTGGAATTATATAATATTTATACTTTTGTTCCTGGTTTATTTCTTTTAGCATGATGTCTTCAAGGCTCACCCATGTTTTAAAATATGTCAAAACTTCATGTCTTTAAATGATTGAATAATATTCCATTTTATGTATATACCACATTTTGTTTATCCATTAATCTGTTAGGTCATTTTCATCTTTTGTGTACTGTGAGTAATACATTTGGTATACAGTATCTCTCTGAGTCCCTGTTTTAAATCCTTAGGGGTATATATTTTAGAGTGGAATTGCTGAATTACATAGTAATTCTGTGTTTACCTTTTTGAGAAACTGCCAAAGAGTTTTCTGTAGACACTGCACCATTTTGCATTGCCACCAGCAATGTACAAGAATTCCAATTTCTCCATACCCTTACTAAATTTTTAAAGTTAATATCTATCTTAAAGAATGTGAAGTAAGTATCTTATTGTGGTTTTTATTTGCCTTTTCTATGATAAATGTTGTTGAGTATCTTTGGATATGCTTGTTGGCCATTTTATATTTTGTCATTGAGTAGTAAGAGTTCTTTATATACTCTGGATATGAAATCCTTACCAGATATGTGGCTTGTGAATATTTTCTTCCAATCATTGAGTTGTCTTCTCACTTTCTTGAATGTGTCTTTTGATGAAGTCTAAGTTACCTATTCTATTCCACATGCTTTCTGTTTCGTATCCAAGAAATCATTGCGAAATCAATGTTATGAACATTTCTCTATATGCTTTCTTCTAAGGATTTTATCATTTTTTTTACCTCTTTAGTTTAGATTTTTGATGCATTGTCAGTTAATTTTTGTATAAAGTGTAAGAAAAATATCCAACTTTATTCTTTTGCTTATGAATACTCATTTTTTTTCAGCACCAATTGGTGAAAAACCCAATTTGGAAACTTTGTCAAACCTAATTAGTTATATAGATGAGGGTTTATTTCTGGGCTCTCTATTTTATTCTCTTGGCCAATATGTCTGTCATTATGCCAGCACCACACTATTTTGATTACTGTAGCACTGTAGTAATGTTTTAAATCAGTGTGAGACCTCCAACTTTGTTCTTCCTCAAAATAGTTTTGAGTAGTCAGAATCCCTTGAGAATACATATGAATTTTAAGATGTTTTATTTTACTTGTGTCAAAACACCATTTGGATTTTGATAGAAATTGCATTGAATCTTTAGATTGATTTGGGTAGTATTGTCATTTCAACAAATTGATTACCTCTATCCATGAAGACAGGATGTCTTTATATTTATTTAGGACCTCTTTAATTTCTTTCAGCAATGTTTTATAATTTTCAGTGTACAAACTTTCACCTCTTTGGTTACATTTATTCCTAAGTATTTTTGTGCTATTATATGTAAAATTGTTTTTAAAAAAACTTTTAAAAAATTGTTCCTTACAAGTCTATAGAAATACAACTGATTTTTTGGTTTTGATTTTATATCCTAAAATTTTTTTGAATTCATTTATTTGCTCTAACAATTTTTTGTGGGTTTGTTAGACTTTTCTTCATATGAGATGATATTATATGCAAAATAAAGTAATTTTACTTCTCCTTTTCCAGCTTTTTTTTTTTTTCATAATAGTTCTGGCTAGAACTTCCAATCTTATGTTAAATAGAAAGGCCAAAACAGGTATCCTTTCCTTATTCCTGATCTTAGAGGAAAAGTTTTCAGTCTTTCAACATTTAGTATGATGTTAGTTGTGGTCATGATAAATATGACCTTTATCATGTTGAAAAAGTTTCCTCTATCTAATTTATTGGTGTTTTTTTCTTTTATCATGAAAAGGTGTTGAATTTTGTCAAATGTTTTCTTTTGTATTAATTAAAATAACCATGTAATTTTCTTCCCTTTCTTGTATTAATATGGTATATTACATTGAAATTCCACTTGGTCATGGTATATATATATATATTTTTAGATTTGTTTATTAATTTTTAGGGAAAGAGGAAAGGAGAAAGAAAGAGTGAAAAACCAATCATCTGCTTCTTGCATGCCCTGTACTGGGGATTGTTCCCACAACCCAGGCATGTGCCCTGACAAGGAATCAAATCAGCAAACTTTCCATGCACAGGATGACATCCAACCAACTGAGCCACATCAGCCAGGACTATAATCTTTACAATAATCTATTTCCTTCTGTTTACAAGTATTCTGATGAAGATATTTATATCTATATTAATAAGGGATATTGGTATGTAGTTTTGGGGGAAGGAACATTTTTCTCTATCTTCTTAAACTTTTTGCAAGTGTTTGAAAAAGGTTGGTTTTAATTCTTTTTTAAATGTTGGTTATTAGAATTCACCAGTGAAGTCATCTGGTCCTAGGCTTTTTTATGTTGAGAGTTATTTCTCCACTTGCTCTCTAACTTTATTTTTTCCAGTTTTATTGATATATGATTGACATAAATTACAGTATGTTTAAGATGTACAGCATTACAATATTTGTCATTCTCTGTCTGATATATTTTATCATAATGGCCTGTTGAGAGGTTTGTATTACTGATCGATCTCTTTGTAGTCATCAGTCTATTCAGATTTTCAATTTCCTTTTGTGTCTATTTTGATATATTGTGAGTTACTAGAAATTTGTGCATTTCATCTAAGTTATCTAAATTTTTGGAAGATAACTGCTTATAATAACCTTCTGTAATTATTTTTATTTTTGTAAAGTTGGTAGTAATGTTCCCAATTTTTATGTCTGGTTTTAGCAATTTGATTCTTTTCTCTTTTCTCTTTTTCAATCTCACTAAAGGTTTGCCAATTTTGTCTTTTCAAAGAATCAACATTGGTTTTAATAATTTTCTTTATTTTTTTTCTATTCTCTATTTACCTCTACTATAACCTTTATTATTTTCTTTCTTCTTTTACCATTTGCTGTAGCTTGCTTTTATTTTTCTAGTTCTTTAAGGATTTGGAATCTTTTTTCTTTCTTTTTTTTTAATATATCTTTATTGATTTCAGAGAGAAGAAAGGAGAGGGAGAGAGAGAGACAGAAACATCAATGATGAGAGAGTCATTGATCAAGCCCGCAACCCGGGAAGGGGCCCTGACCGGGAATCGAACCCTGATAGCCTGGATCCTAGGTCGACGCTCAACCACTGAGCCATCCCGGCCTGGCTGGAATCTTTTTTCTTTATAATGTGTGCATTTATACATTTTCCTATTAGAGCTGTTTTGCTGCATCCCATGTTTTGGTATATTGTGTTTTTATTTTTATTCTTCTCCATGTATTTTTACATTTTCATTGCAATTTCTTATGTAAACCATTGGTTGTTTAATAGTGTGTTGTTTAATTCCCACAAATTATACATTTTCCATTTTCTCTTCAATTTTTACCAGAATGATACTCTGTTTGATTTCATTCGTTAACATTTTTTTTGAAATAAGTATATATTGTGAAATGATATCCACAATCAAACAAGTTAACATATCCATCACCTCATATAATTATCATTTTTTGTGTAGTGAGAATATTTAAGATATATATTTTTAGGAAATATTAAGTATATAATACAGTGTTATTAATTATCACCATGGTGTATATAATATTTCCAGAATGTATTCATCTTGTATAACTAAGCTTGTACCCTTTGATCAAAATCTTCCCATTTCTGTCAACTCCCAGCCACACATCAACCACCAGTATACTCTCTGCTTCTATGAATATGAATTGTTTCAATTCCACCAATAAGTGTAATCATGCAGTATTTATCTTTTAGTGCCAGGTTTTTTCAACTTAGTTTAATTTCCATCAAGTTCAACCTTGTTGTCAAAAATCAGAAGATTTCCTACATATTAAAGGTTGAGAAAAATACACACATCTACACAAACACACCACATTTTTAAAAAATCATTTATGGATCAATGAAGAGAGCTTGTTTCTATTTCTTGGATATTGTGAATAATGCTACAATGATCATGAGAGTGCAGACATCTTTTTGAGATACTGATTTTATTTCCTTTGGCTATATGCTTAGAAGTGGAATTCCTTGATCAGAAGCAGTTCTGTTTTTAATTTTTTGACAAATCTGCATACTGTTTTCTATAATGGCCTCTCCAATTTACATTCCAACCTACAACACAAATGTGTTCCATTTACTCCACATCATCATAAAGACTTATCTTTTGTCCTTTTTTTAAAAAAGATTTTTTACTAATTTTTTTTTTTTTTTAGAGAGAGAGGGAGAGAAACATTCATGTGGGAGTGAGGCATCAATCCTTTTGTCATTTTTATATTAGCCATTCTATCAGGTTTGAAGTGATTTCATACTATAGTTTTGATTTGCAGCCCATTGGACCTTTGTATATCTTCTTTGAAAAATTGTCTATTCAAATTCTTTGTCCATTATTAATTGTTATTTTTTTATTGCTATTGTGTTATTTGAATTTTTTAAATATTTTGACTGTTAGCTCCTCACCAGATATATGGTTTGCAAATGTTTTCTTCCATTCCATCGGTTGTCTCTTCACTCTGTTCATTGTTTCCTTTGCTGTACAGAAGCTTTTTATGTTGACTAAAACCCATTTATCTCTTTATGCTACTCTTACCTGTGCTTTTGGTGTTATATCTCAAAAAATTATTGGCTATGTCAAGGAGCGTTTCCCCTATGTTTTCTTCTATTAATTTTATAGTTTCAGGTCTTACTTAAGTCTTTAATCCAGTTTGAGTTGATTTTGATATATGGTGTGATATATGGGTCACATTTCATTATTTTACATGTGGATATCCAGTATTTTTAACATTGTTTTTTGAAGAGACTGTATTTTCCCCATGGTATCTACCGGCATTTTTGTGGAATATCAATTGATCAGAAATGGATGAATTTATTTCTGCCTCTGTTTTGTTCTATTAGTCTGCATTTCTCTTTTCATGCCAGTACTATATTATTTTGATTACTATAGCTTTTTAATATATTTAAAAATTAAGTCATGTGCTGCCTACAGCTTTGTGTTTTTTGCTGAAGGTTGCTTTGGCTAGAGAGGGTTTTTTGTGGTGTCACATAATTTTAAGATTTAAAAAATTTCTTTGAATCATGCCATTAGAATTTTGATAGGAATTGAATTAAATCTGTAGGAGATTTTGGGTAGTATGGTCATTTTAACCATTATCATATTAAAATTTTTTTTCCTGACAAACCTACATACTGTTTTCCATAATGGCCATACCAAATTACATTCAGTGAACAAAAGATAGCTGTTCATTTATTTGTTCTTTCTTCAATTTCTTTCATCCATTTTTTTTTGTACTTTTCAAGTGTACAAATCTTTCATGTCTTTGGTTAAATTTACTCTTAAGTATTTGTTATACTATCATAAATTAAATTTTTTCCCTAAGTTATTTTTCAGCTAGTGTATTGTTAGTTTGCAGAAAAGTGACTAATAGTTGTACGTTAATTTTTGTATCTTACAATTTTGTCAAATTTGTTTATTAGTTCTAACAATCTAACATTTTGGTGGAGTTTTTTGGTGGCTATTTAGGTATAATAATATTATATTATATGCAAACAAAAACCATTTTCCTTATTCTTTTTTAATATAAATGCCTTGTGTTCATTTGCTTTCTCTAATTCCTCTGGCTGAAACTTCCAGTGCTGTATTAAATAGAGGTGTCAAGAGTGGGCATCCTTGTTTTGTTCCTGATTAGATGAAAAGCTTTCATCTTTTCACCCTTGAATATGATGTTAGTTGTGGACTTGACATATATGGCCTTTATTATGCTGATATTTCTTCCTTCTATATCTAATTTGTTAAGCATTTTTATGATAAAAAAATGTTAAAATTTGTTCCATGCATCTACTGAGATGATCATATTTTTATAGTTTATTCTGTTAATGTGGTGTATCACATTTATGGTTTTGTGTGTGTTGAACAATCCTTTCATCACAGGAATAAATGCTACTTGATTTTAATGATCCTTTTAATGTACTGGTGAATTCACTTTGCTAGTATTGAAGGTTTTACATTTATGTTAATCAAAGGTATTGGCTTATAATTTTCTCTGATTGTAATGTTTTGTCAAAATTTGTTACCAGGGAAATGCTGGCCTTATAAAATATTTCAAAGTTTTTCTCTCTCTTCAAATTTTTGAAAGATTTTAAAAGGTATTTGAATTAATTTTTTTATTGTTGACACTATTGCTGACTCAGATGTCCCTCATTTCTCCCCCTTCCCTTCACCTACCTCCACTCAGCCTCCAACCCCCTCCCTCTGGCCATCACCACACAGTTGTCTGTTACCATGAGCTATATATATATATGTTCTTCAGCAAATCTCTTCACTTTTTAAAAAAATTCTCAACTTAGGATATGTTTTTATTGATTACAGAGAAGAAGGGAGAGAAAGAGAGACAGAGAAAGAGACAAAGAGAGAGAAACATCAATTGGTTACTTCCTGTATGTGCCCTGACTGGGACTCTAACATGCAACCTAGGTATGTGCCCTGGCCAGATATTGAGCCTGCAGGCTTTTGGTGTACAGGATGATGCTCCAACTAACTGAGTCACCTGGCCAGGGCTCTTCATCTTTTTCATTCAGTCCCCTCTATCAACAACCCCTCTGACCTCTGTCCATGCCTCTGGTTCTATTTTATTCTTCACTTTATTTTGTTCATTTGATTCTATATATAGGTGAGATCATATGGTAAAATGTTTGGTAGAATTCACCAGTGAAGTCAACTCCTGGTTCTTCTTTGTTGGAAGGTTTTTTATTATTGATTCAATTTTCTTACGCATTATTAGCCTGTTTGGACTTTTTATTTATTCATGATTCATGAAATTGTATGTTTCTAAAAATTTCTCCTTTCAAGTTATCTAATTTTTTGTCATATAATTGTTCATAGAAATCTCATGCTCTTGCCTCCTTTGTCAAATTCTAATTGATCATAATGGCATGGGTTTAATTCTGGGGTCTCTGTTCTGATCCATTGATCTATGTATTTGTTGTTGTACCAATACCAGGTTATTTTGATTACAATGGCTTTGTAAGTATAGTTTGATATCCAGGAAAGTGATCCATCCAATTCTGTTCTTCTTTCTCAAAATTGCTGTGGCTATTTGGACTGTTTTTTGGTTCTATAAAAATCATGAAGAAAAGTTAGGCAGTAAAGTCACAGACATCTCACATAGTGGAGTTTTCACCGATAGATGTCCTAGGGCAAGAGAAACAAAGGAAAAAATAAACAAATGTGACTACATCAAACTAAAAAGCTTCTACACTGCAAAAAAAAAAAACAAAACAAAAAAACCCCCAAAATACAAAGGAATTGCATAGTCACCTCTCCAAAGAGGACATACAGATGGCCAAGAGGCATATGAAAAAATGCTCAACGTCTCTAGTCATCAGAGAGATGCAAATTAAAACCACAATGAGGTATCACTTCACACCTGTCAGAATGGCTACCATCAACAAATCAACAAATGACACCTGCTGTCGAGGATGTGGAGAAAGCGGAACCCTGGTTCACTGCTAGTGGGAATGCAGACTGGTGCAGCCACTACGGAAAACAGTATAGAGGTTCTTCAAAAAGTTAAAAATGGAGCTGCCGTTTTACCCAGTGATCCCACTTCTAGGAATATATCCTAAGAACCCTGAAACACTAATCAGAAACAATATATGCACCACTATGTTCATAGCAGCACAATTTACAATAGCTAAGGTCTGGAAACAGCCCAAATGCCCATCAGTAGATGAGTGGGTAAGAAAGCTGTGGGACATTTAAACAATGGAATGCTATGCAACTGTAAAGAAGAAGGATCTCTTACCTTTTGGGACTGCATGGATGGACCTGGAGAACATTATGCTAAGCGAAATAAGCCAGGCAGAGAAAGACAAATATCACATGATCTCACTTATATGTGGAATTTAAAGAACAAAATAAACTGATGAACAAATAGATCCAGTAACATAGAAGCATGGAACAAGCTGACAAGTCTCAGAGCAAAGGTGGGGGTGAGAGGGTGGGTGGGGAGTGATTAAACAAGACTTTTTATGCATATATACATAACCCATGGACACAGACAATAGTGTGGTGAAGGCCTGGGGGGTGGGGTAGAAGGGGTCAATGGGGCAGGAACATCTCTAATACTTTCAACAATAAAGATAAATTAAAGAAAGGAATTATTTTTTGTCCTAAATGTAGTCTATCTTTTTTTAAATTGATTTTTTAGAGAGAGGAAAGGAGAGGGAGAGAGAGAAAAGTATCAATGTGAGAGGAAAATATCAATCACTGCCTCTTGCACATCCTCCACCAGGGATCGAGCTGGCAACTTGGGCATTTTCCCTGACTGGGAATTGAACTGGCAACCTTACAGTGCATGGGATGATGCCTAACCAACTGAACCACACCAGCCAGGGCCATGTGGTCTATCTTCCATGTGATCTATCTTTAAGAATGTTCCATGTGCACTTGAGAAGAATGTATATTATGCTGCTTTGGGATGAAATGTTCTGTAAATATCAATTAAATCCATCTGATCTAGTGTTTCATTTACGGTCACTGTTTCCTTATTAATTTTTCTTCTGGAAGTTTTATCCAGAGATGAAAGTATGGCTTTGTATCCCCTAGCATGACTGTATTGCTGTCGATATTTCCCTTAAAGTTCACCAAGAGTTTTAAAAAATATATTTAGGTGCTATATTGGGTGAGCATATATTTACAGAGTTATTTTCTTGCATTTAGAAAAAGTTTCCAAGAGATGTTGAAGCTGCTGATGTGGTGAGCACGCTTTGAATATCTAGGATTTAACCAATTGGCTAGAGATAGTCAAAACAGAATTAAATTTGTCTTATTATTGAAGTTGGACAAGGTGATGTGAGAAACCAAAAGCTGGAGAGGACTAAATGAAGAAAGGGTGTCAAGGATGATATCACTGATAAGTGATATTTAACTGCAACTGGTGAGCAAGGTGTCCATACAATAGAGTGGAAAGAACTTTAATGTAAGACTCAGGGAATCAATGTTCTAAGATCAGTTCTGTCACCTATTCACAGCATGATCTCGGACAAATCTTTTTCCTTTTCTGTCCCTGACAATTGGGAAATGGAATGAATAGTTGATCCTCAAAGTTCCTTATCTTTCTTGATATTTTGAGTAATGATTCAATGGATACATTTACTAAAAGTTGTAAATGGTACAAGAAAAGAGAGTGGAAGACTGAAACTGAAGGAATAACATCATCTAAGGCATACATTTTAAGAGGTAAACCTTACATATTACCTATATACTGAGTTTCAAACTTATATTTCTGGATTTACTATATATATACAAAATCTCTCCATTTAGATGTCCAATAAACAGCTCAAATTAACATGACTTTGATTGATGTATTGGTTTCTTTGCTGTCACAAAACAACTCCTCCCTTATTCTTTTTAACTTTAGGAGACCACTCTCGATTATTCTCTTCTTACATAATACACAAACCAATGGCAAATCATGTTGGTACTACTTCCTGAACATACCTTAATTTTGCATTCTGGCCTCCATTTTCACTGCTAAAACCCCAATACAAGTACTGTCGTCGCTTGCACAGTTTAGTAACATGTCTTTCTGCTCCCTACAATCTATTCTTTACAGAACAACAGGGATATTTTTAAAGCAAATATAAAACTATGCTACTTCCCTCTTCAGAACTCCCTCTCTATTTTCTCACAGTGCTATCTAAATTCATAAAGTGTATTTATTTATTTATTTATATTTTGTAAAATCCCACTGTAATAGGAGCCCCATGAGAACAGAGACCTAGTACACACTATTGAAAGTTTTTCCCTTTCTCTTTTTGTTATGTCAGGCACAAAGCATTCAATAAACATTTGTTAAATAAGTGAATCAAGAGACAAAGAGTAACCAAAGCAAAGGAAGCCTTTATAAGCAGACACCTCCCACTATAGATCAGCCTCATCATTTTCAAATCTAGATAGGGGCAGAAAGATAATTATCTCCTGAATGCTTAATTTGAGTCAGATTCTATAATGGTAACTTATATACAAGACAGTAATTCCTCTGAACAACCATTTTAAGTAGATAAACTTACATTTTACAGAAACAAGCTCACCTGGGGAAGCCATATGAATTTATGTCACTTTTCCAAAGTTATCCAGCTATATGTGATTGAGCCTGAATTTAAACTTTATCTGCATTATCACAAGATTAGTGTTCTTTTCCATTCCAATGCTTTCCTCCCTTTTATCCATTCCACCTGCTACCATTTACATGGTACCTGTTTCCCAGTCTCCAACAGAAGAAGAATCCTTGCAAACTCAGCAATGCTCAACATGACTGCCCCCATTTGATGTGCCATTGGGATGATTTTGTTGTGCTGGTCCCTTTTGAAACCATCAAGCATAATTCTCTAGTGAAGGTACAGAAACCTGACAGCCTGATTGTACCTGCCTGTTCCCAAACATGTTGGAGGTAGAGGGGACAGCAGCATAATGGTTTGGAAGCATGCAGAGATCAAGGAGTTCTGGTTGAGTTCAGCCACTCTCCAGTTATGTGAATTGGGCCAAATCTGCTCCCATCCTTCAGCTTTAGTTTCCCAGGTCTACTTTATCTGATACAGTGAAATATGTATAAAAAGAACACACATTTTTGGATACTAAATTACAAAATATCTTTAAATTAATTTCCCATTTTTATTTTGAGCTTTATAACCCTATGAAATAGCCAGGCAGAAATGATTAGCCCCAAGTCACTGGTGAAGAAAATGAGATAGAATAAGGTAGAATTCAGAGAGTGAAAGCCTCAAGGAAGCCATACAGTACTTGTTGATTTGATTAAAACACCTGAGACTTGTAGTCAGAATGCCTAAGTTTTAATCATGGCATGGTCTTTACCTTCCCTCTCAGGTTTTAGTATTTTCATGTATCAAATATACATCCCAATGTTGGTTAGCAGCCTTATGTAAACATAAGCTACCCTCACATCCAAGGCCTTTGTTATGAAAGTTAATCTCTCAATACACTGAATTCATCTTGACAGATGAATTTGTAATAGCTCTGGAGGTCAAGTTCTCAAATTTGTCAATTATTAAATTGTGGCTTCTTTGTCTATAAAAAAAGGCTAAGAAGTCAAGCTTTACCTGATTTGTATATATGAGAATAAAGGAAACAATCATATATTGGTTATCCACGCTGTGCCTGATCCTTTGTACACTTTCACTCATTTATTCTTCACAGGAATTCTGTGAGGTAAGTTTTATTATTTCCACTTGCTACAAGTCACACAGTTAATCAATAACAGATCCAGGTATTCTGATTCCAAATTCCATGTATTTTTTTCAGTCTGCCATATCCTTGTTAACCAGCTATTGCTTGGGTCCTTCTCATTTCTGCCAGATCCAAAATGGCTAGCCTGAAGTGCTTTCCCAACAGAGCCAGCAGGAAGGCACCATATTTATATCACTAGCATCTGACTCACACCTTTGACTCTGCCCTGGTGATTCCCATAGACTCTGCCCCTCCCTACCTGCAAGCTCATCCAAGCCATTTCCAGTGGCTTTTCTATGCAAGTGGCCTCTCTAGCTCTATGCTTAGGACTTTCCTAAAATCTTTCAAACAAGCAGCAATGTGCCCCATACTGCTTGATAAGGGGCCCCAGGCCTGACACTAGTGGCAGCCTGCAGTGGTTCATAGCTTAACTTCTCCTGGACACCGCCAAGCCTAGTACAAGTAGCAGCTAACTACGGTTTGCTGTGTAGCTCATGCTGGGGTGACCCTGGGCAAAGCACTGACAGAGGTTGACTTTACACCTCCCCAGAAGCCCCAGAGACAGTGCACCTGGTGCTCAGACTTTACCACACTGGATTACAACCTTACCACATCCATGAGTGACACACTGAAAGAGTGCATTTGGTGAACACCAAAGCTCCACTGAAGTAAATCCTGCTCCATAGGGGTTCCTTCAGAACAGCAGCTCTTTGGCTGTAGCTGCAGCTGGTCCTCCCAGCTGATTGTCCTGGGGGTCAATTCCTCCCAATGACGCCAACAGCAACCAAGGCTCAACTACAACAGGTCAGAGCACACAGCCCACACAGAGGAGCACCTAGAAGGCCCAGCTCAGGTGAATGAGGAAGATGAACCACTGGACCCTGCAGGACACCTACTATGCAAGGCCACTCTACCAATTCCAGGAGACATAGCAGCTCTACCTAATACATAGAAACAAACACCTGGAAGCAGCCAAAATGTGGAGGCAAAGAAACATGTCACAAAGGAAAGAACAGAATCTTCTCTAGAAGAGGAACTAAATGAAATAGAACCAAGCAAGCTACTAGATACAGAGTTCAGAATTATGGTTATAAGGATGGTCAAGGGTATTAGTAAGCGTATTACAAAAACAAGTGAGATGATCAATGACATAATAAAATACCTATCAAAAAGGAAGGCTACATGAACTGAAATGAAGAATAATTTACAGGGAATCAACAGTGGAGTAGAAAACGCTGAAAATCAAATCAGCAATTTGGAACATGAAGAAACAAAAAACACCCAACCAGAAGAACAAAAAGAAAAAAGAACCCAGAAATATGAAGATACTATAAGGAGCCTCTGGGACAACTTCAAGAGGCCCAACATTTGTATTATTGGCGTGCCAGAAGGAAAAGAAAAAGAGTAAGAAATTGAAAACCTATTTGAAAAAATAATTACAGAAAACTTCCCCTACCTGGAGAAAGAAACAGACTTACAAGCCCAGGAAGCACAGAGAGTCCCAAACAAGAGGAACCCAAAGAGGCCCACAGCAAGACACATCATAATTAAAATGCCAAAGGTTAAAGACAAAGAGAGAATCTTAAAAGCAGCAAGAGAAAAGCAGTTAGTTATCTACCATGGAGCATCCATACGACTCTCAGCTGATTTCTCAACAGAAACCTTACAGGCTAGAAGGGAGTGGCAAGAAATATTCAGTGATGAAAAACAAGAACCTACAACCAAGATTGCTCTACCCAGCAAAACTATCATTTAGAACTGAAGGTCAGATAAAGAGCTCCTCAATCAAGGAAAAGCTAAAAGAGTTCATTGCCACCAGACCAGTACTACGTGAAATGTTGAAGGGTCTTCTTTAAGAAGAAGGTAATGAACAAAAGAACCTGAAAAACAAAATAGATCCAGAGACATTGAAGCATGCAACAGATCATATTTCAGAGGAAAGAGGGAAGGGGGGTGGAGGGTGGGAAAAGATTAACCAAAGAGGTTATATGCATATATGCATAACCCTTGGACACAGACAATAATGGGGTGAAGGTCTGGGGAAGAGGTGGGAGCAAGGTTGGAGGGTGTCAGTTGGGAGAAAAATGGAATACCTGTAATACTTTCAACAGTAAAGATAAATCAAATCCAGAAAAACCACACACAAGAAACAAACCAAAAAAAACCCTCCAAATCTCTGGCCTACTTAACTCCAGGAAATCCTAGGGATCCTACAGACCTGCTGGGTCAAGAATTAAATTTTGTTCACTTTGGTATACTAGTAACTGACATTGTTCTTGATACATAATAAATGTTCAATAAAAGTTTATAGAATTAATCTATCCATCTAATCATCTACACATTCATCTACCCATATACTTACCAACCCAAAATTTAGTGTAGTGGTTAAGAGCATGGTTTATTAAGTCAGACTGTCTGAATTTGAATCTAGTATATTACTTTTACTATTGGGGTGACCTGGAACAAGTTGCTTAACATCTCTGTGTCTTGATTTTTTTATCTGTTAAGTTCAGATAATATTACCTTAAAGTTTTTAGCACAGTGCCAGGCATACAGTAAGTGCTCAATGAATGTTAATTCTTATTGATATGTTCCAGGGATTGTGCTAGACACACTGGGTGTACATTGATAAGGAAAACAAACAAGACCCCTGTCCTCTTGGGGTTTAAAGTTTAGTGAGGGGAAAAACATTAAACAATTAAACAAATAAATATATTATTATAAGTTTTCATAAATTTTAAGAAGCAGATAAACAGAACACAGTCATATACAATAGTGGCTGGGGGTGAGTCAGTGGGTTTATGGAACTTACAAGAGCAGACATGGAGGCCTCTTTGAGGAAAAAAGACCTAAGCCTGAAGGAGGAGAAGGACCAAGCTTACAATGAACTGGCGGTATAAAAGAAGTTGAGGCATAGGTAGAATTATACTTTCTGCTTTGTTTTTAAGACAGTCTCTGTTTATACCTGTTGACCCAGCATACTTATTATAGCACCTAGTTTCACCAACAAATTATATTGTCACCTTAGGCATAAGGGCAGTGTATGTGTAAATATTAAAAAGGGAAATAATTTTGTATTTTGAAAGACTGTAAAGAGACTAGTGTAGCTGAGTGAGTTTGAAGAGGTAAACAGAAACCAGAATTAATGTAAGGGAGGAAGGAAGAGGAAACCTGACTAGTAACCCTTAGCAGTGGGTCAGCAAGATGGAAATCAAGAGGAAGAGTGAGACAATAGTGGAGTACAAGAAGAGGGAGCTGCCATTTTAAAGATTAAATCTATAGGTAGCCAAGCACAATATAAATTCAAGTGTTGCTGCAATACATTTGTTTTCCAGATTCACCAGACCTCAGCTGTGTTAATTTTGCTAGTTCAGACAAATATCTGTGTTTTTTTCTGTCATGTATCGAAACAAGCAAACCAGACAGAGACAGACTCCAAGTGAAGAATGACTCAGCTAATTAACAGCAAAAGGGCTTGGACCCCAGTATTTATTAACAAGCACTGACTTTGCTTTCTGAGTGGGTGAAAATAGCAGTGTATGCCTGAAGACCACCCAGGCTGTTGTATGCAAAAATAACAGTGGCTGAGATGTATTACTGTGTCCACATATTGACGTATCTACATATCCTTGCACTGATCTACCTGTGAGAGGATAGAGTTGAAAAGCAGAAACTCATTCAGGGCAGCATGTCTGGCTCTTCAGGGACCCCTTGAGGCTCTTTGAGCAGAAAACCAAGTGCCTTCGCCCTGTCTTCAGGTATAGTAAGTAAAAATCCTTTGGAAGAGTGACAATGGAGAACTTGGCACCTATTGAGGTTAAGGTAGATGGAATAGGGTGACAAGTTTCAGCACTGACTTTCTGCTAAGCTAGATGATTTTAGAAAAATCTCTTTACTTCTTTGATCTTCATTTTACTCATCTGTGAAATGGAGAGAAGTCAAGTCCATCACCTTGGTGAAGTTAAAATGAAAATAACCTATGTAAATCACCTATCATGGTTTCTTTTACGTAGAAAATACTCGATTAATTGTGGTCATTATTGGTGATAATAATAATGAGTAACACAACTACCAAAAACTACATCGTACAGTTCTAGTATTGCACTGTCGGTCTATAGCTTACTTGTATACTTCAGCCACCATATTGTGTAGCCTTTAAGTACTTCTGCTGAGGTGCTCCTCCCTCCCCTCTTGAATATCCATCCTTACTCTGCCTTTCCAAAGTTTTATTTCTCCTTAGAGTCTGACTACAACCTCTTTTTATCCAGGAAGCCATTGTTACCTCCCAAGAAAATACAAAGTACACTCTCTCCAGAGCTTCCACAGGTTAAAGTCTGCTAGCATCATTCATTTTAACATCTAATGCCATGCTGCCTGATATGATATTACTATCTCATATGAATGTTGTCTCATCTTCCCAACTCATTATAAACCTTTCAATGATCTTTTGTACTTAAATTGAAAACAAGGACACATCTCTTCTGCCTCCTTGTAACTTTCACTGCAAAGCAAGATAATCATGAATTTCTGGTTAGACAGAGTAAGTAGATACCACCCAGCCTGTGTTTCGGTGTCATTAAAGAAAATATGGAAAACTGACATATTTCCACACTGAGTCTACCATTTCCTTCATGTCTCTCACCATCTTTCTCTGACACATGAAATCCAGAAGGAAGTTGTGTTGTGGTTCCTTTAATTTCAGAAACAAAGTTAACTGCATAAAGCAGAGATATTTGACTGAGATGAGAGCGATATGAGGCAAAAGAAGAAATGACAGCTTATAGGAAAATATTTCTGCCTGGAAGAGAGGAAGAAAAGGGAGAAGAGACCATAAGTCAACATTACACCACTATTTTACCCCAAACTCATCTGACATCTTCCAGCCTTCCACACCCCACCATCAAATGCATACATCTTTGCAAGCAGAGTCAGATGGTGGGAGAAACAAAAGGAAAGAAAGATGGAAGACATGAATTAGAGACAAAACAGTACAAAAGAAATAGCCACCTAACAGTAAAAGTTTTCCAGTTCAATCTAACATTATCATGGGAACATTTGCATGGCAAGTCACATGGCTGGGGTTGAAAACAATCAATGGACTGAACAAAGAGTCAGAATCTAAAATTTGTGGGTTTTTTTTTCATTTTTAAAATTTATTTTATTGTTGAGAATATTACAAATGTCCCCCATTTTCCCCTTTTTGCCCCTCTCCACCCATCTCTCAACCCAGGCCTTCACCTGTCTATTGTCTGTGTCCATGGACTATGCATATATGAATATAAGTTCTTTAGTTAATCTCTTCATGCTCTCTTTCTTTCCATTCCTCTGAGATCTGTCAGTCTGTTTCATGCTTCCATGTCTGTGGTCTTACTTTGTTCATCAATTTATTTTGTTCTTTACATTGCACATATAAGTGAGATCATGTAATAGTTGTCTTTCTCTGACTGGCTTATTTCGATTAGCTTAATACTCTCCAGGTCCATCCATGCTGTCTCAAATGGTACGAGATCCTCTGTTTTACAGCTGCATAATATTCCATGGTGTAAATGTACCACATATTTTTTATCCACTCATCTAATGAATGGCTCTTGTGCTGTCTCCAGATTTTAGCTATTTTACATTATGCTGCTATGAACATAAGAGTGGATATATTCTGCCTGATTGGTGTTTCAGAATTCTTAGGATACATTCTTAAAAGTGGGATCACTGGGTAAATGACAGTTCCATTTTTTAACTTTTTGAGGAACATCCATACTGTTTTTCATAGTGGCTGCACCAACTTGCATTCCAACCAGAAGTGTACTAGGTTCCCTTTTCTCCACATCCTGGCATCATTTGCTGAAGGTAGTCATTCTGACAGGTCTGAGGTGATGGCTTGTGGTTTTAATTTGCATCTCTTTGATGATTAGCTAGATAGACCTGAGGGGGAAGGGAGAACAGCTCACAGGAGGACATTACAAGAATAAGATTCTAAAGGATTATTGTTTGGGAACTGGAGAAAAAGCTGAAAACCCCTGCTGGGGGCTGGGTAGACAAAGGGCTCACTGGAATGTTTTATAATTGAACCCATTGAACCCAGGTTGCTGAAACTTCTCATACAAAAAAGGCAACAAACTGACATCAGTGTGAAACTGCAGCAGGCCAATGTATGGGGAACTAGAATCAGTGGGTAGGGTAGAGACTGAGGAGTTGGCTGTGAAGCAGAGACTAACTCACTCACAATGACTACTTCTTGACAGTGAAGCTTCTAAGTAAGGGGAATGATATCCCGAGCTACACTAGCCATCCTGCACCCTAAAGACTCTACAGAAGACTCTGGAGTAAGACCAGGCAACTACATGGTTGCAAAATAGCTGACAAGAAGTGGTCCACAGAGAGCCTCAGGTGAACCAACTACCTAAGAACACCAGAGCCAAACCTAGACAGCTCCCCCAATTGTCTGACACACAAGTATCTCCCAGGAGAATGAAAATCAGCATATAGAAGAGTGAGCCACATCCCCTGACAACATAAACTGCCAAAAAGAAACTCACTTGATTGACTTCCTTATGTTTTCTTTTTCCCTTAGGAAAAAGAGAAAGGGAAAATTTTTTTTCTTCTTTTTAAATTTTATAATTTTTTTAAACATTTTTTTTAATTTTAATTATTTTTTTTTTTAAGAATTTTGTTTTGCTTAGCTTGTTTTTTTTTTTTTATTTGCTTTGTTTTGTTTTATCTTTATTTTAATATCAAGATTTTTCTTGATATTTCTGGGACTTTATCATTATGACCAACAAGTTTACTGCCTTTCTCTATAGTTTCCCCCATATCTCTTATTGGACTCCCTCCTTGGCTTGGCTTTATCTCTTTCTCTCCTCTCAATCCATTGGCATAACATTTTTTTCTTCCTCTTCTTTTCTTTCTTTCTTTTGTTTTTCTCCCTTCTGACTTCCTGTCTTTTTGTTTGATTGTTAGTTTCTGTTTTTCTCTTTATTATGTTTTGATTTTTTGATTTTCATCTATTATCTTATTCTTTTCCTTAATTTTTGGCTTCCCTTCTTTCTGAATCTTTTCTCTGTCCCATTTATCTTCCAGTAGCTTTTCTATTTTTTACATTTTAGTTTAGTTTATTATTATTATTTTCTAAATTTTTGTCACAATTAAGAGTAATATACTTTTCTCTCTCTAACTTTACTTTTCTTTCTCTCTTTATTTTTTATACTTTTTTTTTTCTTTAGCATTTGTGTTCTCCCTTCGCTCTCCCAGTTCTATTTTCACTTGGGTTGTTTTCATTGAGACTGTGAAGATATTTGGTAAGATACCCCTTGTTTCTTGGAAGTTTAGTTGTGTATGGTCCTGCCTTGCCAGCACCCATATAACAGCTCACATGATATGGTTGGGGCCAAGAACACACTAAACCAACCTCAGAGGAGAGTCTTCCCAAAGACTGGTCAACAACAATCTCACTCAATCACAACAGGAGAACCCAAAGAACTCACAAAAGGGACACCCACAAAAGGGACACACCTAGAACAAAGAGCTCAGAAGAATAAGGTAAACACATCTCTGGGCTCCACTGGACTCACACTATAAAATCCCTCCCCATAAGACTGGGATGCAGAAAATATATCTAATATATAGATAAAAACATTAAGAACCACCAAAATAGGGTGACAAAGAAATAACCCCCAAACTAAAGAAAAAGAAAAATTGCCAGAAAAACACTTTAATGAGATGGAGTTAAGAAAGTTATTAGAAATAGAGTTCAGGGTAAAGGCTGTAAAGATGCTGAAGGAAATTAATGAGAAAAATAAGGCACTTGATGGTAAGGTTGAGGAACTTAGTGAAAACATGAAAAAAGAGATACATAACATAAACAAAAATCAGACAGAAATAAAGAATGCTGTATCTGATATCAAGAATACACAGGAAGGAATTAAAAGCAGGCTCAATAAAGCAGAGGATAGAATAAGTGACTTAGAGGATAAGGTAGAAAAAAATCACCCAATCAGAGCAGCAAGAAAACCTCCCAAAACACTTAAAAAAGCATTACAACAGTCTAAGGGAGCTTTGGGACAACATTAAGTGAAACAACATTTGCATTAGAAGACTGCCAGAGGGGGAGGAAAGAGGGCAAGGGATAGTGGACTTGGTGGAGAAAATAATGACAGAAAACTTCCTTATTTTGGTGAGAGAAAAAGCCACACAAATTCACAGAGGGTTCCAAACAAGAAGGACCCAAAGAGACTCACTCCAAGACACATCATAATTAAAATGGGAAATATCAAGGACAAAGAGAGAATATTAAAGGGTGCAAGAGAGAGAGAAGCAGTGACTTACAAGGGAACCCCCATAAGGCTGACATCAGATATCTTAAGAGAAACTCGTCAGTCAGGAAGAGAGTGGCATGAAGTTTTCAAGTAATGAAAAGCAAGAACATGCAATCAAGATTGCTTTATCCAGCAAGGCTATCTTTTAAAATTGAAGGTGAAATAAAGAGCTTCCCAGACATAGAAGGCTAAAGGAGTTGAGTACTACCAGACCAGCATTGCAAGAAATGCTTAAAGAACTGCTCAAAGAAAATGAAGAAATATTGAGAGAAAAGTAAATCAGCATAAAGGGGGAAAATGGCATTAAATAAGCATATAAAAAAAATAACCTTAAATACAAACAGAATGAATGTTCCAATCAAAAGACATAGAGTAGCTGAATGGATAAGAAAACAGGGCCTAAATAGATGCTGTCTACAAGAGGCCCACCTGAGAGCAAAAGATCCACACAGGCAGAAAGGGAAGGGATGGAATAAAATATTCCATGCAAATGGAAACGAGAGAAAAGCTGGATTAGCAATATTTATTTCTGAAGAAATAGACTTCAAACTAAAGACCATAAGAGGAGATAAAGATGGTCACTACATAATACTAAAGGGATCAATCCAACAGGAGAAAATAAACCTTATAAACACTTATGCACCCAATATAGGAGCAACTAAATATATAAAAATTTTCCTAGTGGACTTTAAGGGGGGATTAACAGCAACACAATCATAGTGGGGGACATTAACACCCCCCCTGTCAGCATTTGACCAACCATCAAGACAAAAAACCAACAGGGAAACACAAACATTAAATAACTCACTAGACCTAATGGATTTACTTGACATTAACAGAACATATCGTTCAACAGAAGAAGAATATACATTCTTCTCAAGTGCACATGGAAGATTCTCAAAAATAGACCACGTGTTAGGGAAAAGAGCAAGTCTCTACAAATTCAGGAAGATGGAAATCATGTGAAGCATCTTCTCGGATCACAATGTTATGAAACTAGAAATCAACCACTATCAAAAAACACAAAAATATTCAAACACAGAGAGGATAAATAGCATATTATTAAACAATGAATGGGTTACCAATGAGATCAAGGAAGAAATCAAACACTTCCTGGAAAAAAATGAAAAGGAAAAGACAACAACCCAAATTCTATGGGACACAGTCAAAGCAGTTCTGAGAGAAAAGTTGATAGCATTACAGGCTTATCTCAAGAAACAAGAAAAAGCTCTAATGAACCATATAACACAACTAAAAGAACTAAAACGAGAACAGAAAGAATAGCCCCGAGGGAGGAGAAGGAAGGAAATAATAAAGGTCAAAGCAGAAATTAATGACATAGAGACTAAAAAAAACAAAAAAAAACAAAAAAAAAAATTCAATGAATCCAAGAGCTGGTTCTTTGAAAAGGTAAATAAGATTGATGTACCTTTAGCCAGACTCACTAAGAAACAAAGAGAGAGGACCCAAATAAATAAAATCAGAAATGAAAGAGACGATATAACAAATGACCCAACAGATATACAAAAGATTGTAAGAAAATATTATGAACAACTATATGCCAACAAACTGGACAACATGGGTGAAATTGACAAATTCCTAGAAGCATACAGCCTTCCAAAGCTGAATCAAGATGAGGCAGAGGAAAAACAAGATGGCGGTGTAGGTAACAGCTGCACCCGCAGCCTCTCACAACCACATCAAAATTACAACTAAAATACAGAACCACAATCTCTCAGAGCCTCCTGAGATCTGGCTGAACAGAGGCCCTACAACCAGGGAACTGAAGAAGCATCGAGACTGGTAGGAGGGGTGCAGACGCCTGCGGATTGGGGCTGAATCGCAGAGACGCGGCCGCGGGCCCACACCTGGTGCTGAGGTTGAAACCCGGAAGGGAATCTCAGCGGAGTTTTCCTGGAGGAGGGAGGGGGTCCCAGCCCCACAGCAGGCCCCCAGCCCAGGGCTCGAGGCTGGGGAGAGACATCCCCACAACTCCGGACTGTGAAAACAGTGGGGACTGTGGCTGAGGGTCCTAGAGGCTGTGGGAGCCCCAGAAGCTCCTCTTAAAGGGCCCAAGCACAGATTCACTTGGATGCGCTCCCTCAGAGCCCAGCGCCGGGCAGCAGCTCAAAAGGACCTGGGAAACTTGGGGAGGAACTAACCTGCCTGAAGTCTGGGTGAGAGGTGGAGGGGCGGCTTCCTCCCAGGCAGAAGGGCTGGCATAGGCCATGGCTCCTTTGGTGAGTCCTCCCTGCACACAGCTGGCAGGCAGGCACCATATTTAAATCGCCAGCACCTGACTCACACCGTTGGCCCAGCCCCATGATTCCCAGAGACCCTGCCCCTCTCCACCTGTAGGCTCATCCAGGCCATGTCCAGGGGCTTTTCTATGCAAGTGGCCTCTTGAGCCTCATGCTTAGGGCTTTCCTAAAATCTCTCAAACAAGCAGCAGCATGCGCCATACTGCTTGATAAGTGGCCCCAGGCCTGGCACTAGCAGCAGCCTGCATTGGCTCATTGGTGGAGAGGTCCTGGACACCTCCAAGCCCAGCACAGGCAGCAGCCAACTATGGTTTGCTGTGTAGCTCATGCTGGGTGGCCCTGGGCAAGACACTGGCACAGGCTGACTTTGCACCTCCCGGGAGGGCCCAGAGACAGTTCACTTGGTGCTCAGACTCGACCACACTGGATTACAATCCTACCACATCCACAAGTGACACACTCAAGGGGCCCACTTGGTGAACACCAAAGCTCCACTGAAGTAAATCCTGCTCCATAGGGGTGTCTCCAGCACAGCAGCTTTTTGGCTATAGTTGCAGCTGGTACTCACAGCTGATTGGCCTGGGGGTCAATTCCTCCCAATGACGCCAACAGCAACCAAGGCTCAACTACAACAGGTCAGAGCACACAGCCCACACAGAGGAGCACCTAGAAGGCCCAGCTCAGGTGACTGGGGAGGCTGAGCCACTGGACCCTATAGGACACCTACTACACAAAGCCACTCTACCAATTCCAAGAGACATAGCAGCTCTACCTAATACATAGAAACAAACACCTGGAAGCAGCCAAAATGTGGAGGCAAAGAAACACGTCACGAAGGAAAGAACAAAAGCAAATCTTCAGAAGAGGAACTAAATAAAATAGATTCAAGCAAGCTAACAGATAGAGAGTTCAGAATTTTGGTTATAAGGATGTTTTAGCAAATGGTTAGGGAAATAACTGAGAAAATTGATAACATAATAAAGTACCAATTTGAAATGAAGGCTACACAAACTGAAATGAAGAATAATTTACAGGGAATCAACAGTAGAGTGGAGGACGCTGAGAATCAAATGAGCAATTTGGAACATGAAGAAACGAAAAACACCCAACCAGAAGAGCAAAAAGAAAAAAGAATCCAGAAGTATGAAAATAGTATAAGGAGCCTCTGGGACAACTTCAAAAGGCCCAACATTCATATTATTGGGGTGCCAGAAGAGGAAGAAAGAGACCAAGGAATTGAAAACCTATTTGAAAAAATAATTACAGAAAACTTCCCCTACCTGGGGAAATAAACCGACTTTCAAGTCCAGGAAGCACAGAGGGTCCCAAACAAGAGGAACCCAAAGGGGCCCACAGCAAGACACATCATAATTAAAATGCCAAAGGTTAAAGACAAAGAAAGAATCTTAAAAGCAGCAAGAGAAAAGCAATTAGTTACCTACAAGGGAGCACCCACATGACTGTCAGATGATTCCTCAAAAGAAACTTTGCAGGCCAGAAGACAGTGGCAAGAAATATTCAAAGTGATGAAAAACATGGAACTACAACCAAGATTGCTCTACCCAGCAAAGCTATCATTTAGAAGTGAAGCTCAAATAAAGAGCTTCACAGATAAGAAAAAGCTAAAGGAGTTCATCACCACCAGACCAGCACTACAGGAAATTTTGAAGGGTTTTCTGTAAGAAGAAGCTAATGAACAAAAGAATCTGAAGAACTAAATAGATCCAGAGACATTGACACATGCCACAGATGATCATATTTCAGAGGAAAGAGGGAAGGGGGGTGGAGGGTGGGAAGAGATTAACCAAAGAAGTTATATGCATATATGCATAACCTATGGACACAGTCAATAACAGAGTGAAGACCTGGCCAGGGGGTGGGAGCGAAGTGGAGGGGGTCATTTGAGGGGGAAAATGGTATACCTGTAATACTCTGAACAATAAAGATAAATTTTAAAAGTAAAAAAAAAGAAAAGGCAGAAAACCTGAATAGGCCAATAACAACGAATAAAATTGAAGCAACAATAAAAAAACTCCCAGGAAAAAAAAGTCCTAGACCAGATGGATTTACAGGTGAGTTTTACCAAACATTCAAAGAAGAATTAACACTTATTCTATCCAAACTATTTCAGAATATTCAAGAGAGGGGAAAACTCCCAAACTCTTTTTAAGAGGCTGGGATCATCCTAATCCCCAAACCAGATAAAGATACTACAAAGAAAGAAAATTATAGGCCAATATTTCTGATGAACATAGATGCTAAAATCTTTACTAAAATACTAGCAGACGAAATCCAGCAGTACACTAAAAAGATCATACATCACGACCAAGTGGGATTTATTCTGGTTATTCTGGGAATGCAAGGCAGGTACAATATCCGCAAATCAATAAATGTGAATCATCACATACACAAAATGAAGAACAAAAATCACATCATCATATCAATAAATGAAGAAAAAGTATTCGACAAAATCCAGCACCCATTTCTGATAAAAACTCTGAGCAGAGTAGGAATAGAGGGATCATATGTCAACATAATAAAGGCCATATATGACAAACCTACAGCCAACATCATACTCAATGGGCAAAAAGTAAAACCATTTCCATTAAAAACAGGAACAAGACAGGGATGTCCACTTTCACCACTCCTAGTCAACATAGTATTGGAAGTCCTATACACAGCCATCAGATAGGAAGAAAACATAAAATGCATCCAAATTGGAAAGGAGGAAGTAAAACTTTCATTATTTGCAAATGACATGATATTGTACATAGAAAACCCTAAAGACTCCCTCAAAGTACTACTAGATTTGATAAACAAATTTGACAAGGTAGCTGGATACAAAATCAACATCCGGAAATCAATGGCGTTCTTATAATCAACAATGAACTTTCAGAGAGAGAAACTAAAAAAACCATTTACCATTGCAAAGAAAAAAATAAGATACCTACGAAAAAACTTAACCAAGGATGTAAAAGACCTGTACTTGGAAAACTACATGACACTGAAAAAACAAATAGAGGAAGATTTAAACAAGTGGAAGAATATACCATGCTCATGGAGTGGAAGAATTAATATCATTAAAATGTCCATATTACCCAATGCAATTTATAAAGTCAATGCAATTTCTGTTAAAATACCAACAGCATATTTCACAGATTTACAACAAACATTTTGAAAATTTATATGGAACCACAAAGACCCGGAATAGCTGCAGCCATCTTGAAAAAAAGAACAGAGTGGGAGGGATCATATTACCGGACTTCAAACTGTACTACAAAGCCATTGTAATCAAAACGGCCTGACATTGGTACAACAACAGACATATAGATCAATGGAACAGAACAGAGTCCCCAGAAATAGACCCACGCCATTATGGTCAGTTAATGTTTAACAAAGGAGGCAAGAGCATCCAATGCAGTAAACACAGTCTCTTCAATAAGTGCTGCTGGAAAAATTGGACAGATACATGCAAAAAAATGAAACTAGACTACTAACTTTCACCATACACCAAAATAAACTCAAAATGGATAACAGACTTAAATGTAAGTCACGAAACCATAAAAATCCTGGAAGAAGACATAGGTAGTCAAGTCACAGACATCCCACTTGGTAGAAATTTCACTGATACATCTCCTAGGGCAAGAGAAACAAAAGAAAAATAAACATATGGGACTACAGCAAACTAAAAACCTTCTGCACAGCAAAAGAAAACAGCCTCAATATACAAAGGAACCCCATGGTCTGGGAAAACATATTTGCCAAGGATGAATCTGATAAGGGGCTAATTTCCAAAGTGTACAAAGAACTCATACTACTCAGCAAGAGGAAGACAATCCAATTAAAGAAATGGGTGAAGGACCTGAATAGACACTTTTCCAAAGAGGACATACAGATGGCAAAGAGTCATATGAGAAAGTGCTCGATGTGATTAATCATCAGAGAGATGCAAATTAAAACTACAATGAGGTATCACTTTACACCTGTAAGAATGGCTACCATAAAAAAAGAAAAAGAAAAAAAAAAAAAGAATGGCTACCATCAACAAATCAACAAAGAACTCCTGCTGGCGAGGATGTGGAGAAAGGGGAACCCTAGCACACTGCTGGTGGGAATGCAGACTGGTGTAGCCACTATGGAAAACAGTATGGAGGTTCCTCAAAAAATTAAATATGGAGCTGCCTTTTGACCCAGTGATCCCACTTCTAGGAGTATATTCTAAGAATCCTGAAACACTAATCATAAAGAATATATGCACCCCTATTTTCATAGCAGCACAATTTACAATAGCTAAGATCTGGAAACAGCCCAAGTGCCCATCAGTAGATGAGTGGATAAAATGTTGTGGGACATTTACACCATGAAATAGTATGCAGGTATAAAGAAGGATATCATACTGTTTAGGTTAGGACAATATGGAAGGATCTGCAGTTATTATGCTAAGCAAAATAAGCCAGGCAGAGAAAGACAAACATCATATGATCTCACTTATATGTGGACTCTAAAGAACTTAATAAACTGATGAACAGTAATGATTCAATGACATGGAAGCATGGATCAGACTGATGAATCTCAGAGGGATGGAGGAGGGAGGGTGGGTGGAAGGGGTTAAATTAACCAAAGATTTTTTATGCATATATGCATTACCCAAGGACAGGGACAATGGTGTGGAGAGGGACTCTGGAGGGGGGTGGGATGGGGTGGAATTGATCATTGGGGCAAAAATAGGACATCTGTAATATTTTAAACATCAACAACAACAACAGTGAGATTATGAGATTTCAGTTCTATACCTTTAACATTATCTTCAGACACTTGATAGCAAAACCTGTCAGCAAGAAGCTCTCAGTCTCTTTCCTCTAGGGGAAAGGGACAGAAGTCTAAAAACATCATGCAGTTCTTGGGTCATTTGTAAAATTCTGCCTTCCAGAAATAAAGAATGGAAGATGGAATTAAAGAAAGGTAAGAGAAGCACACTTTATGGACAAGACATTGTTCTTGGACTTTATCACTCACAATGTCTTACTCAACACAATCCTAAGAGGTAAATTATTTCCATTTTACTTATGGAGAACTGATGTTCAGAGAATTGAAATGAGTTGTCCATAATTACACTGATGGTAATCTAATTTAAAGTGAATTGCATGAGTGTGCACACTCATACTTTCAAATCAGTGCCTGCATTGCTGGAGGAAAACCTGGTGAGGTGAAAGGTTGACTTCTTTACTGGAAGTCAACCAAGCTGGAGAAATTGACAAGGAATGGTGGTGGTAAAGAACAATAACTTGGCACCATGAGTATTTTTTTGGAGGGAGAGGCGTGCTGTGGAAAGAAAACTTTAAGCATCTAAGTGAAAAAGACTTATCTCTCAAAGGCTTCCACTCACTTATGTCAGGTTCAGGATGGCTCCAGGGAGGCTAGATTTGCTGTCCCTCTGGCCGGAAACTCAGCTTCCTCTCCTGCCCTCCCAAGCAGTGGAACATGAAGTCTTAAGTTAAATATCAACATTTACTTCTGTATGACAGTTGTTGGCTTAATAGGAGATTATCAGGGTCTAAAATAGAGGGGAGTAAGGAGGAGAGCAGTCAAACTCTGGAGTATTATTAAGCTGCTAAGGAAGTGTTCCTTAAATTGATATTGTAGAAGGCACCTGCAGAGTTCAACTAGCTATGCCCTGCTGGTTGAGGGAGCTGGAATCACAGCAGTGTAATAATGTTGACAACTGGGGTGACTAATAGGATCAATATCCAGTAAAAGAAGCTCCAGGACAATCCCCAGAGAAACAGGGCCACATAATTTACACCACGGTCTGAGTGTTTTTGTATAATTTAATGCCTAAAGTCAGAGATGCTGAAAAAAGAGCTGGACAAAACCAGAGGAAGCCACTATTCCCCCTCAAATTTAATGTTCTGGGGTTGTAAAGAATAATGGATTGATGTCAGAGCTATGCTCCTCTGACTGGTGAGGCTCTCTAGGCCTAAAATCTAATGCAGGTTCAGCAGTGGATTACATATCTTCTCTTCCATAACGTGTATTTCTTCCATTGAAAAGACTTGAGACTGAGTCCTTGGACATTTTCCCAGGAGGTCTTGATGGCGATGCAACAGTTTTGTTCAAAGTTGGGACATCTCTCAAGGCATTATGGAAGTAGATTCTACCAACACATTCCCAAACAAGTATTGAAAAGGAGGAGCATTAAAATGATTTTTATGTCCACTCCTAAGGCTTTCAGCATTGACTGGAAGGCTGAATTCTCCAAATGAGGTCTTTGGGAGTTAATTTTTAGCTCCATCATTTTCAGAATCATATAAGTGAGACTCCACTGTACGGAGATGCTTTGGTAAAGAAGACTTTTGGAGACACCAATTAGTCAGTTGTTTTCCTCAAAGATCACTGAGATTGGGCAGAACTGGCAAAATAGCCCAAGTATCAAGATTCAAAAAAAATATATGGGGTTTGGTTTCAGACAGTCTTAGATTCAAATCCTATCTATGCTACATACACAATGTGATATTTAGGTCAAATATTTCATTGCTCTGAGCATCAGTTTCTTTACATGAAAGGTGAAGAACATACTATCTATCTCACAAAGTCTTGGTGAAAATTAAATTGGATGATTTATATAAACTACGAGCACTCTTCCTATCATACAGTAGGTTCTCAATAAACACATTTCTTTAGTAACCTCTGTCCTCATTTCCATTTCATATCAATTTTCTCTTTGTATATTTTAATTCTGATTATGTTATAATTCAGCAAAGCAATAGAACTCCAGGGAAGCCAAGAGATACACTCAAGGATGCATAGTTAATAAATATCAGAGATAAACATGGGCTAGAGCACAAGTCAGGCATTGGCAGTTCTACATTTTTCCCATTATGTTGACTTTCTGTTTGTCAGCAGTAGCTACTTCTCATAATGCTATGTAATTGCTGTTAATTCTGTTAGAAAATAGCAGGGTGCTGACCAGACTGGGCAATTCCATTGGCTGTATGACAGTCTTCAACTCACCTGCCTTTAAGAACCATGCAAAGAAGAGGAGCAGCAGTTCCCAAAGGCACTAATACTCATTTCCATGATGAGCTGGGTATGAAAATCCCTAGATCTCATATTTTCCAAGATAGATACTGTGTTGCCAGTATCTATCTATCTATCCAGGAACAGAGTGGAGAGATTCAGTTAACTAATGTCCCTCCATACAGTTGTGAACAAACAGGTGCTGAATTGTGTAATTGCTTTCCACTTGTATAATATGAGAAACTACAGAGAAACATCATGCCTTATTAGAATTATTGATTTTTCAAAAGAATTTCGGGAGGTTTCTGCTAAAAGCTACCTGAAAATACTAATAAATAAGTTAATGAAGCCTATCTTAACGAACAAAATGAAATAAAAGTTTTCAAAAGTTCCTTACAAAATAACTGAAAAGCAACAAAAATATATAAGAAAAAGAAATAAAATAACTAGCTAGAAAAGCAACCTTAAATTGTTTGGATAGCTATGTGATGGACAAACAGCTTTACATCCTCCCCTCGCCCCCCAACCAAGTACACACATGCATGATTCATACAGATAAATAAATACACACACAAAAGCACATTCATAGCCCTCTAAAAATCCACAACCCTTTTTCAGGCCAGAGAAAGACTCTGTTAAAAGCAATGTTGCCATAGCAACTATGATTTGGGCAGCTCCGGCTGCATCTCAGGCTGCCAATTTCTCCTGGAAGATCTGAGAAAACAGAAAAAAAAAAAAAAATTAAAAAATTTCCCTGGATCAGAATCACTAATCACATAGCGCATAAAATATTTCATTTGATTATTTCATTAATTTAAAACTTATTAAGTACCTACTATGTATCAAGAACTATATGAGAAATAAGTAACACACCAAAATACAGTTTCTGTCCTTTAGGATTACACAGTTTATAAAAAGCAGATCTGTAAACACATTTAACAAGACAAAGTAAAAAATAAAAGCAATGCTCAGAGATGCAAGAGTGGTGGCATGTTCCAGATATAGTACATTATGGCTAGAACAGAAGGTGCATATGGACAGAAGGGTGGTTTAAGATCAAATCACAGAGGCATGAAATACCACATTATGGAGATTTGACTATCTGATAAATCATAGGGAGCCATTAAAATATTTGAAATGCCCAAGCCACATGACCTAGTAAGATCTGAAAGATGAAAGGTAACTCTGGTGAGAGAGGTGAGAGATGGGAGGCAGGCAACAGGTTAGGATACTATTGCTGTTGTTCAAAGAAGAGATAAAAATATTGGATGAGAATTTTTAAAAGGGTGGCATAGAAAAAGTTCCAATACTAACATAGGGAAACTACACAGACATGTGGCTTTTGTGGCAATGACATGTGGCAATGACAGCATGAAAAGTTCCATGGACCCTCAGTTAAATAAGCATAACTGGTGAAAATTATTTAATTAAAAAAATTACGTGGCTTTCGGAATATTTTCCAAGGACATACAGCCAATAGAGAAGTCTTTAAGAAAATCTACAAAATCTTTGTAAGAGTGAAGTATATGACACTTAAAAGCCATGACCCATTCACCCCCATATACCTCTCTACCAATTCAAGCTGACAGAAGCTCCACTCTGAGTAGGTGTGGCCAAGAAGACAGGGCTCCAGTTTCTGCTTAACTCCCAGACAAGTATCATAGTATTTCCACAGGAGTGGGAGGTCATGAGCACTTCTTTTTACCCGGATCTCTGTGTTGCTGAATCTATATATCAGAAAGAGTTACTGGAAAGTCAGGGGTTCTCTTCCTCCACCTACCCTCAACGCGCAGGATGCAGGCTTTACCCCAAGTATGGCAGGTTGAGAACAACAGGGTTTTAATTGTATGAGCCCCAGCTTACACGAAGAGCAGAGGTTTCATGATGTAAGGCAAGCTGAGAAGACCAGAGGTTACTACTACCCCACTCAGGACACTGTTCATAAATCAAGGGTGTGACACTCCAAGAGAAGTAGGCCAGTATCCCTGCCTCCAGGTCCAGAGCACTTGCACAGAGATTTTTCAGGCTATTAGAATGACTTAATAGCAGCTGTGAAATCCTCCCCAAAGAAATTGACCTTATTTGGAAAAGGATATAGAGAAGTTCAAATCTAAGTGCACATTAAAAAATAAGGCAGAATTTGGTAGTAAGCAAGTGAGAGGAGGATGGTAGTTCCATGAGAGCAACAAGCTAAACCAAAGACCAGCTGGATCACCAGGAAAAAATAGAAAAAAAAGCCAAATAATAAGAACCCCTGTGATGTCAGAACAAATTCAAAGTCTATAGTCAATAACCGCCACCACAATGGGGCCCAAATTTAATTGAATTAGACTGTGGAGAAATTTGTGCCCCAGAAGGAGGTTGAAAGCAATCAGATAACAATTGTTGGATGCTAATGTCTGGACATGATACCAATAGAAGCAGATATCTTAGAAGACAGATCGGGGAAGGAGATAATCAAAGAGATACCTGCTAAAACCACTGTAACTCCAGGGTAATTTTGTACATGCTCAAGGCTATGCCCTCCTGGAAGGTACATCAGAGAATTCACACTGTGGGGAAAATATACATCACTGAAGTAGTGCAGCAAAATAAACAAGTACAACCAAATAAACATAAAACAAATAAACAAGCCAAAAGCAACAACAACAAATGCAGAAGTGGGCAGTATGCAGAGCTGCTATAAGGTCCTATCTAAGATGCTCAGTTCTCAACAAAAAATAAGAAGACATGTTAAATAATGGAAAAATGTCACCCATACAAAGAAAAATAGGAAGGAATAGAAAATGTATGTGAAAGGATTAAATGTTGGATATAATAGATAAATAATTCAAATTAGCAATTATAAATATGTTCAAGAGCTAAATAAAACTTTGCTTAATAGTGAAAATGAAGGCATTCTTACAATATTTTATCAAGTAAAGAATATAAATAAAGAAATAGAAATTATTAAAGTAGATGAAATTCTATAGGTAAAAAGTAGAAAAACTGAAATAAAAAATTCACTAGAGAAGGTCAATAATAGAGTTCAACTGATAGAAGAATCAGTGAATTTTAAGATAGATTGATATATGCTGTAAAATCTAAAAAATGGAAAAAAGCTCTAGCCAGTTTAGCTCAGTGGTTAGAGTGTCAGTCCATGGATTGAATTGTTCCAGGTTCACGTCCAGCCAAGGGCACATACCTCTGATACAGGCTCAATCCCTGGCCCCAATCGGGGTGAGTGAGGGAGGCAACCAATCAATATGTCTCTCTCACGTTGATGTTTCTCTCTCTCTCTCTCTCTCTCTCTCCCCCCTTTCTACTCTCTCTGAAAAACAATGGAAAGAATATTCTCAGGTGAGGATTAAAAAAAGGAAAAAAATAAACGTAATAGAGCCTTGAAAAAATGAGACACCATTAAGAACATAAAAATGTATGCAATGGAAGTACTATAAGGAAAAGAGAGAAAGAGGCAGTAAAAACATTCAAAGTAATAATGGAAGAACATGTTCTAGATTGATAAAAAAACATCGATCTGCAATCCAAAAAGCTCAGCAAATGTCAAGAAGGATAAATACAAAAGAGTCACCATACAGAGACATCACAGTAACAACAGGGGAAACCAAACATAAAAATAAAATCTTGAAAACAGCAACAGTAAAACCATCATGCCTGGCTGGGCATGGCTCAGTGGTTGAGCATCGACCTAGGGTCCAGGCAATTGGGGTTCGATTCCCGGTCACGCACATGCCCGGGTTGTGGGCTTGATCCCCAGTTGGGGGCGTGCAGGAGGCAGCCAATCAATGACTCTCTCATCATTGATGTTTCTATCTCTCTCTCTCCCTCTCCTTTTCTCTCTGAAATCAATAAAGATATATTTAAAAAAACAACAACAAAAAAACCCCATCACATACAAGGTAAGTCCAATAAAAATAACAGCTGATTTATCATCACAAATACTTGAATCCAGAAAGCATTGGAAGGACATATTCAAAGTGCTGAAAGAAAATAAAACCCTCCAACTAAAAATCTTACATCCAGCAAAACTATCTTTCAGAAATGAAGACAAAATAAAAAACATTCTAAAATAAACAAAACAGGAAATTTTTTTGATAGCAGACCTTTCTTAAAAATAAATAATAAATTAATTTCTTCAAGCTGAAAGCAAGTGACACCAGACAATGATTTGGAACAATGTGAAAAAAATCAGAGCACCAGAACAAATATTGTGTGATTTCACTTATATGGAATATAAGAATAGAGACAAGAAGTATATTGAAAATTTCTAGGTGGGAGAATGTAAAATTATTGCTTAATGGGTACAGAAAAGGAATGATTGAAAATTAACATGATGATACTTGTGCAACTTATTGAACGTAATTCATGCTACTAAATTTTGCACTTAAAATTGCATATTTTATGTTATATAGAGTTTGCCATAGTAAAATTAAAAGGAGAAAGTTTTCAAATCAATAGTGAAACCTTATACTTACAAAACTGGAAAAAAGGACAAATTAAGCCTAAAAAAAGCACAAAGTAAAAAGCATAAATAATAATTAGACTAGTGATAAATGAAATGGAAAACAATAAAGAGAATTCATAAAACCAAAAGTTGGCTTTATAAAAAATTCCACAGAATTGTGTAACCTTTATATAAACCTTAGGCTGAGAAAAGACACAGACACAAGACTCAAATTAATAACATCAGAAATAAAAACGTGATCATCAATTCTGACTTTGCACAAATAAAATGAATTCCAAGAGAATATAATGAACAATAGTAAGCCAACAAACTATATAACATAGTTAAAAAGAACAAATTCCTAGACACAAACAACCAAACTGACACAAAAAGAAACAGAATTTTAACCAACCTATAACAAATACAGAGATTAAATCAGTGATCAAAAACTTTCCAGCTAAGAAAATAGTAAGACCAGATGCCTTCATGGTAAATGACTTCAAACATAAAGAAAATTAATACCAATTTTTCACACATTGTGTAAAACAAAATACAAGAGGGAACACCCTTAACTCATGATTTGAAGCCAGATTTTGCCTGATACTAAGGAAGACAAAGATATCACAAGATAGAGAACTGTGAATATATATATACATCTTCAACATACAAGCAAACTGAATTCATCAGAACAACTAAAAGAACTGCAGACTGTGACCATGTGAGATTTATGCCAGTGTTCCAACATACAAATACCAATCAATGCAATACATCACATTAATAGAAAAATGGGGAAAAACACATAATCAACTAAATTGATGCAGAAAAAGGATCCAAAATAATTTCATCATAAAAAAATCAACAAACGGAATAGATTTAAAATCATAAAACTCAAGGAAGAAAACATAGAAGTTAATTTTAATGACATTTCATTAACAGAAATTTTTTTAGATATGTGGCCAAGCATGTGGAAAAAGTTGAAGTTAAATTTCATAAAAATTGATAACTTTTGTGATTCAGAAAACAACATAAACATATAAAGCCAATCCACAGAATGGTAAATAATTTTTGAAAGTCGTTTATCTGATAAGGGACTTTTGACCAGAACACATAAAGAATTTTTCCAACTAAACAATAAAATAATAACTAACTCAATATAAACATAAATAAAAGACACATATAGATATTTCTGTAAAGATATACAAATATCTAATAAGCACAGAAAAGATGCTCAAAATTATTATCATCAAGGAAATGCAAATTAAAACCATAATGTGATACCACTTAATGCTCACTAGGATAAATTTTATAACAAAATGGACAATGACAAATGTTGGTGGTAAGAATATGGATAAATCAAAACCCTCATACACTGCTGGTAATATTGTTTAAGGGAATGTATGCTTTGCAAAAGAGTTTGTCAGTTGCACAAAAGGTTAAACATAAACATAGAGTTACCATATGACACTATCAGTATATATCCAAGAGAATTAATGACATGCATCCACCCAAAAATTATACACTAATACTCTAGCAGTATTATTCATAACAACCAAAAAGTGGAGGCCCCTCAAATGACCATAAATTGATGAATTAATAAAATGTGGTATATCCATACAATTAAATATTATTCAGCAATATAATAGATGAAGCACTGATGCATTCTAAAGCATGACTGAACCTTGAAATTGTTATCCTCAATAAAAGAAATCAATAAAAATGTTTATGCATTGTATGATTCCATTTATATGAAATGTTAAAATAGGTAAATCCTGTAAAAAGGAAATAGATTGTTGGTTTCTTATGACTGAAGGAGTGGGAAAAAATGGAGAGTGACTGCTAATGAATACAGGAAAATCTTTGGGAATAATTAAAATGTTTTAAAATTGATTGTGATGCTTGCACAACTCTGTAAATATTCAAAAATCTACTGGATTGTACACTTTAAATGCATGAATTATGTAAATTGTGTGTTGATAAATCTGTTATTAAAACAGCATCAAAACAATAAAAGGCTTAGGAATAAAATTGACAAAAGCACAAAACTTGTACAGTGAAAACTACAAAATGTTTTAAGAACTTAAAAAGATCTGAATGAAAGGAAATACAGTACATGTTCATAGGTTGGAAGACAACGTTTTTAAGATGGCAATACTTCCCCAAATTGATCTTTATATTCACTGAAAATCTTATCAAGTCCCAGCTTGATTTTTGCAGAAATTTACAAACTCTATCTAAAGTTTATATGGAAAATTAAGGGGCCAAGAATAGTCAAAACAACCCTGAAAAAGTAGAACAATATTGGAACATCCATCCTTTCCAATTTCAAAACTAACTACTGCACAAAATTTGGAAGACAATGTGATAATGATAAAGCTAGAGATACAGGTCATTAGAGTAGAATTTAAAATCAAGAAATAAACCCTCACAGCTATGGTCAATATATTTTATTTTATTTTAATTTTTGGTTTTTATCTATTTTTCTTTGAATTTTGGGGGGTCTGGGTTTCAAGTGTACAAGTCAATAAAACATTATCTGCACACTGCGTTGTGTGCCCATTGCCCTAAGCAAAGCCCCTCATTTTCCTCCACTTTGCACACCTCAACCACACCTGTTTCCCTCTGGCTATCACCGTACTGTTGTTTGTGTCTATCTGTTCTAAATATCTATATATGTTTTTATCCTTAATCCCTTTACATTCTTTCATCCAGTCCCCACACTCATATCCTTTGAGAGCTGGCAGTCTCTTCCATATATCAATGCCTCTATTTCAATTTTGTTCCTAAGTTTATTTTGTTTATTAGATTCCACATATAAGTGGGGTGATTTGGTATTTGTCTCTTTCTGACTGGCTTATTTCTCTTAGCATAATACTTTCCAGGCACATTTATTCTGCTGCAAAAGGTAAGATTTTCTTTTCTAGAAGTTTTTACTGCCACGTAGGACTCCATTGTGTAAATGTAACATTTTTTCCCCTCACTTTTCATTTTTTAAAATCTTTATTGTTGAAAGTATTACAGATGTCCCGTTTTTCTCCATTGACCACTTCTACCCTGCACCGCGCCCCATCCAAGGCCTTCACCACCCTATTGTGTGTGTCCACGGGTTATGCACATGTGCATATAAATTATTTGGTTAATTTCTCCCCACCCCCACTACCCATCTCCACCTTCCTTCTGAGATTCATCAGATTGTTCCATACTTCAGTGTCACTAAATCTATTTTGCTCATAAGTTTATTATGTTCTTTAGATTCCACATATAAGTGAGATCATGTGATATTTGTCTTTCCCTGTCTGGCATATTTTGCTTAGCATAATATTCTACAGTTTCATCCATGCTGTCCAAAAGGGTACAAGGTTATTCTTCTTTACAGCTGCATAGGTATCACATCACACTGGTCAGAATGGCTACTATCAAGAAATCAGCAAATGACACATGCTGGCGAGGATGTGAAGAAAGGGGAAACCTGGTATGTGACTGGTAGGAATGCAGACTGGTGCAGCCCCTGTGGAAAACAGTATGGAGCGTCCTCAAAAAATTAAAAATGGAGCTGCCTTTTGACCCAATGATCCCACTTCTAGGAATATATCCTAAAAATCTGGAAACACTAATCAGAAAGAATATATGCACCCCTATGTTCATAGCAGCACAATTTACAATACCTAAGACTTGGAAACAGTCAAAGTGCTCATCGGTAGATGAGTGGATAAAAAAGCTGTGGGACTTTTACACCGTGGAATACTGTACCATATCTTTTTAATCCACTCTACTGATGGACACTTTGACTGTTTCCAGATCTTAGCTATTGTAAAGAATGCTGCTATGAATATAAGGGTACATATATTCTTTTTAATTAGTGTTTCTAGATCCTTAGGATATATTCACAGAATTGGAATCTGTGGGTCAAAAGGCATTTTCATTTTTAATTTTTTCAAGGTAATATAAATATAAGCTTAATTTATTTTCAAATTTTGACATATACTTGAAGACCAGTGAGCTGCACATATCTTACGTGTATAACTCATTTTTAATTTTTTTAATGACACTGCATCTGTTTTCCACAGTGGCTGCACCAGTCTGCGTTTCCATGAGCACAGCAATATATTTCCCCTTTCTCCACATCATTGCCAGCACTTGATGTTTGTTGAATTATTGATAATAGCCATTCTGACAGGTGAGAAGTGATATCTCCCTGTAGTTTTAATTTGCATCTCTCTGATGATTAGTGACTTTTAGCATTTTTTCATATGTCTCTTGGCCATCTGTATGTTCTCTTTGAAGAAGTGTCTATTCCGGTCCTTTGCCCCCTTTTAATTGGGTTGTCTTTCTCTTGTTGAGTTGTATAGATTCCTTATATATTTTGGAAATTAACCCCTTATCAGATGGATCATTAGCAAATATGTTCTCTCATACAGCGAGTTACCTTTTCATTTTTATGATAGTTTCATTTGTTGTGCAGTACATTTTTAGTTTGATGAAATCACATATTAATTTTTTCCTTTGTTTCCCTTGCCTTAGGAGAATGTATTGGCAAAAATATTGCTACATGGGATGTCTGATATTTCACTACCTATGTTTTCTTCTAGCATGTTTATGGTTTTATGGCGTATATTTAAGTCATTATCCATTTTGAGTTTATTTTTGTGTATGGTGTAAGTTGGTGGTCTAGATTCATTCTTTTTTTTCTCTCATTCTTTTTTAAAAAAATTATCTTTATTGTTGAAAGTATTACAGATGTCCCGGTTTTTGCCCCATTGATCCCCTCCACCCTGTACCCATCCCCTCAGGCCTTCACCTCACTATTGTCTGTGTCCATGGGTTAAGCATACATCTATATAAATTCTTATGTTAATCTCTCCCCACTCACACAACGACCCACCCAGCCTTCCGTCTGAGATTCATCAATCTGTTCCATGTTTCTATGTTACTAGATCTATCTTGTTCATTGGTTTATTTTGTTCATTAGATTCCATATATGAGTAAGATCATGTGATACTTGTCTTTCTCTGACTGGCTTATTTCTCTTAGCATAATACTCTACAGGTCCCACCATACTGTCTCAAAGGGTAAGGGATCCTTCTTTTCACAACTGCATAGTATTCCATGGCGTAAATGTCCGAGAAGATGCGTGCCGCGGTCCAGCCGCAGCGGGAGTCAGGGGTGCCGAAGGTGGGCAAGGCGTCAGCGCTGGGAGACAGCAGACTACACGACTCGGAGGTGGTGTGACACTGTTCCACTTTATTGAGAATCAACATAATCTTTTATACTTTCTTTTTTGGCTACGATTACATTTCTTCGGTTAGCAAGTAAGAAATATTATTCACAGGTTAAACAATACAAGTTTCAATTTCATCAGAACGGAACAATTTTGACTTATTTTTTAGAATAGAGGAGAAAGGAAAATCAGTGACCTATAGAGTGATAGATGTGGCTTTGTTTGCAGCAGTAATATATTAGTTTGTGAGACAGAAATTTTATATAATGTTTGCCTGTGGTTACTACTTCTTATGGTTATATTTTAACTATGGACCTATTCTTAAGCTATTATATTCTTCTTGCCATTTTCTTCTAAGAAAAGAGTGCCTTTTGCCATAGCTATTGATTAACTGCTTAAGAATGCTTTTCTTTTGTTTCTTCGGGAGCAAGCACCAGCGTGGCCGCTGCCTTGCCAAGCGTTTCATGAAGGGCAAGTTTTCATACTGAACATGCCTTCCATTTACATTAACTATTTTGATACTGTTCTCATTGTAAGCACCTGTATAAGGCTGAGGAGGGTGTGGTAGCCTTTCCATACTGTTAGCCCTTTTTAGGGGGATGCCACAATCTGCCATTTATTCTATGTGCTACCCAGGGTGGTCCTTGTGCAGTAGGCAAGGGGCGATGGCCTTTTTCTTGTCCTCGACTAATCTTGCAATCATAGGCGGGGGCACTCGAGGATAGGCGGCTGCGTGAACTCAGCTTTCCCTAGTTCCTCCATAAATTCCTTACTGGGGGCACCAGGGGGAATTTTCCTAGATACTTCTAATAACAATTTGTTAAAGCATCCGGCACATGTGATAGTGACTGGACTTGGGGAAATCGGGATTTCTTCAGAAGTGAGAACACTGTTTACCATTCCCAGGTTAGTTATTGATTTTACGACCCAAAATCCCCCTCCAAGGAGGAGAAGGGATATTCCCATTAGCCAATTACTCCTACCCACATGCCACGTCCTCTCCTCAGAAGACACCTTCCTTGAAGCTTCCTCTCCACGTCCGGATCTTGTCAGACGACATGGTTGGGAGACGACACGGCAGAAGAGTCACATGATTTCAATCTTCCTGAACTTGTAGAAACTTGTTTTGTGTCCTAACACGTGCTCTATCTTTGAGGATGTCCCATGTGCACTTGAGAAAAATGCTTATTCTGCAGCTTTGGGGTGGAATGTTCTGTAAATGTCAATTAAATCCATCAGATCTAGTGTGTCATTTAGAGTGACTGTTTCTTTGCTAATTTTTTTGTCTCGAAGACCTATCCAGTAATGTCAGTGGGGTGTTAAAGTCCCCTACTATGACTGTATTTCTGTTGATATCTACTTTAAAGTCCTCAAGAAGTTGTTTTTTTTCCAACCTCTGTGAGTCCATTGTTCTGGGGTGGGATTCTTGTAGACAGAATATATTTAGGCTTTGTGTTCTTTTCCAGTCAACCACCCTATGTCTTTTCCTTGGGACATTAAATCCATTTATATTTAAGGTTATTATTATTATTATTATTATTATTTTAAAATTTTTATTATTGTTTAAAATATTACAGATGTCCCTTTTTCTCCCCAATGACCCCTTCCACCCCGTTCCTCCCCCCTCCCCAGTCCCTCTCCCCACCATTGTCTATGTCCTTGGTTTGTGTATATATGCACATAAATTCTTCGGTTACTCTCTCCCCCTCCACCCACCCGCCCTCCTCCATCCCTCTGACATTCATCAGTCTCATCTATGCTTCCATGTCATTGAATCTATTCTGTTCATCAGTTTATTAAGTTCTTTAGATTCCACGTATAAGCGAGATCATGTGATATTTGTCTTTCACTGCCTGGCTTATTTCACTTAACATAATATTCTCCGGGTCCATCCATACTGTCCCAAAGGGTACGAGATTCTTCTTCTTTACAGCTTCGTAGTATTCCATGCTGTAAATGTCCCACAGTTTTTTTATCTACTCATCTACTGATGGGCATTTGGGCTGTTTCCAGATCTTAGATATTGTAAACTGTGCTGCTATGAACATCGGGGTACATATATCCTTTCTGATGAATGTTTCAGGATTCTTAGGATACATTCCTAGGAGTGGAATCACTGGGTCAAATGGCAGCTCCATTTTTAATTTTTTGAGGAACCTCCATTCTGTTTTCCATAGTGGTTGCACCAGTCTGCATTCCCACCAGCAGTGTACTAGGGTTCCTTTTCTCCACACCCTCACCAGCACATGTCATTTGTTGATTTGTTGATGGTAGCCATTCTGATAGGTGTGAAATGATACCTCCTTGTGGTTTTAATTTGCACCTCTCTGATGATTAGCGACGTTGAGCATTTTCTCATGAGTCTCTTGGCCATCTGTATGTCCTCCTTGGAGAAGTATCAATTCAGGTCCTTTGCCCAGTTTTTAATTGGGTTGTTTGTCTTTCTCTTGCTGAGTGCTATCAGTTCTTTGTACACTTTGGAAATTAGCCCCTTATCAGATTCATCCTTGGAAAATATGTTTTCCCAGACCGTGGGGTTCCTTTGTATTTTGAGGCTGTTTTCTTTTGCTGTGCAGAAGCTTTTTAGTTTGATTTAGTCCCATATGTTTATCTTTTCCTTTGTTTCTCTTGCCCTAGGAGATGTATCAGAGAAAAGTCCACTACGTGGGATGTCTGTGACATTACTGCCTATGTTTTCTTCCAGGATTTTTATGGTTTCGTGACTTACATTTAAGTCTGTTATCCATTTTGAGTTTATTTTTGTGTATGGTGAAAGTTGGTGGTCTAGTTTCATTCTTTTGCATGTATCTGTCCTTATTCCATTGGATACTCTTGCCTCCTTTGTCAAATGTTAACTGACCATAATGGGGTGGGTCTACTTCTGGCGTCTCTGTTCTGTTCCATTGATCTATATGCCTGTTTTTGTACCAATACCAGGCCGTTTTGATTACAGTGGCTTTGTAATATAGTTTGAAGTCTGGTAATGTGATCCCTCACATACTGTTCTTTTTTCTCAAGTTGGCTGCAGCTATTCGGGGTGATTTTTGCTTCCATACAAATTTTTGAAATGTTTGTTCTAGGTCTGTGAAATATGCTGTTGGTATTTTCATAGGAATTGCATTAAATTTATAAATTGCTTTGGGAAGTATAGACAGTTTAATCATGTTAATTCTTCCAATCCATGAGCATGGTATCTTCTTCCACTTGTTTAAATCTTCCTCTAATACTTTTTTCAGTGTCACGTAGTTTTCTGAGTACAGGTCTTTTACATCCTTGGTTAAGTTTATTCCTAGGTATCTTATTTTTTAGTTGCAATGGTAAATGGTATTGCTTTTTTTAGTTTCTCTCTCTGAAAGTTCATTGTTGGTGTATAAGAATGCCATTGATTTCCGGATGTTGATTTTGTATCCAGCTACCTTGCCAAATTCGTTTATCAAATCTAGTAGTACTTTGATGGAGTCTTTAGGGTTTTCTATGTACAGTATCATGTCATCTGCAAATAATGACAGTTTTACTTCCTCCTTTCCAATTTGGATACCATTTATGTTTTCTTCCTGTCTGATGGCTATGGCGAGGACTTCCAGTACTATGTTGAATAAGAGTGGTGAAAGTGGACATCCCTGTCTTGTTCCTGTTTTTAATGGAAATGGTTTTAGATTTTGCCCATTGAGTATGATGTTAGCTGTAGGTCTGTCCTATATAGCCTTTATTATGTTGAGGTATGATACCTGTATTCCCACTTTGCCGAGAGTTTTTGTCAGAAATGGGTGCTGGATTTTGTCAAATGCTTTTTCTGCTTCTATGGATATGATCATATGATTTTTGACATTCATTTTGTTTATGTGATGTATCACATTTATTGATTTGCAGATGTTGTATCAGCCTTGCATCCCTGGAATAAGTCCCACTTGGTCGTGATGTATGATCTTTTTAATGTATTGCTGGATCCAGTTTGATACTATTTTAGTGAGGATTTTAGCATGTATGTTCATCAGGGATATTGGCCTGTAATTTTCTTTCTTTGTAGTATCTTTATCTGGTTTTGGGATTAGGGTGATGCTGGCCTCATAAAAAGTTTTGGAGTTTTCCCTCCTCTTGAATTTTCTGGAATAGTTTGAATAGAATAGGTGTTAATTCTTCTTTGAATGTTTGGTAAAACTCGCCTGTAAATCCATCTGGTCCAGGACTTTTGTTTGCTGGGAGTTTTTTGATTACTGCTTCAATTTCATTAGTTGTTATCAGCCTATTCAGGTTTTCTGCCTCTTCTTGATTGAGCTTTGGAAGGTTGTATGCTTCTAAGAATTTGTCCATTTACCCCATGTTGTCCAATTTGTTGGCATTTAGTTGCTCATAATATTTTCTTACAATCCTTTGTATATCTGTTGGGTCAGTTGTTATATCGCCTCTTTCGTTTCTGTTTTTATTTATTTGGGTGCTCTCTCTTTGTTTCTTAGTGAGTCTGGCTAAAGGTGAATCAATCTTATTTACCTTTTCAAAGAACCAGCTCTTGGTTTCATTGATTTTTTGTATTGCTTTTTTAGTCTCTATGTCATTAATCTCTGCTATGACTTTTATTATTTCCTTCCTTCTACTTCCTTGGGGCTTTTCTTGCTGTTCTCGTTCTAGTTCTTTTAGTTGTTTTGTTAGATGGTTCATTAGATCTTTTTCTTGTTTCTTGAGATAGGCCTGTAGTGCTATGAATTTTCCTCTCAGGACTGCTTTCTCCATGTCCCATAGGTTTTGGGTTGTTGTCTGTTCATTTTCGTTACTTTGCATGAAGTGTTTGATTTCTTCCTTGACCTCCTTGGTAACCCATTCATTGTTTAATAACATGCTATTTAGCCTCATGTGTTTGCATACTTTTGAGTCTTTTTAGAGTGGTTGATTTCTAGTTTTGTGGCATTGTGATCCAAGGAGATGCTTGATGTGATGTCAATCTTCTTATATTTGTAGAGACTTGCCTTGTGCCCTAACATGTGGTCTATTTTTGAGAATGTTCCATGTGCACTTGAGAAGAATGTGTATTCTGCTGCTTTGGGGTGAAATGTTCTATAAATGTCAAATAAATCCATTAGGTCTAGTGATTCATTTAAGGTCTGCCTTTCTGTGTTGATTTTTTGTCTTGGTGATCTGTCTAATGCTGACAGTGGGGTATTAAAGTCTCCCACTATGATTGTGTTGCTGTCAATCTCCCCTTTGAAGTCCCCCAAGAAATGTTTTATATATTTAGGTGCTCCTGTATTGGGTGCATAAATGTTCATAAGGGTTATTTCCTCCTGTTGGATTGATCCCTTTAGTAATATGTAGTGACCATCTTTGTCTCCTGTAATGGTCTTTATTTTGAAGTCTGTTTTGTCAGTAATAAGAATTGCTACTCCAGCTTTCTTTTCCTTTCCATTTGCATGGAATAGTTTACTCCAGCCCTTCACTTTTAGTCTGTGTGAGTCTTTTGCTCTCAGGTGGGTCTCTTGTAGACAGCATATATTTGGGTCCTGTTTTCTTATCCATTCAGCTGCCCTTTGTCTTTTGATTGGACCATTTATTCTGTTTACATTTAAGGTTACTACTGATATCAACTTATTTAATGCCATTTTCCCCCTTTATGCTGATGTCCTTTCCCTCACTATTCCTTCTTTTTCTTAAAGCAGTCCTTTTAGCCTTTCTTGCGATGCTGATTTGGTGGTACTGAACTCCTTTAGTCTTTTTTTGTCTGGGAAGCTTTTTATTTCACCTTCAAATTTAAATGATAGCCTTGCTGGATAAAGCAATCTTGGTTGCATATTCTTGCCTTTCATTACTTGCAGAACTTCATGCCACTCCATTCTGGCCTGAAGAGTCTCTGTTGAGAAATCAGCTGTCAGCCTTATGGGGGTTCCCTTGTAGGTCACTGCTTGTCTCTCTCTTGTGGCCCTTAATATTTTCTCTTTGCCCCTGACATTTTCCACTTTAATTATGATGTGCCTTGGAGTGGGTCTCTTTGGGTCCCTCTTGTTTGGAACCCTCTGTGCTTCCTGAACTTGTGTGGCTTTCTCCTTCACCAGCCTTGGGAAATTTTCTATAATTATTTCTTCCACCAAGTTCTCTCTCCCTTGCTCTCTTTTCTCCCCCTCTGGCACTCCTATAATGCAAATGTTGTTTCACTTCATATTGTCCCAAATCTCCCTTAGACTGTCCTCACGCTTTTTAAGTGTTTTTTCTGTTTGCTGCTCTGATTCTGTGAGTTTCTCTACCTTGTCTTGTAAGTCACTGATTCTATCCTCTGCTTCATTCAGCTTGCTTTTAATTCCTTCCAGTGCATTTTTGATATCAGATACAACATTCTTGATAATTTCTGTCTGAGTTGTATTTATGATATGTATCTCTTTTTTCATGTTTTCACTAAGGTTCTGAATCTTATCATCTACAGTCTTCTTAAGTTCCTTGAATACCTTCATCATCCATACTCTGAACTCTATTTCTGATAACTTGCTTAACTCCATCTCATCAACGTCTTTTTCTGGCGATGTTTCCTTGTCTTTAATTTGGGGGTTGTTTCTTTGTCTCCCCATTTTGGTAGGTTTTAGTGTTTGTATCTATATATTATATATATTTGCTGTCCCCCAGTCTTGTGGGATGGGATTTTGTCTTGTGGTTCCAGTGGAGCCCAGAGGTGTGGCTTACACCTCTGAGCTCTTTGCTCTAGGCGTGTCACTCTTGTGGGTGCTCCTTTTTTGGTTTCTTTATGTTCTCCTGTTGTGGTTGGGTCTAGATTGTTGTAGATCAGTCCTTGGGAGGACCCTCCTCTCAGGTTGGCTAACTGTGTCTCAGTCCCAAGCTCAACATGTAAGCTGTTGTACGGGTGCTGGCAAGGCAGGACAATACACAACTAAAATTCCAGGAAACAAGAGGTATCTTACAAAATATCTTGACAGTCACAATGAAAGCAACCCTCGTGAAAATAGACCTGGGAGAGTGAAGGGAGAAAACACACACACACACGCACAAAAGAATGCTTTAACCAAATAAAGAAAGAAAAGTAATGCTTAGAGAGAGAGAGATGTATACTGTTGTTAATACTAGTCATAATTTAGAAAATAATAATAAACTAAAATGTAAAAGATAGAGAAGCTACTGGGAGATAACAGAAGCAGAGAGAAGATTCTGAAAGAAGGGCCAGCAAAAAATTAAGGGAGAGAATAGGAATAGGATAATATTGAAAATGAGAAAACAAAAATACAATAAAGAGAATAAGAGAAACTAACAATGGGACAGGAAGACAGAAAGGAGCATAATGAAAGAATGAAAGTAGAAAAAGAAAGAAGAAAAAGAAGAAAAAAGTTATTCCAATGGATTGAGAGGAGAGAGAGAGAGAGATAAAGCCCAGGTAGGCAGGGAGTCTGGTAAGAGAATTGGGGGAAACTATAGAGGAAAGCAGTGAACGTTGTTATAATGATAAAGTCCCAGTCATTAAGCAGGGATATCAAGAAAGTCTTGATATTAGAAGCATGGATAAAACAAAACAATGCAAATAACCAAAACAAAACCAAAAACAAGCTAAGCAAGACAAAATTCTTTTTAAAAAAGAGAAGAAAAAAAACCCAAAAAAATTTAGTTAAAAAATTGTTTACAATAAAAAAAAAAAATTTAAAAAGATTATTATATAATTTAAAAAAGAAGAAAAAACAAATATTCTCCCCTTTCTCTTCTCCCTAAGGAAAAAAGAGAAAAAATAAACAAACCCACAAACAAAAAAGAAACAAAAAAACCCCAAAACCCAAAAAACCAAAAGCAAACAAAAGAAAAAAACAGCAGAACATAAGGAAGTCAATCAGGTGCGTTTCTTCTGGGCAACTTATGTTGTCTGAGGGTCACTGTTTTTTGTGATTTCAGTTCTCCTGGGAGGTACTTGTGTATCACCCCAATGTGAGGAGCCGTCTAGGTTTGGCTCTGGTGTCCTTAGGTAGATGGTTGATCTGAGGCTCTCCGTGGGCCACCTCTTCTTATCAGCTATTTTGCAGCCTTGTAGTTTCCTGGTCTTACCCCAGAGTCTTCTGTAAAGTCTTTAGGGTGCCTGGTGGCTAGTGTAGCCCAGAGTATCACTCCCCTTAGAGGTGTCATTGTCAGGCGCTCACTCTGCGGGAGTTAGTCTCTGCTCCACCGCCAGCTCCTGAGTCCCTACCCTGTCCTCTGATTCTAGTTCCCCAGGCTCTGTCCTGCTGCAGCTTCAGATTGATTTCAGCCTGTTGCCTTTTCTGTGTGGGCGGTTTCAGCAGCCTGGGCTCCGTGGGTCCAATTGAAAACCCATTCTGGTGAGCCCTTTTCTTGCCCAGCCTCCAGCAGGGGTTTTCAGCGTTTCCTCCAGTTCCCAAACAACAGTCCCTGAGAGTCTTATTCTTGCAAAGTCCTCCTGTGAGCTGCTCTCCCTTCCCCCTCAGGAATGTGCCCTGATGGTGTGTCTGGGGCTTCAGTGAGCGGGACCCACACTTTTCCTGTTGGTGGTGGCGCTCCTGGCTGCAGGAGAGGCTGGCAGGCTATGCCCCTCCCTGCTCAGCTCTGGTTGGCTGGTTGCACCAGTCCCTCCCCTCAGACCATCTACTGTGCAGACCCCAATGGCAGCCTCCCCTGGTCTGTCCTTGCAGTGCATGCCAGGAAGATGGGAACCAGTTCGGCAATCAAATGCACAAAGCAACACACAGGCAGAGAGTCTGCCCTGCAAAGTCCCGCTGCCCTTGCTCCAAGGCACCCAGCGGGAGGTGACCCAAAGTCAGCTCCACACAGCTCTCCATACTGCTGGTCTGAGCAAAGCTGGAGCGGCTTCACGCGCCACCACGGGGCCCCTCAGGGCTGGTCACAGATTCCCAGCCTCTCAGCACCGGGAGCTCAGGGCTGGAGGACACCCTCAGGGCTGGTAGCAGAACCCTGCTTCCTGTCACTGGGAGCTCAGGGTGGGAGGGCTTTCCCCCCACCCCTTGCGCCACTCAGATTCAGTGCTTTCTGGGGCTTAACACAGTTCCACAGAGGGAGGCAGAGGGTCCCTGTGTGTGAGTGCTCAGCGCAGTCCTCTTGTCCCTCATCACTTGGGTGTCACAGGCCTTGGGACAGCCTTCCCTATGGTCGGCACACCGAGCACCAAAGGCCAGTTGCAGCCGCCCCTAGAGGCTTTGTTTCCTAGGAAGGTTCAGTCCCCTCTGGGACTCACCGCTCCCCTGGGTCCCTCTGCCCTGTTCTAGGGGGCGCTCCTTCCCCTCTCTGCTCCGGGTGTGGGATCCCTGCTTTTGGATGCTGTCCGCACTCCTGAGGGGCAGGAGCTTTTCAGCCTCCAGTCCTCCATGCTCAGAGCCCAGCACAGGCTTCAGGGGGACTTCCCCTTCCTACGGCCCCCCTCTCTTACTGGACTCCGTGATGTTTCTTCAGTGCTCCCCACTCACACTTCATCCACTCCTGTACATTTCTCTGTTTTTTTCAAGCTGGTTATGTAGGATTTTAGGAGGAAATCAAGTCCGTGACTGGGAGTGGGAGTGCTGGTGCTTCTCACAGGGCAGCCATCGTCCCCCTAGATTCTCTAAGGTTATTATTGATAGGTACTTATCTATTGCCATTTTATTTCTTTATGCCTACCTTTCTTGTTCTCTCTATATCATCTTGTTTTTTGGTCAGAATATTACATATGACTCTTTTTGTCCTCCTTGACACATTCCACCCTGCCCCACCCCCCTCCTCAGTCCCTCACAACATCATTGTGTGTGTCCCTGGGTTGCTCATATATCCATATAACTGCTTTGGTTAATCTCTCCCCCTCCACCCCCCCACCCCACTTTCTATCTGAGATTAGTCAGTCTGATCCATGCTTCCATGTCATTGAATCTATTCTGCTCATCAGTTCATTAAGTTCTTTAGATTCCACGTATAAGTGAGATCATGTGATGCTTGTCTGTTTCTGCCTGACTTATTTTGCTTAGCATAATATTCTCCAGGTCCTTCCATACTGTCCCAAACAGTACGAGATCCTGCTTCTCTACAGCTGCATAGTATTCCATATGTAAATATACCACAGCTTTTTTATCCACTCATCTACTGATGGGCGCTTGGGCTGTTTCCAGATCTTAGCTATTGTAAACTGTGCTGCTATGAACATAGGGGTGCATATATTGTTTCTGATTAGTGTTTCAGGATTCTTAGGATATATTCCTAGAAGTGGGATCACTGGATCAAAAGGCAGCTCCATTTTTAATTTTTTGAGGAACCTCCATACTGTTTTCCATAGTGGCTGCACCAGTCTGCATTCCTACCGGCAGTGGACTAGGGTTCCCCTTTCTCCACATCCTCGCCAGCACATGTTTGTTGATTTGTTGATGGTTTCCATTCTGACAGGTGTGAAGTGATACCTCATTGTAGTTTCAATTTGCATCTCTCTGATGATTAGTGATGTTGAGCATTTTTTCATATCTCTCTTGGCCATCTGTATGTCTTCCTTGAAGAAGTGTCTATTCAGGTCCTTTGCCAATTTTTTAATTGGATTGTGTTTTCCTCTTGCTGAGTTATATGAGTTGTAGTTATCTGAGTTATATGTATCTAAGTTTATCAGATACATCCTTGGGAAATATGTTTTCCCAGACCATGGGGTTCCTTTGTATTTTGAGGCTGTTTTCTTTTGCTGTGCAGAAGATTTTTAGTTTGATGTAGTCCCATATCTTTTCCTTTGTTTCTCTTGTCTTAGGAGATGTACCAGTGAAAATTCCACTAGGTGAGATGTGTGTGACTTGACTGCCTGTGCTTTCCTCCAGGATTTTTATACTTTCGCAACTTACATTTAAGTCTTTTATCCATTTTGAGTTTATTTTTGCGTATGGTGAAAGTTGGTGGCCTAGTTTCATTTTTTTGCATGTACTTGTCCAATTTTCCCAGCACCATTTATTGAAGAGGCTGTCTTCACTACATTGGATGCTCTTGCCTCCTTTGTCAAATATTAACTGACCATAATGGCTTGGGTCAATTTCTGGTGTTTCTAATCTGTTCCATTGATCTATAAGTCTGTTGTTATACCAATACCAGGCTGTTTTCATTAAAATGGCTATGTAGTATAGCTTGATATCTGATAAAGTGGTCCCTCCCACTCTGTTCTTTTTTCTCAAGATGGCTGCAGCTATTCAAGGTCTTTTTTGGTTGCATGTAAATATTTGAAATGTTTGTTCTAAATCTGTGAAATATGCTGTTGGTATTTTAATGGGAATTGCATTGAATCTATAAGTTGCTTTGGATAGTATGGACATTTTAATGATATTAATCTTCCAATCCATGAACATGGTATATTCTTCCACTTGTTTTTATCTTCCTCTATTTCTTTTTTCAGTCTCCTGTAGTTTTTCTAGCACAGGTTTTTTAAATCTTCGGTAAAGTTTATTCCTACCTATCTTATTTTTTTAGTTGTAGTGGTAAATGGTAACTTTTTTTAGTTTCTATTTCTGAACATTCATTTTTGGTGTTTAAGAATTCCACCGGTTTCTGGATGTTGATTTTGTATCCATCTACATTGTCAAATTCGTTTATCAAATCTATTGGTACATTGATGGAGTCTTTAGGGTTTTCTATAGTTTTACTTTCTCCTTTCCAGTTTGGATACCTTTCCTGTTTTCTTTCTGTCTGATAACTGTGGTAAGGACTTCCAATACTATGTTGAATAAGAGTGTTGAAAGTGGACATGCTTGTCTTGTTCTTCTTTTTAAAGTAAATGGTTTTAGGTTTTGCCCATTGAGTATGATGTTGGCTGTAGATTTGTCATATATGGCTTTTATTATGTTGAGGTAAGACCCCTCTACTCCCACTTTGCTGAAAGTTTTTATCAGAAATGGGTGCTGGATTTTGTTGAATGCTTTTTCTGCATCTATTGATATGATTATATGATTTTTTTCCTTCATTTTGTTCATGTCATGTATCACATTTATTGATTTGCAGATGTTATACCAGCCTTGCATCCCTGGAATAAATCCCACTAGGTTGTGGTGTATTATCTTTTTAATATATTGCTGGATCCTACTTGCTAGTATTTTTTTGAGGATTTTAGCAAATATGGGCATAAAGGATATTGGCGTGTAATTATTTTTTCTTCGTATTGTCTTTATCTGGTTTTGGGATTAGGATGATGTCAGACTCATAAAAAGAGTTTGGAAATTTTCCCTCCTCCTGAATTTTCTGGAATAGTTTGAAAAGAACGGATGTTAATTCTTCTTTGAATATTTGGTAAACGTCTCCCTTAAATCCATCTGGTCCAGGACTTTTGTTTGCTGGGAGTTTTTTGATTACTGTTTCAATCTTATTAGTTGTTATCGGCCTATTCAGGTTTTCTGCCTTATCTTAATTCAGCTTTGGAAGATTGAATACTTTTAGGAATTTGTCCATTTCACCCATGTCCAGTTTGTTGGCATGTAATTGCTCATTGTACTTACACTCCTTTGTATTTCTGTTGGGTCGGTTGTTATAACACCTCTTTTATTTCAGATTTTATTTATTTGGCTCCTCTTTGTTTCCTGGTGAGTCTGGCTAAAAATTGATCAATCTTATTTATCTTTTCAAAGAATCAGCTCTTGTTTTCATTTTTTTTTTTGTGTGTTGTTTTTTTTTAGTCTCTATGTCATTACTTTCTGCTCTGATCTTTATTCTTTCCTTCCTTCTACTTCCTCGGGGGTTTTCTTGCTGTTCTCGTTCTTTCAGTTGTTGTGTTAGATGGTTGAATAGAGTTTTTTCTTCTTGTTTGAGATATGCCTGTACTACTACGAACTTTCCTCTCAGGATTGCTTTCACTGTGTCCCATAGATTTGGGGTTGTTGTCTGTTCATTTTCGTTTTTTCCAAAAAGTGTTTGATTTCTTCTTTGATCTCACTGGTAACCCATTCATTGTTTAATAGCATGCTATTTATCTTCCATGTGTTTGAATATTTCTGAGTTTATTTTATAGTGGTTGATTTCTAGTTTCATAACATTGTGAACTGAGAAAATGCTTCATATGATTTCAATCTTCTTGAATTTATAGAAACTTGCCTTATGCCCTATCATATGGTCTGTTTTTGAGAATGTTCCATGTGCACTTGAGAAGAATGAGTATTCTGCTGCTTTGGGATGAAATGTTCTGTAAATATCAATTAAATCTAATAGATTTAGTATGCAGTTTAAGGTGTGTTTCCCTGTTGACTTTTTGTCTTGATGATCTGTCTAATGTTAACAGTGGGGTGTTAAAGTCTCCCACTATGATTGTGTGGCTGTCAATCTCCCCCTTAAAGTTCCCCTAGAAATTTTTTATATATGTAGGTGCTCCTATATTGGGTGCATAAATGTTTATAAGGGTTATTGCCTGCTGTTGGATTGGTCCCTTTAGTATTATGTAGCGACTATCTTTGTCTCTTGTTATGGTATTTCTTTTGAAGTTTGTTTTTTCAGAAATAAGTATTGGTACTCCAGCTTTTTTTTCCCTTTTCATTTGCATGGAATATTTTATACCATCCCTTCACTTTTAGCCTGTGTGAATCTTTTTCTCCAAGTGGTTTTCTTGTACACGGAATATATTTGGGTCCTGCTTTCTTATCCATTCAGCTACTTTATGTTTTTTGATTTACCATTTATTTCATTTACATTTAAGCTTACTATTGATATATACTTATTTAATGCCATTTTCCCCCTTTATGCTGATGTACATTTCTCTCACTATTTCTTCTTTTTCTAGAGCAATCCTTTTAGCATTTCTTGCAATGCTGGTTTGGTGGTACTGAACTCCTTTAGCTTTCTTTGTCTGGGAATCTCTTTATTTCACCTTTAATTTTAAATGATAGCTTTGCTGAATAAAGCAATCTTTGTTGCATGTTCTTGTTTTTCATTACTGTGAGAACTTCATGCCACTCCCTTCTGGCCTGAAGAGTTTCTGTTGAGAGATCTGATGTCAGCCTTATGATGGTTCCATTGTAGGTCACTACTTCTCTCTCTCTCTTGCAGCCTTTAATATTCTCACTTTATCCTTGACATTTGCCATTTTAATTATGATGTGTCTTGGAGTGGGTCTCTTTGGGTTCCTCTTGTTTGAACTCTCTGTGCTTCCTGAACTTGTGTGGCTTTCTCCCTTACCAGTATAGAGAAGTTTTCTGTCATATTTCCTCCACCAAGTTCTCTATCCCTTGCTCTCTTTTCTCCCCTGCTGGCACTCCTATAATGTGTAATGTTGTTTTGATCTATGTTCTCCCAAAGTTCCCTTAGACTGTCCTCATGCTTTTTAAGTGCTTTTACTTTTTGCTGCTCTGATTCAGTGATTTTTTTTTCATATCTTCTAAGTCATTTATTCTATCCTGTGCTTCATTGAGCCTGCTTTTTATTCTTTCCTGTGTATTCTTAATTTCAGATATAATATTTTTTATATCTGCCTGATTCTTTTTTATGATATTTATTTTGTTTTGTTTTCGCTAAGCTCCTCGACCTTTCCATTAAGTATCTTGTTATTCTTATTAATTTCTCTGAGCATCTATATACCATTACTCTGGTTTCTATTTCTCATAGCTTGTTTAACTCCATCTCATAAAACTCTTTCTGGCAATTTTTCCTTTTCTATAATTTGGGTGTTGTTTCTTTGTCTCCCCATTTTGGTGGCTCTTAGTGTTTGTATCTATATATTAGATATATTTGCTGTCTTCCAGTCTTATGGGGTGGAATTTTCTAGTTTGAGGCCCGTGGAGCCCAGATGTGTGTTTTCGTTGAATTTCTGAGCTCTTTGCTCTAGGCATGTCCTATTTGTGGGTGTCCCTTTTGTGGGTTCTTTGGGTTCTCCTGTTGTGATTGGGTCTAGATTGTTGTTGACCAGTCTTTAGGAGGACTCTCTTTTCAGGTTGGCTAACTGTATGTCTGACCCCAACCACATCATGGGAGCTGTTGTACAGGTGCTGGCAAGGCCAGACAATACACAACTAAACTTCCAGAAAATGAGGCGTATCTTACAAAATATTTTGACAATCCCAATGAAAACAACCCAAATGAAAATGGAACTGGGAGAATGTAGTGAGAACACAAATGTTAAAGCCAAAAAAAATAAAATAAATAAAAGGTAAAAAAAGAAAGAGAAAGAAATTAAAGCTGGGGAGGGAAAAGTATATTATTGTTAATAGTAATGAAAATTTAAATAATAATAACAGTAATAAAATAAAATGTAAAAAATAGAGAAGCTACTGGGAGATAAAATGGGGCAGAGAAAAGATTCTGAAAGAAGGGCCAGCAAAAAATTAAGGGTCAAAATAGGAATAGGAAAATAGTTGAAACTGAAAGAATAAAAATATAGTCAAGAGAAAAACAGAAACTAACAATGAAACAAAAAAACCCAGGAAGACAGAAAGGAGAAAAACAGAAAGAAAGAAAGAAAGAAAGAAAGAAAGAAAGAAAGAAAGAAAGAAAGAGAGAGAGAGAGAGAGAGAGAGAGAGAGAGAGAGAGAGAGAGAGAGAAAGAAAGAAAAAGAAAGAAAGAAAGAAAGAAAGAAAGAAAGAAAGAAAGAAAGAAAGAAAGAAGAAAGAAAGAAAGAAAGAAAGAAAGAAAGAAAGAAAGAAGAAAGAAAGAAAGAAAGAAAGAAAGGGAGAAAGAGAGAAAGAAAGAGAGAAAGGAAAACAAAATGACGCCAGTGGATCGAGAGGAGAGAAAGAGATAAATCCAGGGCAGGGAGGGAGTACAATAAGAGAGATGGGGGAAACTCTAGATAAAAGCAGTAAAACTGTTGATTATAATGATAAAGTCCCAGCAATTAAGCAGGGAACATCAAGAAAATTTTGATAGTAAAAACAAAGATAAAACAAAACAAAGCAAATAAACAAAGCAAAACAAACAAAATAAAACATAAATCAAGCTAAGCAAAACAAATTTCTGTTTAAAAAATCAGAGAGAGAAAAAGAGGGAGTTCATCAAAAGAGTTACAAAATAGTCACGGAAGTACAGCATAGGGAATATAGTCAATAATATTGTAATAACCATGTATGTCGTCAGGTGGTCACTAGATTTATCGGGGTGATCTTTTTGCAAAGTATGTAAATGACTAATCACTGTTGTACACCTAAAACTAATATAATATTGTATTTCAACTATAATTGAAAAGTAAAGTTAAAAAAATTTAAAAATTTAGAAAAAATTATAAAATTTATAAAGAAAAATACTTTTCCTTTCTCTTTTTCTTAAAGGAAATAAATAAATAATAAATAAATAAATAAATAAATAAATAAATAAATAAATAAATAATAAAGTCAATCAGGTGAGTTTCATCTGGGCAAGTTATGTTGCATGAGGCTCACTGTTTTGTATATTGATTTCAGTTCTCCTGGGTGGTACTTGTGTATCAGCCAATGTTAGGAGTTGTTCAGGTTTGACTCTGGTGTCCTTAGGTAGTTGGTTGATCTGAGGGTCTCTGTGGACCACATCCACTTGTCATCTATTTTGCCTGGTCTTACTCCACAGTCTTCTGTAGAGTCTTTAGAGTGCAGGATGGTTAGTGGTGCTCAGGATATTCTTCCCCTTACTTAGAGGTTTTGCTGTCAAGGACTCATTGTGAGGGATTTAGTCTCTGCTTCACAGCCAGCTCCTCAGTCTCTATTCATTCTCTCAATTCTAGTTCCCCATACCCTGGCCTGTTGCAGTTTCAAATTGACTCCAGTCTGTTGCTTTTTTTGTATGGACAGTTTCATCAGTCTGGGCTCAGTGGATTCGGTTAAAAACATTAGAGATATACAGAAACAAGATGGCAGCATAGGTAGCAGCTGCACCCACTTCCTCCCACAACCACATCAAAATTACAACAAAAATACAGAACCACCATCACTCAGAACCTCCTGAAATCTGGCTGAACAGAAGCCCTACAACCAGGGAACTGAAGAAGCACCGAGAGCGGCAGGAGGGGCACAGACGCGGGCGGATAGGGGCTGAATTGTGGCTGAATCGTGGAGAAGCGGCTGCAGGCCCAGACCCAGTGCTGCAGTTGAAACCCGGAAGGGAATCTCAGCGGCAGAGGTTTCCTGGAGGAGGGAGGGGTCCCAGCTCCACAGCAGGCCCCCAGCCCACGGCTCCAGGCTGGGAAGAGACGTCCCCACAACTTCGGGCCGTGAAACCAGTGGGGACTGTGGCTGAGGGTCGGGAGGCTGCGGGAGCCCCAGCAGCTCCTCTTAAAGGGCCCCCACACAGACTCACTCGGACGTGCTCTCTCTGAGCCCAGCGCTGGGCAGCAGCTTGAAAGGACCTGGGACACTTGGGGAGGAACTAACCTGCCTGAAATCTGGGCAAGAGGTGGAGGGGCAGCTTCTTCTTAGGCAGAAGGGCTGGCAGAGGCCATCATTCCTTTGGAGAGTCCTCCCTGCACACAGCCCGCAGGGAGGTGCCATATCTGAATCGCCAGCACCTGACTCACACCTTTGGCCCTGCCCTGTGATTCCCCAAGGCCCTGCTCCCCCCGCTGCAGCTCATCCAGGCCATTTCCAGTGGCTTTTCTATGCAAGTGGCATTTTGAGCCTCAGCCTTAGGACTTTCCTAAAATCTCTCAAACAAGCAACAGCGTGCCCCATACAGCTTGATAAGTGACCCCAGGCCTGGCACTAGCGGCAGCCTGCATTGGATCATACCTTGGCCTCTCCTGGACAATACAAAGCCCAGCACAATTAGCAGCCATCTACTGTTTCCTGTGTAGCCCAGCTGGGTGGCTCTGGGCAAGGCACTGGCACAGGCTGACTTTATACCTCCCGGGAGGCCCCAGAGCCAGTGCACCTGGTGCTCAGACTCGACCACACTGGATTACAATCTTACCACATCCATGAATGACACTCAAGGGCCCACTTGGTGAACACCAAAGCTCCACTGAAATAAATCCTGATCCATAAGGGTGTCTCCAGCACAGCAGCTCTTTGGCTGTAGTTGCAGCTGGTCCTCACAGCTGATTGGCCTGAGGGTCAGTTCCCCCCAGGGATGCCAACAGCAACCAAGGCTCAACTACAACAGGACAGTGCACACAGCCCACACAGGAGAGCACCTAGAAGGCCCAGCTCAAGTGACTGGAGAGGCTGAGCCACTGGACCCTATAGGACACCTACTACACAAAGCCACTCTACAAATTCCAGAAGACATAGCAGCTCTACCTAATACATAGAAACAAATACCTGGAAGCAGCCAAAATGTGGAGGCAAAGAAACATGTCACAAAGGAAAGAAGAGAAGAAATCTCTAGAAGAGGAATTAAATAAAATAGACCCAAGCAAGCTAACAGATAGAGAGTTCGGAATAACGGTTATAAGGTTGTTTAAGCAGATTGTTAGGGAAATAACTGAGAAAATTGATAACATAATAAAGTACCAATTTGAAATGAAGGCTACAGGAACTGAAATGAAGAATCATTTACATGGAATCAACAGTAAAGTAGAGGACGCTGAGAATCAAATCAGCAATTTGGAACATGAGGAAACAAAAAACACCCAACCAGAAGAGCAAAAAGAAAAAAGAATCCAGAAATAGGAAGATACTATAAGGAGCCTCTGGGACAACTTCAAGAGGCCCAACATTCGTATTATTGGGGTTCCAGAAGAGGCAGAAAGAGACCAAGGAATTGAAAACCTATTTGAAAAAATAATTACAGAAAACTTCCCCTACCTGGGGAAAGAAATAGACTTTCAAGTCCAGGAAGCACAGAGGGTCCCAAACAAGAGGAACCCAAAGAGGCCCACAGCAAGACACATCATCATTAAAATGCCAAAGGTTAAAGACAAAGAGAGAATCTTAAAAGCAGCAAGAGAAAAGCAGTTAGTTACCTACAAGGGAGCACTTATATGACTCTCAGCTGATTTCTCAACAGAAACCTTGCAGGCCAGAAGGGAGTGGCAAGAAATATTCAAAGTGATGAAAAACATGGAACTACAACCAAGATTGCTCTACCCAGCAAAGCTATCATTTAGAATTGAAGGTCAGATAAAGAGCTTCTCAGACAAGGAAAAGCTAAAGGAGTTCATCACACCCAGATCAGCACTACAGGAAAAGTTGAAGGGTCTTCTTTAAGAAGAAGCTAATGAACAAAAGAATCTGAAGAACTAAATAGATCCAGAGACACTGACACATGCAACAGACTATCATATTTCAGAGGAAAGAGGGGAGGGGGATGGAGGGTGGGAAGAGATTAACCAAAGAAGTTATATGCATAACCCATGGACACAGTTAATAATGGGGTGAAGTCCTGGGAAGGTGTTGGGAGCAAGGTGGAGGGGGTCAATTGGGGGAAAAAATGGGACACCTGTAATACTCTCAACAATAAAGATAAATTTAAAAAGTAAAAAACAAAAAACATTAGAGTTAACATTTTGCCTGTCCAGCAGGGGTTTTCAGCTTTTCCTCTAGTTCCCAAACAACAGTCCCTTAGAGTCTTATTCTAGTAATGTCCTCTTGTGAGCTGTTCTCTCTTCCCCCTCAGGACTGTGCCCTGTGGGGGGTATCTGGGGCTTCAGTGAGCTGAACCAGCCCATTTCTGGTTGGGCTGGTGCACTTAGTCTGCAGGATAGATAGGCGTGCTCCCCTCTCCTTTCCCATATTTGGTTGGCTGGTCACCCAAGGAACGTATTTCAAACTCTCCACTATGCAGACTCAAATCCCAGTTTCCACTGGTCTGTCCATCCAATGCAAACCAAGGAGGTGGAGGCAAGTTTAGGGATCAAAAACTCAAAAATGCACAAAGCAACACACAGGCAGAGAATCCGCCCTGCAAGGCCCCACAACCCCTGCACCAAGGAACCCAGCAGGAGGGTACACAAAGTCAGCTATACGCATCTCCTCTGAACCGCTGATCTCAGTAAAGCTGAGGCAGCTACATGTGCACCACCACGGCACCCCTCAGGGCTGGTCAAAAATCCCAGAATCTCCTCACCAGGAGCTCAGGGTGTGAGGGCTCTATTTGCCTTTCCCCCACCACCTAGATTAACATTGTTTGTGGGTAGTTTTTATCGTGCGCTCTACTACCAAAGTAAAATGTATAAATATGTTTCCCGCATACAATGTGTTAAATGCTATCTGGGACTCAACCCAGTGCCTTACAGGAAGGCAGAAGGTGCCTGTATGAGGCTGCTCATTGCAGACCTCTAGTCCTCTTCTACTCAAGTGCCACACACTTTGGGACTGTCTTTTATATGGTCAGCACACTGAGTATGATGCTGGTTGCAGACATCATTAGAAGGTTTGTTTCACTAGGAAGGCACTGTCCCCTCCTCTCAGGCACACTGCTCCCCTGGATCCTTCTTCCCTCCATACTGGGCACTCTTTTCCTTCTCCGCTGCTCCAGGTTTGGGATCCCCACTTTTGGATGCCAGTCTGCACTCCCAAGGGGAGGGAACTTTGCAGCCTCTAGTCCTCGGGGACTCAGAACCCACTACACCCCCCCTTACCAGACTCTATGATGTTTCTTTGGTGCTCCCTACTCAAAATATTTCCACTCAGGTATATTTCCCTGTTTTTTCCAAGCTTGCTACGTAGTATTTTAGGAGTAAATTGAGTCCGTGGCTAAGAGCAGAGGCTCTCTGCTTCTTCTCACAGTGCCACCATCTTCCCTCCTGGTATTGTTTTTTTTAGTTTCTCTTTCTGAGAGTTCATTGTTGGTGTATAAAAATGCCATCAATTTCCAGATGTTAGTTTTGTAAATAGCTACTTTGCTGAATTCATTTATCAAATCTAGTAGTACTTTATGGAGTCTTTAAGGTTTTCTATATACAATATCATGTCATCTGCAAATAATGACAGTTTTACTCCCTACTTTCCAATTTGAATGCCTTTTATGTTCTCTTCCTGTCTGATGGCTGTGACAAGGACTTCCAATGCTATGTTGAATAAGAGTGGTGAAAGTGGAAAACCCTGTCTTTTTCCTGTTTTTAACTGAAAAGGTTTTAGTATTTGACTGTTGAGTATAATGGTGGCTGTAGGTTTGTTGTATATGGCCTTTGATGCCTCTATTCCCACTTTGCTGAAAATTTTTATCAGAAATGGGTGATGGATTTTGTTGAAAGTTTTTTCTGCATCTATTGATATGATCATATGACTTTTGTTCTTCATTTTGTTTATGTGATGTATCACATTTATTGATTTGCAGATGTTATACCAGCCTTGCATCCCTGGAATAAATCCCACTTGGTCGTGGTGTATGATCTTTTTAATGTATTGCTGGATCCAGTTTGCTAGTATTTTATTGAGTATTTTAGCATCTGTTCATCACGGATATTAGGCTGTAATTTTCTTTCTTTGTAGCATCTTTATCTGGTTTTGGGATTAGATTGATGCTGGCCTTATAAAAAGAGTTTAGGATTTTCCCCTCCTCTTGAATTTTCTAGAACAGTTTGAGTAGAATAGGTGTTAATTCTTCTTTGAATATTTGGTAAAAGTCTCCTGTAAATCCATCTGGTTCAGGACTTTTGTTTGCTGGGAGTTTTTTGATTACTGCTTCAATTTCATTAGTTGTTATCAGCCTATTCAGGTTTTCTGCTTTCTTCCTAATTCAGCTTTGGAAGACTGTATGCTTCTAAGAATTTTCCCATTTCACCCATGTTGTCCAGTTTGTAGGCAAATTGTTGCTCATAGTGGTTTCTTATGATCCTTTGTATTTCTGTTTGGTCAGTTGTTATATCACCTCTTTCATTTCTGATTTTATTTATTTGGTTCCTCTCTCTTTGTTTTTGGTGAGTTTGGCTAAAGGTTGATCAATCTTATTTATCTTTTCAAAGAACCAGCTCTTGGTTTCTTTATTTTTTGCATTTATTATAATATTTTTTATTCTCTATGTCATTAATTGCTGCTCTGATCTTTATTTCAATTTCTTATAACTGCAGTCCTTTTAACATTTCTTGCAGTGTTGGTTTGGTGGTGATAAATTCCTTTAGCCCTTTTTTTTTTTTTCTTGTCTGGAAAGCTCTTTACTTGACCATATATTTTGAATGATAGCCTTTCTAGATAGAGTTTTCTTGGTGTCAGATCCTTATTTTGCATTACCTTGAATACTTCGTGCCATTCCCTTCTGACCTGTAAAGTTTCTGATGAGAAATCAGCTGATAGCTTTATGGGAGCTCCTTTGTATGTAATAGATTGCTTTCCTCTTGCTGCCTTTAATATTCTCTTTTTCTTGTATTTTTGGTATTTTAATTATAATGTGTCTGGTCATGGACTTCTTTGAGTTCTTCTTGCTTGGAACTCTCTTTGTCTCCTGAACTTGCATGACTTTTTCCTTGACCAGGTTAGTGAAGTTTTATGCCATTACTTTTTCAAATAGGTTCTCTAACCCTTGCTTAATTTCTTCTGCTAGAAAAAACTGTTGTCCCATCTCCCAGAGTTTCTACAGCCTGAGCCTCCTCAAGAGACTGATAACAATCAGCCATCCCACCACTTGGAGTTTCTACTATCTGAGGCTTATTAAGAGACTGTATAAGCCTCTTGGTGCTTTGAGTCTTTGCCTGATTTGCTTCTGGACCCAGGGCTTGGAAAGGCAGACCTTGGTGCACATCTTGGTCTTGTCCAAACACACCCACCCCAAGCAGAGGAAATCAGAAGCTGTGGAGTGTGGAAAACTTCAAACAGGGTACTCAAGGTGAGTGACAAACAGTGTCTGACATTGGCCTGCACCAAAGAGCCTCCAAAAGCCTGAGAGCTCTAGCAGATCTGCCTAATACATAAAAACAAATCCAAACATGCGGCCAAAATGGGAAGACAAAAAAACAAACTCCAAAGGAAAGAACATAAGAATTCTCCAGAAGAGCTAAATGAAATGGAAATAAACCATCTGTCAGATATAAGACTTAGAATACTGATCATAAAGGTGCACAACAGCATGAAAAAGACAAAGGAATTATGAAGGAAATTAAGAATGACATAGTAGTAGTACTACTACTACTACTACTAATAAAAACATTGGAAGGAATGAATAGCAGATTACTTTCATTCTTTTGCATGTACCTGTCCAATTTTCCCAACACAATGTATTGAAGAAACTGTCTTTACGCCAATGTATACTCTTTCCACTTTCATTAAATATTAATTTACCATAATGGTGTGGGTTGATTTCTGGGCTCTCTATTCTGTTCCATTGATCTATATGCCTGTTCTTGTGTCAGTACCAGGCTCTTTAGGATACAACCACTTTACAGTATAGTTTGATATTTAGTATTGTGATACTTCTAACTTTGTTCTTCTTTCTCAAGATTGCTGTAGCCATTAGTGGTCTTTTTTGGTTCCATATGAATTTTTGGAGTGTTCATTCTATATCTGTGAAATATGCTGTTGGTATTTTAATAGGGATTGCACTGAATCTATAGATTGCTTTTAGTAGTATGGACATTTTAATGACTAATTTTTCCATTCCATGAACATGGTAATTTTCTCACTTGTTTTTATTTTCCTTTTTTTAAAATCAGTGTTCTATAGTTTTCAGAGTACAGGTCTTTTATGTCCTTAGTTAAGTTTATTACTAGGTACCTTATTATTATTATTTATTATTATTATTATTATTACAATGGTAAATGGGATTAGTTTTTGTTTCCAGTTTCTCTTTCTGAAAGTTCATTATTCATATATAAAAATGCCATCATTTCTGGATGTTAATTTTGTATCCTGCTACTTTCTCAAATTCATTAATTAAATCTAGTAGTTTTTCTGTGGAGTTTTTAGGGTTTTCTATGCATAACATCATGTCATCTGCTGATAATAATAGTTTTACTTCCTCCCTTCCAATTTGGATGTGTTTTACTTTTTCTTCTTGTCTGATCGCTGTGGGTAGGCCTTCTATCACTATGTTGAATAAGAGTGAGGAAAGCTGACATCCCTGTCTTTTTCCTGTTCTTAAGGGAAACACTTTTAGATTTTGGCCACTGAGTATGATGTTGGTTGTAGGTTTTTCATATGTGATGTTTATTATGTTGAGGTATGTTCTCTTTATTCTCCATTTGCTGAAAGTTTTTATCAATAATGGGTGAGGGATTTTATGAAATTCTTATTGTATGTCTATTGATACAATCATGTGATTTTTATTTTTCATTTTGTTTATGTGATGTATCATATTTATTTGTGAATATTGTACCAGCCTTGTGTCCCCAGAATAAATCCCATTTGGTCATGGGGTATGAACTTTTTAATGTATTGCTGGATAAAATTTGGCAATACAGAGTGTCCCAAAAAATCTATACACACTTTAACAGCCAATATCTCAATTTTGAAAATGAAACATATTTTAATAATCACTGCCTTTATAATTATTCAAAGTGTATGCATACATTTTGGGGGGCACTCTATATTTTGTTGAGGATATTGGCATCTATGTTCATCAGGAATAGTGGCCTGTAATTTTCTTTTTTGTAGTGTCTTTATCTGGTTTTTGGAATTAGGATAATTCTGGCCTCATAAAAAGAGCTTTGAAATCTTTCTTCTTCTTCAACTTTTTGGAATAGTTTGAACAGAGTATGTGTTAGTTCTTATTTGAGTATTTGATTAAACTTGCTGTGAAGCAATCTAGTCTAAGGCTTTTGTTTGCTGGGAGTTTTTAAATTAGTACTTCCATTTCATTAGTTGTTATCAGACTATTCACTTTTTTTCTCATCCTTTCTGACTGAGTTTTGGAAGATTGTATGTTTTCAGGAATTTGTTCATTTCAACCGTTTTCCAGTTTTTTGGCATATAGGTTTTCGTTGTACTTTCTTACACTCCTTTGTATTTCTATGGTGTCAGTTTTTACTTCTCCTAATTCGTTTCTGATTTTATTTATTTGTGTCCTTTCTCTTTGTTTCTTGATGAGTCTGGCTAAAGGTTCATCAATCTTGTTTATCTTTTCAAACAACTAGCTCTTGGTTTTATTGATCTTTTGTATTTTTTTTTAATTTCTATGTCATTAATTTCCATTCAGATCTTTATTATTTCTACTTCTTCTGGGCTTTTCCTTCTACTTCTTCTGGGGTTCTTTTTGTTATTGTCTTTCTAATTCTTTTAGTTGTAGAGTTATAACATTTATTTGAGCTTCTTCCTGTTTCTTGAGCTAAGCCTGTTATGCTATAAAATTTCTTTTCAGGACCACTTTTGCTGTGTCCCATACATATGGGTTGTTGTGTGTTCATTTTCATTTGTTTCCAGGAAATTTTTCATTTCTTCTTTGATCTCATTGGTAACCCACTCTTTGTAGAGTAACATGCCCTTTAGCCTCCATGTGTTTGAATGTTTTGAGTTTTTTTATTGTAGGTGACTTCTAGCATCATGCCATTGTGATTTGAGAAGATGCTTGATTTGATTTAAATCTTCTTGAAGTTGTAAGGACTTATTTTGTGTCCTAACATGTGGTCTCTCTTTGGAGATAGTCCATGTGCACTTGAGGACAATGCATATTCTGCAGCTTTGGCATGAAATGTTCTGTAAATATCAATTAAGTCTATCTGATTTAGTGTGTTGTTTAGTGTCACCATTTCCTTGTTGATCTTTTATCTGGAAGGTTTATCCAGTGATGTGAGTGCCATGTTAAAGTCCCCTATTATGACTGTATTGCTGTCTATCTCTTCCTTAACTTCCTCCAGGAGATTTAAAATATACTTAGGTGTTCCTATATTGGGTGCATATATGTTTATCAGGGTTATATCCTCTTTATGGACCAATCCCTTTAGTATTATGTAGTGACCTTCTTTGTCTCTTTTATGGCCTTTGTTTTGAAGTCTAATTTGTCTGATATAAATATTGCTACCTCTGCTTTTTTCCGTATCCATTTGCAACAAAATTTTTTCCATCCTTTTAGTTTTATCCTGTGGGAGTCTTTTGTTCTGAGGTAAGTCTTTTGTAGGCAGCACATATATGTGTCATGTTTTATTATCCATTCAGCTACCCCATGTCTTTTGATTGGAGCATTTAATCCATTGACATTTAAGCATATTATTGATAGGTATTTATTGCCATTTTTATTCTTTTTTTTTTTTTTTTTTTTAGGGGATAGATCCAACTTTGTTTCAACAGTTCCTTCTCCAATTTGAGGAGTGGGAATAAGAAACTCAGTCCCTGCCCAGCCGGGCGGGGCTCAGCGGTTGAGCATCAACCTAGGATCCAGGAGATCGGGGTTCAATTCCCGGTTAGGGCACATGCCCGGGTTGTGGGCTGCAGCCTATCAATGACTCTCTCATCATTGATGTTTCTATCTCTCTCTCTTCCTCTCCCTTCCTCTCTCTGAAATCAATAAAGATATTTTTTTTTTAAAAAGAAACTCAGTCCCTTTCCTTCCAAAATCTCCAACATACAATCCTTATTTGATCAATTTCTGGGAGTATTTTCTGCATATTGACCTTGCTTTGTTGAAAAAGTTCTGTTAACCATTCTCAGTCTTGTAATTTAGCTAGTTGCTGAAGACAAAGTAAGAAAAGAAGAAAATGGGTGCCACTTTCCAGTGGTTGAGCTAGTTCTGAAATGCTCACCAGCTCTGAAATGATGGCATGAGCTGCAAACTGTGCTAAATATGATTTCACCAAGGGGATGTCAACCTCCAGTTTGGGACACTGGTCCAATACATTCAGGAAAGCCTGCATGAAATTGTCACTTGTGGCTATGCCTTCCTGTTTGAGTAAGCTGATCAAAGAACTTGCTTTTTCTTTATCTTCATCACTTCTGTCTAGTGACAGGATGGCAACTTTGCTTAACATTTCAGGAAGAAAGTGTTGAGGAGCCCTCATTTCTCTCACACCATTGACAGCTTCATTAGCATTTCCACTATTCAGATATTCAGTCACAACAGTTTCAGTTAGTTTAAGTAGTTCTTCCTTTGAGGGCGGTGGCTTTTTACTGGTCTTGGCAGGCTTTTCCTGAATAAGTGGTGGGTTAGTTTTGAGACCAAGCTGAGGTGTCTGTCCCAGAGGTGGTGTCTGAGTGCGTGGTGGTTGTGCACTGGGAGGAATCATACTTATCTGGGGCTGAAGTTTTGGCACTTGATTTTTATTCATTAGGAACAAGTGAGCAGGTCTCAGGCTAATCTGGCTTTTCATAAACTTGCCTCCCATTTCTCCAAACTGAGACTGTGTGGGAGGCATGATGTGTCCCCCATGGCCATTGAAGTGCTGATTTGAACTTTGATGCCCCATGGTGGGTGAAAATCTATCCTGGATAACTCCTGGACCAGTACCAATTCCACTACCTGGCATTTGTCCAAACATATCAGCAAGTCCTCCAAGTGGGTCCCTATCCATTTTCATCCTGGGTGGCATGAACGGTCCCTCCAGAAAGAAGTCACTTCTCATCCCTTGAGCCATAGGAGCTGGAATAAACACTCCTAGATCTTTTACTGCATCTTGACGGATTTGATTGATCGTCTTTGGTCCATTGTCAAGAAAAGCCTTGCTAGGAACCCAATGGTGTTCTCACAACTCGATGGTATCCTGCATCAGGAAACGAATCCTCACTGGCAATTCCTTACTTAACATCAAGGAACACATTCGGGCAAAGTACTGATCCATTAAAGACTTGGCTCGTTCATGGTCTAATCTACGTCCCACTGTCCTCATTATCTGACAGAGGCACTCCAAATCCTCTCCCATGTCCTTGAGTTGGACTCTCTTCTTCTTTTCCAAAAGTGTTTTGTTGCACTTATGAAGGATAGAGTCATGAATAAGATCAAGCTTCCCAAGTTCTCCAATGAATTTGATGTTCCCCAACATCTTGATCTTAGCAATGACTCTCTGTTCCTCCTCCTCCGCCTCAGGGAGGAGGGGTTTTCACGCTTATCATAGACATCAACATTTCTGGTTCGGTTTTCAAATTCATCTTGTAATTTGGAAATTAGGAGGCATCTGAATGTTGTGCTTTGCTTCTGTCCTGGTTGACCCTCTGCTGCTGGGCCATCAAAGTTTGGTGCATCCTCTGCCAATCGCAGACATAGCTGAGCATACAGTGAGCTATACTTTGGCTCTTCTAGGGCTTTGTCCACAATTAGCTGTATGACCCCTTTAAGGATGAGTTTAGACTCTACACCCACATTGAGGAGCTCAAGGCATAGCTTGTCAAACTTTTCAGGAGTAAGCTTATTTAGTATGCCTCTTACTTTCCTGAAGATCGCATCATGTCATTCTTTTTCATTTGCGGAGTTGTTTACTGCGGAGTTGTCATCTCATCTAGTGCTTCCTGCAGGAATCCATTTCTGAGCGGTTTGCCCTGGGGGTTTCCCCAGGAACTCGCTGTTGCCAGCAGTCTTGGGATAGTGCTGAGGTGCACCCCTACTTCCTCCTCCGCCCGAAGAAGCACTGAAATGAGAAGCACCTCCTTCTGCAATCGCACTCTCCACTTTGGCGGCTTGACAATGAAGAATCTTCAAAAGAATAATATTAATGAATGGGGTGGGGAGGGATGGGGATGGGAGAAATGAAAAACCTTCACCGAGAACTCAGCTGCCAGTGCAGCTGCCTCCTCAGGATCCAGCTGTCGGGGACGGGGAAGGGAGAGGGAAGGGGAACGGAAAACAAAAAAGGGGGAGGGAAGGGGGAGGAAGGAGTCGGAAATAGCTGGAAACTCTCAGTTCAGAAGAGTGGCTGCTGCAGCCACCACCCGTACTCGCGGCCACCTCCATAGAGCTCGGACTCACTGCTGGCCCATTTTTATTCTTTATGCCTGTGTTTTTTTTCTCTTTCTCTCTCTCTCCCTCTTCTTAGTACAGTCACTTTAGTATTTCTTGCAATGCTGGTTTGGTGGCAGTGAACTCCTTCAGCTTTTTGTGTGTGTATGGAAGCTCCTTATTTCCCCTTCTGTTTTGAATGATAACCTTGCTGGATAGAGTAGTCTTGGTTTTATATCCATGCTTTTCATTACTTTGAATACTTCATGCCATTCCTTTCTGGCCTGTAGTGTTTCTGCTGAAAAATCAACTGACAGCCTTATGGGAACTCCCTTGTGAATAACTGACTGTCTTTCTCTTACTGACCTTAAGATTCTCTCTTTGTCTTTAATGTTTGCCATCTTAATTATGATGCGTCTTCATGTGGGTCTCTTTGTGTTCATCTATATTGAGACTCTGTGCCTCCCGAACTTTTGTGACTTTTTCTATCACCAGGTTAAGAAAATTTTGTGCTGTATTTGTGTTCTCTTTTTGTAATTCAGACATTTATTTATTTATTTATTTATTTAGTTAGTTAGTTAGTTATAATTCAGTCTTGATTGCTGTTGTCCCATTTGTGGGTTGGATCTTCTCTCAGGTTGGCTTACTCTGAGACTCAACTCCCTCCACATCGTGTAAGCTGTTGTACAGGTCCTGACAGGAAAAACAAAACAAGATAGAAAACATACTAAAGAACCCAACAATGCAAAAACAATCATAAACGAATAGAGAATTAGAACAGAGAAAAGATAACAAAAATAATAAAAGAAAAATAATAAAATAAAAATAGAAAGAATACTAGAAAAGGGAAAGAAAAAAGAATATGAAAGGAAAGAAAAGAGAGTGAGAAAAAATAGGAATAAAGAATAGGAAATGAAAAATGGTAAAATAGAAAAGAAAAGAGAAAAAATTACTCAAAAGAGAAAAGAAAGAAGAAAAAATAAAAGGTAAAAGGAAGAGAAAGATAAAGCAAAAGTAACAAAGTAAAAGAAAAGACTAAGGGATGGAAGTAGAAAAATAAGAGATATGAAAGGAAAAAGAAAAGAGAGAAAAAATAATAATACTAAAGCAATAAGAAAGAAAATAATGAAAAAAAAAAACCACAACAAGTGGAGTTTGTCCTGGCAGATTTTAGTGCCTGTTAGTATTTCTCTTTTGATCCTGCTCTTATGCTGTCTGAAGCTATCTGTTTTTGTGTGCCAATTTTGGGCCTTCTGGGAGGTCCTTCTGTGCTAACCAATGTCACAATCTATCCAAGTTTGGTCCTGGGCAGCCTGCTTGAAGTTTCAAGGGATCCAAAGCCTATGGCTATCTGCACTGGGTTTGGCTGCCCATGGTAGGCACCAAACTGAGCTCCTAGGCTGGCTTTGTAGCAGTACAGGACCTCTGGCAGGTCAGCAAACACTCAGACTGAAAGGAAGATGGTGGGTGTCCCTGTTCCAGATTCACACATCTCAGTATGGCCCAGAATATTTCCTTGACCTCAGCAGGGCAGAGACCCTCTTAGAAAGACTGGTGAGGTCTCTTCCAGAAGCCATAAACTTCTAACAGCTCTCCTCTGAGAAGGAAGGGCCAGCCAGATTCCCTGGAAAGTGTGGGGAGCTACCCTGCCCCCTAATCCAGTAGCTGCTGCTCCCCAAGATTGCTGCTTCCTCAGCAGTAGAGAAGTTAGGATAGAGCTGGATTCCATAGGGTAGGGCAAGAGGAATTCCTTAGGGTGGGACAAGCTGTATAGGCTTCTGCTGTTGGGAGGTGCTTGAACCTCTCTGGCAAAATGAATGCTAGGATATTGGAGGGAATCACCTATCACAAGAATCCCAACAGGAGCTCCCATATGACTTTGCTCAATTACTTTCACCCCAGACTCTCCAAAGGTGATTCCAGTCTGCACAACCCCCCTCTCCTGAAATCTAGGGTGAGTGTCTTCACCAGCCCTTTTGAAAAAGTGGTTTTGTCTCCAGGATGCTCAGACTCTCCTTGGCAGATTGAAGCCCTGTCACCTTTCATGATTAGATGCTGCATGGGCTGCTCTTTCTGGCTCTGTTGGTAGAGGCTGGGGAGCCCAGACTTTGGTCCAGGCCTCTATCCTCTCTCCTCTCAGGGGGAAACCTTGCCAGCCAAGATATCCCTCCTCACTCTGCCTTCTGTTCCTGGGAGGTTACTCAGCTCCTGTAGCAACCCGGTACTTCCTACCAGTGTCCAGGTGGTTTCTCCCTTTCCTTAATTAATTTTTATTTTATTTTATTTTTTCAGGTATTTTGCACACTTTTTATTGTTTTCCCCATAATTGTGTTTTTTGGGTTTTTTTTTTAATTTATTTTTGTAAATTTTATTTTTGTTAAAAATATTACAGATGTCCCTTTTTCTCCCCAATGACCCGTTCCACCCAGTCCCTTCCCCCTCCCCAGTCCCACTCCCTACCATTGTCCATGTCCTTGGGTTGTGCATATATGCATAGATTCTTTGGTTACTCTCTCTCCCTCCACCTACCCGCCTTCCTCTGACATTCGGCAGTCTCATCTATGCTTCCATGTCATTGAATCTATTCTGTTCATCAGTTTATTAAGTTCCTTAGATTCCACATATAAGCGAGATCATGTGATGTTTGTCTTTCGCTGCCTGGCTTATTTCACTTAGCATAATATTCTCCAGGTCCATCCAAACTGTCCCAAAGGGTACGAGATTCTTCTTCTTTACAGCTGTGTAGTATTCCATGGTGTAAATGTCCCACAGCTCTTTTATGCACTCATCTACTGATGGGCACTTGGGCTGTTTCCAGATCGTAGTTATTGTAAACTGTGCTGCTATGAACATCGGGGTACATATATCCTTTCTGATGAATGTTTCAGGATTCTTTTTTTTTTTTTTTTTCAATATATCTTTATTGATTTCAGAGAGAGGACAGGAGAGGGAGAGAGAGAGATAGAAACATCAATGATGAGAGAGTCATTGATCGGCTGCATCTCGCAACCCAGGCATGTGCCCTGACCGGGAATCGAACCCCAATCACCTGGATCCTAAGTCGACGCTCAACGGCTGAGCCACGCCCGGCTGGGCTGTTTCAGGATTCTTAGCATACATTCCTAGGAGTGGAATCACTGGGTCTAATGGCAGCTCCATTTTTAATTTTTTGAGGAACCTCCATACTGTTTTCCATAGTGGTTGCACTAGTCTGCATTCCCACCAGCAGTGTCCTAGGGTTCCCTTTCTCCACACCCTCGCCAGTACATGTCGTTTGTTGATTTGTTGATGGTAGCCATTCTGACAGGTGTGAAGTGATACCTCATTATGGTCTTAATTTGCATCTCTCTGATGATTAACGACGTCGAGCATTTTCTCATGTGTCTCTTGGCCATCTGTATGTCCTCTTTGGAGAAGTGTCTATTCAGGTCCTTTGCGCATTTCTTAATTGGGTTGTTTGTCTTCCTCTTGCTGAGTGCTATGAGTTCTTTGTACACTTTCGAAATTAGCCCCGTATTAGATTCAACCTTGGCAAATATGTTTTCCCAGACCGTGGGGTACCTTTGTATTTTGAGGCTGTTTTCTTTTGCTGTACAGAAGCTTTTTAGTTTGATGTAGTCCCATATGTTTATATTTTCTTTTGTTTTTCTTGTCCTAGGAGATGTATCAGTGAAAATTCCACTATGTGGGATGTCTGTGACTTTACTGCCTATGTTTTCTTCCATGATTTTTATGGTTTCGTGACTTACATTTAAGTCTTTTATCCATTTTGAGTTTATTTTTGTGTATGGTGAAATTTGGTGGTCTAGTTTCATATTTTTGCATGTATCTGTCCAATTTTCCCAGCACCACTTATTGAAGAGACTGTCTTTACTCCATTGGATACTCTTGCCTCTTCTGTATTGTTTTTTAAGTCTCTATGTCATTTATTTCTGCTCTTAGTATAATTATTTTCTTCCTTCTACTTACCCAGGGCTTTTCTTGTCGTTTTCTTTCTAAGTTTTGAAGTTGTAGAGTTATAGAATCTATTAGAAGTTTTTCCTGCTTTTTGAGGTAGGCTTGTAGTGCCACAAAATTCCCTCTCAGGTCTGCTTTTATTGTGTCCCATAGAATTGGAGTTGTTTTGTGTTCATTTTCATTTGTTTCCGGGAAGTTTTGTATTTCTTTCTTGATCTCTTTGGCAACCCATTTGTTGTTTAAAAACATGTTTTTCAACCTCCATGTGTTTAAATGTCGCTTAGTGTTTTTATTGTAGTTGAGTTCTAATTTCATGTCATTGTGATCCGAGAAGATGGGTGATATGATTTCAATCTTCCTGAACTTGTAGATACTTGTTTGTGTTCTAACATGTGGTCTGTCTTTGAGAATGGCGTGTGTACTTGAGAAGAATGTGTATTTTGCAGCTTTGTAATAGAATGTTCTGTTAATGTCAATTAAATCCATCTGATCTAGTGTGTTATTTAGGGTAACTGTCTCCTTGTTTATTTTTTGTCTGGAAGACCTATCCAGTGAAGTCAGTGGGGTGTTAACATCCCCTAGTATGACTGTATTGCTGTCGATTGCTCCATTAAAGTCTTCTAGAAGTTTTTGATGAATTTAGTTGATCCTTTATAGGGTGCCTATATGTTTATCAGGGTTAAATCCTCTTGTTGGATTGATCCCTTTACTATTATGTAATGATCTCTCTTTTCTCTCATTATGGTCTTCATTTTGAAGTTTCTTTGGTCTGATATGGGTATTTCTACCCCAGCTTTTTTTTCATTTCCATTTGCATGGAAATTTTTTTCCATTCCTTCATTCTCATCCTCTGTGAATCTTTTGTTTTGTGGTGGGTCGCTTGTAGACAGCATAGATTTCGGTCATGTTTTCTAATCCATTCAGCCACCCTATATCTTTTTATTGGGACATTTAATCCATTTACAATTAAGATTATTATTGAAAGATACTTATCTACTGCCATTTTGTTTCTTTATGCCTATGTTTCTCATTCTCTCTATTTCTAATTATAGCAGTCCCTTTAACATTTTCTGTAATGCTTGTTTTGTAGTGATAAACTTTAGCTTTTTTTTTTTTTTTTTTTTGGTCTGGGAAGCTCTTTATTTCACCAACTATCTTGAATGATAATGTTACTGGATAGAGTAGTCTTGGTTTCAGATCCTTGTTTTCCATTACCTTAAATACTTCATGCCATTCCCTTCTGGCCTGTAGAATTTCTGATGCGAAGTCAGATGACAGCTTTATGGGGACTCTTTTGTAGGTAACAGGTTGGTTTTCTCTAGCTTCCTTTAAGATTTTCTTTGTCTTGAATTCTTGGCATTTTAATAATGATGTGTGTGGGTGTGGGTCTCTTTAGATTCTTCTTGCTTGGGACTCTCTGTGCATGCAAAACTTGTGTCCCTTTTTCCTTGACCAGGTTAGGGAAATTTTCTGCCATTATTTCATCAAAAAGGTTCTCTAACCCTTGCTTACTTTTGACCTCCTCTGGCACTCCCACAATGTGAATATTGTTATATTTTATGTTGTCTCACAGTTCCCTTAGATTGTCCTCTTGTTTTTTAATGTTTTTTCCCCCCGATCTCTAATTGAGTGATTTTTTTCTACCCTATCTTCTAATTCACTACTCTGATCCTTGGCTTCCTCTAATTCGCTGTTTATTTTTTCCAATGTATTCTTTGTTTTTGCTATGTCATTCTTCATTTCTTTGATAGTTTACATATCTTTTCTCATGCTGTTGAGCATCCTTTCAATCAGTGTTCTGAACTGTACCTGAGAGATTGCTTATCTCCATTTCTTTTGGCTCTTTTTCTGGAGACTTCTCTTGTTCTTTCGTTTTGGGCTGTTTTTTTGTTCTCCCCATTTTGGCTACATTTTTGGCTTTGTTTCTAATTATTAGGTAGATCTGCTAGGACTTTCTGTCTTTTGGAGGGTCTCTGGTGCAGGCCAGCATAAGATGTAGTTTATGAGTGGCCCTGAGTACCCTGTTTTTTGCTATCAACAACCCTTAGCTTGAGGTCTCCACTGCTGGGGCTGAGTTGGTTTGCACAGAATCAAGATACACACCAAAATCTGTTTTTCCAAGTCCTGGGTCTGGAAGAAGCTGAGGCAAAGACTCAGAGCCCTCTGACGTCTGCCTCAGCCTGCAGGCTGATTAATCTGACTCTCTTAATGAGCCTCAGGTTGTAGAAGCTCCACAGTGTGAGGCATCAGATTGTTATCCATTTCTTAAGAAGCCTCAGGCTATAGAAACTTCTCCGGGCAGGGCAAGAGGCTTTCCAGCAGGGTGGGGTAATTGCTTCCTGCCTCAGGCAAAAGCCAAAAATTTCCCACCCAAGAGAGATGTCCCCCACAGTCAGTGGGAATGACTTGGCACAGGAATCCAGTTCGGCACAACCTGATCTCACTCTCTAGAGCCCACAACCCAATCTCTCCCTGCACAACTCCAGTCCACTTGAAGCATGTAACCCTCATTTTTGATCTGTCAACCCTCTTCTCTTTCCCTGAACAAACAGTTACAAGCTAGTGCCAGGATATAGCCAACTGTAATGTTTAAACAAACTTGTTTCAACTTCTGTACATTGCTTTGTTAGGTTCCCACCCCTCTCCATGCAAACCAGGGTGCAGTTTTGCCTTTACATTCTCCCAGTGAAGACTGTTTGGGGCTGCGAGTCTGTTTAGGGCATGAGTCCCCTCATAGCTGCCGGCAAAATAAATTCCAAAAGCTCAATTTGGTCTTTGTGAATTAATCTTGGTAAAACTGAGTATAACACATTCTGCTCCTTATCAGCTGGACCCCAAGGTGAGTGGCTGCACATGAAACTGAGTTGGCTCTTTAAGAGGGTGCCTGCAATTCCAGCCACCTGTCCCTGGCAGACAGAAACCCTGCTGCTTTTCACAGCCAGATGTTACATGGGCATCTTTCTCAGTTCTGGTGCTCTTGGCTGGATGCCCAGCCTGGGGTTTAGACCCCAGAGTCCTCAGTGGGAATCCCCCACAGCTGAGATATCCCTCCAGACCCTCTTTTATTTTTCAAATCATGTGTTTGAGAGAGAGAACACAGAAATTGATTTACTGGTTTATTGTTTGACTCCTCTTACCCAATTAAAATGGGAGTTCTTAGGAGACAGAAAGTAGATCTGATTCTGAATAACCTTCAAGCACAGATTGGGTGAGCAGTTCACTTTACGTCCTTTTCTCTTTCTGTTCACTTCTTTTGATGTTTGCCATAACAAAGTGACTGGGGGCTTAGATGTTGCTCAATCTCAATTTAAGTAATTTTGTTCCTTTTTCAGCATCTCTTGGGCTGTGCTATTCCCTTAACTACCTAAAAAGTTTCTTTCCTTGACCAGCCGGGCATGGCTCAACGGTTGAGCATCGACCTGGGATTCAGGCTATCAGGGTTCGATTCCCGGTCAGGGCACATGCCCAGGTTGCAAGCTCTATCAATGACTCTCTCATCATTGATGTTTCTATTTCTCTCTCTCCATCTCCTTTCCTCTCTCTGAAATCAATAAAGATATATTTAAAAATATAATTTAAAAAAAGTTTCTTTCCTTATACTATGTCTTTTATGTCCTAAACACAACTACTTCATTAACCAGAGTAACAGTTCTATTTCTAGTTGTCCTTAGGTAGACTCTAAACCTAATTCTAGGTTTTACTTTATTTTTTTTCAACAAAAAAAGAGCTATGAGAACCAAGACCTTTAGCAAAGAAAGCAAAAGAGACAGATTTTGTTTATCCAAGTCATAGTACCTGATCAACATATGGCACCAAAACCCATTCCCAAGTTGAATCATAACCAGAGTCTCAGGATAATTCCATGAGTAAATGAATGTCAAATTATTTCAGACATGGAGTATTATTATTCATATGGAAGGAATTTGGGGTATCAAAAAAATCAAACTTCTCTTCATTTACTCCCATGGCATTAATCCTCTCTGTACGCTGCTTTTCTAGCTCCCTTCCCTAAGGCAATGCATGTGACCATGGTCATTGTCCATATTAACCAATAATTAACTGAAGAATTAGCTCTCAAGGAGGTTGCTTCAGTAAAAAAAAAAAAAAAAAGTGGTCAGGAAGGTTTTATAGGTATGCCACAAACTGCCAAGAATATTTCTGGTCATAAACTAGAGTGCTTTACAATCTTGTGTATATCTACCATGGACCTGGGAAGGCCCATCAACATGAGTCCAGATTACTAGGCAGAAACTTTTGAGACTGAAGCCATATTTTTGCTACTCAACTACTAAAGGGCTTAAAATTGGAAAATATTGTATGGCCTCTTAGGTATACACATTACTGCCCTTAAAAGAAGTCCAGAAAAACCTTGATCTCTCATAATATGAGCCAGGACCATTTTCACTATTTAATATAGGTGAATGTCATTGACAGAAAAATGGAGGGAGAGGGGAGATGGCAGCACTCTGACAAGAAGCAGACCACCCTTGCTCCCAAGCATGACCTCGATTTACCACTAAAATACTATGTAACCAGCTTTGAAAAACAAGAGAAATATACCTGAGTGGACATATTTGGAGTAAGGAGAACTAAAGAAACATCATAGAGTTTAGTAAGAGAGGGTGGCCATACAAAGGAGGAGTCCCTTGAAAGCAGTGCTGGGCTCTGAGGCCCAAGGGTTAGAGGCTACTAAACTGCCTCCCTTTGGGAGTGTGGACTGGCATCCAAAAGCTAGGCTCTCAAACCCAGATCAGAGGAAAAATGAAGGAGAGTCCATGTAGGGTAAGCAGAGGGAACCAGGAGAATAGTGTCTCTGGGAAGAAGGAACCATGCCTTCCCAGTGAAACAACATGCTTAATGGTGGCAACCAGGGCTGGAGACTTTCATCTCAGGTGCTCATCTCAGGAAAGCCTGTCCGAAAAGGTGTGGCTTCTGAATAGAAAGGGTTCAGAGAGTTGCACTAAACAGCCACCTACAGGGACCCTCTGCTTTCTTGTAAGGCATTGTATAGAACTCCAGAAAGCATTTGAATCTTGTGGTGCAGAAAAGGGGAAGAAATCTTTCCCACCACCAGAGAGGGTTCAGAGCTGCCAGTGGGGTGCATCAGATCTCGAGGAATCAGAACTGCATGTGCTGTGAATCAAGGATTTTTAACCCACCCTGAAGGGAGTCAGGATAGCGCATAAGGAGATGCCCAGCTTTACTGGGATCAACTGCACAGAGGAGCAGCATGGGGCTGACTTTGTGACCTCTCCTGCTTGGTACCAAGGCATGGGGGTGATAGGATCTCACAGGGCAGGTTCCCTGCCTGTGTGTTGATTTGTGCGTTTTTGAGATATTGATTGCTGAACAAGCGTCCACCTTCTTGGTTTGTACTAGGGAGACAGACCAGAAAAAGCTGAGATTTGTGTCTGCTTGGTAGAAAGTTTGATATAAGTGCCCATGAGATCAGCCAACTAGATCTCAGAAAAGTGAGGCAGAGCATGCCTACCTCTCCTACAGGCTAGGAGCACCACTCTGGACAAGAAAGGGGCTGGTTCAGGTCACTGAAGCCCCAAATATCCCCAGCAGGGCACCATCCTGAGGGTGGAAGGAGAGTAGCTCACAGGATGACTAAACACTAATAAGACTTTCAGGGACTATTGTTTGGGAACTGGAGCAAAAGCTTAAAACTTCTTTTAGCAGCTGGGAAGGCAAAGTGCTCACTGGAAATTTTTTTTTTTTTAATCAAACTCACTGAGCCCAGGCCACTGGAACTTCCTATACAGAAAAGGCAACAGACAGAATTCAATCTGAAACTGCAGCAGGCCATTGCATAGGGAAATAGAATTGAAGGATAAGGCAGAGATTAAGGAGTTGGCTTTGAAGGAGAGACTAACATCCCCACAGTGAGTGCCTGACAGTGAAAACTTTAAGGAAGGTGTATGATATCCCGAGCTACACTACCCATCCTGCACCCTAAAGATTCCTCAGAAGACTCTGGAGTAAGACCAGACAACCACAAGGGGGAGGCAAAATAGCTGACAAGTGGAGGTGGTCCACAGAGAGCCTCAGATCAGCCAATTACCTAAGGCCACCAAAGCTTAACCTACATATCTCCTGACATTGGCTGATACACAAGTAACTCCCAGGAAAACCAAAATCAGCATACAAAACAGTGAGCCTCAGACAATATAAGCTGCCCAGAAGAAACTCATCTGATTGACTTTTTTTTTTTTAAAAAGAGAGAAAAGAAAAATTTTTCTTTCAAAATTTGTTTTTAATTTTTTAATATTTTACTTAATTTTTTAAAATTTGTTTTGCTTTGCTTCTTTTTTTTCTGCTGAGTTTTGCTTTTTTTCTCCTATAATAAAGATTTTCTTGACATTCTCTGCTTAATTGCTATGATATTATCATTACAACCAATAAGTTTACTGCTTTTTTCTATTGTTTCCCCCATTTCTCTTATTGGACTCCTTCCCTGCCCTTACTTTATCTCTGTCTCTCTTCTTGTTCCATTGACATAACTTTTTCTTTCTTTCTTTTCTTTTTCTCCCCTTTTAATCTGTCTTCCTTTCTGTTTATTTGTTTCTGTTTGTCTCTTTATTGTATTTTTATTTTCTTTTTCAACTATTTTCCTATACCTACACTCTACACTTAATTTTTTGTTCACCTTTCTTTCAAAATCTTTTTTCTGTCCCTTTTATATCCCAGTAGCTTCTCTACTTTTACTATTTATTTTATTATCATTACTTTTTATTTTACTTTACTATTAACATTAATATCGTTTTCTTTATTTCTTTACTATTTTTTTGTTTGTTTTTTGTTTGTTTTGCTTAAGCATTTGCATTCTCACTTTATCTCCCAATTCTACTTTCCCTTGAGATGTTTTCATTGTGATGGTCAGGATGTTTTGTAAGATACTGATTATTTCATGGCAGTTTGGTTGTATTTTGATTTGCCTGCCACCACCAGTACAACAGCTCCCAGAATGTGGTTGAGGCTGAGCCAGATAGATAGCCAACTTGAGAGGAGAATTTTCCCAAGAATGGGTCAACAAAAATATAGACCCAATCACAACAATAGAGTCTAAAGAATCCACAAAAATTACACCCACAAAAGGGACACACCTAGAACAAATAGCTCAGAAGTATAAGGAAACCACACCTCTGGGCTCCAGTGGAAATACACTACAAAATCCCACCCCACAAGATTGGAAGACAGAAAATATATCTTATATCCAGATACAAATACTAAGAGTCACTAACATGGAGAGACAAAGAAACAACCCCCAAACTAAAGAAAATGAAAAATCACCAAAAAAGCCCTTGATGAGATGGAGTTAAGCAAGTTATCAGAAATAGAGGTCAGCGTAATGGTTATAAAGATGCTCAAGGAAATTAACAAAGATAAAACACTTGATGGAAAGGTCCAAGAACTTAGTGAAAGAATGAAAAGAGAGCTAGATGTGGTAAATAAAACCCAGGCAGAAGTGAAAAGTAATATATCTGATATCAAGAATACACTGGAAGTAATTAAAATCAGACTCAATGAAGCACAGGATAGAGTAAGTTATTTAGAAGATAAGGTAGAAAAAAACAATCAGAGCAACAAAAAGAAAAACACTTTTTAAAAAGGATTAGGACAGTTTAAGGGATCTCTGGGCAACATGAAGCAAAACAACATTCGCATCATAGGGCTGTCAGAGGGGGCAGAAAGACAGCAAGTGATAGAGAACTTGATGGAGAAAATAATGACAGAAAACTTTCTTATGCTGGAGAGGAAGAAAGCCACACAAGTTCAGGAAGCACAGAGGGTTCCAAGCAAGGACTCCAGGAGACCCACTCCAAGACAAATCATAATTAAAATGGCATATGTCTAGGACAATGTGAGAATATTACGGAATGCAAGAAAGAGACAAGCAGTGACCTACAAGGGAACTCCGATTAGGCTGACAGCAGATTTCTAAACAGAAACACTTCAGGCCTGAAGGGAGTGGCATGAAGTACTAAAAGTAATGAAAAGCAAGAACCTGCAACCAAGACAGCTTTATCCAGCAAGGCTATCATTTAAAATTGAAGGTGAAATAAAGAGCTTCCCAGACAAAAGAAGGTTAAGGAGTTCAGTACCACCAAACCAGCATTGCAAGAAATGCTAAAAGGACTGTTCTAAGGAAAAGAAGAAATATTGAGAGAAAGGTACACCATCATAAAGGGGAAAATGGCATTAAATAAATATCTATCAATAGTAATCTTAAATGTAAATGAAATAAATGCTCCAATCAAAAGACACAGAGTAGCTGAATGGATAAGAAAACAAGACCCAAATATATGCTGTCTACAAGAGACCCAATTTAAAGCAAAAGATTCACACAGGTTAAAAGTGAAGGGATAGAAAAAAAATATTCCATGTAAATGGAAATGGAAAAAAATCTGGAGTAGCAATACTTATTTCTGACAAACTAGACTTCAAAATAAAGATCATAACAAGAGACAAAGATGGTCTGTACATAATACTACAATGATTAATACAATGAGGAAATAAACTTTATAAAACTATGTGTCACCAATAAAGGAGCACCTAAAATTTTCTTGGTGGACTTTAAGGAGGAGATCAACAGCAGCACAGTCATAGTGAGATCTTGACTACCCCAATGTCATCACTGTACAAATCATCAAGACAAAAAATCAACAGGAAAACACCGACCTCAAATGACTCACTAGACCTAATGGATTTAATTGACATTTATAGAACATTTCATCCCAAAGCAGCAGAATACACATTCTCCTAAGTACACAGGGAACATTCTCAAAAATAGACCACATGTTAGGACCAAAATCAACTTTTCTCTGATCATAATGCCATGAAACTATAAATCAGTCACTCTAAAAAACTCACAATTATACTAAGTAAAAAGAGCCAGTCGGAGGACAAGTACCAAATGATCTTGCTTATATGTGGAATATAAGAAACAAAATAAACTGATGAACAAAGTGGATCCAGTAACATAGAAGCTTGGAACAAACAGGGATCTCAGAGGGAAGGCAGGGAGAGAGGTGTGGATGGGGAGAGATTAATCAGGGAACTTGTATGTTTATGGGCATGGCTCATGGACATGGACATTGGTGTGGGGAGGGCCTGGGGGTGAGATGGATGTGGGATGGAAGGTATCAGTAGGGTTAAAAGGGGCCATCCGTAATGGTCTCAACAATGAAGATAAAATAAAAATTAAATTAAATTTAAAAAAAAGAAACAAAAAAAGCTCCCAAAAAACAAAAACAAAATAAACCCCTCACAATTATTCAAACACATGGAAGCTAAATAGCATGTTATTGAACAATGAAAGGGTTACCAGTGAGATCAGGGAAGAAATCAAAAGCTCCCTCGGAAAAAAAACAAAATGAACAAACAACCCCAAATCTATGGAACACAGTTAAAGCAGTACTGAGAGGAAAGTTCATAGCGATACAGGCATACCTGAAGATACAAGAAAAAGCTCTACTAAACTAACAAAACCACTGAAAGAAGTAGAATGAGAACAGCAAGAAAAGCCCCAAGGAAGTAGAAGGAAATAAATTTTAAAGATCAGAGCAGAAATTAATGACATAGAGACTAAAAAACAAAAAAAGCCCCCAAAATATCAGTGAAACCAAGAGCTGCTTCTTTGAAAAATAAATAAGATTGATGAACCTTTAGCCAGATTCACCAAGAAACAAAGAGAGAAGACCAAAATAAATGAAATCAGAAATGAAAGAAGCAATATAACAACTAACACAACAAATAAAAACAATTGGAAGAAAATAATATGAGCCAGTATATGCCAACAAACTGGACAACCTGGGCGAAACAGACAAATTCCTAGAAGCATAGAATCTTCCAAAGCTGGATCAGGAAGAATCAAAAAACATTGATAGGCTGATAAAAATTAAGGAAATTGAAGCAGTAAACCAAATCCTCCCAGCAAAGAAAACTCAGGGATCAGGTGGATTAATAAGTGAATTTTACCATTCAAAGAAGAATTAACACCTATTTCCCTCAAATTATTCCAGAAAATTTGAGAGGAAGGAAAACTTCCAAACTCTTTTTATGAGGCCAGCATCATCCTAGTCTGAAAACCTGATGAAGACACTACAAAGAAAGAAAATTATAGGCCAATATCCCTAATGAACATGGTGCCTTTCACATCAAGTTGTCATCCTTATCTACTGCACTCTAAAATTATCAACAAAATTCTACCATCCAGCAATACATTAAAAAGACCATACACCACGACCAAGTGAGATTTATTCCAGGAATGTAAGGCTGGTATATTATACATAAATCAATAAATGTAGGAGGGATGGCAGGAGGGCCCATCGGCGGCAGATGGCGGGGATCATGTGGGCGTTCGACCTGGCTAGGCTGCGGGCCTCCTATCCCGCTGGGCGCTCCCCGGCTGGGCCCAGACCCAAGTTGCGGCCCCCTGGCTGCGAAGAAGGTCCCACTCAGCGGCCAGCAACACCTGTGTGCCGGGCCCCCCAGGGCCTGCGGGCCCAGCCTTGCGGGTTTGAGCCTTCACAGCCTCAACCGGATGCTGAATGTCAAAAAGCAGAATGTCTGTTTGATGAACTTGAGGACAACAGGAACTTAGGGCAACCCAGGCTCTCTGGATGAGACCACCTACGGAAAACTGGCCGAGGAGACCCTGGACTCCTTGGCAGAGGTTTTTGAAGACCTTGCAGACAAACCTTACACATTGGAAGACTATGACGTCTCCTTTGGGAGTGGTGTTTTAACAATTAATCTGGGCAGAGATCTAGGAACCTATGTGATCAACAAGCCGACCCCAAACAAGCAAATCTGGCTATCTTCACCATCCAGTGGACCCAAGCGCTAGGACTGGACTGGGAAAAACTGGGTGTACTCCCACCACGGCGTGTTCCTCCATGAGCTGCTGGCCACACAGATGACCAAAGCCTTAAAAACCAAACTGGACTTATCTTCTCTGGCCTATTCTGGAAAAGATACCTGATGCCCAGCCCAGTTCTAAAAACATTAGACTCTCGAAAGCCACGACCCCAGCTTCCTTCTGCAGCTGAATGTCTAATTTGTTCCCTTCCTGCTTTTGAGGACAGTTGTATTCTGGGTAACAGCTCTGGGAAAAGAATATTTCACCTCCCACCCTACCTCTGACTTTGGATGTTTAATTTCCTTAGTTTTTGGATTTATTGTCTGATTTCCTCCCATAAAGATATGATAGCCCATATCTTTATAATACCTATATGCCCATACCTTCATATATAACCTTGCAACAAGGAAAAATAATGAGGAAAAATTCTGAGGAGAAATGAATGGGTTTCTCCATTCATTCTTTGAAGCACTTAGTGAAAACTGCATGAAGAGTGGCTGGCCTATCTCACCATTCTGTCTCAAAATGAGACTCACTGGAGAGTAGCCTAGAAATGTTCCCACGCCTCTTGAAAACATAAACACCTCTAAGCCTGTTGCTATTGAAATCTCAAAGGCAACTGGAGAATTCTCAAAGGAAGACCATTCTCTCTGTGCTTTGTGTGTGCCAGGGTGTATTAGCCTGCAAGAGGTGACTCGGAGATACGGTGCTGTTTCTCCCATACATATATGTGTATGTACACACACATTTAAATATGGGCTTGTGGGTGTATAATAAATGAGGAAAGGGAGCTGAGGAGGCTCTTTGAAAATTTTGAAGGGCCACACGAATAGAAGAGACCTTTGTGTTAATGCAAATAACCCTGGTTTGCACTTGGCTCAGTCCAAAGTGTTGTCCATCTCTGGGCAAGTTTAACACACTCACTGGACCTCTCTTTTCCTGTGTGTTAAATGAGACAGTTGAACTAGATAGAGTATAGAGGATTCCCAATTCAGACACTCAGCATTCCTGTCGGGCAACTTAACAGGCCAGCTTTAATTACCTCTGGTAGACGAGGGATGACAGGAACAATTTTTTAAAGCTATAGAGTAAAATATATGGTTATTAGAATTACTCGAATGTCCATTGAATTCATGTCCAAATAATAACCATCCTTTATTGTGCCCTTACTATGCTAAACCTATGCTATAGACTGAATGTTTATGTTCCCCCAAAATTCATATGTTGAATCCTAACCCCAAAGGGATGGTATTAGAAGGTGGGGCCTTTGGGAGGTGATTAGGTCTTAAAGGGTCAGCGTTCAGGAGGAGGATTAGTCCCCTTATCACAGAAACCCCAGAGAGCTCCTTCACCCCTCCTACCATGTGAGGACACAGCTGTCTATGAACCAGGAAGTGGGTCCTCACCAGACAATGAGTCTGCTGGGACCTTGATCTCAGACTTCCCACCCTCCAGAACTGTGAGAAATAAGTTTCTGATGTTTGTAAACCATCCAGCCTATGGTATTCTTTTATAGCTGCCTGAATGGACAAAGATGGCCTGCAACACCATATGACCTCATTTTAATACCTTCAAGAACATTAAAACTCATCCAAAGTTACACCCATGATTTTCTTACAAAAGAAAGATTTATTAGATTTATTAACAATAAAACAATGTAAACAAATGTTCCATGGGTATTTAAAATATTTCTTTTTTCAAAAATAAAATTATTGTTTAGTCTGGTGGGAGAAAAAAAAAAGTTGTACATCACATAAACAAAACGGACAAAAATCATATGATCATATCAATATATGTGGAGAAAGCACTTGACAAAATCCAACATCACCCATTTTTGATAAAAACCTCAGCAAAGTTAGAATAGAGGGAACATACCTCAACACAATAAAAGCCATATATGACAGATCTACAGCCAACATCATATTCAATGTTCAAAATTAAAATCTTTTCCCTTAAAAATAGGAACAAGACAGAGATGTCCACTTTCACCACTCTTATTCAACATAGTACCTGAAGTCCTTGCCATAGTCTTTAGCAGGAAGAAAACATAATAGGTATCCAAATTGGAAAGGAGGAAGTAAAACTGTCATTATTTGCAGATGACATGATATTGTACACAGAAAACCCTAAAAACTCCACAAAAGTCCTTCTGTATTTGATAAATGAATTCAGGAAGGTAGCTGGATCCAAAATTAACATCTGGAAATCAATGGCATTTTTATACACCAATAATATACTCTCAGAAAGAGAAACTAAAAAAAACAGTACCATTTACCATTGCATCTAAAAAAATAAGATATCTAGGAGTAAACTAACTAAGGATGTAAAAGATCTGTACTCAGAAAACTACAGGACACTGAAAAAAGAAATAGAGTAAGATAGAAACAAATGGAAGAATATACCATGTTCATGGATTGGAATATTTAATATCATTAAAATGTCCGTACTACCCAAAGCAATCTCTAGGTTCAATCCAATTCTTATTAAAATACCAACAGCATATTTTACAGAGCTAGAACAAATATTCCAAAATTTTATATGGAATCATAAAAGACCCCAAATAGCTGCAACCATTTGAGAATGAAAAACAGAGTTGGAGGGATCACTTTACCAGATGTCAAAGTATACTACAAATCCAGTATAATGAAAATAGCCTGGTGTTAGTACAATTGACATAGATCAATGGAACAGAACAGAGACCCCAACAATAGACCTATGCAGTTAATATTTGACAAAGCTGGTAAGAGTATACAGTGGAGTAAAGACAGTGTCTTCAATAAATGGTGCTGAGAAAATTGGACAGATACATGCAAAAAAATGAAACTAGATCACCAACTTCCTACATACACAATAAATTCAAAATGGATAAAAGACTTCAATGTAAGTCGCAAAACCATAATAACAGTGGGAGAAAACAAGCAGTAACATCAGAGATATTTCACATAGTGGAATTTTCACTGATACATCCTCTAGGGCAACAGAAACAAAAGAAAAAATAAACAAATAACACTACATCAAACTAAAAAGCTTCTGCACAGCAAAAGAACTCAGCTTCAAAAAAGAAAGGAACCCCACGGTATAGGAGAACATATTTGCCAAGGATATATCTGATAAGGGATTAATTTCCAAAGTGTACAAAGAACCCATACAACTCAACAAGAGAAAGACAAACAATCCAATTAACATTTCCTTTTCCATAGAATATTTTTTTCCATCCCTGCACTATTCGCCTGTGGGAATCTTTAGCTCGCTGGTGGGTCTCCTTCAGACAGCATATATTTGGGTCTGGTTTTCTTATCCATTCAGCTACCTTATGTCTTCTGATTGGAACATTTAATCCATTTACATTTAAGGTTATTATTGATATATACTTTTTTAATGCCATTTTTTCTCCTTTATGCAGATATACCTTTCTCTCAGTATGTCTTCTCCTTAAAGTAGTCCTTTTAGCATTTCTTGCTATGCTGGTTTAGTGGTACTGAACTCTTTTAGCCTTCTTCTCTGTGGGAAGCCCTTTATTTCACCTTCCATTTTAAATGATAACCTTGCTAGATAAATCAGTCTTGGTTGTAGGTTCTTATTATTTTGAGAACTTCATGCCACTCCCTTCTGACCTAAAGTGTTTCTGTACAGAATTCTGTTGTGAGGCTTATGGGGGCTCCCTTGTAGGTCATTGCTTGTCTCTCTCTTACATCCCTTAGTATTCTCTATTTGTCCTTAACACTTTAATTATGATGTGTTTTGGAGCAGGTCTCTTTGGGTTCACTTGTTTGGAACCCTCTGTGTTTCCTGAACTTTTGGCTTTCTCCCTCACCATCTTAGGGAACTTTTCTGTCATTTTTTCCTCCACCAAATTTTTTATCCCTTTCTCACTTTATTTCCCCTCTGGTACCCTTATGATATGAAAGTTGTTTCATTTCATATTGTCCCAAAGTTCCCTTAAATTGTCCTCATGCTTTTTAAGTGTTTTTTCTTTTTGCTGCCATGACTGAGTTGTTTTCCCATTTTATCTTCCAATTCACTTATTCTATACTTTGCTTCATTGAGCCTTCTTTTAATTCCTTCTAGCATATTGTTGATATCAGATATAGTATTCTTCATTTCTGCCTGGTTCTTATTTATCATATCTAGCTCTTTTTTCATTCCTTCACTGAGTTCCTGGACCTTCCCATTTGGTTTCTTGTGATTCTAATTAATTTTCTTGGTCATCTTTGTAATCATTACTCTGAACTTTATTTCTAATATCTTGATCACTTCCATGTCATCAAAGTCTTTTTCTGGCAATTTTCCTTTTTCTTTAGTTTTGGGGCTTCCTTTTTCATCCCATTTTAGCTGTTTTTTTTCCTTTTGTTCCTATGTGTAAACTAGAACTACTATGACATCCAGTCTTTATGGGGTGGCCTTATGTAGTAAGTGTCCTATGGGACTTGGTGGTAAATGTTCCTTGTACTCCTGAGCTGAATTCTGTAGTAATGTTCCTTGTTTTGATTATGTGGACCCTCCTGTTGTGATTGATAGCTGATTGTTGTGGCCCATTCGTGGATGGGATCAACTTTCACCCCAAATAATTGAGCTCAGCAAGATGGAGCCAACTGGTGATGGGTGTGCAAATCCAATCCTCCCTTCGAATGGAGTGACACAGGATCTCAGACCTCCAGAGAGGACCTAGCTGTTTGCCTTTTAGCTTAGTGGTGCCCTGTTAGAAACCCGGAGGGGATGCTCCAAGGAGGTTGCATCAAATGCCCTGGTCCTGGGATATGACCCTTTTCCCCTGTGTGGCTTCCCCAGCAGGGGATGCATAGGCAGAGCTTGGAGGAAGTGAACAAGTCTGACTCTCTCCACTTGGGGTGTCACCTTCCCTTGGGAAGAGAGAGAGAGAGCTGCTCACTTCCTTCTGTCTCTGCAGTACTCTGCCAGAGTCCTTGTTGAAGTGCTCTGAGTGAGTCAGGTCTGATGTCTAAGCTCTGCTTTGCACCCCGTTTTCTTAGTGGATATGAGATTAGTTGGCATTGCCAGCAGAATCTGGGTGCTAGTCTCATCCACCCTTTGATTGAGGTGGCAAGGATTCTTAGCCCTCAAGAAGGGAGGTAGGTACTCTCATTTTAGGTCCATGCCAGAGCTCTAAAGGGTAGTTCCTGTGGAGATGCACCAGATTTCACAGTTCTGATTTGTGGCCTCCCTTTACCCTGTGAGGCTGCACATGCAGCACAGTGTTGGTGGGGTTTGGAGTAATACATCAAGGCTATCCCTTCTGCTTGTGGTAGCACTGGCTCTTGTGGGAGTGGGAGAGAGCTTATCACCCTCCTCTCTCTTTGCAGCTCACTGGGAGAGGATGTGATGGAGAACTCTCAGGGGGGTGGCTCCAGATGCTCCAGTTCTGACCTGAAATTCTTCCACCCTTTTAGTCTGCACTTGGATGGTGGTGTGGACAGGTTTAGGGAATGCAAATGCAGACAACCCCTTGTTGGAAGTAGTGCAGGGCCTCATCCCTCAAGAAGGTAGCTTGTTGCTTGCCCTATAGCTCATGGCACCCCACCAGAGCTCTTGAAGGGAGGCTTCTAGTGGATAACACCAGATTTCACAGTTCTGATATTTGACCCCATTTCCCCGAGAGCCTGTGCCTGCAGGACGATGCAGGTGTGGTTTGGAGTGATATAACAAGGCTGCCTCCTCTGCTTGAGGTTGCTCTGGTTCCTGTTGGGACTCTGAGGGGGAGCTTCAAAGAACCAGTTCTGGTTTGCCCAAGGGCTGTGGATCTCTCCTTGACTTGCAGTGCAGGGAGGTTTTGGAATGTGAATACAGGTTTTGGGAATGCAAAGTCAGGCAGCACCTTATTGGGGGTGGTGCAGGCACTTGGCCCTCAAGCAGGAGTTAGACACTTGCCCTACAGCTCAGGGGCACCTCACTAGAGCTCTTGAAGGGAGACTCCTAAGGGACACACTGGTTTCATAGTTCTGATTTGTGACCCCTTTCCCAGCAAATCTGCTCCTGCAAGACTGTGCAGGTTTGATTTGCAGTGATAGCACAAGGCTGCTCTCTCTGCTTCAGGTTGGACAGGTTCTTGTGGGGGAAGTAGAGAGCTTGTTACCCCCTTCTCTCCCTGCAGCTCACTGTCAGAGGCCCTGGTGAAGGCTTCTGAGAAGAGGGGCTCCAAAGTCCCAGTTCTGGTTTGCACTTTGCTCCAGCTGTGGTTCTGGCTTAGCTTGAGGTGCAATCAGGTTTTGGAATGCAAACCCAGGCTTTGGGAATGCAAATTTAGGTGGCCCCTTGTTGGGGATGGCACAGGACCTTAGCAGGTTAGTTAGCTGCTGGCTTTCTGGCTTGGCAGTGCCAGCCCAAAGATCCGGAAAAGAGGTTTGCAAGTGCACTCCTCTTTCTTATTTGGCAGCTGCCTGTAGTCTGAGGCCTTGCCCAGGGTACCTTCCTTTGGGGATTGTGCCTGCCTACCCACCCCATGGGAGGGGGGGATATTGGCTCTTATTCCCCAGCCACTCAGTTCAATGTTCCTCTAAGACTGTTTATAGTTTCTCCAGAGGAAAAAGCATGGTTCAGGCCCCTTTTGGGTAGAGCCTACAATTCTTTATGCCACATTCAAGCTTGGAAGGGTGGTGTTGCCAGTATTTGGAGGACAGGGTTAGTGCACTTTCTCCAGCTGATGCTGTAAGAATAGAAGTGCTTGTCCCAGGGAGATGGCATCTGGAGACTGTGTGGGATATTGGCTCTGGACTGGAACCTCAGAAGCCTGCCTTCCTGATCTCCAGTGCTATGCCACACTGATCTTCTCCTTCTGGCTTCCATATGCCCTGAGTCTCCTTCCCTCCACCAAAGCTCCAGGTGAGTGCCCAAGAGTGAGTCCCTGTGCAATGGCTTTTACAGAGAATGCCCTGGATTCAGGCATACTCCCTCCCCTTTCCAGTATGCCAATTCCCTGTTTACTTTTTGCTGCCAAATGTTATGCAGGCTCTTCTTTCAGGACATGGTGTTCTGGGTTGAGGGTCCTAGCATGGGATTGAGGCCTCTCTATCCTCTAGGGTGGTTTTCACAGCTACAATATTTCTCTGGCTAAAGCCGCTGCCCCTGGGTGCAGGGATCAGGCCTTTCCACACCTCTGCTCCTCTTACCAGTCTCTGTGTAACTTCTGTTTTTCAATTATTGGATATAATACTCCTGTTCAGGTGTTTTTCTTTTGTTAATTCCAGTTAATTGCTCTAAGATTTAGCTGGATCTTTGGTTTGGTGCCAGGAGCAGGTGTATATTGCTTTCACTTATTCCACTGCCATCTTCAATATCCTCCAGATAACACTTTTTAAAATAGAAACTTTTATCATGTTCATTGACAGATAGTGTTACCAGGAAATCCTGATGGGGCTTGGGGCTTCCTGTCACTGTACCCAATTCAGTGGAGGCAGGGTTGAATCATATAAGGCATTTATTGAGAAGGCCGGCCAACCAAGAAGACAGGGAGCATATGAGCACCTAAAACCTGTCTTAAAGAGTGGCCTGAGGGATAGGGTTATATAGGGAAATGGGGTAAACTGAGACTGAGAAGAGAATTCAGCTATTGTGCAGCCCCAAAGGTCTGCAGGCATCAGCTATTGTTCTTGGTCGTCTGGCGATCTCTCGATAAGATAATATCTTGACTCTTGATTGGGTCTGCCTGACCATGCTTCTTGTCCATATTGTCCAAGGTTGCATCACCTCCTTTATTGCTTTGTCTGGAATCAAGGGGAGTGTATGGGCGCAAAGGCCTAAGGAAAAGAAGCTTAAGGAAAAAGAAACTTAAACTCCTGTTCACATAAGTATATGTGTTCTATAATTTATAATTAATATGATTATATTTCAGATTAAGTCAGGTGGTCATCTTTAGAAATTATAAGTGCCCCTATCATTAGGTTAAAGTAACAAGATGTCATTTGATTTTTGTTTCATGTGTATTGAGTTACCTTAAATCAATTTAAATCATTTGGTTCACATAAATATTGAGACAGTTTTCACTATATATATCATATTTATATCATATTCACACACACATATATAATCATATATATCATATTTAAAGGACTAAGCAAATTGATGGCTAAAAAAGTATATCTTTCTTTTATCCTCAATATAGTCTACCCAGTTAAACATAATCACTGTCCTATTGAAAGTGGTACCATTCTCATCCAGTGAGTTATTAAAGAAGGAAGTGATGCTTGGTTTAAAGGAAGAATTATCTGAAGTGATGCTTGGTTTAAAGGAAGAATTATCTGGGGACCATTGCAAACATTTATTTCACAGGTTGCCCATAAACAGCTATATAGGTAGAGTCTTATTTATGAAAATACATTGAGACAGACCACAGTCAGGATCATTAAAAGAGAGAAATCCTTCACTGAATAGATCAAGGATCCCACAATGGTCTTGAGGCCTACAAAAATATCAGAAGAAGTAATTTAAATACACCATTCAATAGCTACTTTACCAACAAAAACATGATGAGCTTCTCCTAGAAAATAAAGATGTCATTCAGAATGTCAACAATACTAGTTTAATGTTTATGATTGAGGAACATTTTCATGAAAGGCCTGTTATCTAATGAAAATGAATGAAAGCAGAACTTGTATATTCATTAAAAAATCACAAAGAAAATGAATCCAAAGTGTAGAACAAAAGAAATAATTTTGTTATTCTTACTTAAATGTAAACCTTGTGTAATTATTTTGACTTTATTTGCAGATGTCTAACTCTGTAACTTCTTACTGATTTTAGAAAAATATATATGCATAGAGTAGTAAGAAATCTTGAAGTCACTGAATTATGAGGTTATATATGTGAATTCTGCAAACTTCAGTATGGGTTAAAGAAGGAAGACATCTAAAACCTGAGCAACATGCAGCATTCATGCTATACCTTGCTCTTTCACTTATCTATAGGTAATAAAATTATCCATTTTCAACCTAAATGGCCAATTTTCCATCAGTAAAAATGCCTCATAATTTAACATTTGTGTGGAAAACTTGATGTTATAGGATGCAAACCATGTAGCTTGTTATTACAAATGCCTCATGCAAAAACTTGTTAAACTCAAATGCTTATTTAGTATAGTTTTAAAGAAAGCAATTCGATTCTTCTTTTAAAAGCAAAGAATCAAATTCACACAACATATTATGCAATGATTCTTGCATTTATACATATTTATTTGCAATAGGCAACAAGCAACAAGGCTTATGCACAAAAGTTGTGACTGTAGCACCAAGGCAGCTAAAGTCAGTGTTGGTGTTTAACCTAGCTCTTACCTGTAATGACTAAAATTTTTTCTACGCTCAGAGATCTCCAAATGTTCTTAATGCTGAGACATTGCCCAGGTTAACAAACTCTGTCACATATCTGTAATAAGGTGTTCACACACACACACACACACACACACACACACACACACACACACACAATAACAAAACACAAGAAACATTTGGAGATATAAGGACCTACTACCTTATACCAATTTATTCTTCCTAGAATTACAGAAATAGTTTTCAAAGCTCTCAATTACCTGAAAGTTCAAAAAGCTGAAATATTGCCTAGGTTTACAAATCCTGTTACATGTCTGTAGAATTAGAACAAAATTATTCAGAACTCAGGGAAATCTAAATCTACATTGGTCTTTCATCAAGACCTTTTCAACTTTGATGAGTGTGTCAAAGGATATCTTAATTAAGAGAAAAACAGCATTGTCATCAGTCATAATCTCTGTTACTTGGGAAAATTTATTTTATTACTTTGCAGTGCTAATTGAAGACAAAACAAAAATTGTTCTTAATTTCTCCAAAGTGCATTATTTGATTTTGAAGAAAATATATTCTAAATTCACCTGATAACTAAGAAAGATGTTTTATTTGTCAAGGGTAGCCATCAAGGAGAAATACATTGTATTTCATTCCGCCAATAATTTACTCTTTCAGATGAAAAATGTATTAAGATAGTTACGCAAAAGTAATGACTTGAAATGCAACAAATTCCACAGATTCTGTAAAAATTTGAAATCTTCTAAGCAAAAGTCATTTACAATTCTTTATATGTAATTCAAAAGTATAAATTATTGTAAAGGTGTACCTGAAAGTAGCAAAACCCACATTAAAATTTTAGTAGGCTATTTACATGTACATACCTTAAAAAGGACTTAAACAACAAAAAAATTTGAGTCTTCCAGATAAGTCAGCCTTCCTAGTATTTGGAGATTTGGTAAGGTTTAAGGCAAAAATAAACATTATATCCTGAAAGATATTTTCATTAACTGTAACTAAATGAGTATTTTACTTGCTACACTAATTAATTGCAAGGCCCAGATAATATGATTCTATATGAAAATATTATCTGAGTCTTCCAAAATGTCTGCAGAGTGGGTGGAAGCTAAATCTACCTGCTCCTGGCCCCAAACTGGATTTACAGATAAATTATAGAGCAATCAACCTGAATAACCAACTGAAGGCTAGCTGAACTAAAATATAATAACCATGGATTTACAGAAGCCACATAGAGACTGGTAAGAAAGACAGAGATGTGAAAAGGCTAACCCCTGCATTCATGTGTGGCAGCAGCTGAGAACATGGAGGGATATTGTGGCTGCAAAACTCCTTTCCCCTAGAAGCATGGAGTTTCAAATCCATGCAGGGATCCCCAACTCAGAGCAACAGCAACAGAAAAAGGAGCCCCCATAGCATCTAGTAGTAAAAATCAGTGAGGATTCAGTCCATTTGGGAGACCCACACCCCATCTTCTTAGGGAAGGGCACTCCTATTGTTGCATCACCAGCCTGGAGGGTGCACAGTCTAGTCTCTGACTGCCAGTGAGGTCATGTTGCTGTACTCAGGTCTTGTGGAGGGGTCTGCTGGCTTCACCTAGCAGTGACTTTAAGAGCCCCTCTTTTTCCAAAGAGGTTTTTGGCAGAGACTTAGACAGTGACTAAACTGTGTGACTTGAAAAAGAGAATCAGTTTCCCCCATCTCAAGCCCAAAGCCTGCACCCTTACCCCCGCCTGTTGAATCACTTGGCCTGTCCCTGTCCTGCTGAGTTCAGTGACTCAAGGGGAACAAAGGGTCCTGATGAGCTGGGACTTTTGGCTCCATCTTGGTGAATTCAATGGCACAAGAGGAGCAGATTGCCACACAAAGCTGGGATTTTCAGACTGTGTCTCCACGGAAAGCTTTTGTTTGGGAACCAGACAGGGGAGTGCTGGTCTGTGTGGCTATATTGTGGTTGGGGAAATTCAGTCTCCCCTGTGAGTTTAGCCCACACTACCATGGAAAGGGGAAGTGCCTGACCACCTCCTACAGGCCTGCAGGCACCACCTCCAATGGGAGACTGTTTGGATTAGCCTTGGCAAGTCCCAGATACCCTTCCCCACTGGGCTCAGTTCCATGGGGGCAAGGGAGCGTAGTTCAAAGCCGGGACTTTCAAAGTGTAAGACCCAAAGGAGCTATTGTCTTGGACCAGAACAAAGTGATTAAACCCCTCCTATGGGTTGGGCCAGCATCATCTACACAGGAGACCCTTTTTATCTATCCCCTTGAGCCTGGTGTGGCTGAGCTTGCGCCTGCAGAGGGGAAAGCTGGCTGCAGCCAACCTGAACCTGCAGTGGAGTCCCTCTAGGGGGAGCTAGAGTTGGAGGCCCTGGCAGAGACTGAGTGGTTTGGCCTTGAAATGAAGATTGTGCCTCTTTCCCCTAATTGAGTGCCTGATTGCATAAGCCCTAAGTAGGAGACCCACTCGCCTTGTCCTTTCAATCCAGGTTGCTTCACACTACTGAGCTCACACCCCTTTGAAGGGGCTGTGGATTTCAGCTAGCCTAGGCTCATCTTAAAGTCTTTGTTTGGAAAGGTCTAAAGAAAAACCAGGCAACCTCAGGGAGAATCAGAGTAGCTCACAAGTGGAGGTGGACTTCAGGGTGCCTTTGTCCTTTTACAGACCTGCCTCCCAGCTCTAAGCTGGAAGAAGCTAACCCTTTTACACAAATTGTGCCCCCCTCCCAGATCCAGGAGATGCAGACACAAAGAGTGAACCATAAGGTAGCTTCAGACAGGTAGCCCAAGGTAAGTTACACACAATATCTGACATCAACCTGTACCTGAACCCCACTAAAGTGTACCCAAAACCAACACAACCAGTGGTGGGCTTCAGACCACACCCAGAGTTTGACCATTTTAGCCACACAAGCTGCACACCCAAAGGAGGTTTCTGGCAGGTAACACTTCTTGCTGGGAGCAACTCCCCTTTAGGGGGAAGTCCTAACACAGCATCTCATACATCGTCATTAAGGTTTACCCTTATAGTCATCCAGCTTAAAGTGTCACCCATGAAAGGGCCAACAGCATTCAAGACTCAACTACAATTGGAGGGTGCACATAACTCACAAAAAACATGGAGCTCAGGTGATCTGAAAGATTGTGCCACTAACCCCAACAAGACACCTTCAGCATAAAGTCATAGTAACAAGTTTGGAAGTCATAGAAGATCTACCTAAAACAGAGAGACAAAATAAGGAGATAATGAAAACATCTTCAAGCAAAAGAACAAGAGAAATCCCTAGAAAAATAATTATATGAAATGGAAGCAACCAAAATGCCAGATGCAGAATTTAAAACAAGGGTTATAAGGATGCTCAAATACCTTAGGGGAAGAATGGATGATCTCAGTGAGAACTTAAACAAAGAGATAGTAAGCATTAAAAATGACATAGAAATTATAAAAAAAGAACCAGTCAGAAATGAAGAATACAATACTGGAAATGAAGAATACACTGAAAAGAATCAACAGTAGGTTAGAAGAAGCAGAAAATCAAATCAGTAAATTAGAGAACAAGATAATAGTATGGACACCGTAGCCAGTTTGGCTGAGTGGTTAGAGCATCAGCCCTTGGACTGAAGAGTCCTGGGTTTGATTCCAGCCAAGGGCAAGTACCTCTGTTTTAGGCTTGATCCATGGCCCCAGTATGGGCGCATGTGGGAGGCAACTAATCAATGTGTCTCTCTCATGTTGATGTCGCTCTCTCTCCCTCTTCCTTCCACTCTCTGAAAAAGCAATGGAAAAAGTATCCTCGGGCAAAGATTAAAAAAAAAAAAAAAAGATAACAGTACAGACCCAAGCAGATCATAAAAAAGGAAAGATAATTAAAAGAAATAAGGAAAGTCTAAGAAATCTCTGGGACATGATCAAGCACAACAACAGCTCCATCATAGGGGTACAAGAAAGAGAAGCGTGGGAACAAAGGAGAGTGAACCCATTTGAAGAAATAAAGGCAGAAACTTCCTTAACCTGGAGAAGGAAATAGTGAAACAGGTTCAGGAAGTACAGAGTCCCAATCAAGATGAACCTAAAGAGGCCCACACCACAACACATAATAATTAAAATGGCAAATGTTAAAGACAAAGGGAGAATCTTAAAGGCAGCTAGAGAGAGACAGTTACCTAGAAACGAACTCCCATAAGGTTGTCAGCTGATTTCTCAACAGAAACACTATAGGCCAGAAAAAAAAAAAAGCATGAAGTATTTGAAGTAATGAAAATCAAAGACCTGCAACAAAGACTACTCTATCCAGCAAGGCTATCACTTGAAATCGAAGGCAAAATAAAGAACCTCCTAGACACAAAATGGCCAAAGGATTCATTACCACCAAACCAGGATCACAAGAAATGGTAAAGGGACTACTTTAAGAAGAAGAAATAGAGAGGAACATAGATATAAAGAAAAAATGTCAAGATTCCAAGATGGCTTCAGAGTAGTGGAAATCTCCCATCACTGGACCAGACTTGCAGTTAAATTGCAGAGCATTCAGCTTGAAAACCAGTTGAATTATATCTAATCTGAAATATTGTAAGTGGGGAGTGCAAAGAGAGAAGAGGAGAAGACACAGAGAGGGTGAGCCAACTTGTGTAGCTCCACAGCAACTGCATGGCTGGGAAGTCAGAGGGAGGGCAGCACAGCCCTCTACTTTAGAAGTGATCCCCATTACAGAGTAACAGAGAAGGGAAGGAGAACCCATATAGCACTAGACAGTGGAAATCAGTGGTGATTCCGTCCAACTGGGAGACTCACACTGCACCATCCCAGGCAAAGAGTGATTGCTTTGTATAACACCAGCCTGAAAAGTTCATTCCGATCTGTATCTGCGGGAGCAGCCATGTGGTGAAACCGGGGGCTGGTGGAGGGGTCTGACCTGAACACCTGGCATTGAATCTGAGGGACCTTTTATTCTCTGGAAGAGCATTTGGCAGAGAGTAGGATGGGGGCTGGACAGTGTGCCCTGGGAATGAGGATCTGTCCTGCCAACCTTGAGCACAGGGGAGGTGCCCTTTTCCCCACGTGTGGAATGACTGGTTCTGCCCCACACTGCTATGACCCAAGGCAAGGGGAAACAGCTCTGGGCTGGAAAGTAGCACTTGTGTGGCTGGGTCTGGTGGTGTAGGAGAGGTGGACATTTGACTTGGTTGGATCTTGGGCCAACAGTGATGAAAGATTGGAGTGCCAAGTGGAGCTAATATTTTTATTTGAAAAAATTTTATCCTCTCATTTTGTGTGTGGAAGTGGGGAGTGTCACTGAGCCAGACAGAGCTGAGGCTTGGTAGGAGAGGAAGTGCTGACCTGACCTCCTACAGCCTATGGGCACCACCGTCAATGAGAGTCTGTTTAAACCATTCTGGCCCAAACCCAGATACCCCTGCAGAGCCCAGTATCATGGGGGAAGGGAGAGGAGATCAGAACAGGAACATTGAAGGTACGATACCCAAGGCAGATCCAGCCTCTAGGCTATGAAGGCCCCACGGCCAGACTACTTAGGGCTCCACCCGGCCATGCTTTAGTCAGCTTGCCCAGGGCCAAGCAGGGACAGTTATTCACATTGACTTGCTATAAATAACCTCCCAGGAGGCCAGGGACCAAGATATCAAGGGACCATTTTTAACAACATTGAAGGAAACTCCAGTGAGGTCCACAAATAGCAGATCCAAAGGTGTGTTTTTTAATCTGTTCTCTTTTTTCTTTCATAACTCTTATTTTTCTATTTCCATTTATTCTATTTTTTATCTCATTTTCATTTCTTTTTTTATTTTTGTAAAATTTTTTGTACGTTATCTTTTCTTATCTCTTTTCTTTTCCTATTCTATATTTTATTTTTTTTACTAATCTTTAAAGTTATTTTATTTCTTTTTTTTATTTTACTACATCAGTTTTATTTATTTTTTGTTTTTTATAGAGATTAACTGTTTACTTATTTAATTATTTATTTTAAAATTTATCTTTATTTTGAAAGTATTACAGATATCCCATTTTTTCCCCCATTGATCCCCTCCACCTGGCATCCACCCCCACCACCTCAGGCGTTCACCACACTATTGTCTGTGTCCATGGGTTATGAATATATGCGTATAAATTTTTGGATTAATTTTTCCCCACCACCACTTTCCCTCTGAGATTTGTCAGTCGGTTCTATGCTTCCATGACTTTGGATCTATTTGGTTCATCATTTTATTTTATTCATTAGATTCCACATTTGAGTGAGATCATCTGATATTTGTCTTCTTCTGAATGTTTTATTTCACTTAGGATAATACTCTAGGTCCATCCATGCTGTCTCAAAGAGTAAGAGATCCTTCTTTTTTAAAACTGGGTAGTATTCCATGGTGTAAACATACCACAGCTTTTAATCCACTCATTTACTGATGGGAACTTGGGCAGTTTCCAGATCTTAGCTATTGTAAATTGCACTGCTATGAAAATAAGAATGCAAAATTATTTCTGATTGGTGTTTCTCTTTACTTTGGATAAATTCTTAGAAGTGGGATCACTGGGTCAAACGGCAGTTCCAATTTTAATTTTTTGAGAAAACTCCATACTTTTCTCTATACTGGCTGCATCAGACTGCATACCCACCAGCAGTGTACTAGGCTTCACTTTACTCCACATCCTTACCAGCAATTATTATTTGATAATTTGTTGATGGCAGCCATTCTGACAGGTGTGAGGTAATATATCATTACTTTTTAATTTGTATTTCTGATGATTAGTGATTTTGAGCATTTTTTCATATGTCACTTGGCCATCTGTATGCCCACTATGGAGAAGTGTTTATTTAGGTCCTTTGTCCATTTTTTAATTGATTGTCTTTATTTTGTTAGGATGTATGAGTTCCTAGTATATTTTCCAAATTAACCCCTTATCAGATGCATCATTGGCAAATATGTTCTCCAATGCAGTGGGCTCCCTTTTCATTTTGTTGATGGTTTCTTTTGCTGTGCAGAAGCTTAATATTTTGATGCAGTGTCATTTGTTTATTTTCTCCTTTGTTTCACTTGCCCTAGGAGATGAATCACCAAACATTTTGCTATGAGAGATATCTGAGGTTTTCCTGCCTGGTTTTCTTCTAGGATTTTTATGCTTTCATGACTTACAGTTAAGTCTTTTGTCCATTTTGAGTTATCTCTTGTGTATAGAGTTGGTGGTCTAGTTTTATTTTGTTGCATATACTTGTCCAATTTTCGCAACCATCATTTATTGAAAAAACTGTCTTTACTCCATTGTATGCTCTTGCCTCCTTTGACAAATACTAATTGAACATAAAAGCTTGGGTCAATTTCTGGGTTCTCTTTTCTGCTCCATTGATCTATATGCCTGTTTTTGTGCCAGTACCAGACTGTTTTGATTATAGTGGCTTTGTAGTATAACTTTATACCTGGTTTTGTTCTTCTTTCTCAAGATTACCGTGGCTATTTGTGGTCTTTTTTGTTTCCATATAAATTTTTGGAGTGTTTGTTCTAGATCTGTGAAATATGTCATTGGTATTTTAATAAGGATTGCATTGAGAGATTGCTTTAGGTACCTTCCTTTAAGATTCTCACTTTGTCTTGAATTCTTGGCATTTTAACTCTGATGTGTTTGGGCATGGGCGTCTTTGGATTCTTCTTGCTTGGGAGTCTCTTTGTCTCCTGAACTTGTGGACTTTTTCCTCGACCAGATTAGGGAAGTTTTCTGCCATTATTTCTTCAAACAGGTTCTCTAACCATTGATTACTTTCGACCTTTCCTGGCACTCATATGATGCCAGTGTTTTTATGTTTCATATTGTCCCACAGCTCCCTTAGACTTTCCTCCTGCTTTTAAATTATTTTTCCTTTTTGGATCTCTGATTGAATTATTTTTTTCTACCCTTTCTTCTAATTCACTGATCAGATCCTAGGCTTCCTCCAATCAGCTGTTTATTCCTTCCTATGTATTCTTTATTTCTGCTATGTTTCTTAACTTCCTTCTTAGTTTCCATATCTTTTTTCATGCTGTTGAACATCCTATATCTGATTGATGGCTTATTTCCATTTCATTTAGTTCTTTTTCTTGAGACCTCTCTTCTTTCATTTTGGGCTTGTTTTTTTGTCTATTTTAGCTGCCTGTTTGGGTTTGTTTCTATGTTTTAGGTAGTCCTGCTAAGACTTTCAGTCTTTTTGGAAAGTCTCTGGTGCAAGCCAATGTCAGAAGCAGTTTGTGACTGGATCTGAGTACACTGTTTGGAGCTATCAACCACACTCAACTTGAGCTCTCCCCTGCTGTGGCTGGATGTGGTTGAACAGGACCAAGATGCACACCAGAGTCTGCTTTTACAAGGCCCAGGTCCAGAAGCAGATCAGGCAAAGACTCAAAGCACCCTGAGTTCTGCCTCTGACTGCAGGATAATTAATCTGTTTCTCTTAATGAACCTCAGGCTGTAGAAAACGCTTTATGTAGGGTGAGAGGCTTTCCAGCAGGGTGGGGCAATTGCTTTCACCTCCAGGCAAAAGCAACAAAAGGTCTGCCTGAGAAAGATGTCCTCTGCAGTATGGGGGAATGACTCAGCACAGGAATCCAGAAGGGTGCCTTCTGATCTCAATCTCCAAAGGCCAGAACCCTAGATTTTTCCTGCATAGCCCCAGTCCACACTGCCCTCCCTCTGCTGGAGCCCATGGTGAGTGGCTGCACACAAAATTTTGTCCATTGGATCATTAAGAATGTGCCTACGTTTCCAGTAATCTCTCCCTGGCAGACTGAAACCTGGCTGATTTTCACAGCCAGATGTGATGTGGGCACCTTTCTCACTCCTAGTGCTCTTGGCTGGGAAGCCCAGCCTGAGGTTTAGACCCCAGAGTCCTCAGTGGGAACCCCCACAGCTGGGATATACCTCTGGACCTATAGCTGCTCCCTGTGGGAGGACAGCCAGCCCTCTTGTGTCTGCACACTTCCCACCAGTCTCTGTGTAATCTCCACTTTTCCTCCTATGTTATGAGGGTGCTCTCCAGCTGTCTTCAGATGCAGTTGATTATTCAGGATGGTTTTTCTATATTTTAGTTGTAATTCCAGTTTGGTCCTTGGAGAGTGTCAGTTTAGCTTCCACTCAGTCTGCCATCATTTTTAATCTCCCTCCTTTTATTTCTTTTAGGTCAGTTGTTACTTTACCTCTTTTGTTTCTGATTTTGTGTTTTTTTGGGTCCTCTGTTTCTCAATGAGTCTGGCTGAAGGTTTGTCAATCTTGTTTATCCTTTCAAAGCAGCAGCTCTTGGTTTCATTGATCTTTTGTATTGTTATTTTAGTCTCTATGTCATTTATTTCCCCTATGATCTTTATTATTTCTTTCCTCTTACTTTGGCTTTTCTTGTTGTTCCATTTTCTAAGATTTTATATTGTATAGTTAGATAGTTTATTAGGAGTTTTTTTGTTTGTTTGTTTGTTTGTTTGTTTTGAGTATGCCTGTAGTGGTATGAACTTCCTTTCTTGCTTCAGGACAGCTTTCGTTGTATCCCATAGGTATTGGATTATTATGTGCTCATTTTTGTGTTTCCAGGAAGTTTTTGACTTGTTCCTTGATCTCTTTGGTAACCCATTCATCCCTAACATGCTATTTAGCCTCCATGTGTTAAAATGTTTTTTAGTGCTTTGCTTGTAGTTGATTTCCAATTTCATGCCATTGTGACCCAAGAAGATGCTTGATATGATTTCAATCTTCTTGAGCTTGTAAAGACTAGTTTTGTGCCCTAAAATATGGTCTGTCTTTGAGAGTGTCCTATGTGCACTTGAGAAGACTGTATATTCTGTAGCTTTGGGGTGAAATGTTCTGTATATGTCAATTTATTCCATCTGATCTAGTATGTCATTTAAGATCACTGTGTTATTGTTGATTTTTTTTGTCTAAAAGATCTTTCTAGTGATGTCAGTGGGGTGTTAAAGTCTCCATTATGATTGTTTTGCTATCAATTGTTCCTTTAAAATCTTCCAGAAATTTTTTTGTATATTTTGGTGCTCTTATATTGGGTGCATATACTTTTACCAGGGTATAGCCTCTTGCTCAACAACTCCTTTAGTATTATGTAATGACCTTCATTGTCTCTTGCTATTACTTTCATTTTGAAGTCTATTTTGTCAGATATGAGTATTTCTACCCCATATTTTTAAAATTTCTATTTGTATGGAAATACTTTTTCCACCCCTTCACTTTCTTCTTTGTGAGTCCTTTGTTCTGAGGCCAGTCTCTTGTAGACAGCGTATATTTGGGTCATGTTTTCTAATTCATTCAGCTAACCTATATTTTTTGATTGGAGCATTTAAGCCATTTACATATAAGGTTATTATTTATAGGTAGCTTATTTATTACCATTTTTTCTTTATGTCCATGTTCTTCTCTTTCTCTATATTTCTTCTTTTACATCAGCCCCTTTAGCGTTTCTTGTAGTGTTGGTTTGTAGTTATAAACTACTTTTAGCCTTTTTTGTCTGCAAAGCTTTTTATTTCACCTTCAATTTTCAATTATAGCTTTGCTGGATAGAGCAGCCTTGGATTCAGTCTCTTGCATTTCATTCCTTTGTATAGTTCATGCCACTCCCTTCTGACCTGAAGTGTTTCTATTGAGAAATAGGCCGTCAGTCTAATGGGAGCTCCCTTGTAGGTAATTTTCTGTCTATCTCTTGTTGCTTTTATGATTCTTTAATGTTTGCCTTTTTAATTATGATGTGTCTAGGTGTGGGTCTTTGGTGTTTGTTTTGATTGGGACTCTCTGTGTTTCCTGAAGTTCAGTTACTTTTTCCTTCACCAGGTTAGGAAAGTTTTCTGTCATCATTTCTTCAAACACGTTCTCTAATCCCTGTTTAGATTCTTCTCCTATTTGTACCCCTATGGTGCAGATGTTATTTTGTTTTGTGTTGTCCCAAAGATCCCTTAAACTGTCCTCTTGCTTTTTAATTTTTTTTTCTAACATATTCCTCTGATTTGGTGTAATTTTCTACCTTGTATTCTAATTCGCTGATTTGGCCTTCAGCTTCTTCTAATCTACTATTGATTCCTTCCATTGTATACTTTATTTCAGCTATGTCATTCCACATTTTCAATTTATTCTTATTCATGTTTTCTAGATCTTTTTTCAAGCTTATGAAGTTCCCACTAAGATCCTTATAGTTCTCATTAAGTTCTTGTAATTCTCATTAATTTGCTTGAGCATCCTTATAGCCATTACTTTGTATTCTATTTCTAATAAATTGTTGTCTCAATTTCATTTAATTCTTTTTCTGAATTTTTTATTCTATTTCTTTTCTCTTCCTTCTTTTCTTGCATATTCTCTTTTCATTTCTTTTTTTTTCTTCTCTGATTCCCTTTCTCTTGTGTCTTTTAGTACTTTTTTTCCAGTCTATTTTTTTATTGTTGTCTTGGGTTTTTTTGTGTATGTGTGTGCGTGTCTCTGTGTTGTTCTTCGCTTGGTCTTCTAGTGTCTTCTTTTGTTCTCCCAGCACTAGTATAAGAGTTGGCATGAAGTGGTTGGTGTTCACTCTCACTTAGATCTATAAGGAGACAACACTGTTGGGAATCACAAGAATGCCACCATACCAAGATTGGGAGGCATAGCAGTCTTATCCAATATACTTAAATAAACAGGAATATTAAAGAAACAAAGAAACAGGCCCCAAATGAAAGAAAAGGAATAATCTCTAGAAAAAGTGCTAAATGAAATGGAGGCAGGCAATTTATCAGAAACAGAATATAAAGTAATGTAACAAGAATGCTCTGTAGCATGATAAAAGACACAGAAACCATGAATAAAAACCAGTCAGATCAATCTAACAGGAGGAAATAACCCTTATAAACATTTATGTACCCAATATAGGAGCACCTAAATATATAAAAACTTTCTTGGGACACTTTAAGAGGGAGTTTGACAGTAACACAATCAGTGGGGGAGTTTAACACCCCACTGTCAACATTGGACAGATCATCAAGACAAAAAATAAACAGGGAAACAGACCTTAAATGATTCACTAGACCTAATAGATTTAATTGACATTTACGGAACATTTCATCCCAAAGCAGCAGAATACACATTCTTCTCAAGTGCTCATGGAACATTCTCAAAAATAGACCACATGTCATGGAAAGTCTCTACAAATACAAGAAGATTGAAATCATATCAAGCATTTTCTTGGATCACAATGCCATGAAACTAGAAATCAACCACTATAAAAAAGCTCAAAAATATTTAAACACATGAGGCTAAATAGCATGTTATTAAACAATGAATGGATTACCGGTGAGACCAAGGAAGAAAATAAACACTTCATGGAAATAAATGAAAATGAACAGACAACAACCCAAAATCTATGGGACATGGCAAAAGCAGCCCTGAGAGGAAAAATCATAGCATTACAGGCCTATCTCAAGAAACAAGAAAAAGATCTAATGAACCATCTAACACAACAACTAAAAGAACTAGAACGAGAACAGCAAAAAAAGCCCGAAGGAAGTAGAAGGAAGGAAATAATAAAGATCACAGCAGAAATTGATGAGATAGAGACTGAAAAAACAATACAAAAAATTAATGAAACCAAGAGCTGGTTCTTTGAAAAGGTAAATAAGATTGATGCACCTTTAGCCACACTCACTAAAAAACAGAGAGGACCCAAATAAATAAAATCAGAAATGAAAGACATGATATAACAGCGGACCCAACAGATATACAAAGGATTGTAAGAAAATACTATGAGCAACTATATGCCAACAAATTGGACAACATGGGGGAAATGGACAAATTTTGAGAAGCATACAACCTACCAAAGCTGAATCAAGAAGAGGCAGAAAACCTGAACAGGCTGATAACAACTAATGAAACTGAAGCAGTAATCAAAAAACTCCCAGCAAACAAAAGTCCTGGACCAGATGGATTTACAGGCAAGTTTTACCAAACATTCAAAGAAGAATTAACACCTATTCTATTCAAACTATTTCAGAAAATTCAAGAGGAGGGAAAACTCCTAAACTCTTTTTGTGAGGCCACTATCATCCTAATCCAAAACCAGATAAAGACACTACAAAGAAAGAAAATTACAGGCCAATATCCCTGATGAGCATAGACGCTAAAATCTTTACTAAAATACTAGCAAACTGGATCCAGCAATACATCAAAAAGATCATACACCATGACCAAGTGGGAAAATCAATAAAAATGATACATCACATTAACAAAATGAAGGACAAAAAACATATGATCATATCAATAGATGTAGAAAAAGCATTTGACAAAATACAGCACTCAGTTCTGATAAAAACTCTCAGTAAAGTGGGAATAAAGGGATCATAACTCAACATAATAAAGGCTATATATGAGAAATCTACAGCCAATATCATACTCAACAGTCAAAACCTAAAACCATTTCCATTAAAAACAGGAACAAGACGGGGGTGTCCTCTTTAACCACTCTTATTCAACGTAGTATTGGGAGTCTTAGCCATAGCCATCAGACCATAGAAAAACATAAAAGGTATCCAATTTGGAAAAGTGGAAGTAAAACTGGCATTATTTGCAGATGACATGATAATGTACATAGAAAACTCTAAAGACTCCATCAAAGTACTACTAGATTTGATAAACGAATTTGAAAAGGTAGCTGAAAACAAAATCACCATCTGGAAATCAATGACAATCTTTTATACCAACAATGAATTTTTAGAAATAGAAACTAAAAAAAAAAAAAAAAAAATACCATTCACCATTGTAACTAAAAAAAAACAAGTTACCTAGGAATAAACCTAACCAAGGATGTAAAAGACCTGTACTCAGAAAACTACGTGACACTGAAAAAAGAAATAGAGGAAGATTTAAACAAGTGGAAGAATATACCATGTTTATAGACTGGAAGAATTAATATCATTAAAATGTCCATACTACCCAAAGCAATTTATAAATTCAATGCAATTCTTATTTAAAAACCAACAGCATATTTTACAGATCTATAACAAACATTTCAAAAATTTATATGGAAATAAAAAAGACCTTGAAAGGCTGCAGCCATCTTGAGAAAAAAGAACAGAGTAGAAGGGATGACATTACCGGACTTTAAACTGTATTACAAAGCCACTGTTATCAAAACGGCCTGATATTGGTATAACAGGCATATAGATCAATGGAACAGAGCAGAAACCCCAGAAATAGACCCATGCTATTATGGTCAGTTAATATTTGACAAAGAAGTCAAGAGCATCCAGTGGAGTAAAGACAGTCTCTTCAATAAGTTGTTCTGGGAAAATTAGACAGGTACATGTAAAAAACATGAAACTAGACCACCAACTTTCACCATACACAAAAATAAACTCAAAATGGATAAAAGACTTAAATGTAAGTCACAAAACCATAAAAATCATGGAAGAAAAGATAGACAATAAAGTCACAGACATCCCACATAGTGGAATTTTCACTGATAAATCTCCTAGGGCAAGAGAACAAAAGAAAAAAACATATGGGACTACATCAAACTAAAAAGCTTTTGCACAGCAAAAGAAAACAGCCTCAAAATACAAAGGAACCCCACGGTCTGGAGAAACATATTTGCCAAGGATGTATCTGATAAGGGGCTAATTTTCAAAGTGTACAAAGAACTCACATTACTCAGCAAGAGGAAGACAAACAACCCAATTAAGAAATGGGAAAAGGTCCTGAATAGACACTTCTCCAAAGAAGACATACAGATGGCCAAGAGACATGAAAAAATGCTCAATGTCACTAATTATCAGAGGGATGCAAATGAAAACCACAATAAGGTACCAGCTCACACCTGACAGAATGGCTAATATCAATAAACCAATGAACAACAAGTGCTGGTGAGCATGTGGAGAAAAAGGAACTCTAGTACACTGCTGTTGGGAATGCAGACTGATACTACTTCTATGGAAAGCAGTGTGGAGTTCCACAAAATATTAGAAATGGAATTGTCATTTGACTCAGTGATCCCACTTCTAGGAATATATCCTAAGAACCCTAAAATCCCAATCATAAAGAATATAAGCACATTTATGCTCATATCAGAGTTAATTACAGTAGCTAAGATCTAGAAATAGCCCAAGTGCCCATCAGTATATAAGTGGATAAAAAAGCTGTGGTACTTTTAAGCCATGGAATGCTATGCAGCTGTCAAAATAAGGATCTTTTACCCTGTGGGACAGCATGGGTGGAACTGGAGAGTATTATGTTAAGTGAAGTAAGCCAGTCAGAGAAAGACAAGTATTACATGATCTCATTCATATGTGGAATATAATGAACAAAATAAACTGATAAACAAAATAGATTCAGAGACATAGAAGCATGAAACAGACTTACAAATCTCAGAGGGAAGGCAGGGATGGGTGGGGAAAGATTAATCAAATTACTTAAATACATATATGCATAATCCATGGATACAGACAATTGTATGGGGAAGGCCTGGGGTGGTATATGTGAGTTGGAAGGTGTCATTGGGGAAAAAGGGGACATCTGTAGTACTTTCAACAATAAATGAAGAAAAAATTAAGTTTATTTGGTTGAAATTGGTTAATAAAATTATGTTTTAAATGTATATCAAATATTCTTCTGTTACCATATATTTTATCCCCTTTATCCTTTACTATGCTCCCACCCCCTTCCCTCTGGTAACCACCATACTGTTGTCTGTGTCTATGAGGTTTGTTTGTTTTTGCTTGTTCATTTTTTGCTTTCAGTTTTATATCACATATACGAGTGAAATCATATGGTTCTTAACTATTTTTGTCTGATTTATTTTGCTTACCATGATATTCTCAAGGTTCATCCATGTTGTCACAAATAGCAGTATTTTCTTTCTTTTTTTATAGTTAAGCAGTATTCTCTCGCATATATGCACTACATCTTCTTTATCCAATCATTATCAAAGGACACTTAGGTTGTTTCTGTTTCTTGGCCACAGTGAATAATGCTGCAATCAACATAGGGGTGCATATAACTTTGTGCATAAATCTTTTCAGGTAGATACACAGAAGAAGGGTTGCTGGGTCATACGGTAACTCTCTTCTTAATTTTTGAGAAACTTCCACACTGTTTTCCACAGTGTCTCTACCAGTTTACATTCCCACCAACAGTGCCAAAGCATTCCCTTTCCTCCAAATCCTCACCAGCATTTGTTTCATTTGTTTTTGATGCTAGCTATTCTAATGTGTCAGATATTTTATTGAGGTTTTAATTTCCATTTTCCTTGTTTTAGTGATGAGCACCTTTTAATGAACCTATTGGTCATTTGTATATCTTTTTGGGGAAAATGTTTATTCAGGATATTTGCCCATTTTAAACTTGTTTTTGCTTGAGTTCTATGCGCTATTTATGTATTTTGGATCTTAACCTCTTATGAGATAGATCATTTGCAAAACTTATTTCATTTCTGTAAGTTGACTCTCCTTTGGTTGAGCATTCTTTTTTTGTGTAGAAGCTTTTTAGTGTTATGTAGTCCCATTTCTTAATATTGTTACTTGTACCTTAGGTGTCATATCCAGAAAAGTCATTTCAAACATCCATGTGAAGTAGCTTCCCCCTACCTCCATTCATTTTACCAGGAGTTTTATACTTTCTGGTCTAAATTTATGTCTGTAAATACAATGCAAGTTAATTTTTGTGTGTGATGTAAATAGGGATCTAGTATGATTCTTTACACATGCATATCCAATTTTTCCTGCACAATTTATTGCAGAGATTATCTTTTTTAATCCTCCTTCACCTAAGAATATGTTTCCACTGATTTTTAGAGAGAGAGTAAGGGAGAGAGAAAGAGAAACATCGATGTGAGAGAAACATTGATCAGTAGCCTCCCACACATGCCCCACTGGGGATCCAAACCGCAACCTAGGTATGTGCCCCAACTGGGAATTGAACCAGCAACCTTTTAGTGTATGGGACAAAGCTCCAACCCAATGAGCCACCTGGCCAGAGTGAGACTGTCGTTATTTTAAAATTAAGTATTCTTGTCACTTTTGTCAAATATTTGTTGAATATAAATGCATGGGTTAATTTTTGGCCTCTTGATTCTGTCCCATTGGTCTATGCCAGTACAGTTTTAATTGAGATAGCTTTATAATATAGTTTGAAATGAGGAAATGTGATGCCTCCAGCATTGTTCTTTTTTTTCAAGATTACTCTTTCTATTTAAAGTTTTTTGGTTCTATTCTAATAAAAATAGAACAGCTTTTTGACCCAGTGATCCCACTTCTAGGAATATATCATGAGAAACCCTAAATACCACAAAGAATTTATGCACCCCTATGTTCATAGCAGCAAAAATTACAATAACTAAGATCTGGAAACAGCCCCAATGCCCATCAGTAGAACATTTACACCATGGAATACTATGCAGCTGTAAAAAAACAAGAATCTCTTACCCTTTGGGACAGCATGGATGGAGCTGGAGAATATTATGCTAAGCCAAATAAGCCAGGCAGAGAAAGACAAACATCATAGGATATCACTTATATGTGGAATCTAAAGAACAAAATAAACTGATGAAAAAAATTGATCCAGCGGGATAGAAACATGGAACAGACTGATGAATCTCAGAGGGAAGTCAGGGCTGGTTGAGTGGGGAGAAATTAACCAAAGAATTTAAACGCATAAGTGCATAACCCATGGACACAGACAACAGTGTGGTGAAGGCCTGGTGTGTGTTTGTGTGCACGGAGTAGAAGGGGTCAATGGGGGAAAAAGGGGGATATCTATAATTCTTTCAACAATAAAGGTAAATTTTTTAAAATTTTGTTTTTATATTTCTACCAAAAGTGGCATTGTATTCTCTATAGTGATTTCATTCAATTTGTAGACTGCCTTGGATATTTTTACAATATTAGTTATTCTGATCCATGAACACAAGATATCTTTCCATTTATTTGTGTCTTCCTCAATTTATTTTATGAATGTCTTTAATAGTTTTCATTGTACACATCTTTCACCTTCTTGGTTAAATTTATTCCTATGATTTTTATTGTTTTTGATGTTATTGTGAATGAGATATTTTATTTATTTTTCAGAATGTTGATTTTGTATCTTTTAACTATATTGAATTTGTTTTAGTTCTAACAGTTTTTTGGTGAAGTCTTTAGTGTTTTCTATGTATAATATCCTGTCATCAGCAAAACAGAGAAAATTTTATATTTAACTTTACAATGTGAGTGCATTTTATTACTTTTATTTCCTAATTGCTTGGGTTAAGACTTCTAGTGCTATGTTGAATAGAAATGGTGAGAGCGAGAAACCTTTCCTTTTTTCCTCAACTTAGAGGAAAACGTATTTCTTATTTCAATGTTGAGCATGTGTTAGATGTGAGCTTGTCAAAAATGGTATTTCTTTTATGTTGAAGATTGTTTCTTATATACCCAAGCTGTTGAGAATTTTTTTGTTGTTGTTGACAGTATTATAGATGTCCCACATATCCTCCCCTTTCCCCTCAGCACCCAGCCATAGCCCAACCCAGGCCTTCACCATACTATTGTCTGTGTCCATTGGTAATGCATATATGTTGTTCAGTTCATTTCTTCTTGTCCCTTCCAACCCCAAACTTCCTGAGATCTGTCATTCTATTCCATGAATCCATGCTTCTGGACTTTTTTTCTCATCAGTTTATTTAGTTCAATAGATTCCACATATAATTGAGATCATGTGATATTTCTCTTTCTCTAACTGGTTTGTTTCACTTAGCATAATAATATCCAAGTCTATTCATGTTGTCTCAAAGTGTAAGAGATCCTTCTTCTTTACAGATGCATAGCATCCCATTGTGTAAATGTACCACCATTTTTTAAATCCACTTATCTACTAATGGGCACTTGGGCTATTTCAAGATCTTAGGTATTGTGAATAATACTGCTAGGAAGAGAGAGGTGCATGTATTCTTTCTGATTGTTGTTCCGAGCTTCTTAGGATATATTCCCAGAAGTGGGATCACTGGGCCAAATGGCAGTTCCATACTTAATTTTTTGAGGAAACTCCGTACTGTTTTCCATAGTGGCTGCACAAATCTGCATTCCCACCAGCAGTGCACTAGGTTTCCCCGCCAGCACTTGTTTGTTGATTTGTTGATGGTAGCCACTCTGACAGATGTGAGGTGATACCTCATTGTAGTTTTAATTTGCATCTCTCTGATGATTAGTGGCATTGAGCATTTTTTCATATGTCTATTAGCCATTTGTATGTTCTCTTTGGAGAAGTGTCTTTTCGGGCCCTTTACCCATTTTTTATTTGGATTGTTTGTCCTCCTGGTGTTCAGTTGTATAAGTTCTTTATACATTTTGGAAATTAACCCCTTATCTAATGTATCATTGTTGATTATGCTCTTCGATACCATGGGTTCTCTTTATGTCTTGTTGGTGGTTTCTTTTGCTGTGCAGGAACTTTTTATTTTGATGTAGTCCTATTTGTTTATTTTCTCCTTTGTTTCTCTTGTGTTGGGAGATATATTGATGAAAGTCCTGCTATGTGAGATGTCTACAATTTTACTGTGTATATTTTTATCTAGAGTTTTTATGGTTTCAAGACTAAAATTCAAGTTTTTATCCATTTTGAGTTTATTCTTGTGTGTGGTGTATGTTGGAGGTCTAGTTTCATTTTTTTTTTTTGCATGTGCTGTCCAATTTTTCTAACACCATTTCTTGATGAGACTATTTTTATGCCATTGTAATCTATTGCCTCCTCTATCAAATATTAATTGACTGTATAGGCATGGGTCAAACTCTGGGGTCTCTGTTTTGTTCCATAGGTCTATATGTCTGTTCTTGTGCCAGTACTAGGCTGTTCTTATTACAATGTCTTTGTTATATAGTTTGATATCTGGTATTATATTCCTTCAACTTTATTCTTTTTTCTCAAGATAGTTCAGGCTATTCATGGTCTTATTTGATTTTATATAAATTTTTGGAATATTTGTTCTACATCTGTGAAATATACCATTGCTTATTTTAACAAAGATTGCATTGAATTTGTAAATTGCTTTGGATAATATGGACATTTAAATTATGTTAATTTCTCCAATCCATGAATATGGTATATGCTTCCACTTGTTTGAATCTTCTGTTTCTTTTTTCAACTCCCTATAGTTTTCTGAGTAGAGGTCTTTTACTTCCTTCATTAAGTTTATTCCAAGGTACAGTGGTACCTTGGTTTTCTGATATAATCCATTCCAGAAGACCATTCAAGATTTGAAATGTTCAAAAACTGAGGGATCAATAGCCAACAGCTAGACCTCAGGATCTTGCATTCAGTGGAAGCCGTGTGGCATGTTCAACTTCAGAGACGTGTTCAAAACTGAAGCATTTACTTCCTGGTTTACAGCGTTCATAAACTAAAATGTTCGTCAATGGAGATGTTTGAAAACTGAGGTAACACTGTATGTTATATTTTTGTTCCAATAGTAAATGGGATTGTTATTTTCATTTCTCTTTCAGAGTTCACTATTGATTTATAAAAATGCCATAGATTTCTGGATGTAAATTTTATATCCTGCTACTTTGCAGAATTCATTTATTAAATCTAGCAGATTTTGGGTGGAGTGTTTAGGGTTTTCTATGTAGAATATCATGTCACCTGGGAATAATAGCAGTTTTACTTCCTCCTTTCCATTTTGGATGCCTTTTATTGTTTCTTCTTGTCTGGTCACTATGGCTTGGGCTTCCAGTACTATGTTGAATAGGAGTGTTGAATGCTGATGACCCTGTCTTCTTCCTGATCTTAAGGGAAACACTTTTAGATTTTGTCCATTGAGTATAATATTGGCTGTAGTTTTGTCTTATATGGCTTTTATTATGTTGAGATATAATCTCTGTATTCCCACTTTCCTTAGAGTTTTTATTAAAAATAGGTGCTGGACTTTGTGAAATGATTTTTCTTTGTCTATTTTACAATCATGTGGCTATTACTCTTCATCTAGTTCATGTGATATATCACGTTTATTGATTTGTGAATATTGTACCAGCCTTGCATCGCTGGAATCAAACCCACTTGGTCATATGCATGATTTTTGATGTACTGTTGTACCTGATTTACTAATATTTTGTCCAGGATTGTTGCATCTATGTTCTTCAGTTATCTCGGCCTTAATTTTTTTTTTTTTTTTGGTAGTGTTTTTATCTGGTTTTCCAATTAGGATAATGCGATCTTCCTAAAAAGAGCTTGGAAGCCTTCCCTCCTCTTGAATTTTTTGGAATATTTTGAGAAGGATAGGTGTTAGTTTTTCTTTGAGTGTTTAGTAAAACTTGCCTGTGAAGTCATCTAGTACAAAACTTTTGTTAACTGGGAGTGTTTTGATTACTGCTTCAATTTTATTTGTTGTTATCATCATATTCAGGTTTTATGATTCTTCTTGATTGAGTTTTGGAAGATTGCATTTTTCTAGGAACTTGCCCATTTTGCTGAAGTTGTATATTTTGTTTTCATATACTTCTTCATATTATTTTCTTACAATCCTTTTTATTACTGTTATGTCACTTGTTACTTTGCCTCTTTCATTTCTGGTTTTATTTATTTAGGTCTTTCCACTTTGTTTCTTGATAAGTCTGGCTAAATATCAATACAGTTATCTTTTCAAAGAACCAGTTCTTGGTTTCATTGATCTTTTGTATTTTTTTTTTTTTTTAGTGTCTATATCATTTATTTCCACTCTAATCCTTATTATTTCCTTCCTTCTACTTACTGTGCGTTTCTTTTCATTCTCTTTCTTGTTCCTTAGTTGTAGGGTTGACTCTCTATGTGAGATTTTTTTTTGTTTTTTTATGGTAGACCTTTAATTCCATGGGTTTTTCTCTCAAGGCTGCTTTTTGCTGTGTCCCATAGATTTTGGATTGTGGTGTGTTCATTTTTGTTTGTTTCTTGGTGATTTTTTATATCTTCCTTGATCTCATTGGTAAACCATTCATTGTTTAATAACATGCTATTTAACCTCCATGTGTTTGAATGTATTTGAGTGTTTTTATTGTAGTTAATTTCTAGTTTCATTCCACTATGATTCAATAAGATGATTGATATTATTTCAATCTTGAATATGTTAAGACTGATTTTGTCTTCTCACATGTGTTATATCTTTGAGAAGGTGTCATGTGTGCTTGAATAGAATTATGCTCTTCTGCTTTGGGATGAAATGCTCCTTAAATATCAATTAATTCCATCTGATTAATTGTGTCTTTAAGGTCACTGTTTTCTTGTTGATTTTTTTGTCTGTAATAGTTATACAGTGATGCTAGTGGGGTGTTAATATCCCCTACTTTGACTGTATTGCTGATGATCTCTCCCTTAATGTTCCCAAGTTGTGTTTTTTGTTGTTGTTTGTTTTTTAACATGTAGGTGTGATTCTATTAGATGCATTTGTTTACCAGGCTTGTATCCTCTTGTTTGATCATTTTATTTAGTATTATGGGGTTATCTTTTTTGTTTCTTGTTATGGCCTTTGTTTTGTAGTATACTTTTTTAGATATGAACATAGTTACCACAGCTTTTTTGGTTTTCATTTAAGTGGAATATTTTTTTCATCCCTTCTTTCAGCCTTTGTGAATTCTTTGTTTTGAGGTAAGTCTCTCATAGACAGCATATTTATAGGTCATGTGTTCTTATCCATTCATCTACCCTATATGTTTTGATAAGATCATTTACTCCATTTTTATTTAAAGTTATTGTTGATAGGTAGTTAATTGTTGCTTTCTTTTCCTTTGTACCTATGTTCCTCTCCCTCTTCATTTCTTATTCTTCTTAAAGCAGTCCCTTTAACATTTCTTGCAATGCTGGTTTGGTGGTAATGTATTCCTTTAGCCTTTTCTTTTTTTGTCTTGGATGCTCTTTATTTTGCCTGCAATTTTAAATAATTGCCTTGCTTGATAGTGTAGTCTTGAATTTAGGCCCTTTCTTTTCACTACATCGAATACTTAATGTAATTTCTTCTGGCCTGAAGTGTTTTTGTTGAGAAATCAACTGACAGTTTAATGGAAACTCTCTTGTAGGTAAATTTCTTTCTCTTTCTTGCTGCCTTGAGATTCCTTCTTTGCTTTTAATGTTTGTCCTTTTAGTTATGATGTGTCTTGGTGTGGGTCTCTTTGAGTTCATCTTCATTGGAACTCTGGTTTTCCTGGCCTTGTATGACTTTTTCTTTTACTAGATTAGGGAAAATTTCTGTCATTATTTCTTCAAATAAATTCTCTATTCATTGCTCATTTTCTTCTCCTTTTGTAACCCCTGTGATGCAGATGTTTCTCCTTTTCATGTTGTCCAAAAGTTCCCTTATAAAATTCTCCTTCTTTATAATTCTCTTTTCTTTTTGCTGTTCTAATTGGGTGTTTTTTCTACCTTTTCTTCAAAATCACTGATTCATTTCTCTGCTATATTTAATACATTTTCAACTACTTCCTGTGTATTATTTTTTTTTTAATCCTCACTAAAGGATATATTTTTCATTGCTTTTAAGAGAGAGTGGAAGGGAAAGAGGAGGGGGGAAGAGAGAAAGAAACATTGATATGAGAGTGACACATTGATTGGTTGTCTCCCTAACACACACCAACCAGGGCAGGTGGTTGAGCCTGCAACCGAAGTACATACCCTTGACCTGAATCAAACATGAGACCCTTCAGTCTGCAGGCTGATGCTCTAACTATGATACAAACTGGCTAGGGTGCTTCCAGTGTATTCTTGATGTCAGATATGGTATTCTTTACTTCTTACCTTTTCTATTTCATGATTTCTAGTTCCTTTTTCATGCTATTTTAGTTCCCACTAAGTTTCTTGTAATTCTCACTAAGTTCCTTGAGCATCTTTATAACCATAACTTTGAACTCTATATCTATCTCATAAATTGCTTGCTTCCATTTCATTTAGCTCTTTTTCTGGAGCTTCCTTCTTTTTTTATTTATTTTGGAGATGCTTCTTTGTTGCCCCATTTTTGTGGTCTCTTTGTGTTTGTTTCTATGTATTACATAGAACTGCTATGCCTCCTAATCTTCATAGGGCGGCCTTATGTAATAAGTGTCCTGTGGGACCCAGTGATGCAATATCTTTGATCTTCTGAGCTGTATGCTCTAGGAATGTCCCTTCTGTGGTTCATTTGGCTTACCTTATTGTAATTGGCTCTTGATTGTGTGAAGCTTAACCCTGACCATATCATGCAAGCTGTTGTGAAGGTGCCTAGGGCTCTGTCTTCCTCACCTGCATCCTCTTCCTTACCTGCCTCCTCCTCACTTTGTGTCCCCTCCTTCAGGAGCTGCTGCCATGTCCCCACTGAGGTTTTTTTGTTCCTCAAAGGATGTTGAATTTTGTCAAATGCTTTTTTTAGCATCTATTGAGATAATATGTTTTTATTTATATTTTGTTCCAATAATGTGCTGCATTACTCATATTGATTTTGAATTACCCTTGCATCTGAGAAATAAATACCAGTTGATCACAGTATATAAAAATTTTACAGTGCTGTTCAATTTGCTTTGCTAGAATTTCCTGATAATTATTGCATCTACATTCATCAAGGATATTAGCCAATAGTTTTCTTTGTATTGTGTCCCTATCTGACTGGTATTGGGATAATGCTAGACTTGTAAAAAATTTTGGAAGTCTTCTCATCTCTGTGTTTTTGGAATAATTTGATAAGAATAAGGGTTATTGTTTTAATATTTGTAGAAATTATTAATAAAACAAGCTGGTATTGGGAATTTTTGTTAGAAGATTTTGATTATTGCTTCAGTCTCCTTAGTGGTTTTAGTCTGTTTACATTTCTTCATAATTCAGTATTGCTAGATATATTCCTAGGAATTTATCAAATTCTTCTAATTTTCCTATTTGTTGGATTATAATTAGTTGTTCGTAGTGGTATCTTATGATTCTCTGTATTTCTATAGTACAGAGTATTTCAGTAGTATATTTCTTCTTTCATTTTTTGATTTTCCTTCTTATAAACCATTTTTTTTGTTTTCTTGGTATTTCTAAAATTTTGTCAATTTTATCATTCTTAAGAACCCATACTTAATTTTGTTAATCTTTTTTCATTTATTTTCACTTAAATATTTATCTTTACTTATTTCTGTTAATATTGTATGTAATTTTTTTAATTACTTGTGTCAAAATATTAGATTGTCTTAGATCTTTCTTTTTCCTTAATGTTGGTGTTCATTGCTATGACCATTCTTTTTAGAACTGTTTTTGCTGCTTCCTATTAGCTTTTGTGTGTTATGTTTTCATTTAACAATGTCTCAGATATGTTATCTATTTCCCTTTTAATTTTATTTTTAATCCATTGGTTTTTCAGGAGTGTGGTTTAATTTCAATGTGTTTCTGTATTTTTAGTTTTCCTCCTGTTACTGATTTCAAGTTCCTTATAATTGTGGTCAAAAAAGTATAGATACAAGTTCTATCTTCTTTAATATATTTAGATTTGCTTTGTGGATTAAAACATGATTTAAAAAAAATGTTCTGTGTGCCCTTAAGAAAATAATGTGTATTCTTCTGCTGTTCAATAGAATGTTTTCTATATGTTTTCTAGGTTTATTTGTTCTACAGGGTTGCTCAAATCCAGTGTTTTCTTATTGGTTATGTGTTTGCATAATTGATCCATTTTGAGAGTGCAATATTAAAATTCTCCTTTTACATTTATTATTAGTTGATTTATATATTTGAAGCTCCGATGTTGGGTTCTTAAATATTGACAATTGTTACACTTTCTGGATGAATTAACTTCTTCATTATTATATAATAACTTCTTTTTGTCTCCTGTGACTATTTTTTACTTAAAGTCCTTTTTGTCCAATATATGTATAGTTATCCCAACTTTTTAGGTTACCATTAGCTCTAAATATCTTTTTATATCATTTCACTCTCAGACTTTGTGTCTTTATAAAGCTCAAGTGTCTCTTGTAGGCAATGTATCCAGCCACTTTATGTCTTTTGATTAGATAATTTAATCAATTTACTTTTAAACTAATTATAGATAGGTAAGGGATTACTATTTTCATTTTGTTAATTGCATTTTATTCAGTTTTGTAAATTCATTGTCCCTTGTTTCTCTTATTCTGATTCCCATTGTAATTGAATGATTTTAGTAGCTTTATACTTTAAATTCTCAGTTATAGTCTTTGGTGTACATACAATAGGAAATTTCCATTCTGATTGCCATAAGGCTCACGTGAAATATCTCATTCTTGATTCCAAGACTGAGATGGCAGCATACTAAGTGTAAGCTACACAGATGCTTTTCCTGGACAAAACTGGAATTAAAGCAAAATTTTGAGAAAACATCCTTAATAATCAACTGAACAAGCTGGAGAGAAGCATCTTAACCAAGGACATAAAGTGAAAACCACATAGAAACTGGTAGGAAGTGAGGAGGTGCAAGAGGGCTGGGTGAGCTCTCACAGGCAGCAGCTGAAGGTCCAGAAGGATATCTCAGCTGTGGGGGATTCCAACTGAGAACTCTGTGGTCTAAACCTCAAACTGCACTCTCCAGCACAGGGCACCAGAACTGAGAAAGCTGCCCATATACTATCTGGTTGTGAAAATGAGTGGAAGTTTCTCTCTGCCAGGGAGAGATGGTTGGTAATGAAGGCACACCCTTAAAGGGACAATGCACAAAATTTTATATACAACTTAGCCTCCAGCAGAGGGAAAGCAGAGTGGACTAGTGTTGGGAGAGGAGATTCCAGGATTGGTGGCTGTGGGGATAGAGCTCAGATTCCTGTGCTGAGTCATTTCACCATACTGCAGTGAATATCCTTCTCAGGCAGACCTTTACCACCCCTGGAGGGGAAGCACTCACCCCACCCTGTTTGAAAACCTCTCAAGCTAACCTGTGGCTTTATGCTTTGCTGTGATCTATAGCCTGAGAGACTCATTAAGTGACTTAGAATAACAATCAACCAGCAGGCAGATGTGGCTGTCTGGGGCTTTGAGACTCTCTGTGATCTCCTTCTCGACCCAGGGCTAGGAAAAGCAAACCTTGGTGCACATCTTGATGCTTTCCAAACCCACCCAGTCTCAGAAGATTGAGCCACAGGCTATGGACTGATGAAGGCTCCAAACAGGGTTCTCAGGGCCAGTCACGTAAAGCATCCAACATTATATGGCACGAGAGATCCTCCAAAAAGACTGGGAGTTGCAGCAAAACTACATAATACATAGAAAGAAACCCAAACATGGTAACCAAAATGGGAAGAAAAAAACAAGAACCAAATGAAAGAACAAGAGAATTGTGAAGAAAATGCTAAATGAAATGGAGATAAGAAATTTATCAAATTTTGAGTTCAGAATAATGATTACAAGGATACAAAACAGCATGAAAAAAATATAGAAACTATAATATATATATATATATTATAGTTTCTATATTTTATATAGTATATATATATACTATGATATATTATATAGTATATATATATATACTATGAAAAATGACAAGCCCAGAATGAAGAATGACATAGGAGCAATAAAGACCACATTGGAAGGAATAAATAGCAAATTAGAGGAAAATGAGGATCAGACCAGTGAAATAGAAGGCAGGCTAGAAAAAATTAATCAGAGAACCAAAAAGAAAAAAACAATTAAAAAACAGAAAGACAACTTAAGGGAGCTGTGGGACAACATGAAATGTAACAATATTCACATTATAGGAATGCCAGAAGATGCAGAAAGTAAGTAGGAATTAGAGAATCTGCTTGAAGAAATAATCGCATAAAACTTCCATAACCCGGTGAAGGAAAAATCACACAAGTTCAGGAAGCATAGAGAGACAAAAGCAAGAAGAACCTAAAGAAGCCAACACTCAGACATATCATATTTAAAATGCCAGAAATTCAAGGCAAAGAAAGAATCTTAAAAGCAACAAGAGAAAAGCAATCTGTTACCTACCAAGGAGCTCCCACAAGGTTCTCAGCTGATTTCTTATTAAAAACTCTAGAGGCCAGAAGGAAACGGCATGAAGTATTCAAGGTAATGAAAAGCAAGGATCTGAAATGGAGAATACCTTATTCAAAATAGATTAGTGAAATAAAGAGCTTCTCAGACAAAAAAAAAAAAAGGCTAAAGGAGTTTATCACCACCAAACCAGCATTGCAAAAAAAATGTTAAAGGGACTGCTGTAATTATAAGTAGAAATAGATAAAGAAATATAGGAATAAAGAACCAAAATAGCAATAAATAAGTACCTATCAATGGTAACCTTAAAGGTAAATGGATTAAATGCTCAGACCAAAAGACATAGGGTAGCTCAATGGATAAGAAAACATGATCTGAATTTATGCTCTCTACAAGAGAGATCCACCTTAGAACAAAAGACTCACACAGGATAAGAGTGAAGGTGTGGAAAAAATGTTTCTATGCAAATAGAAAGGATAAAAAAGCTGGAGTAGCAATATTCATATCTGACAAAGACTTTAAAATGAAGGCCATAACAAAAGACAAGAATGGTGACTACATAATACTAAAGGGATAGATCCAACAAGATGTAACCGTGATAAACAATTATGCACCCAATATAGAGAGGAGCACCTAAATGTATAAAATAACTTCTGCAGGAATTTAAGGTAGAGATCAACAGCAATATCATCATGGTAGGGGATTTTAACACCTCACTGACTTCACTGGATAGATCTTCCAGACAAAAGCAACAAGGCAACAGTGTCTCTAAATGACACACTAGATCAGATGGATTTAATTGATATTTTCAGAACATTTCACCACAAAGCTGCAGAATATACATTCTTCTCATGTGCACATGGGACAGTGTGAAAGATAGAACATGATAGGACACAAAACAAGTCTTTACAAGTTCAAGAAGATTGAAATCATATCAAGCACCTTCTCAGACCACAATAGCATGAAATTAGAAATCAGCTACAGAAAAATACTCAAAAATATTCTGAGACATGGAGGCTAAATAGCCTGTTATTAAAGAGTGAATGGATAACCAATGAGGTCAAGAAAGAAATCAAAATCTTCTGGGAAACAAATCTAAATAAACACACAACCAAAAATCTATGCAATACAGCGAAAACAGTCCTGAGAAGTAAGTTCATAGCACTACAGGACTACAACAACAAAAAACAAAAAGAAAAATTTTTAATAAACTATCCAACTCTACAAATTAAGGAGTTAGAAAGAGAACAACAAGAAATGCCCAGAGTAAGTAGGAAGAAGGAAATAAAAAAGGTCATTGTGGAAATAAATGACATAAACACTAAAAAGACAATACAAAATATCAATGAGACCAAGATCTGATTCTTACAAAAGATAAACAAAATTGATGAACCTTTAACCAGAATCATCAAAAAACAAAGAAGAAAGACTTAAATAAACTCAAAAAGGAAAAAGGTGAAGTAACAACTGACACTACAGAAATACAAAGGACTGTAAAAAAATAAGATGAAAAACTAGCCCGGCTGGGCATGGCTCAGCGCTTGAGCGTCGACCTAGGATCCAGGCGATCAGGGTTCGATTCCCAGTCAGGCACATGCCCCAGTTGTGGGATTGATCAGTTACTCTCTCATCATTGATGTTTCTGTCTCTCTCTCTCCCTCTCCTTTCCTTTCTCTGAAATCAATAAAGATATATTTAAAAAAGAAAAAAAAAAGAAAATAAGATGAAAAACTCTATACCAATCAAACTGGAAAATGTGGATAAGATTGACAAATTCCTAGAAAAATACAATCTTCCAAAACTGGATCAGAAAAAATAAGAAATCCTGAATAAGCAGGTAACAACTGATGACACTGAAGCAGTAATCAAAAACCTCACAGAAAACAAAAATCCTGGTGTGGATGGCTTCACAGGGGAGTTTTACCAAACATTCAAAGAACTACGCCTGGCCGGGCATGGCCAGGGGTTAAGCATCGACCTAGGATCCAGGCGATCGGGGTTCGATTCCCAGTCAGGGCACATGCCTGGGTTGCAGGCTAGCTGATCAATGACTCTCTCATCATGGATGTTTCTGTCTCTCTCTCTCCCTCTCCCTTCCTCTCTTTGAGATCAATAAAGATACATTTAAAAAACACAAAGAACTAACACCTATTTTCCTCAAACTATTCCAAAAAATAGAAGAGAAAGGAACACCTCCAAGCTCTTTTTATGAGGCAAGCATTATCCTAATTCTAAAATAGATAAAGACACTACAAAGAAAAAGTATTACAAGCCAATATCTCTGATGAACATAGACGCTGAAATCCACAACAAAATATTAGCAAATCAGATCCAGCAATATATTAAAAAGATCATACACCATAACCAAGTGGGATTTATTCCAATGGCATAAAGGTGGTACAATATTTGCAAATCAATTCTTGTGACACATCACATAGACTAATTAAAAGACAAAAATCACATGACCACATCAATAGAATCAGAAAAAGCATTTGACAAAATCCACCAGTTTTTGATTAAAAGTTTCAGCAAAGTGGGAATCAAGAGGTAATAGTTCAACATAATACAAACCTACAGCCAACACCATGTTCAATGGGCAAAAACTAAAAGCATTTCCCCTAAGAACAGGAACAAGACAGGGATGTCTGCTCCCACCACTCTTATTCAACATAGTACTGGAAGTCTTAGCCATAGCAATCAGACAGGAAGAAAAAATAAAAGGCATCCAAATTGGAAAGGAGGAAGTAAAACTGTCATTAGTCACAGATGACATGATATTGTACATGGAAAACCCTAAAGACTCCACCAAATGACTACTACATTTAATAAATGAATTCAGCAAGCTAGAAGGACACAAAATAAACACCCAGAGATTGATGGCATTTTTATTCACTAATAACGATCTCTAAGAAACTAAAAAAAATCTCATTTACCATTGCTCCAAAAAAAAAAACACCCCAAAAACTTAGGAATAAACTTAACCAAAGAGGTAAAAGACCTGCACTCAGAAAACTACAGGACATTGAAAAAAAAAGAAAAGAAGAAGAAGGTATAAACATGTGGAAGAATATACCATGCTCATGGATTGGTAGTATCAGCATCATTAAAATGTCCATACTACTCAAAGCAACTTATATTTTCAACACAATTCCTATTAAAATATCGGTAGCGTATTTCACAGATCTTGGACAAGTACTCCAAAAATTTATATGGAACCAAATAATACCGCAAATAGCCACTGAAATCTTGAGAAAGAAGCACAAAGTTGGAGGGAACACAATACCACATATCAAGTTTTACTACAAAGCCATTGTAATTAAAACAGCCTGGTACTGGCACAAGAACAGGCATATAGATCAATGGAACAGAATAGAGACCCCCAGAAATTGACCCAAGCCATTATGTTCAATTAATATTTGGCAAAGGAGGAAAGAGTATACAATGCAGTAAAGACAGTCTCTTCAATCAACAGTGTTGGGAAAAATTAGACTGGTACCTGCAAAAAAATGAAACTAGACCATCAACTTACACCATACACAAGATTAAACTCATAATGGAAAAAAGTGTTAAATGGAAATTGTGAAAGCATAAAAGTCTTAGAAGAAAATGTAGGCAGCAAAATCTCAGACATCTCTTGTAGCAATATGTTTGTCGATATATATCCTAGGACAAGGGAAACAAATGAGAAAATAAACAAATTGGACTACATCAAAATAAAAAGCTTCTGCACAGCTAAAGAAACCATCAACAAAACTAAAAGGGATCCCTCTGTATGGGAGAACATATTTGCCAATGATACATTTGATAAGGGGTTAATATCCAAAATATATATAAGAACTCATACAGCTTAACAAAAGGAAGACAAACAATCCATTTAAAAAATGGGAAAAGGATATAAATATATACTTCTCCAAAGTGGACATATATATGTCCAAGAGACATATGAATAAATGCTCAAAGTCCCTAATCATCAGAGAGATGCAAATTAACATAACTATGAGGTATCACCTCACATCTGTCAGAATAGAGACCATCAACAATTCAACAAATGACAAGTGCTGGTGAGGATGTGGAGAAAGGGAACCCTGATAAACTGCTGGTGGATATGCAAAATGCTGCAGCCACTATGGAAAACAGCATGGAGTTTCCTCAAAATATTAAATATGAACTGCCATTTGACCCAGTGATCCCACTTCTAGGAATATATCCTAAGAAACCTGTAGCAATTATCAGAAATAATATATACACCCCTTGTTCATAGCAGCCCAATTTACAATAGCTAAAATCTGGAAACAGCCCGGTCAGGCGTGGCTCAACGGTTGAGCGTTGACCTAGGATCGAGGAGATCGGGATTCGATTGCTGCTCAGGGCACATGCCCTGGTTGTGGGCTAGATCAATGACTCTCTCATCATTGATGTTTCTATCTCTCTCTCTCCCTCTCCTTTCCTCTCTCTAAAACCAATAAAGATATATTTTAAAAAAATAAAATCTGGAAACAGCCCAAGTGCCCATCAATAGATGAGTGGATAAAAAGTTGTCGTACATTTACACCATGGAATACTAAGCCACTGTAAAACTGAAGGATTTCTTACCCTTTGAGATGGTATAAATGGACCTAGAGAGTATCATGCCAAGCAAAATAAGCCTTTCAGAGAAAAACAAGTATCACATGATCTCATTCATATGTCTAAGGAACAAAATAAACTGATGAACAAAATAGATCCAGAAACATAGAAACATGCAACAGACTGACGAATCTCAGAGGGAATGCAGGCTTTTGGTAGGTGGGTGAGAAGATATTAACTGAAGAATTTATATGCATACATGCATAACCTATGGTTCCAGACAGTAGTGTGGTGAAGGGGTGGGATTGGGGGACCAAGTGCGGGGAAGAAGGATCAACGGGGAGAAAAGAGGACATCTGTAATACTTTCAACAATAAAGATAAACTTAAAAATAAATAAATAAATAAAATATTTCATTGTTATAACAACCTATTTTAAGCTGAGAACACCTTAACTGCAATAGTTGACATATACTTTATACTTTTACTTCTCCCCCTTCCCATTTTAGGTATATTATATTAAAAATATGTGTATATTTATATTTTGTATCTAATAAATGATTATTGTAGTTACACTTATTATTCAACTAGAATTTAAATGATTTATACACCATCATTATAATATTAGAGATTCTGACTTTGACTACATATTTATTTTACCAGGACTTTTACACATGTTTGTTTTTCCAATATTAATGAGAATCTTTTTATTTGAGTTTGAATGATGCCCTTTAGTATTCCTTGTAAGGTAATTCTAGTGGTGATGTATTCTCCTGTCTTTTGTTTTTTGAAGTCTTTGTCTCACCTTCATTTCTGAAGGACAGATTTTCCATGTATAGTAGTATTTCTGGTTGACAGTTTTGTTTTTTTCTTTTGATATTTTGAATATATATATTCACTCTGTTGGCCTACAAAATTTCTGCCAAGAAATCCACTAATAGCCTTATAAGGGTTTTTTTTTTTTCATGTGAAAAGTCACTTTTCTCTTGCTGCTTTAAAATTCTGTCTTTGACCTTTGACAATTTAATTATAACGTCTTTTGGTGCAACTCTTTTCTTGTCCATCCTATTTGTGGTCCTTTGTGCCTCATGAATATGGGTGTTTATTTGTTTCTCCATGTTTGGAAAATTTTTAGACATTATTGCTTCAAATTTACTTTCTGTTCTTTTATATTTCTCCTCTCCTTTGTGATTCCCATGATCTATATTTTGTTTGTCTTCATGGTATCCCACCAGACCCATAGGTTTTCTCCGGTCTTTTGTTTTTTATTTTATTTATTTTATTTTTTGCTCCTATAGCTGCATAATATCAAGTGATCTACCTTTTAGTTTACTGATTCCATTTTCCACTTTGTTGTGTCTTCTCCTGAAGCCCTCTAAAAAGTGACCTCTACGAATTCTTCAGCATATATTTCATTGTATTTTTCATCTCTATGATTTCTGATTTTCTATTTCTTTGTTTTCTCTTTTTGTTTATGCATTGTTTTATAGATTTCCATTTCTTTAGGCTCCATGTTATGGGGATGTTATTAATTTCCATTGGTGGTATCATATTTACTTGATTCTTTGTGATCCTCGTATCCTTGCCTTTGTATTTGCACACTTAAGTAAGTAGCTTACTTTTCCAGAGTTTACAGGTTTACTTGGGTAAGGGAAGAGCTGCACCACTCAGCTCTGCTTGGTTACTGCATGTGTGAGATGGTATATCCACAGGCAGATGTGGCTTGCTATTAGTGTCCCTAGTATGGTGAGGCCACTGTCTGTTTTGTGTGGGGAATACCACTGGATGGGCTCTGTAGTCAAGTGTGGCCATTATCTGGGCTGTATAATCACGTTCAGTTGGACCATGTTTAGTAATCAGACAGGACTATACACTAGGCTCTGTGGATGAGCAAGACTATAAGAGTTGAAGAATGCACAGGGTCATTGTTTAGGTTCCATGTTTATGCAAGGCCAGACGTTATACTCAACAGTTGAGCAGGGCTGTTGGCTTGCCTCCCAGTTTGAGGGGCTGAAAGTTGGGCTCCTTCACTGCTCATGTTCCCTGGTCAGGCAGAACTAGAGTCTATGCTCAGCAGTTGAATGGAGCTGTGATTTTGCTTTCCTGCTCAGGAGAGGCTGTAGAATAGGCCTTATGGCCAGTATTCCAGGTAACCAATTCAGGCAGAACTACCAACAAAGCTCACTGGCTTGATAGGGCTACCTCTTGGCTCTGCAGATGGGCAGAACTTCTGGCTGGAATCTTGTTAGACTGTTGTTGAAAGCAGGAATATGATATATATACTAAAATGTAAGAGCTGGTTGCTATAAACCTCACCCCCCTTTTGTATATATAGGGTGTCCCAAAATGTATACAGAATTTAATAGCTGATAGCTCAATTTTAAAAATGAAATGTATTTTAATAAACACTCCCTTTATAATTATTTGAAGTGTGTGTATACATATTCTTGGGGCACCCTATATATCTGATTCCTGGTGTTTGAGTGGACCTTCTGGGAAGTGTCTCCAAACTCCTGGGTAGCTGGATGTCCACCTAGGGCTTTCTTTTCCCACTGGAAAAATATAGTCCCAGAAGGTCCCTCTAAGTGTGGTGTTATTCAAGCCTGGAGGAAGGGTGATAGGGTCAAAGTGAAACTGCTCCCTTTACTCTTATGGTACAATCCTTCTGCATCTCTTTGGTCCATTGTGCTGCTTCTACCTCATCTCCAGGTTCTTGAATTTTCCAATGATGTCTAGTCAATGGATCATTTCTGGTTGATCTTCTTGTGAGTAGGACTGAAGTTGGAATGACTTATGTTGCAATATCAATGATGTCACCTTCCATGAATGCAGGAATTACAATGGCAACACACTTTAATTCTCATAATGCTGTTTTGTATCTTTGTTATTTATATATTTGTTACTCTTGCTAGGTTTATCAATTTTATTTTATTATTATAGGTTTTTGAAGAACCACTTTGCTTCATCTGTTTATTATTTTCCTGTTTTGAATTTCATTGATTTCTGCTCTTAAATGTATGCCTTCCTTCCTTCTGCTTGCATTGGGATTGCTTTCTCTTTTGTTTGTGTAGAAACTTATTTTTATTAACTTAACACATTTTCTATATTCTAATGCATTTTAGTTCTATAAATTTCCCTCCCAGCATTGTTATAGCTTCATCCCCAAAATTTTGAAATGTTTTGTTTTCATTTTCAATCAGTTCTATTTATTTTAAAAAATTTCCTTTGAGACATCTTTGAATCATGGTTATTTAGAAATGTGTCATTTAACATCTGAGTGTTTAGATATTTTCCTATTGTCCTTTGGTTATGACTTTCTTGTTTGGTTCCATTGTCATCAGAAAACACACATTGTATATATAGTTTAAATTATTTAACTTGCCCATGTTTCTTTTAAGGTCCAATATATGATCTATCTTGATGAATATGGTTGTTTAAAAAAATATGTATTCTGGAGAAGAGGGAAGATGGCGGCCCTGTGAGAAGCAGCAGCGCCCCCGCTCCAGCCATGGACTTGATTTCCTCCTAAAATCCTATGTAACCAGCTTGAAAAAAAACAGAGAAACATACCTGAGTGGATGAAGTGTGAGTGGGGAGCACTGAGGAAACATCACAGAGTCCAGTAAGAGAGGGGGGGGCCGTAGGAAGGGGGTGTCCCCCTGAAGCCTGTGCTGGGCACCAAGCCTGAAGGCTTGGAGAATGCAAAGCCCCGCGTACTGCATCCAAAAGCGGGGATCCCACACCCAGAGCAGAGAGGGGAAAGAGCACCCCTCGCACAGGGCAGAGGGACCCAGGGGAGCGGTGAGTCCCAGAGGGAATGGCGCCTTCCTAGGAAACAAAGCCTCTAGGGGCGGCTGCGACCAGGCATCTGGTGCTTGGGGTGCCGACCATAGGGAAGGCTGTCCCAAGGCCTGTGGCACCCAAGTAGTGAGGGACCAGAGGACTGTGCTGAGCACCCACACACAGGGACCCTCTTCCTCCCTGTGGGGCACTGTGTTGAGCCCCAGAAAGCGCTGAATCTGCGTGGCATGGGAGAGGGGAGGAGCCCTCCCACCCTGAGCTCCCGGTGCTAGGAGGCTGGGATCTGTGACCAGCCCTGAGGGGCCCTGTGGTTGCACGTGAAGCCGCTCCAGCTTTGCTCACACCAGCGGTGTGGAGAGCTGCTTGGAGCTGACCTTGGGTCCCCTCCCCCTGGGTGCCCCAGAGCAAGGGTGGTGGGACATTGCAGGGCGGACTCTCTGCCTGTGTGTTGCTTTGTGCTTTTGCGAGTTTGACTGCGGAACTGGTTCCCACCTTCCGGGTGTGCACTGCACAGACAGACCAGTGGAGGCTGCCATTGGGGTCTGCATAGTAGACGGTCTGAGGGGCGGGACTGGTGCGACCAGCCAACCAGAGCTGAACAGGGAGGGGGGGAGCCGGCCAGCCACTCCTGCAGCCGGGAGCACTGCCCCCAACAGGAACAGGACACACCCGCAGGGCACACTCCTGAGGGGGAAGGGAGAGCAGCTCGTAGGAGGACTTTGCAAGAATAAGACTCTTGGGGACTGTTGTTTGGGAACTGGAGGAAATGGTGAAAACCCCTGCTGGGGGCTGAGCAGGCAAAGGGCCCACCAGAATGTGTTTTGAATTGAACCCACTGGGCCCTGGCTGCTGAAACGGCCCATAGAGGAAAGGTAATAGGCTGAAAACAATCTGAAGCTGCAGCAGGCCAGAGCCTGGGGGACTAGAATCAGAGGACAGGGTAGGGACTCAGAAGCTGGCGGTGCAGCAGAGACTAACTCCTGCAGAGTGAGAGCCTGACAGTGACACCTCTAACGGGAGTGATACACTAGCCACCCTGTACCCTAAAGACTCTACAGAAGACTCTGGAGCAAGACCAGGCAACTACAAGGTTGTAAAATAGCTGACAAGAAGAGGTGGCCCACGGAGAGCCTCAGATCAACCATCTACCTAAGGACACCAGAGCCAAACCTAGACGGATCCTCACATTGGGTGATACACAAGTACCTCCCAGGAGAACTGAAATCACAAAAAACAGTGACCCTCAGACAACATAAGTTGCCCAGAAGAAACACACTTTATTGACTACCTTTTTCTCTGCTGTTTTTCTGTTTTGTTTGTTTTTGGTTTTTTTTTGGTTTTGTTTTTTTTTGTTGTTTGTTTTTTGTTTGTGGGTTTGTTTATTTTTTCTTTTTTCCTTAGGAAGAAGAGAAAGGGGAGAAAATTTGTTTTTTCTTCTTTTTTAAATTTTATAAAAATTTTTCTTTTGCTTTTTTAATTTTTTTTAAAAACATTTTTTTTACTAATTTTTTTTTTAATAAAATAATTTTGTCTTGCTTAGCTTGTTTTTGGTTTTGTTTTCATTATTTGCTTTGTTTTGTTTTATCCTTGCTTCTACTATCAAGACTTTCTTGATATCCCCACTTAACGACTGGGACTTTATCATTATAACCAAGTTTACTGCTTTCCTCTATAGTTTCCCTCAAATCTCTTCCCAGACTCCCTGCCTGCCTGCCTGGGCTTTATCTCTCTCTCCTTTCAATCCATTGGCATAACTTTTTTCTTCTTTTTCTTCTTTCTTTTTCTACTTTTCTTTCATTCTTTCATTTTGCCCCCTTTAGTTTTCCTGTCCAATTGTTAGTTTCTCTTATTCTCTTTATTGTATTTTTGTTTTCTCATTTTCAACTATTATCCTATTCCTATTCTCTCCCTTAATTTTGTGATGGCCCTTCTTTCAGAATCTTTTCTCTGCTTCTGTTATCTCCCAGTAGCTTCTCTATTTTTTATATTTTAGTTTATTATTTTCTAAATTTTCACCAGTATTAACAACAACATACACCTCTGGGCTCCACTGGACCCACAAGACAAAATCCTATCCCACAAGACTGGGACACAGCAAATATATCTAATAAATAGATATAAGCACTAAGACCTACCAAAATGGGGAAACAAAGAAACAACCCCCAAATTAAAGAAAAGGAAACATCTCCAGAAAAAGACGTTGATGAGATGGAGTTGAGCAAGTTATCAGAAACGGAGTTCAGAGTATTGATGATGAAGATGTTCAAGGAACTTAAGAAGACTCTAGATGATAAGATCGAGAACCTTAGTGAAAACATGAAAAAAGAGATACATACCATAAATACAACTCAGACAGAGATAAAGAATGCTGTATCTGATATCAAGAATGCACTGGAAGGAATTAAAAGCAGGCTCAATGAAGCAGAGGATAGAATAAGTGACTTAGAAGACAAAGTAGAGAAAATCACACAATCAGAGCAGCAAACAGAAAAAACACTTAAAAAGCATGAGGACAGTCAAAGGGAACTTTGGGACAACATGAAGCGAAACAACATTCACATTACAGAAGTACCAGAGGGGGAGGAAAGAGAGCAAGGGATAGAGAACTTGGTGGAAGAAATAATGATAGAAAACTTCCCTAGGCTGGTGAAGGAGAAAGCCACACAAGTTCAGGAAGCACAGAGGGTTCCAAACAAGAGGGACCCAAAGAGACCCACTCCAAGACACATCATAATTAAAATGGCAAATGTCAAGGACAAAGAGAAAATATTAAGGGCTGCAAGAGAGAGACAAGCAGTGACCTACAAGGGAACCCCCATAAGGCTGACAGCGGATTTCTCAACAGAGACTCTTCAGGCCAGAAGGGAGTGGCATGAAGTTCTCCAAGTAATGAAGAGCAAGAACATGCAACCAAGATTGCTTTATCCAGCAAGGCTGTCATTTAAATTTGAAGGTGAAATAAAGAGCTTCCCAGACAAAAAAAGACTAAAAGAGTTCAGTACCACCAAACCAGCACTGCAAGAAATGCTAAAAGGACTGCTTTAAGAAAAAGAAGAAATAGTGAGAGAAAGGTATATCAGCATAAAGGGGAAAAATGGCATTAAATAAGTTGATATCATTGGTAACTTTAAACGTAAATGGAATAAATGGGCCAATCAAAAGACAAAGGGTAGCTGAATGGATAAGAAAACAGGACCCAAATATATGCTGTCTACAAGAGACCCACCTGAGAGCAAAAGACTCACACAGGCTAAAAGTGAAGGGATGGAGTAAAATATTCCATGCAAATGGAAAGGAAAAGAAAGCTGGAGTAGCAATTCTTAATGCAGACAAAATAGACTTCAAAATAAAGACCATAATAAGAGACAAAGATGGTCACTACATATTACTAAAGGGATCAATCCAACAGGAGGAAATAACCCTTATGAACATTTATGCACCCAATACAAGAACACCTAAATATGTAAAAAATCTCTTGGGGGACTTCAAAGGGGAGATTGACAGCAACACAATCATAGTGGGGGACTTTAACAACCCACGGTGGGCATTGGACAGATCATCAAGACAAAAAATCAACAGGGAAACACAGACCTTAAATAAATCACTAGACCTAATGGATTTAATTGACATTTATAGAACATTTCACCCCAAAGCAGCAGAATACACTTTCTTCTCAAGTGCACATGGAACATTCTCAAAAATAGACCACATGTTAGGGCACAAGGCAAGTCTCTACAAATATAAGAAGATTGAAATCATATCAAGCATCTTCTCGGATCACAATGCCATGAAACTGTAAATCAACCACTATAAAAAAACTCAAAAATATTCAAACACATGGAGGCTAAATAGCATATTATTAAACAATGAATGGGTTACCAAGGAGATCAAGGAAGAAATCAAACACTTCATGGAAAGTAATGAAAATGAACAGACAACAACTCAGAACCTAGGGGACACGGCGAAAGCAGTCTTGAGAGGAAAATTTATATCATTATAGGACTATCTCAAGAAACAAGAAAAAGATCTAATGAACCATCTAACACAACAACTAAAAGAACTAGAACGAGGACAGCAAGAAAAGGCCCGAGGAAGTAGAAGGAAGGAAATAATAAAAAATCAGAGCAGAGATTAATGACATAGAGACTAAAGAAACAATACAAAAAAATCAATGAAACCCAGAGCTGGTTCTTTGAAAAGGTAAATAAGATTGATGTACCTTTAGCCAGGCTCACTAAGAAACAAAGAGAGAGGACCCAAATAAATAAAATCAGAAATGAAAGAGGCGATATAACAACTGATCCAACAGAAATACAAAGGATTGTAAGAAAATATTATGAGCAACTGTATGCCAACAAATTGGACAACATAGGGGAAATGGACAAATTCCTAGAAGCATACAACCTTCCAAAGCTCAATCAAGAAGAGGCAGAAAACCTGAATAGGCCAATAACAACTAATGAAATTGAAGCAGTAATCAAAAAACTCCCAGCATACAAAAGTCCTGGACCAGGACTTTTACCAAATTACAGGCGAGTTTTACCAAACATTCAAAGAAGAATTAACACCTATTCTATTCAAACTATTCCAGAAAATTCAAGAGGAGGGAAAACTGCAAAACTCTTTTTATGAGGCCAGCATCACCCTAATCCCAAAACTAGATAAAGATACTACAAAGAAAGAAAATTACAGGCCAATATCCCTGATGAACATAGATGTTAAAATCCTCACTAAAATACTAGCAAACTGGATCCAGCAATACATTAAAAAGATCATACATCATGACCAAGTAGGATTTATTCTGGGGATGCAAGGCTGGTACAACATCCGCAAATCAATAAATGTGATACATCACATAAACAAAATGAAGGACAAAAATCATAGGATCATATCAATAGATGAAGAAAAAGCATTCGACAAAATCCAGCACCCATTTCTGATAAAAACTCTCAGCAAAGTGGGAATAGAGGGATCATACCTCAACATAATAAAGGCCATATACGACAGACCTACAGCCAACATCATACTCAATGGGCAAAAACTAAAACCATTTCCATTAAAAACCGGAACAAGACAGGGATGTCCACTTTCACCACTCTTATTCAACATAGTTCTGGAAGTCCTTGCCATAGCCATCAGACAGGAAGAAAACATAAATGGTATCCAAATTGGAAAGGAGGAAGTAAAACTGTCATTATTTGCAGATGACATGATACTGTACATAGAAAACCCTAAAGACTCTATCGAAGTACTACTAGATTTGATAAACAAATGTGGCAAGGTAGCTGGATACAAAATCAACATCCGGAAATCAATGGCATTCTTATAACCAACAATGAACTTTCAGAGAGAGAAACTAAAAAAGCAATACCATTTACCATTGCAACTAAAAAAATAAGATATCTAGGAATAAACTTAACCAAGGATGTAAAAGACCTGTACTCAAAAATCTATGTGACACTGAAAAAAGAAATAGAGGAAGATTTAAACAGGTGGAAGAAGATACCATGCTCATGGATTGGGAGAATTAATATCATTAAAATGTCCATACTACTCAAAGCAATTTATAAATTTAATGCAATTCCTATGAAAATTCCAACAGCATACTTCACAGACCTAGAACAAACATTTCGAAAATTTATATGGAACCAAAAATGACCCCGAATAGCTACAGCCATCTTGAGAAAAAAGAACGGTGTGGGAGGGATCACATTACCAGACTTCAAACTATATTACAAAGCCACTGTAATCAAAACAGCCTGGTATTGGTACAACAACAGGCATATAGATCAATGGAACAGAACAGAGACCCCAGAAATAGACCCACGCCACTATGGTCAGTTAATATTTGACAAAGGAGGCAAGAGCATCCAATGGAGTAAGGTCAGTCTCTTCAATAAGTGGTGCTGGGAAAATTGGACAGATACATGCAAAAGAATGAAACTAGACCACCAACTTTCACCATACACAAAAATAAACTCAAAATGGATAAAAGACTTAAATGTAAGTCACGAAACCATAAAAATCCTGGAAGAAAATATAGGCAGTAAAATCACAGACATCCCACGTAGTGGACTTTTCACTGATACATCTCCTAGGGCAAGAGAAACAAAGGAAAAAATAAACATATGGGACTATATCAAACTAAAAAGCTTCTGCACAGCAAATGAAAACAGCCTCAAAATACAAAGGAACCCCGCAGTCTGGGAAAACATATTTTCCAAGGATGAATCTGATAAGGGGCTAATTTCCAAAGTGTAGAAAGAACTCATAGCACTCAGCAAGAGGAATACAAACAACCCAATTAATAAATGGGCAAAGGACTTAAATAGACAGTTCTCCAAAGAGGACATACGGATGGCCAAGAGACACATGAGAAAATGCTCGACGTCGCTAATCATCAGAGAGATGCAAATTAAAACCACAATGAGGTATCACTTCACACCTGCCAGAATAGCTGCCATTAATAAATGAATAAACAACATGTGCTGGCGAGGGTGTGGAGAAAGGGGAACCCTAGGACACTGCTGGTGGGAATGCAGACTGGTCCTGCCACTATGGAAAACAGTATGGAGGTTCCTCAAAAAATTAAAAATGGAGCTGTCATTTGACCGAGTGATTCCACTCCTAGGAATGTATCCTAAGAATCCTGAAACATTCATCAGAAAGGATATATGTACCCCAATGTTCATAGCAGCGCAGTTTACAATAGATAAGATTTGGAAACAGCCCAAGTGCCCATCAGTAGATGAGTGGATAAAAAAGCTGTGGGACATTTACACCATGGAATACTACGAAGCTGTAAAGAAAAAGAATCTCGTACCCTTTGGGACAGTATGGATGGACCTGGAGAATATTATGCTAAGTGAAATAAGCCAGGCAGTGAAAGACAAATATCACATGATCTTGCTTTTACGTGGAATCTAAGGAACTTAATAAACTGATGAACAGAATAGATTCAATGACATGGAAGCAGAGATGAGACTGATGAATGTCAGAGGGATGGAGGAGGGCGGGTGGGGGGAGGGGGAGAGAGTAACCAAAGAATTTATGTGCATATATACACAACCCAAGGACATGGACAATGGTGGGGAGAGGGACTGCGGAGGGGGTAGGGGGGGTGGAACGGGTAATTGGGGAGAAAAAGGGACATCTGTAATATTTTAAACAATAATAAAACTTAAAAAAATTAATTCATTAATTAATTAAAAGAAAATTTTAAAAAAATGTTGAGATAAAATGTATTCTGTTCTTTTTTTAAAACTATTTATTTATTTATTTTTAGAAAAAGAGGAAGGGAGAAGGATAGAAACATTGATAAAAGAGAAACATCAAGTGGCTACCTACTGCACACTCCCACTGGAGATGGAGCCCACAACCCAGGCATGTGCCCTGACTGGGAATTGAACTGGTGAACTCTTGGTTCATGGATCAACGCTCAACCACTGAGCCTCCCTGGCCAGGCTATTCTGGTGTTCTTAATAAAGTGTTTTACATATGGCAGTTAGATTCTGATTGATTTATTGTTTTCCTCTATTAAATTATTTTTTCAATTACAGTTTACATTCAATATATTTTGCATTAGTTTCAGGTGCATAGTATAGTGGTTGATTGATTGTTTTATTCAAATCTTTTTATGACACCATTAATCTTTACTTTTTCTTTTTTTATATTTATTCTTTTCTGTTTCAACATGTACTTTATATTTGATCAACTTTCTTTTTTTTTGAGACGTCTTCTAAGATTGGGTCTGCTTGTAACAAATTCTCTTAGTTTTCTTAGTATGAGAATGTCTTTATTTTCCCTTTATTACTGAAGGATAGTTTCCCTGGATATAGAATTTGAGATTGACCATCCTTTTCTTTCAGAAATTGAAAAATGTCATGCTTTTTTCTGACCTCCAGAACTTTATATAGAAATCCAGTCATTTAAATTGATGTTCCCTTATAATTAACATGTTTATCTTTGGACGATTTTAAGTTTTTTGTATTTAGTATTTAGGAGTTTAATATAGTATGTCTTGGAAAAGTTTTTTTTTTTTTTTTTTCCTATTTTGGGTTTATTCCGGGTTTGCATCTGTAGACATATCTTTTGCCAAATTTGGAAAACTGTCAACAATTATCTCTTCGAATGTTCTTCCAGTCCCTTGGGCTCTTCTATGAACCCTATGATATAAATGCTGGATCTGTTTCTTCCATTGTATAAACTCCTGGGATTCTGTTCACATAGACAATTTTCTCTATTTGAATCGAAGAAATTTTAGATAATTAATTAATTATATCCTTTGTCATCTCTAATGTTAAGCTCAGCCAGTGAGTTTTGTCTCATTCTCTTTTCCTGTTCTATACTTCCCATGTATTTTCTTTTTTTTAAATCCTCATCCAAGGATATTTTTTCCATTGTTTTTCAGAGAGAGTGAAAGGGACAGGGGAAGAGAGAGAGAGAGGGAGAGAGAGATCAAGAGAAACACATTGATCAGTTGCCTCCCACATGTGCCCTGACTGGGGCCTGGGATCAACTCTGCAACCAAGGTACATGCCTTTGGCTGGAATCGAACCCAGGACTCTTCAGTCTGCAGGCTGACACTCTAACCATTTAGCCAAACTGGCTAGGGCTATATTTCCTTTTTATAACTTATTGCTTTGCTAAAATTTTCTATTTTTACTTGACTCTAACATTTGTTATTGCTTGTAGCAGCATTTTTATGATGATTGTTTTAAAGTCCTTTTCAGGTATTTTAAACATCTGATTCATCTTACTGTCTGTTTCTATAGATTTTCTTTTCCCATTAAAGTTGTGATTTTCCTGGTTCTTGGTATAATGGAACACTAGACCATATTCAAACAAATTTGTTACTTATGTATTTATTTATTTATTGAATTTATTTGGGTGATATTGGTTCACAAAACCATACAATTTCAGTGTACAACTAATTAAAACATCATCTGCACACTGCATTGTGCACCCATTCCCCCAAACAAAGTTTCTTTCCATATGCATTTTCCCTTGTTTTGTTCACCTCCACCTAACCCCTACACCCATTTCCCTCTGGCTACCATCACACTGTTGTCTGAGTCTATGTGATATATACATCTATATATCTTTCTATATATCTATATATTATATATCTATATGTCTACATATATCTATATATCTATATCATCTTATGCTAGTACCAGGCTGTTTTAATCACAATGTTCTTGTGGTATAGTTTGATATCAGGTATTATGATACCTCAACTTTGGTCTTCTTTTTCAAGGTTGCTGAAGCTCTTTGGTGTATTTTTGGTTTCATATAAATTTTCGGAATATTTGTTCTAGATATGTGAAATATACCATTGGTATTTTAATAGGAAATTCATTGAATCTATAGATTGCTTTAGGTAGTATGGGAATTTTAATGATGTTGATCCTTCAAATCCATTAACACAGTATATACTTCTACCTATTTGTACCTTCCTCGACTTCTTTCTTCATAGTTTTCCAGGTACATGTCTTTTACTTTCTTGGTTAAATTTATTCCTAGATACCATATTTTTGTTGTTGTTGTTATTGCAATAGTAAATGAGAAATTTTTCTAGTTTCTCATTCTGATACTTCATTATTGGTGTATAGAAATGTCACCAATTTCTGAATATCAATTTTATAACCTCTTACTTTGCCAAATTCATTTATTAGATCTAGTAGCTTTTGGTGGAATCTTTAGGGTTTTCTACGTACAATGTCATGTCATCTGTGAATAATGACAGTATTACTTCCTCTTTTCCAATTTGAATATCTTTTATTTCTTTTTCTTGTCTCGTGGTGGCTAGGACTTCCAGTACTATGTTGAATAATAGTGGTGAAAGCAGACATCCCTGTCTTGTTTTTAATCTTAGGAGAAATGATTTTAGTTTTTGCTCTTTGGGTATAATGTTGGCTGTGGGTTTGTCTTATATGGCCTTTATTTTGTTGAAGAATGTTCCCTTTATTCTCACTATACTGAAAAGTTTTTTGTTTTTTTTTTGGTCAGAAATGGGTGCTGAGTTTTTTCAAATGTTTTATCTTCATCTTTTGATATGATCAAGTGATTTTTATATTTCATATTGTCTATGTGATGTATCATTCATTGATTTTCAGATATTGTACAAACCTTGCATCCCTGGAATGAATCCCACTTGATCATGGTGTATGATCTTTTTAATGTATTGTTGGATCTGGTTTGCTTATATTTTGTTGAGGATTTTAGCACCTATGTTCATTTGAGATATTGGCCTATAATTTTCTTTTTTTGTAGTTTATCTGTTTTCTTAATTAGGATATTGCTGGCCTCATAAAATGAGATTGGGAGTTTTGCCTCCTCTTTAATTTTTTGGAATTGTTTGAGAAGTATAGGTGTTACATCTTTAAATGTTTGGTAAAATTCACCTGTGAATCCACTGTTCCAGAGCTTTTGTTTGCTGAGAGTTTTTTTTTAAATTAAATTAATTAATTTATTTATTTAAATTAATTAATTTATAAATTAAATTAATTTATAAATTAAATTAATTAATTTATTGCTTCAATTTCATTAGTTGCAACTTGTCTATTCAGGTTTTCTGATTCTTCCTGTTTCAGTTTTGGAAGATTAGGTATTTCTAGAAATTTATCCATTTCACCCAGGTTGTCCAATTTATCGGCATACAGTTGTTCATAGCATTTTTTACAATTCTTTTTATGTGATGTCAGTTGTTAATTCTCTCTTTTCATTTCTGATTTTATTTATTTGAGTCTTCTCTCTGTCTCTGTCTCTCTCTCTCTCTTTGATGAGTCTGGTTAAAGGTTTGTGAATCTTGATAATCTTTTCAAAGAACCAGTTCTTGATTTCATTGATCGTTTATATTATGTTTTTAGTCGTTATGTCATTTATTTTCACTCTAATCTTTATTTTTGCCTTTATTGTACTTAATCCAGGCTTTGCTTTTTGTTAGTTTGCTAGTCATTTTAGGTGCAGGGTTAGATTTATTTGACTTTTTTCTTGCTTCTTGAAGTAGGCCTGTAATGCTATGAACTTCCCCCTCAGGTCTCCTTTCTCTGTGTCCCATATATTTGGCACTGTGTTGTGTTCCTCTTTATTTGTTTCCAGGTGATTTTTTATTTTTTCCTTGTTCTCATTGGTAACCCATTCATTGTTTAATAACATGCTATTTAACCTCCATATGTTTGAATGTGTTTTTTTGTTTGTTTGAATGTTTTTCCATTTTTTAAATTGTAGTTGATTTCTAGTTTCATACCATTGTGGTCAGAGAATATGTTTGATAGGATTCCAGTCTTCTTGAATTTGTTAAGACTTATTTTATATCCTAACATGTGGTCTATCTTTGAGAATTTTCCATGTGCACTTTGGAAGAATGTATATTCTGCTGCTTTGGGATGAAATGTTCTATATCAATTAAATCCATCTAATTTAGTGTGTCATTTGAGGTCATTGTTGTCTTGTTTGCTTGTTGTTGTTATTTTGTGGTCTGGAAGATCTATCCATTGATGACAGTGGGGTGTTAAATTCCACTTCTATGCTCATTTAGCTGTTGATCCCTCTGTTAATATCCACCAAAATTATCTTTATATATTTAGGTGCTCCAATGTTGGGTGCATATATGTTTACAAGGGTTATATCCTGTTGTTGGATTGATCCCTTTAGTATTATATAGTACCCTTCTTTTTCTCTTGTTATGGCCTTTGTTTTTAGTCTACTTTGTCATATATAAGTATTGCTACCTAAGCTTTTTATGCATTTCCATATGCGAGTCTCTCAGAGACAGCATGTATATGGGTCATGATTTCTTATCCATTCATCTACTGTATTAAAATGATTGGAACTTTTAATTCATTTATATTTAAGGTTATTATTGATAGGTACTTATTTATTGCAATTTTTTTCTATATATCTATGTTTTTCTCTCTATTTCTTCTTAAAGCTGTCCCTTTATGATTTCTTCTAATACTGGTTTGGTGGTAATTAACTCCTTTAACTTTTTTTTTTTGGACTGGGAAAGTCTTTATTTCCCCTTCAATTTTAGATTATATCCTTGATGGATAGAGTAATCTTGGTTGCAGGTCCTTGCTGTTCATCACTTTGAATACTTCAGGCTAATCCCTTCTGGTCTGAAGTGTTTCTGTTGAGGAAAAAGTAGACAGCCTTGTGGGGAATCCCTTGCAGGTAACTAGCTGTTTCTTCCTTGCTGCCATTAAAATTCTCTCTTTGTCCTGAACCTTTGCCATTTTATTTTAAATATGTTTTTATTGATTTCAGAGAGAGGAGAGGGAGAGAGAGATAGAAATATCAAGGATGAGAGGGAATCATTGATTGATCAGCTGCCTCCCTCATGCCCCCTACTGGGGATCAAGCCTACATCCCGGGCATGTGCCCTGACCAGGAATCGAACTGTGACCTCCAGGTTCATGGGTTGTCACTCAACACTGAGCCGCACTGCCTAGGCGAATCTTTGCCATTTTAATTATAATGTGTCTTGGTGTGGGTCTTTTTGGATTCATCTTCATTGGGACTCTGTGCTTCCCAAAGTTGTTTGACTTTTTCCTTCATCAGGTTAGGAAAGTTTTCACTCATTATTTCTTCAAACAGGTTGTCTATCCTTTGCTCACTCTCTTTTCCTTCTGGTAACCCTATGATGTGGATGTTATGCTTGATGTTGCCCCAGAGCCCCTTAGATTTTCCTCGTTTTTAAAAATTCTATTTTCTTTTTCATGCTCTGCTTGGGTGCTTAATGTTATATTGTCCTCTAAATTGCTGATTCAGTCCTCTGTTTCGTCTAATCTGATGTTGATTTTTTCTAGTGTATTCTTCACTTCAGCTATTGTATTCTTTATTTTTGACTGTTTTTTCTTTCTTTATGTTTTCCATGTACTTTTTATTGCTTACTATCTTTTTTGTTTAAGCTCTCACTGCAATCATCTATTTTTCTTCTAAGGCCCTTGAGCAGTATTACAACAATTGTTTTAAATTCTGCATGTGGTATTTTGGTTGCTTCTATTTCATTTAATTCTTTTTCTGGGGATTTATCTTGTTCTTTTGAGGTATATTTCTTTGTCACCCCATTTTGCTCGATATATTAGGTAGATCCACCATGACTCCAAAATTTGTTATAATGGCTCTATGATGGTGTCTTATTGGGCTCTGTGGCACAAACTTCCAGATCACCTGAGCTCAGTGCTCCAGAAATGTTTCTTGTGTGTTATGTGCACCCTTCTTTTGTTGTTGAGTCTTGATGCTGATGGCCCTTTTGTGGTTGGAGTTTACACTTCAGGCTAGTTGACTGAATACACGGGTAAACCTTGATCACCATATATGAGATGCTGTGCAGGGTTTGTCTTCAAGGCAGAGTTTTTGACAGTAGGGTGTGGTGCCTGCCAGAATTTCTTTTTGGGTGTGCCACTTGTGTGGCTAGTTGCATTGAGCTCTGGTGTTGTATGAATCCCACCACTGGTTGTACTGGTTCTCGGTCCACTTGGGCCAGGTTCAGGTACAAGTTGATTTCAGACACTGTGTGTAACCAGCTTTGGGCTACCTCTCTGGAACTGCAATGCTGTTCACTGTTTGTGGCTGCATCTACTATGCCTGACTGTGCATGAGAGTGGCCAATCTGTTTATAAGGGTCAGCTTTGTCCAGCTCAGAGCTGAGGGAAGATATATAAAAGGACTGAGGCTCCCTGAGATCCTCCTCCACTTGTCAGCTACTCCTCTTCCCCATGAGGTTGCCTTGTCTTTTTCCAGACCATTCTGAAGAAAGACTGTAGAGTGGTCTCATACTGGCCATGAACCACAGCCCTATCCACAGGTTGTGAGCTCAGTAAGGTGGGACAACTGGGATTAGGAGGACAAGTCTGTGGGTCCCCTACTTGAAGGCTACCTAGTTGTTCACTCAGTGAGGGGAAAGTTGCTCCTACTCCAGAGCCAAACCACTTAGTCTCTGCCAGTCTCCAACTCTAGTTCCCCTAAGGGTGTCACTGTCACTGCAGGTTCAGGTTCAAAACAGCCATCAGACCCCTCTGCAAGAGAAAGATCAACAGGGCAGAGCCACCAGGGTTCAGGAGGAAAGATCAAAAGAGTCTTCCATTGAGGGTGATGCTAGCCTAGCCTGCAGGAAGGGACAAACACTTCATCCCAGTCCCAGACAATAGCCTCCGAGTGACTCACACTGAATGTTCCAGCTCTGACCCACTCTCTCTTCCCTTTGTGGAACTGAGCCCAGCTTAGTTGGTTATTCAGACTTGGCAGGGCTGATCCAAATACTCTCCCATTGTGAGTGGTGCCTTCAAGCCTGTAGGAGGGGGGTGAGTACTTCTTCCTCTTCCTAGGTAGTGAGGGCTAAGTTCTCAGGGGAGATAGGAACACTACCCACCCCTTGCAGTATAGCTACACACTCTGGTACCTGCTTGTGTGGTTCTCAGACAAAGCCTTCCCTGGGAGACATGCTCCTAAAGTCTCAGCTCTGCACAGCACTCTGGTTGCCCTTTGCAGCTGAAGTCAGCAGGATGAGGCCAGCCAAGTGATTCAACAAGTGTGAGGATAGTACCAGCTGTATGTTTGAGGTGGGGAAGACCAGCCCTCTTTCCAAAGCCAAACAGTTTAGTCACTGTCTGAGTCTCTGCCAAGAGCCTCCCCCAGAAAAAGAGGGTCCCAAAAGTCACTGCTGGGTGCAGCTGGAAGAACCCTCCACAGGACCTGAGTATGGCAGAATGGTTTCACGAGCAGTTGTGGACCCAGCAGTGCACTTCTCAGTCTGTTGCTGTAACAATAGGAGTGCATGTCCCTGGGAAAGTTGTGTTTGGGTCTCCCAGGCATTCTGAATCCCTGCTAATTTTTACCACCATAGGCTACATGGGATCCTCTTTCCATCTCTATTCCTCTGGGTTGGGTATCCCTGCATGAGGTTGAGACCACATGCTCCTAGGGAGAGAGAGTTTGACAGCTGTGATATACCTTTGGCTTCTCAGCCACCACACCTGGGTTTGGTGGCTAGCCCTTTTCACATCTCCACCCTTCTTGCCAGTCTCTATGTGGCTTCTTCTAGAAATTCTTGGTTATAATATTTTAGTTCAGCTAGTCTTCAGTTGGTTATTCAGGTTAATTGCTCCATAATTTAGATATATATCCTGCTTGGGTCTGGGAGCAGGTGAGTGTAGCTTCCACCTACACTGTAGCCATCTTGGAATCCCCCAAACAATCTATTTTAAGAGGCAGTCACCTTGCTTAAGTTTAGCTCACAGATTCTGGCATAATTTTATATGACAATGTATTTGTCAATGACTTTGATGTATTTTTTGTTTTGCTTGGTTTCTCTGGCATTGCTGGAGCTCCTGTTGATCCTTGTCAGAGCCACTTATTATTTCTGGGTAGGAAAAATATATTCTAGCTTGCAGGCATGAATAATGTGTTCTCGACTGAGCAGTTTACTATGTTGAAATTTCCCTTGGGGTAGATGAGTCTCTGGCCTGCAGAGATAAAGAGCACCTTTTCCAGCCACTTGGTGTCAGAAAGTCTCCTCCTCAATCCCTCTCTCCACTGCCTCCAGGCCACCCTGGGATTGTCACTAGGACTTCTCTTTGATCTTTGGCTGCATTCTGCTTGGTTGGGTATTGGAAAGATACTAAAATGCTCTGTTGCTTTATTTTTCTCCAGGATGCCTACCTCTTTCTATGTTTTTGAGTCCTTCTATTGTTTCCTCTTTCATTATTTCTGAGGTGTATTTATCTCCAGGGAGAGTCTATGGAATATCATCTGAATCAGAAGCCTAATTTATATTTTTAAAACATCACTTGCTTGCATGGAAAATCCATGGTAAGGTGCTAGAATGAATGTAAGGAAAGTAAGCAGGAGGCTACAACACTAGTCCAGGTGACAGATGGTTGTGTATTATACTGGGGTGATAGCAATGAAGATAGAAACAAATGGATCAATTAAAGATATTTTTGAGGTAAAACAAACAAGAATCACTGATGTGTTGACTTTGGGAATTTCTGGCTTGAGCAATTAAATGGATAGAAGTGTCACTTAATTGTCAAAAACGTCTCCTACATCCTCACTGAGAGCAAATCCTCCACAAAAAAATACATCTCTTTCTGAAATGCATGGGCTTGATCTTACATTCCCCAATCTGGGGCAGTATTACATACTCAGAAGAACTGTATCCCCATCCCACTTACCTCTCCTTGTCTCAGATTCATGACCAAGTTAACAACCTTCCAGATGAATACAAACTATAACTATTATTGACTGGAGTTCCTAGAGTGCACTGGGTTTTCAAAAACCTCCATATTAATAATAAGTCTAAAGAATCCTGGTGTTAAGTGCATTAATTATGCAATGGCTTAAGCAGTTTAACAGTTGATTTTATAACTAGCAATCCAAACTTTCCCCCTACCTCCACCTCTTGTTATATTCCTGATTTTCAGTAAAGTTCTCCAGGAAGCCACTGGTCACTATAAATCAATATGAATGATAGGCTGTGTCCTGCATTTTTCTCTTAAATCTTCAACATTATATAACAACTGAACACCAGCCTTGTGGATTTATACATATAATGTGCAAGGGGTTGGCTCAGAAGACAGGAAAGTTGCAGTCAATGTGGGTGCAAAGGATGGAGATTAGAGGATGTTTTCATGATATAAGAGGATGGAACAGTTACTCAGAGTCAAATAGATGAAGGCTTGAATCTCTGCTCAACTTCCAGCTGAATGTCCTTAGGTAAAATTACTCTCTCTGACCCTTTTTTCACTCAAATGTAAAACATAATAGCATGCTTGTAAAACTCAGGGTAGTCAAATGCAATCAGATATTAGATGCTTTGTAATGTGTTAAGCACTGTGTATTTCAGGTATCATCTTCACTGTCCCTGAGGCCTCTTCTGTTCTCCACTTGACATGTAAAATGTTAATATGGATACTGTAGTGAGGGTGGGCCTTCTTAAACCATCTCTACTCTCTTGTCTGTGGTCTCTTACCAAAGTTTTGAATAAGTTAAACTTGCAGGTGACAGAGGAATATTGTTTTAAGGTGCCAGAGAGATGAACTTTGTTTTAAAGAGGCCTCCTAAATTGCAAGTAGACCTCTTATACCCCCAACTACCAAAGAGCTCGTGGGATCTGTGACCTCCTTTCCTTGCCAACTGGACAGGTTTGAGCCTGGTATCAGTCGTCTGTTTCCCTCTGGCAACTTTTCTTGGCATTCAGAATACTTTTGGCGCCTATGGGCCAAAAGATGGTAGCCGCTATTCTGAATTTGAGGCTTCCTCTGGGACAGCATTTTCATTTCCAAAACACAAGCTTGCAGGCTGCAGAAAGGATAGACATACTCATTCCATACTCACTCCTCCCCCCACCATAGAGTGCTCTTTGTTTCAATTACAGTCACAACTTTCCAGAGGCAAGAGGAAACATCAAAATCAGCAAGTTCACTCTTACAGTGTTCTAACAAGTACTTTAATATACAGGAATTTCTGTCTAAAATATGGAGAAGACACTTAGCATCCCCTTCAATGTGATTGTGCTAGGAAATTGGAGGATGGGCTTTCTGAGGAGCTTCTGAGTTCAGAAGTTAAAGGTGCTCATGGCAACCACCATCCACCCACTTTTCCAAAATAGTTTTCTTCTAAAAAGAATCAAAATACAATTTGGATCTTCAAATTTCACCCCACTCATTCCCTCATCATGCCCATGCTCTTAGTCCTTAGCTTAGATGTAGATTATCTTCACGCTCACTTAGCCTTGGTTCAGAGTGAATTAGCTTAGGTCCTGGAAACAAGTAGAAACATATTCAATGTGTTTTACTCTTAGTATGTACTTTGTGAGAAGGAACAGGTTTTAGGCATTTCCAGATCTTCTAAGTGTCAGTGTGTGATAGAATCTAGCCATTGAAATTGTGATACATAATACTAGGGGACTTACCTAGCCCCAGGTTCCCAAGTGGAGCAAAGAAACTTAAAGAAAAAGAGGAAGTATAGCATTTCTATGTAAATAAATAAGTGAAAAAATACCCAGACAAGTTTGATTCTCTCCTATGCCTGTCTGCCATCCATGTCCCTTTTACAGTGAGGTGAGCTGCTAGTCCATAGCCTGCTGAGAGAGCAATCCTGATGTGCAGTGCCAAGATCCAGCTGTTAGTTCTTGAGGGACAGAAGCTTAAAGCTGTCATCCAGGATTGACCTCCTGTTGCGCCGTAGTTTTTTTTGACGATGTTGGTACCATACCACACCACCAAGAGCCAGAGCAATGAGGAGGAGAAGGACACCTGTGGCAATTAAGGCAGAAGCCAGCATCTCGATATCCTTTACAGGGATCTGCATGCCCAGCATCCTCACATTGCCTTCTCTAATGTCTCTGGAGATTGTTGCTGAAATGGAACAAGAGGAAAATGGGCACCTTGGGCTGGAGCATACTTTAAAAGGGGCACTTGCAATCTACTTCTAGAAGAGAAAAAGTAGTTATATCCAAATACAACAGAGGAACTATCCCTATTCCTAAAAATACCACCTGATGAAAACAGACTCAGAGGTTACAGTGACTTGGAATAGCAAGATGTTACAGCTAGGAATGTACTTAGGAAGTATTGAGACCACAATTCCCCTATGGAAAGTGCTAAGACTCAAAGTAGGAAAAGCCTTCATAGAAACATATGAAGGCCTTTGATGTAAAAAGAAAATAACTGTATTTGGTTTGCATGGTTCCAGGCAGTAGAATTAAAAGCTATAAGTAGAATCTCCAGGAAAGAAGTTTGACTCAATGATGTAACTTATCAATGCTCACTTTGACTGTTGGACTTTGACAATAGCCTCCCACTGTGTTGTCTGGTCTCTCATCTCTTTGAGTCACGATAACACTGATGTCACATTGATCTTTTTAGGTGGAATATTCAATTGTTTGTGTTCCTGGCATGCAAACTTTTAATGATCTCCAATTAACCTATGGAGTAAAGCTCAGACTCAAGTCAGTCATTCCAGCTTTCACAATCAGGCTCTAACCTGCTTTTCTAGCCTTATCTACTACTCTTCAGCTATAGCAACTCATTCTTTGTTCCGCAGAATAAGTGATCCTCTTTCAGACCTCCAAGACTTTCTCATGCAGCTCCCTTTGCTTGAATACCCTTTCTTCCTCCTCAACTTTCTATCTCCAGTTTAAACGCTACAAGTCTCTGCAAAGCTTTCATCAATTCAGCTGGACAGTTAAAACTCTTTTCTTCTGTGTTCTCAAAGTATCTGTACTGTTTAAACTCCCACAATTTACTTGCTTGAGCCAAGTTACCTAATCCTCCCTCATTTCTGTACTTCACTTTTTTTTTTTTCCAAATAAAGGGGATAATAACTATAATTAACTCAGAGGTTTATTGTGAGGTTTAAGTGGGTTAGTATTTATAAATATTTAGCATAGCATCTGGAAGATAGTATATGCAAAATAACTGATAGCCATTATTACTGTTTGCCTCTTTTTTTAAAGAAAAAAAATCTTTATTGATTTCAGACAGAGGAAGGGAGAGGGAGAGAGAGAGACAGAAACATCAATGATGAGAGAGTCATTGATCGGCTGCAGCCCGCAACCCGGGCATGTGCCCTAACCCGGAATCGGACCCCTATAGCCTGGATCCTAGGTCGACGCTCAACCGCTGAGCCATGCCTGGCTGGGTTCTTTGCCTTTTTAAAACAATACATAGCATCTAACACTGCAATTATTGTTTTTCTGTCTCATTCCATTTTTTAGACACAAATCTTTTGAAAAGTAGTGTCTATGTCTTACTTGTTTTGATGTTCTTGACATTCAGAATCTGTTCACTGAATGTTTAACTGGATGAACATATGTTCTTATAGAAGTTAAACAAGATAAAATTCATGCATGAATATGTATGGTGCTCCGCTCTCTCAGTCTCACCTTACCTCTTCACAACCCCCTCCAGGATATATCCTAGTTCTCTGGTTATCAGTTTATAAGATACATAAGAAGATCATTAGAAATTTTCCAAACATAGCTGAAAAAACTCCAGACTAAACTGAGAATCTCTAATGCTCCTTCTAGCTCTCATAACTTTTGAATCTTTCTGAATCTTAGTTCAGGAAAAAATGGGGTAGAGAATGAAAGCACTATTTGGACCTACGCTAGGTAGAACAAGAATCTGTATTTTTCTTAAAGGAAAGAAATGACTGGTTTTAAAGAATAAACTGTTTGGTATTCCATAGATGCAAGAATAAAAATGCCTGGTTCAGACTCTATGGTATTTGTTCTAGTTTCACACTGTCCCTATGGGCTATTCATGACTGTGCTACAGTTTCTTCATGCCCAATTCAGCAAGACCTCGAATTTTCTTACCACTTACACATTAGGTAGTAGACTAAGATATCAGCCTTCAACTCAGGAGGTTAAGGGAGGCGCCAGAGAGAATAAACCTACTGAGGGAAGCTGAACCTGAAATTCCTGGCTTCTGAAGTTTTGCAGAAATCTTAGAATGCTTTCTGCTAGTATTTTGATCCATCTTTCAGTCATGTGGAATCCCATATATAAGAGACACAGACCTTCCTACAAATGCATACTGTATGTAACTACCCAGTCTGTGCATCACTCTTCCTACCTTTTCCAATCTCATTGGTGATGGTGGTGATAATGCTTACGTGCTCTAGAGAAAGAAAAAAAAAAAAAGATAAGAGGTTAGTCTTATCATTCTCTTGATCAACCTACAGGCTCACTGTGGGAGGTTGACACTGGTTGGAGAAATCTCTGTGGTATAATAACCAAAAATGAAGTTACCTGGGATTAACTAATTTATGGTTAAAGTCAATATTGGTATGTAAATTTGATTTTGAGTAGTGACACAAAATTTGAGCAAGTGCATAAACTTAGGAGAAAAATAAGCCATCCTTCTGCATTATTTATATATTTATTGGTACTTCCTCTATTACCATTATTGCTCTTTTTGCCACCCTTTCCAGCCTCCCTTCAGGAAGTCCCTACATATTCAACCTACATTCCTATATATTCAACCACTTTTCAGAATAATTCTTCCTTTTCTTGCTTTAGTGAGGCTGAGTTCTTCTTTAAGAACTATGCTTCCTTTACATCCTCTCTGTAGTGCTTTGAGATTATTGTTCCTCTCCTTTTTGTAAGACCTATCTCTTTTGAGGCTAATATTATTTGGCTACAATAACTGCACCACTTCTTGTCACTGTTACCTAGCAGCTCTTTTCATTCATGGAAGTCTTTAATACCTGGCTCAATCTTCCTCTTCCTCAGTTCTCGCCCATCATCCAACACTCAAGCCTCACCATTTCTGAATCTCTTAACTCCAACAACTTTTTCAAGTCTACTCCAATTCTATCAACTACTCCCACGGTCACATTGGACTTTTTATGCAATATTGCTCCATCTCAAAAATCTAAAATCTAACAACTGCCTTCTATCCTTTTTTTACTCTAACATTTATTCCATTTCACCTGTTATTTCCCTCTCATGAAGACCTCTAGCTCTTGGACCCTTCCATTTTTTCCTAACTTGCCAGCTTTATCTTGTCTTTTCTTCTGTTCTTGGTGAGGCTAGACTCCATGTTCTGTCACCTCAACTACAAACTTACAAAGAGTGTTATAATAATCTACAAAAAAAACAGTAATTGTAATTTCCGTGTATTTTGTCTGGTATGCTAAATGCTGGTGGAGAAAAATCACACAACTACAATATAAAGATCAGTATTCTTTGTGTCCAACTTTAACTAAGCCCTCAATGCTGCCTAGCAATAAATAATTAATTTCCACTTACTCAGAGTTAACTTTTATTTCCCATTTCCCAGAGTGGTTATTTCAAACATTTGGCCACTCTCCTCAAGTCCCTTACCTGACTACTTATCCTTCACTCTCAGCATTTTGATGACACATAAATTAATCACTTGACTTTGGTTCTAAGGACTGACAGAACACAACAAAGAATTGTGTGCTTATCTGGGTGGTGGGAAATAGTACTAGAGTAGTATATGGAAGCCACATTCTAGCAGTATGGGTTACCAGAGAACAAAACTTTTCAAACACACAGGAAATCATAGTGTACAATTATTTGTCCAGGCCCTGGGGAGTAAATAGCAGAGCTGTAATCCCTACCCTGGTTTGCTAAGTCTGTTTGAATGCCTGAAGACTTTCTCCCACTTTCTATTCTTGACAGAGTGCCAATGGCTGGCAATCCCAGAATATTTACCTTAATACCACCACTTTCCAAAAACATATGGCACTTAAAAGCACAGGAGAAAAAAATTCCTGGATTCCTGTGGGCCCCAGGAAATTTTATATGGCTCTTTGGAAGGAACATAATGCTAAGGACTGAACTCAGGTCAAAAGGCATAAGCAGTGAGAGACTTAACCCTTTAATGACTCAAATGCATAAAATCCAACACAGCCTACCTTTCTATATTTTTGGCGACTAACAAAGATTTATCGGTAAGGAAACTACACCAGCTATTCTCTCTCCATTAAAAAATAATAAGAACAAAAAACCATTTTTTTTGCTCTTGGTAGCAACTCTGTTTGGGATAAGTTGTAATTAAAGACTATTATTTCTTTCTAGCCTTAGACAGAGTTGTTCCAGGACAGAAAGAATTGCCTTTCACAATCCCCACAAAGAAAATCAATTAAGGGATGATTATTAGAATTATGTTTCTTCTTATTTTTATAAACTGGATATATTAGCAAAATTCCTTGAAATAGTCAGAGACTCTAATTCTAAATAATGAATTTATATACAAAATAAATATATTTTAATCTAAGGAAGTCTGCACTAAGCATCAATGCCAAGAACCCAAGCAGTTTCAGGCTGTTTCAATTGATTTGAGCTCAACAGGTGTCAAGGAAATTAGAAGGAAGCAAGAGAAAGGGGGCAACAGAGAATAAGAAATATTAGATGGAAGAACACATAGGGTACATGCTCTGTCTTAAAGTTCTGGATCTTCTGGGATCAGAAGGGCCGGTGAGACTTTTTAGGATTATCTGGCTTCAATAAGCTAGACAAGCGCTAGGCACAGCTTGTGTAGTTAGTCCTTACCTCTTTGGGACAAGACAGTAAAGAGAGTTTCCATGCCAGCATGGACATGGTCAGTAACATGGCAGTGAATCAGCCATGTTCCGGGGTTGCTGGCCACCATCTCTACAACCTCAAAGGTCCCTGGGAACAGATCCACCACATCTGCCCGGTAGCTCTCTCCATTCTGCAAGAGAGATTGGGGATGAAGAGGAAGTGAATAGTATAGAGATCACCTCACAGTTTATAAAAACCAAAAGGCTTGGAAGTCCACATCAGGTACATAGGGCTCCAATTCATAGACCAAAGACCAGCTTAAAAAATCTACTTTATCTTCCCAATGAACCTGCCCACACAAGCTAAATCAATAAAGACACTTTCTCCTCCTATTTATTCTTAAAGTATTCCAAAATAAAAGACAGTGCAGCTACTTTTAAGAGGCTAAAAACTAGTGTCTCCATACTTTCCAGCAGGCTGAAATCTGGGAAATTTGGCTTAAGCCTTGAACTCTGGGAAGGAGTCACATACTTTTTTTAGCAATGAAAATCAAAATAGTTTATCCTTCATATCATCACCTTTCTTAGTACTTCAAGATCTTTACATCTATATCAATGCCTCCAACTCTGTCCTTTTTCCTAAAACTAAATCATCTTTCTTCAAAACCTACATGTTTTGTCATGTAGGTCCTTAATTGAAGTTCATCTTATAATATATGAAGTACTTTCAGATTCTGAGACAACATTCTGAAATTCCTAGATCTTGCAATAACAGCTCATTGCATCTCAAGTCTTTGACTGAGAACCAATTATATTGATTCTTTCAATCTCCTTACCCATAAATAAGCAACTTGTTTCTTCTATACCAGAGTGGAAAGCTAAGACTTAGAGAGAAGTGATGCTGGGATATGCAGTCAAACTAGAATTTCCACCTCAATTTTCTATGTACAAGACCTCTCCTCTTTTAACTGATTATTATCTTGTTCTTTGCTATCCCTGTCTTCCTCAATGACTGTTAAAGCACTCCAGTTAATCACCCTTGAGAAACTCAGCACTCTTTCTAGCTCACCCGGTAGAGGAAGCTTTCTGCATGGAAGTGGACAGTGTGCAGGTCAATATCTTGGCCCATGGCTAGCATGTACCAGGTCACTCGTTCTCCTTTGTACATGGTAAGACCCTTGAGGTTGGCATAGAGCTTTCCATTAATGGCTGTAAAAGAATACAAAGTCTTATATCTCTCATTTTGACTTCCCATTGTTACTGCCCTAGGGTTAGTCCCTATTATCTCTAATGATAGCAATAGCCTCCTAACTCCTCTCATCTCTTTTCCATTTGTTCCCCTCCAGTCTGTCTTCCACATTGGTGTTATAAGAGTGGACTTCTAAATAACTAATATAACTATGCCATTCTGTTGCTTAAAATACTTTAATACCTCCTTTCTGCCCAAAAGATTAAGCTCCTGGCTTCTCAACTCAGCCAACATGGTGCTTCAAAATACAGCCTCAAAACATTTTCCCAGAGTAATTTCCCGTTATCCAACACACTTATTTCAAATAAGGCAATTTATTCACTATCCTTCATATGGCTCAATATGCATATTCGTTGTGGCTTTTCTCATGTTTTTTTTTCTTCCCTCCCCCAAATCCTGCTTCCTTCTATCCATCTGTTCAAAGCCCAGTCAAACCTTCACCTTCTTCAAGAACATTTCTTTGATTAGATCCTCTCAATACCTCTCATTCTCTGTATGCTTTCCACCTATGAACTTCTCCAGTATTGTCTGTTATGCTTTTTGGAACTCACCAGAAATTGACTCTATATTTACTTATTTCTTAATTTGTGGAAACTCATATCCCCAACTAGACTCTAGGTTCCTAGTAAGTAGGAAATGATAGTAATATAGTAATATAGTATTAGTTCCCTTATACTCCTCAGAAGACCCAGCAGACACCGGAGCTTACAATAAATATTTTAAAAAGACATTACAGTTTTGGAATTAATAATTATATTAATGCATAGGCTACATGCTATACAGTAAAGATAATAAACTACTCATTGCCATGTTAATTAACAGTGATTATGTCCAGGATTATGCCCACATTTCTCCACTTCTCATGTTCTCAAAGAGGGAAGGTAACTTCCACTCTACACCTCAAGAGGGAAAATAATGAAAGGGACATTTATAGCCATCTCTGGTTTTCCTCCCACCAAACTGAACTTGAGAAAAATACACTAAACATGCTCAACCCAGCCTTTTCTGAATCTTCTCTCTCTTGAATCTGTCTGGCCATAGAAAAGGGTGCAAACAGATTTACAATTCCATTGTGGAAGAGATTCTGCCCATAAAAAGGAAAATGCCTAATGTTGGCCATATATGTAAATGACAGGACAGAAAACCTATCTATTACAGGAGGAGTATTAGAACCCACTTAAATGAAGAACTAAATTCAGTTTTCCAATTAGCCTTTTCAGTAAGCTCACATTTGATCTCAAACGTCTCTTCCTCTTTCTGAATTGGTTCATGAATCTCAAAGTGAAGAGAATGATATTGTCTATTTGCCCTCAGACCTCAACGTTATTTAACTTTATCTTCAATGCCAGCACTCAAAAAGTGCTCAACCAATACCTGATAGACAAATACCTAGATCAATTGATACATGAAGACTTTGGATGAATGAACATATAAACAAGCATATGGAAATGGGCATTAGCCCAACCCCTGCACTAGTAAGATCTAACTATGCTTACTCTCTTTTTGTCCTGGGCATTTTATTTCTTTAATTTGACAGGAAAAAAAATTCACTTTGTAGTTTGTGAAACATCTGTTCCAATGTGAATTGTTCATATATCCATCAAGGAGAAATAACTAGAATCCATGTGACAATGAAATACTACTTTTGAATTTCATTAGAGTCACTATCAAAGCTACCCCTTATGCTCAGGTCAAAGGGATATTACATTAGAAGGGATAGTGAAAAATCACTTCATCCATTTCACTGAACTTAAGTACTCCTTCTTATTTGAGATTTTCTCTTATTTTAGAAGAGATACACATATTTCTAGAACAATGGAAGGCTTGAATGCACAATGTCCCTCCAAAGTCCACTTAAGCATCAATAAACTCTCCCTTGTAAGTAATATAAACCAACTATGTTACTCTCTGAGGCTTTCTCCACCAGTTCTTCTATCTGTAAATTGAATTTTTAAAAATAGGCTACAAGACAAGTTGTCCATATTATAAAAGCAAATTTCGGATTCAGAGTGATAAATAAATAAAATGGTTTTGAGAGACTAAATTCAGGACTTTGAAGCAGAAGAACCCTCAGCAGCCAGCTCACCAAATACATTGAGGGTCATAAATGTTCATATGTGCTAGTGTCACCACAGAAACTTTACAGGGTGAGTTTCCTGTTTTCTGAGCACCTGATCTAATATAGACCACATATCTATTTTGTGTATATAAATGTAAAATAAGAGGAGACATTTCTTGCAATTTGTGTCTATTCTATCTTCCTATCTTCCCATCTTTTCAGGAATTATGCTCCCTTAGATAGTAATGGGTCTACCAGATACCCCCATATAATCAGTGGGGACTTCTACAGACCATGCATTTTATTACTCTCCAAGAAAGTTTCATCCTGTAGGTTAACACGGTCTGGCTCCTGGGGCCCATGGGTTGCCACATTCTCATCCAGATACCAAGACTGGTTCTCATCAAAAATCAAGAATAACAAGGCAAATTCTCGGTCCATGTCATTTCGTCCTCCATGGGGCTCCAGGATACCCTTTCTGCAGATGACCAAGGGCCCCACCAAGCCACTATACATGTCCTGAAAATGGGAAAAAGAGAGAGTGAAAGATATGAAGTTGCTCCTGATTGGCAGTGCTGTACAGAAAGCCAGGCTGACATTCAAGTTCCCTCTGCCCTCAGAACTTCATGATAATGTCTTACATTGATAATCATTTCAGTATGTTATCTGAATTTATCCTCACAACTATCTTGGGATGCAGGTAAGATGTGATATATAACCTTTGTTTTAGCTAGGCTAGACTATTCAATGATCTCTAAACCCACTAAGAACTTTCAAAACCCAGTGCTTTTTCTTATGCTGTCTCTTTTTTCTGAAATGTCCTCTCTTCTGCCATATTCCTTATCATATGGCATATTGCAATTCATCTTTCAAGACTCAAAGTACATGCAACTTCCATTTATTGTGAAGCTTTCTCCAACTTCCTTCTCTTTCATCCCCTCCTACAAGCAGAAGTAATCGTTGTCTTGTGGACCCACATCTAACTATTTTATATGGTTTTAAAGAGCTGCTTATATGTAGCTAGCATTATAGTTTATATTAATCTCTCCCCCTAACTAGATAATACTCTTTGAATGTGGGAACTCTATCTTACATTTGTATCATTTAAAGCACCAAGTAAAATGTCAAAGATGGAGTAGTCTCTCAATAAATAATTGCTGAGGTCTGGTTGTAGATGGGTGGCTAGACACATAAACCCATTTTGCATATGAGGACACAGAAGCAGAATGACTTATCTAAAGTCACTCCAAAGGCAAGATTAAACAAAATTTGAGATTATAACCCCAATCCCTTGACAAGCAATCCTGGGTTTTTTAAATGAGATCTTATAAAATCCAAAAAGAGTAAAGAAAGAAATTGCTCAGGGCAAATATGTAGTGTTACCTATTTCCTTATTTCCTCCCTGTCTATTAAAATAAGCCAAGCATTTAAGGAATTTCACCTCAAACCTTGGGCCTTAGTATTTCAATGATGGGCTTTTTACTACACCTATTTAATAGCTTCTATTTTGCCAGTCATTTTGCCCATTTGCGAGACTCACCTTTGGGAAGCCAACATTGTATTTACCTTGATGGGATCTACTGCAGAATAATAAATCCAGGAAACACAAGCAGAATCATTGGGTCCAGGGCCAGATCTTTCTGGGATGTTCCATTTGTAAGTGAGAACCTCACCTAGGAAAGGCAACATGGACCTCTAATTAGGCCAGGTCAGAAATTTCTCACAACTCTGTAATCTTCCAAAGAGGCTATGGTGGGTGAGTTCCAAAACCTTTAAGATTATTCTCTGGTCCTGCTGGGCGTGGCTCAGCAGTTGAGCATAGGATCCAGGAGATTGCTGTGTGATTCTCGGTCAGGGCACATGCCTAGGTTGCGGGCTTGATCCCCAGTCGGGGGTGTACAGGAGGTAGCTAATCAATGGCTCTCTCATCATTGATGTTTTTATCTTTCTCTCTCCCTCGCCCTTCCTTTCTCTGAAATCAATAAAGATATATTTTTAAAAAATTAAAACAAAATTTAAAAAAAGATTATTCTCTGTCATTTTCATACCAGCCTCCATTTTATTTTGTGTGACTTTGCTTTTCTCTTTCACGGAACAACCTCTTCTATTAACCCTTTCCTTAGGGACCCAGGTCTTATCATCTGGTAAGGAAGCTCTGCTACTGTTCTCTCTGCTTAAAATGTCTTCCCTTCTTCTTCTTCTTCTTTTTTTTTTTTTTAAATATATCTTTACTGATTTCAGAGAGAGGAAAGGAGAGGGAGAGAGAGAGATAGAAACATCAATGATGAGAGAGTCATTGATCGGCTGCCTCCTGCAAGTCCCCAACTGGGGATCCAGCCAGCAACCCGGGCATGTGCCCTGACCAGGAATCGAGCCCCAATCGCCTGGATCCTAGGTCAATGCTCAACTGCTGAGCCATGCCTGGCAGGGCTGTCTTCCCTTCTTTAGCTTTGTTTTGTTCTTTTCCTGCTGCTGCCTCCTATATGGAGCTGACACCCCAAGGCTCTGTCTCCAGTCCTCGTCTACTTTTTCCATAGTCTGTCCATGGAAGTTCTCATCTGCCTTTCTGATGTCAATTATTATCTATGTATTATCTTGCCATTAAGCTCCAGTCTGACATTTTCAATTAGATACCTGGGCATCTTTTGAAGATTATCCTGACAGTACATCAAAAACTAAAATTGTTTAAAATTCACCTCCTTGTTTTGAAAAAATGCTGCTAGTCATTCTGTGCTCTTAGTGTCTAGTAAAGATATCAAAACCATCCTAGTTCCCTAGACTCAAAACTTTAGTCTTCTTTGTATCCTTACCTTCATGCACAAATCATCCAACCAAATGCTAAGTCTTATTGATTGTACCTCTACAATGTATTTTATAGCCATAGTCTTCTCTTTCTAATTCCCAATATTCCTGCCCTAATGTAGACCCTTGTTTCTGTCAACTGGGCTATTAGAAAACCTACCTACAAGTTTCTCTGTCTCTAAGTCTTGTCCTCTCCAATCCATCTTCTGAATGATACCATATTAATTTTTTTATAACAGATTTATCAAGATATAATTTGCATACCATGGAATTCAACCATTAAAGTACACAATTCAATGGTCTTTATATTCACAGAATTTTTTATCCATCATCACAATCAATGTTAGAAAATTCATTGTCACAAAAAATAACCCTATACTCCTTAGCCATCATTTCTTAATCCACCTACTCACCCAAGCCCTGAGCAACTACTAATTTACTTTATGTTTCCATAGATTTTCCCATCCTGAGCTTTTGATACAAATGGAATACTACAGGAGTGACATCAACAAGGTGGAAGACTATCAGGTCCTAATATTCATTTCTCCCCCAAAACAGTAAAAAAAAAAAAAAAGAAATAAACTATATACATGCAAAAATAACTCTGAAAGTGTTTTGGAATACAATAAAGAGCTTGTAGCAACTCAGTGGGAAAAAAATGAAAATGGACATAGAGTAAAATGTAGTATCTTATATATAACCCCAGTCTGGCATAGCTAGGCACCAAGAGGGAAGCCCATTGTGATAAAGGACAGCAGGAGGACTCCAGCAACACTTAACATCGAGATGTCTTTCTTGATGCTGACCCCAGCTGACTGAGCTGCCAGGAGTCCATACCCTTCTGCCATCTCTATAAGTATAAGCCACAATCACTCTGTCTCAACCCAATAAAAAGTTGTAGTTCCTCTACCCTTCCCAAAAGGAGCCTCCATCACCTTGCCCAACAGAAAAGATTCTCCCCTGGCCTGCCCGCTAAAGGAGGCATTGCTGTGTACTCTGCGCAAAGAGCCACTGCCAATATTCCTTTCCACCAAAGGAGCCATAGGTGCTTTGCCTTCAGATCAACAAGGAGCCATGCTATTATGTCCCCCAGAGAAGTTGTTACCATTCCACATCTCTAGAGGGAACCATCACCACTGGCATCCTCCTGAGGAGCCAGTTCCAGTCCTTGCCTCCCATAACCAAATGGAATTGCTGCCCTTCCACACCCTCCCAATGAAAAGGAGCCATCAATGTCAACTTTCTCAGGACAAGGAGCCACTGGTAATCTGTCCTTCCCCAGAAGGAGTTGCTACTGTTTCATGCATCCCAAAGAAGCTGGTTTCACTCCCCAAACAAAGAGCCATTGATATTATTTCCCCTCAAAGCTGTTAACACCCCAATTCCCTAAGAAGAAGCCACTGATGCCAACTCCATCCATGAGGGGCCACAACATTTGTGTTTTCCCAGAAAAGGAGCCACTGTTTTACTGACACTTCCCACACACAGGAAGCTGGTGCTACTTAGTCCCCTAGAAGGAACCTAGTTACCCTGTACAGAAGGAGCAAATGTTGCTCCACTCCCACCAGAATTAGCTGCAACTTCACTTCTCTTCCTCAACAAGACATCAACACCACTGCAGCAGTGAGGGGGTCTACATCACAGAATTCTGGAGCGTGCTACTTTATGTGCATCTCAAAGACAGCTGCCAGAGCTGCTGTATGTGACACCCACATGTTAGATATGGTGCCAAGAGGGATGCCTTCAGCCAAGACTCTGCCTCATGGGGTAAAATGTGAACAGGAGGACCCAAATAGCCTTCAACATTGAGGACTCCAATAGCCTTTGTTACAATTGTGGACACCTTCAGAGTTGGACACTGAGAACCATTGCAGTATTCACTGACACTGACCTCAGCAGATGGAGCTGCATAGAGGCTATACCACTGTGCCCTCCCCAGAGCCAGAACCAATGTCAAATACCCACGGAGGCAAAGCTGGTGTAAACCCACCCACCTGACACCCTTGCACTCAATCATAGGTGAAGGTCTTTTCCCATGGAAGACAGTCTATAAATTGTGGATTCCTCAAAAGTGGAGATATCCATGCAAGGCTAAAAGAAACAAAAATAATCAAGGAAATATGACATCACCAAGAGAACACAGTGATTTTTCAGTACCAAATTCAAAGCAACTGAAATCTACAAATTGCCTGACAGAATTAAAAATAGTTGTTTTAAAGGAGTTCAGTGAGCTACAAGAGAAAACAGACTGACAACTAAAAAATTCAGGAAAACAATATATGACAAAAATGGAAAGTTCAACAAAGATATAGAATAAAAAATAACCAATAGAAAACCTGAAGCTAAAAATATATAACGAATGAGGAGATATAAGATGGCAGTGGAGTAGGTGGAAGTTGCACTCATCTCCTCCCAGGACCAAACCAGAATCACCACTAAATTATAGAATAATCAGCTTGAATAACCAACTAAAGACTAGCTGAAGAGAAGTCTTGTAACCAAGGATTTACAGAAGAGGCCACATTTAGTCTGGTAGAAAGGGCAGAGAAGTGAAAAAGGCTGGCTCTTTACCCACATGTACCAGTTGAGAATCAAGAGAAATATCATAGCTGCAAATTTTCCCCTGAAAGGTGAGAAGTGCACAGAATCCCCAGACTGGAACAGTAGGGCCAGGAAGAAAGGTCCACATAACATCTGGCTGTGAAAATCAGAGGGGGTTCCACCTGCCAGGGAGAGACAGGAGTCTGCTAAGAACCCAGGCAACCTCATAAAGGGCCAGCACACAAAAATATTATTTGTGGTTATACATCCTGGACTCCAGGGGAGGGATGGCAGCCCAGAGTAGACTGAAGTCATACAGGGAGATATTGGGTTGTGTGGCTTCAGGAGGAAACTACAGGGACAGCTGCCATTGTCCTTGTATTGACCTCTCACACACCTCACACAGGTGACATTATTTCTGGGTTCAACACTTTCCTCCATGCCATGTCAGCCTAGGGGAATGCACTAGCCCCACCCTCCCTACTGTCTATGGCTTCACCTTGCCAAACTCATGCCATGTGTAAGAATCTGCTGGTGATGACCAGCCTGGACCCATGGTACATACTTTCTTGGAAATCTCTTGAGGAGGTTTATTTTTCTCCCACATGTTCCTACCAGTGCCACTGTTCCTGTACAGAGCCTTCCCTCCACAGGGCCAAATCTTAATCTGTTTTAGCCTGATGAAACTACTGGCTTCATCCTGATTACTCCCTGAGATCCTGCTACAAAATAAAGGTCCACAGACCCCACGTGGGTGATGACTTGCCTTGATCTAACCTGAGATTTTGCTGAGTGGCCTCTGACCCAGTATTCATGCCAAGTTTTAATGTGTATTAACCAAGTGAACATCAGAGGCTCTTTTAGTGACTGAGCCTAAGAGCCATCCAGAAGGCAGAAATAAATCTTGGGGTGTCTTGGGCCTTTTGCTGACCTGTCCCCAAGCTTGGAGCTGGTGGAAGCTTGTTTTGGTACACAACTCAGCCTTTGCCACATGCACCCGGGCTCAGCAGAAAAAGCCACAAACTGTGGATCTCTTTGTACCACCTAACATAGCCTGTCACAAGAGTAGTCTGATATTGACCTACCCAAAAGACCCCAGAACCAGCATACCAAGTGGCAGCATTCAGATCACATCAGAGAATGACTCAATTAGCTATGCAAGTGGCACATTTAAAGAAAGATCTCAACAGGGAACAGAAACTGCAGGGGTGAATTCTACTTCAAGTGTCAGCCCCTGCAGAGGATCTTTTATGCTATGGCTGGGGTCAATCCTTATAGCAAACCAGCCTGAGGCTCAACCTCACCCATGGATGGGCCAAGAGCAACCAATACTCAACTACAACAAGAGGGCTTACAAGGAACTCGTATCCTTCAGTACAGTAGGGATGGGCCTGGAGAATATTATGCTAAGCAAAATAAGCCAGGCAGAGAAAGACAAATATTACATGACCTCACTAATATGTGAAATCTAAAGAACATAATAAACTGATGAACAAAATACATTCAGTGACATGGAATTATGGATCAGATTGATGAATCTCAGAGAGGAGGTGGGGGTAGGTGGGTGGGTGGGGTGAGATTTACCAAAGAATTTATATGCATAAATGCATAACCCATGGAAACAGACAATAGTGTGCTGAAGGCCTAGGGAGGGGAGTGTGTGTGTGGGATAATGGGTCAATGGGGAAAAAGGGGGACATCTACAATATTTTGAACAATAAAAAAATAAATAAAAAGCAAAAACAAAAAACAAATAAAAATTAATATTAAAAAAATACTCACACACCAGATGCATTTAATTCATACTTTCAGAGCAATTCACCCCAAAGCAGTAGAATATACATTCTTTCCAAATGCACATGGAACACTTTCTATGATAGACCACATGCTGGACACAAACAAGTTTCAATAAATTTAAGAGGATTAAAATAATATCTAGCATTTTCCCTAACCACAATGGTATGAAATTAGACATAAATGAAAAGAAAAACCTGAAAAATGCAAAAACACATGGAGGCTAAATAACATGTTACATACCAATGAATGGGTTAACAATTAGATTAAGGAGGAAATCAAAAGACACCTTGACACAAATCAAAATGAGAACACAACAACCTAAAATCAGTGGGACACAGAGAAAGCAGGTAATTCACAGCAATACATCAAGAAACAAGAAAAATCTCAGAAACGATCTAACTTTCAACTAAAAGAACTAGAAAAAGAATACAAACAAAGTCCAAAGTTAGTAGAAGGAAGGAAATAATAAACATTAGAGCAATAATAAGTGAAATCGAGTCTAAAAAATAAAAGATCAATTAAACTGATAGCTGGTTCTTTGACAAGATAAAAAAGATTGATAAGCCTTTAACAAGAATCATCAAGAGGATATTTGTAATATTTTCAATAATAAAGATAAATTTTCAAAAAGAATAAAAAATTTTCCTTCTGAAAAACAAAATGAATAAAATCAGAAATGAAAGAGAAGTAACAATTGACACAATAAGAATACAAAAAATATTTTAAAATTATTACAAACAAATGTACACCAACCAATTGGATAGCCTGGAAGAAATGGATATATTCCCAGAAATATACAAACCTCCAAAACTAAATCAAGCAGAAAGAGACAATCTGAACAGTCCTTTTAAAAAGAACAAATTTGAAGCAATGATAAAAAAAATCCCCCCCAAAAAGTCCTGGACTGGATGGCTTCACAGATGAGTTCTATCAACAATCAAAGAAGAATTAACACCTATCCTTCTCAAACTACTCCAAAAAATTCAAGAGGAGGGAAAACACCTGAGCTCATTTTACGATGCTAGCATTATCTTAATTCCAAAACCAAGTAAAGACATTACAAAGACAGAAAATTATAGGCCAATATCCTTGATGAACATAGATGTTAAAATCCTCAACAAAATATTAGCAAAGTGGATCCAGCAGTACATTAAAAAGATCATACACCATGATCAAGTAGGTTTTATTCTGGTGATGCAATGTTCATACAATATCCACAAATCAATTAACCTGATACCCCAAAGAAACAAAATAAAGTATAAAAGTCATATTATTATATCAATAGATGCAGAGAACAAATTTGATAAAATCCAGCACCCATTAATGATAAAATCTCTCGGCAAAGTGGGAATAGAGGAAACATACCTCAACATAATAAAGGCCATATATGACAAACCCACAGCTAACATCATACTCAATAGGGAAAAGCTAAAAGCATTTCCCTTATGATCAGGAACAAGACAGGGGTGTCCACTCTCACTACTCTTATTCGAAGTAGTACAAGAAGTCCTACTTATAGAAATCAGACAAGAAGAATAAGAAATAAAAGGCATCTAAGTTGAAAAAAAAAAGTGAAAGTCATTATTTGCAGATGACTTGATACTGTATATACAGAACCCTGAAGATTACACCAAACATCTACTAGAACTGAGAAATAAATTCAGGAAAGTAGCAGGATACAAAATAAATATTAAAAAACCAGCTGACTTTTATACACCAATAATGAACTATCAGAAAGGGAAACTAAGAAAATAATCCCATTTACATTTGCCTCAACAAAACAAAACAAAACAAAACACCTAGGAGTAAATTTAAGCAAGGATGTAAAAGATTTGTACTCAAGAAATTACAAGATACTGAAGAAAGAAATTTAAAAAGATACAAATAAATATAAGATTGTACTGTGGTTATGTATAGAATTACCATCATTAAAGTGTTCATTGTATCCAAAGCAGTTGATAATTTCAACACAATATCTATAATAATACCAATGTCATTTTTCACAGAATGAGAACAAATTATCCAAAAATTTATATGGAGCCGCAAAAGACCCTCAAGAGGTACAGCTATCTTGAGAAAGAAAACAAAGTTGGAGGCATCACACTACCTCAAATCAAACTATACTACAAGACGATGGTAATCAAAACAGCATGGTACTGGCATAAAAATAGATACATAGATCAATGGAGGAAAATAAAGACCCCAGAAACAAATCCACACCTATATAGTCACTTAACATATGACAAAGAAGGGAAGAACATACGATGGGGTAAAACAGTTTATTTAATAAATGGCATTGGCAAAAATTGGACAGATATATGCAAAAAAAATAAAACTAGACTGCCTTCTTATAACATGTAAAAGAATAAAATTAAAATAGATTCAAAACTTAAATGTAAGTCTTGAAACAATAAAACTCCTAGAAGAATACTTAAGCAGTAAAATCTGACATTTTTCTTAGCAATATTTTTTCTAATGTGTCTCCTAGGGCAAGAGAAACAAACAAATGGGAAGAACTACATCAAACCAAAAAGATTTTGCACAGCATAGAAAACCATCAACAAAACAAAAAGACAATCTACTGAATTGAAGAAGGTATTCACGAAAAATATATCTGACTATGGGTTAACGTCCAAAATTTATGAAGAACTCATATAACTCAACAGTAGAAAACCCCCCACCAAATAGTTCAATTTAAAGATGGGCAGAAGACCTGAATAGACACTTCTCCAAAGAGGATATACAGGTGCCCAATAGACACATGAAAAGATGCTCTACATCACTAATAATCAGAGAGATGCAAATTAAAACCCCAATGAAATACCACCTCACACCTTTCAGAATGGCTATCATCAATAAGTCAACAATAGCTTTGTTGATGTAAATATAGGTTTTGTACAGTCACTATGGAAAATATTATGGAGTTTCCTCAAAAAATTAAAAATGGAACTGCCTAATGACCAAGCAATTCCACTTTTGGATATGTATCTGAAAAAAACCTGAAACACGAATTCAAAAGAATTAATGCACTTTTATGATCATTTCAGCATCATTTACAATAGCCAACTATGGAAGTAGCCCAATTATGCATCAACAAATGAGTGAATAAAAGAGTTCTGGTACATATATACAATGGAATATTACTCAGCCATAAAAAGGAATGAAATCTTAACATTTGTGACAGCATGGATAGACACAGAGGGTATTATACTAAGTAAAATAAGTCAGTCAGACAAAACAAATAAGATATGATTTCAATTATATGTGGAATCTGAAGTAGCAAATACACACAAAAAAAGTTGAAGCAGACTAATAGATACATTACAGAGCCTATTGGTTGCCAGAGGGGAGAGGTGTTGTGGGACAGGTTGAAAAAGTAAATGAATTAAGAAGTACAAATTAGAAGTTACGAAATAGTCATGGGGATGTAAGGTACAGCATAGGGAATAAAGTGAATAATATTATAACTATATATGGTGCCAGGTCAGTACTGGAAATATTGGCAGGCACAATTTGTAAGGTATATAATTGTCCAACTACTATGCTTTACACTGGAAGCTAATACAAAATAATATTGAGCCCGGCCAGGCATGGCTCAGCGGTTGAGCGTTGACCTAGGATCCAGGTGATCGGGGTTCGATTCCCGGTCAGGGCACATGCCCCGGTTTTGGGCTTGATCCCGTCAGGGGTGTGCAGGAGGCAGCTGATCAATGACTCTCTCATCATTGATGTTTCTATCTCTCTCTCTCTCTCTCCGTTCCTCTCTCTGAAATCAATAAAGATATATTTTTAAAATAATAATATTAAATGTAAACTATAATTGAAAAGTAAAAAAATATAAAAATATATGTTATAATGAATAAAATGGAAAATATAATGGAGAACTTCTAAAGCAGACTTGGTAAAACAGAAGAGTATCTGTGACCTTTGAGACAATTCATTTAAAAGTTTCTAATCATAGAAAAAATAGAAAAGTTTTACAAGTGAAGAAATTTTATGGGATTTATAGGATACCATAATCAAAATCATTATGTGCATTATGTCATTTATAGAAGAAGAGAGAGAAAACAGGGCCAAAATCTTATTTAAGAAATAATGGCTAAAAACTTCAGAATGATGAAAGTGGAACAAACATCTAGATTCGTGAAGTTTTACATTTCCCAAACAGGATCATCATAAAGAGGACTATACCCAGATACATTATAGTCAAATTGCCAAAAGTCAATTACACAGAGAGAATACTGAAAGCAGAAAGAGAAAGGTGACTTGTCACATAAAAGAAAACCCTCATTAGACAATCAGCAGATACATCAGCTGAGACTATATCTGGCAAAAAATAGGGGAAAGATAAAGTTTTTCCAGACAAGCAAAAACTAAGGAAGTTTATCATTATTAGATATGCCCTATAAAAAATGCTTAATGTAGTTTTTCAAATTAAAATGAAAACATGCTAAACAAAACACTAAAGCATAAAACATAGAAATATCATTGGCAAAGGCAAATATATAAACATATATAAATTAATGTACTACTGTAATAATGGTGCATAAATTAGTTTTAACCCTAATGAGAAAAGAAAAAATTGTTAATAGATGCACAATTTGAGAAGAAGTAAAATATGACAACAAAAACACAAAGTGTAGACTAGAGGAGAGCAAAGGTGTACTTTTTTTGTGGAAAATGAAGTTAAGTTGTTATTAACTTAAGGAAGATTATAACTACAAATATATTATGCAAGCACCAAATAGCCACAAAGGTAAAACATAGTAAATGCACAAAAGATAAACAGAGAAGAACCAAAGAAAATCACTACAAGAAATTTTTTTAAAAAAGAAGTCATTAATTTAGAAAAGGAAGATAGCAACAGAGGAAGGAAAGGACCAACTTAAAAAGAGATAGATAACAATAAACAAAATGCCAATCGTAAGTTCTCACTTTTCAATAATTACCTTAAATAGAAATAGATTAAACTCAATGATCAAAAAACATAGATAGTTTAATGGATAAAAAAACAAGATTTAGTTATATGCTGTCTACAAGACACATTAGATTTTTATTGATAGATTTTTTAAAAAAATTGTATTATACAAGACACATTAGATTTAAAGACAAACATAAGCTGAAACTGAAGGGATAGGAAAAAGAGGTTTCATACAAATTGTAACCAAAGGAAAGCAGGAGTGGTTATACTTATAAGATAAAATAGATATTAAGTTTAAAATTGACTCCAGAAGCAAAGAAGGTCATTCTATAATGATAAAATGATCAATTCAACAAGAAGATTTAACAATTATAAGTATATACAGACCCAACATTAGAACACCTAAATATATAAGGCAAATACTGACATCTGAAGGCAGAAATTGACAGTCACACAAGAACAGTAGGTCACTTCAATATCCCTGTTAAAATAATAGCACATCCAGACAGAAACTCAATAAACTCCTGACTTGAAAACACTATGGACCTAATAGATATATACAGAGCTATGCACACATCATCAGAATAATATACATTTTTTTGTCAAGTGTACATGACACATTCTTCCGTATTAAACTACATGTTCAGTCACAAAATGAGTCTTTTTTATTTTTTGTTAATCCTTATCCAAGGATAATTTTTCCACTGATTTTTAGAGAGAATGGAGGGGGGAGACACGGAGAGGGGGGGGTTGATGTCAGAGAGACACATTGATTGGTTGCATCCCGCAGGGCTGAGGATCAAACCTGCAATCCAGGTATGTGCCCTTGACTGGAAATCAAACCCCAACCCTTTGGTGTGCATACTGACACTCTAACCACTGAGCCACACAAGCCAGGGTACAAAATAAGTCCTAATAAAGTTAAGAAGATCAAAATAATTCCAATTATTTTTCCAACCACAATGAAATACAACTAGAAATTAGTAACAGCAAAAAAAATAAGATACTCAAAAATGTGGAAACTGTACAATACACTCTTGAACAGCCATTGGGTCAAAAAGGAAATAAAAATGAATTTTTAAAAATGAAATTTAAAAAGTATCTTGAGACTAAACAAAAACAAAAACACAACATATCAAAACTTACAAGATGTAGCAATACTGCAGCATTAAGACAAAAGTTTATAGCAATAAACACCTACATTATAAAAGACAAAATTATCTCAAACAACTTTATTTTATACTTCAAGTAACTAAAAATAGAAGAACTAAGGCCAAAGTTAGCAGAAGAAAAGAAATGATAATAAATACAACAGAAGTATATCAAATAATTGAAAAAATGTAGGTCCACTATCTTTGTCTAAATCTCCATACTACATTTTTAAAAATTTTATTTTTATTGTTGAAAATATTACATATGCTTCCTTTTCCTTCCATTAATCCCTTCCACACCCCCAACCACTTTCCGCCCCAGGTCTTCACCACACTATTGTCTGTGTCCATAAGTTAAGTGTATATGCATATCAAAAATGAAAACATGAAAGAGGCTAGAGATATGAGTGGGAAAAAATATACTTAAATATAAATGTGTGGTAGACTCTCTTCACTGCCCACTCAGAAGACATTTACCTACATTTTGCACACCATCTGAACCTAAATATTATAGCAGATGGAAATCACTTGATATCAGAAAACTTGATCTAAACGCTGACATGAAGGAGTAAATTATGATTTGTTAAAACTATGCATAGTAGTCCCTTTTCCCTTTACCAGCTATTAGTCTATGGGTAGACATGTAGCCTAATTAGGGTCAATGAAATGTAAAGGAAAGTGTTGGAGCAGGGATCTGGGATCGTCTCTTCTTGGATAATAAAACATAATCTCAAGAGGAGAAATTATCTTTGTTTTCAATCTGTAAAGAAGTGATGCCTGGAGGCACAATAGCTATCTTGTGATCCTGAGGTACAAACACAAAAAATGAATAAAGAATAATGAAACAGGCAAGGTACTTAATAAAAAAACACCAAACTGTTGAATGACTTCTGATTAAATCAACAATAAATGGCCTTATGGTTAACTTTAAAAAGAGAAAGGAAAGAAAGGAAAGAAAGGAAAGGAAGGAAGGAAGGAAGGAAGGAAGGAAGGAAGGAAGGAAGGAAGGGAGGGAGGGAGGGAGGGAGGGAGGGAGGGAGGGAGGGAGGAAGGAAGGAAGGAAGGAAGGAAGAAAGAAAGAAAGAAAGAAAGAAAGAAAGAAAGAAAGAAAGAGAGAAAGAGAAATCAACAAAATTGAGTTTTGTTTTTTTTTAAAGAAAGATAAACACTACTGACAAACCCTTAGTGAGACTAAATAAGAAAAACAGACAGGGGTCTTTTCTGAAATAAAATCCAAATGAAAGAGACATTGCAAATAATGCCTTAGAAATAAAAAAAAAAATCATAAGGGACTATTATGAACAATTATGTGCCAACTAACTGGATAACCAAGAAAGAATGGGTAAATTTCAGGAAACCTACAACCTACCAAAACTAAAGAAGTAGTAAACCTAACCAGACTAATATCAAATGATGAGATTTAATCAGTAATACTGAATTGGTAATCATAAAGTTCCCAACATAGGAAAGCCCAGGGCCAGATGGCTTCATGGGTGAATTCTACCATACACTCAAAGAAAATGTAATACTACTACTTATTAAATTGTTTCAAAAAATAAAAGAAGATGGAATAGCTCTGACCTAGGAGCTCAGTTGGTTAGAGCGTTGTCCCAATACACCAACGTTAAATCTCTCTCTCTCTCTCTCTCTCTCTCTCTCTCTCTCTCTCTCTCTCCCTCTCTCTCCCTCTTTCTCTACCTCTCTAAAATCGATAAATTAAAAGAGGAGGGAACACTTCCCAACACATTTTATACGACCAGAATTAGCCAAATAAAACCCCAGGAAATAAAAGTAAAAGAAAACTATAGGCCAATATCCCTGATGAACATAAATGCAGAATATTCAATAAAATACTAGCAAACTAAATTCAATAGCATATTTAAAGGATCATACTCTATAAACATAGGCAAATCAATCAATGAGATACATCACTTTTTTTTTTTTAAATGGGAAAAAAATCACATTATTATCTCATTGTGGACTGAAAACATTTAAAAAAAGTAACATTCATTCATGATTAAAAATTTCAAAGAATAGGTGTAGAGAAAATTTACCTCAAGACAATAACAGTCATATGTGAAAAGCCCAGGTAGACTCACAATCAATGAGGGAAAACTGAAAATATTCCAAGATACAGTACTAGTCAAGGCTGCTCACTCTTGCCAATTCTATTCAACATAGTACTGGATGTCCTAGCTAGAGGCATTAAACAAGAAAAAAATTAAAAACATCCAAATCAGAAAGGAAGAAGTAAAATTATGTCTGCTTGCAAATGAAATGAAATGATCTTATACGTAGAAAACCTTAAATATTCAACAAAAATCTGTTATAATTAATAAACCAGTTCAGTAAAGATGCCAGATACAAAATCAACATGCAAAAATCAGTCCTGTTTCTATACACAAACAATAAATTGAAAAATAAATTAAACAATCAATCCCATTCACAATAGCAAGAAAAAGATTTTTAAGAATGAACTTAACCAAAGAAATGAAAGAGTTGTACACCAAAAAGTATAAAATTTTGATGAAGGAAACTGAAGAAGACATGAATAATTGGAAAGATATCCTGTGCTCCTGGATTGGAGGAATTAATATAGTTAAAATGCCTGTATTACCTAAAGTAATCTACAGATTTAATGCCATGCAATCCCTACCAAAATCCCAATGACATTTTTACAGAAACAGAGAGAAACACTCTAAAATTCATATGGAACCACAAAAACACTTGAATTAGTAAAGCAATTTTGATCAAGAAGAATAAAGGAGAAAGCATCACACTTCCTTATTTCAAAGTGTGTTATAAAGCTACAGTAATCAAAACAGTATGCTACTGAAGATAAGTAGACAGAAGATAGATGATGATAGATGATATAGATCAATCGATAGATGATAGAGATGATAGAGATAGAGATGATAGAGATAGAGATAGAGATAGAGATAGAGATAGAGATAGAGATAGAGATAGAGATAGAGGTAGATAGAGATAGAGATGATAGAGAGATATAACATTGTAACAGGTTAGAGAGCCCAGAAATAAATCCACACATCCACAGGCGACTGATCTTTCACAAGAATTCCAAGAACACACAATGGGAATGAATAGTGGCTTCAATAAATGATGTTGAAAAAACTGGATATCTCATGCTGAAGAATGAAACTGGATCCTTATCTCATATCACAAAATAATCAACTCAAAATAGATTAAAAGCTTTAATGTAACACATTAAACCGTAACACTACTACAAGAAAACAGGGGAAAAGCTTCTTGACATTGGCCTTTGCAATTTGTTTTGGAAATAACATCAAAAGCAAAGAATATATGCACCCCTATGTTCACCGCAGCTTTATTTACAATAACCAAGATATGGAAGCAACCCAAGTGCCCATAAATAGATGAGTGGATAAAAAGAAGCTGTGGTACAGACAACAGTATAGACATTACTAAGAGGAAAGGGGTATGGAGGCAGGTAGAAGAGGGTAAATGGGAGGTAAATGGTGATGGAAGGAAACTAGACTTTGGATGGTAAACACACAGTACAATATATAGAACTGTAAGCTTAAAACCCATATAATTTTATTAACCAATGTCACACCAATGAATTCAATTTTAAAAAAGCTGTGGTACATATATACAATGGAGTATTACTTTGCTATAAATAAGAAGGAAATCTTACCATTTGTGACCACATGGATGGACCCGGAGTGTATTATGCTCAGTGAAATAAATCAGAGAAAAACTATATCATATGATTTCACATATATGTGGAATGTAAATAACAAAATAAATGAAAAAATAAAATTGAAACAGACTCGTAGACACAGAAAGTGAACTGGTGGTTGCCAGAAAGGAGCGGGGATTGCGGAACTGGGAGAAGAAGGTGAAGAGATTAAAAAGTACAAATTGGTAGTTACAAAATAGTCACAGGGATGTAAAGAAGAGCATAGGGAATATAGTCAATAATATTGCTATAACTATGCATGCTGCCAGTTGGGTACTGGAAATATTGGAGGGGGGAACACTATGTAAAGTATATGATTGTCTAATCACTATGCTGTACACCTGAAACCAATACAAAATAATACTGAAAGTAAACTGTAATTGAAAAATAAATAAAAATAAATACATAAAAAAAGCAAAGGCAACAAAAGCAAAAATAGATTAATGGGACTGCATCAAAAAATAAATACTTCTGCACAGCAAACAATCAACAGTGTGAAAAGGCAACCTGAAGTATAAAATACTTGCAAATTACATATCTGATTAAGGGTTAATATCCAAAGTATATAAGAAATGCATAAAACTCAATATCAACAAAAAACAAATGAACAAAAAATGGACCAGACTGACAGCTGTCATAGGAGAGGGACGAGAGGGAACTGGAATAAAGAAAGGTGAAGGGATTAGACAAAAACATATATGTAAACAACACATAGATGCAGACAACAGGGTGGTAATAGCCAGAGGGAAAGGGAGGTGTGGTCTAGGAGAAGGTGGGCAAAGGCGGGGGGTAGGGATGAGGATGGAAGAGACTTTGCTTGGGGCAATGGGTGCATGATGCAATGTGCAGATGATGTTTTATTGAGTTGTATGCACTGTTACCCCAATAAAATCAATAAAAAAATTAAAAATAATAAAATATGTGAATTTAAAAAATAACCTGATTAAAAAATGAGCAAAAGACGTGGATAGACATTTTTTTCCAAAGAAGACAAACAAAAGGTCAAAACATACATGAAAAGGTGATTAATATCACTAATGATTAGGGAAATGCAAATCAAAACCACCATGAAATGTCACCTTATACCTGTTAGAATAGCTATTATCAAAAATAAAATGGATAAGTGTTGGTGAGAATGTGGAGAAAAGGGAGTCATTGTACACTGTTGATAGGAATGTAAATTACTGTAGCCATTATGAAAAAGAGTATGGAGGGTTCTGAAAATATTCAAAACAGAATGGTTATATGATCTAGCAATCCCACATCTGGGTATAGAGTCAAAGAAAATGAAATCAAAATCTTAGAGAAAGATCTGAACTCCCATGCTCCTTACAGCATTATTCACAGTAGTCAAGATATAAAAATAACCTAAATGTGTATCAACAGATGAATAGATAAAAATGTGAGATAAATATAGATATATAATATATACACATATATCTCATATACATACACAAATATCTGCATATTGTACAGATACAAATATATAGAGAATGTAATATTTTTCAGCTTTAAAGAAGAAGAAAATCTTGCCATTTGAGACTACATGAATTAGCCTAAAAGGCATGCTAAGTGTAATAAGCCAATTGCAGTAAGACTAATAATATATAATCTCATGTGGAATCTAAAATATTCAAGCTCATAGAAACTGAGAGTAGCATTGTGGATACCAGTGGTAGGTGGATGGGGAAATGGGAAGATATTAGTCAAGGGGTATGAAGTTTCAATTATGCAGACTGAGTAAGTTCTGGAGAACTGATGTATGGCAATGTGACTATAATTGAAAATATTTATTAGGCACTTGATATTTGCTAAGAGAGTAGATATTGGGTGTTCTCAACATACACACATGCACACACATACACGGAGGAAAATAATGACTGTGATGTGATAGATATATTGATTGACTTGGTTGTGTTGAATATTTCACAAAGTATATGTATACTGAGTCATCAGGTTGTATACCTTAAATATATACTTTTGATTGTCAACATTACATCAATAAAATTCGGTGGAATAAACAAATTGAATTATACAAGATACTGTATTTTGTGATTGGGTTTTTTCATTTAGCATAATGTTTCACTTCCCACCCATGTTGTACCATGTATCAAAACTTAATTCCTTTTTAATGCCAAAGAATATTCTACTGTGTGGATATAAAACAATTTAGAATTCATGAGTTGGTACATTTGTGCCATTTCCACATTTCAGTTATTATGAATAATGCTGCTATAAACATTTATGTAGGTGACTTTCAAGATGGTGGCAGAGTAGGTGAATCTTACACTCACCTCCTACCAGGAACAAACTGGAAATACAACTAAATTAAAGAAAAATTGCCCTAATAACCAACTAAAGACTAGTTGAAGAGGAGTCTTATAACCAAGGATTTACAGAAGCCATCATTGAGACTGGTAGGAAGGGCGGAGATGCAAAAAGGGCTGGCCCTGCTCCCACAAGTGGTGTCTGAGGTTCCAGAAGAATATCTCAGCTCTGCTTGCTCCCTCTAAAAAAAGTGGGGCATAAATTCCTGTCTGGGTTCCACAGCCTAAAGCACCAGAGCCAGGAAGAGGCACCCACATAACATACAGCTGTGAAAAGCAGCAGGATTTCTGTCACCAAAGAGAGACAAAAAATTCTGGAGACACATGCACCCTCTTAAAGGGCCAATACACAAAATCTTGTTTGCAGCCACTCACCCTGAGCTCTGGTGGAGGGAGGGGCATATTGACTAGAATCACCAGAGGAGCAACTGGTGTTTGAGGCTCTGGGGAGGAAGCTGGGGAGACAGCGTACAAAATCCCTGTACTGAGCCATTTTCAAATATCACAGTAGCCATCTTTCTTAGGCAAAGTATTAATTTATGAGCAGCATCAGCCTCAGGGAAAGCAATTATTGCAGCCACTGGAATCCCTCTTGCCCCACTCTGGAGATTTTAAGCCCTGCTTAGGGGTCAGTGGCATTGGCCAAGTTTTAGAGGTCTGGGCAGACTCAGTGACTGGCTCTGGGGCCAGATCATTTCTACAACTTTTCCGTGAACCTCACCAGTGCTTACCCCTCACAGGAGATTTGATAGAAACACCTTCCTGGCTTCCAGCAGACACAACATCTGGGCTATGAAGAACACACCTGCCTGACTACTAAGGGCTCTGTCCTGCCAAGGTCAAGGTAAAATCCAGGACAAACTTAGTTGTGTGGCTTTAGAGTGGGGAACCACACCAACCACATTCCATGAAGTCTGAACAGAACCACCCTTTCACAGAAGATCCATTAGTCCCATCCAAATATATAAAGAACTCATACAACTTAACAAAAGGAAGAGAAACAATCTAATTAAAAAATGGGCAATGGACCTAAATAAACACTTCTCCAAAGAAGACATACAGATGGCAAGAGACATATGAAAAAATGCTCAAGGTCACTAACCATCAGAGAGATGCAAATTAAAACCATAATGAGGTATCACTTCACACCTGTCAGTATGGCTACCATCAACAAATCAACTAACATCAAGTGCTGGCGAGGATGTGAAGAAAAGGTAACCCTAGTCCACTGTTGGTGGGAAGGCAGACTGGTGCAGCCAGTATTGAAAACAGTATGGAGGTTCCTCTAAAGATTAAAAATGGAACTGCCATTTGACCCACAGTTTCCACTTCTAGTAATATATCTTAAGAAATCCAAAACACTAATCAGAAAGAACTTATGCACCACTATATTCATAGCAGAACAATTTACAGTAGCTAAGATCTGCATACAGCCCAAGTGCCCATCAGTAGATGAGTGGATAAAAAAGCTGTAGCACATTTACACCATGGAATACTATGCTTCTATAATAAACAAAGATCTCTTACTCTTTGGGACAGCATGGATGGAACCTGAGAGTATTTGGCTAAGCGAAATCGGCCAGTCAGAGAAAGGCAAATACCACATGATGTCACTCATATGTGGAATATAATGAACAAAATAAACTGAATAAACTGAATAGATCCAGAGACATAGAAGCATGGAATAGACTGAGGGATCTCAGAGGGAATGTTGGGGGCCTAGGTGTGGGTGGGGAGAGATTAATCAAAGAACTTATATGCTTATATGCATAACCTATGGACATAGACATTGGTATGGTGAAGGCCCTGGGGTGCAGGGTAGAGGGGGAAAAAGGGGACATCTATAATACTTTCAAGAATTAAGATAATTTTTTTTTTTAAAAAAGAACATAATGGCAATAATTACATAGCTATAAATATCACTTTAAATGTAAATGGCTCAAATGCTCCATTCAAAAGCCGTAAGGTACTGAATGGATAAGAAACCAAGACTCATATATATGCTGTCTATAAGGGACCCACCTCAGAACAAGGGAAACACACAGACTAAAAGTGAAAAAGATGGAAAAAGATAATTCATGCATATGAAAACAAAACAAAACACTTGGATAGCAATTCTTATATCTGACAAATAGACTTTTAAACAGGCTATATAGTAAGAGACAAAGAAGCAAGTTACATAATGTTAAAAGAAGCAATCCAACAAGGGGATATAATCCTGGTAAGCATTTATGCATCCAATACAGGAGCACTTAAATGTATAAAGGAAGTCTTGGTGGACATAAAGAAGGAGAAATGATAGTAATACAGTAATGGTAGGTGATTTTAACACCCCATTAACATCAATAAATCAATCTTCCATACAGAAAACCAAGAAAGAACAAGTGGCTTTAAATGACACACTAAAGCAGGTGGATTTAATTGATATCTTCAGAGCATGTCACCTGAAAGCAGCAGAATATACATTCTTCTGAAGAGCACATGAAACATTTTCTAGAATAGACCACATGTTAGGACAAAAAACAAGGCTCAATAAACTTGAGAAAATTGAAATCATATGAAGCATCTTCTCTGGTCATATGGTATGAAACTAGAAATCAACCACAAGAAAATAAAACTGAAAACCACACAGAGTTAAGGAGACTAAATAACATGTTATTAAACAATGAATGGTTTAACAATGAGATCAAGGAAGAAATCAAAAGTTACCTTGAAACAAGTGAAAATGTGAACACAAAAAACCATAATCTACAGGACATAGTGAAAGGAGTCTTAAGAGGGAAATACATAGCATTACAGATATACCTCAGGAAACATGAAAACTCTCAAACAATCTAACTTTGCACTTAAAGGAAGAGGGGAAAACCCCAAACAAAGCCACAAGTTAGTAGAAGAAAGGAAATAATAAAGATCAGAGCAGAAAGAAATGACGTAAAGTAAAAGACAAAACAATACAAAAGATCAATGAAATTAAGAGCTGGTTCTTTGAAAATGTAAACAAGATTGAAAAACTTTAACCAGATACATCAAGAAAAAAAATAGAGAGGACCCAAATAAATAAAATAAGAAATGAAATAGGAGAAGTAATAACTACCACTGAAGAAATACAAATGATTCCAAGAAAATATTACAAACAAGTAAATGCCAACAAATTGGACAACTTGAAAGAAATGGATATGTTCTTAGAAACATACAATGTTCTAAAACTGAATCAGGAAGAATTAGAGAATCTGAAAAGACATATTACAACTAGTGAAATTGAAGCAGTAATTAAAAGAAACTTTCAACAAATACAAATTCTGGACTGGATCGCTCCACAGGTGAATTTTACCAAACATTCCAAGAACTAACACTTATCCTTCTTAAACTATTCAAAAAAATTCAAGAGGAGGGAAAACTCCTATGCTCATTTTACAAGGCCAGAATTATCCTAATTCCAAAAGCAGATAAAAACACTACAAAGAAAGAAAATTATATGCCAATATCCCTGCTGAACATAGATACTAAAATCCTCAACAAATTATTAGTAAACCAGATCCAACAATATATTAAAAAGAACATATAACATGATCAAGTGGGATTTATTTTGGGGATACACAGTTGGTACAGTATCCACAAACCAATAAACATAATACACCACATAAACAAAATGAAGAATAAAAAACCACATGATCATATCAATAGATGCAGAAAAACATTTAATAAAAACTGTCAGCAAAGTGGAAATAGAGAGAACAATCCTCAATGTAATAAAGGCCATATATGACAAACCTACAGCCAATATCATACTCAATGGGAAAAAAATAAAAGCTTTTCTCTTAAGATCAAAAAACCATTTCCATTAAAAACAGGAACAAGACAGGGATATCCAATTTCACCACTCTTCTCCAACATAGTACTTGAAGTCCTAGCCACAGTAATCAGACAAGAAGAAGAAATAAAAGGTATTCAAATTGGAAAAGAGGAAATAAAACTGTCATTATTCACAGATGTCATGATATTGTACATAGAAAACCCTAAAGACTACACTGAAAATAACAGATTTAATAAGTGAATTAGTCAAAGTAGCAGGATACAAAATTAACAACCAAAAATTTATGGCATTTTTTTACACCAATAATAAACTCTCAGAAAGAGAAACTAAGAAAACAATCCCATTTCCTATTGCAACAACAAAAAAAGTTAAGGTACCTTGGAATAAATTTAACTGAGGAGTTTAAAGACCTGTACTAGGAAAACTATAAAACATTGAAAAAATAAATTGAGGAAGATACAAATAAATGGAAGCAACGTGTTCATGGATTGGAAGAATTAACAACATTAAAATGTTCATACTAAAAGTAATCTATAGAGTCAATGCAATTACTATTAAAATACCAATGGCATATTTCACAGATCTAGAAGAAATAATCCAAAAATTTATGTGAAACCATTAAATACCCCCAATAGCCTCAGAAAACTTGAGAATGAAGAAAAAAGTTGGAGGTATCACAATACCAGGTATCAAGCTATGCACAAGGCCATAGTAACCAAACCAGCCTGGTACTGGCATAAAAATCGTCATAATAGATCAATGGAACAGAACAGAGAGCCCAGAAATCAACCCACCATTTTATGGTTAATTAATATTTGACAAAATAGGCAAACTCATACACTGGAGTAGTCTCTTAAATAAATGGTGTTGGGAAAATTAGACAGGTACATGCAAACAATGAAACTAGACCACCAAATGACACCATAAACTAGAATAAACTCAAAATAGATGAGGCATTAATGTAAGTTGTGAAACCATAAAAATTCTAGAAGAAAACATAGGTAGTAATATCTAAGACATTGCTCATAGAAATATTTTTGCCGATATGTCTCCCAGGACAAGGAAAATGAAGGAAAAAATGAACAAAAGGGACTACATCAAACTAAAAAGCTTCTGCACAGAAAAAAAAAAAAATCAACAAAAGAAAAGGGAACCCACTGTATGGGAGAACATATTCACCTATGATACATCTGATAAGGGGTTAATATCCAAAATATATAAAGAACCTATAAAATTCAACACTAGTAAGACAACTCAATTAAAAAACTGGCACAGGACCTGAAGAGACACTTTTCCAAAGAGGAAATACAAATGGCCAAAATACATATGAAAAAATGCTCATATCACTAATCATCAGAGAGATGCAAATTAAAACTATAGTGAGATATCACTTCACACCTGTCAGAATGGCTGTCATCAACAAATCAACAAACAACAAGTGCTGGCAAGTATGTGGAGTAAAGGGAATCCTAATGCACTGTTCGTGGGAATGCAGACTGCTGCAGCCACTGTGGAAAACATTATGGAGTTTCCCCCCAAAATGAAAAAGTTGCTGCCTTTTTAATCAGTGATACAACTTCTGGGAATATATCTTAAAAATCCCCAAACACCAATTTGAATGAATATATGCACCCTTCTGTTAATATCAGCTTTATTTATAATAGCCAAGATCTGGAAACAGCCCAAGTGCCCATCAGTAGATGAATGAATAAAATCTGTAGTACATTTACACAATAAAATAGTAAGTGGCCGTAAAAAGGAAAGAAATCTTACCTTTTGCTACAGCATGGATGAACCTGTAAATTATTATGCAAAGTGAAATAAGCTAGTTAGAGAAATCTAATACTACATGATATCACTTATATGTGGAATATAGTGAACAAAATAAACTGATGAACAAAAAAGAAACAGATGCATGGATACTTGGAACAGACAGGTGTCAGAAGGGATGGGTGGGATAAAAGAAAATGGAGGAATTAGCTAAGGAACATATATGCATAACTCATTGACATAGACAACAGTGTAGTTATGGACAGAGGAATGGGAGGGTGGGGACTGGGTTTAGGTGGGCAAAGGAAGGGAAAATGGGGACATGTTTAATAGTGTCAACAAGAAAATAAACTTAAAAAATAAAATAAAATAATTTGTGTGCAAATTTTTGGGTAGACATATATTTTTATTTATCTTGGATATTTATTTATCAGGGATGTTTTTATCTAAGAAATGTATTGCTGGGTCATGTGTAACCATTTGAGGAATTTCCAAACTGCTTTCTAAAGCATCCATAACATTTTTCTTTCTCACCAGTAATTTATGAGGATTCCAATTTCTTCACATTCTCATGAAAACTAATTATTATCCTTTTTTATTTTAGCTATCCTAGTGCATAAGATGTTTTACTTACTGCAGTTTTAATTTGCACTTGCCTAATAAGGTTGAACAAGTTTTCAAGTGCTTATTGGCCGTCTTTATATTTTCTTTGGAGAAATTCCTGTTAAATTAATTTGCCCATTTTAATTGGGTTATTTGTGCTTTTATAATAACATTGTCAAATAATAACAACATTGAGTTTAAATTATTTATATATCCTGGATCCAAATCCCTTATCAGATATAGAATTTACAAAATGGTCTCCCAGGAAACAAGATAGCGGTGGAGGTAACAGCTGTACCCACGCCTCCTGAAACCACATCAAAATGATAACTAAAATACAGAACAACCATCACTCAGAGCCTCCTGAAATCTGGCTGTACAGAAGCTGTACAAACAGGGAACTGAAGAAGCATCGAGACCTGTAGGAGGGGCAGAGATACGGGTGAATAGGGGCTGGAACCTGGAGACGCAGCCGCAGGCCCATACCCAGGAGGGAATCTTGGGGGCGTAGGTTTCCCAGAGGAGGGAGGCGCCCCAGCCTAGGACTCCAGGGCCAGGAAGAGAAGTCCCCACAATTTTGGGCTGTGAAAAACAGCAGGGACTGTGGCTGAGGGACACAGAGGGTGTGGAAACCCCAGGCAGCTCCTCTTAAAGGGCCCGCGCATGGACTCAGACACGCTCCCTCTGAGCCCAGTGCCGGACAGCAGCTTGAAAGGAACCTGGGGCATTCGGGGAGGAACTAACCTGCCTGAAATTCAGGTGAGAGGTGGCAGCTATCTCCCAGACAGAAGGGCTGGCAAAGGCCATTGCTCCTTTGGTGAGTCCTCCCTGCACACAGCTGGCAGGCAGGCACCATATTTAAATCTCCAGCACCTGACTCCCACCTTTGGCCCCATCCAAGTGATTCCCGGAAGCCCCACCCCTCCTTACCTGCAGGCTCATCCAAGCCGTTTCCAGTGCCTTTTCTATGCAAGTGGCCCCTCAAGCCTCATGCTTAGGACTTTCCTAAAGTTTCTCAAACAAGTAGCAGCGTGCCCCATAAGGCTTGATAAGTGGCCCCAGGCCTGGCACTAGTGGCAGCCTGCATTGGTTCATAGCTTGGCCTTTCCTGGACAATGCCAAGCCCAGTACAAGTAGCGGCCAACCCTAGTTTGATATGTAGCTCATGCTGGGTGGCCCTGGGCAAGGCACTGGCAGAGGCTGACTTTGCACCTTCCAGGAGGCCCCAGAGACAGTGTACCTGGTGGTCAGACTCAACCACACTGGATTACAACTCTTCTACATCCACAACTGACACACTCAAGGGGCACACTGGGTGAACACTAAAGCTCCACTGAAGTAAATCCTGCTCCATAGAGGTGTCTCCAGCACAGCAGCTCTTTGGCTGTAGTTGCAGCGGGTTCTCAGCTGATTCTCCTGGGGGTCAACAGCAACCAAAGCTAAGCTACAATAGGTCAGAGCACATAGCCCACACAGGGGAACACTTAGAAAGCCCAGCTCAGCCGACTGGGGAGGCTGAGCCCCTGGATCCTACAGGACACCTATTACACAAAGCCACTCTACAAATGCCAAGAGATATAGCAGCTCTACCTAATACATAGAAACAAACACCTGGAAGCAGCCAAAATGTGGAGGCAAAGAAACATGTTACAAAAGAAAGAACAGAAGAAATCTCTAGAAGAGGAACTAAATGAAATAGAACCAAGCAAGCTAACAGATACAGAGTTCAGAATTTTGTTTATAAGGATGCTCAACCATATTAGTAAGAGTATTATAAAAACAACTGAGAAAATCGATGACATAATAAATTTGAAATGAAGGCTACACAAACTGAAATGAAGGATAATTTATACAGAATCAACAGTAGAGTAGAAGATGCTGAGAATCAAACCAGCAATTTGGAACATGAGGAAACAAACAACACCCAACCAGAAGAGCAAAAAGAAAAAAGAATCCAGAAATATGAAAATAGCATAGGCAGCCTCTGGGACAACTTCAAGAGGCCCAACATTCATATTATTGGGGTGCCAGAAGGAGAGGAAAGAGAGCAAGAAATTGAAAACCTATTTGAAAAATAATTACAGAAAACTTTGCCCCCCGCTACCTGGGGAAAGAAATAGACTTACAAGTCCAAGAAGCACAGAGGGTCCCAAACAAGAGGAACCCAAAGAGGCCCACAGCAAGACACATCATAATTAAAATGCTAAAGGTTAAAGACAAAGAGAGAATCTTAAAAGCAGCAAGAGAAAAGCAGTTAGTTACCTACAAGGGAGCACTTATATGACTTTCAGCTGATTTCTCAACAGAAACTTTGCAGGTCAGAAGGGAGTGGCAAGAATTATTGAAAGTGATGAAAAACAAAAACCTACAACCAAGATTACTCTGCGCAGCAAAGCTGTCATTTAGAATTGAAAGTCAGATAAAGAGCTTCTCAGACAAGGAAAAACTAAAGGAGATCATTACCACCAGACCAGCACTACAGGAAATGTTGAAGGGTCTTCTTTACAAAGCCAATGAAGAAAAGAATCTGATGAATTAAATATATCCAGAGATATTGACACATATAACAGACGATCATATTTCAGAGGAAAGAGGGAAGGGGGATGGAGGGTGGAAAGAGATTAACCAAAGAAGTTACAGGAATATATGCATAACCCATGGACACAGTCAATAACGAGGTGAAGGCTTGGGGAGTGGGTGGGAGCAAGGTGGAGGGGTCAATTGGAGGGAAAAGTGGGACACCTGTAATACTTTCAACAATAAAGATAAATTAAAAAAAAAATGTTATCCCATTCTGAGAGGTCTCTTTTTTACCTTATTTATGGTGTCCTTTGAAGCACATTTTTTTTTTTTTTTGATTTTGAAGAATTCCAATTCATTTGTTTTACTTAGTCACTTGTACTTTTGGTGTTGTAGCTAAAAACCATGGCTTAATCCAAGATCATAAAGATTTACTCTTGTGCTTTCTTCTAGGAGTTTTATTGCTTTAGTTCTTCCATTTTTAAGGTTTTTAATAAATTTTGAATTAATTTTTCTGTATGGTGTAAAGTAAGGGGTACAATTCCATTGTTTTGCATGTCTATATCCAGTATGCCTCAGCAACATTTTTATAAAGACCATTTTTTTCCTACTGTACAGTCTTGGTCTCCTCCTTGAAAATTCATCAACCATAAATGTGAGTGTATATTTCTGGACTGTACCACACAGTCTTGATGATTGTAACTTTGAGTAAGTTTTAAAATCCTGAGGTGTGAGTTCTCCATCTTTGTTACTCTCCTTTAAAATAAATTTTTGCTGTTACATTAATATTTCCACAACCTCTCCTTGTTCATAACATTCTTCTTAAAAGCTTTCAGTGGCTCCCTTATGCCCAAAAATAAACTCCAAACTCTTCAGTCAAACATTTAAGTTCTCCTTAACTCAGCCTTGGCCTACCTTTTCAATTTTTTCTTTTATTTTTTCTACTTCTGCAAAATATACACTGGCCAAGCTTAACTACTTACTTACCATTGAGTATACCCCATACTTTCATACCTTTGTGTTTTTGATCATGTTATTCTCTTTACCTAGACTGACCTCCAACCTCTCCATTGAGCTCTGGGCTCCTTTATTCAACTGCCTACTTGAAGCTTCTATTTTTATAATTTTTATCCCAAACTAAACATATCTAAAATATATCTTTGACTTCTCTCCAAAATCTATTCCCCTCATCTGTCCTATATTAATAAATAGTACCACCAGTTGTTCAATCCTAAAATCAGTAGTTATCTTTTATTCTTCTCACTCCCTCATATCTCATATCCATCAATAATTTCTGAGGGAACTACCCTAAAATTATATGCCATATCCATTTACTTCTCTTCATCTTCACTGCTACACCCTAGTCTATGCCATAATCTTCCTTCACCTGGACAATTACAATAGCCACCTAACTGGTCCCTCCCATAACACATGCTCCAAATAACAAATGTAATCTTTGAAAAATATAAAATACACCATGCAACATCCTTGCAACAGCTTCCCATTCCAATTAGAGTAAAATAAAGTCTCCTTAAAAGGCTCTACATGAGCTCTCTGATTCTTGTTTATCTCTCCAAATTTATTTCTCACTCTTCTCCATTGCTCAATATGCTATAGCTATAGTGCCTCCTTATTCCGCAAACACACTGAAATCATTCCTGTCTCAAGGCATTTAAACTTGTGGCTCAAGCTGTTCTGAAATTTTGTGACTACGGCTGCTTCCTATGCATCATTCAATATCAGTCTAAATATTACTTCATCAGAGAGGCCTATTCTGACCATAGTACCTAAGCTTTCATCCTTGTATCCAGAATGCATAAAGACACTCAAAACTCAACAGTGTGAAAAAAGGGAACATTTAAAATGTACTTTACTAAAGGTGACATAAGAATAACAAGCACAGGAAAAGTATTCAACATCATTAGCTATTTGGAAAATGCAAATTAAAATCACACTGATATATTATTACATATCTGTCAGAATAACTAAAATAAAAACTAGCAATAACACAAAATATTAACAAGTGTGAAGAACAGGAGAAGGAGAAGGAGAAGGAGAAGGAGAAAGAGGAGGAGAAGGAGAAAGAGGAGGAGGAGGAGGAGGAGAAGGAGGAGGAGAAGGAGAAGGAGGAGAAGGAGAAGGAGAAGGAGAAGGACAAGGAGAAGGAGAAGGAGAAGGAGAAGGAGAAGGAGAAGGAGAAGGAGAAGGAGAAGGAGAAGGAGAAGGAGAAGGAGAAGGAGAAGGAGAAGGAGAAGGAGAAGGAGAAGGAGAAGGAGAAGGACAACAACAACATAAGACCCTGAATAGTCACAGTAATCTTGAGAAAGAAGAACAAAATAGGAAGAATCACACACTACCTGATATCAAACTGTACTATAAGGCCATAGTAATTGAAACAGCATGGTACTTGCATAAAAACAGACATATATATCAATGGGACAGAATAGGGAGCCAAGAAATAAACCCACACCTTTAGCCAATTAATATTTGACAAAGGATGAAAGAACATACAATAGGGTAAAGACAGTCTACTCAATAAATGGTGTTAGGTAAACTGGACAGATACATGCAAAAATGAAACTAGGCTACCTTCTTACACTGTACACAAGAATAAACCCAAAATGGATTAAAGACTTAAATGTAAGACTCAAAACTATTAAAAATTTAAGAAGAAAACATAGACAATAAAATCTCAGATATTTCTGACAAAATGTTGCAGCAATATTTTTTCTGACATATTGCCTTGGTCAAGGAAAACAGAAAAAAAAACAAACAACAAATAGGACTACATCAAACTAAAAAGCTTCTGCATAGCAAAAACAAACAAAAAAACAACCCATCAACAAAATGAAAAAGGAACCCACTGTACGGGAGAACATATTTGCCAATGATACATCTGATGAGGAGTTAACATCCAAAATATATAAATAACTTATAAAGCTCAACACTAAGAAGACAAACAATCCAATTAAAAAATTGGCAAAGGACCTGAATAGACATTCCTCTAAAGAGGACATACGGATGACCAATAGACATATGAAAAGATGTTCAATGTCACTAATTATCAGAAAACTGCAAATTAAAACCACGATTAGATATCCCATAACACAGGTCAGAATGGGTACTATCAATAAATCACCAAAAAACAAGTGTTGTTGATGTGGAGAAAAGGGAAACCTCAGGCACTGTTCGTGGGAATGCAGATTGGTACAGCCACTGTGGGAAGCAGTATGGAGTTTCCTCAAAAAATTAAAAATGGAACTGCCTTATGACCCAACAACTCCACTTCTGGGAGTATATCCAAAGAAACCCAAAACACTAATTCAAAAAAATATATGCAAACCAATGTTCATTGCAGTGTTATAATAGCTAAGATTTAGAAGCAGCCCAATAGCCCATCAGTATGAGTGGATAAAAAACAGTGGTACATTAACACAATGTAGTACTACTCAGGCATAAAAAAGAAGGAAATCTTACCTTGTGCGACAGCATGGATGGACCTAGAGAGTATTATGCTAAGTGAAATAAGCCAGCCAGAGAAAAACAAGTACCACATAATTTCACTTACATGTGAATCTAATGATCAAAATAAACTAACTAACAATGTGGAGATAGCTTCATGGATACAGAAAACAGACTGACAGCTATCAGAGGGGAGGAGGTTAGTGGTTGGGTGAAGGAATTAAGCAAAGAAAAAAAAGAAAGACTCATGGACACAGGAAAGAGTATGGTGATTGCCAGAGGGAAGGTGGGGTGGGAAAGTAGAAAAGGGTAAAGGGGGGATAAATGGTGATGGAAGCAGACTTGACTTGGGGTGGTAAACACACACTACAATATACAGATGATGTATTGTAGAACTGCATACCTGAAACTTATATAATTTTGTTAACCAAAGTCACCCCATCACATTCAATAAAAGAATGCTTGCAAAAATGTGTACCCAAAATTTACTCTCCAAACCAAAAACCCATTATAATTTACTTGTGTGTGTCTGTAAAAAAGCATAATTTCATTCTAATTCCAGAAGAATGTAGATTGTACTATAAGCATAGATTAACTCTTCTGATAAGATCACATCTCAAGTTCATCTTGTTTAAATTTGTAGTGTATTTTGTCTACCCTCTTCCCCCTCCTTTTCATATATCAGCATTGTCCAATAGAATATTCTGTTAATGAAAATGTTTTATATCTGCACTGTTCAATATGGTAGTCACTAGTCACATGTGACTACTCAGAACATGAAATGTTGTCAGTGTGTTGAGAAAATAATTTTTAATTTTTATTTAATTTCAATTAATTTAAATTTAAATATACACATTGCTTATGTCCACCACATTAGATAGTAAATATCTAAATGTTTAGTTCTTTATGAACTCCTGTATTTGCTTCTGCCAGGTGTCTGGGGGCACTACCAACCTCTTATTTAATTAAGATAATATCTTTAATGTATTTATTTTACATTATAGCACTTGATTGTTATAGGCTCATTAAGTTATGCACACAGAAATAATTCTACTAGCAAGTTTACTAAGTTTAAATAGGTAATTATATTACACAGAAGTCCTTAAAGTGTTGTTATAGGTGTTACATAGTATTTTAGTAATGTTTTGGCAAAGTGGCTGAGGTTCTTAGATGAGGTGGAAATTCATCATTTGATCCATTTTAAATAATGAAATATAGGTTTTCATTATCATAAAAGGCACTCTTTCACGTGTTTTTAAAAATGAATTAAACCCAGGTGACAAATTTTATTTGTATATAAAACTATACTTCCTTAAAACAAAATCTGCAATTTATTTAAAAGCACATGAGGACACACATGAAGATAAACTGTACCAAAAAAATACCATAAAGAAATTCTTAATAAATTCCAAAGGATCAAAAATATACAGATCATGTTCTCAGACCATAATACAATAAAACTAGGAAACAATTACAAAATGATTGCTTTTAAAGTCTCAAAAGAAATGATAAATGAAGAGCATCACTTTATAGTTCCTAATGAAATAATGTACCCAAGGAACAATTAACCAATTTATAAAGAATTGTGACAATACATAATCCCATCAAACAATATAACACCATTAAAGATGGAAGAGAAATAAGTCAGTCAGAGAAAGACAAGTATCATATGATCTCAGTCATATGTGGAATCTAATGAACAAAATAAACTGATGAACAAAATATATCCAGAGGCATAGAAGCATGGAACAGACTGATGAATCTCAGAGGGAAGGTGGGGTGGGGTAAGAGATTAACGAAAGAACTAATATGCATATATGCATAACCCATGGACACTAACAATATAGTGCAGTGAAGGCCTGTGGAGGGGGAGGAGATGGGTTCAGGGTGGAGATGGTCAATGGAGCAAAAGGGGACATCTCTAATACTTTCAACATTAAAGATAAATTTAAAGAGAAAAAGAAAATAAAAATGACACTCAGAAAAAGAAAAGTGACACCTAGGTGTTATATACCTCTAGAATTAATACAAGGAAAGTATAAATAACTACATATGAAATACTTCTGATTGTTCAACAACAACTTACAGGAACATAGGGGACAAAATGTAACTTAAAAGGACACAACAAGTGGTGCTGGAAAAACTGGACATCCACATGCAAATAAGTAAATCTAGACTCAGACCCTACAACCTTCACAAAAAATTAATTCAAAATAGGTAACAGAAATAAATATAAAAGTCCTGGAAGATAACATAAGAAAAAATCTAGATGAACTTGAGGATGGCAATGACTTTTTAGATTCAATACCAAAGGTGCTACTCATGAAAGAAATAATTGATAAGCAAAAATTTTTTAAAATTTAAAACTGCTCTTTGAAGACTATCAAATAAGTCTCTATAAGTTCAAGAAGATTAAAATCATATCAAACATCTTCTCCTACATTACACCATGGAATACTATGCAGCTGTAAAATAGAAGGATCCCTTACCCTTTGAGACAGCATGGCGGAACCTGGGGAGTATTATGCTAAGTGAAATAAGCCAGTCAGAGAAAGACAAGTATCACATGATCTCACTCAGAAGTGGAATTTAATGAAAAAAATAAGCTGATGAACAAAATAAATCCAGAGGCACAGAAGTATGGAACAAAATGAGGAATCTCAGAGGGAAGGCAGGGGTGTGTGGGTGTGTGGGGAGAGATTAACCTAAAAACTTATATGCATATATGCATAACCCATGGACACAGAGAATAGTATGGTGATGGCCTGGGGGAAGGGGTGCAGGGTGGAGGGGATCAAGGGGGGAAAAAGGGGGAAAATTGTATTATTTTCAACAATAAAGATATATTTTAAAAAGAGAACTTGAAGATAAGACATAGACTGGGAGACAATCTTTGTCAAAGACATATCTGATAAAGGATTGCTATCTTAAATATAAGAAGAGCTCTTAAAAATCAATAATAAAGAAATGGATCATCTGATTTTCTTTAAAAAGGGCAAGATACCTAAACCAGACATATGACACTGAAGATGTATAGATGGTAAAAAAGCATATGAATAGCTGTTCAACATTACATGTCCTTAGGGAAATGTACATTAAAACCATGAAATACCACTACCATTGAATTCAGTATCAGAATAATGAAAATCCTAAACACTGACAATACCAAATTCTGGTTAAGATGTGGAGCAATAGGAATTCTCATTCATTGTTTGTGAGAATGCAAAATATTATAGCTACTTTGGAAACAGTTTGGAAGTTTCCTTCAAATCTAAACATACTGTTACCTGCCCAGCTGGTATGCCTCAGTGGTTGAGTGTCTACCCATGAACGAAGAGGTCATCAGTTCGATTCCCAGTCAGGGCACATCCCTGGCTCGATCCCCAGTAGGGAGCATGCAGGAGGCAGCCAATCTATGTATCTCTCTCATTGATGTTTCTATCTTTCTATCCCCTCTCCCTTCCTCTCTCTCTAAACATCAATAAACACATATTTAAATATACTCTTACCATAGAATAAACAATTTTGCTCCTTGGTATTTACCAAGAGTTGAATACTTATATCCTCATAAAAACCTGCACATGAATGTTTATAACAGCATATTCATAATTGCCCAAACTTGGAAGTAATGAAGGTGTTCTTCAGTAGTTGAAAAAATAAATAAACTGCGATACATCTAGAAAATGGAATGATGTTTAGTGAAATGAGCTATCAACCTATAAAAATACATGAAAGAACTTTAAAGAAGCCAATCTGGAAATTATGCATAGTAAATTATTTTAAATATAGGAAATTTGGGAAAAGAAAAATGTAGATATAGTAAAAAGATCAGTGGTTGGTGGGGATAAGTAAGGGATAGTTTAAGAGTTGGGACACAGAGGATTTTTAAGCAGGGAAACTATTGTGTATGATACTATAATTGTGGATACAGCCATTATACATTCATGAAAACACATAGTCTGCACAATGCCAAGAGTGTGCCCTAATATAAACTATGGACTTTGGGTGATAATGATGTATCAGTGTAGGTTTACCAGTTGTAACAAATGTACCAATCTGGTGTGGGATATTGACAGTATAGAAAGCTATGCATGTTTGGGGACAAGGAATATACAGTAATTCCCTGTACTTTCTGCTCAGTTTTGTTGTGAATCTAAAACTACCCTAAAATTAATGCCCATTAAAAATTACAAACATCACATGATCTTGCTTATATGTAGAATCTAAAGAACTTAATAAACTCATGAACAGAATAGATTCAAAGACATGGAGGCATAAATCAAACTGAAGAATGTCAGAGGGATAGAGGAGGGTGGGTGGGTGTAGGGGGAGAGAGTAACCAAAGAATTTATATGCATATATGCACAACCCAAGGACATGGAAAATGGTGAGGAGAGGGACTGGGGAGGGGGATGGGGTGGAATGGGTCATTGGGGAGAAAAAGAGACAACTGTAATATTTTAAACAAAAATAAAATTAAGAAAAAAAATGAATGATATGTTTACATAATATATTTTAAAGTTCTCCTTTAAAATAAAGTCAACAACAACAACAAAAACCAAAAGGAATTTCAGAGGTGCTAGCACTTTTCCATCCTGGATTAATTCAGGATGGGATAGCCAAAAATTGGGGGAAAATAGTCAAGAAAGGGGGAAAAGTGGGAGATATGCTCAATTTCAATGGTAATCAGGAAAATACACATTACAGCAAAGCAAGGTACCAATTTTCACCCATTAAACTGGCAAATATTAAAACATTTGGGACATTCAGTGTTGCCAAGGATTTGGAAAAAGTCTCTCATTGAGTATTTCTGAAAATGTAAACTACAGTCTTTTTGGAAGGCATTTTGTCAGTTCCTATGAAAAGTTAAACTGTATAATCTACAACCATCCGTTCAATTTCTAGTATTTATACTATAAAATATATACTTACCAAGAGGTCCATTTCAAGATGTTCCCTAAAGCTTATATCAAACAACAAAAAATGAGGACAAGTTAAGCATCCATCAATGTGGAAATGCTTAAATACAATATGATAAATCTATCTCAAAGAGTACCACACAGTACTTATAAATGAGTATATGTAAATGCATTAAAATGACAACATTCCCGGAGGAGTGGAAGATGGCGGCACTGTGAGAAGCGGCAGAGCGACCCCGCTCCCAGCCACGGACTCAATTTAATCCTAAAATCCTACACAACCAGCTTGAAAAAAACAGAGAAACACACCTGAGTGGATGGAGTGCAAGTGGGGAGCACTAAAGACACATCACAGAGTCTGGTAAGAGAGGGGGGGTGTAGGAAGGGGGAGACCCCCTGAAGCCTGTGCTGGGCTCCCAGCCCAGAGGCTTGGAGGCAGCAAAGCTCCCTCCCCTTGGGAGTGCGGACGGCATCTAAAAGCGGGGACCCCACACCAGGAGCAAAGAGGGGAAGGAGCGCCCCGCGCACAGGGCAGGGGATCCCAGGGGAGCATTGAGTCTGGGAGGGGACGGAACCTTCCTAGGAAACAAAGCCTCTAGTCGTGGCTGCGAACAGCCACTGGCGCTCAGGGTGCCGACCATAGGGAAAGCTGTCCCAAGAGCTGTGGCACTCAAGTGGTAAGGGACCAGAGGACTGCTCTGAGCAGCCGCACACGGGGACCACCTGCCTCCCTGAGGGGCATTGTGTTGAGCCCCAAAAGCACCGAATCTGCGAGGTGCAGGGGAGGGGAGGAGCCCTCCCCGCCCTGAGCTCCAGGTGCCAGGAGGCTGGGACCTGCAACCAGCCCTGAGGGGCGCGGTCGTGGCACGTGAAGCTGCTCCAGTTTTGCTGAGACCAGCAGCACAGGGAGCTGCACGGAGCTGACTTTGGGTCCCCTGCCCCTGGGTGCCTCGGAGCGAGGGAGGCAGGACCCTGCAGAGCGGACTCTCTGCCTGTGTGTTGCTTTGTGCGTTTGCAAGTTTGATCGTTTGCAAGTTCGATCCTTTGCAAGTTTGATTGCGGAACCGGTTCCCACCTTCCCGGCTGGCATTGCACGGACAGACCAGCGGAGGCTGGGATCTGGGTCTGCACTGGCGACGGTCTGAGGGGCGGGCCTGGTGCGACCAGCCACCCAGAGCTGAGCAGAGAGGGGCGGAGCCCTCGGACCTCTCCAGCATTCAGAAGCACCCCCTCCCAACAGTAAAGGGGCGGGTACCGCTCACTGACGCCCCAGACATCCCCCAGGGCACAGTCCTGAGGGGGAAGGGAGAGCAGCTGACAGGAGGACTTTATAAGAGTAAGACTCTCAGGGACTGTTGTTTGGGAACTGGAGGAAATGCTGAAAACTCCTGCAGGGGGCTGGGCAGGCAAAGGGCCCACCAGAAGGCATTTTTAATCAAACCCACTGAGCTCAGGCTGCTGAAATGGCACATACAGAAAAGGCAACAGGCTGAAATCAATCTGAAGCTGCAGCAGACCAGAGCCTGGGGAACCAGAATCAGAGGACAGGGTAGGGACTAAGGAGCTGGCAGTGGAGTAGAGACTAACCCCCGCAGAATGAGCGCCTGACATCTCTAGGGGGAGTGATACCCTGAGCTACACTAGGCACCCGGCACCCTAAAGACTACAGAAGACTCTGGAGTAAGACCAGGCAACTACAAGATTGCAAAATAGCTGACAAGAGGAGGTGGCCCACGGAGAGACTCAGATCAATCATCTACCTAAGGGCACCAGAGCCAAAACTAGACGGCTCCTCACATTGGGTGATACACAAGCACCTCTCAGAAGAACTGAAATCAGCACACAAAACAGTGACCCTCAGACAACATAAGTTGCCCAGAAAAAAAACTCAACTGATCGAATACCGTTTTTTTTGTTGTTGTTGTTTTGTCTGCTGTTTTTTTTTTTTTTTTTTTTTCTTTTGTATGGTTTTGTGTTTTTTTGGTTTTGGGCACTTTTTTGTTTGATCTTTGTTTGTGGGCTCATTTATTTTTTCTCTTCTCTCCTTAAGAAGAAAAGAAAGGGGAGAAAACTTGTTTTTTCTTCTTTTTTAAATTTTATAATATATTTTTTTTAACTAATTTTTTTTCCCCTCCTTTTTATAAAAGAACTTTCTTTTGCTTCGCTTGTTTTTCAGTTTTGTTTTGGATAGCTGCTTTGTTTACTTGTATCCTTGCTTCTAATATCAAGACTTTCTTGATACCCCTGCTCAATGACTGGGACTTTATCATTATATCCAAGTTTACTGCTTCCCTCTATAGTTTCCCCCAAATCTCTTACTGGACTCCCTCCCTGCCGGGCTTTATCTCTCTCTCTCTTCTCAATCCATTGGCGTAACGTTTTTCTTCTGTTTCTTTTTTCTTTTTCTACTTTTCTTTCATTCTTTCATTAGGCTCCCTTCTGTCTTCCTGTCTGATTGTTAGTTTCTCCTATTCTCTTTATTGTATTTTTGTTTTCTCATTTTCAACTACTATCCTATTTCTATTCTCTCTCTTAATTCTTTGCTGGCCCTTCTTTCAGAATATTTTCTCTGCTTCTATTACCTCCTAGTAGCTTCTCTATTTTTTACATTTTAGTTTATTATTAGTTTCTAAATTTTCACCAGTATCAACAACTACATATCTCTCTCTCTCTAAGCATTACTTTTATTTTTTTTGTTTGCTTGTTTTTGTTAAGCACCTTTTTTTTTCTTCTTTTTTCTTTTTTCTTTTTCTATGTGTATGTGTGGGGGTGGGTATGTTGTGTTCTCCCTTCACTCTCCCAGTTCTATTTTCAAGTGAGTTATTTTCACTGTTACTGTCAAGATATTTTGTAAAATACCTCTTGTTTCCTGGAATTTTAGTTGTGCATTGGCCTGCCTTGCCAGCACCCATACAACAGCTCACACATCGAGGTTGGGGCTGTGATACAGTTAGCCAACCTGAGAGAAGGGTCCTCCCAAGGACTGATCAACAACAATCTAGACCCAACCACAACAGGAGAACATAAAGAAACCACAAAAGGGGTACCCACAAGAGGGTCATGACTACAGCAAAGAGCTCAGAGGTATAAGGTAAACACACCTCTGGGCTCCACTGGACCCACAAGACAAAATCCCATCCCACAAGACTGGGGGTCAGCAAATATATCTAATATATAGATACAAACACTAAGACCTACCAAAATGGGGAGACAAAGAAACAACCCCCAAATTAAAGACAAGGAAACATTGCCAGAAAAATACGTTGATGAGATGGAGTTAAGCAAGCTATCAGAAATGGATTTCAGAGTATGGATGATGAAGATGTTCAAGGAACTTAAGAAAACTCTAGATGATAAGATGGAGGACCTTAGTGAAAATATGAAAAAGGAGATACATACCATAAATAAAGCTCAGACAGAGATAAAGAATGCTGTATTTGATATCAAGAATGCACTGGAAGGAATTAATAGCTGGCTCAATGAAGCAGAACATAGAATAAGTGACTTAGAAGACAAGGTAGAACAAATCACACAATCAGAGCAGCAAAAAGCAAAAACACTTAAAAAACATGAGGACAGTCTAAGGGAACTTTGGGACAACATGAAGTGAAACAACATTCGCATTATAGGAGTGCCAGAGTGGGAGGAAAAAGAGCAAGGGATAGAAAACTTGGTGGAGGAAATAATGATAGAGAACTTCCCTAGGCTCGTGAAAGAGAAAGCCACACAAGTTCAGGAAGCACAGAGGATTCCAAACAAGAGGGACTCAAAGAGATCCACTCCAAGACACATCATAATTAAAATGGCAAATGGCAAGGACAAAGAGAAAATATTAAGGGCTGCAAGAGAGAGACAAGCAGTGACCTACAAGGGAACCCCCATAAGGCTGACAGCTGATTTCTCAACAGAGACTCTTCAGGCCAGAAGGGAGTGGCATGAAGTTCTGAAAGTAATGAAAAGCAAGAACATGCAACCAAGATTGCTTTATCCAGCAAGGCTATCATTTAAATTTGAAGGTGAAATAAAAAGCTTCCCAGACAAAAAAAAGGATAAAGGAGTACAGTTCCACAAAACCAGCATTGCAAGAAATGCTAAAAGGACTGCTTTAAGAAAAAGAAGGAATAGTGAGAGAAAGGTACATCAGCATAAAGGGGGAAAATGGCATTAAATAAGTTGATATCAATAGTAACCTTAAATGTAAACAGAATAAATGGTTCAATCAAAAGACATAGGGTAGCTGAATGGATAAGAAAACAGGACCCAAATGTATGCTGTCTACAAGAGACCCACCTGAGAGCAAAAGACTCACATAGGCTAAAAGTGAAGGGATGGAGTAAAATATTCCATGCAAATAGAAAGGAAAGGAAAGCTGGAGTAGCAATTCTTATTTCAGATGAAACAGACTTCAAAATAAAGACCATAACGAGAGACAAAGATGGTCACTACATACTACTAAAGGGATCAATCCATCAGGAGGAAATTACCCTTATAAACATTTATGTACCCAATACAGGAGCACCTAAATATATAAAAGATTTCTTGGGGGACTTTAAAGGGGAGGTGGACAGAAACACAATCATAGTGGGAGACTTTATTACCCCACTGTCAGCACTGGACAGGTCATCAAGACAAAAAATCAACAGGGAAACGCAGACCTTAAATGAATCACTAGACCTAATGGATTTAATTGACATTTACAGAACAGTTCACCCCAAAGCAGCAGAATACACATTCTTCTCAAGTGCACATGGAACATTCTCAAAAATAGACCACATGTTAGGGCACAAGGCAAGTCTCTACAAATATAAAAAGATTGAAATCATAACAAGCATCTTCTCGGATCACAATGCCATGAAGCTAGAAATCAACCACTATAAAAAAACTCAAAAATATTCAAGCACATGGAGTTTAAATAGCATGTTATTAAACAATGAATGGGTTACCAAGGAGATCAAGGAAGAAATCAACCACTTCATGGAAAGCAATTAAAATGAACAGACAACAACCCAAAACCTATGGGACACAGTGAAAGCAGTCCTGAGAGGAAAATTCATAGCAATACAGGCCCATCTCAAGAAACAAGAAAAAGATCTAATGAACCATCTAACACAACAACTAAAAGAACTAGAACGAGAACAGCAAGAAAAGCCCCAAGGAAGCAGAAGGAAGGAAATAATAAAAATCAGAGCAGAAATAAATGACATAGAGACTAAAGAAACAATACAAAAAATCAATGAAACCCAGAGCTGGTTCTTTGAAAAGGTAAATAAAATTGATGCACCTTTAGCCAGACTCACTAAGAAATAAAGAGAGAGGACCCAAATAAATAAAACCAGAAATGAAAGAGGCGATATAACAACTGCCCCAACAGAAATACAAAGCATTGTAAGAAAATATTATGAGCAACTATATGCCAACAAATTGCACAACATAAGGGAAATGGACAAATTCCTAGAAGCATACAACCTTCCAAAGCTGAATCAAGAAGAGGCAGACAATCTGAATAGGCCAATAACAACTAATGAAATCAAAGCAGTAATCAAAAAACTCCCAGCAAACAAAAGTGCTGGACCAGATGGATTTACAGGCGAGTTCTACCAAACATTCAAAGAAGAATTAACACCCATTCTATTCAAACTATTCCAGAAAATTCAAGAAGAGGGAAAACTCCCAAATTCTTTTTATGAGGCCAGCATCATCCTAACCCCAAAACCAGATAAAGATACTACAAAAAAAGAAAATTACAAGCCAATATCCCTGATGAACATAGATGCTAAAATCCTCACTAAGATATTAGCAAACCGGATCCAGCAATACATTAAAAAGATCATACATCATGACCAAGTGGCATTTATTCCAGGGATGCAGGGCTGGTACAACATCCACAAATCAATAAATGTGATACATCACATAAACTAAATGAAGGACAAAAATCATATGATCATATCAATAGATGCAGAAAAAGCATTCGACAAAATCCAGCACCCATTTCTGATAAAAACTCTCAGCAAAGTGGGAATAGTGGGATCATATCTCAACATAATAAAGGCCATATACGACAGACCTACACAGCCAACATCATACTCAACAGGCAAAAACTAAAACCATTTCTATTAAAAACCGGAACAAGACAGGGATGTCCACTTTCACCACTCTTATTCAACATAGTTCTGGAAGTCCTTGCCATAGCCATCAGGCAGGAGGAAAACATAAAAGGTATCCAAATTGGAAAGGAGGAAGTAAAACTGTCATTATTTGCAGATGACATGATACTGTACATAGAAAACCCTAGAGACTCCATCAAAGTACTAGTAGATTTGATAAACGAATTTGGCAAGGTAGCTGGATACAAAATCAACATCCGGAAATCAGTGGCATTTTTATACACCAATAATGAACTTTCAGAGAGAGAAACTAAAAAAGCAATACCATTTACCATCGCAACTAAAAAAATAAGATACCTAGGAATAAATTTAACCAAGGATGTAAAAGACCTGTACTCAGAAAACTATGTGACACTGAAAAAAGAAATAGAGGAAGATTTAAACAGGTGGAAGAAGATACCATGCTCGTGGATTGGAAGAATTAATATCATTAAAATGTCTATACTACCCAAAGCAATTTATAAATTTAATGCAATTCCTATGAAAATACCAACAGCATATTTCACAGACCTAGAACAAGCATTTCAAAAATTTATATGGAACCAAAAAAGACCCCGAATAGCTGCAGCCATCTTGAGAAAAAAGAACAGAGTGGGAGGGATCACATTACCAGACTTCAAATTGTATTACAAAGCCACTTTAATCAAAACGGTCTGGTATTGGTACAGCAACAGGCATATAGATCAATGGAACAGAACAGAGACCCCAGAAATAGACCCAGGCCATTATAGTCCGTTAATATTTGACAAAGGAGGCAAGAGTATCCAATGGAGTAAAGACGGTCTCTTCAATAAGTGGTGCTGGGAAAATTGGACAGATACATGCAAAAGAATGAAACTAGACCACCAACTTTCTCCATACACACACAAAAAAACTCAAAGTGGATAAAAGACTTAAATGTTAGCCACGAAACCATAAAAATCCTGGAAGAAACCATAGGCAGTAAAGTCACAGACATCCCACATAGTGGACTTTTCACTGATACAACTCCTAGGGCAAAAGAAACAAAGGAAAAAATAAACATATGGGACTACATCAAACTAAAAAGCTTCTGCACGGCAAAAGTAAACAGCCTCAAAATACAAAGGAACCCCACATTCTGGGAAAACATATTTGCCAAGGATGAATCTGATAAGGGGTTAATTTCTAAAGTGTACAAAGAACTCATAGCACTCAGCAAGAGAAAGACAAACAACCCAATTAAGAAATGGGCAAAGGACTTAAAAAGACAGTTCTCCAAAGAGTACATATAGATGGCCAAGTGACACATGAGAAAATGCTCGACATCGCTAATCATCAGAGAGATGCAAATTAAAACCAAAATGAGGTATCACTTCACACTTGTCAGAATGGCTGCTATCAACAAATCAACAAACGACATGTGCTGTTGAGGGTGTGGAGAAAGGGGAACACTAGTACACTGCTGGTGGGAATGCAGACTGGTGCAGCCACTTTGGAAAACAGTATGGAGGTTCCTCAAAAAATTAAAAATGGAGCTGCCGTTTGACCCAGTGATTCTGCTCCTAGGAATGTATCCTAAGAATCCTGAAACATTCATCAGAAAGGATTTATGCACCCCTATGTTCATAGCAGCACAGTTTACAATAGCTAAGATCTGGAAACAGCCCAAGTGCCCATCAGTAGATGAGTGGATTAAAAAGCTGTGGGACATTTACACCATGGAATATTACGCAGCTGTAAAGAAGAAGAAGCTCGTACCCTTTGTGACAGTATGGATGGTCCTGGAGAATATTATGCTAAGTGAAATAAGCCAGGCAGCAAGAGACAAATATCACATGATCTCGCTTATACGTGGAATCTAAAGAACTTAATAAACTGACGAGCAGAATAGATTCAATGACATGGAAGCATAGTTGGGACTGAGGAAATGTCAGAGGGATGGAGGGGGCCAGGGGGGTCGAGGGGGGAGAGTAACCAAAGAATTTATATGCATATATGCACAACCCAAGGACACGGACAATGGTGGGGAGAGTGACTGGGGAGGGGGAAGGAACTGGGGGGAACGGGTCATTGGGGAGAAAAATGGACATCTGTAATACTTTAAACAAATTAAAAATTATTAATAAAAAAAAAATTTAAAAGCAAAAAAAAATGACAACATTCCCAAGGTATCTTTTTAAGATAGAAAACACAAGTTGTAGAAATACATATATGGTCCAATTTCTATGTTTTAAAAAACAAAAATATTGTTAGTATATGTATAGATGGACATAACACCTTAGTAATAACTGTAAGATATACTCTGAAATCAAATTATTAATTTAAGAGATATTAAATTCTTATAAAAAGCAAAAGAAGACATCATGAAGGTGCATTTAGGCAAGTGCAAAGTCTATAGCATAAATGACTTATTTCTTCAACAAATAAATGCCACAGAAATGTGTAAGATGAAGGAGTCATCAGCATAAAAGTGGAGTAGGCATCTTCAAGTACCTATCTCTCCAAAAAAAAAAAAAAAAAATTAAAGACAATCTAAATTCATCCAGGATAAGAAAGTGGTAGACATTGTTCAAATATACTGTAAAGTGGGTGAATAACCTAGAGCCTCTTAGGACAAAAAAATATGGTTGAGATATACAATAGATCTTCACCTGGGAGAAAACACTGGGGAGACAGTTCTTTGGGCAATTAGGGCAATCAAACTTACCTGTGTATGTGGGGGAATTTAGAAAGCCCAGGATAAGATATATGCTCAAAAAATACCTGAGAAGACCTTAAGGTGATCCTTAGCTACAAAAAAAGCCTAGTTAAATTTAGAAAGATGACTCTAATACAGAGCAGATCTGAAAAGATTAGAGTTGTTTTGTTTCCTCTCTCTCTTTTAGTTCTTGGCATTCAAGAAAATTTTGGTCAAAATAGTAGTTAAATAAAAGATAAGAAACTGGAACTTCAAAACTGATTTTTAGTGCTCATACACAACAAAGAATACAGTCTGTGTAAGAATATTTGAGCAAAGTCTCTAAACATTTGAACTACTAAAGCCTTCAGCAATCAACGCCTGCGCGCGCGCGTGCACACACACACACACACACACACAGAACTGTAAACGCTGGAAAAAGGAAAGTAATGATTTTCACAGTTAACACATTATATTGAAACACTTAAGTTTCAACAAAAATTCACAAGGTATACAAATAAATAGGAATATATAGCCCATTCAATGGAACACAGTAAAATTTCAGGAACTACTCTAAAGAAGTTGAAACAGAAAATACTAGACATATACTTTATAGGAATTGTTTAAATATGCTGAACAAGCTGAAGAAAAACATGGACAAAAACAATAATTTTTTAAAAGTATATATGAACAAAATTAGAACATTAAGAAAGGGATAGAAAGCAAAAGGTATCAAATATAAATTCTGGAGTTAAAAAGTACAATAACAAATTAAAAGTTCAATTCACTAAAAGTGTTCAACAGCAGGTTTGAATATGCAGAAGACAGAATCAATAAACTTGATGATTGCACAACTGAATATATCCAGGATAAGGAGCAGAGAGAGAGAGAGAAAAAAAAGAATAAAGATAAGTAAACAGAAAATAAGGGACCTTTAGGACAACATCAAGCAGACATATATACATTTTAAGAGTCCCAAAGTAAAAGAGGGAGAAAGAGAGAAAGAGAGAGGCAAAAAGAACATCTGAAGAAATAATAGCTGAAAAATTCCCCAAAGTGATGTAACATATGAAACTACATATCAAAATAGCTCAATTAACTCCAAGTAGGATAAAATAAAAGTAACTCACATGAAGACACCACAAAACTGTATTGGAACAAAGAGAGAATCTCCAGAGTTACAAGAGATAAAGACTTGTCACCTAGAATAGATACTAAAGATTAACAGTTGATTTCTCATCTAAGACAATGGAAGCCAGAAAGAATTGTGTTGACAATTAAAATGCTGTAAGAAAAAACACAACAAAACTGTCTGACAGCAATAGGTAGATCTTTAGGAAAGAAAATCCACAAGGGAACAGTGGCTTTAAATGACACAGTAGATCAGATAGATTTAATTGATATCTTCAGAGCATTTCACCCCAAAACAGCAGAATATACATTCTTTTCAAGTGCACATGGAACATTTTCTAGGATAGACCACGTTAAGACACGAAACAAGTCTCAATAAATTTAAGAGGATTGAAATCATATTACACATCTTCTCTGACAATAATAGCATGAAGCTAGAAATCAATCACAAGATAAAACTGAAAACACACAAAAACTTGAAAGCTAGCCCAGACGACGTGGATCAATGGTTGAGTGTTGGCCCATGAACCAGGAAGTCATGGTTGGATTCCCAGTCAAGGTACATGCCAAGCTTGCAGCTAAACCCCCAGTAGGGGGCATGCAGGAGGCAAATGATCGATGACTCTCTCTCACCATTGATGTTTCTATCTCCCTCTCCTTTTCTCTCTTTGAAATCAATATAAAATATTAATAATAAATAAATAAAAACTTGAAAGCTAAATAACATTTTAAACAATGAATGAGTTAACAATAAAATCAAAGGAATAAACAATGAGTGAGTTAACAATACGATCAAGGAAAAAAATCAAAAAGCAAATTTTCAATTGTTTCATTTGAAACAAATGAAAATGAGAACACAATAACCAAAAATCTATGGGACACAGAGAAATCAATCCTAAGAAGGAAGTTTATAGCATTACAGGCTTACCTCAAGAAACAAGAATAATCTCAAATAAACAATCTAATTTTACACTTGAACCAGAAAAAGAATAAGAAACAAAGCCCAAAGTAAGTAGAAGAAAGGAAATAATAAAGAACAGAGCAGAAAGAAATGAAATACAGTCTAAAAAGCAATATAAAAGATCAATGAAACTAAAAAATGTTTTTTCAAAAGATAAATAAGTTTGACAAACCTTTAACCAGACTCATCATGAAAAAAAGAGAGAGGACCCAAATAAACAAAATCAGAAATGAAATAGGAGAACTAACAACTGACATCACAGAAATACAAAGAATTGTTAGAAAATGTTACAAACAACTATATGCCAACAAATTGGACAATCTGGATGGAATAGATAAATTCCTAGAAACACACGATCTTCTAAAACTGAATCGGGAAGAATCAAAAACTCTGAATAGATCAATTACAACTAATGAAATTGAAGCAGTAATAAAAAAATTCCCGGCAAACAAATGTCCTGGAAAGGGTGTCCTCAAAGATGAGTTTTGCCAAAGATTCAAAGAACTAACACCTGTCCTTCTCAAACTATTCCAAAATATTACAGGAGAAAAGACTTCGAAGCTCATTTTACAAGACCAAGCTTATCCTAATCCCAGGACCAAATAAAGATACCACAAGAAAGAAAATTCTAAACCAATATCCTTGCTGAACATAGATGATAAAATTCTCAACAGAATATAGCAAACTGGAGACAGCACTATAGTAAAAAGGTCATGAACCATGATTAAGTGGAATTTATTCCATAGATGCAAGGTTGGTACAATATCCACAAACCAGTAAACATGATATACCACATAGAGAAAATACAGAATAAAAATTCACATTATCATATCAATAGATGCAGAAAAAGCATTTGATAAAATGAAGCACCCATTTGTGATAAAAACTCTCAGCAAAGTGGGAACAAAGCAAACATTTCTCAGTGTAGTAAATGTCATTTATGACAAACCCACAGGCAACATCATACTCAATGGGCAAAACCTAAAATTGTTTCAATAAATGGTATTGTGAAAATTAAAAAGATACATGGAAAAAACTGAAAATAGAACACTTTCTGTCATCATACACAAGAATAAACACAAATGGATTAAAGACTTAAATGTAAGACTTGAAACCATAAAAATCTTTGAAGAAAACATAAGTGGTAAAATCTCGAACATTTCTCATAGCAATATTTTTTCTGATGTACCTCCTAGAGCAAGGAAAACAAACAAAAAAAATAAATAATTGAGACTAAGCTAAAAGGTTTTTCACAGCAAAGGATACCATCAACAAAATGAAAAAATAACCCACTGAATGGGAGAACATATTCATCAAAGATATATCTGATAAGGGTTTAATGTCCAAATTTTACAAAGAAGTTACACAACTCACACCCCCCAAAAAACAAAACATAAACAAAAAATCCAATTAAATAGTGACCAAAGGATCTGAATAGACACTTGTCTAAAGAGGGCATACAGATGGCCAATAGACTTATTAAAACATGCTCAATGCCTCTAATCATCAGAGAAATGAAAATTAAAACCACAATAAGGTATCACTCCACACCTGTTAGAATGTGTGTCTTAAATTAATCAACAAACAACAAGAGTTGGTGAGGATGTGGAGAAAAGGGAACCCTCTTGCACTGTTTGTGGGAATCCAAATTGATGCAGCCACTGTAGAAAGCAGTATGAAGTTTCCTCAAAAAAATTGAAAAAGGAACTGCCTTATGACCCAGCAATTCTGCTTCTGAGAATATAACTGAAGAAACTAATTTGAAAGTATATATGCACTCCTATATTCATTTCAACATTATTTACAATAGCCAAGATCTCAAGCAGCCCAAATGCCCATCACTAGATGAGTGGTACATTAACACAATGGGATAGTATTCAGCAATAAAAAAGAAAGAAATTTTACCTTGTGCAACCGCATGGGTCGACCTGGAGAGTATTATGCTAAGTGAAATAAGCCATTCAGAGAAAGACAAATACCCTATGATTTCACTTATATGTGGTATCTAATGAACAAAATAAAATAACAAACAAAATAAAAACAGACTCACAGATACAGAAAACAGACTGACAGCTGCTAGAGGGAAAGGAGCTTGGGGGTCTGAAAGAAAAAGGTGAAGGGATTAATAAAAAAAAAAAATTAACTCATAGACAGAGACAACAGTATGGCGATACCAGAGGGAAAGGCGTTGGGAGAAGTACAAAAGGGTTAAGGGGGGATAAATAATGATAGAAGGAGAATTGACTTTGGTTAGTGAACACACAATAGAATTATACAGCTGAAACCTATATAATTTCATTAACCAATGTCACCCCAATAAATTCAATAAAAAGAAGAAAAATAAATATTAGAAATAATAATAGAAAAGTCGTCACGTTAACATCACAAAGGCACTTTTATCCCTGTCATCACTGGAAATTCCAAGGGCTTTAGGAGATCTATGCTAGGGATGTGGCAGGATAGTAAGAAGCTAGGAGAATTCCTTGACGAATGGAATAAGGGAAACTAAGACAAAATAATTAAATAAGGCCTAACGATTAGAGCAATTTATAACCAGCTAATAAATTGCAAGTATTTATCTTTCCTAGGCAAGGATACTTAGGAGGAAGTGGTTTACACATTCCAGACCTTCCTGGAACAGACCCTCCCCTGGAACCTCCCCCAGGATTCCAGGCAGCCAAAGAAAGATTAAAAGCCTCAAGGCAAAGGACTCATGACAAGCTCTCTTTAGAGCAGGTCCATGACTTGTATTTCTGCTTTCTTTCTCCTAAACTTTATGGGGCCCCACAAGACATGCAACCAGGGCAACAGTGGGCAGCAGCAGCTCATCCTGAGCTTACCTTGTGAACCTGTCTTCAGGGCCTGCTTTTTTCTCTGATTTCCCAGTGATCTCACTTTTGTCTCTGTGACTTTTATTTCTCAGTGAGCCAAAGCAGCCCATTTTCTGCTCTCTCCTATTGCTTTTACCTTATGCCTTCCTTCGCTTCACTGTCCCCAGCTTTAATAAATGTACTCCTAGAATGACCTTGACTTGTATTGTGAAATCTTTCCTGCATGAAGTAAAGAACCCACATACTACTGGATCAAGAATCCACATACCCACTGGGCCCAGACCCCATCCACTAAAAAGAACAAGAAAGACTAAATATATATTTCTTATTATAAATCACAATATTACAGCTTAAATAACTTGCAAGTAAAAATTCAATATCTGGCACTACAGTCCTTTAAAAATGAGGGTGAAATTAAGACATTACTGGTTAAACAAAATTTCAGGGAATTCATTACCACTGGGTCCCTCTAGAAAGAAATGGTAAAGAGAGATACTCAGTGTGAGATGAAAGGACAATAATTCAATGTCAAATGAGAAAATAAAAACCTCTTTTAAATGCAAATATACAAGGCCATATATTACAAACCCACAGCCAACATCATACCCAATGGGCAAAAACTAAAAGTTTCCTTTAAGATCAGGAACAAGTCAGGGATGTCTGCTTTGACCACTCTTACTCAATGTAGTACTGTAAGTCCTATCAATAGCAGTGAGACAAGAAGAATAAAAAAGCACCTAAATTGAAAGAAGAAAGTAAAACTGTCATTATTCACAGATGACATGATATTGTATATAGAAAATCTTAAAGACTCCACCCAAAAACTATTAGATCAAATAAATGAATTCTGCAAGGTAGCAGGATACAAAATTAACACCCAGAAATTGGTGGCATTTGTATCCACCAATAATGAGCTATCAGAAAGAGAAACTAAGAAAACAATTGTGGGGTCCTGGGCCCCGGGGCAGCAGACCGCGGCGTCCTGGTGTTCTTGAAAGAGATCAGCCAGGTGCGTCAGTGCTGAGGCCCCCTATAAATCAGGGAGCGCCTAATTGCCTGCTGTCCTGTGTGCTCAGCCCCGCATGTTTCCCAGATCCAATTAGACCAGATACTCCCCTACCTTATCTGGGAAACTTTCATCTGAGATGCCAGTGTGGCTGCAGCCTCCTCTAAAGTGTTGTATCTAGGAATGTCTTAGAAGTTCAGAAGGTTGGCCGAATGCCCTGAAACGCTGTATAAAATATTGTAACTTTGAATAAAGCTTGCTTGACTCTCACTCAGCATCCCTGAGGGAGAGAGCCCTCCCAGCCCCATTGTCTCTTCTCTTTCTTTTCTTCTTCACCTCCGGAGCACAGTCCCGCACGCCGCGGCTGGTTCGCGGCAAACAATCCAATTTACCAATGCAACAACAACAACAAAATATACCTAGGCATAAACTTAACCAAGGAGGTAAAAGACCTGTACTGAGAAAACTATAGGACACTTGAAAAGAAATAGAGGAAGGTACAAACAAGTGGAAGAATATACCGTATTCATGGATTGGAAGAATTAACACCATCAAAGTGTCCATAGAATCTATAGATTCAATGCAATTCCTGTTAAAATACCAATCGCATATCTCACAGATCTAGAACAAATATTCCAAAAATTCATATGGAACCACAAAAGACACTGAATAGCTTCAGTAATCTTGAGAAAAAAGAACAAAGTTGGAGGTATCACACTACCTGATATCAAACTATACTTACTACAAGGTCATAGTAATAAAAATAACCTGCCATTGGCATAAGAACAGGCATATAAACCAATGGAACAAAATAAAGAGCACGGAAATAAACTCATGCCTTTATGGTCATTTAATGGGGTAAAGACAGTCTTTTCAACAAATGGTGTTGGAAAAATTGGAGAGATACATGGAAAAAAAGAAACTAGACTACCAACTTACACCATACACAAGATTAAATGCCAAATGATCTCACTTACATGTCGAATCTAATGAACAAAATAAACTAATGAACAAAATAGAAACAGGCATGAATACACGGAACAGACTGACAGCTATATATGTAACAGATAGAAACAGACAGCAGTGTAGTGAAAGCCAAAAGGAAAGGGAGGTTGTGGAGGTGGAGGTGGCCAAAGGGGGGGATAAATGGGGACAGAAAGAGACTTCACTTGGGGTGATGGGTGCACGATGCAGTGTGTACATGATGTTTTGTTGAGTTGTACACTTGAAAACTGTATGGTTTTGTGAACCAATATCACCTTAATAAATTCAATAAAAATAAATAAATGTAAATATACATAGGCAATTATGACTCTACATTTGGAATGTAACTCCTCTTTTGATTTCCTACATGACTTGAAAGATAAATGCATAAAATAATTATAGCTCTATGTTATTAGGCACACAAGGTATAAACATGTAATTTACGGAAAAAAACACCCTTAAGGCAGAGGGGAGCTACATATAAGTAGAGTTTTGTATATTATTGTAGTAAAGTTTCTATCAATTCAATATATATTGTTATAAAGTAGAATATTAAACATAATCCCAATGGTAATCACAAAGAAATGATAGGGAAATAAAAATATTTCACTACAAAAAACTGAACACATAAAGAAGGCAATAATAGAGGAAATGGGAGGGGGGGTTGTAAGACATACAGTAAATAAATAGCAAAATGTCCTAGGTAAGTCTTTCTGTACCAGTAATTACTTCAAATGTAAATAGATTAAACTCTCCAAATAAATGCAGAGATTGGAAAGATAAAAATTTAAAAATAAACTTGGCCAAACTCTATGTTGTGTACAAGAGACTCACTACATACAATGACACAGATATCTCAAAAGATATTTCATGTAAATAGTAACCAAAAGTAGATAGGATGTGAAAGAAAACATAGGCAGTAAAGTCACAGACATCCCATGTAGTGGAATTTTCATTGATACATCTCCTAGGTCAAGGGAAACAAAAAAATAAATAAACATATGGGGCTACTAAAAAGCTTCTACACAGCAAAAGAAAACATCCTCAAAATACAAAGGAACCCCACGGTCTGGGAAAACATATTTGCCAAAGATGTATCTGATACGGGGCTAATTTCCAAAGTGTACAAAGAACCCATACTACTCAGCAAGAGGAAGACAACCCAATTAAGAAATGGGCAAAGGACCTGAATAGACACTTCTCCAAAGAGGATATACAGATGGCCAAGAGACACATGAGAAAATGCTCAAGGTTGCTAATCATTAGAGAGATGCAAATTGAAATCACAATGAGGTATCACTTCACACCTGTCAGAATGGCTGCCAACAAACAACTTATGCTGGTGAGGATATGGAGAAAGGGAAACCCTAGTACACTGCTGGTAGAAATGCAGACTGGTCCAACCAGTATGGAAAACAGTATGGATGTTTCTCAAAAAATTAAAAATGGTGCTGCCTTTTGACCCAGTGATTTCACTCCTAGGAATATATCCTAAGAATCCTGAAACACTAACCAGAAAGAATATATGCACCCCTATGTTCATAGCAGCACAGTTTACAATAGCTAAGATCTGGAAACAGCCCAAGTGCCTATGAGTAGGTGAGTGGATAAAAAAGCTGTGGGACATTTACACCATGGAATATCATGCAGCTGTAAAGAAGAAGAATCTCGTACACTTTGGGACAGTATGGATGGACCTGGAGAAAATTATGTTAAGTGAAATAAGCCAGGCAGTGAAAGACAAATATCACATGATCTTGCTTATATGTGGAATCTAAAGAACTTATTAAACAGATAAACAGAATAGATTCAATGACATGGAAGCATAGATCAGACTGATGAATGTCAGAGGGATGGAGGAGGGTGAGTGGGTGGAGGAGGAGAGGGTAACAAAAGAACTTATATGCATATATGCACAACCCGATGACATGAACAATGGTGTGGAGAGGGACTGGGGAGGGGGATGGGACAGGGTGGAATGGGTCATTGCGGACAAAAAGTGACATCTATAATATTTTAAACAAAAATAAAATTAAAAAAAAGTAGATAGGATTACTATAGTCAGAAAAAATACTTTAAGTAAAAAAAAAAACTTTCAAGAGACAATAAATGGCATTATATACACATAAAATGTTCAATTCATCAAGAAGATTTAATAGTTATAAACGTTTATGAACTAAAAACTGAGCCCCAAAATGTATCAAGTAAAAGATGCCAGAATCTAAGGGATAAATAGACAGATCTATAATGATATTTTGAAACTTCAATACATCCCTCTCAACACAGGATAAAGTGAAAATAGAAGACTTTAATAGCACTATAAACCAATTAGGCATAACAGACAAGTAGACCACTCCATGCAATGACATCGGAGTATACACTATTTTCAAGTACACATGAACCATTATTCAGGAAAGACCATGTATTTGGCGACAAAACAGGTCTCAATATATTCACACACAAAAATTTGGAATCATAGGCAGTCTTTTTTCTGAACATCATGGAATAAAGATAGAAATCAATAAAAGAAGCCAATCTTAAAAATTCACATTTGGAATTTAAACAAACACTTAAGCAACAATGGGTCAAAGAAGAAATTACAAGGAAAATATCAATAATTAATTAATTAATTAATTAATTAATTAATTAATATGAACACACATGATACCAGACCTGATGGGATGTAGCACTGGAAATGCTAAAAGTAAAATTTACAACTGTAAACGTATACATTAAGATAGAAAAAGGATCTCATATCAACCACCTAACTTTATACTTTAAGGAACTAGAAAAAGAAGAGCAAACTAAGCCCATATCTAGCAGAAGGAAATAATGAAGAATAGAGTGAAGATAAGTAAAATAGAGAACAGAAAAACAATAGAAAGAACCAATAAAAACAAAAGTTGATTATTTGAAAACACCAAATTGGTCAAATTGAAAAATTTTTTAGCCAAAATGAAAAAAAAAAAAATTAGAAGACACAAATAAGTAAAATCACAAATGAAACTGGGGACATTACTACCAATTCTGCAGAAATAAAAAGGATTATTAGAGAATACCAAAAACAAAAGCCAACAAATTACATAACCTAGATAAAATGAACAAATTACTGTGAGTACACAAATTATCTTTTCATTCTATCAGTTTTTGTTTCCATGTATGTTGGAGTTCTTTTGTTCTGTGCATGCACATTTAGGACCTTTTTTGTTGTTTTGTTTTTGAGAATTGATTTCTTTATTATCTTATAGTGTCCCTCTTTGTGGCAAATTCCTTAGTCTGGAGTTCACTTTTCCTGATAGTATTATTAGTCATGTTAGTGTTTGCATTGTACATCTTTGTCCATTCTTTTAAAAAATCTTTATTGTTGAAAGAATTACAGATGTCCCCTTTTTTCCCCATTGGCCCCTTCTACCCTGCACCCACCCCACCCCTGCCCCAGGCCTTCACCACACTATTATCTGTGTCCATGGGTTATGCATTTATGCATATAAATTCTTTGGTTAATCTCTCCCCCCCACACACCCTCGCCTTCCCTCTGAGATTCGTCAGTCTGTTCCATGCTTCTATGTCACTCGGTCTATTTTGTTCATCAGTTTATTTTGTTCTTTAGAGTCCACATATAAGTGAAGTCATGTGATATTTGTCTTTCTCTGCCTGGCCTTTACCTTTATCCTATTTATGCTGTTATGTTTATTTTTATTTATTTATTTTTTTAAAATATATCTTTATTGATTTCAAAGGGAGGAAAGGAGAGGGAGAGAGAGATAGAAACATCAATGATGAGAAAGTCATTGATCGAGCCCACAACCCGGGCATGTGCCCTGACCGGGAATCGAACCCCGATCCCCTGGATCCTAGGTCGATGCTCAACCACTGAGCCACACCCGGCCGGGCATGCTTTTATGTTTAAAGTGGGTTTCCTTTAGACAGCATATAGTTTGGTCACTTTTTAAACCAATTGGCACTGCATTATTAGTAACCCCAAACTTTTTTCATGTTTTGTTAGACATCTGTAGTTCTTCTTTCATAAATTTCCAGTTACCTACTTACTTATTTTTGTTTTGAAATGGCCCTCTAAAAAAACCCTTCATATAGTAACAATATTATATGTGTTACACGTTCTTTTAGGGTCTCATTCTTTTGCTTTTAAACTTAGAAAAATATATCTCCACCTTGAGTCCAGAAAAATGTTCAACTATTTAAATCCATTTGTAATTTATTTTAGCATGTGGTAGAGATCTAATTTTATTTGCTTAGTTAGGATAATGACTTGTCCTAAAACCACATATTGGTCATTTAAAAAATTTTTTTCCCACTGAATAGCTAGCTTTTTACAATATTAAACTTTTATACATATACTCATTGCAGAAGCAAAGGCCAAGATTTCGATGCTATTGTGATGGTATTAATCCAGGGGCATAAGAAAGCCTGGCTCTTATTACTCCTATCATTGAGGCTTCTGACTAAGGGAACTACAAAGAATAGTAGGCAAGTGAAAATCAAAGTACCACTTCTTTAATAGCTGCGCCAGTTTCCATAAATCCATATTGCAGAACTCTGATATCAAGCAGATGAGTTGAAAAACAAAGCTTTGTCTCCCATTCCCATCTCCAGGTCATGATCAGCAGGAAGCAATAAGGGACCACCTCCCCCACCCCTACTTTCTCCTCTAGTCTTCCACCTGCTACCTGTTGCTAAATTACTCCGGCTGCCAGCAGAACAAGCTGCTAATTTTAGAGGGCTCGGGGGCTCTGGGGAGCACTTCGATAAAATTTATAGCAGAGAGTATTAATGTGTGTTTGTGTGTTGGAGGAGAGATGTGGGAGAGAAGAGCCAGGAGAGGAGAGGGAAGGGCAGGGAGGAGAGGAGGGTATTAGTTCCAGGTAATAAACCAAATGATGTGGCCTCCCTGAGCTGGGCAGTCAGCAGAGGGGAAAGGGCTTTGGAGAAAGGCAGGCATGCACTGAGTCTGAGAGCTTCATTCCCTACAAGCTGAGGAAACTTAGGGGAGAGCTGAGGCTTCAACACGGGTTCTTATGGAAAAACAAAAAAAACCAAAGCTTTGACTTAAAGGCCTAAGCAAGGTTTCCCTGAAGCTAAATTCACTAGATCTGCAGTGCAAGCATTTTCCTAATTCACATAAGCATTTCACCCAGTTACAGGCACAGGAGAACTTAAAACTTGGAGGCAGGCAATGCAATAGAGAGTGCTGAGGTGAAAGAAACAATAGCTCTACCCTCTAGTAAAACGTTCAGCAAAGTCTGCACTCTGACCAATAAGTTAATAGAATCTCCCTTGTGAGGAGCTATGAGGAGGAGGTTAGAAGAAAGAAGTGTGGGCTAGTAATGGAGTACTTGTATTTTCACTGCTATTGACAAAGCCATACATTTGGGTATATTTCAGGGATTTTTATTTTGCCTTATTGGTCTTTTTGTTTTTACAGTATCATATTGCATAAATTTGTGTACCTTTGTTATATGCTATATAGTAAAACCTCAATATAATGAACTAATTCAGGTGAGGGGGTGTCCCTTAAAGCCAGAAGTCTGTTATATAATAAAGTAGGTTTTCCAAATGTTTATATTAAAATATTGACAAATTAGTTAGTTTACCTGTTTTTACTTATGTAGACACGTTTGTGTAATTAAAATAACGTGTGTGAAAAGTTTAATTTCACAGAAAATGTTTCTATATTTATTATTGTAATTTTAAATTTATACTGACTAGGTCTAGTAAATGCTTGCATTCACATCACCGTGAGGAAACAAGTGCTCATGGCTGAGGTGTACCTTAGCACAGGTGGAAACAGAGACCTGCGCCAGGTAAACTGCTGCAGAAAGTCTCGCCATGTGACAATAGAACCAATACCATGTGCAATGCTGTGTGATCATGTGCTAATCATTCCCTGAACATTGTTTACAAGTGGTGACTCTTGGATTTAAATATGTAGACTATAGTTGGAGATATGTAATATTTATTTATGTCGGTAAAATTATTAGTGTTTTTTCCAACATATGGCTTATTGGCTAAAATTTGTTAAAAATAAGAGTGAATTAATAACAAAAAATAACCTGTTAATTTAATTATAAGCACATTTAGGTCCTTTTTTGTTGTTTTTGAGAATTGGCCAGAAGTATTTTAAAATTAACAGTGTGTTAATTTTCACATATCACATATGGACCAGAAATTGTATCCATTAAATCCAAAGTCCATTAAATCAAGGTGGGTTTACTGTACTATTGAGTTTTCTAGTATTCTCTCATTGATCTTTTAAAAAATTATTCTTGTCCAGGTATTCTTTTTTCTTCCAAATTTATATACAATCATTTATTTTAAGTACAAAAATTTCCAATTGTGATTTTGATTAGAACTGGTTTAAATCTATAAATTATTTTAAGTTAGATCATCTCTTCTTAAATAATGATATTTTTCAAAGTTTCATTCTTGGCTCAAGTCATTGTCACTTTATACACTACCTAACTGGGTGATCTCATACATAATCATGATTTTAACTATCACCTATTGTAGTTACTAATGACTGCAAACTTGCTATATCTATTCCTGGTGTTTCTTCCAAATTACAGACCCATACTCAGATTGAGTATAACCTCCTATTCTTATAAGCACTTTCATTTCCACCTGGATGTCTTACCAGTACCTCACATTCAAGATGTTAAGAAGTAAACAATTTATTTCTCTTCTAAACAAACAAAAACAACCCCTGCTTCCTCCATTTCTTTTCTTCTTTGTGAGTGGTACCAGTATCTATGAGCTTAATCCAAAAATGTGTTATCCTTAACTCTACCATCTTCCTTATCCCCTAAACATTTGTTCAATTATTATATCCTATGAATTATCCCTTAACATCTCTCAGACATATCTAATTCTCCCATCTTCATGTCCTACCACCTGTGTTAAAGTTATTGTCATCACTTGTATGAATTACTCTAACTGGTTTCCCTGCTTTCAAAGTATCCTTTTTCTCCTTTTAGAAATTTATTGATATTTTAGTACCTGGATCACCATCTTCCTTTCCATTCCAATCTCCCCCTCTCTTCTGAGTGACTTCAAAGTCTATGTGGATGATTCAACAAACACTGTATCCTATCAGTTCCATGATCTCAATTCTAGTGTCATTTACCTCCACTTTAGCCTTTGGTCAAACTCCAGACCTTCTTATAACCTTAAATTGTTCTCCCCAAGTCTTAAAATTAAACCACGCTCACTGTTTTTACTCCCACTTCTCCAAATTACTTTTCTTAAGGTTACCTTTTAAAATTTAAAAATTTTAAACAATTACAGTTGACATTCAATATTTTATTAGTTTCAGTTGTACAGCATAATGGTTAAGCATTTATGTAATTTACGAAGTGGTAAATGTAGTGCCCACCTGGCACCAATATAGTTATTACAATATTATTGACTATATTCTCTATGCTGTATTTTGCATCCCTGTTACTATTTTGTAACTACAAATTTTAAATTCTTAATCCCTTTACCTTTTTACCCTAGCCCCCCAACCACCCTCCAATCTGGCAACCATCAGTTTTTTCCCTGTATCTGAGTTTGTTTCTGATTTGTTTATTTTGTTATTTAGATTCCACATATAAGTAAAATTAGATGGTATTTGTCTTCCTCTGTTTGACTTATTTCACTTAGCATAATACACTCTAGGCCCATCCATGTTGTCACAAATGATAAGATTTCACTCTTCTGGGTATTTATTTGAAGAAATGCAAAACTAATTCAAAAAGATATACCCACCCCTATGTTAATTGTGGCATTATTTACAGTGACCAAGATATGGAAGCAACATAAGTGCCCATCAATAGATGATTGGATAAAGAAGATGCAGAACATATATACAATGAAATATTATCTAGCCATAAAAAAAAAAAAAAAAAGAAATCTTACCCAATTACTCTTTAGTCCATTGTGATATGGCTTTTATTCCCACTAATTTATAAATACCTCCAGCCACACCCCAGTTACTATATCCAAAGGGAAATTTCTGTTCTGACCTTATTTAGCTTCTCTGAATCAGCTGAAATTATTGATCTCTTTTTCTTGAAATGATCAGCTTATTAACACTTGGAAGAACCAACGTAGTTAAAATGTGCATATTACCCAAAGCAATAAAAAGACTTAATGCAGTTCCCATCAAAATCCCCATGAAATCTTTTAAAAGAAATACAAAAAATTATCAGTTTGGCTCTGGCTGAGTGGCTCAGTTGGTTGGAGCATAGTCCCATACATCAAAAGGTTGTGAGTTTGATCCTGGGTCAGGGAGGATACATGAGGCAACCAATCAATGTTTCTCTCTGACTTTGATGTTTCTCTCTCTTCCTTCCTCATTCTAAAATCAATAAAAACAACAACATATCCTTGTGTGAAGATTAAAAAAAATTATCAGTTTGTTTAGAACCATAAAAGACCTCAAATAGCCAAAGCAATCCTGAGAAAAAGAAAAAAGTAGCCAAAGGTATCATGCTCACTGACTTCAAATTATAGTACAAAGTGACAATAATCAAATCAGCATGGTATTGGCAGGAAAAAAGGTACAAAGACCAATGGAACAGAATTGAGAACCCAGAAACAAATTCACATGTATATCGACAAATTATTTTCAACAAAAGAGTCAAAAACATACAATGGAGAAAAGATAGTCTCTTCAGTAAATGGTGCTGGGGAAAATTGGAAAGCCCCATGGAAAAATGAAACCAGATTACAGTTTGTCCCCATATACAAAACTAAACTCAAAAAATGCACCAAATACTTAAATAGAAGACCAGAAACAATAAATTACATAGAAAAAAATAGGTACTAAACTTATGGACTTTATCTTAGGGAGGAATTTGACCCCAAAGGTAAGGGAAACAAATGCAAAGATAAATTAATGAGACTATATCAAACTAAAAAGCTTCTGCACAGCAAAGGAAACTGCCAACAAAACAAAAAGGCAAACAACCACATGGGAGAAGATATTTTCAAACAACATCTCTGACAAGGAGTTAATATCCAAAATATATAAAGAACACATACCACTCCCCAGAAACAAACAAGCAATCCAATTAAAAAATGGGCAGATGACCTGAACAGACACTTCTCTCAAGAAGACATACAAATAGCCAACAGATCTATGCAATTATACTCAACTTCATTAGCTATTAGAAAAATGCAAATAAAAACTACAATGGGATATCACCTCACACCTGTTAAGGTGGCTATTATCAACAAGACAAGTAATAACAAGTGTTGGAGAGGTTGTGGAGAGAAAGGAATCCTCATTTACTGCTGGTAGGAATGTAAACTGTTACAGCCACTACGGAAAAAGTATAAATGCTCCTCAAAAAATTAAGAATAGAGTTATCATATGATCCAGCTCTGGGTATCTACCTGAAAAATTTGAAAACACTTATTTGTAAAGATATATGCAATCTTATGTTCATTATAGAATTATTCATGGTGGGTAAAACAAGGAAACAACCGAAGTTCACTAGATGATTGATTGTATAAAGAAGATGTGGAACTTGTATACAGTGCAATACTACTCAACCATAAGAAAAGCTTAAATATTGTCATTTGAAACACCATGGTTCTTAACTTTTTCTGTCTAACTTATTTTACTTAGCATGATATACTCAAGATCTAGCAGCATCAAAATCACTTAGAAATGTTTGAAATAGCAAATCATTGAGCCCCATCCCACACCTACTGAATAAGAGCCTCTGGGGGTTGATCCCAGAAATCTGTTGTATAACAAGCCTTCCAGGTATATTTTTTATTGTTCAAAATATTACAGATGTCCCTTTATCACCTACTGACCCGTTCTACCTTCCACTCACTCCCCTCCCAGCCCCTCACCACACTGTACTCTGTGTCATTGGGTTATGCATATAAATTCTTTGGCTAATCTCTCCCACACCAATATCCTTCAGAGATTCCTCAGTCTGATCCATGCTTCCATGTCACTGAATCTATTTTGTACGTCAGTTTATTAAGTTCTTTAGATTCCTCATATTAAATGAGATCATGTGATGTTTGTCTTTATCTGTCTGGCTTATTTCGCTTAGCATAATATTCTCCAAGTCTGTCCATACTGTCCCAAAGGGTACAAGATCCTTCTTTATAGCTGCATAGTATTTCATAGTGTAAATGTCCAACAGCTTTTTTATACACTCATCTGATGGGCACTTGGGCAGTTTCCAGATCTCAGCTATTGTGAATTCTGCTGCTATGAACATGGCAGTGCATATATTCTTTCTGATTAGTGTTTCAGGATTCTAAGGATATATTCATAGAAATGGGATCACTGGGTCAAAAGGCAGTTCCATTTTTAATTTTTTGAGCAACCTCCATACTGTTTTCCATAGTGGCTGTGCCAGTCTGCATTCCCACCAGCAGTGTACCAGGGTTCCCCTTTCTCCACATCCTTGCCAGCACATGTAATTTGTTGATTTGTTCACAGTATCCATTCTGAGAGGTGTGAAGTGATACCTCATTGTTGTTTAATTTGCATCTCTCTGATGATTAGTGACATTGAGCATTTTTTCATATGTCTCTTCGACATCTGTATGTCCTCTTTGGAGAAGTGTCTATGCCCTTCTTTGCCCATTTGTTAACTGGATTGTTTGTCTTCCTCTTATTGAGTTGTATGAGTTCCTTGTACACTTTGGAAATTAGCCCCTTATCAGACAATCTTAGCAAATATGTTCTCCCATACCACAGTGTTCCTTTGTATTTTAAAGATGATTTCTTTTGCTGTGTGGAAGCTTTTTAGTTTGATATAGTCTTATTTGTTACTTTTGTTTGTTTGTTTCTCTTGCCTAGGAGATGTATCAGTGAAAATTCCTCTATGTGAGATGTCTGTGACTTTACTGCCTGTTTTCTCCCAGGATTTTTAGGGTTTTGTGACTTACATTTAAGTGTTCTATCCATTTTGAATTTATTTTTGTGTATGGAGTAAGTTGGTGATTTAGTTTCATTCTTTTGTATGTACCTGTCCAATTTTCCCAAGACCATTTATTGAAGAGACTGTCTTTACTCCATTGGATGCTCTTGCCTCCTTTTTCAAATATTAACTGACTATACTTGCATGGGTCTATTTCTGAGTTCTCTGCTCTGTTCCATGATCTATATGCTTGGTGTTGTACCAATACCAGGCTGTTTTTATTACAGTGGCTTTGTAGTACAGTTTGGTATCTGGTAAAATGATCCCTCCCACTCTAGTCTTCTTTCTCAAGATGGCTGTGGCTATTGGCATCTTTTTTGGGTCCATATAAATTTTTGGAATATTTCTTCTAGCTCTGAAATATGCTGTTGGTATTTTAATAGGAATTATATTAAACCTATAGATTGCATTGGGTAGTATGGACATTTTAATGATATTAATTCTTCCAATCCATGAACATGGTATGTTCTTCCACTTGTTTATATCTGCCTCTATTTCTTTTTTCAGTGTCCTGAGGTTTTCGTAGGTGAGGTCTTTTCCATCCTTGGTTAAGTTTATTCCTAGGTATCTTATTTTTTTAGTTACAATGGTAAATGGAATTGTTGTTTTAGTTATCTTTCTGAGAGTTCATTGTTGGTGTGTAAAAATGCCATTGATTTTCAGGTGTTAATTTTTGGATCCAGCTACCTTGCCGAATACATTTATAAAACCTTGTAGAATTTTGGTTGAGTCTTTAGGGTTTTCTATGTACAATATCATGTCATCTGCAAATAATGACAGTTTTACTTCCTCTTTTCCAATTTAGATACATTTTATGTTTTCTTCCTATCTGATGGCTGTGGCATGGACTTCAGCATTATGTTGAGTAAGAGTGGTGAAAGTGGACATCCCTGTCTTGTTCCTGTTTTTAATGGAAATGGTTTTAGATTTTGTCCATTGAGTATGATGTTGGCTGTAGATCTGTCATATAAGGCCTTTATTATGTTGAGGTATGATCCCTCTATTCACACTTTGCTGAGAGTTTTTGTCAAAAATGGGTGTTGGATTTTGTTGAATGCTTTTTATGCATCTATTGATATCACCACATGATTTTTGTTCTTCATTTTTTTAGGTGATATATCACATTTATTGATTTGCAGATACTGTACCAGTCTTGCATCCCCAGAATAAATCCCACTTGGTTGTGGTGTATGATTTTCTAATGCATTGCTGGATCTGTTTTGCTAGTATTTTGTTGAGGATTTTAGCATCTAGGTTCATCAGGGATATTGGCTTGTAATTTTCTCTCTTTGTAGTGTCCTTATCTGGTTTTGGGATTAGGATGATGCTAGCTTCATAAAAAGAGTTTGGGAGTTTTCCCTACTATTGAATTTTCTGGAATAATTTGAAGAGATTAGGTGTTAATTCTTTAAATGTTTGGTAAAACTTGCTTGTAAATCCATCTGGACCAGGATTTTTTATTTGCTGGGAGTTTTTTGATTACTGCTTCAATTTCATTAGTTGTTATCAGCCTATTCAGGTTCTCTGATTCATCTGATTCAGCTTCTAGGAATTTGTCCATTTCACCCAGGTTGTGCAGTTTCTTGGCATATAGTTGCTCATAGCATCTTCTTCCGATCATTTTTATTTCTGTTGTGTTAGTTGTTATATTGCCTCTTTCATTTCTGATTTCATTTATTTTGGTCCTCTCTCTTTGTTTCTTGGTGAGTCTGGCTAAAGGTTCATCAATCATATTTATCTTTTCAAATAATCAGCTCTTGGTTTCATTGATCTTTTGCATTGCATTTTTAGTCTGTATGCCATTAAATTCTGCTTTGATCTTTATTATTTCCTTCTGTGTACTTCCTCGGGGCTTTTCTTTTGTTCTCATTCTAGTTATTATGTTAGATGGTTTAATAGAGCTTTTTTCTTGTTTCTTGAGGTAATCCTGTATTGCTGTGAAGTTTCCTCTCAGGACTGCTGTCGCTGTGTCTTAAAGATTTTGGGTTGTTGTTTGTTCATTTTTGTTTTTTTCCAAGACGTGTTTGATTTATTCCTTGATCTCATTGGTAACCCATTGATTGATTAATAACATGCTATTTAGCCTCCATGTACTTGAACTTTTTTTTTTTTATACTGGTTGATTTCTAGTTTCATGGCATTATGATTAGAAAAGATGCTTGATATGATTTCTAACTCCTTGATTTTGTAGAGACTTGCTTTGTGCCCTATCATGTGGTGTATTTTTAAGAATGTTCCATGTGCACTTGAGAGGAATGTGTATTCTGCTGCTTTGGGATGAATTTTCATTGAATGTCAATTAAATCCATTAGATCTAGAGTGTCATTTAAGGTCTCTGTTTCCCTCTTGTGTTTTTTTTTTTTTTTTGTCTTGAGGATCTGTTCAAAGAGGACTGTGGGATGTTAAAGTCCTCCACTATGATTGTGTTGCTGTCAATCTCCCACTTAAAGTCCACCAGGAAATTTATTATGTATTTAGGTGCTCCTATATTGAGTGCATTATATATTTATAAGAGTTATTTTCTCTTGTTGGATCCATCCCTTTAGTAGTGACCTTTTTTGTTTCTTGTTATGGTCTTTATTTTGAAGTCTATTTTGTCAGAAATAAGTATTGCTACTCCAGCTTTTTTTCATCTCCATTTGCATGGAATTTTTTTTCTATCCCTTCACTTTTAGCCTGTGTCAATCTTTTACTCTCAGGTGGGTCTCTTGTAGAAAGCATATATTTGGTTCCTAGTTTCTTAGCAATTCAGCTACCTTATATCTTTTGATTGTAGCATTTATTCTGTTTATATTTAAGGTTACTATTGATATCTACTTATTTAATGTCATTTTTCGACATTATGATGATGTAACTTTTTCTCAATATTTCTTCTTCTTCTGAAAGCAGTGCTTTTAGCATTTCTTGCTATGCTGGTTTGGTGGTACTGAACACCTTTAGCCTTCTTTTGTCTGTGAAGCTCTTTATTTCATCTTCAATTTTAAATGATAGCCTTTCTGGATAAAGCAGTCTTGGTTGCATGTTCTTGATTTTAATTACTTTGATAACTTCATGCCAATTCCTTCTGGCCTGAAGTGTTTCTGTTGAGAAATCTGCTCTCAGCCTCAAGGGGGTCCCCTTGTAGGTCACTACTTGTCTCTCTCTTGCAGCCTTAATATTCTCTGTTTGTCCGTAACATTTGCCATTTAAATTATGCTGTGTCTTGAAGTGGTTCTCTTTGGGTTCCTCTTGTTTGGAACCCTCTGTTTTCTGAACTTGTGTGGCTTTTTCCCTCACCAACATAGGAAAGTTTTCTGTGATTATTTCCTCCACCAAGATCTCTATCGCTTGCTCACTTTGCTCCACCTCTGTTACCCCTATGATGTGAACATTGTTTCACTTCATGTTGTCCCAAAACTCCCTTAGACAGTCCTCATGCTTTTTAAGTGTTTTTTTTTTTTTTTTTTGCTGCTCTGATTGTTTTTTTCTACGTTATCTTCTAAATCACTGACTCTCCTCTGCTTCACTGAGCTTACTTTTCATTCCTTCCAGTTTATTCTTGATATCAAATATAGTATTCTTCATTTCTTACTGGTTTTTATTTAACATATCTAGTTCTCTTTTTATTCCTTCACTAAGTTCCTCGACTTTTCCATTAAGTGTCTTGTCCTGGTTAATTTCCTTGAGCATCTTTAAAACCATTACTCTGAATTCTATTTCTGATAATTTGCTTAACTCTATCTCATCAAGAGTCTTTTTCTGGCGATTTTTCATTTTCTTTAGTTTGGGGGTTGTTTCTTTGTCTCCCCATTTTAGTGGCTCTTAGTGTTTTTATCTGTACATTAGATATATAGGCTGTCTCCTAGTCTTGTGGGGTGGGATTTTGTAATGTATGTCCAGTGTAGCCTAGAAGTGTGTCTTACTTTTATTTCTGGGCTATTTGCTCTAGGTGTATCCCTTTTGTGGGTGTCCCTTTTGTGGGTTCTTTGGGCTCTCCTTTTGTGATTGGGTATAGATTGTTGTTGACCCATTCTTGGGAGGATTCTCCTCTCAGGTTGACTAACTTTGTGGCTCAGCCCCAACCACATCATGTGAGCTGTTGTACAGGTGCTGGCAAAGCAAAACAAAACTCATCCAAACTGCCAGGAAACAAGCAGTATCTTACAAAATATCCTGGCAACCACAATGGAAGCATCCCTAGTGAAAGTAGAATTGGGAGAGTGAAGCAAGAACATAAATGCTAAGGCAAAAAGGCAAAAAAAGAGCAAAAATTAGAGAAACAGAGAAGAAGATATTATTGCTAATAGTAATGAAGAATAAAAAAATTAATAGAAAAATAAGATAAGAAGTAAAAAATAGAGAAGCTACTTGAAGATAAATTGGTCAGGGAGAAAACTCTAAAAGAAGGGTGAGCAAAAAAATTAAGGGTAAAACATAAGTATAGAAAAATAGTTGGAGGAGGGAAGATGGCAGCCCTGTGAGAAGCAGCAGCACCCCCGCTCCTGCCACGGATTTGATTTCCTTCAAAAATCCTATGTATCCAGCTCGAAAAAAAACAGAAAAACATACCTGAGTGGACGAAGTGTGAGTGGGGAGCACTGAGGAACCATCACGGAGTCCGGTAAGAGAGGGGGCCCTTGGAAGGGGGAGTCCCCCTGAAGCCTGTGCTGGGCTCTGAGCCTGAAGGCTTGGAGGCTGCAAAGCCTTGCGGACGGCATCCAAAAGCGGGGATCCCACACCCGGAGCAGAGAGAGGAAGGAGCGCCCTGCGCACAGGGCAGAGGGACCCAGGGGAGCGGTGAGTCCTGGAGGAGATGGCGCCTTCCTAGGAAACAAAGCCTCTAGGGGCAGCTGCAACTCAGCTTCTGGTGCTCCGGGTACCAACCATAGGGAAGGCTGTCCCAAGGCCTGTGGCACCCAAGTGGTGAGGGACCAGAGGACTGCGCTGAGCATGCACACACAGGGACCCTCTTCCTCCCTGTGGGGCACTGTGTTGAGCCCCAGAAAGCACTGAATCTGCATGGTGCAGGGGAGGGGAGGGGAGGAGCCCTCCTGCCCTGAGCTCCCGGGTGCCAAGAGGCTGGGATCTGTGACCAGCCCCGAGGGGCCCTGTGGTAGTATGTGAAGCCGCTCCAGCTTTGCTCAGACCAGTGGTGTGGAAAGCTGCATGGAGCTAACTTTGGGTCACCTCCGGCTCGGTGCCTTGGAGCAAGAGCGGCGGGACCTTGCAGGGCAGACTCTCTGCCTGTGTGTTGCTTTGTGCTTTTGCGAGTTTGATTGCGGAACTGGTTCCCACCTTCCCGGTGTGCACTGCACAGACAGACCAGCGGAGGCTACCATTGGGGTCTGTGAAGTAGACGGTCTGAGGGGCGGGACTGGTGGGACCAGCCAACCAGAGCTGAGCAGGGAGGGGCGGAGCTAGCCGGCCTCTCCTGTAGCCAGGAGCACCACCCTCAACAGGAAAGGGGCGGGTCTCACTCACTGAAGCCCCAGACACACCCTCAGGGCACAGTCCTGAGGGGGAAGGGAGAGCAGCTCATAGGACGACTCTGCAAGAATAAGACTCTTGGGGACTGTTGTTTGGGGTCTGGAGGAAACGTTGAAAACCCCTGCTGGGGGCTGGGCAGGCAAAGGGCTCACCAGAATGTGTTCTGAATCGAACCCACTGGGCCCTGGCTGCTGAAATGGCCCATAGAGAAAAGGCAACAGACTGAAATCAATCTGAAGCTGCAGCAGGCCAGAGCCTGGGGAACTAGAATCAGAGGACAGGGTAGGGACTGAGAATCTGGTGGTGGAGCAGAGACTAACTCCCACAGAGTGAGCCCCTGACAGTGACACCTCTAACGGAAGTGACACCCTGGACTACACTAGCCACCCTGTACCCTAAAGACTCTACAGAAGACTCTGGAGCAAGACCAGGCAACTACAAGGTTGCAAAATAGCTGACAAGAGGAGGTGGCCCACGGAGAGCCTCAGATCAACCATCTACCTAAGGACACCAGAGCCAAACCTAGACGGATCCTCACATTGGGTGATACACAAGTACCTCCCAGGAGAACTGAAATCACAAAAAACAGTGACCCTCAGACAACATAAGTTGCCCAGAAGAAACGCACCTGATTGACTACCTCTTTCTCTGCTGTAGTTTTGTTTGGTTTGGCTTTGGTTTTTTTTTTTGGTTTTCGGTTTTGTTTTTGTTGTTGGTGGTGTTGTTTTTTGTTTGTGGGTTTATTTTTTCGCTTTTTTCCTTAGGAAGAAGAGAAAGGGGAGAAAATTTGTTTTTTCTTCTTTTTAAAATTTTATAAAAATCTTTTTTTTTTCTTTTTTAATTTTTTTTTAAAACATTTTTTTAACTATTTTTTTTTTTTTTATAAAATAATTTTGTCTTGCTTAGCTTGTTTTGGTTTTGTTTTCATTATTTGCTTTATTTTGTTTTATCCTTGCTTCTATTATCAAGACTTTCTTGATATCCTTGCTTAACGACTGGGACTTTATCATTATAACCAAGTTTACTGCTTTCCTCTATCGTTTCCCTCAAATCTCTTCCCAGACGCCCTGCCTGCCTGCCTGGGCTTTATCTCTCTCTCCTCTCAATCCATTGGCATAACTTTTTTTTTCTTTTTCTTCTTTCTTTTTCTACTTTTCTTTCATTTTTTTTTATTTTGCCCCCTTCAGTTTTCCTGTCCGATTGTTAATTTCTCTTATTCTCTTTATTGTATTTTTGTTTTCTCATTTTCAACTATTATAGTATTCTTATTCTCTCCCTTAATTTTGTGCTGGCCCTTCTTTCAGAATCTTTTCTCTGCTTCTGTTATCTCCCAGTAGCTTCTCTATTTTTTATATTTAGTTTATTATTATTTTCTAAATTTTCACCAGTATTAACAACCACATACACCTCTGGGCTCCACTGGACCCACAAGACAAAATCCCATGCTACAAGAGTGGGACACAGCAAATATATCTAATATATAGATATAAGCACTAAGACCTACCAAAATGGGGAGACAAAGAAACAACCCCCAAATTAAAGAAAAGGAAACATCTCCAGAAAAAGACATTGATGAGATGGAGTTGAGCAAGTTATCAGAAACGGAGTTTAGAGTATTGATGATGAAGATGTTCAAGGAACTTAAGAAGACTATAGATGATAAGATTGAGAACCTTAGTGAAAACAAGAAAAAAGAGATACATACTATAAATAAATCTCAGACAGAGATAAAGAATGCTGTATCTGATATCAAGAATGCACTGGAAGGAATTAAAACCATGCTCAATGAAGCAGAGGACAGAATAAGTGACTTAGAAGACAAAGTAGAGAAAATCACACAATCAGAGCAGCAAAAAGAAAAAACACTTAAAAAGCATAAGGACAGTCTACGGGAACTTTGGGACAACATGAAGCGAAACAAAATTTGCATTATAGGAGTGCCAGAGGGGGAGGAAAGAGAGCAAGGGATAGAGAACTTGGTGGAAGAAATAATGATAGAAAACTTCCCTAGGCTGGCGAAGGAGAAAGCCACACAAGTTCAGGAAGCACAGAGGGTTCCTAACAAGAGGGACCCAAAGAGACCCACTCGAAGACACATCATAATTAAAATGGCAAATGTCAAGGACAAAGAGAAAATATTAAGGGCTGCAAGAGAGAGACAAGCAGTGACCTACAAGGGAACCCCCATAAGACTGACAGCAGATTTCTCAACAGAGACTCTTCAGGCCAGAAGGGAGTGGCATGAAGTTCTCCAAGTACTGAAAAGCAAGAACATGCAACCAAGATTGCTTTATCCAGCAAGGCTATCATTTAAATTTGAAGGTGGAATAAAGAGCTTCCCAGACAAAAAAAAGACTAAAAGAGTTCAGTACCACCAAACCAGCATTGCAAGAAATGCTAAAAGGACTGCTTTAAGAAAAAGACGGAAAAGTGAGAGAAAGGCACATCAGTGTAAAGGGGAAAAATGGCATTAAATAAGTTGATATCAATAGTAACTTTAAATGTAAATTGAATAAATGGACCAATCAAAAGACAAAGGGCAGCTGAATGGATAAGAAAACAGGACCCAAATATATGCTGTCTACAAGAGACCCACCTGAGAGCAAAAGACTCACATAGGCTAAAAGTGAAGGGGTGGAGTAAAATATTCCATGCAAATGGAAAGGAAAAGAAAGCTGGAGTAGCAATTCTTATTTCAGACAAAACAGACTTCAAAATAAAGACCATAATGAGTGAGAAAGATGGTCACTACATATTACTAAAGGGATCAATCCAACAGGAGGAAATAACCCTTATGAACATTTATGCACCCAATACAGGAACACCTAAATATACAAAAAATCTCTTGGGGGACTTCAAAGGGGAGATTGACAGCAACACAATCATAGTGGGGGACTTTTACACCCCACTGTCAGCATTGGATAGAATATCAAGACAAAAAATCAACAGGGAAACGCAGACCTTAAATGAATCACTAGACGTATTGGATTTAATTGACATTTATAGAACATTTCACCCCAAAGCAGCAGAATACACATTCTTCTCAAGTGCACATGGAACATTCTCAAAAATAGACCACATGTTAGGGCACAAGGCAAGTCTCTACAAATATAAGAACATTGAAATCATATCAAGCATCTTCTCAGATCACAATGCCATGAAACTAGAAATCAGCCACTACAAAAAAACTGAAAAATATTCAAACACATGGGGGCTAAATAGCATGTTATTAAACAATGAATAGGTTACCAAGGAGATCAAGGAAGAAATCAAACACTTCATGGAAAGTAACAAAAATGAACAGACAACAACTCAGAACCTAGGGGACATGGAGAAAGCAGTCTTGAGAGGAAAATTCATATTGTTACAGGCCTATCTCAAGAAACAAGAAAAAGATCTAATGAACCATCTAACACAACAACTAAAGAACTAGAACGAGGACAGCAAGAAAAGGCCCGAGGAAGTAGAAGGAAGGAAATAATAAAAATCAGAGCAGAGATTAATGACATAGAGACTAAAGAAACAATACAAAAAATCAATGAAGCCAAGAGCTGGTTCTTTGAAAAGGTAAGTAAGATTGATGCACCTTTAGCCAGACTCATTAAGAAACAAAGAGAGAGGGCCCAAATAAATGAAATCAGAAATGAAAGAGGTGATATATCAACTGATCCAACAGAAATACAAAGGATTGTAAGAAAATATTATGAGCAACTGTATGCCAACAAATTGGACAACATAGGGGAAATGGACAAATTCCTAGAAGCATACAACCTTCCAAAGCTCAATCAAGAAGAGGCAGAAAACCTGAATAGGCCAATAACAACTAATGAAATTGAAGCAATAATCAAAAAACTCCCAGCAAACAAAAGTGCTGGACCAGATGGATTTACAGGCGAGTTTTACCAAACATTCAAAGAAGAATTAACACCTATTCTATTCAAACTATTCCAGAAAAGTCAAGAGGAGGGAAAACTCCCAAATTCTTTTTATGAGGCCAGCATCACCCTAATCCCAAAACCAGATAAAGATACTACAAAGAAAGAAAGTTACAGGCCAATATCCCTGATGAACATAGATGCTAAAATCCTCACTAAAATACTAGCAAACTGGATCCAGCAATACATTAAAAAGATCATACATCATGTCCAAGTGGGATTTATTCCAGGGATGCAAGGTTGGTACAACATACACAAATCAATAAATGTGATACATCACATAAACAAATTGAAGGACAAAAATCATATGATCATATCAATAGACGCAGAAAAAGCATTCGACAAATTCCAGCACCCATTTCTGATAAAAACTCTCAGCAAAGTGGGAATAGAGGGATCATACCTCAACATAATAAAGGCCATATATGACAGACCTACAGCCAACATCATACTCAATGGGCAAAAACTAAAACCATTTCCATTAAAAACCGGACCAAGACAGGGATGTCCACTTTCACCACTCTTATTCAACAGAGTACTGGAAGTCCTCGCCATAGCCATCAGACAGGAAGAAAACATAAAAGGTATCCATATTGGAAAGGAGAAAATAAAACTGTCATTATTTGCAGATGACATGATACTGTATATAGAAAACCCTAGAGACTCCATCAAAGTACTAGTAGATTTGATAAACGAATTTGGCAAGGTAGCTGGATACAAAATCAACATCCAGAGATAAATGGCATACTTATACACCAACAATGAGCTTTCACAGAGAGAAACTAAAAAAGCAATACCATTTACCATTGTAACTAAAAAAATAAGATACCTAGGAATAAACTTAACCAAGGATGTAAAAGACCTTTACTCAGAAAACTATGTGACACTGAAAAAAGAAATAGAGGAAGATTTAAACAGGTGGAAGAAGATACCATGCTCATGGATTGGGAGAACTAATATCATTAAAATGTCCATACTACCCAAAGCAATTTATAAATTTAATGCAATTCCTATGAAAATACCAACAGCATATTTCAGAGACCTAGAACAAACATTTTGAAAATTTATATGGAACCAAAAAAGACCCCGAATAGCTGCAGCCATCTTGAGAAAAAATGACAGAGTGGGAGGGATCACATTACCAGACTTCAAACTATATTACAAAGCCAGTGTTCAAAACTCCCTGGTATTGGTACAACAACAGGCTTATAGATCAATGGAACAGAACAGAGACCCCAGAAATAGACCCACGCCACTATGGTCAGTTAATATTTAACAAAGGAGGCAAGAGTATCCAATGGAGTAAGGACAGTCTCTTCAATCAGTGGTGCTGGGAAAATTGGACAGATACATGCAAAAGAATGAAACTAGACCACCAACTGTCACCATACACAAAAATAAACTCAAAATGGATAAAAGACATAAATGTAAGTCACGAAACCATAAAAATCCTGGAAGAAAACATAGGCAGTAAAGTCACAGACATCCCACATAGTGGACTTTTCACTGATACATCTCCTAGGGCAAGAGAAACAAAGGAGAAAATAAACATATGGGACTACATCAAACTAAAAAGCTTCTGCACGGCAAAAGAAAACAGCCTCAAAGTACAAAGGAACCCCATGGTCTGGGAAAACATATTTTCCAAGGATGAATCTGATAAGGGGCTAATTTCCAAAGTGTAGAAAGAACTCATAGCACTCAGCAAGAGAAAGACAAACAACCCAATTAAGAAATGGGCAAAGGACTTAAATAGACAGTTCTCCAAAGAGGGCATACAGATGGCCAAGAGACACATGAGAAAATGCTCGACGTCGCTAATCATCAGAGAGATGCAAATTAAAATCACAATGAGGTATCACTTCCCACGTGTCAGAATGGATGCCATCAACAAATGAACAAACAATATGTGCTGGCGAAGGTGTGGAGAAAGGGGAACCCTAGGACACTGGTGGTGGGAATGCAGACTGGTGAAATCACTATGGAAAACAGTATGGAGGTTCCTCAAAAAATTAAAAATGGAGCTGCCGTTTGACCCAGTGATTCTACTCCTAGGAATGTATCCTAAGAATCCTGAAACATTCATCAGAAAGGATATATGTACCCCGATGTTCATAACAGCGCAGTTTACAATAGATAAGATCTGGACACAGCCCAAGTGACCATCAGTAGATGAGTGGATAAAAAAGCTGTGGGACATTTACACCATGGAATACTACGCAGCTTTAAAGAAGAAGAATCTCGTACCTTTTGGGACAGTATGGATGGACCTGGAGAATATTATGCTAAGTGAAATAAGCCAGGCAGTGAAAGACAAATATCACATGATCTCGCTTTTACGTGGAATCTAAAGAACTTAATAAACTCATGAACAGAATAGATTCAATAACATGGAAGCATAGATGAGACTGATGAATGTCAGAGGGATCGAGGAGGGCGGGTGGCTGGAAGGGGAGAGAGTAACCAAAGAATTTATGTGCATATATACACAACCCAAGGACATGGACAATGGTGGGGAGAGGGACTGGGGACGGGGAAGGAACGGGGTGGAACGGGTAATTGGGGAGAAAAAGGGACATCTGTAATATTTTAAACAATAATAAAACTTTAAAAAAAAAAAAATTGGTCAGCTAGTCCAGGAAGGAAAGAAGGCATGGAGGTGTGAAGATGCATGGTATACTTGCAGTGCAAAAAGCAATAATGTGGGACTGGATCATAGTATACATAGAAGGATTCAGTAGAAAATGGGGCCATAAAGAGAGACAGAAACCTGGACTTTAAACCAAGGCAAATACAATGGGGAGCCATCAAAGATTTGTAAGCAGGTGAGTGAAATGATCAGATTTACCTTTTGGAAAAAGCCATGCTGGTTTCAACTGGGAGGAGAAAAGGTTGGAATTAAGGAATTATAGTAGAAAGGTTTGGCAATAATCCAAGTAAGAGGTTATGAGGACATGGATTAAAAAGCTGATAGCAGAACTGGAAAGAAATTGTTGGATTTGAGGCATATTAAAAAGTAGAATTAGCAAGACTTGGTAACTAATTGCCTATAAAATGTGAGAGAGTGGGAAGATTCAGAGATGATATCAAGGTGTCTGGCTTGAAATAAATAGATGAGACTGGAAATACTGAAAGAGGTTCAGGTTTGCAGAACATTGTCAGTTGTGTAGGATAGGATGAGTTTAAAGGAACTTGATACAGTTGAAGGAAATATAGAAATAGCTGGATATATATATATAATTTTTTTTCAGAGCTCACTAAATAAAGGTGACAATATCTGTGAATTATAGGAAAGAAGACAGTAAAATAAATGGGTCAGGAAAACAATAAAAACTTAGTACATAGAATTTATGGAACATGAATGGACTATGTAGAAATTCTAGTTGTTCTGTAGGACGTCAAAGGAAGAGTAAATATGTACATTATATAAATCCTTATTTTAAAAGAAGCATTGATAATAAAATGAAAGATGCCAGCATGTTTTTGCAATGTTAAATACCAAGTGCTATGGTTTTTCCAGTGACCTGCTCTTAAATCCACCTATCCGCTCTCCTGACACAGTAATTTTCACCATCTGCCAACAGCAGTCCCTCCCCTTATACATCTTTCTTAATTTGTTTTTCTTATGCTTAAAAATTGCAGAACAAGTGAGAGAGGGTGGAGCATAGCTGCTATGAGCTGTTAGAATGAGTGATAGGGCCCCAAATAGAAACATAATTTTTGAAAAACTGCCTCAGAAACTACATATTCTTAGGGGTGGCAGGGACCTGTCCAGCATGCTTCAGCTAGGCTTTTTCTTTTCTTCTCTTTGGGAAATTGACCAAGTTCTGATACAAATATGAAGGATTTGAAAATGCAAAAAAAATTGCAACGACAAGCTCCCTTTCAGAATTTTCCAGAAAAAGTAATATACGGGAGAATTGTTTTGCATGCTTTTTCTTACACAATAAGTCAGAATCAAGGTCACAGGCTTTGAGAGTTAACAAATAGCTGTAGGGCAACTGTAGTTTTCCACATACCATGGAGGATGCCATGATTTGAACATCCCTACCACCTACAATTCAGCTTTACTGTTCATCAAATCATGGCCCTACTGTTATGACACTAAAAGGGCTGATGTGAAAATTAAAATATTTTAAACCTAACTAAGACAATCAACCACATTATGCCTCAGATTTGAATTATATTTTCTCTGTGATTATCAAATTCTAATCCTGTGTTCCATTTATTTCAAGATATTCTTTTTGGTGTTGAATCTGGCAGCCAATACTCTAAAATAAAATGCTACAATAAAGAGTCACCATGAACTAAGATTAAAAAAAAGTTGAAAAAGAAAAAATTAAAATACAATAAACAGACAAACAGAAACAAACAAACAAAAAGACAAGAAGACAGAAGGGAGAAAAAGAAAAGAAAGAAAAAAAGTTATGCCAATGGAACAAGTAGAGACAGAGAGAGATAAAGCAAGGTCAGAGAGGATGCCCAATAAGAAATATGAGGGAAACAATAGAAAAGAGCAGTAAACTTATTGGTTATAATGATAATATCCTAGCAATTATGCAGAGAATATCAGAAAAATCTTGACAATAGAACAAAAAACAGAACAAAGCAAAAAACAAAAACAAAAACAAAACAAAAAACAAACAAACAAAAAAACAACAAGCAAAGCAAAACAAATTTTTAAAAGTTAATTAAAAAATTGAAAACAAAAATTTAAAAAGGAAATTTTTTCTTTTCTCTCTTTTTTTCTAAAAAGAAAATAAAGTCAATCAGGTAAGTTTTGTCTGGGCAGCTTATGTTGTCTGAGGTTTATTGTTTTGTATGCTGATTTCCTTTCTCCTGTGAGGTACTTGTGTATCAGCCAATGTGAGGAGCTGTCTAAGTTTGGCTCTGGTGCCCTTGACTGATCTGAGGCTCTCTGTGGACCACCTCCACTTGTCAGCTATTTTGCCTCCCCCTAGTTTTTGCCTGGTCTTTCTCCAGAGTCCTTTGAAGGTAGTCTTTATAGTGCAGGCTAAGTAGTGTAGCTCAGGATATTGCTCCCCTTACTTCGAAGTTTTTCTGTCAGTCACACAATGTGGGGAAGTTAGTCTGCTTTAAAGCCAACTCCTCAGTTTCTACCCCATCCTCCAATTCTAGTTCCCCATACAATGGCCTGCTGTAGTTTCAGATTGACTCCAGTCTTTGCTTTTTCTGTATGGGCAGTTTCAGTGGCCTGGGCTCAGTGGGTTGGATTAAAAAAAAGTTCCGATGAGCACTTTGTGTCCCCATCCCCCAAAGGTAGTTTTAAGCTTTTCCTCCAGTTCCCAAACAATAGTCCCTGAGAGACTTATTCTTGTGTTGTTGTCCTGTGATCTGTTCTCCCTTCCTTCTCAGGACTGTGCCTTATTGGAGATATTTGGAGCTTCAGTGAGCCGAATCAGCTCCTTTCCTATTGGGGGTGGTGCTCCTAGCCTGCAGGAGAGTTAGGTATGCTCCGACCCTCCTTTCCCAGGTCTGGCTGGCTGATCGCATGGGGCGCTTATTTCAAACTCTGTACTATGGAGACATAAATCAGATTTTGCTGGTCTGTCTCCCCAATGCAAGCCAGGAAGTTGGATGCCCATTCAGCAATCAAAATCTCAAAAACACAGAAAGCAACACACAGGCAGAGTACCCATCCTGTGAGGTCCTGTCATTCCTGTGCTTCGGTACCAAGCAGGAGGGATCACAAAGTCCACACCTCACAGTTTCCCTGCACAGCTGATCATGGTAAAGCTGGGACAGATCCTTACGTGCTATCTCTGCTCCCCTCAGAGCAGGCAAAAATCTCTGATTCACCCCATGGGCCACTCTGGCTGCTAGAGACCCGATCCTCCCCTCTGGCAGCTCCAGGGGCTGGAGTCCAGATCCACCCTGCTGGCAGTTCTGATCCCTCTCTGGCAGCAGGAGAGCTCTCTTCCCCTTTTCTGCACCCCACAGATCAAATGCTTTTGGGGGTTCTACATAATGTCTTATAGGAAGGCAGAGGATCATTGTATGTGGCTCCTCAGTGCAGCCCTCTGGTCCTTTTCTATTCAGGAGCCACACACTATGGGACAGCCTTTCCTATGTTCACCACCTGGGGTGAAAGACTCCTGTCCTGGCTGCCATTAGAGGCTTTGTTTCACTTGGAAGGCCCCTCCTCACAGGCACACTGTTCCCCTGGGTCCCTCTGCTCACTGTGCATGAGCTCTCCTTCCCTTCTCCTCCACTCTGGATTTGAGATCCCAGCTTTTGGATGCCAGTCCACACTCCCAAGGGGAGGGAGCTTTATAGCCTCTAGCCTTCAGGCCTCAGACCCCAGCACAGACTTCAGAGGGGATTCCTCCTTTCTACCCCCCCCACTCCACCAATGTCTATGATGTTCATTCAGTGCTCCCTACTCAAAATATGTCCACTCAGGTATATTTCTCTTATTTTTCCAAGCTGGTTAAGCAATATTTTAGTGGTAAATTGAGTCAGTGGCTGGGAGCAAGGGGGCTCTGCTTCTTGTCACAGTGCTGCCATCTTCAAACCATCCCCTCCCCCCAGGTAATTCTGATGCATGATAAATTTGAGAACTAATAATTTAGATCTCAGCTGAGATATCACCTACTCTGGGAAGCCATCTTTGACCATCCAAACATTATATTTGGTACCCTCTTTTACATCTCCCTACCACACTTTATAAATGCCTATTTAACACTTAAAACTCTGCATTATAATTACTAGTTTACTTGTCCCTCTGTGATAACAGCCCAAGTTTTTCAAGAGTAAGAACAAGTATTATTTCCCACTACTTTCATACTTTCTACAATTCATCCTGTACCCAGTAGGCTTCCAGTAAGTATTTATTTAATAAATGAATGTATGGAAGAAAATGTGGTCAAAATTATGGTTACCCTACATTTAGTAACAGGAGCTTACTATGTCACTGGAGTTAAGATTCAGTCTTTAGTAAGGGGACAAGATTTATTTTTTCTATTTTTTATTGCAGTCTGTTGTACTTTAAGTGATTTTCACAACTTTGTCTATGGTTTGGGTTAAGGATCAATTTATGATCTGAGACAGGTTACTCTCAAGCCATGATTAGAAGCTCATACTATAGCCAAGTTTAAGTTCAGATCTAGAGAGGGTTAGAAGCTCCATCTGTATTCAGAGTTAAAGCCAGTATAAGGCTCCATGTGCAACCACTGTTAAGGGTAACTTTGATGAAACAAAAACCCTAAGGTAGCTGCTCTAATATTGAGAGAATGAGTAATTCATGGAGACAACCTCAGGCTATGTTTTAGTTCTGGCTAATACTTCTGTTTCAGTTGTCTAAGAGCATATTTTTAAAGGAGAAAGACAGAGGGATGAAGAAGTGCTGCACATTCTTTTTTCCTTCACTAAGTGTTCCCACTCACCAGGCTCAGCAGCCAGTGGCCAGCCAGTACTAGATTCTAGCACTCCATGGGCTTGCACAGAGTAGGGGCGGCTGGCATTATTCTTGAACACCACAGTTAGGATATCACCGACCTCTCCTCTGAGAAGTGGACCTAACATATGCAAAAAAAGAAAGTCTCATTAGTGGAGTAGTGGAAGAGGGACATTAAAGTCATTTAAAGAATGGGGCATACAGTTCATAGGAGCTCCCCAGAATTAGAGGTTTTCCCTAAAAAAGGATACTTCTGAGACTGAAAGTCATGAATGGCTTCATTTATTTAATTTAGAAGCTCTTAAACTGATACTGCTACCCACAGGATGAAAGTACTTCAACAGGGCTGTGCCTCCAATTACCCCCACATTTCCCTTCCCAATTCTCTAAATAATACTCCACGTTTCTAGAGAATCAGGGCTCTGTGTAAGAATTGTTAATGAGGAGTGAGAGTTTGACATTGAGTACAGAATTGCTGGGCTCTCTTAAAGGGCCAGTGGATCCCTTCTGTGCAAGGACAAGAATGAGGAAACTTGTTACCCCCACAAAAGTGAAGGAACTGCAGCAATAATTAAACTAGGATACAAGGATAATACTGGCTTCCTGTACCATTTTTTTCTACTCTTTGATGTCCCCTCATTCCTCCACCTTTTGCATAAAAAAAAAAAATCTATCATCCTCAAAAATCTCTAGATATAGAGACCTGAAAAAACCTGGTTCAGGTTGCAGTGGAACTTCATGAATTTCCCCCTTTGATTGCTTATTTTCATGGTTGATTTATAAAATATGACTATAGTTCTAGTATATCATAAGAGAAAACTGATAATGGGGAATGAGAGGCCTTCCTGATGTGAAATAGCCCCTCTAGGAACAGCACAGACTTCTAGACACTAGGAGGAAAGTAGAATTCCCTTACCTAAGATTCCCAAGTGCTCCTCTGGTCCAGTTCTTGGTCGAGGGATCCTGAATGTACCGTCAGTGTATTCCCTGAATACAGCTTTCTTGTATCTGGAACCCAGTAGCCCATCCTTATTGCTCAGAAAGATGTGACCATAACTAGAGGAATCCAAAGAATGGTATCAGCACCCTTAATTCCTCAAACCCGTAAGGAAGCAAAGTCAGACCCAAGTTCATGTCACATACAGAAGGAGGGGACCTATTTGTTCTAATATCAGATTCCTCACCACATTGGCTGCATACATGCAATTACAGATGGTAGATTTCAATATCTATTTATGTTCTCTTGTTTGCCATCATCCAGATATAAATTTGCAGTAAAATATAAATGACAAAACCATTGGGATTACAATCAGAATCCCTGGTCTCTAGCTCTAGCCTTAATGATGTCTTAGATGGAATACATATGACAAAAAGACAAGGTACACGTTGCAGGAAAGTATTAGCTGTTTCCGATGCTAGAGGGTAAGGGATGGCGAGAAGTAGGAATTCAACATATTTCTCCTTATGAATGCTTTCCTGTTTATAAAGATATTTGTTATTTATTTTATCATTTGACATTACTAATAGGTATGTTCCAGAGGTGGATTCAGTGGTCCAGAGGTGACAGAATGTATCTTCATTGATACTGTCAGCTAGAAAGGGAGTCAGAACTTGGATTCAAGTTTGCTGCTCCTTCCCTACCTCCTTCCAGTCAAGTTCTTTCAAGTATACTACATCACTTTAAAGGTGAGTAAACCAAGGCTTAGAAAAAGGAAGTCATTTTTTCTAGGTTGCAGAACAAGTTAGCAAATAGGCTTCAACTTTTAATAACCAACATAAAGAGCAAGAATTGACAAAGGATAGTGAGAGTACCAAAAATAAACTGTATTGGAAATTGCTAAACTGTACCTCAGTTTCTATTCTCCCTTCCTTCTTTTATAGTAATAGAATCACCTAAGCTTTAGCTGAGCACATGGCTTCCAAACCAGAGATTACATTTCCCAAACTTTCTTGCAGCTGGGTATGGCCATATAAATAAGTTCAGGATAATGGAGTATGAGAGAAAGTGATGTATACAACTTCCAGGTCATCACTTTACAAACAATGCTGATTTTCTTGGACTTCTTTCTTCTTCCTTGATATCTGGGAATGATTATAACTGGAACAGACATCTTAATTCCAGAGATGAAAGCAAGTGTTATATGTGACTAGTTCATCTACTGGCCCTGAACTGCTCATGATTATACTATTATGCAAGCAAGAACTAAAATTCTAACTTATTTAAGCCACTCTATTTTTTTCTACTGTACAGTTTAGCCTGTTCCTTAATGACATTTTTTCAAGGAACAGCTGACCTTGGGGCATTCAGTTCCTTGAGTAAGCTCTCTATAAAATTTAAATCTCAATAGAGGTGCTTCTGGCTAACCAGAGGAAAGTAGGTGAAGATTAAGAACACAAGGCTGTGGTTAAGATATTTTACTTCAGTCCCACAGTATAGTAGTTATAGAAGAAGCAATGAGTTCTATTTTACCTGCGTTTTAGTCTCTGTACCAGATTTGCTGGTATCTTATTAGGTGACTTTAGAAAAGTCTTTCTTTCTTTTCTTTCTTTCTTTCTTTCTTTCTTTCTTTCTTTCTTTCTTTCTTTCTTTCTTTCTTTCTTTCTTTCTTTTCCTTCCTTCCTTCCTTCCTTCCTTCCTTCCTTCCTTCCTTCCTTCCTTCCTTCCTTCCTTCCTTCTTTCTTTCTTTCTTTCTTTCTTTCTTTCTTTCTTTCTTTCTTTCTTTCTTTCTTCCTTTCCCTCCCTCCCTCCCTCCCTCCCTCCCTCCCTCCCTCCCTCCCTCCCTCCCTCCCTCCCCCCCTCCCTCCCTCCCTTTTCCTTCCTTCCTTCCTTCCTTCCTTCCTTCCTTCCTTCCTTCCTTCCTTCCTTCCTTCTTTTTTTCTTTCTTCTTCTTCCCCTTCCTTCCTTCCTTCCTTCCTTCCTTCCTTCCTTCCTTCCTTCCTTCCTTCCTTCCTCTTTCTTTTTTTCTTTCTTCTTCTTCCCCTTCCTTCCTTCCTTCCTTCCTTCCTTCCTTCCTTCCTTCCTTCCTTCCTTCCTTCCTTCCTTCTTTCCCTCCTTCCTTCCTTCCGAATTTTAGTATCCTTCTTATCTGTAAAATGGTCCAGAGTCTCTAAAGTGTGACCACTTTTCTGAAGACTTACCTGTCCTTCTCAGACTGGTTGTGCCATTCCAGTTCCCAGCTCCTGTCAGGGCAATAGTCCCACTCTACCTCTTCTGCCATGATGTAGTAGATTCTTGCAGCTTGATAGTGTTGGCGAGAGGTGGCTTGGCGGCCAGGACACTGGGAGACACTATAGATTGCCCTCATCCCTGCTTCTCTATGGCTGCCTGCCTGGCAGTAAATCTCAAATATCCCTGATAAAGGAAGAAAGAGCAAAACCTGAATCAGAATACTCCTGTGAAGTACCTGGGGATTCCCTGCCTCTCTCTAGGCATACTGCAGAGGATGGGTAGATTCAGATAAAATTAATCTATGCATTATATAAAAATTATTACAAGTGTATTGAGAGCAATGAGTACAGAAGTTAAATGTTCTAGCTCCAAATCTACACTGTCTGGGTTTAAAATTAACTCTGCCACTAGGATCACCAACTCCTCCCTGTTTATCCAGGACATTTTGAGTTTTAGCTCTAAAAGTCTCATATCCCTGGAAACTCCTCAGTTCTTAGCAAACTAGGATGTTTGGTTACTTTATCTGACACATTAGCTATATAACCTTGAAGCAATTTTTAAGCTACTGTATGTTTCAGTTCCCTTATGGTAAAATACGTATAATTTATTTACTTCATTGGGTTGTTATAGAATTAAACACAATAATATGTATACATTGATTAGCACAGTATATAGTAAACATTCAATAAGTGAAGCTATAAATAAGTAAATAAAACTGTAATAATTATTATTCCAAGGAAGGAATTGACCAACTAGTTGTCTGCATTTTCTACCAAGCAGCAAAGAAATAAAGATGGGCTTAAATAGATATATGAAAAGTGAACTCCTTGCTAAGTGAAATAAATCAGATGGAAAGGACACGAACCATACGATTTCATTCATATGTGAGATATAAAACAAAAAGCAACAAGTGAACAAGCAAAACAAACAAACAAACTCATAGACAGAGACAACATTATGGTGGTTACTAGAGGGGAAGAGAGGTTGAGGAAAGATGAAGAGTGTAAAGGAGGTCAAATATATGGTGATGGAGGGAGACTAGACTATGGGTGGTGAGCATACAATGGAGTATACAGATATTGTATTACAAAGATGTACACCTGAAAATTATATAATGTAATTAACCAATGTTAACACCAGTAGATTTAATTAAAATTAAAAGGAATTTCTTGATCACAAGGATGCTTACACCAGAGATTTGAAATGGCCTTCCCTAGGTATTTACAATAACATGTTTGAAATAAGTCTTATGTTTCAGAGTTGTGGAGCTACCTGAACCTGATATCAAGCCCCAGGTTTTTATATCAAGGACACTAAGACTCATAGAATGTTAATCAGAAGCAGCTAACTTTCTTAGAATATTTTCTCATCATTTCTTTGTTCCCCACTGCCTATCTTATCACTACAAACACTTCTTTCTGACTTGTAAGGGTTTCTATGAACTAGCTCCAAATTATAAACCTAATCCCACTTCCCATTCTGTTCCAAATTCAACCAGGGCTCCAACTAAATCTGCCCCTGACTTCTCCTCTCACATATCTTGTTCCTTTGTTGGAATTTTCACTTATGTTGTTATTCCCTTTCTGAAATGTACCTACCCATACTCCCAACAAATATCTCTGAGAGCTCACTCATTCTCTAAGACCAAATTCACCTTTCATCTTTTCCAGGAAGCCCTCCCTGACTATTCTGGAATACACTGACATCTATATCATTGGCCTTTCTACTCCTAACATTTTTTACATCTAAGCCACATTGTTGAGCACCAACTGTTCCTCTTTATTTTTTCTTTCTTTCTTTTTTAAAGTATAGTTGATATACAATGCTACATTAGTTACATTAGTTTCAGGTGTAAAACAGAGTGATTTGCTATTTTTACCTTACAATTCTATTAGTGTATTAATTCTATTAATCTGTAACCATGCAGACATCATAATATTATTGACTATATTTCCCTTCACCTTTTTCACCCATCCTCTGCCCTTCAGGCAGCCATACTTTTGGTTTCTGTTTCTGCAAGTCTGTTTTTGTTTTGTTTTGTTTGTTTGTTTAGATTCTACAGAAACAGCCCTTTCCACTAGTTTCTAGATTCTTGAAAGAAAGAATATACTTTTTCTTTCCATATCTAACCCCAACTCTTCTATTTCCTTCACCTCCACATCTACACATCTATTCAATCAGTAAATCCTATCAGCTCTTCCTTCACAATTATTTTCTCATTTTCACTCTCACTTACCTGGTCAAAGCCACCATCACCTCTCACCTGGAACACTTTGAAAGTCTCCCAGTTGTCTGCTCTGTTGCTTCTCCTTCCCTTTTCAACAATTTTCCACATAAGATCCAGTATAACCTTTAACAAATGTAATCTAGAGCACATTGTTCCCTTGCTTTAAATACTTCATTCATAATCAGAATACAATTCAAATTCCTTAAAATAGTCTACAAGGCCCTACAACCCCTTGGCAAAGCTTTTGCCAACCTCTATGACCCCATGTAATGTCAATATTCTCCTAGCTCACTACATTCCAAACATACTGGCATTCCTTCTGACCTTTAAATAAGCCATGCTTTTTCCTACGTTTGAACATTTTACTCACTGGTCTCTCTGTAATAGTTTGCTCAGTATCTTCATATAGCTCCTTTCTCCTCATCATTTAGGTCTGAGTAAATGTTACATTCTCAAAGAGGCCTTCCCTGAACACCCTCTCTAAAATAATCATTTTATCATATCATTGTATTATATTTCTTTCATGACACAGATCATAATCTGAAATTGTCTTATTATTTTATATATGTATTTTATGTGTTTATTTCAGATCTCCTCTCACAGTAACAATTATGTCTACCTTTGCCCTAGATTTAGCACATGAATGTTGTGCAATAAATGTGTTTAGAGAATAAATGCTTTTACAAATGAATGTCTGTATACACTGTCCAAAAGTCATACCTCAAGTATTGGTGTGAAGAAGAAAGTCTGATTATCACTGGAGGGGATGGGAGAAAATAGAAAACATTCTGGGAAAGGAATGTGACCTTGGACTAGCGTATCATCAGAGTTTTTTTCATACGGATATTGTTGCCCAAGCCACTTTTTAAAAAAAACACTCTTCTGCTTTGGTGTCTGAGTCTCCTCCTACCTCGTTGACTTATTATTTTCTGTCTCCTTTTTCTGGCTTCTCTTTTCCCTCCTACCTCTTAAATGTGTATTTTTTCCTTAGCTTTTCTTTCCTATCGCTTTACATGTGTATGTACTTGAACAATGAGAACACCAAAATAGCTCTTTGTAGCCTGGACTTGTCCTCCAAGCTTTACATTTCTACTCACAACTACCTACTGTGAAACCTACACCACCTGAACTTCACCAGGAACTTAAAACTCAGTATATCTCCAAATGAGCACTGTCTACCCAAATCTTACTACCCTGCTCATGTTTCTGTATTTGCTCACTTGGTTAATGACACCACATCTAGTGTACAAGCTAGAAACCACAGACATCCTTTCTTCTTGTGCAATACCTAGGCAAATCCTGTCATCTCTCTCAAATATCCCTTAACTATGCTTATGCTTACCCTCCCTATTGCTTCCACCCATCAGCAGGGCTCTCATCTCCCCTTGCAAGAGCCTCTTGTTCTGCCTCCCCTTAAACCTTACTTCTTGGTATTCCTCAAGAGAGCAGCTATTACAGTTTTGCATGAGATTATTTTTCATTGCTTAAAACTATCCTACACATGGCAGAAAGTTTTAGCATCTCTGACTCCCACCTTCTAAATGACAGTATTACTGTCTCCATATTCCCAGTTATGTAGCAACTAAAAGCACCTCCAAACATTTCCAAACTTCTTTTAGCATACTACCTTGAGTTGTGAGACACCGAATCAAATAAGTCTATGCAATATTCTCCAGGTAGACACTGTTTCCAAGCCACTGCCTATATTGTTCATATTGTCTATAATGCCCTCCTCACACCCATTCCCTTTCTCTGCCTGGTGACAGTTTGCTCATCTTTAAAAGGTCAGTTTGAATGTCTGCTTTCCCAGGGAAGCTTCACTCCACAGTACAGGCAGAATTTGTTATAGCTTCCTCTGTGATACCATAGCTCTTGACAGATACCATTGTCATAGACTTATGAATATTGTTTACATACATATCTCCCATTCACACTAACTGTTAGCTGCCTGATTTATCCTCACATCCTTAGCATGCAGACCAATAAGTGGAAGAAAACAGATATTTACTATGTTTTGGGGAAATGCAACTGTAATAGAAAAGGAAATTTTTAATAAATTAGGAAGAAAAAAGAAGGAAAAATTAAAATAAAAGGAGAGAGAAAAGAAAAGACAGATTGAAGATGAAGGAGAAAAACAAACAAACAAAACAGGATGGAGGTAAAAGGAAAAAAGAGAAAGAAAGATAAACAAAAATAAAGAGGAGATCCAATATGGCGGCGGACTGAGTGGAAGCTACATTGACACTCTCCTGAGACCAATCTGGGTTTACAACTAAAACAGAAAAATCATCCTGAAAACCAACTGAAGACTAGCTGAAGAGCACCCTCACAACCAAGGAGGAAAAGTGGAGATGGCATAGGGACTGGTAGAAAGTGCAGGCGTGAGAGGGCTGGCTGGGCTCCCATAGGCAGCAGCTGAAGGTCTGGAGGAATATTTCCACCTGTGGGGGGCTCCCACTGAGAGCTCTGGGGCCTATACCCCAGGCTGGGCTTCCCAGTCAAGAGCACCAGAACTGAGAAAGGTGCCCATATAAGATCTGGCTATGAAAATCAGCAGGGTTTCTGTCTGCTAGGGAGAGGTGGCTGGAACTACAGGCACCCTCTTAAAGAGCCAATGTACAAAGTTTCCCGTGGAGCCACTCACCTGGGCTCCAGCAGAAGGGGAGCAAAATGTACTGGAAATCTCTGGGGAGAATCTGGGGTTGTGGGCTCTGGAGAGTGAGATTAGGGGACACCCATCTGGGTTCCTGGGCCGAGCCATTCCCTCTGTTTTTTTGTTTTAGTTGACATATTTCTCAGGTGGACAATTTTTAGCTTTTGCCTGAAGGGGGAAGCAATTGCCCCAACTGCTGGAGAGCCTTTCACCCTGCTCAGAGGAGTATCTACAGCCTGAGACTAGTTAAGAAACTGATAACAACCCCGCCCCACCCTGTGGAGCTTGTGCAGCCTGAGGCTCATTAAGAGAATCAGATTAATCAGTCTGCAGGCAGAGGCAGACCTGAGTGCTATGAGCCTTTGCCTGATCTGCTTCGGAACCCAGGCCTTGAAAAGCAGACTTTGGTATGCATCTTGGTCCTGTCCAAATGCACCCAGCTCCAGCAGAGGAGACCTCTAGCCTAGTGTTGTTGATAGCTCCAAACAGGGTACTCGGACGAGTCACAAACTGCGTCTGACATTGGCCTGTACCAGAGACCCTCCAAAAAGACTGAGAATCCTAGAAGGCCTATTTAATACTTAGGAAAAAAACCCAAAAGGTAGCTAAAATGGGAAGACCAAAAAACAAGCTCCAAATAAAAGAATAAGAGAAGTCTCCAGAAAAAGAACTAAATGAAATGGAGGTAAGCAAGATTTCAGATACAGAGATTAGAATACTGATTGTAAGTATGCTCAACAGCATGAAAAAAGATATGGAACTATGAAGGACATTAAGAATGACATAGCAGAAATAAAGAATACATTGGGGGAGGAAACAAGATTGCGGCATAGGTAACAGCTGCACCCGCTGCTTCCCAAAACCACATCAAAATTACAACTAAAATACAGAACCACCATCACTTAGAACCTCCTGATATCTGGCTGAACAGAAGTCCTACAGCCAGGGAACTGAAGAAGCACCAGTAGGAGGGACAGAGACGTGGCTGGATTGGGGCTGCATCATGGAGATGCAGCCATGAGCCCACACCCAGTGCTGCGGTTTAAATCCAGGAAGGATATCTTGGAGGTGGAGATTTTCCAAAGGAGTGAGGGGTCCCAGCCCCACATCAGGGCCCCTAGCTCAGGGCTTCAGGGCTGGGAAGAGAAATTCCTATAACTTCAGGTGGAGAAAACCAGCAGGGACTCTTGCTGAGGGCCCTAGAGAGTGCACAAGCCCCAAGCTTTCCTCTTAAGGGGCTTATACATGGACTCACTCAGACACGCTCCCTCTGAGCTCCAGCACCAGGAAACAGCTTGAAAGGAACATTGGGACACTTGGGTAGCAACTAACCTGACTGAAATTAGGGCGAGAGCTGGTGGGGCAGCTTCCTCCCAGACAGAAGACCTGCCAGAGGCCATTGTTCCTTTGGCGAGTTCTCCCCTCACACAACCAACAGGCAGGCACCATATTTGAATCTTCAGCACCTGACTCACAACTTTGGCCCCCACCCCAGTGATTTCCCAAGACTCCGCTCCTCTGCCCCTGCAAGCTGAGCCAAGCCATTTCCAGTGGCTTTTCTGTGCAAGTGGCCTCTCAAGCCTTATGCTTAGGACTTTCCTAAAACCTCTCAAACAAGCAGCAGTATGCCCCAAACAGCTTGATAAGTGGCCCCAGGCCTGGCACAAGTGGCAGCCTGCATTGGCTCATAGCTTGGACTCTCCTGGACACCTCCAAGCCCAGCACAAGTAGCAGCCAACTACAATCTGCTGTGTAGCTCATGCTTAGTGGCCCTGGGCAAGGCACTGGCAGAGGCTGACTTTGCAACTCCAGGGAGGCCTCATAGATAGTGCACCTGGTGGTCAGACTCAACCATGCTGGACTATAACCCTACCACATCCACAAGTGACACACTCAAGGGGCACACTTGGTGAACACCAAAGCTCCACTGAAGTAAATCCTGCTCCATAGGGGTGTCTCCAGCACAGCAGCTCTTTGGCTGTAGTTGCAGCTGGTCCTCACAGCACATAGGTCTGGGGGTCAATTCCTCGCAATGATGACAACAGCAAGCAAGGCTCATCTACAGCAGGAGAGTGCTCACAGCCCACACAGGGGAGCACCTAGAAGGCCCAGCTCAGGTGACTGGGGAGGCTGAGCCACTGGACCCTATAGGACACCTACTACACAAAGCCACTCTATAAATTCCAGGAGACATAGCAGCTCTACCTAATATATATAGAAACAAACACCTGGAAGCAGCCAAAATGGGGAGGAAAAGAAACATGTCACAAAGGAAAGAACAGAAGATATCCCTAAAGAGGAACTAAATGAAATAGATCCAAGAAAGCTAACAGATACAGAGTTCAGAATTTTGTTTATAAGGATGCTCAACCATATTAGTAAGAGTATGATGAAAACAAGTGAGACCATCAATGACATAATAAGAAACCAACTTGAAATGAAGGCTACACAAACTGAAATGAAGAATAATTTACAGGGAATCAACAGTAGAGTAGAGGATGCTGAGAATCAAATCAGCAATTTGGAACGTGAGAAAAACAACAGCACCCAACCAAAGGACAAAAAGAAAAAAAGAATTCAGAAATAGGAAGATAGTATAAGGACCCTCTGGGACAACTTCAAAAGGCCCAACATTCATATTATTGGGGTTCCAGAAGGAGAAGAAAGAGAGCAAGAAATTGAAATACTATTTGAAAAAATAATTACAGAAAACTTCCCCTACCTGGGGAAAGAAATAGACTTAGAAGTCCAGGAAGCACAGAGGGTCCCAAACAAGAGGAATCCAGAGAGGCCCACAGCAAGACACATTATAATTAAAATGCCTAAGGTTAAAGACAGAGAATCTTAAAAGCAGCAGGAGAAAAGCAGTCAATTACCTACAAGGGGGCACCCATATGACTATAAGCTGATTTCTCAACAGAAACTCTGCAGGCAAGAAGGGAGTGGCAAGAAATATTCAAAGTGATGAAAAACAAGGAACTACAACCAAGATTACTCTACCCAGCAAAGCTATCATTTAGAATTGAAAGCAGATAAAGAACTTCTCAGACAAGGAAAAACAAGAGTTTATCACCACCAGACCAGCACTATAGGAAATACTGAAGGGTCTTCTTTAAGAAGAAGCTAATGAACAAAAGAATCTGATGAAGTAAATAGATCCAGAGACAGTGACGCATATAACAGATAATCATATTTCAGAGGAAAGAGGGAAAGGGGGTGGAGGTTGGGAAGAGATTAACCGAAGAAATTATATACATATATGCATAACCCATGGACACAGTCAATAATGGGGTGAAGGCCTGGGGAGGGGGTTGGAGCAAGGTGGAGGGGGTCAATTGGAGGGAAATAATGGGACACCTGTAATACTTTCAACAATAAAGATAAATTAAAAATAGAAAAATAATACATTGGAAGGAATAAACAGCAGATTAGAGGAAGCTGAGGATCCAATTAGTGAATTAGAAGTCAGGGTAGAAAAAAAATCACTCAATCAGAAACACAAAAAGATAAAACAATTAAAACACAGGAGGGCAGTCTAAGGGAGCTGTGGGACAACATGAAATGTAACAATATTCACATTATAGGAGTACTGGGGAGGTGGAAAGTAAGCAGGGGTTAGAGAACCTATTTGATGAAATAATGGCAGAGAACTTCCCTAACCTGGTCAAGGAAAAAGTCACACAAGCTCAGGAGGCCCAGACAGTCCCAAGCTAGGAGAATCCAAAGAGGCCTACGCCCAGACACATCATAAATAAAATGCCAAGGATTCGAGACAAAGGGAGACTCAAAGTAAGCTAGTGAAAAGCAATCTGTTACCTACAAAGGAGCCCCAATAAGGTTGTCAGCTGACTTCTCATCAGAAACTCTATAGGCCAGAAGGGAATGGCATGAAGTATTCAAGGTAATGCAAAACAAGGATCTGAAACCAAGACTACTCTCTCTATCCAGCAAGACTATCATTCAAGATAGATGGTGAAATAAAGAGCTTCCCAGACAAAAAACAAAAACAAAAATAAAACTAAAGAAGTTTATCACCACCAAACCAGCACTGCAAAAAAAGTTAAAGGAATTGCTATAATTAGAAGTAGAAATAAAGAGAATGAGAAGCATAAACATAAAGAAATAAAATGGCAGTAGATAAGTATCTGTCAATAATAAGTTTAAATGTAAAAGGATTAAATGCCCCAATAAAAATATATAAGGTGGCTGAATGGATAAGAAAACATGACCCAAATATATACTGTCTACAAGACACCCACCTCAGAATAGAAGACACACCCAGGATGAGAGTTAAGGAATGGAAAAATTTTTTCCATGCAAATGGAAATGAAAAAAAAATACTGGAGTAGAAATACTCATATCAGACAAAAGAGACCTCAAAATGAAGACCATAATAAGAGACAAGAAATGTCATTACATAATACTAAAGGGATCTATCCAACAAGAGGATATAACCTTGATAAACATATATACACCCAGTATAGGAACACTTAAATTTATAAAAAAAAAAAAAAACTTCTAGAGGACTGTAAGGGAGAGATTAATAGCAATACAGTCACACTAAGGGATTTTAACACCCCACTAACTACACTGGGTATGTCATCCAAACAAAAAAATCAACAAGGAAACAGTGACCCTAAATGACACACTGGGTCAGATGGATTTAATTTACATTTACAGGACATTATACTCCAAAGCTACAGAATATATATTCTTCTTAAGTGCACATGGGGCATTCTCAAAGATAGGTCATATGTTAGTACACAAAACAAGTCTCTACAAGTTCAAGAAGACTAAAATCATATCAAGCATCTTCTTGGACCACAATGGCATGAAATTAGAAATCAACCACAGTAAAAACACTAAAAAACATTCAAACACATGGAGGATAAAAAGCATGTTTTTAAACAATGAATTGATTACCAAAGAGGTCAAGAAAGAAATAAAAACTTCCTGGACACAAATGGAAATGAACACACAACTCAAATTCTAGGGGACACAATGAAAGTAGTCCTGAGAGGGAAGTTTATAGCACTACAAGCCTACCTCAAAAAACAAGAAAAACTTCTAATAGAATCTCTAACCCTACGACTTGAAAACTTAGAAAAAGAACAACAAGAAAAGCTTAGAGTAAGTAGAAGGAAAGAAATAATAAAGATCACAGCAGATAAATGACATAGAGACTAAAAAATCAATATAAAAGATCAATGAAACCAAGAGCTGGTTCTTTGAAAAGATAAACAACATTGATGAATCTTTAGCCAGACTCATCAAGAAACAAAGAGAGAGGACCCAAATAAACAAAAACAGAAATGAAAGACATAAAGTAACAACAAACCCAACGGAAATACAAAGGATTGTAAGAAAATACTATGAACAACTATATGCCAACAAGCTGGATCACCTGGATGAAACAGACAAATTCCTAGAACAATGCAACCTTCAAAAGTCAATCAGGAAGAGTCAGAAAACCTGAATAGGCTGGTAACTGCTGATGAAGTTGAAGCAGTAATCAAAGGTCTCCAAGCACACAAAAGCCTGGGTCTGGATGGCTTCACACGGGAGTTTTACCAAACATTCAAAGAATTAACACCTACCCTCCTCAAACTATTTTTAAAAAATCCAAGAGGAAGGAACACTTTCAAACTCTTTTCACAAGGCCAGCATTAGCCTGGTTCCAAAATCAGATAAAGACACTACAAAGAAAGAGAACTACAGGCCAATATCCCTGATGAACATAGATGCTAAAATCCTCAACAAATCATTAGTAATCAGCTCCAACAATATATTAAAAAAATGATACACCACGACCAAGTGAGATTTATTCCAGGGTTGCAAGGCTAATACAATATTCACAAATCAATAAATGTGATACATCACATAAACAAATTGAAAGGCAAAAATCACATGACCATATCAATAGATGCAGAAAAAGCATTTGATAAAATCCAACACCCATTTTTTATAAAGACCCTCAGCAAAGTGGGAATAGAGGGATCATACCTCAACATAATGGAGGCCATATATGACAACCCTACAGCCAACATCATATTCAATGTGCAGAAACTAAAACCATTTCCCCTAAAAACAGGAACAAGACATGGGTGCCCACTTTCACCACTTTTATTCAACATAGTACTGGAAGTCCTACCCACAGCAGTCAGACAAGAAGAAAATATAAAAGGCATCCAAACTGGAAAGGAGGAAACAAAACTGTCATTATTTGCAGATGATATGATTTTGTACCTAGAAAATCCTAAAGACTCCACTAAAACACTACTAGATTTAATAAATGAGTTCAGCAAGGTAGCAGGATACAAAATTAACACCCAGAAATCAATGGGATTTTTATACACCAATAATGAGCTCTCAGAAAGAGTAACTAAAAAAATACAATTTACCATTGCAACTAAAAAAATAAGTTTCCAAAGAATAAACTTAACCAAAGATGTAAAGGACCTTTACTCAGAAAACTACAGGACACTAAAAAAAGAAATAGAGGAAGATATAAACAAATGGAAAAATATACCATGTTCATGGATTGGAAGACTTAACATCATTAAAATGTCCATACTACCTAAAGCAGTTTATAAATTCAATGCAATCCTTATTAAAATACCAACAGCATATTTCACACACCTAAAACAAACACTTTGAAAGTTTATATGGAACCAAAAAACACCCTGAATAGCCACGGCAATCTTAAGAAAGAAGAACAAAGTTGGAGGGATCACCATACCAGATATCAAGTTATACTACAAAGCCACTGTAAACAAAACTGCCTGGTACTGGCACAAGAACAGACATGAAGATCAGTGGAACAGAACAAAGAACCCACAAATTTACCCACACCATTATGGTCAATTAATATTTGATAAAGGAGGCAAGAACATACAATGGAGTAAAGACTGTCTCTTTAATACACAGTGTTGGCAAAATTGGACAAGTACATGCAAAGAAATGAAAGTAGACCACCAAATTACACCATACACAAAAGTAAACTAAAAATGAATACAAGACTTAAATGTAAGAAGTGAAACCATAAAAATCCTAGAGGAAAACATAGGCAGCAAAATCTCAGACATCTGTCATAGCAATATGTTTGCTGATACATCTCCTAGGGCAAGAGAAACTAAGGAGAAAATGAACAAATGGGACTGCATTAAAATAAAAAGTTTCTGAACAGCAAAAGAAACCATCAACAAAACTAAAAGGGAGTCCATTGTATGAGAGAACATATTTGCCAATGACACATCTGATAAAGGGTTAATGTCCAAAATCTATAAGGAACTCATACAACTTAACAAAAGGAAGACAAACAATCCAATTAAAAAATGGGCAATACACCTAAATAGGCACTTCTTCAAAGAGGACATATAGATGGCTAAGAGACATATGAAAGATGCTCAACATCACTAGTCATCAGAGAGATGCAAATTAAAATTACAGTGAGGTATCACTTCACACCTGTCAGAATGGCTACCATCAACAAATCAACAAACTACAAGTGTTGGCGAAGGTCGAGAAAAGGAAACCCTAGTACATTGCTGGTGGGAATGCAGACTGGTGGAGCCACGATGGAAAGCAGTATGGAGTTTCCTCAAAAGATTAAAAATTGACCTACCATTTGACCCAGTGATCCCCCTTCTAGGAATATATCCTAAGAGACACAAAACACCAATCACAAAGAACTTATGCACCCCTATGTTCACAGTAGCACAAGTCACAATAGCTAAGATCTGGAAACAGCCCAAGTGTCTATGAGTAGATGAGTGGATAAAAAAGCTGTGGCACATTTACATCACAGAATATTATGTAGCTGTAAAAAGAAGGATCTTTTATCCTTTGGCACAGCGTGGAGGGAACTAGAAAGTATTATGCTATGTGAAATAAGGCAGTCAGAGAAAGACAAGTACCAGATGATATCACTTATAGGTGAAATATAATAAAATAAACTGATGAACAAAATGGATCCAGAGACATAGAAGCATGGAACAGCCTGAGAGATCTCAGAGGGAAGGTAGGGAGGGGGGAGTGATTTGGGAGAGATTAATCAAAGAACTTATATGTTTGTAAGTATAATCCATGGACACAGACACTTTTCTGGGGAAGGCCTGGGGGTGGGATGGATGCAGGGTGGAGGGGGATCAATGGAGTTAAAAAGAGGACATCTTGCCCAGCCGGGCGTGGCTCAGCGGTTGAGCATCGACCTTGGATCCAGGCAATCGGGGTTTGATTCCCAGTCAGGGCACATGCCCAGGTTGCGTGCTCAATCAATGACTCTCTCATCATTGATGTTTCTATCTCTCTCTCCCTGTCCTTTCCTCTCTCTGAAATCAATAAAGATATATTAAAAAAAGAAAAAAGAGGACATCTGTAATATTTTCAACAATAAAGATAAAGAAACTTTAAAAAAAAATAAATAATAACAAAAATGAAGAAGGGAGATGAAAAAGAAAAAAGGCAAAGGTCAAGATGGGATAAAAATAAATGAAAGGAAAAGAAGGAAAGAAAAAAGCATGGAAGAGAAAAAAACAGAGAAGAGAAAAAAGAGCAGAAGTATAAATAAGAGAGAAGAAAAACAAAAAGAAAGTATGTAAGAGGAAAAAGAAACGTGAGAGACAAGAGGAAAAAGGTGAAAACATATATCTCTACCTTTTTATCTGCCACTTTTCCTGGATATTAACCTTTTGCGGTTGTTTGTCTACTCTCAGCCACCAAAGCTTTTTTACAGTTCTGGTCGTATGTCTGCTCTCAGCCACCACAGCAAGGAACCATACGAATCTTAACTCTATTCATTCATGTATCAGTTCATAATTTCTCTTGTTTATCCTTCATAATCTTGCATGTTATGCATCACTGCTCTTTCAATGGAAATTAATTCCGACCAGTACGACACCCATGTCCAAATTTAATACGCCCGCAAAGGGTTAAAGCTCAGTAGTTCTGTTGGAAAAGTTGATGTATATTATACAGCATGATATTTTTAAACACAAAAAGTCATTTCTATTAAATGAAATATAGGCTTCCTAAAATTTATAAAATTTATAAAATTTTAAAGCACAGCGAAAGGAGTGTACAAAACTATCAACAGGCCCACACAACTGAAACACTTTTTTTTTTTTTGAGAACATTATGCTAAGTAAATAAACCAGTCAGAGAAAGACAAGCACCATATGATTTCACTCATATGTGGCACTTAATGAAACACTTTTAACATTTTGCTGATTTTTTCTGGATATTTGTTTCTCTATTTTGTTAAACATAATTGTGAGCCTCCAGCATACAGTATGTTGAATCTCCCTGGTGAAATTTCTAGACTTAAAACATCTGCAAAGCTGCTCAATTACATATGTACATTTACAGATCTCCATCATTACTCCTTTCTCTAGAATCCCAAAGCCAGATTCTGGTCCTGGATTTTCCATTAACGGTACTTTTGCCTGTCTATGGAGAGATACTCACAATGGTCTCTCTCAGTCTCAATCAGAGAGCAAACCCCAGGGGCAGAATAAAGGACACTTCAGATTCAAGATATCATTTAAGAGGAAGAATTAATAGGAGTTAATGGAGAATAGGCAAGAAGAAAAAGAAAAATATAGTTAACAAACCTGACTTGAACAAAGCATTTTTCCCTTTCAGGAGTCTAACCTGAACTAAGCATTTTCCCCTTTCAGATGTCTGTCTCTTCCTCCTATTAGTAAAGTAAAATAAGTGAACAGAGATTCTCTCAAAGAGTCTCTACCATTTCCAACATTCTACAACCCAAAAACTCTTCAGAAAGAAGAAAAAGTTTGAAAGGTCTGGAAAATGCAAAGGTAAGATGAATTCGGGCTTTTGCTTGTAAAATCTCAGGAATCTTGAAGAAGAGTGACCTTAAAAGCCTTTATTCTTATAAACTCATTCACCTTCTCCACTTGACAACACATCAGAATGTTTTTAAGCCATCTAAAGCCATCCTCCTTGGGCCTCAGTGCAGAACAAAAATAATTTCATTATCCAAAGTAAGGGTGAGCCCTGCGGTGGCAGATAGACATGGCTGGAGAGCGTGGCTAATTTTGTAGGAAGGAGATTAAGCCTAGAATTTGGCTTTGGTACCAAGGATAGAGAGAAAGGTCTTCCTTATTCAGAAGTTCCCTACCCCAGGCCTCACTAAAAGTTCTTGCTTCTGTTATTCCTTTCAGCATGTTAATTATTGTTTCTAATTTGCTATCAACATAATAAAGGCCATATATGACAACCCCTAAGCTAAGATGACACTCAATGTTGAAAAACTGAAAGCTTTTCCTCTAAGATCAAGAGTAAGACAAGGATGTCCACTCTCACCATTCTTATTCAACATAGTCCTGGAAGTCCTAGCCAGAGCAATAGGGCAAGAAAAAGAAATAAAAGGTGTCCAACCAGGGAAGCAAGAAGTAAAACTGCCACTTTTGGCAGATGACATGATTCTGTATACAGAAAGCCCTAAAGACTCCACCAAAAAACTATTAGAAACAATAAACAAATACAGTAAATTTGCAGGATACAAAACCAATGTACAAAAATCCATTGCCTTCATGTATACTAACAACAAAACTTCAGAAAAAGAAATGAAAAAGACAATTCCTTTTGCAATTGCAACCAAAAGAATAAAATACCCAGGAATAAACTTAACAAAGAACGTGAAAGATCTATATGCTAAAAATTGCAAAGCATTATTAAAAGAGATTGATAAAGACACAACAAAATGGAAAATATCCCGTGTTCATGGATTGGAAGAATCAACATAGTTAAAATGACCATATTACCCAAAACAATATACTGATTTAATGCAATCCCCATCAAAATACCAATGTAATTTTTTAAAGAAATAGAATGAGAAATCATCAGATTTGTATGGAACCACAAAAGACCCCGAATAGCCAAAGCAATCCTGAGAACAAAGCTGGAGGTATCACACTACCTGACTTCAAATTATATTACAGAACTAGGATAATCAAAACAGCATGGTATTGGCACAGAAAAAGACACACAGATCAGTGGAACAGAATAGAGATCTCAGATATAAAACTACATGTATATGGGCACATAATTTTTGATGAAGAAGCCAGAGACACACAATAGAGTAAAGATAGTCTCTTCAATAAATGGTGCTGGGAAAACTGGAAAGCCACATGCAAAAGAATGAAACTGGATTACAGTTTGTTCCCATGTACAAAATTTAACTCAAAATGGATCAAAAACCTAAATGTGAGACCCAAAACAATGTTACATAGAAGAAAATATAGGTACCAAACTGATGGACCTTGGTCGTAGAGAACATTTTATGAACTTGACCCCAAAGGCAAGGGAAATAAAGGCAAAAATAAATGAATGGGACTATATCAAACTAAAAAGCTTCTGCACAGCAAAAGAAACTGACAACAAAACAAAAAGGCAGCCAACCAGATGAGAGATGATATTTGCAAACAGTAACTCTGACAAAGGTTTAATTTCCAAAATATATAAAGAACTCATAAAACTCAACACCAAACAAACAACAAAATCAAAAAGCGGTCAGAGGACCTCTCCTAAGAAGACATATGAACAGCCAATAGATATATGAAAATTTGTTCAACCTCACTAGCAATTAGGGAAATGAAAATAAAACTACAATGAGATACCCCCTCACACCTGTTAGAGTGGCTATTATCAACAAGACAAGTAATAACAAGTGTTGGAGAGGTAGTGGAGAACAGGGAACTCTCATTCACTGATGATGGGAATATAGACTGGTATAACCACTATGGAAAACAGTCTGGCAATTTCTTAAAAAATTAATAGAGCTACCATATGACCCAGCAATCCCTCTCCTGGGTACATACCTGAAAAACTCAAAAACATGTATTCTCAAAAATGTATTCACCCTTATGTTCATTGCAGCAGTATTCATGGTGGCCAAGACATGGAAACAACCAAAGTGTCCTGTGATAGAGGACTGGATAAAGAAGATATGGTACATATACACAATGGAATACTACTCAGCCATAAGAAAGGATGAAATACTTCCATTTGCAACAACATGTATGGGCCTTGAGAATATCATGCTAAGTGAAATATGTCATACAGAAAAAGCTAAGAAACATATGATTTCACTCTTAATGTGGGATATAAAACTGAAACTAGTGGACACAAACAGCAGTGTTGTGGTTGCCAAAGGGAACGGGTTGGAGGTGAAGAAGGTACTAATATATGGTAATGAGAGAAGATTTTACTTTGGGTGGTGGGCACACAGTGCAATATACATGGAAACCCACACCTAAACCCTATATGATCATATTAACCAATGTCACCTAAATAAATTTAATAAAAAATAAAATAATAATTTGCTAACAACTCTCCCAGATCAAAAAATTATCCCAGGTAGATCGGCAAAAATGTGGATCCAGACTTCTGTGGAGACCAGCCTTATGTCAAATGTTTGTTAAACTCAGTGCCGGGATGAAATTACTAAATTGTCAAGGAGATTTGTTTTGCTTGGGGATTTTTTCCAAATATGAATGGAATTTACATAACTAAAATAAAATTTAATGGGAAACACTTGGAATTGACAGATTTTCCTCACAAACACTATTGCCATCTACTGCCTAGAAAAAGTATATACCCTAGGAACTGCAAAGAGAAATTACTGTTGTATATGAAATGTTAGACATAGACAGAACCTGAAGAAACATTCTAGTCAACTATCTTAATGAAGGAAAGACAAAAAGTAGGAGAGGGAGAGGCAGAAAGAGAGGGGAAAGAAAAAGGGGAAAGAAAAGGCAAGAAGGGAGGTAGAGGGACAGGTAGAGAGAGAAAATAAGAAATCCAGCCACAGAGAGAGGGAGTGATTTGACCAAATTTAAACAGCAAGTTACTGAAACAACCTGGACTAGAAGTTTCTGTGTTCCGATTCTTGGGTAAAACTGTTACAACACCCCCCACCTCACACGAGTTTGCAGGGATCCTCACAGAATATCAGAGTTGGAAGTGCTTATAGGTACATTTCATGGACCTCTCACCGCCCCTCCAAAGCAAGGACCATATCTATGGAATCTCTATGTGTCCAAGGGGCTACATGGCCAAGTCCACCCTCTGTCTATATAAAAATTGCCCTGATCCTGGGCAGCGCCCTTATTTATGCGGTTTTTCCAGAAAGAGCTTCCTCAGCTTTTCACTCTAATTTGCCTGCAGCTGAGACAATAATCCAAATAACCACAACATTGAGTGCACATTGAGGAAGCAGAAGACAAATGTGTTTTGAAATTTTCCAAAGGACCCTCCACTTGATTCTTCACCAGCCTCCCTCACCCAACCTGTTGCCCAACAAAGCCTCTCAGACTAGGGCCAGCTGCTAAGACACTTACCAGGGTTGTCAGGCTGCATGATGGCCATGGCAAAGGTGTGAGGAAAGAGCATGGCTGCACTCTTTCTCATTCCTTGAAACTGCACAGTGTTGCCCTGGAAAATGACTCCGTGCACATCAGTCTCTGTGCCCAGGCCGAGCAGGTGCCAGGCCACTCTGTCACCCTTGCACATGTCCAGCCTGGGCAGGTTAGAGAATAGAAACCCGTTAATGGCTGGAAAACAAAAACACAAGACAGGATGGGGAGATGAAACCAGACTGCTAGGCACTGGCCAACAGCATAGCATCAGTTCTGTAATATGGTTTCCCACAACTTTAAATTTTTGAGTTATCCTACACTCCTCTGCCTTCTTCCCTAAGCCACTTTAGTTCTACTTATGAAAATCTGCCCCTTTAGGATGAAGGCCCAACCAGCCTTTCTGGCCTCACTTACTGCCCCTCCTCCACCACACTTCACATCCTTGCAAAACTAAACTACTCTCCACTACCACAACCCTTTCACACATACACAAAAGTATCAACATCTTGTACTCCCACACTCCTGAAACTCTTCTCCCTTGGCTTCTGTAGCACCACATTTTCCTGGTTCTTTTACAACCTCTTTGATTGTTCCTCCTCCATCCTTTGCTCATTCTCCATCCCTCTGTAAAGTTTTGCAGTTCCCCAAGGTTCCATACTCAGTTTTCAAATCATCTCCTCTTCATCTTTACTGCCACTGCCCTCACTCTAACCCTCATCATCTCTGGCCTGATCTCCCACAAAAGCCTCCTTCCTGGTACTCCTACCTGTAGTCTATCCCCCTAAGCCCTCTTACACGCACACACACACCATTATTCTGTGAGCTCTATTTGCCTCTTCATTTCCAAAGCCTTAAACATGGTAGGTGCTTATAATATGCTTGTTGACTTCACATGCTGTGACCCCTGCCTGTAATATACTTTCCTTCTGGTCTCTCTCTACAGCAAACTGCTACTCATCCATTCATCATGCTCCAATTCAAATGTCACCTTCCCAGTGAAGAAGAATTATTATTCTATCTCTGGTTTCCATGAAACTTTTCCCCCACAAAATTCTGCCATATCACTTACCACAGAATCCAGTGATTTACTTATAGATCTATCTCCCACGCTAGAATGAGCTAAGAGAAAGCACATTATTTTTTCTGTATCTGTGTGGCTGCCAAGAATAAGACACTTGTTCTTGACTCCCTTGCACCCTGTATACTACCTTCAAAAATACAGGGGGACCTACTAGAAGCTGACTCTTTTTCAATGTCCCCACATCCACTGGAACTAGCTCAAGCACTCCTTTCTTCCAGAAATCCTTCATTTGGACTGTTCTTCATTAATATTCTCCTGCTTTGAACTCTATGTCACTTAAAATCTGTTCCACACAATTTAGCATTTAATTATAGTATGTCTTGGATTGTTCTATAATTGGTTAATGGGTGTCATTAGTTTCATCTCATTGCAAAGTGCTGGGAGCTCCTTACAAACTGGGACCATGTCTTTCCATTCATTCACTCACTTGCCCACCTACTCATTGACTGACAGTTCACTAGTTCATAAACATTTACTGTGTATTAGTATAGAGGATACAGAGATAAGCAACAAATAATACTCACCATTTTGTGACAGCATGGATGGACCTGGAGATTATTATGCTAAGTGAAATAAGCCAGTCAGAGAAAGACAAATACCATATGATCTCATTTATATGTGGAATCTAATGAACAACATAAACTGATGAAGAAAATAAAACTAGAAGCACACATACATGGAACAGACTGACAAATGTCAGTGGGGAGGGGTGTGTGGGAGGACTGGATAAAGGAAGGTGAAGGGATTAGCTAAAGAACATATATACATAACCCATGGGACAGACAATAGTGTGGTGAGGGCTAAGGGAGGATGGGTGGGAGCTGGGTGGAGGTGGGCAAAGAGGGGAGCAGAATGGAGACATCTGCAATAGTATCAACGATAAAAAATTTAAATAAAAAATAAATCAAATAATTATACAAGCATATGTAGCCATCATGTAATACATATTTAACAAGATATATTTAATGATAAAAATACTCACAGTTAAGGAGATTACACTTTAGCAGAAGTCGGAAGGAATGCAACAATTAACTAAAATACTGGGGAGTGTATGAAACTTTCTATTAAAATAGTCTGATAAAAATGCAATAGTAGTTCAGAAAAAGGTATTATCATCTTGGGCTTGGGTGATAAAAAATTGTTACATGGAGGAGTTAGCTTTTGAGTAGGGCCTTAGAGAATGGAAAAAAATTTCCCCAGGATAGGGACAAAGATGTAAGGAGGGGGATTTAAAGTGAAGGGCAAAGCACTGCAAAAGCATGAAGCTAAAAAGTACAATGTACATTCATATAGGGAAAAGTAGCCCTCTTGGGCTGAAGTATGGAGTTGTGGAGCAAGGGCTGTGGGCGATAATAGAGGAGGAGATAAGCCTGGAAGGGTGTCATCCCAGCTTACTCTTCACAGCCTAGAGTATAATGGATTCCTTGTGTGCAATCCTCATTTCACAGTACCTTTATCCAGTACCCTTGATACTGTTTAACACAGGAAACAGCACAAGAAGGTGTTAAGTATAAGATCTATTGTCAAGTTTAATCCTTCAATCTAGCTCATCTCTTGGGCATAGCTGACCAGTGGAATCAGTGTTTTCAGAGATGGGTCATAATTAAGGTTAGATTTTACTTATAAACTCTCAGTTGTAGCTCAGGAAAAAAGCACTCACTCCCCATACCATGCATCCGGTTGGAGTCTTGGAAACCCATGACATCCTCTGAGAGTAGTCGGGAATCCAGCATAGCAGCTGCTTGATTGGTATTGCTGTACCAGCTCTTGTTCTCATCCAACACAGTGAAAAGGAGAAAGAATTCTTTATCCACCCCTTTCTGTAGGCCCATTGGGAGAGAAGAGAGAGAGAAATGACAAGTTTCCAGCAGGTGCAGATTCTGATGCTCCAGAACCAGTGATCCCTAATTCTTTCCCATTTCCTCTTCTAGATACAGAGCCAAGCTCATATCTCTTGCCTAAAATTGCAGTTGTTGTTAGGCAGTTTTTCCTCAGGTAACCTCAAATCACAGGTAGGTGAAGGAGATCAGAATAAAGTGACAAGACTGGAGGAGAGGAGTGTAGGAAAGGGAGCAGGGAAGAAGAACAAGATGTGGATGATGGATAAAAGGTACAAAGTGTGATAGAAGAGAGCCTAGAGTCACCTGGAGAAGAGTGGAGAAAGGTGTCTAGGAGATCAGGAGAGGACTCTGTGGGGGTTAGAAAATAAGAAAAATAATTATAATTATTAATATGCTATCAATTATTATTATTACTGCTAAGATTTACTGAGGCTTACTATGTACCAGACACTGTGTTAAGTACTTTATATGAATTATTATTATTATTATTTTAAATATATCTTTATTGATTTCAGAGAGAGGAAAGGAGAGGGAGAGAGAGAGAGAAACATTAATGATGAGAGAGTCATTGATGGGCTGCCTCCTGCATACCCCCGACTGGGGATCAAGCCCACAACCTGGGCATGTGTCCTGACCAGGAATTGAATCCCGATAGCCTGGATCCTAGGTTGATGCTCAACCACTGAGCCATGCCCAGCTGGGCTATATGAATTATTTTAATTAATTCTTACACATACCCAAGGGACCTTCTTCCATTGTAAACCCTTTACTATAAACGAAGAAGCTGAAGCAAAAAGAGGTTAAGTAATTTGCCCAAGGTTACATAACTAAAAATGGTGGGCTGGATATGAAAGAAGACAAGCAAGGATTAGGGGCTACTGAGGCTAAATAATAATAATAATAATAATAATAATAAAGGGTCAAAGACTAAAGATGATGTGTGTTTCTGAGTAAAAGAATTACATGCAAGATAACATGAAGTCACCAAATATTAAAGTCAGATTCAATAGATTGGTTATTTTTTTCTATTCTCTCACCTCTAGAACCCAGTCCCATGCTTAACTCCTGTTCAGCCACCCAGCCTCATCCTCCTGCTAGCAGTTTTCCCAGCCAGAAACCCTGGCATTACCTGTTTGCTATCTGCACCCAAGGTACCAGCCTTGCACACCAGAAGGGGGCCCACCAAACCAGAATTTGTATCTTTTATGGGATCCACTGCAGAAAAGTACATCCAAGTGAGACAGGCAGGATCCTTAGCAGTGGGGCCTGCATGGGGGGGCACTGTCCAGCGATATGTTACTTTTTCAAAGGGCTTCGCCACCAAACCAGGGTGGGATGAGCCTGCAGGGAAAACATAGGACTCATTACTCACATTGGCCAGAGTACAGATATCAGCTCCAAACAGTGGGGTAAAGATCATAACCACAAAGGCATTTTGGAGCAGCAGCAGGAACAACAGGAACATAGAATTTTGAATATTTAAAAGAATCCTAGGTAGGAGTCAAGACACTAGAATTTGGTTCCTAGTTCTGCCACACCTTGATATATGAACAGGAGAAATTTAAACTTCCCAAACTTTTCCAAACTTATAAGACCTAAGGAATAAAAAGGTGCTTAAAACTTATTTGGAATACCCCTCACTTAAAAACATACATTTATGTGTTCTTATAGCCCTACTTCTGCTTAAAAATCTCCAGAGCTGGGAGATTCACTACCTGCCATCATAAGCTGTTTCATCTTTGAACAGTTCTGATTGTTTAACACTTTTTCCTGTCTATATGTATGTATGTACATGTAGATATATATATGTTATATACATATACACACACATATATGAAAAACAGTAAGGAAGTTCCTAAAAAAATAAAAAATAGAACTTCCTTATGACCCAACAATTCCACTTGTAGGCATTTATCCAAGAAATCCTAAGCATTAATTTGAAAAGATATATGAATCCTTTATGCAGGTTTATTTACAATAACCAAGATATGGAAGCAACCTAAGTGCCTATCAATAAACGATTGGATAAAGAAGATGTGGTACATATATATAATGGAATATTACTCGGGCATAAAAAATGAAATCTTATCATTTACAACAGTATGGATGGACTGATGCAAAGTGAAATAAGTCAGACAGAGAAAGACAAATTGCATATGATTTCACTTATATAAATAATCTGAAGGAAAAATAAACAAATAAAACAGAAACAGGATCATAGATACAGAGAACAGACTGATGGTTGCAAGATGGAAGAGGTTTGGGGGCTGGGTGAAAAGGTGAAAGGATTAAGAAATATGAATTGGTAGTTACAAAGTAGTCATGGGAATGTGAAGTACAACATAGGGAATATAGTCAATAATATTTAATAACTACGTATGGTGCCAGGTGGATACTAGATTTATTGGGGGGTTACATCATAAACTATCTAAATGTCTAATCATTATGCTGTACACTTGAATCTAATGTAAAATAATACTGAATGTCAACTGTAATTGAGAAAAAACACTAAGACTGTAATTTCTTAAGTGGACACATGTCATGGACAAGCCATGCACAGAAATTTTATTTTAAAATTTCAAACCTAATAGTAATCAAAGAAGTACAAAAAAAATAGCTAGATAACTTTTTGCCTGTCAAATTAGCAAGATTTTACAAATTAAAATAATCAGTTCAGCCCTGGCTGTGTTGCTAAATTGATCGGAGCATTGTTCCATTCACCAAAAGGTTGCTGGTTAGATTCCCGGTCAGGGCACATACCTAGGCTGTGGGTTTGATCCCTGGTTGAGGTGTGCACAGTAGGCAACCAATCAATGTTTCTCTCTCATATGGATGTGTTTCTCCCTCCCCTCCTCTCCCCTCCCTCTAAAATCAATAAAACCATATCCTTGGGTCAAGATAATAATAAAAATAAAAATAAAAATAAAAATAAAAATAATAATAATAATAATTTCAGATAGCTCTTACTCCTCTCACTCACTTATAAAAACGGTAAATGAGAATCGCTTTTTGGGGGGGAAAAAGTTGGTAAAATGTATCAAAAGCCTTGAAAAAGATTCATGGCTACAAAAACTGTAAGATATGTAATAAATACTAAAAAGAATGTTCAACCTAACGCAAATCATAAAAACCGTGAGTTTTGTTGTTGTTTGCCTACAAGACTGACATTTTGACAAAGGTCAAAATGGCTCCTCTGTGCTCGTGAGGATGTAAGAAAATGAGTCCTTTCTGTCATTTACTGTTATGGAATTCAAAGTTGACTACAAATTGTTTCAGAAAGTAATTTGGATACAGGTACCAAATTTTTTAATGTGTGTATCATCAGAGATATTAATGCCACATCATAAAAATATATCCTGGAGAAATAATAATATCAGTGTGCAAAGAAACATACACAAGGATATTTGTAGTATAACCCATAACAGGGTGGTATAATTTAGGATGGTATTAACTTCTCTTTTCTTTTTCACTCATTGTTCCCAACTCTTTACATTTGGTGGAGTCTTTTTTTGGTTTACATTCAAAGATACAGAAAAAAGTAAAGATTAGTACAATAATCACCCTGCCTCCTGGAGTTGATTGTTAACATTTTATGTTCTTTAATTCATCTACATTTATGTGAATGTATATCTATACATACACACACACATACAGTTTTTGTTTGCTTTAGTTAAATCATTTGGAAGTAAAATGTAAGCATCATGATATTTTATTTCTAAATAATTAGTAAGCATCTCCTGTATTACCACAATAACGTTATCACACCTACAAAATACCCTAATATTACTAGTATCATCTAATATACAGGTTATAAGAAAAATTTTACAGTTATTTCCAAAATGTCCTTAGGATACTTTTTAAAATTAAATTTATTGGGGTGACAACAGTTAATATGAACATATAGGTTTCAGGTGTGGGATTCTATGTTACAAGATCTGTATATTGCTCTGTGTGCCCACTACCCAAAGTCATGTCTTCTCCTAAAACCATATATTAAGACCTCCTTCACCCTCACTCCCTTCTTTAAAAGTTTATGAATTCTTAAAGGAGAGAGATGGGAAGTGTTTTTCATATCAAATGTAGGTCTTTGATCCATTTTGAGTAAATTTTTGTACATGGGGACAAACTGTAATCCAGTTTCATTCTTTTGCATGTGGCTTTCCAGTTTTCCCAGCACCATTTATTGAAGAGACTGTCTTTACTTCATTGTGTGTTTCTGTCTCCTTTGTCGAAAATTATGTGCCCATATACATGTGGTTTTATATCTGGGCTCTCTATTCTGTTCCACTGATCTCTGTGACTGTTTCTGTGCCAATACCATGCTGTTTTGATTATCGTAGGTCTGTAGTATAATTTGAAGTCAGGCAGCATGATACCTCCAGCTTCCTTCTCTTTTTTTCCAGGATTGCTTTGGCTGGTCAGGGTCTTTTGTGGTTCCATACAAATCTGATGATTTCTTGTTCATTTCTTTAAAAAATGACATTGGTATTTTGATGAGAATTAAATTAAATCTGTATATTGCTTTGGGTACTATGGCCATTTTCACTATGTTGATTCTTTCAACCCATGAACACGGGGTATTTTTCCATTTTTTTGTGTCTTTATCAATCTCTTTTAATAATGCTTTGCAATTTTCAGCACATAGGTCTTTCACATTCTTTGTTAAGTTTATTCCTGGGTATTTTATTCTTTTGGTTGCAATTGCAAAAGGAATTGGTGTGTTTTTTTTTCTTCTTTTCTTTTTCTGAAGTTTCGTTGTTACTCTACAGGAAGGCAATGGATTTTTGTACATTGGTTTTGTATCCTGCAAATTTACTGTATTTGTTTATTGTTTCTAATAGTTTTTTGGTGGAGTCTTTAGGGTTTTCTATATACAGAATCATATCATCTGCATAAAGTTACAGTTTTACTTCTTGCTTTCCTATTTGGACACCTTTTATTTCTTTCTCTTGCCTTATCACTCTGGCTAGGACTTCCAGGACTATGTTGAATAAGAATGGTGAGAGTGGACATCCTTGTCTTGCTCTTGATCTTAGAGGAAAAGCTTTCAGTTTTTCACCATTGAGTGTCATATTAGCTGAGGGTTTATCATATAGGACCTTAATTATGTAAAGGTACTTTCCTTGTATTCCTATTTTATTGAGTGTTTTCATCATAAATGGATGTTGTATCTTATCAAATGCTTTTCCTGCATCTATTTATAAGATCATATGACTTTTATCCTTCTTTTGTTACTGTGGTGTATTACATTGACTGATTTACATATGTTGAACCTTCCTTGTGCCCCTGGAATGAACCCCACTTGATTATGATGTTGTTGTTTTTTTATGTACTGCTGTATTCATTTTGCTAGTATTGTGTTTAAGATTTTTGCATTTGTATTCATCAAATATATTGGTCTACAGTCTTATTTTTTTGTTTTATCCTTGCCAGGTTTTGGTATCAGGGTTATATTGGCCTCATAAAATGTGTTAAGAAGTATTGCGTCTTCTTCAAATTTTTGGAAGAGTTTGAGAAGGATAGTTTTTTACATCTTCTTTGAGTGTTTGGTAGAATTTACTGGTAAAGCCATCTGATCCTGGACTTTTATTTTTGGGGAGGTTTTCGATGGTTGTTTCAATTTCCTCATTGTTGATCAGTCTATTTAGATTTTCCAGTTCTTCATGATTTAGTCTAGGAAGGTTACATATTTTTAGGAACTTATCCATTTCTTCTAGGTTATTGAATTTGGTGCCATATTGCCTTTCATAATATCTAGAATGATCCTTTTTATATCTCTAATGTCTCTGGCGACTTCTCTTTCATTTCTGATTATGTTTATACGGTCTTTTTCCTTTTTTGTTTAGTGGGTTTGTCAATTTTATTAATCTTTTCAAAGAACTAGTTCTTTGTTTTATTAATTTTTTTGTGTAATCTTTTAGTTTTCTATTTCATTCAATTCTGTTCTAATTTTATTATTTCCTTTCTTCTGCTGACTGGGTTTCTTTTGTTCTTTTTCTAGTTCTTTAAGATGTAATGTTAGGTTCTTTACTTGGGATTTCTCTTGTTTCTTGAGCTAGGCCTGTAATGATATAAACTTCCCTCTTATTCTTGCTTTTGCTATATCCCAGAAGTTTTGATATGTTATATTGACATTCTCATTTGTCTCTATCTTTTGATCTCATGTTTTATTTCTTCTTTGACTCAGTCATTTTTAAGTAGTATGTTGTTTAATCTCTATGTATTTGTGGGCTTCTTTACTTCTTTTTTGCAGTTGATTTCTAATTTCAAGGCATCGTGGTCAGAGAATGTGTTTCATATAATTTTAATCTTCTTGAAGTTGTCAATGCTAGTTCTGTGACCCAACATGTGGTCTATCTTTGAGAATGTCCCATGTGCACTGGAGAAGAATGTATAATCTGATGTTCTGGGATGAAAGGCTCTGTAAATGTCAGTTATGTTCATTTGGTCTAGCATTTCATAGGGGCCGATATTTCTTTATTGATTTTTTACTCTTTTTGTCTAGGAATAAATAGCTCTTCTATAGCAGTATTCTCTGAAGAGGTCTATCTACTATTTCCCAGTAGATGTCGTTGAATTACAAGATTTTTTTACCTCTGTGATTTCCCAGACTTGACCTCTAAGGCTTCCCTAAGCCAGTACAGTTGTGCTGTTTGGGGGTGGGGTTTGTTTTGCCCTCACAGTAATGGCAATTTCAGACTCCAGATCTCTGTGGGGTCCAGCCCCAAGCACCAAACCCAGGGATTAATCACAGAGGGAAACAGTGGTTCCACTGCAATAGCTCTTGGTTTACAGATAAAATATTACTTGACCCAACACTGAGGGCAATGGGAGGTGAGTTTGGGAGTCTAAGACATGGCAGGACTCTGAGGTCCCATTTCTTTGTCAGAAACACCCCTGTCAGACAGTAGACAGCAGCATGGCAGAACTCTACACTCTGTCAGGTGTCTGCAGGCTCAGCCACTGTTCTCTCTGCTGGCCCTGCTGGACTAGCACCCACAGCTCTCTGTTCCTCCCAGCCAGCTGAAGGCAGGCTCTGCTACTGCAGGCTTCCTCACCTCTGAGAGCTGTGTCTGAGGGCAATTGGAGCTTTCCTCCCTTCTTGTCTCCCCACTTATTTCTGGTTGCCCACCTGTAGATGTTTCAATGTGCTGGTCCCTCAGGCATGCCCCTGTGTTGAGTAAGGAATTCTTTGTTGAATCAATAAGTTAACCAATTCTTTGGTTAACTTATTGAAATTTCAGGGGAAGAGGCCAAAATTATCTCTCATGTGGAAATTGTTCTAGGATATTTTTTTATAAACAGGATCAGACAAGTTTGCATGTTGCCCTTGGTGTTGTCTCTTTAATTTTTTCCCTATGGCATTGACTTCTTAAAGGGATTAGACCAGTTGCCTTGTAGGATGTTCTTTTAGTATAGATTTGTCTGCAAATTTTGCCCTTTACAATTTCATTATTTTTGATATTTTTGGGTTAGCATGTGTTAATATTATTTTCAGAGAAAACAAAAAATTAATTTCCAAACATCACTTCTAGTATTTGCTCCTGAAATAGTAATGCAAACAATATGTATGTATTCATTTAATGCATTCAATGATTTACAATATTCTAAAATAATAAAAAATGACATGTACAAATAATAGAGGACAAAGTAAATAAATTATGGCAAATCCATTTGTTAATTATATAACCATTAAAATATTTATAATATTATTATGGAATTGGAAAATGGACAAAATATAATGGTTAGTGAAAATAATATGATACAAAACTGTAAAAACCATATATTCACAAATCTATACATATATACATTTAATAAGCACAAAAAATATTTAAAGGTGTATAAAAATGTAATGGCAAATTATCTATGAATAATTTTATTTATTTTATAATTTTTACATTTTTAAAAATTCTATAATACATATGCTATTTTCATAATCAGAAAATATTTAAAACATGTCTCTTACTGAGTCCAGATCTTCCTTGATATAATATCATAGATTCACTCAACAACATTTTCATATGGCTATTAATTCTGCCTCATTCTCCCTCCTTCACTCCCTATTTATTTTCCCTACAGAGCTACCTGGTATTACCGGCAGCCCACATTAGTTGGAGACCTTGCCTGCTCACCATCATTGTACACAGTTCCCTCGTAGTCTTTCTCATAAAAGACCCCATGAGGCTGCATGCTGAAAGGTTGGGAGGCACGGTTGTAGAAGATGACCTGGATGGTGTCACCCACTTCAGCCCGGATTACTGGTCCTGTTAAATGGGAAGGAGAGACAATGGAAATGAAAACAGGCATGGCATAAGAGGATGGAAACAGAAAAAAGGGAGGGAAAGAAAAAGGGATGTGAAAAAGATAGAGAACTTCTCTTTTTGCAATAATAAGAATAAACCCTTCCAAGTATATTAAAATTTATAGCTATAAAAAGCACATTAAAATCCATTATATCAATTTTATCCTCAAATATTATTGTAAAGTGTACAGAGCAGGGCATATCTTCATTTTACAGATGAGGAAACTGCAGCTCAAAGAGGTAAAATTGATCTTAAATCTAAATGACTGATTAGGAACAGAGACTATATCTAAAGTTTGGGCTTTCTCCCACCCCATTGTTATGTACAATTCCATTTCCCCTGCCTTTATTGTCCTAGTTCTCACAGTTGCATTTCCTTGTAGGACCCATCTAAATATCTGAGTTTGCCTTAATTGTAAATAAATTTTAAGCATATAAATTATATCTTCTATCAAGGCCCTGGACTAACTAGTCTAGCCATGACTACTGGACTTTTCTTTGCTCCACTACCCACCATCTCTGAACTAGCTTAGGTCACTTTTGAAACCAACCAAAAATACCAAAACAATAACCTGAGAATTTATGTTGACTCTAACCCTAATTCAGAGTGTCTGGTATAGGTTCTACTCAATGTCCACACTTAATGCTTCACCTCTAATCAAGACTGGAGACCAATATCCCAAGCATAATAATGGATAAAACAACCAGACAGAAAATGAGTAAATAAATAGGACACTTAAATAACACAATAAACCAATTAGATATAACATATAAAGAACACTCTACCCAACAACAACATAATACATATTCCTCTCAAGTGCACATGGGTCATTTTCCAAGATAGACCATATATTAGGCCACAAATTAAGCCTCAATAGATTTAAAAAGATATACAAATTATCTTCTATAATCACAATGGAATGAAGTTACAAATCAATAAAAGAAGAAAAAATGAGCAATTTACAAAATTGTGGAAATTAAACAACACACTTTTAAAAAAACCAATGGATCAGTGAAAAAAATCACACACAAAATTAGAAAATGCTTAAAGAAAGATGAAAATAAAAACACAACATACCAAAACATGACATTCAGTGAAAGTGGTGCTAAGGGGGAAATTTATAGCTATGAACACTTACATGAAAAAAGCAAGATCTTAAATCAACAACCCAACTTTACAAGTTAAGAAAACAGGAAAAGAAAAACTAAACCAAAAACTAGTAGAAAGAAGAAAATTTATTAATGATAGGCTAAATAGAGAACAATAAAACAATTAAAAAAATCAATAGGACCAAAAGTTGGTGCTTCAAAAAGATCAACAACATAGACAAATTTTTAGCTAGATGGACTGACAGAAAAAGAGAGAAGACTCAAATTACTAAAATCAGAAATGAAAGTGGGGACATTACTACTGATCTTACAGAAATAAAATATTATAAGAAAGTACTATGAGCAATTGTACATCAACAAATTGAAAAACATAGATAAAACAGGCAAATTCCAAAAACATAAAAGCCTAACAAGACTAAATCATAAAGAAATAGAAAATCTGAATAGACCTGCAGCTAGTAAGGACATTGAATCAGTAATAAAAAATCTTCAAAAATAGAAAATCCCTGGATCTGATGGTTTCACTTGTGATTTCTACTAAACATTTAAAGAACTAATAGCAATCTTTCTCAAACTCTTTCAAAAAATTGAAGAGGAGGGAACACTTTTCAACTTATTCTATGAAGCCAACATTACCATGTTATCAAAGACAAAAACATTACAAGAAGAAAAAAAAACCTATACACCAATATCCCTTACAAATATTGATGCAAAAATCCTTAACAAAATATTAGCAAATCAAAATCAGCAATTTATTAAAATAATTATACACCATGACCAGGTGAAATTTATTCCTGAAATGCAAGGATGGTTCAACATACAAAAATTGATCAATGTAATACACCATATTAACAAAATAAAAGAAAAAAACACATGATCATCATAATTGATGCAGAAAAAGCACATAACAAAATTCAGCACCTTTCATGATAAAAATATACACTTTAAAAAAACTAGAAATAAAAGAGAACTTCTCCACATAATAAAATCTGTATATTAAAAAACTTGCAGAAAACACCACACTCAGTGGTGAAAGACAGAAAGCTTTTCCTCTGAGATTAGGAATGAGGCAAGGTTGCCTGCTTTCACCACTTCTCTTTAACATATTACTGCTAATTCTAGCCAAGGTGATTAGTCAAGAAATAAGAAATAAAACATATCTAAATTATAAAGAAAAAAGTAAAATTATCTCTGTTGCAGATTATATGATCTCATTTGCAGAAAACCCTAAAGAGTACACCAAAACAAAAGCTGTTAGAATATGTGAATTTAGCAAAGTAGCAAGATATAAAGTCAACACATGAAAGTCAGTTGCATTTTTATACGCTAACAATGAACAATCTAAAAAAGAAATTACAAAAATAATTCCATATATAATGCATCAAAAAGAATAAAATACTTATGAATTATTTTAAGCAGAGATGTGAAAGACTTGTACAATAAAAACTCTAAAACATTACTGAAATAAATTAAATATGACATAAATAAATGTAAATGTATTCCATGTTTATAAGTTGGAAGGCTTAATATGTTAAAATGTCAATACTACCCAAAGAAATCTACAGATTCATTAAAATCCCTATCAAATTCCCAGTGATGATTTTGCAAATCTAATTCATATGGAATCTCAAGGAATCCCAAATAGCCAAAATAGTCTTGAAAACAAAGAACAAAACTGGGAGACTCACACTTCTTCATTTTAAAACTTACAAAAAGTTACAGTAATCAAAACAGCATGGTACAGGGACAAGGACAGACATATAGACCAATGAATACACTAGAGAACCCAGAAATAAACCCTCACATATATGGGGACAGTCTTTTCAACAAATGTTGCAGGGAAAACTAGGTTTCCATAGAAAAATAATGAAGGTGAACCCTTACCTAACACCATATACAAAATTAATTCAAAATAGATCAAAGACCTCAATATAACACCTAAAACAATACAACTTATAAAAAAACATAGGGAAAAACCTTCATGAGATTGGATTTGGCAATGTTTTTTTGGATATCACACCAAAGGTACAGGTAACAACAAAAAACAAAACACATATTGGACTTTATAAAACTTTTTGAAAACTGTATAACAAAAAGACACTATCAACAGAGTAAAAAGGCAAACTACAGAATGGGAAAATATTTGCAAATTATGTGTCTCATAAGAGGTTAATATCTAGTATATAAGATAATTCTTAAAACTCAACAGCAAAAAATAACAACTCAATTAAAGATGGGAAGAGGACTTGAGTAAACATTAACCAAGGAATATACACACATGTCCAATAGGCACATGGAAAACTTCTAAACATCACTTATCATTAGGGAAATGCAAATCAAAACAACAATAAGATACTCTCTCCCATCCACTAGGATGGCTACTATAAAAAAAAATCCGAAAAACAGAAAACAAGTACTAGCAAGGATGTGGAGAAATTATAACCCTTTTGCACTGTTGTTGGTAATTTAGAATGATACAGCTACTGTGAAAAACAGTATGGTGGTCCCCCAAAAAATTAAAAATAGAATTAACATATGACTCAGTAATTCCATTGTGTGTATACCCAAAGGAATTGAAATCATGTCTCAAAGACATATTTTCAACCCATATTCATAGCAGCATTATTCCCAAGAGCTAAAATATAGAAGCAACCCAAGTGTCCATAGATGAATGGATGAACAAAGTGTAGTATATGCATATAATAAAATATTATTCTGCCTTATTAAAGGAAGAAAATTCTGTAATATGCTACAACATGAATGAGATTTGAGGCCATAAGTCACTCACAAGAAGACAAATGTTGTATAATTCCACTTATATGAGATATTTAGAGTAGTCAAAAACATAGACAGAGAAAGTAGAATGGTGGCTTGTGGAACCTGGGGGAGGGGAGGATGGGTAATTACTGTTTAATGGGTATTGAATTTCAGATTTACAAGATGAAAAGAGTTGAGATAGAAGGTGGTGATGGTTCACCATAACATTTTGAATGCATTTAATATCACTGAACTGTTCACTTAAAATGGTTACTATGGTAAATTTTATTTTGTGCATATTTTACCACAATAAAAAAGTGAAGAAAAAAGACCCAAGACCCATACTGAACACAAACTAATGAGAGCTCCTTAATACTCACTGTCCATCCTCTTTTCCGAGGTATGCTTCTTCTTCATATATTTTCCTATTTATTTGATGTAAGCCGTACTGTGCATGCTCAGATCTCCTAGAATCAACTGGCAAACATCTAACCCTAGAATACACTTCATTACTTTCATATCTAAAGTTTTCTCCCATCGGATCTATTTTATTTTCTGGCTTCATTAAGTGATAAAAGCACACCCAACATCATTATACTGTTTCAATGCAGTGCTTTAGGCCTTCTGGGTACTTTCTCCAAGTCAGGCTCTAAGCATCCCTCCTATAGCAAGCATATCTGCATGTCATGTTAATCTGTTCCTGGACCCATATTGCCAGGAACCTGGACAGTCTTGCTGCTTTATATATAGCCCTTCAGAAATGCACCTATGGAAATATTTTAAAAAGTGTGATCTCAACAACTGTACTACCAGATGTTCACTGAAAAAACAGGTCTGTAGTAAAGTATAAGAAATGCTACAGACTCTATTTCCATCTTGGAGATTCATGATAAACAAAAATAAATCCAAAGCTCTGAGAAGCCCTGCAGCAAAGAACACTATTTGATTCCTTTTTACTTGACTATGTTTAACTTAGTACTCTGCAAACACATTCAGATCCATAACCTTTTTGCACAAAACACTCATCTACTGGTACTCACTTTGGGAAATGCTGGTCTAGAGCGTATCTCTGAGCTGCCCCCAAGCTCCAGTTACTAAGTCTTCCCCAGGTCCCATGACTCTAGTCAATTAATTTCATAAGTTAAGAATTCCTCACCTAAGATTCCAAGATGCTCATCTTCCTCCATCTGTACCTTTTCCTGGAATGTTTCATCTTGGAAGGCTTCATATCGGACTTTCCAGTAAGTGCCCCCAATTCGGCTGGAGCCCTTCTGGAAGAATTTATCTGGCCCACTGGCATATAAGGAGGCAAATGTCACATGATTTAATTATGCATCAAATAGACTCCCATATCACCCTTGGTCTCATCAAGTTATGGACCTTTATGATTAGGAAAGACCTCAGAGATCATCCAGGTTAGCTTCTGCTCAGTCAACATGACACCACTAACAAATAATATGCAGCTTCTGCTTCAGCCTTTCCAAAGTCAGGGAACTCATTTTCAGAGAAAGCAATCCTTCTTACTATTGGATAGTTTTCATGATTACAATTATTTTTATAGTAGGCTGAAATCTTGCTTATAAGTTCCAGATACTAGTACCAGTCCTGCCCTCCTGAGTTACATAGTCTTACATCTGTCCTTAATTATCTTTAGGTAATCAAGATTCTCTCTCACCTTAATAAAGAATACCTTTAATCCCATAATGAAAACCGATAAGCTCAGCAAACCCAGTTAGAGATGCTAGAAGTAATAGAGACCCAAGTGTTCGTGTTCACTTTCCTATGTTTTCTGCACATTCATTCCATTACTTTTTTGCTGGAAAAACAAACATGATGGGTGATTTAGGATATTCCCCCAAGCTTTCCTAGTTATCTACCAAGTGGTTCTTCTGTGAAAGACCTGGAATCACTGATAGGCCAGTGAGTATGCATAATTTAAGGCCTAGCAACTAAAAAGAGAACTAACCTGTTCTATCTTGCTCAATTTGAGTCATGAATGAAGCAGGAGAATTTGAATAAATTTCTCCAAAATGATGGTTATGAAATGGCCATAAGGCAGGTTGCTTCCCCTATTTCCTACATTTCTCAGAGTGCTTTTTACACTCCTGCTTAAATGCCTCCTTCAGTGGGGTGGGTGTGGAGTGGAGGAGAGCAGTGAGGAAAAGGGGGGACATCTGTAATACTTTCCACAATAAAGATAAATTTAAATACAAAAATTAAAAAAAATAATAAGTGCCTCTTCCAGACTATGAAAAAGAAAAGAAAGTGCAAGGAGGTAAAGAATGGATAAAATAAAGAAGAATTGGAGAAATGACATTTCAACTGGGCCTCCTTTTCTGAATGTAGTTTGAGATTACAGCAAGGACAGTCTCAAATACTATAGGAATATGTCATATTCCTACAAAACACTTTGTAGCTCTCCAAGAGCAAGCTGTCCAGGGGTCAAAAGAATTTGGTTAACAGTTGTGTTATAGAACTCCAGTTAGACAATGATTGTGATCCCCAAGTGAAAGTGAGAGATTTCTGAGAGGGAGTAATAGTGTTGTTTGGGACTAAAACCAGGAGTAGAGAGAGGAAGCCCACTGCCTCTTACCTTCCCGGCTCCCTCAAATTTTTCCCAGTACTCCCATCATAACCAGTTGGGCCGTAGTCCCACCGAATCTCATGGGCCTCAATGAAGTACTGCCGGACTTTTCCTGTTAGTAGGTCCACGGGAGGGGACATGGAGCAAGACTTGACATTGTAGAGTGCTTGCATGCCATCTGGAGGAAGAACATCATGGATGGCCCCATTCCAACTAACAAGGTCTTCTACCTAGACAACCCACCTTCCTCCTTCTCCTAAGGTTTCCCCCTCCTACCTTCCACTAGGTTCTTTAGCCCTACCTCTATATGAGCCATTTTCTATCACTCCTTAAAGCCTGGCTGGAAGAGAGGGAGCCCAAATGGGAATTCAAGTATCTCCACTGGTCACTGACAGTGCCTCATTTACCAGATGTTAATTCATTTGCAAAAGGTTTACATTGTACACATATCACAGAGCTTGAAGTCTGAATACTTGAGAACAAGTCCAAGCCTTATCATTATCTGTAGGACCTTAGGCAAGTCAATTCTTAGATCTAAAATTTAACCCTTGTTTTGTAAATGGGGAGAATAGGAAATCTGTCACACTGGGCTGGTGGGAGCATCAAGTTTTAAAAAAGAGGAGTAAGTAATTTGTAAAGAGGGAATCTCTTCAAACAATGGAATGTCTTCTATACATGAAAATAAAGCTTCAGATTTAGGACTGTCATGAAAACGTAGATTCTAAGTAGCGTCTCCAAAATGTGAAAAATGTTATATTGAGGTATAGTGGTAAGTGATGATACTGCCTTATATTTGCTTGGCATCTTCTAGAGATCATTCAGATTATTATCTCATTTAAGTCTCACAACATCCCAAGGAGATCTGAAATTATAAATTATAAATCTGAGATATAAAAAAGGATGAGGAAAGGATATTCATTTTTATTGAATAAGTACATAGGCCGGGCCCTGTGTCAGGTGCCTTACATATGTTATTTCCTTCAATCCTCATAACCACCCTGTGAAACAAACTTTTAATATCCCCTTTTGCACTTGAAAAAAACTAAGGATCAGAGAGGTTAATTAACTTGCCCAAGATAACACAGCTAGTCTGTGGTAGAGTTGAGACTTAAGCTCTTATCTTTTAACTGCAAATTTGAGTGCTCATTTTCTTTTCTTATATCCACTAGCTTGGTCTCAAAATTCTCATAGTCTTTAAGATTCAAAATCACATTATGTCTCTAAAACCCATTACAACTTTATGAGGTAGGAATCATTATTGTAATAATCAGATAAGGAAACAGGCTCAGAGAAGTGACATTACTTATCAAAGCTAACCAAGCAACTAGTGGAATAGGATTTGAATTCAGGCTTGTCTGGCTCTAAGACCCCTGCTTGTTCTACTACTGTGCTGTATTCCTAACCTCCATCTGGATTCATACTCATTTACCTAGGCAACTTTGGGACAGAGGCCAGACCCTGGGTGACGGAGCATGGGTAACTGACCCATATTAGGAAAAACTTACCACCCTACACTCATCATCTTACCAGTCTATAACTCCTCACTTATTCAAATCCATTTTCACATACTCACATATCACTTTTCTGACATCCATCTAATTTACCATATATCAAGTAATTATAGAAAGTGAGAACTGAAGAGGCTCTCAGAGACTATTTAGACCAAATCTCCCATTTTTATAAATGTGGCAAATTAGGCCTAGAAATGTAAAGGGACTTTTTCAAAGTTATTACAGTGAGTTTTTTATAGAGCTGAGACAACCATTGAAACCATCTAAACACTTATGTACTGCTCTTTTCATTGCCTCATATGTTCATCCTCTCCTCTTATGCTCCTCAATGCACTGTGCCATTACTTTAACCAATATCCCTCTGAAAACTAAACTTTACTCCTGTTTCTGTTGGGTCCCTACTAGAGTATCATCACTTGCTCACAATTCTTCATGATATCCAGCAGAAACCTTATACTTTTAAAACTAATCTCTCCTTTACTCCCTGTTCAATCATCTGCAAGACCTCCAGGTCTTAATTCCTTAGGACTCTGAGAAAAAAAAAAAAAAGACAGCTTAAAAAGTCACTTAACAATCCCTATGCCAGCTTATGTTACAGATGAAGAAGATGAAACCTAGAGAGATGTGCCTGAGGTCACCCTGCAAGTTAAATGCTGAGCCAGGAAAGAACGTGGGTCCCAGAATTCTAGTCTAGTGTTCATCCTTTATTCCTAGCTGTCTCATCTGAAAAACCTATCTTATGACTCCAGACCAGAGGCCCAGGCTCCTAATGACCATACTGCCACCTTCATCCCATACCTCAAGGGTCAGAGATGTTGGATCTCACCTCGCAAGTGACTATTCACTTGACAGCTAATTAACCAGGTCCCAAGTTTCTGGGGCACCATCTCAGCAGTCACAAAGGTGGCTGGAAAGATGTTAGCAACATCGGTGCGGTGGCCCCGGATGGTCAGCATCTGTCCATGGAAGTAGGCCGTGTGGACATCTACTTCATTGCCCATGCCAAACAAGTGCCAGGCCACACGCTTCTGTGTGCACATGTTCACCTCTGGTAAATTTCCAAATACAAAGCCATTGATTGCTGAAAAAGGAAATCCAAAGAAAAATATCAGCTAGGAAAGGACAGCCCAATGGGAAAAGCCTTATCATCTGACAATAATATTAAGTAACATTTAGATGAGGTTTTATTTTTTTAATTAAACTTATTTTGGTGACATTGGTTAATAGGGTCATATAGGTTTCAAGTATACATTTCTATGATACATGATCTGTATATTGCACTGTGTGTTCACCACCCAAAGTCAAATAATCTGTCACTATATATTTCACCCCCTTTAACCTTTACTACTCTTAACTCTCTTCCCTCTGGTAACCACCATATGGTTATCTGTCTGGACCTCTGAGTTTCAGTTTTATATTTCACATAATGAGTGAAATCATATTGTTCTTAGCTTTTTATGACTGATTTGTTTCACTTAGCAAAGTATTCTCAAGGGCCATCCATGTTGTCACAAATGGCAGTATTTCATCTTTTTTATGGCTGAGTAATATTCCATAGTATATATATGGTACATATAGATGAGGTTTTAAAGAGCACACTGTGCTGACAATATGCATTATATCATTTAAATCTCACAAACAACCCTAAGAAATAGAAATAGGCAGGTATCAATGGTCTCATGCAAAAAGTGAGAAAACCAAGGCTCAGGTAAAGTTACTCTCTCCCAAGGCCACAGAGCTATTAAATGATAGAGCAAAGATTCCAACCCAGCAATCCGAGGAAGCTTTTTAAGGAATGGGGTTTATTTTGTAAGTATTCTTTCCTTCCAGGTCAATTTTCTTCCAAAATTTCCACAGGACAATTGTCAAGTTAGCCAATTAATTACCATGGTTATTATAAGCAATTGGTATAAAATCCAAGAGAAATTTGAGTTGCGTAAGCCATCGCTTACATCTTCCTTCTTAGTTTTCACTTCCCTTCCTGGCAGCCTGGCTTTGAGCCCACCTTTGCAACCAAAGGTAACTAAGCCACTCCCTTAATTAAACAAAAGTAAAAGTAACTTGTTTCTCTTCCTAAAAATCACTTCTCTGCCCATACCTCAGGGCTTTTGTGCCTTTAGTTAGTTTTAAATTTAATTAAAATGATGGATTCCCCATAGGCAACCATTTTTCTTCTCAAAGTGGGTAATTCTTACAGCTTGTATCCTTTTTAGAACAAAAAAATGTTAATTAATTATATCAGTGGACAACCCTAACCAAAGTGACTGAACATATAGTATATGAGTTTGGAATCAACACCTTGGGCTATTCTGCATTGAGGAGGCAGGTACCTAATGGCAAGAACATAGTATGCAGTCAGACAGATTAGGATTGAAATTTTAGCTATGCCATTTATCTGCTGTGTAATCCTCAGTTTCCTCATAGGTAAAAACAAGGTAAAGCTACCTACTGCTCCTGGTCCTTCTAAGGATTAAAAAGGACCAGGTATGTGAAAGCACCCACCAAATGCTAGACCCAGTGGAGACCCTCTGTCAATGTCTACTGTCAGTGTAGCCACTGCTTTCCAGCTCACCATGCATCCTATTACTCTCTTGAAAGGCTTCATCGTCTTTGTCCACTGAGGCAGGATCTAAGCAGTAAGTTGCAATGTTGTTATCAATATGCCAGCTAAGATTCTCATCTACCACACTGAAGAACAAGAAGAAAGAATTGTCCACGTCTTGCCGCCGAGGAGGGGAGTTCCCATCCAGGGTTCCTAGTACAAGTAAGAAAGATGTCATTTAGAACTTCCTATCCTTAGCAACAGTAAACTGCAACAGATACTCATAAGAAAGAAACAGGAAGAAAGATAATCTTAAGAGCCTGTCAGCAACGGAAAAGCAGATGGAGACTTCTTCAACCAGGGCCTTAAAATGACCATACTCTTGCAACACCTAGGTCTTCAGGCCTGACTATACTTTAAACATACCCTGTTTCCAACCACATCCACAATCCTTCCCAAATCTTGATGGCTACACTTTCAATCCTATCCAAACTTAAACCCTTATCACATTCCTGACTATTATGTGACCTCACTCCCATCATTACTAATTTAAGTTTTTTAAGTGATTAGAAAAAAATTTAAAAGCAGAAAAGGGTTTTTTGTTAGTGAAAAAAGGTAATAGAAAAAAGAATAGCGAAAAGGGAGTTTGCCATTGTTTATTCTTACTGATAAACAATGGTTCTGATTATCACCCCTCAGGTTGCTGCTTAATATGTAAGTGGTTCAATTAAATTACTGCTTTCTATAGCTATCCCAAACTGCATCTCATAGCTCACTCTTGGGACCTGTACCTCTTTTACAAGTGATAAGGGGTCCAATGAGACCAGTTGCAATATCTCGTGGAGCATCTACATGAGAATGGTAGATCCAGGTGAGGCATGCTGAGTCAGCATCAGTGGGTGCATGGCTTTCTGGAATGGTCCACTTGTAAGTATGGGTGCCTCCCGGGGGAACAGAATCATCAGCTTTCAGCTGGCCAGAGGAGCCATCTGGGTAAAGGGAGCCTAGAAAAGAAAATTACACATGCTCAGTCCCAGGGTGAATGAGACGGAGTCTGGCAGATAAAGAAGTGAAGAGAAGGCTGACAAATGAGACACCTAGGTCCAGTCTTGTGGAAAAGGTAAAGTTCTAAGGTCCAGCACAGTGTTCCTCACAACCTGAGGAGGGCACAGATTCAGGTATTATCTAGCCAAAGAACTCCAGGTCTCACATCAACAAAGGGTGGAGAGGTGGCAGCTACCGGGAAGGAGATGTGGCCACAAAAACTGCTCCACAACCTGATCATGTAGTGCTTTAGTGCAAAGCCAATGGCATGAAAGTATGAGAGAAAACAGAATTCCCTCCCTTCAAGCATTCACTTTGGAATACAATCATGGAATTTCATTTTAAAGGCAACTTAATGGTCAGTTGGATTTTATGGAAGAGAAAACTGAGGAAAAGAAACTTGCCAAAGGTCATACAGAGAGAACTAGCGGCCAAGTCAGGAGCTTCTGACTTCCCTCTCTATTCCCCTTAGAAAGTGCTGTGTCTGTATTATAGGCCACTGGGCCTGGGATAGTGAGAGATACAGATGAGTAAACTAAACTCCCTTTCAAGAAAAAAATGGACCTTTTGGAAGACTGTGACCCTAGAATAATGCTCCCTTATATTCAGAGCACACTCTTCTCTTTTCAAAGCACAAATATTTTATGGAAATGCCTTTTATGTAATTCTTCTTGATAAAAGGCAGATTTTTAAATTTAAAAAAAAATTTCAATTACAGTTGGCATTCAACGTTATGCTAGTTTCAGGTTTTGTATGGTATAGTGGTTAGACGCTTACATAATTTACAAAATGATTTCCCCTACCCCCAGGGTATTTCTAGTACCCGCCTGACACCATACATATTTATTACAACATTTTTTACTATATTCCCTATACTGTACTTTACATCCTCATGACTATTTTGTAACTGCATATTTGTACTTCTTAATCCCTTTAACTTTTTCACCCAGCTCCCTCAAACCTCCTCCCATCTGGCAACCATCAGTTTGTTCTCTGTATCTATCATAGAAAAAAACAAAACCAAAACAAACTCATAGATAAAGGGCAGGTTGAATCTCCACATTTCTAATGAAGAATCTGAGGCCCAGAGAGGGACAATGACTTGCCCAAAGTCACACATATGAATAGCAGAACTGATAACATTATCCAGCCATGCTTTCTCTGAGAAGAGTCCAGGCTTCCTCAGATCAATAAGGAGGAAAAGATTGTCCTTGTTCCCAGCTCCTCTCTTTCATATGGCAGAGAAAGAAAACTGATAGTTATTATGGACAGTAGAAAGGAAGGGTGGGCTGATTTACCTTCTGAGTCCTTCTCATAGAAAACACCATGGGGATGGATGGTATAAGGACGAGTGGCAAAATTCTTCAGGTGGATAAGGATGACATCTCCCACCTCAGCCTGCAACACTGGCCCCAGGAAACCCAGCCAGGCAGGCTGGGCCATTTCATGCATGTATGAGCCGTCACTGTATTCTTTGTAGATGGTCTTCTTATAGTTGCTCCCTATCCGGTTCTTGTCAGACTTTAGGAAGCTGGAAGCTACTCTGGGGAAAAAAGAGTCACAGTTTTGTTTCGGGCAAAGCAAGAGTAAATGGGATGTATTGATCAAAACATGAAAGCTTTACGTTAAATTATTTGAGAATGAGAAGTATTAAGTGAAAGCATATGAAATTCCAGATATGTGACCACTTTTAACCTACCAAAAAAAAAAAAGGCAATTTCACATGGTTCAGTCTAATATACAGTAATGGGGAAACAATCAAGGACTGGTTCTTTTTAAGTGATCAACTCCCTACCTCTGTTGCTGACTTAGCATCACCCTGCTATATGTGGGAGGTTTCATAGCTTAGTAGTTAAGTTCTCAAGCTCTGGAGCCGGTATGTTTCAATTAAATGTTGATATTACCACTTCCAAATCTGTGGAACTTTGACCAAGTTACTTAACTTCTCTGTGCACAATTTCCCCATCTGTAAAATGGAGATAATCACAGTACCAAACTTGGACAGGTGTTATTGGGGGACTAAAATAATTAAAATAGCGAGCTTAGAACAGTGCTTGGAAAATAGTAAAAGCTTAATAAATGTTAACTATTAGTTCAAAATATTGGAGATGGGAGATAAAGTTATCCCTCAAGGAAATTTTAAAACACTCTGTGACTTCAAAACTAGATGGATAGAAAGATGGTTTGCCAAAAAAGACAGCTGTTTTTCTTACTCTAATTCTTCCTAGAGAGCTCTTAGATGTTAGTCAACTTTGGAAAACTCTGAGGTTTTGGGGAGACAAAGTGATTTGTGATCAGAAAAGATTCTTTAGTACATTCATACATTTTTAAAAACAGATATTTGTGGAGCATCTGCAAGGCTCTAAGATCAAGAAAGGTTAATCCTGTGGGATCTTTGAGAGGCAAAATGGTGAGAAGAGTACCAGTTTTGCATCCACATTACCCAGGTTCAAATCCTAGTTCTTCCATTTACTAGCTGTGGGCCTTGAGCAAGTTACTTGATGTCTCTGACCCTCATCTTTCTCATCTAAAAGATGAGGATATTCAGACTCACCTCCTAGAGCTTTTGTAAGAATTAAGTGAGGCTAAGTATATAAATTTCTAGTATGATCCTTATCACAGGCAGATTATTACATGAGTGATAGCTATTACTGTTCTTTTTTGATTCTAAGACTTACCTTATTTTTTGTCATTTTTACATATCTGAAATTAGTATAGTTCTATTGAACTATGGGAGGTTTGTTCCACCATACACATCTTACAAACACTGTATATATTTCATGTTTCTTTCTTTTATAAAGCTAAACAACTGTTATCAAAACAGCATTGTGGATATCATCTTAGCATCAAGGGAATATGGAATTACCATTAGGACCCTCACAATGCTGAGGCACCTCAGTGCGGAAAAGCAGACTCAATATGGAATTCTGGCTCTTGAGTCAACTAGCCCTATTCTCAGCAAACCTGCCACTAAGTGTATGGTCCATAAATATCAGGAACTGCTGCTACCACACCCTGGGAAAAGGTCTGTAAAATGCTACCTTCTGACCTCAAGGGTGCTCCCCCCAGCTTCAGCTCTAATTTCACAAGAGATTAAACCTACGTATCATTGTCCAGAGGCTGGTTCGTGATGACATTTCTTCCTTTGGGAGCATAGTTCCACTCCACGTCCCGGATGCCCAGGTAGTAGACTCGAGTGGCCCCATCAATCAGTTGGGGCCACAAGGGTTGCATGAACAGCAGAGTCCAGAGGAGATGGCCTGGCTCCATGGCCCACATTACTCTGGGAAACAGGCAAATTAATAGCTGCTGGTATGAAACAAAGAGAACAAAGGGGCTTTGCATGTGTCTGGAAAACTAAAGAGGTAAGAGTTACATGGAGTGACTGAGAAAGCAACAATGAATTACCCCAGAATCTATACCTTACAGATTACTTTCAGTTCAACAAGTGTTCAGTGATCTCTACACATTGGACTTTGGAGGGCAAAGTTAAACAGTCACTTATACAGATAATTATGCATCACTTCCTTCAGAGGAGAAATGTGGATCCAGTTCCTTCAGCCATGCAGAAGGAATAATTATTCTGGCTCAAGAATCAGGAAATAGGCACTAAAAGCCTGATTGTGCCACTGACTCGCTCAGCATCTGAATCAAGTCACTAATTCTCCCCGTGTCTCTATTTTCATTGTTGCCACCTTCCATCCCTATGAATTGTGCTTAAAAACAAATGAGAATTCACCAAAAGACATTTACTAGAATGTTAATAGACCCAATATGGAAACAGTCAAAATGTCCACGAACACTAGAATGGATGAGTAAATTGTATTTTATTTATACAGTGGAATTTTATATAACAATGAAAATGAGAAAACTACAATTACACTTGAAAATATAGATGCCTCTCATGAGCATAATGTTGCAGAAATAAATCATACACAAAAGAATATATTATTATTTCATTTATATAAAGTACAAAATCAAGCAAAACTAATCTATGCTGCTAGAAGCCAAGATAGTGCCTTGCCCTTGAGGTAGGGATCAGTGACTGGGAAGGGAAAAGGAGGAATGCTTTTAGGTAATGTTCTGTTTCTTTATCTACATACTGGTTACATGGGTGTGTTCAGTTTGTGAAAATACATTGACCTATGAACTTTGCATTTGTGTGCTTTTCTGCATGTGAATAGCAAAAAGGAAAAAAGAGAAAAAAAGTAAAAAATAAAACAAAACAAATGAGAATATGTGAGGGAAATATTAACATAAAAATGTTCTCTGCTGGTTCTCTGCTATGCATAAACTCATTTCACAGGTCCAATCACGAGTCAGAGTCAGAGTCAGAGTCAGAGTCAGAGTCATCAGAGTGAGAGTGAGAGTGAGAGTGAGAGTGAGAGTGAGAGCCAGAGTCAGAGTCAGAGTCAGAGTCAGAGTCAAAACTAAGCCTCTAGCCTCTCATTCCAGTACACCAGCCAGGAAGTTAGACTTCCTGGGGCTGGGATGAAGCACTTGGTCATATGATAGAAAGCTACAGTCAAACTTAGAAACACAGACAACATAACATAAACACACATATACATACACTTGCATACACACAGGCACATGAAATCTAATCAAAAAGCAGAGCTGTACACACTTGCATCCACATACAGAACTACACTGTCACACAGAGCCTTGGTCACTTTCAGAATAATAACAATAAAAAAATCAATATTTATCGTGTGTGCATGGTATACCAGAGGTTTTATAAGTGCTTTACATAGATTAAATCATTTAACCTTCACAACCACACAATGAAAAAGGTGTCATTATAATCCCCGTATTACAGAAGAAAAAACTGGAGAACAGAAGTTAAAGTAATTTGCCCAAGTTCATCTAGTTAACAATCAGTCGAGTTGGGTTGTGAGTCTAGAAAGTATGGCTCTAGTGTCTATGCTCTTAATCACCATGCCATACTACCTTCCACAAAACTCACATGAATATACACAGAGAACATGTATATATCCATAACTATAAAGATATCTGGAAAAACCCCATATACTCTGAAACATGCAATCGTAGCTGTGATCACTTCTAGAAACAGACATATATACTAATATAAGCAAAGATATATGTAATCAGTATCATTCATAATGATAATAATGATGGCAGTTATCATTCACTGAGAGATTATTATGTATTAAACACCATGTTCAATTGTTTATATAAATTATTTCACTAAATCCTCATGCTAAGCACATGAGATCAAGACAATTCATCAAAAATAAAAAAATCAAAGATATGCACAAACTTACATATAAATAGGAAATCCCAGATATTTACCTTGGCAAGGCCTAGATATTGACCTTAATAAACAAACTTATACACTTCTCCACAAAATTTCAGGCCCCTTTAGGCACAGCAGTAGTGCAAGTGTTAAATCTTCAATCTCCATATGACATTTGGCAGAAGGCCCTTGATATAGGGGAGAACCTGTTCTTGGATTCCTTTTTTCAAAACCTGGATCTCTCACTGACAACTTGTGTAGACTTGGGTAATACTTAACTACTCAACCTGTTTTCTTATCTATAAAGTATGCATAATAATATCAATCTTGAAGAAATAAATTAGAAAACTTACATGAAAGGGACACAAGACAATTAATGCTTAGAATATAACAGACAGCCACTGCTGGTTACTTTCTTCTCCCTTCTCTCTCCTGGCTACTGTCTCCCACATATACTACATTCTATATTTTGACTTTAAAGGTTAACTTAAATCTTTTTAAAAAATATCTTTATTGGTTTCAGAGAGAGGAAGGGAGAGGGAGAGAGAGATAGAAACATAAATGATGAGAGAGTCATTGATCTTCTGCCTCTTGCATGTCCCCTACTGGGGATGGAGCCAGCAACCCAGGCATGTGTCCTGACTGGAAATCGAACCGTGACCTCCTGGATCATAGGTTGATGCTCAACCACTTAGCCACACTGGTCTGGCAGGGATAACTTAAATCTTAACTGCCCCAGAAGGTCCCCTCTTGCCTTTTCATGCCACTGTTTCCTGAAGGAATATTTATTCTCTATACCACCTAATTTCATGAGTTCAGGCTTTGTATTATTTTTACCTTTCTGCTACATGAACTGTTTTCATTTTCCAGATTGAACTATAAACTCCTTGAGGGTGGATGTCATGTCTGAGAAGTCTTTGTCCATCTATTGCCAGACATGGTGATGGGGGCCCTGAAGGTGTACTATGAACAGATACTGCTAAAGTGGCATGAAGTGACACAAACATACATTTTCCCACTAATTGGTTTTAGTTCAAGTTTGCCACTGGTTCACAGAGTGACTTTAAGGAAATTACTTTACCTTGGTGAGCTTCAGTTTCCCTATATATAAGACAATAGAGCTGGACAATATATTTCTTACCTTTTTGGGGTCATGAATGTTTGAGAACATAATGAAATGCAAAAACGTGGAACCACAAAAATATTTTATATAAAGAGTTTTTAAGGAGTCTAGTTCTCATACTTTGTCAATACTCTCATTCACTGATGAAATACAGGTGCATTCACATGCACCTACATATAGTACCACATACAGTTAAAAAAACGGCCATGCCTTGGAACCTTCAATATGGAGGGAGTGTCCCTGGTTCAATGGAAGTCTGATTGCAACATGGACTTCCTTCAAGCTTCTTTCTCAAGGACGTGCTAGCAAGGCCATTGTACCTTAAACTTACTAACCTAAGGAAAAAAACATCCCAGGTAAGAATTTCACAATTGGAGACACATACGGTAAACTTGGAAATAATCCCAGAAGAGACTGGTACATATCTCTAGCATACAATGAATAGCATTCAAAGGTGGTGACTAATGACCAAAAGACCTAGACAATAGAGCCTGGGGAAAAATTGCCACCTAATGTTACATTCCACTTTACAGTATGCTCTTCATATCTGCCATCTTATCTAATTCTCAAACTTTTGTGAGATAAGGATTGTCTTCCCCATTTTGCATCTAGTGTACAGGCTTTGGAATCAGACTATCTAAACAAATCCTGACTCCACTTTTCCTAGCTGTGTGACTTGATAAACTGCTTCGCTTTTCTAACCATAGTATTTTCATCTTTGAAATGGAATGCTATTAGTTGCACCTCAACTAGTGTAAGGATTAAATGAATTAAGATCTGACACTGAAAAAAGAAATAAAGGAAGATTTAAACAGGTGGAAGAATATGCCATGCTCATGGATTGGAAGAATTAATATCATTAAAATGTCCATACTACCTAAAGCAATTTATAGATTCAATGCAATTCCTATTAAAATACCAACAGCATATTTCACAGATCTAGAACAAACATTTCGAAAATTTATATGGAACCAAAAAAGACCCCGAATAGCTGCAACCACCTTGAGAAAAAAGAACAGAGTGGGAGGGACCACATTACTGGACTTCAAACTGTACCACAAAGCCATTGTAATCAAAACGGCATGGTATTGGTACAACAACAGGCATATAGATCAATGGAACAAAACAGAGACCCCAGTAATAGACCCACGACATTATGGTCAGTTAATATTTGACAAAGGAGGAAAGAGCATCCAATGGAGTGAAGACAGTCTCTTCAACAAGTGGTGCTGGGAAAATTAGACAGATACATGCAAAAATATGAAACTATACCACTAACTTTTGCCATACACAAAAATAAACTCAAAATGGATAAAAGACTTAAATGTAAGTCACAAAACCATAAAAATCCTGGAAGAAAACATAGGCAGTAAAGTCACAGACATCCCATATAGTGGAATTTTCACTGATAAATCTCCTAGGGCAAGAAAAACAAAAGAAAAAAACATATGGGACTACATCAAACTAAAAAGCTTTTGCACAGCAAAAGAAAACAGCCTCAAAATACAAAGGAACCCCAAGGTCTGGGAAAACATATTTGCCAAGGATGTATCTGATAAGGGGCTAATCTCCAAAGTGTACAAAGAACTTATACTACTCAGCAAGAGGAAGATAAACAACCCAATTAAAAAATGGGCAAAGGACCTGAATAGACACTTCTCCAAAGAGAACATAGAGATGGCTAAGAGACACATGAGAAAATGCTCAACTTCACTAATCATCAGAGAGATGCAAATTAAAACCACAATGAGGTATCACTTCCCACCTGTAAGAATGGCTACCATCAACAAATCAACAAATGACATGTGCTGGCAAGGATGTGGAGAAAGGGGAACCCTAGTGCACTGTTGGTGGGAATGCAGACTGGTGCAACCACTATGGAAAACAGTATGGAGATTCCTCAAAAAATTAAAAATGGAGCTACCTTTTGACCCAGTGATCCCACTTCTAGGAATATATCCTAAAAATCCTCAAACACTAATCAGAAAGAATATATGCACCCTTATGTGCATAGCAGCACAGTTTACAATAGCTAAGATCTGGAAACAGCCCTATTGCCTATCAGTAGATGAGTGGATGAAAAAGCTGTGGGATATATACACCATGGAATACTGCGCAGCTGTAAAGAAGAAGGATCTCATACCTTTTGGGACAGTTTGGATGGACCTGGAGAAAATTATACTAAATGAAATAAGCCAGGCAGAGAAAGACAAACATCACATGACTTCGCTTATATGTGGAATCTAAAGAATTTAATAAACTGATGAACAGAATAGATTCAATGACATGGAAGCATATATCAGATTGACGAATGTCAGAGGGATGGAGGAGGGCAGATGGGTGGAGGGGGAAGGAATAACCAAAGAATTTATATGCATATATGCACAACCCAAGGGCACGGACAATGGTGGGGAGAGGGACTGGGGATGGGGATGGGACGGGGTGGAATGGGTCATTGGGAAGAAAAAGGGACATCTGTAATATTTTAAACAAAAATAAAATTAAGAAAAAAAAGATCTGTAAGTGCATAGAATACAAATATGTGGTCAAGTGCACAAGTAAGTGGTCAAAAAGTATTAGTGGTTATTATTATTACAGATGAGGAAATAGGTTTAGAAGTGAAACTTGCCAGGATGCCAAAACTTTAACATTTTATGGATAGCCACAACACATACACACTCAAAAGTTCCTATATACAGTAATACATACTCACTATAAAGGCACATGTATATGGCTGACATTAGTCTCTTTGGAAGCAATATGATATAATGAAAGGAACCAGAACTTTTGAGTCAGGTTAACTTAATTTGGAGTATTGTTCTCAGTTGTGTTTGAAAGTGAGACTTAGTAGGCACCTGATTCTAGTTCTGGATGCATCACTTATTACTTGTACGGCACTGAAAAAGTCACCTAATTTCCTGAGCCTTAGTTTCCTCATCTCGTTAATAAAGACAAACTCTGCTTTGGACTCCTCATTAGTTAACTATGAAGAAAAAAATGAGATGAAGGATGAGAAAGCCCTATGTAAACTTTTCACTTGGGCAGGGCTATTTTCTCTCAGCTGAGCCTACAAGAGGAAGTCTTAGAGAAAGGCCAGACTGAGGATGAAAAATAAAAGAGGAAAGTAAAAGGATAAATGATATAAGTAAGGTGAGCCAGAATCTTGGGACAAAGTAAAAACACAGAGGGCAGAAGGAAGAGGGCAGAAGGAAGAGGGAGAGGGAGAGGGAGAGGGAGAGAGAGAGGGAGAGGGAGAGGGAGAGGGAGACGGAGAGGGAGAGGGAGAGGGAGAGGGAGAGGGAGGGGGAGAGGGAGGGGGGAGGGGGAGGGGGAGGGGGAGGGAGGGTGGAGAGAGAGAAAGAAAGAGAGAGAGAGAGAGAGAGGGAATGACTGAAGGTCTGTCTGCTTCACTTGGAATTAGACATAGTATAGTTAATGTACACTGAGATTAGCCCCGGGAGAAGATAAGCCAACAACAATTCAAGCCTCCCCTACTTTTACCTTACCTTCCTGTCATCCCAACATCACCTGGACCTGGTCACCATCATCCATGACAATTTGCATTACTGTTTTCCCTATAATTTGCAAGTTATTCCTTTAATGTGATAATGCTCTTTTCTCTCCCTCCATCTTCCTTTCTGAGTTGAGTTAGACTGAGATGGACAGGCTCATACTAAACAAAGGATCACTCAGCTGAACACAGGAATGCTGAGCTATCTTTCGGGTCCTGTCTCTAACCTCAACGTAATAAAACCCTCCATCCATTTTGTTCCTCTGCTTTCTTAATACTTTTAGCTCTTTCTTCACCTTGTGACTCAAAATACATTCCAAGTGGAGAGCTCCTCACCTTCGTTGGGTATAGGCTTTTCTTTACTAGGAGGGAAACTAGAGTGTTAAAAGCCCCACAGGGTTCCAGATAATACAAGTGAAATTTATATTATTCTTTAATTAGTATCACTGCATCCTAGCATGTCAGAAGTGATGAAATTGAGACCTTGAGAGGAAGGGACTCACCTGAAATCCTGAAAGCTAGTGCTGGAACCTAAGACTCCTGACCCTCCAGCCTGACAATCATGTCTAACATATCATCACCATACCATTCCTGGGACAATATGATTTCAAGACATATTTTCCACTTGTATTAATGAAGCTTCTTTATTTCCACACACTTCAGTTGTGGTATCATAGGAAGTATACTAATTTGAAATAAGAAGACCTGAATTCAAATCCTATCTCTTCCCTGTAATGGCTATGTGGCTGCTGAAAAAGTCACTTTCATCTGTCTGAGACTCCAAAAATGGGTATGATATTTATCTCACAGGATTGTTTTGAGGCTCAAAAATTGGATATTTGAAACCCAAGCAACTGGTTTGAATGCAATAGATGTTTAGTAAAAAACTGAAAGTATCATAGACTCACACATCCATAAATACCTTTAGAAACTATATTTTTTCAACCCCTTGATGTGACATACAGAAAACTGTGTGGGTAAGGGATTTACTCAAAGTCAAGCAGTGAGTTACTGACAAAGCTAGAATTTGAACCCATGTTTTAAAAACCATTTCTGGGAGAAACAAGATGGCAGCATAGGTAACAGCTGCACCATCCGGCTCCTGCAACCACATCAAAATTAAAACTAAAATACAGAACCACCATCACTCAGAGCCTCCTGATATCTCACTGAACAGAAGCCCTACAACCGGGGAACTGAAGGAGCAGCGAGACTGGTAGGAGGGGCGGAGATGCGGGCGGATTGGGGCTGAATCGCAGAGATGAGGCCATGGGCCCACACCCGGTGCCGTGGTTTAAACCCAGGAGGGAATCTCGATGGTGGGGGTTTCCCGGAGGAGTGAGGGGTCCCAGCCCTGCAGCAGGCCCCAACCCAGGGCTCCAGGGCCAGGAAGAGATGTCCCCACAACTCTGGGCTATGAAACCAGCGGGGACTGTCTCTGAGGGTTGCAGAGGCTGCAGGAGCCCCAGCAGCTCCTCTTAAAGAGCCCGCGCACGGACTCACTCAGACGTGCTCCCTCTGAGCCCCAGCGAGGGGCAGTAGCCAAAAGGAACCTAGGACACTTGGAGAGGAACTAACCTGCCTAAAATCTGGGCGAGAGGTGGAGGGGCAGCTTTCTCCCAGGCAGGAGAGCTGGCAGAAGCCATTGCTCCTTTGGCGAGTCCTCCCTGCACACAGCCGGCAGGCAGGCACCATATTTGAATAGCCTGCACCTGACTCACACCTTTGCCTCCCCCCCCCCATGATTCCCCGAGGCCCCGCCCCTCCCTACCTGCAGGCTTATCCAGGCCATTTCCAGGGGCTTTTCTGTGTAAGTGGCCTCTTGAGACTCATGCTTAGGACTTTCCTAAAATCTCTCAAACAAGCCGCAGCATGCCCCATACGGCTTGATAAGTCGCCCCAGGCTTGGCACTAGTGGCAGCCTGCATCGGTTCATAGGTTGGCCTCTCCTGGATACCTCCAAGCCCAGCACAAGTAGCAGCCAACTACGGTTTGCTGTGTAGCTCATGCTGGGTGGCCCTGGGCAAGACACTGGCAGAGGCTGAATTTGCACCTCCAGGGAGGCCTCAGAGACAGTGCACCTAGTGGTCAGACTCAACCACGCTGGATTACAACCCTACCACATCCACAAGTGACACAGTCAACGGGTGCACTTGGTGAACACCAAAGCTCCACTATGGAGTAAATCCTGCTCCATAGGGGTGTCTCCAGCACAGCAGCTCTCTGGCCGTAGTTGCAGCTGGTTCTCACAGCTGATTTGTCTGGGGGTCAGTTCCTCCCAGTGACGCCAACAGCAACCAAGGCTCAACTACAACAGGACAGTGCACACAGCCCACACAGGGGAGCACCTAGAAGGCCCAGCTCAGGTGACTGGGGAAGCTGAGCCACTGGGCCCCACAGGACACCTACTACACAAAGCCACTCTACCAATTCCAGGAGACACAGCAGCTCTACCTAATACATAGAAACAAACACCAGAAAGCAACCAAAACGTGGAGGCAAAGAAACATGTCACAAAGGAAAGGACAGAAGAAATCTCTAGAAAATGAACTACATGAAATAGATCCAAGCAAGCTAACAGATACAGAGTTCAGAATTTTGTTTATAAGAATGCTCAAGGATATTAGTAAGAGTATGATGAAAATAATTGAAAAAAAATCGATGACATAATAAAGTACCAATTTGAAATGAAGGCTACACAAACTGAAATGAAGAATAATTTACAGGGAATCAACAGTAGAGTAGAGGACGCTGAGAATCAAATCAGCAATTTGGAACATGAGGAAACAAAAAACACCCAACTAGAAGAGCAAAAAGAAGAAAGAATCCAGAAATATGAAAATAGCATAGGCAGCCTCTGGGACAACTTCAAGACGCCCAACATTCGTATTATTGGGGTGCCAGAAGGAGAAGAAATAGAGCAAGAAATTGAAACCCTATTTGAAAAATAATTACAGAAAACTCTCCTACCTGGAGAAAGAAATAAACTTACAAGTTCAGGAAGCACAAGTTGTCCCAAACAAGAGGAACCCAAGAGGCTCACAGAAAGACACATCATAATTAAACTGCCAAAGGTTAAAACAAAGAGAGAATCTTTTTTTTTTTTTTAATATATCTTTATTTATTTCAGATAGAGGAAAGGAGAGGGAGAGAGAGAGATAGAAACATCAATGATGAGAGAGTCATTGATTGGCTGCAGCCCACAACCTGGGCATGTACCCTAACCGGGAATCAAACCCCAATTGCCTGGATACTAGGTCGATGCTCAACTGCTGAGCCAAGCCTGGCTAGGCCTAAAGAGAGAATCTTAAAAGCAGCAAGAGAAAAGCAGTTAATTACATACAAAGGAGCACCCATACAACTGTCAGCTGATTTCTCAACAGAAACTTTGCAGGCCAGAAGGGAGTGGAAAGAAATATTGAAAGTGATGAAGAACAAGAACCTACAACCAAGATTACTCTACCCAGCAAAGCTATCATTTAGAATTGAAGGTCAGATAAAGAGCTTTCCAGACAAGGAAAAGCTAAAGGAGTTTATCACCACCAGACCAGCACTACAGGAAATGTTGAAGGGTCTTCTTTAAGAAAAGCTAATGAACAGAAGAATCTGATGAACTAAATAGATCCAGAGACATTGATGCATGTAACAGAAGATCATATTTCAGAGGAAAGAGGGAAGGGGGGTGTAGGGTGGGAAGAGATTAACCAAAGAAGTTATATGCATTTATGCATAACCCATGGACACAGACAACGATGGGGTGCAGGCCTGGGGAGGGGCTGGGAGTGAGGTGGAGGGGGTCAATTGGGGGGAAAAATGGGACACCTGTAATACTTTCAACAATAAAGAAAAGAAAAAAACAACAAAAGAAAACAAAAAAAAAAAAACACCTATTTCTACTATTTAGGCACTAAGTGCGAGAAACAATTTAGATTTTAAGCTGATGGCTTAATTCACCTATCATTTATTTGCTTATTCTATGCCAATTTAAATCTAAAATATGAAACCAAATGGTTGTTTTTAGCTGTTTGAACCTCTTATTTATGTAGTCCTCAGATACATCACCTCAACAGACCCCACAACCTGTGAGATGGGAGATCAACACATTATTTTAACAGAAAAATTAACTACTCTCTACAATTCCAGGGTTGTCTGTGAAACAGTCAAGCCAGTGTGGTCCTGTGCATTTTGGAGAGATGAACAAAAGAAGCCTATTGTTAATTTTAACTTTCGTGCACATCTAGCCAAGCTTCCTCTAACTTTGCAGCAACTGAATTTCTCTCCCAGTGGCCCAGGACTCCCCTAACTCAGATGAATAAAGGTTTTTACAAATGAAGGAAAGTGAGGTAGGGCTTGGGAAGAAAGGAAAGAAAGCTTACATTTGCTAGAGAAAACCCTTCTCTATTCATGTCAGCGGCCTAGTGATGCTGAACTGCAGATGGCAGCATGAGTCTGCCAGCTCTGTTCAGTCAGTATCCTAGGTTACAGGTCCTTTCTCATAAATTAAGTCCAGGGTTCCAATCTGGCAAGTGTTACTGGGTGGAGTGAATGGAGGAAGGGGTAGGGCTGGGTGCTGTCCTTTCCAGAAACTGAACTACTGGAATGTCTTGTTCCAGCCTGGTTTGGTACAAAACCTGGGATGGTTCTTTGACCATATCCAGGTGTTTTCCAAATCCCGGTTAGGATCTCAGGAGGAATTACAAGGGGGTGGGTTGTATTTCTGTTATCGCAGCTTGCTAGTTGGCCTTTGCTGACAGGGGGAGGAGAATGTACTGTCAGTGTAGCCAAAGCTCACAGACAAGATTCCAACAGCCCCATTTATGAAATGGGGTCCTTTGTAACTGCTACAAGATTTAGGAAGAGCCTCCTCCCAATACCAATTGTGTTCTTCTTGCTGTGAAGCAGTTATCGACCCTGCCTGTTATCCTGAGGTCATGATTGCTTGGTAATAAAGAAAAATAAAACTGGTAATAAAACAAAGAACTTTCTACATACCAGGCCCTATGTTAACCACTTTATATGCATTCTCTCATTTAAGTCTCCTGATACCTTGTGAATGGACACCAATTCTCTTTATATTACAACTGAAAAAAAACAAAAACCCTAAAAAACAAAAAACAGGCTTTAAGAGAGAAGGAAACTTATTCAAGGTCACACAATTAGGAGGTGAAAGAGGGAATTTTAATGGGTCTGTCTATGCTTAGCCACCACACTACTACACTGTGCTGCTTAGGGGGAAAACAGAGAGCCCTTCTGAGATGAGAGAAGTGATTTCACAATTATTGAGTGCTTTTCACTGCTAGATATTTTTTGAGTATTACCTCTGCTTCTGCCATTCATAGCAGCTCCTAGAGTGAAATCCCAAGGCTTTATTAAAAAGTTTCCATAGAAGAAACTGGATACAACTAAAAGATAACCTGGATTAATATATGTCAATATCCTAAAAACAAAGAAGATCCAGAAGAATTTGAAATTTGAAAAAAAGTAAACTGAAAAAAAGCAAAATGGGCCCTAAAATTTCCTTGTTTCTGCTGTCAAGTGACCTAGGTTCAAGCTCCCGCTTGCTCTGGCAGTAATCAGCTATGTTGACTTGACCCAGGCTCTTCTCTTCTCTGGGCCTCAGTAATTCTTTTTGTACAAGGGCCTTGGGCTAGCTACAGACCCTTCCAGCTCTATAAATTTACAGATCTAGCATTCCATCAAGAAGGCACATTCTTGATATTAAGGGTGGAAGAGAAAGAGGTCTCAAAGATACAAGTATAAGGAAAGAATGAGTAAAGAGTAAATAGTGGAGAAAAGATAGAGAACTGCATGCCTCTTTGGAAAGAACTGCATCTATCCACCAGACCCACGTATAGGAAGGAGATAGGTATAATGGCGGTTCTACCGCCTAGTATCCTTACTTTATGATGAGGAGATCTTGGCTTGGAGCAGACACCGTCCTCTAGGCAGGCTCAACACATTTTTCTTTCCTGAATTTAAAGTGTCTAGGGCAGGGTCCAGGGAGGAGGACTTTCAAAGACTGAGCTGGTGGGGCAAAGTCTGGGTCATAAACCACTGGAGGTAGTTAAAGGTTCCTAGACACTTAGGAGCTGCCCCACAAACTGCACCCCAGGCCAAGCCAAGTAGAAGCATCAATAGGAAGAAGGGAGAAGCCACCAGCCTCACATCTCTCAGAAATGCTCAGTGATCGAGGGAAGCTGGATCAGGACACAGCCGTTGCTGGGGTTATCTGCCTCTTCCCCCACTTGGCACAGATGTGGACTTTGAAGCTAGAAGGGGAAGGAGGGGACCAAACCCATTAAGTTGGGATCCAAGTCCAGGTTCTAAGGCATTTATGACAGGGAGGGGAAAGGATAAGGTCTCTGCTCTGACTCATGAAAGACAACAGGAAGCAGGTCATGTAGACACACTTGAGTCAACACAGTAAAAGCTGCAGGAAGCCAGCTAAGCCATGTCTCAGAGTTTTTATTATTTGTTCAGCAATTCACTAAGGGGGCACACAGTGCCTTCCTCTTTTGCAAATCCTGGATACATTTCTGGTGCCTTTCATCAAGTGTCACCTAAAAAGAGTTTAATTTGACACCTATAGACCAGAGATTGATAAACTATTTTAGTAAAGAGCCAGTTAGTAAATATTGTATTTGCAGAACATGCAGTCTCTGCCATAACTACTAAAATAGGCCAGTGTAGCATGTTGGGCCTATCTATGTACCAATAAGAGTTAATTTACAAAAACAAGCAGCAGACCAGATTTGACCCATGAGCTGTAGTTTAAAAACCAACATTATAGACTGTTTTGCAATATAGACATTTGCAATATGGAAGTGTTATTAAGAGCATGAAAACTACAATTAGACATTCTAGATTGAAATACCAACTCTGTCATTTTCTGATTCTGTTACTTCGGAAAATTCATTCAATCCTTCTAAACCTCAGTTTTGCCTCTGTAAAATGGGGATAACAATAGTACCTATTTCATAAGGCTGTTATGAAGAATGAATTAAAATTATTCACATGAACTATTTAACACAGTGACTAGCACATAATAAGTGCCCCAAGACTAGTTATCATATTTTAATTTCAATAGAAAAGATAAATATAAATTCTTCTTTTGTCATTGTTAGAAAATAAATTGTATTAATTAATGATGAAAAAGAAGAATGCTTGTAGAATCTTGGCTTTAAGTTCTAATTATGCTACTGTGGCTCAGTTGGTTGAGCATCGTCCAATGCACCAAGAGGTCTCTGGTTTGGTTCCTGGTCAGGGCACATGCCTGGGATGTGGGCTCGATCCCCAGTATGGGGGGTGAAAGAGGCAGCCAATCAGTGGTTCTCTCTTTCTCTCCCTCTCCCTTCTCTCTAAAAATCAATTAATTTTTTGAAAAAAAAGAATACAGAGTAATCCTGGACAAGTAAGTTTGCCTTTATGGGATTTTGTCCCCTCTCTTGTAAAATGGAGAAGATGTTCTAGATTTCTCATTTTTTTCAAAAATTTGGCAGCAGAACTACTTCCCCAAATAAAATCTTACAGTATACACCAGCTGGTAAGGCTAAGAGAGAGAAAGGAAATAGGCGGAGCTTAGGGGATCCAGGGACCTGTTCCTTTGTATGCTTGCCTACCAAGGTCACACAGTTAGGAGGAGCCAACCAAGATCCAAACCTGGTTTTTCTTACTCCAAATCCCACACTTCTCACACTAGATAGTGTTGCCCCTAACATGAAGGTCCCTGTGATCCTCTCATCTTTGTAGCCATCCAAAAGCCATGCCCTTGTGATTGTCCATACATAGTTAACCTTAAAATACTGATTGAGTAAATGAATAGGTAAAGAGATGGGTTGATGATAGAATTTGTCTTGAATCTTAAGCTCATTCTGCTCTTGTGCTTCTCAAATGAATGTACATTCAGTGCCATTGAAGTTTCTTGCTGGTTGGCTCCTCCTAACTGTGTGACCTTAAGCAACTCAAGCTTTCTGAGTCTCTGGTTTTTCATCTGTAAAACAGCAACAATACTAGTTTCATGAGAATTTTGTGAGAATTAAATAAGCTGCCATTTCCATGAACACTTAGCACAGTGCACAACACCTTGGGGACCTTCAATTAATGTCCCTTTCCTTCTCATCTTTCTCACAATGAAATTTAGTGACAGTGTCAGGTACCCGGTGAAAATAAAAAGCCACAGGCAGGGCCCTAGCATAGCCAGTCTACTTGCTTTATCTCAAAACCCTCTGATGAGTTTATTTTAGCAGTTTTTAAATAGAAGGCCTCTGAGAAAAGGTGGAGGGGTGCAGGGAATAAGATTGTCCCCCAGAGACCACACTTTTGAAGCTACTGCCCTCCCTTTCCATTTCCCACCACCACTTCCGACCAGCAGGCTTCAGCATGCTTTGAAAAGATTGATATATACTGCTGTGATGTGTGATTGTCCTGGGCTCCCTCAGAGGGCGCTGTCTGGTTCTTGAACTCCAGTTCTTAATTCTACTTGCTGCTTTCTTCGGTCTTCCAAAGCAGTGGGTCTCATACTTGTGCAAGCACCAGAAACCGTTGAAGGGTTAAGACACCGAGTTTCTGCTTCAATAAATCTGGGGTCAGGCCTAATAATTCACATTTCTAACAAGTGCCCAGGTGATGTTGATGGTGCTGGTCTGAGAATCACACTTTGAAAACCACTTCTGGAGCCTAAAGGACTCTTATTTTGAAGCTTACCCCCTGACAGCCAACTGATTTCTGCAGACTGATCCTTGAGCTCTCACCACCCCTGGTCTTCAAGTATCCAGTCTTTGGCCCCAGGTAAAAAGTATATTTCTTTCAGTCTCCTAGTACCTCATTCATGTGGAGTCTCCCTGAGTATCCTCTCAACACCTATTTGCCCACTCCCTTGGCCCCAGACCCTTCTTGCCTGCCTGTGTGAACCTCCATTTCCCCTCCATGCTCAGATAAAATGTCTTGTTTTCTGGCTGCCTCCCTTGAACAACTCTATGAATGGCATCAGCTCCTCCTGCCAACTCTTCTCTACATTCTCATGTGGCTTCCTGATTATGGACTCTGGACACTGACAGTCCTGATTTGAATCTTAGCTCTGCCTCTCTCTAAAGTATGTAATCTTAGGAAAATCACTTGAGTTCTCTGAGACTTAGGTTTTCATCAGTAAAATCAGACTGTGAAAATAAAACGGAAGAGTGTCTGTAAAAAGGCCTAGTGCAGCCCTAGCCAGTTTTGCTCAGTGGTTAGAGCATCGGCCCGTGGAAGGAAGGTTCTCGGGTTCAACTCTGGTCAAGGCCACGTACCTCAGTTGCAGGTTTGATCCTGGGCCTAACTGGGGCGGGTGCAAGAGATAACAAATTGATATCTCTCTCTCTCTCTGTCTCTCCTTTCCACTCTCTCTGAAAAGCAATGGAAAAAATATCCTCAGGTGAGAATTAAAAAAAAAAAAAGGCCTAGTGCAGCACCTGTTATATGGTAAGTGATCAGTAAGTGCTAGTATCTTTTTTTCTTTATATAAATTCTTCTTCTATTTGTACTATGAATCTCTACTTCAAAGACATAAATCACAAGTATAAAAGGAATATCTTTAAGTCAGGTATAGGTTTCCTGGCCCCATTCTCTGAATAAAAATTAACTTTGTTATGGTTCAACTTCCAATGGTGTTTCTTTCAAGCTATACATAATCTGTTCGCAGAAGTTATAAAAAAAACATGTCTATTATCCAGGCAATGAATTGATGAAAAAATAATATTCTTGATTTTTTAATTGTGTTGTTATGCAGATGTGAAATTAAATGACTGTAATGTTACAGACACATCTTTCTTTGGTAGTATAGATAAAGGCAGAATACAGAGTGGAAAAAGAATGATCTGGCAACTAGGAGACCAGAGTTAGTTCTCATTTTAGAGGAAATCCATTCCCTCTCTGGGGGTTCAGTTTTCTTGCAGGCACAAAGGGCTTGTGATCACTAGGTAATCTTGAGGTAGCTGTTCTTTTAAGTCTTAAAATTTAAGGCTATTTTCTCTACCTTTTGCTTAGTTTTATCTAGTATTTTTGGACTTTTGTTGTTTTTGCCTCTTTGTAAAAGTCTTTAGTGAACTTTTTCATTTACTCTCAGCACAGTGACCTGTTTATAGTAGCTACTCAACAAATATTTGCTGACTTTTTGTTACTGTCATTATTTCTCGGGAAGATCTTTTTGTTGTCTAAACCAACACTTTGCTTTCCAGATAAGCCAGCTGTCTTTTACTTAATCTTTAGTGGAGACATCAGACTATTCTATTCACATCAAACAATGCCACTTCCTTTAACTTTGCATTATAGGTTTTCTACTACATTTTTATTATATCATCCTTTTAAAAAAGGGATATGCTCTACTTGTACTTATTTTAGGAAAGACATAAATCTTTATATCAGTATCTGAATTCACTTGATCACCATGGAGACCTTTAATTGGGGATGACTTATATCAGCCCATCTGTTAAATCCATGTATTGTAAGCATCTCTGAATACATTTCCTATTCTTCAGCTGAGTCACAGCAGGACTTGTAAGTGAAATAGAAGAAATAAGCTGACTTAAAGTTAGCTTCCATCCAGATTGGGTTGGAAAATTCACTTTCACCTATAGATCAGGTGTCCTGACTTTTAATTGCAAAAGCAATACAAAATTGGTCAATAAAAGTGTATAGGAACATTTATACAATTGATAGTTTGCAATTATTAAGAACCACTTTTAGAAAAGTTTGAATTTTTTCAGGGACTTGTTTATCACGCCTTTGGAAGTGTTTCCTTAAAACAGTAATTGAGGTGACAGCATCCCTTACATCCCCATACATATTGGGTTTCCACAGTGAGAAAATTGACTTATCTGGAAGTAAAATAAAGTAGTCCCCTATTATCAGCAGTTTCATATTCTGTTACCTGGGTCAACCATGGTCCAAAAATATTAGATGAAAATACAGAAATAAACAGTTCACAAATTTTAAATAGTGTGTGATTCAAAGTAGCATGATGAAATCTCACACCATCTTCCTCAATCCTGCCTGGGATGTGAATCATCTCTTTCTCCAGAGTATCCACTCTGTATTTTCTCCATGTTCTTTAGTTATCTCAGTTATCAATGAGGGTATTGTGGTTTTGCAGTGCTAGTGTTCATAACCCTTATTTTATTTAATAATGGGCCAGAGGTCACAATGGGCCATCATTTAAAAAATAATATTTTTATTTAAGATCATAGATTCACCTGAAGTTGTAAGAAGTAAAACAGAAAATCTCATGTATTTTTTAATCAATTTTCCCCCAATGGTAACTTATAGTATAATATCAGAACCAGGATATTTGCATTGATTAGTCAAGATACCAAACAGTTCCATCACTTCCAGGATCCCGTCTGTTTTTTTCTTTCCCTCCCCCCCCTCCCTCCCCTCCCCTCCCTCTCTTTCTTCTTCTTATTATTATTAGTAGTAGTAATCCTCACCCTAGGATACTTTTTCTATTGCTTTTTCAGAGAGATTGGAAAGGAGAGAGAGAGAGAAACATCAATGTGAGAGAGGCACGTCGATTGGTTGCCTTCAACATGCACCCCGACCGGAGCCAGAAAAAGAACCTGCAATGGAGGTAGTGTGCCCTTGACCGGAATCGAACTTGAAACCCTTCAGTCCAAGGGGCAGCACTCTAACCAGTGAGCCAAAATGGTTAGGGCTGTTTTTTCCTTTTATAGCTGCACCCACTTTTAATGGACCCTCCCTGTGTGCTCTTTGTTACTCTATATAGAAGTGCAATTAATTTTTGTGTTGATCATTTTCCCCTCAGTTTTATTAAGATGTAAATGACATACAGCACTGTGTAAGTTTAAGGTGTACAGCATAATGACTTATATTGAAAAGATTGCTGTAATAAGTTTAGTTAATGTCCATCATCTCATATATATACAAAAAATGTGTTATTGCTTTGTGATGATAATTCTTGGAATTTACTGTCTTAACAACTGTAAAATATGATACACAGCATTGTTAACTATAGCCATCATGTTGTGCATTGCACCCCTAGTACATATTTATCTTATAAATGGAAGTTCATACCTTTTGACTACCTTCATTCATTCTCCCATCCTTCACACCCTGTATCTGGTAACCACAAATCTATTCTTTTTCTAAGAGTATGTTTGTTTGTTTTTAGTGTTTTTTTTTAAATGCTTACCCGAGAATATGTTTTTATTTTCATTTTTATTGATTTTAGAGAGAGATGAAGGGAGAAAGAGAGAGACATTGATGCAAGAGAGAAATATCGACCTGTTGCCTTGCCTCCCATATGCACCTCTACCAGGGATCGAACCTGTAACCTTTTGGTGTATGGGACAATGCTCCAACCAAATGAACCACCCAGCCAGGACAAGAGTGTTTTTTTTTTTTTAGATTCTACATATAGGTGAGATTATACAGTATTTGCATTTGTTTTACTTATTTCACTTAGCATGATATTTCAAGGTTCATCCATATTATTGCAAATGGCAGGATTTCATTCTTTTTGTGGTTGAATACTGTAACATTTTATGTATAACCACAACTTCATTATTTATTCATCTCTCAGTGGGCACAGGTTATTTCCATATTTTGTCTTTTTTAGATAATGCTGCTATGAACATGGGGGTGCAGATATCTTTTGACATAGTGTTTTTATTTCCTTGAGATATATACACAGAAGTAGAATTGCTATATTATATGGTAGTTCTGTTTTTAATTTTTGAGGATCCTTCACATGGTTTTCCATAGTGCTGTATCAATTTATAATCCAATCAACAATACACAAGGGTTCTCTTTTCATCACATCCTGGCCAGCATTTGTTAACTTTTGTCTTTTTCATTCTAGCTATTTCAACAGGTGTGCAGTAATATCTATCTCATTGTGGTTTGGATTTGCATTTAATTAATAATTAGGAATGTTGAGGAGCTATTTAAGTACCGGTTGGTCTTTTGTATATCTTCTTCTGAAAAAATGTCTATTCAGGTCCCTTGCCCATTTTTTAAAATTTTGATTATTTATTTATTTATGGCTATTCAGTTCTGTGAGTTTTTATATATTTGGGACATAAGCCTTTTACCAGCTAAAAGTGGAAAACCCGCCCGACTGGGCATAGCTCAGCGGTTGAGCATCGACCTAGGATCCAGGCGATCAGGGTTCGATTCCGGGTCAGGGCACATGCCCGGGCTGCTGGCTCGATCAGTGACTCTCTCATCATTGATGTTTCTATCTCTCTCTCTCCCTCTCCTTTCCTCTCTCTGAAATCAATAAAGATATATATTTTTTTTAAAAAGTGGAAAACCCTTTATTAGATAAATTGTTCAAATGGTTCACAAACATTATTTTCCCATTTTATAGGTTGTCTTTTTCTTCTGCTGATTTTTTGTTGTGGTGCCAAAGCTTTCTAGTTTGATGCAGTCCCATTTATTTTTTATTTTATGTTACTGTTTACACTTTAGTTGTCATAGCTTTGAAAAAGTCATTGCCAAGACAATGCCAAGGAGATTTTTTCCTTGTTTTCTTCTAGGAGTTTTATGGTTTCAGGTCTTACTTAAGTCTTTAATCCATTTAGAGTTAATTTTTGTGAGTGGTGTAAAATAGGGGTCCAGTTTCATTTTTATATGTTAATCCAATTTTCCCAGGTCTATTTATTAAAGACACTATTTTTTCTTTATTGAGTATTCTTGGTGCACTTGTCAAATATTAATTTACATGCATGTACATTTATTTCTGGGTTTTCAATACTGTTAAATTTGTCTATGTGTCTGTTTTTATGCCTGTACCATACTCTTTCGATTAATATAACTTGAAATAATGTAGTGTAATGCCTCCTGTTTTGTTTTCCTTTTTCAAGACTGCTTTGGTTCTCCAGGGCATTTTGTGGTTCTATATAAATTTGAATAATTTTTCTACTTCTGTAATAAATGCCATTAAAATGTTCATAGGGAACACATTAAATCTGTAGATTGTTTTGGGTAATATAGACTTTTTAACTATATTAATTTTTTAAAAACCATGAACCATGGGATACCTTTCCATTTACTTATTTTTTTTCTTTTAATTCATTTTGATTTCTTTTATTAATGTCTTATAGCTTTCAGTGTAGGGATATTTCACCTCCTTAGTTAATTTTATTACTGAGTATTTTATTGTTTTTGATACTACCGTAATGAGATAATTATCTTTCTTGTTCAGATAATTTGTTGAGAGTGTATAGAAATGCTACTGATTTTTATATGTTAATTTTTATCTTGTAAGTTTACTGAATTTGTTAATTAGAGATAACAGGTGTTTTATTTTGTTTTGTTTTTGGTGGAGTCTTTAGGCTTTTCTGTATATAAAATCATGTCATTGCAAATAAAGCCAATTTTATTTCTTCCTTTCCAATTATGATGCTTTTTATTTTTTTCTTGCCTTATTGCTCTGTCTAGGCTTTCTAGTACTATGTTGAATAGTAGTGGTGAGAGTGGGCACCTCCTTCTTGTTTGCAATCTTAGAAAAAAGTTTTTAATCTTTCACTATGGAATATGACCTTAGCTGTTCACTTGTAATATATGACCTTTATTATTTTGAGTTATAGTCCTTCTGTACCTTATTTGTTAAGAGCTTTAGTCATGTACAGATGTTGAATTTTGTCAAATGATATTTTTTCTGTTGAGATGGTCATATGATTTTTTTTATTCTATTAATATGATGTATTAAATTAATTGATTTGTTTATGTTGAGTCATCCTTACATCCCAAAGATAAATCCCACTTGACCATGGTCAATGATCATTTTATTCTGCTGCATAATTCAGTTTGCTAATATTTCATTGAGAATTTTTGCATCTATATTCATCAGTTTTCTTGTCTTGGGTGTCTTTGCCTGGTTTGGGTATCAAGGGAAATGCTGGACTTTTAAAATGTGTTTAAGAGCGTTCCCTTCCCTTTTATTTTTTTAAAGAAGTGCTTGAGAAGAATGGGCAATTAATTCTTCTTTAAATGTTTGGTAAAATTCACCAATGAGGCCATCTGGTCCTGGACGTTTCTTCATTGGGACATTTTGATTACTGATTCAGTCTTCACATTAGTAATTTGTCTGTTTGGATTTTCTATTTTTCTGATTTGGGTTGTTTGTTTTCAAAAACATTTCCATTTCTTCTAGGTTGTGTACTTTGTTGGTGTATTGTTGTTTATAGTAGCTTCTTACGGTCCTTTTTAATTCTGTGGTATCAAGTGTATTGTCTCCTTTTCATTTATAATTTTGTTGATTTGGGTCCTCTCTTTTTTTCCTTCTTTAGTCTAGCAAACAGTTGTCAATTTTGTTCATTTTTTTTAAGTAACCAACTTTTAGTCTTGTTAAACTTTTCTAATTTTTTTTTTCTGTTCTCAATTCTATTTATTTCTGTTCTAATCTTTATTATTTTCTTTCTTCTGCTAACTTTGAACTTTTTTCTCAACCTTTGATGCATATAGTTACATAGTTTATTAGAGATTTTTTGTTTCTTAATATAGGCATTTATTGCTATGAATTTCCCTTTTAGAACTGCTTTTGTTGCATCACATAAGTTTCAGTATGTGTATTTCCCTTTTTACTGAATTTATTGGGGTGACATTGGTTAATAAAATTATATAGATTTCAGGTATACAGTTCTATAACACATCATCTATGTATTGTATTATGTGTTCAACACCCCAAGTCGAGTTTCCTTCCATCACCATTTTCCCCCCTATACTTTCTTCTACCTCTTCCCAGCCCCTTTTTCTCTTGTAATCACCATTAGTATGTGTATTTTCATTGCAATTTATCTCAAGATAATTTTTTCTCCTTTAATTTCTTCTTTGGTGCATTGGTGGTTTGGGAAAGTATTGTTTAATTTCCACTTATTTATGAGTTCTAAAGTTATCCTACAGTTCTTGATTTACAATTTTATATCATTGTGGCCACTTGGTATAATTTCACTCTTCTTGAATTTGCTAAGACTTATATTTTGTGCCCTTATGGCTTATACTAGGAAATTTTTCATGTGCACTTGAGAAAAAACTGTATTCTCTTTTTGAATCAAAAATTCTGTATATATCTGTTAGGCTCATTTGATCTATAGCATTGTTCAAATTTACTGTTCCCTTATTGATTCTCTGTCTGAATAATCAATCCATTGTTGAGAAGGGTGTATTTAAGTCTCCAACTATTGATGTATTGTGGTTTGTTTCTCCTTTTAGCTCTAGATTATGCTTTATACTTTTTTAAATATATGTTTTTATTGATTTCAGAGAGAGGAAGGGAGAGGGAGAGAGAGATAAAACATTAATAATGAGAGAGAATCATCAATTGACTGCCTTTTGCAAGCCCCTTACTGGGGATCAAGCCCTAAACTGGGACAGGTGCCCTGACCAGGAATTGAACTGTGACCTCCAGATTCATAGGTCAGTGCTCAACCACTGAACCACGCCAGCCAGGGCAAAATTGTGCTTTATATTTTTAAGTGCTTCAATGATGAGCGCATAAATATTTATAACTGTTATATTTTTCTTGATGGATTGACCCCTTTATCATTATATAATGAGTCTTTTGTCTCTTTTTACCAGTTTTAATTTAGTTTATTTTTTCTAATATAACTACCCTTTCTTTCTTACTTTTTCTTTTTTCTTTTGGTTACAGTTTCCTTGAAATATCTTTTTCCATCTCTTCTGTCTTAATTTGTATGTGTCATTAAGACTAAAGCAAGTCTCTTCTAGGCAGCATACAATTGACTTTTTTTAGCTATTCTTTGTCTTTTGATTGAAAAACCATTTTTTTAAAAGTAATTATTGATAGATAATATCGGACTTATTATTGGATTGTGGGTTTTTTTCTGAGTTTTATAGATTCATTCTTGTTCTTCATCCTACTCTTTTTTGTGTTTTGACTTTTTTTGGTTTTAGTATATTCTGACCTCTTTATGACGTTATTTTGTGTAATTACTATAGGTTTTCCCTTGTTACCTTGAGGCTTACAAAAAATATTTTAAAATTATAATGCCCTGTTTAAACTGACAACATCAATAGCTTTTCTAAACTTAATACTTTACTTCGTTCATCTACTTCACATTTTAAGTTATTACCGTTACAGTTTAAAGATTTTTTATATTATGTATGCAATAACAGATTATTGTAGTTATGGTTATTTTTGCAAGATATTTTTGATTGTTAAACTAGAGTTATAAATGAATTACATACTATCATTGTCCTAATACACAATCAAACGTTGACTGTATATTTACCATTACCAGGGGATTTTATGCTACCTTTTTATGTTAATTACTGCACTTTGACTTCTACTTAACTCCCTTTACCATTTTTGTAAGACAGGTCTAGTAGTAATATACTACCTCGGTGTTCGTTTTTCAAGTAAGTGTTTATCTCTCCATTTCTGGATAGCTTTACCCTGTACAGAATTTTGGGTTGGAAGTTTTAATTCCTGTAATTTTGAATACATCACACCACTCTCTCCTGCACTGAAAAGCTTTTCTTGAGAAATCCAGCAATATTCCTGTGGGAGTTTTCTTGTATGTAACCTCTCTTCACTCTTGATGTTTCAAATTTTTCTCTTTGCCTTTTATCAATTTAATTTTAAGGTGCCTCAGTGTAAGCATATTTTGATTGAACCTGTTTGAAATTTGGTCCTCACAGATCTGGATGTTCATTTTTTCTGCAAGGTTAAGAAAATTTTAGGCATTATTGCTTTAAATATTCTTTCTATCCCCTTTTCTTTATTTCTTTATTTGTAATTCCCACAATGCCAACACTGTTTCTTTTGATTGTGTCCCATAAGTTTCAGGGGCTTTCTTTACTCCTTTTCATTCTCTTTTTCTTTTTGCTTATCTGACTGGATAATTTCAAATGTCTTATTTTCTAGATCACAGAATCATTATTCTGCATGATCAAATATGTTTTTGAAACACTCTATTGAGTTTTTAGTTTAGTAATTTTACTTTAAAACTCTGGGATTTCTGTTTGTTTTTTATTTATCTTTATTGTTAAAAGTATTACAAATGTCTCCATTGTTTCCCCCATTGAATCCTTCCACCCTTCCCTTCTCCCCCCCAGGCTTTCACCACACTATTGTCTGTGTCCATGAGTTATGCATATATGCATATAAGTTCTTAGGTTAATCTTTTCCCAACCACCCACCCACTCTGCCTTCTATCTGAGATTCATCAGGCTGTTCCATGCTTCTATGTCTCTGGATCTATTTTGTTCATTGGTTCATTAGATTCCACATATGAGTAAGATCACATGATACTTGTTTTTCTCTGCCTGGTTTTTTTCGCTTAGCATAATACTCTCCAGGTCCCACCCTGCTTTCTCAAAGGGTAAGGGGTCCTTCATTTTTACAACTGCATAGTATTCCAGGGTTTAAATGCCCAAGAAGATGCTTGATATGATTTCAATCTTCTTGAACTTTTAGAGACTTGCTTTGTGTCCTAACATGTGGTCTATCTTTGAGAATGTCCCATGTGCGCTCGAAGAGAATGCATATTCAGCATCTTTGGGGTGAAATGTCCTGCAAATGTCAATTAAATCCATCTGATATAGTTGGATTTTTTTATCTTGAAGATCTATCCAGTAAAGTCAGTAGGGTGTTAAAGTCCCCTGCTGTGACTCTATTGCTGTCAGTCTCTCTTTTAAAGTCCTCCAGAAGTTTTGGGTTTTTTTTGAGCCTGTGTGAGTCCTTTGTTTTGAGGTGGGTCTCTTGTAGACAACATATATTTGGGTCTTGTTTTCTTATTCATTCAGTTTCCCTTTGGTTGGAGTATTTAATTCATTTATATTTGCAGTTGTTATTGATAGGTACTTATTTATTGCCATTTTATTTCTTTATGCCTGTTTCTTCTTCTCTCTATTTCAACTTCTTTTTACAGAAGTCCCTTTACCATTTCTTGCAATGCTGGTATGCTGTTGATAAATGCCTTTAGTCTTGTTTTGTTTTGGAAGCTCTTTATTTCACCATCTATTTCAAATGATAGCCTTGCTGGATAGAGTATTCGTGTTTTCATATTCTTGTTTTGCATTACCTTGAATACTTCATGCCATTCCCTTCTGGCCTGTAGAGTTTCTGATGAGGAATCAGCTGATAGCCTTATGGGAGCTCCTTTGTATCAACAGATTGTTTTTTTCTTGCTGCCTTTAAGATTCTCTCTTTGTCCTGAATTTTTGGTATTTTAATTATGATGTGTCTGGTCATATGCCTCTTTGGGTTCTTTTTGCTTGAGAGTCTCTGTGCCTCTTGAACTTGTGTGACTTTTTCCTTGACCAGGTTAGTAAAGTTTCCTGCCATTATCTCTTCAAACAGGTTCTCTATCATTTGTTTATTTTCTACATCTTCTGGCACTCCTATGGTGCAAATATTGTTATGTTTCATGTTGTCCCACAGCTCCCTTAAATTGTTCTCCTGTTTTTCAATTCTTTTTTCTTTTTGGTTCTCTCATTGAGTGATGTTGTTCTATTCTGTCTTCTAATTTGCAATCCGATCCTTAGCTTCACCCTAATCTGCTGTTTATTCCTTCCAATGTTTTTCAATTTGTACTATGTTATTCGTAATTTCCTTCAGTTTCCATCTCTTTTCTCATGCTGTTGAGCATCCTTATGATCAGTATTCTGAACTCTATATCTGATAGATTGTTTATCTCCATATCATTTAACTCTTCTTCTGGAGAATTTTTTTTCTTTCATTTGGGGTTTGTTTGTTTTTTGTCTTCCCATTCTGGCTGCCTATTTGGACTTGTTTCTATGTATTGGGTAGTTCTGCTAGAACTCCCAGTCTTTTGTATGATCTATGGTCCAGGCCAATGTCAGATGCTGTTTGTGACTGGCCTTGAGTACTTTGTTTGAAGTTTTCCACGCTCCACAGCTTGTTGTTCCCTGTTCTGGGGCTGCGTTTGTTTTTGTTTGTTTGTTTTTCATGGTTTCTATTTACTTGTTGAACTTCTCAGTTTGTTTTTGCATTTAAAAAAAATTTTTGTTTTTGTTTTTGTTGTCTCTCTGCATGTTCTTGGATTTCACTAAAATTCTTTAAGAGGAATATTCTGAACTCTGTCTGAAAGTTCATAGATCTTCATTTCTTTAGGGTAAATTACCCTTTGGTGGTGTTATGCATACCTGATTTTTTGTGATTATTGATTTCTTACATTGGTATTTGTGTATTTAAGTAATATTCTCTTCCAGATTCCACAGATTCACAATGGAAAGGCTGTCTTTGCCAGCCATTTATTTTGGGTTTCTGGAATTGTCATCTGATAATGTCCTTGGGCAGGTGTGGCTTGCTTGCTTGTCAGAGTCTATTTTTACATGAAAGCACTACTTTATCACTGGTGTTGGAGTTTAGGGGAGGTTACACTCACTGAAAACAGCTGGAGAGAGCTGGTGGTGTGGTGCCTTTCCCATGTGAGTCTGTAGTGTGGGCTTTTTGATTGCCTGAATTTTCTGGTAAGACTCAGTATTAGACAGGGCTATCAAACAGTTTTTCTGCCCTGGCAGGGCAGCAGGTTGGAAACAGGCCCTGCAAAGCCCATTATTTTGCAACCTTAATCAAGCAAGAGTGTATAATGAATTATCTGGTCAGTTTTGCTCTGTAAGTGAAAAAAACTATGGGCTGTGTGTTCTGCTCAAGTTCCACTATGAGCAGGACTGTTGGATGGGCTATGCAGCTTTCCATGTGCTCTGATTAGGTTCCCTGGTCTTGTAGGCTAGAGGCTGTATTCAGCAAGGAGGGAGCTAAAAATTATTTTTCTTATCCAGGCACAGTGGGAGAAGCAGTTCTAAAGCCACTAAAGCTCTTTGTTTTTTGCATTAACTCAAGCCAACCAATACCCAAAGTTTCCTGGCCAAATAAGGCCACTGCATTTGCTCTGCAAACTATTGGCTCCGTCTGTCTTTCTTTTGGCTCAAGCACTGCTGGGCTGCACAGTTTCCAGGATTGTTCTTAGCCCTTCTTGTCAGATGGGGCCAGAAGACTTTCTCAACAGCAGATGGGGTTATGCCTCAGCTCTTTTGTATGGGGATGGAAAGGGGATGCTTCATGTTACTCTCAATTTCCCAAACAAGATTTCTGGTTTGGAGGGACTGGGAGCTACCTTCAGCTTTGGCTATGAATTAATTTCCTGCTTATGCATAGCTGGGGAACTGCATGCTCAACACTGGCTTTGGTGGGGGGAAATCAGCACGGCTCATCTGCCTCTTGGCTCAAGCATTGCTGGACTGCACAGTTTCCAGCTTTTCCAGTGAGCCCTTTGATCAGATGTGGGTGACAGACACTCTCCACAGTGAGTGGGGCTGTGACTCATCTCCTTACTTGGGCATGGGTAATCTGGGGTAGGGGGAGCAAAACTATTCGTTTGAGATTCTGAATAGCCAGATCTGCACCCGAACTGAGTTCACTGGTCAGAGTTTTCCACCAACTTGATTCTGCAGACAAGCAAAGCCACTGTCTGGGATTACTACTTGACCACTGTATGTATGAACTTGGTCTACACAGGTCTGTGTGCTGGTTGGTGCAAACCCCTCCACCTTCTTTATCATAATCAGATTCTGAGTGGTTGAATCCTGCAGCTCTTCCTGAAATCCCATTGGATGAGACAAGAGTAAGAGCTCCAACAATGTGAGCCACAATGCTGGGGCTGCTGGTTGTCCTCTCTGGGTTCCCTTTTCCCATTGAAGTAACTAGTGTCTAAGGAGAGACATCTTCACCTGATGTTGCACTGGCCTTGGGAAGTGGCAATGTGGTAAATATGTAGCTACATCTGTTGCACTTCACATACACTTTTTTTTTTTTTTTTTGGTCTTTGTGGTGCAGATGGAAAGTTCATCCTCATCCCCATGTTCAAGAATTTTTGGGTCATTTTTTGCTTATGAATAATTTTTAGTTGTTTTTCTTGTAAGGTGGAGTGAACTTGGGAATGACCTCTGTTATCATTTGGTGTCGTTATTCTCTTTGTGTGTTGATCATATATACTACTACCTTGTGGAACTACTCATTATTTCTTTATTTCTTTATTTTATGTCATTTTTATTAAAATAATTTTTATTTCTAACTTTCTTTTTTATATTGTTGATATAACTACAGATGACATCAATTCCCCCACTTTCCCAAGGAGATACATCAGACAAAATTGCAATGAGAAAAGTCCAAGATTTTACTGCCTATGTTTTATTTTTGGATTTTTACAGTTTTGAATCTTACATTTAAGTCTTTAATCCATCTTGAGTTTATTCTTATGCATGTGTTAGCAGATGGTCTAGTTTCATTTTTTGAATTTATCTGTCCAATTTTCCTAACACCATTTATTGAACAGACCATTTTTAGTCCATTGTATGTTTGTGCCTCCTTTGTCAAATATTAATTGACTATAAAGGCATGGATTTATTTCTGGGCTCTCTATTCTGTTCCATTGATCTATATGTCTGTTTTTATGTATGTTTTTTATTACTACGGCCTTGTAGTATAGTTTGATATCATGTAAGATGATTCTTCCAATTTTGTTCTTCTTTCTCAAGAAAGCTGTTGCTATTTGGGGTCTTTTGTGGTTCCATACAAATATTTTAAACATTTGTTCTAGTTCTGTGAAATACTCCATTGGTATCTTGATAGGAATTTAATTGAATCTATAGATTGCTTTGGGTAGTATGGACATTTTAATTCTTCCTATCCATGAACATGGTATATGCTTCTACTTATTTGTACCTTCTTTAATTTCTCAATGTTGCTTTTCTTAGCACTTTAGGTTTTCTAGATTTAATTAAATATTTTACAATGTAATTGCCATATATCCAATTATAAGAATTCCCAATAGACAAAGTTGATTGAATTCATGTTTTCCAATAATGGTTTACATTTCTAAACTATTTTTTTAATTCAGTGTTTATTGTTGTAGCATATAGGCAAGGAAAACACTCCTTACTATTGCAAGAATGAGAAATTACAGTAAATTAGTCTAACTTCATTGTAGGAAAATACAGCTTGAGTAGTATACTAAGCAGTAAGAAATGTAATAATCTTCCCTTTTAAGGTTACTGTGGGGAGAGTGTGTGTGTGTGTGTGCATATGTGTGTATAAAATTAATATATGCCCATCATAGAAAATTTAGAAAATAAAACTATAAAAAGAGAGGGAAAGTTACCTTTAATCTCAAAATCCAAAGACAACTGCTGATAATGTTTATATATGAGAATTAGTTGTGAGTGGAAGAAAGATTAGCAATCTCCTGTGGGTTTTTTTTTAATTAAATTTTTTTAATGTTGACCTCAATGCAAATTTCCCCCATACCCCTCTTTGCACACTTCTACCTACCCAGCCTCCCCCTCTTTTGGCCTTCATGACATTATTGTCCATGTTCATGAGATATACCTATATACTCCTTAGCTAATCCTTTCAACTTCTTTATCCAGTCACCCCCACCCTCTTCCCCTCTGGCTCTTGCCAATCTGTTGCATATATCCAGGCTTCTTGTTCCATTTTGTTTATCAGTTTATTTTGTTCATTAGATCCCACATATTAGTGAGATCATATGGTGTTTGTCTTTCTCTCACTGACTTATTTCACTTAGCACAATAATCTCCAGGTCCATTCATGTTGTCATAAATGGTAAGACACCCTTCTTTCTTACAACTGCATAGTATTCCATGGTGTAAATGTCCCACAGCTTTTTTATCTACTCACCTACTGATGGGCATTTGGGCTGTTTCCAGATTGTAAATTACGTTGCTATGAACATAGGGGTGCATATATTCATTCTAATTGATGTTTCAAGATTCTTAGGATATATTCCCAGAAGTGGGATTGCTGTGTCAAAAGGCAGTTTTGTTTTTAATTTTTTGAGGAAACTCCTGTTTTTCTTAGTGCACTTCCCTTCCACATTCTCACTGTCCAAGAGTAGCTTCCGAACTTATATTAGATATCAGGCTTTTACTCCATTCTAATGAATTATACACATTGTTTGTTTTTCTAACTTTTACATATTGCTCTCTGTTTTACCTTTTCAAAATACAAATTTCATTGTGTCACTCTCTTATTTAAAAATCTCAGTTGATCTCCACCAGACTATACAGAATAAAGCCCAATTCATCAATCTGACATTGAAATCTGTCGGCAATTCAGTCTTATCCCTTGTTTTCTATTCATTTTTGCCCTCATTCAGGTTGTGTGTGTGTGTGTGTGTGCATGCGTGTGCAAACATACACACATCTTTCTACCTTACAGGGTAGTTATTCTCTTTTCATGCCTAATGCCAGTGCTTCTGAAACTAAAATGAACACTTTTTAAACTTTCTAATTAATCACAGTCCAATACCTTTGTAAAATAATAAAAATGAATTATTAAAAAAGTTATTATGTTTGTATGTCACATCAATGTGAAAATGCTATAAAAATTTCTAAAGAACTACTCTCACATTATTTTAATTATATGTTGGTATTTTTATTGTGGTAAGGACACTTACGTACAATTCTGTGTTTTTTTTTATATATTCGCAGAATTGTGTAACCATAATCACCATCTAATTTTAGAACATTTCTATCACCCCAAAAAGCAAATTCATGCTGGCTAGAAGTCACTCCCCATATCCCCCACTTCACACATTCTAACTTTTATTATTTTTCTATTTATTTATTTATTTATTTATTTATTTATTTATTTATTTATTTATTTATTTTTAAACTTATTGGGGTGACAGTGGTTAATATGAACATGTAAGTCTCAGGTGTGAGTTTTTATGTTACACAATCTATCTATTGTTCTGTGTGCCTACCACCCAAAGTCATATCTTTTTCCATCACCATATATTAAGATCCCCTTCACCACCACCACCTTTTAAAAAAATGTGTGAATTCTTGGAAGAGAGAGATGGAAAGTGGTGTTCATCTCTAACACAGGACTATGAAGAAGTTTATATAGGGTGCAAAGATTTTTTAAACATTATAATCACACATTCCTAATGTTGAATTATTTGTCTGTTTTAGAAACGAGTGATACACAAATTATCTTTCTGATGTTATAGACAAGCTTCAGAAATATCTGCTTTAGAAATGCATTTGGTGAACAGCATTTATTTTTCAGTTTTGTTTCCTGAGAACTCACATATATTAAGGAAATTGCTAATGATCATCCACTTTCAATTAGCTTAGCCTTGTCATTAGATTTTTTTTTTTTTCATTTTCTGTGTTCAAGATGCTGGCAGGGGTTTTGAAATAGACAATATACCTTGAATTTATCAATGTCCTGATATAGCTTTTTCCTCTGAAATTCTATGGGAATATTTTTATTCCTGGGATAATTTAGTTTTCTAGAAAGACAAGTCTGGGTTTTATTGATTTGTGGATTTTGATCTGAAGACATCTGATATATTCTCATCCACCCTGGGAATAATTAATTTTTGCTCCTACATGTTCCCAAACACTTGCCCATGCCATTATTCTAGTATTCAGTCTTCTTGTGTTGTTGTAGTTGTGAATGTGTTTGTCTTCCATGCTAAATTGTTAGCTTCTTGCAGACATGAATTTCATCTTACTGGCTTGCATATACTTCGTAGAGCCCAGCCAACTACCTGACATTGAGTAAGTGTTCTTTAATGTTTGCTACATGGATGAATAATAGGAAAATTCAAATTTTTAGAGTGGAGTAGTCTTTGAGGTATGTGAGCTTGTTTGTTTGTGAATATATTCTAAGTGGATAAGAGATATATCTTTCTTTTTAAAATATGGGCTCCCCCTGAGAAAATTAAGAGCCTCAAGTGATTAACTTTTATGCTATTCACTTTAATAGAGGATGCAGGAATTGGAAATTAAAAGTTAAATCCCTCACCAAATGAGGAAGAAATTACTTCAGAAAGTAATTCCCGACAGAAATACTTCTCCTTTTAAAAAATACATTCTGACAGTTCTTCTCCATTAATTATAAACTTTCAGCTGCTCATGTTTAACTCTTTCCTCTCAAAAAGAGGGAGTCAGGCTCAGTTTACCTGAATTTTATTGTTTGCTTTTGATAAAAATGCCATGAAAATGTCATGGATAGCTCTCATTTCAAATGGTGATTTTTCTATACTAGAAAATTATCATGAAATTTAATAATATTAGTAAATACCAGCAGGGTCCATGGACTATGCATAACATACCTTGCATGGAAGACAAATATCAACTAGAAAATATACTTTGATAGGCTACACATACAAGCATAAGGGGAAAACCGTAAGATCTACTAAAGATCCTGACTACCCTTTGGAAGTGTAGGCTGCAGAAAAGAAGAGATTGCAATATCTCCTTATTTCTTAAGGCAAAATGTAAGAGGTTTTTTGAGGGAGGAGAATTCAAGAATTCAAAAGCACTGATGAATGCAGAGAAGATGATACAGTTCATGGTTAAGGATAAAAGAGGGAATCTACTAAAAAAAAAAAAAAGAGTGGCATTGCACATAAAAAAAATAGATACTGGAAAATTTCTGTTTTCTTCCCATATTTAGTTTATGTCAGTGGAGGGATTTGAAAATGGGATACTATAGTCTAATTTCTAGCTTTTTTCAAAAGAAGAACATTTTATATATTGTTCCAAATTAGCCACTAAACAGAAGCTGATTAGGCCCATAAAGCGAGTAGTCACTACTTAGATAAATGGATATATAGATACTCAGAGTTTCATATTCCAAAGTTGAGTTTGCTTTTGGTTAAACTGTACTGCCTAGCAATGTACATTGAGACTCCTCATGAGAGACACTGAAGAACAAGAAAAAGTTACTATCCTCTCACTTAAAATATTCTGATCTTTTTAATTAAAAGATTCTGAAAGCTAGGAAAATAACAATAAAGCATAAGAATAAGAAGCTCCCTTCTGCTACTTAGCAAAGCAGTTTTGAGTGGTTTCTCAAGCCCAAGAAGGAGGTTTACTACATCAAGTGCTGCTACTGGACTATGATGATATAAGGGTTGTACTTCACATCTTCAAAAGAACATTTAAAAAACACTGGTCATAAACTAAAATAACACAGTATTTCTCTAGGTGTCTTTGGAAATCACTGCCTTCCTGGGTAGAGGTACAAAGGGAAAATTAAACTTCTTAGTGCACTAGAAAAGGGAAATGCCTCAGAAAGAGCTTTTATATATATACATATTCTAGCTGACAGCTATAAGTATATTTTTCTTCTTTCTTCACTTAGTTTTGGTGAACTATCAATCATGTGTGTCTTTGTGTGTGTGTTAATAAATCTAGATTGTTACCTGAGCTTAAATTAATGAGGGTGGTAAGTCATATTTAGTTTCCAAAAATAATTCAAAGCCTCCCCCCCCTTTTTTAATCTTCACTCAAGGACATGCTTAGAGAGAGTAAGGGAGAGAGACAGACAGAGAAACATCGATGTGAAAGAGAAACATTGATCGGTTGCCTTCCATACACTCCCCAACTGGGGATAGAGCCCACAAGCCAAGTAAGTGCCCTGACCGGGAAGTGAACTGGAAACTTTTTGGTGCACAGGAGAAAGCTCAACCAACTGAGCCACTCTGGCTGGTCTCGTCCCCTTTTTCGTGCTGCCTTCCTTCGAGTTTTTCCAAAGGGTGAGCAGAGCACTAAGAGGAGAGATGAAACAAATCAGTTAATTTTACTCCTACTCAATAATCCTTGGGAAAGATAAAGTGGATGTTGCAGAAATTTGAAGTTATTGGTTAAACTAAGACTTGAGGACTATACACAGATTTTAATTGTCCACGGTTTCCTACCAATACCCTAGAATAGCTTATAAGTTCTATAACAACAAAGTAAAATAAGCTATTGAGATCTCAGTTCCCAAGTTTGAAAATTATGCTATTATTATGCACCAGTTTAGTAATGTGTAGCAGTCAAATATGTTGCAGCATTGTGTATTTATGCTAGTGATCTTCAACAGTCCTGTCAGAGGTTATATTAATACCTTTGTTTTTGTTTGTTTTGCTTTGCTTTTTTGTTTTTTGTCTGTCTGTTTTTAATAGATGGCTTCTAAAAGATGATTGCATTAGAGAATGGAATGGGTGGGCAAGAGAAGAAAGTAGCTATGGAATTTCAACATCCATTCTTCAGAAAGGGGGAAGGGAAATCAACTTGCTAGACAATATCAGGTACAAGGTATGAGGATGGTTGCCATAAGATTTTTCATAGAATTTGGGGTTATGGAGAGTCTTTCTTTGATCTAAACATTTTAGAATTGCTCTAAGTCTGAAGAATCAAGCTATTTGCAGTTGGAATTTGCTGGCTGAAAACTCTTTGCTAGGCACTTCTAGTTATCTGGAAAGGTGAATTTTAGATATTAATTTATCCAAATATTTATGACCACTCTTTCTGAAGCATATTTTATTATCTTTGTTACTTTTTACTATGCAGCTGTGGATATAACATTTTAGGAATTGCAGAGGAGACTAGACTACATTATGACATAAAATATTTGTTTTGATATTTCTCTTAATTAGCAAAATATCTACTGAACCTGTCTGCTTACACCCAGAGCTGCTTACAAGACAAGGCAGAATATAAAACAGTAACACAGGGTTTTTTAAATGAAACATCCATTTATCTTGGTATTGTGCATAAACATTACAGACAGATGCAGTCTTTGATCTAGAAGTTCAATGCAAAAAACAAAATCAGGAAGATCTGAAATATTCCTTAGACCAGCAGTTCTCAAAGCATGATTTGTGAACCCCTAAGAGTCTCCAAGACATTATCAGGGGAACTATGTAGTCAAACTATTTTCGTAATAATACCAAGGAAGTATTTGCTTTTTTCACTCTCATTTTCTCATGAGCACAGTGTAATTTTCCCAAAGATATCTGATGGATGATGATGTCATCATTCTAAAGTTAATATATAATGTCTATATGATTATAATTTTAAAGAAATTGATAAATATTAAAAATTGCATCACTTAAATTATAATATAAGAAATATTATTAGTTATAATCCACATAGACAAAAATTCATTGGGTTCCTAAAAATCTTTAAGAGTGCAAAGGGGTTCTAAAACTAAAGAGCTTAAGAACCACTGATATAGTTCATTTTGTTCATTAGATTCCACATATTAGTGAAATCATATGGCACTTGTCTTTCTCTAACTGGCTTATTTCACTTAGCCTGATGATCTCCAGGTCCCTCCATGCTGTCCCAAAGGGTAAGAGATCCTTCTTTTTTACAGCTGCATAGTATCCCATTGTGTACATGTACCACAGCTTTTTCATCCACTCAAGCAAATTGAGATAGACTCATAGACAGAGAGCAGACTGACAGCTGAGGTGGGGGTTGGGGAGTTGGGTGGGTGGAAAGATTAAGCAATAAAGAAAAAAAGAGAAAAAACTCATGGACATGGATAACACTGTTGTGATTGCTGGGGGTGAGGGGATCAAGGGGAGGTGGAGGAGGGTATAGGGGGATAAATGGTGATAGAAGGAGACTTGACTTGAGGTGGTGCACACACAATACAGTATACAGATGATGCGCTGTGGAATTGTGCACCTGAAACCTGTATAATTTTGTTAACCAGTGTCACCCCAATAAATCCAACAAAAAAGAAAAATGAAAAAACACCGATATAGGCCAAACTCAGCTCACAGGACACTTTTTTCATAATACAAAAGAAACATGGTCCTTATTTTAATTGTAGTGGTCTTGGAATGGCCTCCATTATGTGAACTAAGAGAATAAAAGAGAAAGTTAAATTAAGATGAACCAGTCAGTATCCAATCCCATTGAAAACGGAGTCACATACAGATATTTCTGAGTCCACTTCATATTGTTGGTTTCCTTCAGAGCAATATTTAGATATAAACTGAACAATATTTAATTTGAGCTTACATATGGGCAACAATGGCTCTCTAGTCTGTTGGTTCAAGGGGTGATCTTGGAAGGTTAAAAGGAATTATCAGATTTCCCTTCTAATTTTTTAAGAAAGAAAACCAAAACTTTGCTGTTTTAAAAATATTGTGTTGGCTTGTTAGATTTTGTGTCCATAAGCTTAGTGAATATTAAGGCAAATGGTACATGCCACCCACAAAACAGATGACCAGTTTCTGATCTAAAAGGATGACAGGCAATTTCTGTATTATCACAGAATCAAAACAGACATCTAGTAAATTCTAAATGTGATTTCTCCATCTTCTGAATCCCGATAAAAATTTCTTACCTGTGCTGCTCATTCAACATTTATTGCTGTTTTTCACAGCTGTTCATCTATTTTTTTAATGTTTAGATATCTAACCAACTTCCCTGCTCTGTTAACTCCATGAGGGATTTTTGACAGATAAGCTTATTTTTCAAGTACCTTTACAGCAAATAAAAACAAATTTGGAAGTCCCTATTCACATTTCCCAAGTTTAAACTTGAGGGATATAGAGTCTGTAGTCCTTTACTTGCTAGAACACAGGTTTATTCACATTAGAGGCACAATATATAGCTTCATTTATAGTAAAAGATAATGTGATGCTTTGCTTTATTCTTTTTAAAAATTTATCTTTATTGTTGAAAGTATTGCAGATGACACCTCCTCCCCCCCCCCCGACTCCCACTATCCCTCATCTGCCTTTCCTGCCAGGCTTTCCCCATACTAGGGTCTGTGTCCATGGGTTATGCATATATGCAAATAAGTTCTTTGATTAATCACTCCCCACCCACTCTCCCACCCCGCTATCCCTCTGAGATTCCTCAGTCTGTTCCATGCTTCTATGTCTCTAGATCTATTTTTTCATCAGTTTATTGTATTCTTTATATCCCACATATGAATGAGATCTTTTGATGCTTGTCATTCTCTGACTAGCTTATTTCACTTAGCATAATACTCTCCAGTTCCATCCACGCTGTCCCAAAGGGTAAAATATTCTTCTTTTTTACAGCTGCATAGTTTTCCATGGTGTAAATGTACCACACCTTTTTATTCACTCATCTACACTTGATGACATTTGGGGTGTTTCCAGATCTTAGCTATAGTAAATTACATTGTTATGAACATAGGGGTGCATAAATTCTTTCTGAGTGGTGTTTCCGGGTTTCTTAGAATATATTCCTAAAAGTGGGATTACTGGGTCAAAGGGCAGTTCCATTTTTAATTTTCTGGGTAAATTCTATATTGTTTTCCATAGTGGCTGCACCAGTCTGCATTCCCACCAGCAGTGTACTAGGGTGCCCTTTTCTTCACATCATTCCCAGCACTTGTCCTTTGTTGATTTGTTGATAGCAACCATTCTCACAGGTGTGAGGTGATACCTCATTGTTGTTTTAATTTGCATCTCTCTGATGATTAGTGACTTTGAGCATTTTTTCATATGTCTCTTAGCCATCTGTATGTCCACTTTGGAGAAGTGTCTATTTAGGTCCTTTGCCCATTTTTAATTGGATTGTTTCTCTTCTTTTTGTTAAGTTGTATGAGTTCCCTTTATATTTTGGATATTAACCCCTTATCAGATGTGTCATTGGCAAATATATTCTCCCATACAGTGGGCTCCCTTTTCATTTTGTTGATAGTTTCTTTTTCTGTGCAGAAGCTTTTTATTTTGATGTAGTCCCATTTGTATTTTCTACTTTGTTTCTCTTGCCATAGGAAATGTATCAACAAACATATTCCTATGAGAGATGTCTGAGATGTTGCTGCCTACATTTTCTTCTAGAATTTTTATGGTTTAACAATTTACATTTAAGTCTTCTATCTATTTTGAGTTTATTCTTGTGTATGGTATAAGTTGGTGGTCTAGTTTCATTTTTAATTTTTTTGCATGTACTTGTCCAATTTTCCCAAAGCCATTTATTGAAGAGACTGTCTTTACTCCATTGTATGTTCTTGCTTCTTTTATCAAATATTAATTGAACATAATGCTTGGGTCAATTTCTGGGTTGTCTGTTCTATAGATTCAGTGCAATCCTCATTAAAATACCAATGGCATATATCACAGATCTAGAACAAATACTCTAAAAATTCATATGGAACCAAAAAAGACCCCAGATAGCTGCAGCAGTCTTGAGAAAGAAGAACAAAGTTGAAGGGACCACAACACCAGATATCAAGTTATACTACAAAGCCACTTTAATCAAAACAGCCTGGTGCTGGTCCAATAACAGGCGTATATTTCAGTGGAACAGAACAGAGAACCCAGAAATTGCTTTATTCTTTTAGTTTAATTTATTTTATCATTCCTCTTATCTGTGTTAAATTTTTGAGTGAAAAGTTTTACTGTGTCTGTACTGGGAGATTCTGAGTAAGTAATACTTATTTTTTTTAAATGTTTTTATTGATTTCAGAGAGAAGAAGGGAGAGGGAGAGAGAGATAGAAACATCAATGATGAGAAAGAATCATTGATAAGCTGCCTCCTGCATGTCACCTAAACGGGAAATCAAACCCTGAGCTCCAAGTTTATTGGTTGACCCTCAACCACTGAGCCACTCTGGCTGGTCAATATTTATTTTTAACATGTATTAAATATGGGGATAATACAACTTATAAGCCTGCTAAAACAGTGTAGATTGAAATAATTAAATCATGTTTAGTCACCACCTATGGAAGTAATTACAACATTGCTGTTCTCAACATTATTATGCATAAAAAAATTTTAGACCTTCATTTTCTGAAACACCTAATTGAATATAGTCTTATCCCATTAGACCTATAAAGTGAAACTATATTTTGGTTTATTTCTGAAAGTTACCCACACTGTATATTATCAGTGAGATAAAGCTTCCTCTCCAACACTGCTCATAATTACTTCCAATAAGAAATAGCTGTGAGAAAGCCAAAGCTCAAGTATAAACAGAATGAGATGTGTGTGCGGGGGTGGGGGGTGGGTGTGGGTAAATTTCTAAATAAATATACTTCCTACATGTCCAAGTCACATCTACATGTTTTTAGATTTTATATATTGAATTATAGTTCTTTATAAACATATTTTTCTCCCTGTAAGATATTTTTAATTTTTAGTGATAGAAACTTTGAATTTTTTAAATTTAAATTTAATTTAATTTAATTTTTTCCATTATCATTAATCCCCTCTATGCCTTCTCCTACCTCCAACCCTCTCTCCCACCATCAGCACACATTGTTCCCCTCACAGTTCTTACCTTGCAAAACATACTAAAATATATATGCTGAATTCAGTAAACATTAAGGATCCACTATGTGTAAGATATTGTTCTAAAAACTTGGAGGAATGATAGGGTAGACTATGGTTCTAGTCTTTGAGAAACTCTCAAAGTAGTGTAAAAGATAAGAATGTATATAACTGTCATATGAGCATTCTGTGCTTAGCACAATAATAATAGAAGTACATTTGTTGAATTTAGTCTGTGCTTTTAGATTAATTATGCCTATTTTCCCTTCTAGTAGTTCTCATAATGGAGAGTTGATGGTATGTGAAATTTTTAAGCAATCTAACTGTACGCTGTTTTCACTCCAGGTGCCAATAATGAAAATTGAGGATGTCAGAATCTGCCCTGAGGAGTTCCAGAGAAAGAGGGCTGAAGTGCAAGAGATGAGAGAGAAGCAGAGCCATATGTAAGCCAAATTTACAGAACTGAAGAACTGAGCATTTATGAAGATTTCTGATGCTTGTTTCCAAGGGTTTTAAAGTTGATTGCCTCTGAGTTGAGAAATGGAACTCTTGTTTTCCATAACACGTTAGCGGGGTTTCTTTTAAGTAAAAGCACAGCACTGAATCAAACACTTTCATGTTTGGACTGCTGTTAGGTTTCAATGGTACAGATCACATAATTCTGGCTGACTAGCAGGTCACTCTGTAAATCAGAAATAAAGGTACCAGCATCCAAGAAAACCATGCAGGCATGAGTAATATAGCAAATAGCAGTTTCCACTTAACAGAAGAGAAACAGAAAAAGGTGTTAGATATATAAGTTCTGTATTTAAGTACTCTGAGCTACATTCTTGGCTCATTTGCTTATTCTTGGTGATTCTAAGATTAATCTACAATTCCTTTATTTGGTCTATTTTTTTGTCTATAAAATGAATACCTTAAGATATTTATTGGTGCTCTATAAAGAACCATAGAGTGTACAATACTGTATATAATGGCCCTAATATTAGGGTCTTTGTTCAGGCAGTGATGTTCAAAGGTGAAATTCAAATGGTTAAGGTTCTAAGATGGCGGCTGAGAGGACCTGATGGAGCCTGAGAGTGTGAGTGGGTGAGTGTGTGTGAGGGAGAGTGTGTGTGAGTGTGAGGGGGGCATCTGGCCTTCAGTGCAAGAGCTCCCAGGGGTTCGGGAGCTCATGGCAGAGGAGCTGCCATTGTTGCAGCGCTGCTCAACCGGGGGCTTCTCTCTGATTGAGAGTAGAGAGTATACCATTTTGGAGGATCCTCAGGGTCCTCCTTGGGAGGAGGCTGCGGAGAGCACTCCACCTGGCAGCCTGAGGACACTGATAGGCTCAGGGATCTCGTGGTGAAGGCCAAGCGCTACCCTCATGGCCTGTGAACTAGAGCACCCTGACAAACGCACCGCTTCAAGGATCCAGAGCACACAGCCTACCAGCTTTCCTCCTTTCCAGCAGCACCTCACTGACGATGCATCCATAGCCCGTTTGCCTGCTACCTTGACTCCTTGATGGAGTCACACCTCCCTGACTCTACGCCCACAGCCAGCCTCCTTTGTAGCAGGGCCCACGGCCAGCTTGACTGCCATCTTGAGGAAGTTGCTCCTCTGGCCTGCCTGCCTGCCTCCGAGACAGGGCTGCTCAGCTGACCTGCCTGCCTCCCTGCCTGCCTCCTTGATAGGAACACTCACTTCCCTGATGAGGTCACAGTGCTGGCCTGCCTATTTCTCTGCCAGCGGCCCCTCCATGACCTGGCGCACACAACCAACCAGCCTGCTTGCTGCCTGCCTCCCTGCCAGCAGTGCCTTCCTGACATGGCATGCAAGGCCTGCCTGCCTGGCCTGCCTACCTGCTGTGCCTCCTTAACCTGGTGGGAGGTCTGATGCCTGCTAGCCTGGCCCACTCCCTGGCATCCATGGCTTGCCTGCTGGCCTGCCTGATGTACCACCTTGACAGGGTGTGCAGGACCTCCCGGCCTGCCTGCAGGCCTCCTCAACAAGATCTGCCAGGTCTGCCTGCCTGCCTTTCTGACTCTCTGACACAACACACCTGCCTGGCTGGCCTACGGCCTTGACTTAGTTCACCTGGCCTTGCCATGGTGACCCAGCACCTCCCAAACACACAGGCCTGCCATCAGGACCTGGCTGATGGACCGGTATCCTGGCTACCAGAAACAAGGCCCTGTTCATGCCCTGCAGCCTTGACTTGGTACCCATGACAGCAGGCACAATAAAATGGGGAGACAAAGAAACAACACTCAAATGAAAGAAAAAGAGATATCACCAAAGAACTAGATGAAATAGAGACAAACAATTTAACAGATATAGAGTTCAAAATAATGGTTATAAGGATGCTCAAGCAACCTAACAAAAATCAATTGGAAATGAAGAAAGACATAGCTGAAATAAAAAATACACAGTAGATTAAAAGAAGCTGAGGACCGAATCAGTGAATTAAAATACAGCGTAGAAAATAACACCCAGTCAGAGCAGCAATTAGGAAAAAAAATTGAAAAGCAGGAAGACAGTTTAAGAGAGCATTGGGACAGCATGAAATGTAACAATATCTGCATCATAGGGGTTCCAGGAGGAGAAGAATCCAAGTAAGGATTAGAGAACGTGTTTGAGGAACTAATGACAGAAAACTTCCCTTACCTGATGAAGGAAAAAGTCACTCAAGTTCAAGAAACACAGAGAGTCCCAAATAAAATGAATTCTAAAAGACTCATACCTAGACACATCATAATTTAAATGGCAAATATTAAAGATAAAGAATCTTGAAAGTAGCAAGAGAGAGACATAAAGTTACCTAAAAGAGAGCACTTATTAGACTGACAGCTGATTTCTCAAAAGAAACACTTCAGGCCAGAAGGGAGTGGCATGAAGTATTCAAAGTAATGAAAAAAAAGGACTGGATCCAAAGTTACTCTATCCAGCAAGGCTATCATTCAAAATTGAAAGCAGAAATAAAGAGCTTCACAGCCAAAAAAGGCTAAAAGAGTTTATTACTACAAAACCAGCACTACAAGAAATGCTAAAAGGACTGGTGTAAGAATAATAATAAGAAGAAGAAATGTAGAGAAAGAAAAGAACACAGACATAAACAAGGAATGGCAATAAACAAGTACATATCAATAATAACCTCAAATGTAAATGACATAAATGCTCCAATCAAATGACATAAAGTAGCTGAATGGATAGGAAAACATGACCCATATATATGCTGTCTACAAGAGACCCACCTCAGAACAAAAGACTCACACAGGATAAAGTGAAGGGATGGAAAAAATTTCCATGGAAGTGGAAATGAAAAAAAAAGCTGGGGTAGCAATACTCATATCTCACAAAATAGACTTTAAAATGAAAGTCATAACAAGAGACAATGAAGTTCACTACATAATACTAAAGGGATCCATCCAACAAAAGGACATAACCCTGGTAAACATATGCAACCAATATAGGAGTGCCTAAATATATAAAAAAAAACTTCTGGAGGACTTTAAGGGAGAGATTGACAGCAATAAAATCATAGTAGGAGACTTTAACACCTCACTGACATCACCAGATAGATCTTCTAGACCAAAAAAAATCAACAAGGACATGGTGATCCTAAATGACACACTAGATCAGATGGAATTAATTGACATTTACAGAACATTCTGCCACAAAGATACAGAATGTACATTGTTCTCAAGTACACATGGGACATTGTCAAAGACAGATCATATATTAAGACACAAAACAAGTCTCTGCAAGTCCAAGAAGACCGAAACCATATCAAGCACCTTCTCATATCCCAATGTCACGAAATTAGAAATCAACTACAATAAAAAGACTCAAAAACATTCAAACACATGGAGGCTAAATAACATATTATTAAACAGTGAATGAGTTACCAAAGAGCAAGGAAGAAGTGAAAAATTTCTTGAAAAAAAAAAAGGAAAGTGAACACACAACAACACAAAATCTTTGGGAAACAATGAAGGCAGTCCTGAGAGGGAAATTCATATCAGTACAGGCCTACCTCAAAAAACAAGAAAAACTTCTAATAAATTATCTTAGCTTACAACTTAAAGACTTAGAAAGAGAACAATAAGGAAAGCCCAAAGTAAGCAGAAGGAAGGAAATAGTAAAGATCAGAGTGGAAATAAATGACACAGAGACTAAAAAAATACAAAAGATCAATGAAACCAAGAGCTGGTTCTTTGAAAAGATAAATAAGATTGATGAACCTTTAACCAGACTCATCAAGAAACAAAGAGAGGGGATCCAAATAAACAAAATGAGAAACAAAAGAGGTGAAGTAACAAATGACCCAACAGAAATACAAAGGGTTATAAGAAAATACTATGAACAGTAATATGCCACCAGGCTAGACAACCTGGATGAAACAGATAAATTCCTAGAAAAATACAATCTTCCAAAACTCAGTCAGGAAGTCAGAAAACCTGAATAGGCCAATAACTACTGATGAAGTTGAAGCACTAATCGAAAACCTCCCAGGACACAAAAGCCTTGGTCCAGATGGCTTCACAGGGGAGTTTTACCAAACATTCAAAGAAGAACTAACACCTATCCTCCTCAAGATATTCCAAAAAACCAAGAGGAGGGAATGCTTCCAAGCTCTTTTTACGAGGTCAGCATTAGCCTAATTCCAAAACCAGATAAAGACACAACAAAGAAAGAGAATTACAGGCCAGTATCCCTGATGAACATAGATGTTACAATCCTCAACAAAATATTGGCAAATCAGATCCAACAATAAATTAAAAAGCTCATACACCATGATCAAGTGAGATTTATTCCAGGGATGCAAAGCTGGTACAAAATTCACAAATCAATAAATTTGATACATCACATAAACAAATTGAAAGACAAAAATTTCATGATCATATCAATAGATGCAGAAAGAGCATTCAGCAAAATCCCGCACCCATTTTTGATAAAAAGTTTCAGCAAAGTGGGCATAGAAGGATCATATCTCAACATAATAAAGGCCATATATGGCAAACCTACAGCCAACATAATATTCAATGGACAAAAACTAAAACCATTTCCCCTAAGAACAGAAACAAGACAGAGATGTCTACTTTCACCACTCTTACTCAACATAGAACTGGAAGTCCTAGCCACAGAAATCATAAAAAAAAGAAGAAGAAGAAAACACACCAATAAAAGGCATTCAAATTGGAAAAGAGGAAGTAAAACTGTCATTATTAGCAGATGACATAGAAAACCCTAAAGAATCCACCAAAAAACTACTAGATTTAATAAATGAATTTGGCAATGTAGCAGGACACAAAATTAACACTCAGAAATCCTTGGCATTTTTATACACCAATAGTGAGCTCGCAGAAAGGGAAATTAAAAAAGGAATCCCTTTTACAATTGTAAGAAAAAAATTAAGATACTTAAGAATAAATCTAACCAAGGAAGGAAAAGACCTGTATGTGGAAAAGTACAGAACATTGAAAAAAGAGATAAAGGAAGATATAAACAACTGGAAAAATATACTGTGTTCATGGATTGATAGAATTAACATTAAAAAATGTCCATACTACCCAAAGCAATCTATAAATTCAGTGCAATCCCTAATAAATACCAACAGCATACTTCACAGATCTAAAACAAAAACTTCAAAAATTTATATAGAACTGAAAAAGACCCCGAATAGCCACGGCAATCTTGAAAAAGAAGAACAAAGTTGCAGGGATCACAATACCAGATATCAAGTTAAACTACAAAGCCACTGTAATCAAAACAGCATGGTACTGGCACAAGAAGAGACATTTAGATCAATGGAACAGAACAGAGCACCCAGAAATTGACCCAAGCCATTATACTCAATTAATATTTGATAAAGGAGGCAAAAGCATACAATAGAGTAAATACAGTCTCTTCAATAAATGGTGTTGGGAAAATTGGACAGGTACATGCATAAAAATGAAGCTAGACCACCAACTTTCACCATACACAAAAATAAACTCAAAATGGATAAAAGACTTAAATGTAAGTTGTGAAACCATAAAAATTTTAGAAGAAAATATAGGCAGCAAAATCTCAGACACCTATGGTAGCAGTATGTTTGCTGAAACAATTGGGACTACATCAAAACAAATACTTCTGCACAGTGAAAAAAACCATCAACAAAGCTAAAAGGGAACCCACTGTATGGGAGAACATATTTGCTCATGATACATCTGATAAAGGGTTAATTTCCAGAATATATAAGGAACTCATACAACTTAACAAAAAGAAGAGAAACAATCCAATTAAAAAATGGGCAAAGGACTTAAATAGACACCTCCAAAATGGAAATACAGATGGCCAACAGACATATGAAAAAATGTTCAAAGTCACTAATCATCAGAGAGATGCAAATTAACACAACAATGAGATATACCTCAAACCTGTCAGAATGACTACCTTCAACAAGTCATCAAATGGCAAGTGCTGGCAAGGATGTAGAGAAAAGGGAAACCTAGTGCACTGCTTTTGGGAACACAGACTGGTGTAGTCTTTATGGAAAACAGTGTGGAGTTTCCTCAAAAAATTAAAAATGAAATTGCCATTTGACCCAGTGAACCCACTTCTAGGAATATATCTTCAGGAACCCAAAACACTAATCACAAAGAACTTATGAACCACTTTGTTCATACCAGCACAATTTACAATAGCTAAGATCTGGAAACAGCACAAGTGCCCATCAGTAGATGAGTGGATAAAGAAGCTGTGGTACATTTACACCATGGAATACCATGCAGTTGTAAAAAAGAAGGATATTTTACCCTTTGGGACAGCATGGATGGACCTGTAGAGGATTATGCTAAGTGAAATAAGTCAGTCAGATAAAGACAAGTACCACATGATCTCGCATATGTGGAATCTAATCAATAAAATAAACTGATGAAGAAGATAGATACAGAGATGTAGAACCATCGAGCATTCGGATGAATTTCAGAGGGAGGGTGGGGGTGGGTATTAGTGGGGGAGAAGGATTAATCAAAGAACCTAGATGCATATATACATGACCTATGAACACTGACAATAGTGTTTAGAAGACCTGGTAACCCGAGGCAGATGCCTAGTGGAAGGGTTCAATGGGGGGGAAAAGAGGGGACCTTTGTAATTCTTTCAACAATAAAAAAATTCAAATATTTAAGTTGTTGCACAGTAATACCTGTGAGAAAAGTTTATAATCCATTATTTACCTTAAAGTAATAATGTGCATATGTTCCAGCAAATGTTCATAGCTATTCAATATAAACTTGAACTCCACCACCAAACTTTCAATGAAATGCAAATGTGTTTTTAATTTCATGATTGTATCTTCTGCAATTAACTTAGTGATTAATGATGTTCCAGGGGGTTATTGGTTTTATACATAAATCAGACCAAAAACTTTTGGGCAGCAGTGAACTAGATGGCTTTTTTTCTGAGGTTCCTTCTAGCCAAATATTTGTGAAACTTTCCCATTGTGGAATTTGTATTATATTAGATTGTGTCTAAACCTAATTCTATATAAGAAATTTGTGGTCTCTAAATCTTACACAAGTTGTCTCTCGTCATATCATTCATTGGAAGTTATTTTGGTGTAAACTCACTGGCCTAGAGATTCAGTTCTCCTTCCAGTCTTCTATAAAGTGTTTTTCTACCCCTAGGATTGTCAGTAAGGAATTTTCATTACTATCATCTTGGTTTGCAAGCCTAGAAGATTATTAAGGTAGTCTGTGCTTTCAGATATGTTAGTGTGATACCTCTGTAGCCTAATTCACTGACTGAAAGATTGAAAAGAGTTAAATGTTAAGCCCAAAATATTCAGGAAGAGTAATGAGGGAAGAATCCTTGTGAAGAATATGGTAAATGCTGTTAATTCAAATAGTTCAATGTATTATTACATATTATATCTTCAAAATTCAACAGACATTTTCTATCCTGCTTCATTTGTGGAATCCTTTTTGGTTTTAAATGACAAAACTAAAGCAGAAATACTGTGAGCAACAGCAGCTTTTAACAAAGGCACCAGTTGTCAGGGGATGTAAAAGAGGAAATGGAGGGATAAATGATGATGGAAGGAGACTTGACTTGGGGTGGTGAACACACAAGAATATACAGATGATGTATTACAGAATTGTACACCTGAAACATATAATTTTGTTAACCAATGTCACCCAAATGAATTCAATAAAAAAGAGAAAAAGATGCTTATTCTTACTTTTCTGTAAATTGTTGATTAGAACATTCTTCAGTTTTTGTTGAGTTTGATGAATGGGAGCTACATGGAGACATGAATAGGAAAAGTTGAATTTATTGACTCAAAGTATTTTTTTGGTTACAGAGAACTCCTTTACTCTCGTGTCTCATCTCATTATTTTTCTCTTTCCAAGCTCATTCTTATCTTTTAAGGTCAAAGCAGTTAGTCAGCATATATGAACTGTGTGTGACATCTGGCTTAAAAAAACATACCTTTTAAGAAAAATCACTGTTCAGAGAGGGAGGCAAGATGGCTGCAGACTGGGGAAGTTCCACTTGTTCCCAGCACCTGACCAGGCTTGTGGCTAAACTGCAGAACGTTTAACTTGGAAAAAAAAAAAAAAGCTTAAAAATAGGTGATCTGAAATATCGTGAACAGGGAGCAGGGTGAGGGTACAGGAGGAGACGCAGAGTGGGTGATACAACTCTCGCAGCTGTGCAGCAAGGCTGCAAAGCCAGAGGGAAGGAGCAGCAGTGCAGCACCTGCCTCCTCCTGGGAGTGTGGGGTCTCATCCACACACACGGATTCCCAAACCAGACCAACAGAAAGAGGAAGGGGAGTTCACATAGCATCGGGGCAGTGGGAATCAGTGGTAATTCAGTCCACCAGGGGGACTCAGATAGCACTATCCTAGGCAAAGAGCGATCGCTTTGTTAAAGCACCAGATTGGGAAGTCTGCCCCATTGGTGTCTGTGGGAGGGGTCATGCAGCAGAACTCCTGATCCTCAGAGAGGTCTGAGCAGCACACCCAGCAATGAATCAGACTGTCCGATTGTTCCCTGAAAGAACTTTTGGCGTAGAGAAGGACAGGGGCCAGACAGAGTTCCCTGGGAAAGAGGAGAAATCCTCCCTACCTTGAGAGAAGAGAAGGTGCTCTTTCCCCCACCTGTAAAATAGCTCTGGACTAGAAATCTGCACCGCTGCATCTGGGCCTGGTAGCTTGGGTGACTCAGACATCTGGCCTGGTGGGAGCTTGGGCAGAACCCCAACCCAGTGAGATCCGGCCTTGCTGAAAGATTAGAGAGCCAAGGGGGGATTTTTTTTTCCCTTTAAATATCTCCTGATGCTTGGGGTGGTGACAAAGGAGTGCCACTGACCCAGGAAAAGCTAGGCATTGGAAGGAGAGGAAGTGCCCACCCGCCCCTCCTACAAGCTACTAGCACCCCCACAACCCGAGTCCCTTTAAACCATCATGACTGAGACCTGGATACCCCTGCAGAGCCCAGTTTTGGGGGGGAAGGGAAAGTAGGTCAGAACAAGGACATTCAAAGTACAAGTCCCAAGGCAGACCCAGCATCTGAGCAAGGGAGGCCCTGCCAATCTGACTACTCAGTCAGGCTATCCAGGGCTAGGCACAGACAGCAACTCACATTGGCCTGCACCAAAGAACTGCCTGGGAGGCCAGGGACTGACACAACAAAGGGCCAGATCCAACAACATTGGAGAAAAATTCACTGAGCTCCACAAATAGCATATCCGAAGGATTTCGTTTGTTTGTATTTTTCTTCTCTTTTTTTTCCTCTCTTTTTTTTTATATTCTCTTATTTCTATCATTCACTTTCGTCTATTTTTGACCCAGTTTCTATTTGCATCTTTTATTGTTATTTTTAAATTTTGTTTGCAATTTTCTTTCCCTGTTTTTCTTTTTTTAAATTTATCTTTATTGTTAATAGTATTACAAATGTCCCCCTTTTTCCCCCATTGATCACCTCCACCCTACACGCCTCCCCCCAGGCCTTCACCACAGTATTGTCTCTGTCCATGGGTTATGAATTTATGCATATAAATTCTTTGGTTAATCTTTCTCTCCCCATCCACCTGTCCCCGCCTTTCCCCTGAGATTAGTGAGTCTGCTACATGCTTCTATGTCTCTGGATCTATTTTGTTCATTGGTTTATTTTGTTCATTAGGTTCCACATATGAGTAAGATGATGTGATACATCTTTCTCTGACTGGCTTATTTCACTTAGCATAATACTCTCCAGTTCCCACCCTGATGTCTCAAAGGGTAAATGTCCCTATACAGCTGCATAGTATTCCATGGGGTAAATGTCCTAAAAGATGTTTGATATGATTTTAATTTTCTTGAAATTTTAGAGACTTGTTTTGTGTCCTAACATGTGGTCTATCTTTGAGAATGTTCCATGTGCACTTGAGAAGAATGTATATGTTCTGTAAATGTCAATTAAATCATTTGATATAGTGTGTCATTTAGAGTCACTGTTTCCTTGTTGATTTTTTTTTTTTTTTGTCTGGAAGGTCTATCCAGTAAAGTCAGTGGGGTGCTAAAGTCCCCTGCTGTGACTGTATTGCTGTTGCTCTCTCCTTTAAAGTCCTCCAGAACTTTTGTTTTTTTTCAGCCTGTGTGAGTCTTTTATTTTGAGGTGGGTCTTTTGTATACAGCATATATTTGGGTCTTGTTTTCTTATCCATTCAGCTACCCTTTAATTGGAGTATTTAATTCATTTATATTTACAGTTATTATTGATAGGTACTTATCTATTGTCATTATATTTCTTTATGCCTATGTGTCTTCTCTCTATTTCAACTTCTTTTTACAGCAGTCCCTTTAACATTTCTTGCAGTGCTGGTATGGTGTTGATAAATGCCTTTAGTCTTGTTTTGCTTCAGAAGCTCTTTATTTCGCCATCTATTTCGAATGATAGCTTTTCTGGATAGAGTATTCTTGGTTTCAGATCTTTGTTTTGCATTTCCTTGAATACTTCATGCCATTCCCTTCTGGCCTGTAGAGTTTCTCATGAGAAATCAGCTGACAGCCTTATGGAAGCTCCTTTGTATTAACAGATTGTTTTTCTCTTGCTGCCTTTAAGATTCTCTCTTTGCCCTGAATTTTTGGCATTTTAATTATGATATGTCTGGGCATGTGCCTCTTTGGGTTCTTTTTGCTTGAGAGTCTCTGTGCCTCCTGAAGTTGTGTGACATTTTCCTTCACCAGGTTTGGGAAGTTTCCTGCCATTATCTCTTCAAACAGGTTCTCTAACACTTCCTTATTTTCTACATCTTCTGGCACTCCTATGATGCAAATTTTGTTATGTTTCATGTTGTCCCACAGCTCCCTTAAACTGTCCTTCTGTTTTTTAATTGTTTTTCCTTTTTGGTTCTCTTATTGAGTGAAGTTGTTCTACTTGGTCTTCTAATTCACTGATCCAATCCTCAGCTTCACCCTAATCTGCTGTTTATCCCTTCCAATGTTTTTCAGTTTGTACTATGTTATTCTTAATTTCCGTCATAGTTTCCTTTTTTTTTTTTCTCATGCTGTTGAGCATCCTTATGATCAGTATTCTGAACTCTATATCTGATAGATTGCTTATCTCCATGTCAGTTAGCTCTTCTTCTGGAGAATTAGTTTCTTCTTTCATGTGGGGCTTTTTTTTTTTTGTCTCCCCATATTGGCTGCCTATTTGGATTTGTTTCTACGTATTAGGTAGTTCTGCTAGGACTCCCAGTCTTTTGGATGGTCTCTGATGCAAGCCAATATCAGAAGCTGCTTGTACCTAGACTTGAGTACTCTTAATGTTTTCCACACTCCACAGCTTGTGGTTTCCTCTGCTGGGACTTGGTGTGTTTGGACCAAGATGTGCACCAAGACCTCCTTTGCAAGCCCTGAGTCCAGAAGCAAATCAGGTAAAGGCTCAAAGCACCCAGAGGCTGTTTTCAGTCTCTTAATGAGCTCAGGCTGTAGAAACTCCACAGGGTGGGGCCAGAGGTTTTCTAGCAAGGTTGAGCAATTGCTTCCCCCACCCCAAGCAAAAGCAGCTTGGAAGGTAAATGTCTACCTTAGAAAAATGTCCTCTGCTGTATGAGATAATGACTCAGCACAGGAATTCAGGTGACTTCCCTCTGATCTCTACTCCCCCAAGCTAGCAATCATAGACCCTCCCCACACAGGTCTAGTCCATTCTGCGATCCCTCTGCTGGAGCCCAGGGCAAGTGACTGCAAGTGAAACTTTGTGCATTGGCGCTTCATGAGGGTCCTTGTGTTACCAGCTGTCTCTCCCTGGCAGGCAGAACCTGGTTAAACCATGTTATGTGGACACCTTTCTCAGTTTTGGTGCTTTGGGCTGGGATGCCCAGCTCATGGTTTAGACCCCAGAGTTCTCAGTGGAACTCTCCCACAGCTGTGATATCACTCCGGAACTTCAACTGTTGCCTATTGGGGCCCAGCCAGCCCTCTCAAGCCTTCACAGTTCCTACCAGTCTCTATGAGGTTTCCACTTTTCATCCTTGGCTGTGAGGGTGTTTTAGTCTTTTTTATTGTGGCTGTGCTTTTATTATGGTTGTTTTGTTTTTTTGTGTATGTGTTGTTTACAGTTTGATCTGGTTTTGTTTTATTTTGTTCTGTCAGCACCTGTAAAACAGCTGGCATGATGTGGTCAGGGTTGACACTCACAATAAAAAAACCTGAGGGCTGAGCCCACCCATGAAGGGGAAAACAGTAATCAAGACACAAATTCAACAGGAGGGCTTACATAACCCACAAAAGGGACATTTTAGGGCACCCAGCTATGAAGATCAAGGAGACTACACCACTGCATCCTACAAGGCCACTCCACCAAGACTGAAAGGCAAAGAAGTCTTATCAAATATACAGAAACAATCAAAAAAGTAACAGCAAAATAGGGAAACAAGTAAGCAGACCCCAAATGAAAGAAGAGGAGGAATCTCCAGAAAATGATTTAAATGTAATTGAGGAAAGCAATTTATCAGATATAAAGTTCAAAAATAATGGTTATAAGGATGCTTAAACAACTTAGTGAGAGCTACAGGAAAATTAATAAGAACTACATCAGCATGATGCTGATTTATTTTGCTGTGCATAAGCTTTTAATTTTGATGTAGTCTCATTTGTTAATTTTCCCTTTGTTTATCTTGCCCTGGGCATTCTTGTGTGCTTTCACCACTTTTATTCAACTTAGTACTGGAAGTCTTAGCCACAACAATCAGACAAGAAGAAAAAAATAAAAGGCATACAAATTGGAAAGGAGGAAGTAAAACTGTCATTAATCACAGATGACATGATATTGTATACATAGAAAACCTTAAAGACTCCACCAAAAAACTACAAGATTTAAAAAATGAATTCAGCTATGTACAAGAACACAAAATTAACACCCAGAAATTGATGGTATTATTATACATCTACAATGAATTCTCAGAAAAATAAACTAAAACAATCTCATTTACCATTATAACAAAAATTTAAGATAATGAAGAATAAATTTAACTAAGGAGGTAAAAGACTTGCACTCAGAAAACTACAGAAAGTTCAAAAAGAGATAGAAGATATAAACAAATGGAAGGGTATATAATATTCATAGATTGGTAGAATTAATATCATTAAAATGTCCATACTACCCCAAGCAACCTGTAGATTCAGTGCAATTCTTATCAAAATACCAACTGCATATTTCACAAATCTAGAACAAATACTCTAAAAATGTACGTGGAACCCAAAAAGATCCTGAAAAGCCACCACAATCTTAAGAAAGACGAAAAAAGTTGGAGTGATCAAAATACCAGGTATAAAGTTATACTACAAAGTCACTGTAATCAATACACCCTGATACTGGCACAAGAATAGACATATAGATCAATGGAACAGAACAGAGAACCCAGAAATTGACTCAAGCCTTTATGCTCAATTACTATTTGACAAAGGAGGCAAGAACATATAATGGAGTAAAAGAGTCTCTTCAATAAACAGTTGTGGGATAACTGGACAAGTACATGCAAAAAAAATGAAACTAGACCACCAATTTACACCATACATAAGAATAAACTCAAAACGGATAAAAGACTTAAATGTAAGTTATGAAACCATAAAAATACTAGAAGTAAATGTAGGCAGCAAAATATCAGACATCTCATGTAGCAGAATTTTCATCAATGACATTTTTATACACCAATAATGAACTGTCAGAACGAGAAACTAAAAAACAACAACAGCAATACCATTTGCCATTGCAACAACAACAACAAAAGATACCTAGGAAGAAACTTAACCAAGGAGGTAAAAGTTCTATACTCCAAAAACTACAGAACATGGAAGAAAGAAATAGAGGAAGGTAAAAATAAGTGGAAGCATATACCATATTCATGAATTGGAAGAATTAACATCATTAAAATGTCCATACTGGACACAGAAAATAGTATGGTGAAGGCTTTGGGTGGGGAGTGGGTGTGGGGTGGAGGGATCAAGGGGGAAAAAAGGAGACATCTGTAATATTTTCAAAATAAAGATAAAATTTAAAAATATATCCATAATACCCAAAGAACTTTACAGATTCAATGCAATGCCTATTAAAATATCATCATCATATTTTACAGATCTAGAACAAATATTCCAAAAACGTATATGCAACCAAATAAGACCATAATAGATGAAGCAATCTTGAGAAAGAAGAAAAAATTTGGAGGGATCACAATACCAGATATTAAACTATACTACAAATCCATTGTAACCAAAACAGTCTGGTACTGGCACAAGAATAGGAACATAGAACAACAGAATAGGACAGAGACCCCAGAAATCAACCCAAACCATTATAGTCAATTAATTTTTCAGAAAGGAGGCAAGAACATACAATGTAGTAAAGTCAGTCTCTTCAAAAAATGGTGTTGGGAAAATTGGAAATAAAAATCCTAGAAGAAAACCTAGGGAGCAAAATCTCAGACATCACACAAAGCAATATGTTTGCTTATACGATATATATCGTAAAGCAAGGGAAACAATGGAGAAAAGAAACAAATGCGACTACATCAAAATGAAGAGCTTATGCACAGCAAAAGAAACCACCAACAAAATGAAGAGAAAGCCCACTATATGGGAGAACATATCTACCAGTGAGTAATCTGAAAAGGGGTTAATATCCAAAATTTATAATGAGCTCATACAACAATAAAAGGAAGACAAACAATCCAATTAAGAAATGGACAAAGGACCTGAATATACACTTCTCCAAAGAGAACATACAGATGGTCAAGAGACATATGAAAAAATTCTCAGTGTCACTAATCATCAGAAAGATGCAAATTGAAACCACAATGAGGTATCACTTCAAACTTGTCAGAATGGCTACCATCAACAAACCAACAAAGGACAAGTGCTGATGAGGATGTGGAGAAAAGGGAGCCCTAGTACACTACTGGTGGAAATGCAGACTGGTGCAACCACTGTGGAAAACAGTATGGAGTCTCCTAAAAAAATTAAAAATGGAATTATCATTTGACACAGCAATCCCACTTCTGGGAATATATCTTAATAATCCTGAAACAGCCATCAGAAAGAATATATGCACCCCTATGTTCATAGCAGGATTATTTACAATAGCTAAGATCTGGAAACAGTCCAAGTGCCCATCAGTAAATGAGTGTATAAGAAAGCTGTGGGACATTTACACCATGGAATACTATGCAGCTTTAAAAGGAAAAATCTTTTACTCTTTGAGACAGCATGGGTGGAACTGGAGAGTATTATGTTAAGCTAAATAAGCCAGCCAGAGAAAGACAAGTATTACAGGATCTCACTTAATGGAATATAATGAACAAAGTAAACTGATGAACAAAATAGATCCAGAGACATAGAAGCATGGAATAGACTGACAAATCCCAGAAGAAGATGGGAATGGATGGGTGGTTGGGGAAAGATTAATCAAAGAATTTATATGCATATATGGATAACCCATGGACACAGAGGATAGTATGGGGAAGACCTTGGGTTGGGGATGTGGGGTGGAGGAGATCAATGGAGGGAAATGGGCATATCTGTAATACTTTCAACAATAAAGATAAATTTTAGAAATAAAATAATAAAAAATAAAAGTAATAAAAGAACCATAGCAAATTAATGTAGGGCTAATATGTACTAGTCATTCTAAGGCTTCTAGTCAATTCTCAATAGCCAGTTGGAACCAGGTGCCTTCTGACATCTCCCTTAAGATTCTCACAAAAGAAATTGGAAAACACCCCTAAAATTCACCCTGTTAAGGAGTCATATAACTACCATACATGTTTTATTTTATTGTATTTTTGGTTTAATATTTTATTATTTTTTATTTTTATTAAATTCATTGTGGTTACATTGGTTAATGTGAATATATAACTTTCAGGTGTTGGTTTCTATGTTATAACACCTGTTTATTGCACTGTGTGCCCATTATCCATAGTCAATCTTCTCCCATCACCATATATTAGGACGTCCTTCACCCTTCACCCCCTTCCCTCTAACAACTACCACACTGCAATCTATGTCCACAAGTTTCAATTTAATATCCCACATATGAGTGAAATCATATGATTCTTAGCTTTTTCTGACTGACTTATTTCACTTATCATAATATTCTCAAGATCCATCCATGTTTTCACAAATGGCAGTATTTCATCCTTTCTTATGGCTTAGTATTTCATTGTGTATACCACAAGAATATGGGCTGATAATTTTCAACAAAGGAGCCAGAAACACACAATAGAGTAAAGATAGTCTCTTCAATAAATGGTGCTGGGAAAACTGGAAAGCCACATGCAAAAGAATGAAACTGGATTATAGTTTGTCCCCATGTACACAAATTAACTCAAAATGTATCAAAGACCTAAATATAAGTACTGAAACAATAAGTTACATAGAAGAAAATGTAGATACCAAACTTATGGACCTTGGTCGTAGAGAACATTTTATGACTTGACCCCAAAGGCAGGGCAAGTAAAGGCAAAAATAAATGGGACCATATCAAACTAAAAAGCTTTAAAGAAACTGACAACAAAACAAAGAAGCAGCCAACCAGATGGGAGATGGTATTTGCAAACAGTAACTCTGACAAAGGTTTAATTCCCCAAATTTATAAAACTCATAAAGACTAAACAGACAACCCAATGAAAAAGTGGCAGAGGACCTGAACATACAGTTCTCCCAAGAAGACATATGAACAGCCAGTAGATATATGAATAGATGTTTGACCTCACTAGCAATTAGGAAAATGCAAATCAAAACTACAATGAGATACCACCTCACACCTGTTAGAGTGGGTATTATCAACAAGATGTTTTTATACGAAGGCTTTACATGGATTTTCATTCTTTTACATAGCTACTGTATAATATCAAAATCAGGACACTTTCATTGACAGTACAAATTTCTAATTCCCAGTTTATACTCAGATTGCAGCAGTTGTCTCACTGCTGTTCTTTATAACCAGCACCATCCCCTCTCCCTGCTCACAGTGTAGAATTCAACCCAGGATCATACTCTGTATTTAATTGCGATGTCTCTTAATTCTCTTTTAATCTGGAAGAGTTTCTCAGTCTTTGTCTTCCATGATCTCAAGATTTTTAAAGAGAGTCTTGTGTGGTCTCATGAATAGAATCATATTCTGTACTTTGGGCAGTAATACCAAGAAAGGATGTTACGTTCTTCTTGGTGCAACATATCAGAGACAAATGATGTCAGTTTGTTTCATTATTGATAATGTTAACTTTATTCATTTTGTTAAGGTGTGATCTCCCAAGTTTCTCCACATTTAAGTTACCATTTTAACCTTTGTAAATGATATGTAAATTGTAAAGAGATACTTTGAATCTATATAAATACACTGTTCCTCAAATTTTTATCCATTAATTTTAGCATCTATTGGTTATTCTTGATTGAATTATGTATTACTATGATGGTGGTACAATGGTGAATTTCTAGTTCCATTATTCCCCTATGTTTTTAGTTTGCATTCTTCTATAAAGGAGAGTTTTTACTTCTTCCCTGTTTATCTATTTATTTATATCAGTATGGAAATATGGATCCTAATTTTACTCCAAGGGTTGTAATTCACTAACTTAAACCATTGGGAGATATATCCTCATATTTTGAGTGTTTACTTCTGGCACAATAGAATATTGAAGGCTCAACTTACACTTGGCCTGTCCCAGCCCTGGAATCAAGATTGCTTCAAGGAGCCTGCTATCCCCTTTTGCTCTTTTCTTTAGTTTAATCTGACCAGTGTACATTTAAAAAAAATCCAACCTTTTAAGATGCCCTAATGAAGGCGCTCAAGAAGAAGCTAACCTAACAAGGATAATATTCTAAATTGTTAATTCTTCTAAGCTACCCACCATTTAAATATCCTGGGTCTTTTTCTTTTCCTATATTGCTGTTGAGATCCCAAAAGTTTATATCTGGTTGGAACCATTTTGACAAGATGACTGATCATTACAACATTCAGGTAGCTAATGACAATAAAATATGGGTCTCATTGCACATTATTACCAGTCACAGCTAGGGATTCAGCTTCAGAATGTGCTCATCAATATTTCCATATTTCAGCAGAGAAGTAAAAAGAAGCTGTAAAGTTCTGAGATAAAATGAGGCAGTAGAGTAAAAGAAGAGCATTTACTGCCAGAAAAATTTTCAGTGCTGGTTGCTATTATCTCTAATATTATCATTAAATACTATCTAAAGGAATAACATCAAATATGAACTGAGAAAGACCAAATGTTAAGCATGATCAGCAATAAACTCTTATTTCTTCTAACCCTCCTATTTAGATAGAGATATTAAAAAATGGTTATACACTTGTTGAAGACAAAATTAAGAGTCTCCTAGAAAGTGTCTTACCTGCTTTAAAAGATGGATCCAGAAACTTAGTGTCACCTATGGATGAAGCAAGTGGAAATGATAAGTAAGCAACTTTGTGGGCAATGTATGGGTAATGAAATATAACATGGATTGCAAGTATGTTAAAACATGAGGCATGTCTTATATTTTAAGTGAACAAATAATACTGACTTCAATTAAAAGCAACTCTACCAACACCATGTCAATATATTATGTATTTGAGTTTGTTTCTTAAGAGTTATAATGGAAATGTAGTGCTGTTCATATTCTTGCTTAGTTCCCCTTATGACCACCAAAACCTATTGGCAAAATAGCTAGTTCTATCTGTATTTTTGATACAGATTAGATAGTATGCCTGTTGAATGACTAAGATATTAATCATAACTTCCTTAGTATCAATATATTTGCTACATGTCAAGAATAGAGAGTCATATTTTTTATTGGAATAAAACTTCTATTTACAAAAGCCAGAAGAATTAAATTAGCAAATACTATAAATTTAATAAAAAACATGGAATTCCATTTGGAAAAAATGGTCTGCAAATTTGAGGTTTTATATACATGCTAAAGAAAATAGGAAAATAAACATGAAATACCATTTTATGTGTGTTTTATAGTTGGTATATCTCTGGATGTCTGTAGGGGAGGGTTATTTATTTAGACATCTAGGTCTCACTGATGCCTATTTAGGTAGAAAAAAGAATTAAATGGAGAACCATCAAGTCTGGTGTGGGAAAGTGAGAGTTTTGGAAGAGTATACCTGCCCTTTCTGTTATAACTATTCTGCATGTAATATCTTCTTTCTTTTCATTAAACTAGGGTGATGAAATGGTTGACATGTCAAATGTTTGGTCATTGCATTATATAAAATGTAAAACAAACATGGAGAAAGGGGTTGTTGGCATATTATCAGTTGACATGAATATTGTAAATATTTTGATATGTTACTGATGGGTATGCTACAGCCCATGTAATTTGAGCACTTGAAAATATGTTGGAGTAATATTTTCCTGTGTTGAATATTTATCAGAAAATATCCTGAAATGTAAATTCAGGATGTGCTTAAGTGAAGATTCACCAGCCATTGATTTGGATTTGCTTATACCACATTTACAAGAACTAATCACCAAGGAAACTTTTGGACAAGAAACTAAGTGTATTTCTTTAGAATTAGTGTCATCTCCTTTTTTTGAGTTGTTTTCCACTATTTTTTACTCTATTTTTTAATTTCTTAATTACAGATTACATTAAATATTATTTTGTATTAGTTTCAGGTATACAACATAGTGGTTAGACAATCAATCATAAATTTACAAAGTGTTCACCTTGATATTTTCAGTACCCACCTGGCATCATACATAGTTAATACAATATTATTTAAAATAGTATTTTGTATTAGTTTCAAGGTACAGCACACTGGCGAGACAATCACACATTTCACAAAGTGCTTCCCAAGATATTTCCAATACCCAGTTGTCACCATACATAGTTATTACAATATTATTGACTATATTTTTTATTCTGTATTTTATACCCCTGTAACTGTTTCATACTTCTTAAAACCTTCACCTTTTTCATCCTATCCCTCAATCACCCTCCCCTCTGGCAGTCATCAGCCTGGTATGATTTCATATTTTTTATGGCTGAGTAATATTGCATTGTGTAAATGCACCACCACTTTTTTATCCAATTATCTATTGATGGGCATTTGAGTTGCTTTGTAACTTAACTATTGTAAATAAAGCTTCAAAGGACATAGGAGTGCACATATTCTTTCAAATAGGTTTAGAGTTTCTTAAGATATATACCCAGAAGTGGAAGTGGAATCACTGGGTCATAAGGCAGTTCCATTTTTAATTTATTGAGGACTCTTCATACTGTTCTCCATAATGTCTGAAGCAGTCTGCATTCCCATTAACAGTGCACGAGGGTTACCTTTTCTCCATACCCTCACCAACACTTGCTGTTTATAGTCATTCTGACAGATGTGAGATGATATCTCATTGTGGTTATAATTTGCATTTCTCAGATGATTATTGAGGTTGAGCATTTTTTATATGTCTATTGGTCATCTGTATGTCCTCACTGAAGAAGTGTCTATTCAGGTCCTCTGATCATTTTTTAATTGGATTGTTTGTTTTCTTGATGTTGCATTGTGTGAGTTCTTTATGAATTTTGGATATTAACCCCTTCTCAGAACATTGCTGAATATCTTTGCACATTGAATATGTTGTCTTTTTGTTTTGTGGATGGCTTCTCAGCTGTGTAAAACCGTTTGAGTCTGATAAAGTCTGATTTGTTTAATTTCCTTTTGTTTCCCTTGCTTGAGGATATACATCAAGAAAAACAAAACAAAAAACAAGGAGGGAAGATGGTAGTGGATTAAGTGGAACCTACACTGACATTCTCCCAGGACCAAAATGAAATTACAACTAAGTTGTAGAAAAATCATCCTGAATAACCAACTGAAGACTAGTTGAAGAGAACACTTATAACCAAGGATGTAAAGAGAAGACCACATCGAGGTTGTTAGGAAATGGGGAGGTGCAAGAGGGCTGGACAGGCTCTCACAGGCAGCAGCTGAAGTTCTGGAGGGATATCTCACCTGCAGGGGGTTCCCCTGGAAAAGTATTGGGTCTAAACCTCAAATTGGGCTCCCCATCCCAAAACACCAGAACTGGAAAAGGTGCCCACATAACATCTGGTTGTGAAAAGCCCTGGGGGTTCTGTCCAGCAGAGATAGATGACTAGATATGCAGACACCTTTTTAAAGGGCAAATGCACAAAATTTTGTGTGCAGCCGTTCACTTTGGGCTCTGGCAGTGGGGGGTAGAGTGGACTAGAGCTACCTGAGCTCAGCTGTGATGGAGCAGAGAACAACCTTTGGGATCCATGTGCTGAGTCGTTCCCCCACATGGCAGAACCCATCTTCCTTAGGCAAAGCTTTCACATTAATGCAGCTTTTGCCTGGGGGGGGGGAGAAATTACTCCACCCATTGAAAACCTTCTAGGCTCCCCCTGTGGAGTTTAGGCCCAGCAGAGCTCTACACTCTGAGGATCATGAAGTGACTGAGAGGAACAATCAGCCTGCAGGCACAGGTGGATCTCTGGGTGCTTTGACTTTTTGTCTAGTCAGCCTTTGGGATCTGGGTGAGGAAAAGCAAAACTTGGTGAAGATCTTCATCCTTCCCACATGCATCCAACACCAGGAGAGGGAGCCACAAGCTCTAAATAGGGTACTCAAGGCCAGTCACAAAACTTGTTGGATATTGGCCTGCACCCAAGACCCCCTCAAGAGGTCCAAAGTCAATAAACCCAGTAGCCAGCTTCACATAACAACAGAGCAGAATCCAATAAGCTCCAAAAGCAGTATATCTACAAAGAGATATTGGAAGACTCTAAAATCTGCAAAGGAAAATTCTTCATGTGATAAGCAACTGCATAGAAGTTTGCATAGTGTGTTGGGGCTTGAGCCACACTGTCAGTTAGCCTGAGCATCAAGCCCACCCATGAATGAGCCAATAACCATCAAGACTCAATTACATCAGGAGGTCCCACACAACAGGCACCAGGGGCATTAATGGAGCACTCAGGTCTGATGATCAGGGAGATTACACCACTGGGTCCCACAGGTGACCCACTACATAAGGCCAGCTTACCAAGTCTAGGAGTTATAGTAGATCTATCTATACATAGAGGCAAACTCAAAGAGACAGCCAAAATGGAGAGACAAAAAAACAAGACATAAAAGAAAGAAAAAGAGAATTCTCCAGAAAAAGAGGAAAATGAAAAGGAGATAAGCAATTTATCAGATATAGAGTTTAGAGTAATGTTTATAAGGATGCTTGACACCATGAGAAAAGATATGAAAACTATGAAAAATGACCAGTGAGAAATGAAGAATTACATAGCAGTAATAAAGAATACACTAGAAAGAATAAACAGCAGATTAAAGGAAGCTGGGAGTTGGGTGAGAAAATTAGAAGACAAGGTAGGAAAAGAATCACTCATCAGAGACCCAAAAAGAAAAAAGAAAACTATTGAAAAACAGGAAGAAATTTAAAGGACAACATTAACATATCAATATCCACATCATAGGAGTCCAAGAAGGAGAAGAAAATGAGTCAAGTTTAGAGAACCTATTGAAGAAATAATGGCAGAAATCTTCCCTAACCTGGTGAAGGAAAATGTTACACAAGTTCAGAAGGCACACAGATTCCCAAGCAAGAAGAACTCAAAGAGGCCCAAGCAAAGATAAATCATAAAATGCAAAAAATTTAAGATGGAGAGAATCTTAAAGACAGCTAGAGAAAAGCAACCTGTTAATACAAAGGAGCTCCTATAAAGCTGTAAGCTGACTTCTCATCAGAAACTCTACAGGCCAGAAGGGAATGGAATGAGTATTCAAGGTAATGAAAAGCAAAGATCTGAAATCAAGACTACTCTATCCAGAAAAGATATCATTCAAGATAGAAGGTGAAACAAAGAGCTTCTCAGAAAAAAACCAAAAAACAAATCAAAAACAATAAAAAAAACTAAAAAAAAAACTACAGGAGTTTATCACCACCAAACCTGCATTGCAAGAAATGTTAAAGGGACTGCTGTAATTGGAAGTAGAAATAGAGAGAGAAACAGAAGCATAAAGTATAAAAATGGCAATAAATAAATACCTATCAATAATAACCTTAAATGTAAATGGATTAAATGCTCCAATAAAAAGACATAGGGTGGCTGAATGTATAAGAAAACGTGATCCAAATATTTACTGTCTACAAGAGACCCACCTCAGAACAAAAGACACACAGGATGAGAGTCAAGGAATGGAAAATTTTTTTCAATGCAAATGGAAGTGAAAAAAACCTGGGGTAACAATACTCATATCTCACAAATTAGACTTCAAAATTAAGGCCATAACAAGAGACAAAAAAGGTCACTACATAATACTAAAGGGATTGATCCAACAAGATATAACCCTGGTGAAAATATATGCACCCATTATAGGAGCACTTAAATATATAAAAAACTTCTGGAGGACTTTACTAGAGACATAGACAGAAAGACAGTCATACTAGGACACTTTAACACACAAGTGAATTCACTGGATAGATATTCCAGGGAAAAAAAATCAACAAGGAAACAGTCACTGTATATGACACACTACATCACATGGATTTTCTTGATATTTACAGAACACTTCACTCCAAAGCTGCAGAATATACATTCTTTTCAAGTGCACATGGGACAGTCTCAAAGATAGATCATATGTTAGGACATATAATAAGTCTCTACAATTTCAAGAATGAAATTATATCAAGCATCTTCTCAGATCACAGTGGCATGAAATTAGAAATCAACTACAATAAAAACACTCAGAAACATTCATACACATGTAGGCTACATACCATGTTATTAAACAATGAATGGGTTACACGTAAGACAAAGGAAGAAATTTAAAAATTCTTGGAAACAAATTAAAAATGAGCAGACAACAACCCAAAATCTATGGGACACAATGAAAGCAGTCCTGAGTGGAAAAAGCATACCACTATAAGCCTACCTTAGAAAACAAGAAAAAACTTTAACAAACTACCTAACCCTACAACTTAAAGAATTAGAAGGAGAAAAACAAGAAAATCCCAAAGTAAGTGGAAGGAAGGTAATATTAAAGATAAGAATGGAAATAAATGACATAGAGACTAAAATAGCAATAGAAAAGATCAATTAAACCAAGGGCTGGTTCTTTGAAAAGATAAACAAGATTGAGGAACCTATAGCCAGACTTATCAAGAAAGAAAGAGAGAGGACCCTAATAAATAAAATCAGAAACAAAAGAGGGAAAGTAACAACTAACCCAATAGAAATACAAAGGATTGTAAGGAAATACTATGAAAAACTAAATGCCTGCAAGGTCAACCACCTGAACGAAATGGGCAAATCCTAGAAAAATACAATCTTCCAATACTGAATGAGGAACAATCAGACAATCTGAATAGGCAAATAATAACTGATGAAATTGAAGCAGTAATAAAACAAAACAAAACAAACAAACAAACAAACAAACAAAACCTCCCAGCAAACAAAAGCCATGGTCTGGACAGATTCACAGGGGAGTTTTACCAAATATTCAAAGAACTAACACCTATCCTCCTCAAACTATTCCAAAAAAATCCAAGAAGAAGGAACACTTCCAAGCTCTTTTTGTGAAGCCAGCATTAGCCTAATTCCAAAACCAGATAAAGACACTACAAAGAAAGAGAATTACATGCCAATATCCCTGATGAACATAGATGCTGAAATTCACAACAAAATATTAGTAAATCAGATCCAGCAATATATTAAAGAGATCATACACCATGACCAAGTGGGATTTATTCCAGGGATGTAAGACTGGTACAATATTTACAAATCAATAAATGTGATACATCACATAAACAAATTGAAAGAAAAAACTCACACGATAATATCAATAGATGCAAAAAACGCATTCAACAAAATCCAGCAGACATTTTTGTTAAAAACTCTCAACAAAGTGGAAATAAAAAGATCATACCTCAACATACTAAAGGCCATATATGACAAATCTACAGCCAACATCATATTCAATGTGTAAAAACTAAAAGTATTTCTCCTTAGAATAGCATAGTCCTGGAAGTCCTAACCACAGCAATCAGACAAGAAGAAAACATAAATATCATCCAAATTGGAAAGGAGGAAGTAAAATGTAATTTTTCACAGATGACACGATATTGTACAGAGAAAACCCTAAAGACTCCATCAAAGCACTACTAGATTTAAGAAATGAGTTTGGCAATGTAGCAAGATACAAAATTAACACCCAGAAATCCATGCCATTTTTATATATCAATAATGAATTCTCAGAAAGAGAAACAAAAAAATCCCATTTTCCATTGCAACAACAAAAAAATTAATATACTTGGGAATAAACTTAACCAAGGAGGTAAAAGACCTCTACTCAGAAAACTATAGAATGTTCAAAAAAGTGATAAAAGAAGATAAAGATAAGTGGAAGAATTTATCATATTCATGGATTGGTAGAATTAATCTCATTGAAATCTCCATACTACTCAAAGCAATCTATAGATTCAACTCAATCCCTATTAAAATACCAATAGCATATTTCACAGATCTAGAACAAACACTTCCAAAATTTATATGGAACCAAAAAAGACTCCGAATAGCCACGGCAATCTTGAGAAAGAAGAACAACGTTGGAGGGATCACAATACCAGATATTAAGTTATACTACAAAGCCACTGTAATCCAAACAGCCTGGTACTGGCACAGACAGGCATTTAGGTCAGTGGAACAGAGCAAATAAGCAAGAAACTGACCGAAGCCATTATGCTCAATTAATATTTGACAAGGGAGGCAAGAGCACACAATGGAGTAAAAACAGCCTCTTTAATAAATGGTGTTAGGAAAATTGGACAGGTTCATAAAAAAAAATAAAACTAGACCACCAACTTACACCATACACAATAATAAACTCAAAATAGATAAAAGACTTAAATGTATGTCATAAAATCATAAAAACCCATGAAGAAACCATAGGCAGCAATAGCTCAGACATCTCTGGTAACAACCTGTTAGCCGATACATCTCCTAGGGCAAGGGAAACAAAGGAGAAAATTTAAAAAATGGGACTACATTAAAATAAAAAGCTTCCGCACAACAAAAGAAACTATCAACAAAATGAAAAGAAAGCCCACTGCATGGGAGAACATATTTGCCAATGATACATCTGATCAGGGTTTAATTTCCAAAACATATAAAGAACTCATACAACTTAACAAATGGGAGACAAACAATCCTGTTAAAAAATGGGCAAAGGACCTTAATAGTCACTTCTCCAAGGTGGACATACAGATGGCCAAGAGAATATGAAAAAATACTGAATGCCACTAATCATGCAAATTAAAATGGCAATGATGGTCCAGCTGGTGTGGGTTAGTTGGTTCAGCGTCGTCCCATGAACCAGGAGGTAAGGGTTTGATTCCCGATCAGGGCACATGCATCATTTGCGTGCTAGATACCCAGAATGGGGCATGCAAGAGACAGCCAATCAATGTTTCTTGCTTGTCATTGATGTTTCTCTCTCTCTCCCCCTTCACTTCTTCTTTCTGAAATCAATTTTAAAAACATATTTTTTTAAAAAAGACAAGGTATCACCTCACACCTGTCAGAATTGCTACCATCAACAAATCAACACATGACAAGTGCTGGCCAGGATGTGGAAAAAAGGACACCCTAGTACACTGCTGTTGGGAATGCAGACTGGTGCAGCCACTAAGGAAAATATTATGGAGTTTCCTCAAAAGATTAAAATGCAGCTGCCCTTTGACTCAGTGATGCCACTTCTAGGAATACATCCTAATAATCCAAAACACCCATCAGAAAGAATTTATGCACCCCTATGTTCATAGCAGTGCTATTTCAATAGCTAAGATCTTGAAACATCCCAAGTGTCCATCACTAGATGAGTGGACGAAAAAGCCGTGGTACATTTACACGATGGAATACTATACAGCTATGAAAAATAAGAATCTCTTACCCTTTGAGACAGCATGCAGGGTAATAAGCCAGTCAGAGAAAGACAAGTATCAGGATTTCACTCATATGTGGATATAATCAGCAAAGTATATTCAGAGACATTGAAGCATGGAAGAGGCTGATCAATCTCAAAGGGAGGGTGAGAGTGAAGGGGTAGGTGGGGATAGTGTAGCTAAAGAACTTATATGCATATTTACACAAACCATGGACACAGATAAAGTGTAGTGAAGGCCTGAGTGTTCAGGATAGGGGTGGAGGGGGTCAATGAGGAAAAAAGGGGACATCTATAATACTTTCAGCAATAAAGATAAGTTTTAAAAAGTACTGTTATAAGGCAGATGTCTGAAATGTTAGTGTCTACGGTTTTTTTGGTTTTTAAAAATTTATTTTATTGTTGAAAGTATTAAAAAAGTCCTCCATTTTCTCTCTTTTACCTCCCTACCCCATCTCCCACCCCTCCCCAGTTCTCCCCCTGTTTATTGTCTGTGTCCATGGGGTGTGCATATATGGTTATAAGTTCTTTGGTTAATCTCTTCCCGCCCTCCTTCCCTCCTTCCCTCCTTCCCTCCTTCCCTCCTTCCCTCCTTCCCTCCTTCCCTCTGAGATCTGTCCGTCTGTTCCAAGCTTCCATGTCTGTGGTTCTATCTTCTTTGTCAAAATATTTTGTCCCTTAGATTCCACCCATAATTGAGATCATGTGATATTTGTCTTTCCCAAACTGGCTTATTTTGATTAGCATAATATTCTCCAGATCCATTCATGGTGTCCCAAAGGGTAAAATATGCTTCTTTTTTACAGCTGCATAGTATTCCATGGTGTAAATGTCCCACAGCTTTTTTATCCACTCATCTACTGTTGGGCACTTGGGCTGTTTCCAGATCTTAGCTATTGTAAATAGTCCTGCAATGAACATAGGGATGCATATATTCTTTCTGATTGGTGTTTTCGGTTTCTTAGGATATATGCCTAGAAGTGGAATCACTCTGTCAAATGGAAGTTCCATTTTTAATTTTTTAAGGAATCTCCATACTGTTTTCCATAGTGACTTCACCAGTCTTCATTCCCACCAGCAGTGTACTAGGGTTCCCTTTTCTCCACATCTTGACCAGCACTTGTCATTTGATGATTTGTTGATGGTGGCCATTCTGACAGGTGTGAAGTGATACCTCATTATGGTTTTAATTTGTGTTTCTCTGATGATTAGTGACATTTAGCATTTTTTCATATGTCTGTTGGCCATCTGTATGTCAACTTTGGAGAAGTGTCTATTCAGTCCTTTGCCCATTTTTTAATTGGATTGCTTGTCTTTCTCTTGTTGAGTTGTATAAGTCCTTTGTATATTTTGGAAATTAACTCCGTATCAGATGTATTGTTGGTAAATATGTTTTTCTTTTAAGAGTTTCACGGTTTTTAGTCTTACATTTAAGTCTTGAATCTATTTTGACTTTATCCTTGTATGTGGTATAAGAAGGTGGTATAGTTTCATTCTTCTGCATGTATCTGTCCAATTTTTCTGACACTATATTTTGAATAGACTCTCTTTTCCTTATTGTATGTTCTTGCATTCTTTGTGAAATATTAATTGACAATATAGGCATGGGTTAATTTCTGGGCTCTCTGTTCTGTTTCATTGATCTATGTGGTATTTTTTTATGCCAGCGTTCTTCTGGTTTGATTACTATAACCTTGTAGTATAGTTTGATATAAGGTAGCATGCATGATTCCTCCAACTTGTTCTTTCTCAAGATTTCTGTGGCTATTCGAGGTCCTTTGTGGTTCCATGTAAATTTTTGAATTATTTTTCCTAGCTTGTCAAATATGTCATTGGTATTTTAATAGGAATTGTTATGAACCTATAGATTCTTTGCATAGTATAGACATTTTTATGATATTTATTCTCCTTTTCCACTAGCACAGTATCTGCTTCAATTTCTTTTTTCAATGTCTTATAATTTTCCGAGTACAGGCCTTATACTTTCTTGGTTAGGTTTATTCCTAGGTGTTTTATTTTTTTATGCAATTGTAAATAAGATTGTTTTCTTAGTTTCTCTTTCTGATAGTTCATTATTGGTGTATAAAAATCAAACTGATTTATGAATATTTGTTTGGTACCCTGTTAATTTAATGAATAGATTTTTGAGTTTTAATAGCTTTTGGTTGGAATATTTAGGGTTTTCTATCTATAGTATTATATCATCTACAAATAATGACAGTTTTACTTCTGCCTTTTCAATTTGGGTGCGGTTTTTTTCTTCTTCTTTCTGTCTGCTTGCTGTGGCTAAGACTTCCAGTACTATGTTGAATAAGAGTGGTGAGAGTGGACATCCTTTCTTGTTCCTGATCTTAAGGGAAACACTTCTAGTTTTTCCCCATTTAGTATGAGTTGCCTTTGGGTTTATTATATATGTTCTTTATTATGTTGAGATATGTCTCTCTATTTCCACTTTGCTGAGAGTTTCAATCATAAATGAGTGCTAGATTTTGTCAAATGCTTTTTCTACATCTACTGATATGATGTTATGATTTTTTCCCCCTCAGTTTGTAAATGTGGTGTATTATGTTTATTGGTTGGTGGATATTGTACCAACCTTGAATCCCAGGAATAAACTCCACTTGATTATGGTGTGTGACCTTTTAAATGTGTTCTGGGATTCAGTATGTTATTATTTTATTGAGGATTTTCATATCTATGCTCATCAGGGATATTGGCCTATAATTTTCTTTTTTGTACTGTCTTTATCTGGTTTTAGACTTAAAATAATTCTGGCCCTGCAGGTGTGGCTAAGTTGATTGAGCACTGTCTCATGCACCAGGAAGTCATTATTCTGATTCCCAGTCAGGGCACGGGCCCGAGTTGCAGGCTTGCTTCCAGGTAGGGGGCATGCAAGAGACAGCCAATTGATGTTTCTTGCATTGATGTTTCAATTTCTCTCTCTCTCTCCCTTCCTCTTTCTGAAATCAGTAAAGACTTAATTAAAAAACATATACTAGCCTCATAAAATGAGCTTGGGCATCTTTCCCCCTCTTGAAGTTTTTGAAATAGTTTCAGCAAAATAGGTGTTAGTTCATCTTTGAATGTTTCCTAAAATTAACTGTGAAGCCATCTGGTCCAGAACTTTTGGGGGGAAGTTTTTGTTTACTATTTTGACTTCATTAGTTGTATTTGGTTGGTTCTAATTTTCTATTTTTTCTTTATTCAGTTTTGGGAGGTTTTATGATTCTAGAAATTTATATATTTCTTCAAAATTATCCAATTCTTGGCATATCTTTTTTTGTAATACTGTCAAATAATCTTTTGTATTTCTGTAGTGTCAGCTGTTACTTCTCTTTAATTTCTGATACTATTTATTTGGTCCCTCTCTCATTTTTTCCTGATGAGTCTGATTAAAAGATAATCAATCTTGTTGATCTTTAAAAAAAAAAAACCAGCTTTTTGTTTCATTGATTTGTTTTCATTTTTTAGACTCTATTTTGTTTATTTCCCCTCTAATCTTTATTATTATATTATATTATATATTATATTTCCTTTTATTTACTCACTTTTAGATTTGTTCATTGTTCTTTTTCTACCTTTTCTAGTTCCTTCCGGGGTAAAGTTAGATTGTATATTTGAGATTTTTTTTGTTTCTTGAGATAGGCCTGTAATGCTATGAATTTCCCCCTTAGTACAGCTTTCCCTGTGTCCCATAGATTTTGGGTTGTTTTGTTTTTATTTCATTTGTCTCAAGGTATCTTTTTAATTCATTCCTTGATCTTATTGTTATGCCATTCATTGTTTAGCAACATGTTATTTAGCCTCCACATATTTGTGTGTTTTTCCATTTTTTTCTTATAATTGATTTTTATTTATGTACCATTGTGGTCAAAGAAGATGCAAGATAAGATATCAATCATGTTTATGGCCTAACATGTGATCTATCCTGGAAAATGCTCCATGTGCACTTTTAAATAGTGTATATTCTGTTGCTTTGGAGTGAAATGCTCTGAAAATATCAATTAAATCCCTCTGGTCTAGTGTATCATTTAAGGCCACTGTTTCTTTGTTGACTTTCTGTCTGGAAATTCTATACATTGATATCAATGAGGTGTTAAAATGCCCTACTATGATTAGAGTACTGTAAATTCCTCCCTTATGTCTATCAAGATTTGCTTTATAAATTTAGGTGCTCTTATGTTGTGTGCATATATATATTCAAAAGGTTTGTATCCTCTTGCTGAATTGAGCCTTTATCATTATGTAGTATCTTTCTTTTTCTCTTATTATAGCCTTTGTTTTAAAGTCTATTTTATTTGATATAAATATTGTGCTACAACAGCTTTTTTCACTTCCATTTCCGTAAAATATCTTTTTCTGCCCCTTTACTTTCAATCTGTGTGTGTCTTTCATCCTGAGGTGGGTCTCTTGTAGGCAGCATATATATATAGGACTGGTTTCCTTATCTATTTAGCTACCTTATGACTTTTGATTGGAGCATTTAATTGATTTATATATAAAGTAGTTATTGATAGATACATATTTATTGCCATTTTATTCTTCAAAATTATGTTCTTTTTTCTTTTTGTTCTTCTTCTTAAAGAAGACCCTCTAATATTTCTTGTAATACTGGTTTGGTGATAATGAACTCCTTTAGCTTTTTCTTGTCTGGGAAGCTCTTTGTTTCTTCTTCTATTTTAAGTGATAGCTTTGCTATGTAGAGTAGTCTTGGTTATACGTAGGTTCTTATTTTTTATCACTTTGAATATTTTTATTTTTTAAATAATTTAAAAAATATTTTTATTGATTTCAGAGAGAGGAAGGGAGAGGGAGAGAGAGAGACAGAAACATTAATGATGAGAGTCATTAATTGGTTGCCTCTTGCACACCCCCTACTGGGGTTCAAGCCCACAACCTTAGCATGTACCCTGACTGGGAATCAAACCTCAATCTCCTGGATCAAAGGTCAATGTTCAACCACTGAGCCATGCTGGTTATGCTTATCACTTTGAATATTTATTTCCAATCCTTTCTGGACTTAAAAATTATTTTTTCTTCCTTTTTATTGAATTTATTGAGGTAACACTGATTAACAAAGTAATACAGGTTTCAGATGCACAATTCCACAACAGAACACCTGTATACTGTGTTGTGTGGTCACCACCCCAAGTCAAGATTCTGTCTGGCTTTAAATGTTTCTGTTGAAAAGTCAGCTGACAGTCTTATGGGAGCTTCTTTGTATGTAACTAATTATTTTCTCTTGCTGCTTTTATGATGCTCTCTTTGTCATTTACATTTGACATTTAACATTTGACATTTTGGGGCTTCTATGGATTCATTTTGTTTGGTACTCTCTGAGCTTCCTGGATTTGTTGTTTTCCGTTCACCAGGTTAGGAAAGTTTTTAGTCATTATTTTTTTAAGTAGGTTTTCAATCTCTTGCTCTATCTTATCCATCTGGTATGCGTATGATGTCAATAATTTTATGCCTCATGTTGTCTCAGAGGTGCCTTAAACTCTCCTCATTTTCTTCATTCTTTTTTTCTTTCTTTTTTTTTTTTTTTTGCTGCTCCAATTGGATGCTTTTGTCTACTTGTATCTAAATCACTGATTCAATCCTCTGCTTCATCTAATCTGCTGTTGATTTTTTAGTGTATTCATTTCACATATTGTATTATTCATCTGGTTGGTTTACTATGGTTTCTATGTCTTTTTTATGCTTGCAATCTCTTTGTTGAGGTTCACTAAGTTTCTGGAGCATCCTTATAACCATTGTTTTGAAATTTGTATCTGGTGGATTGCTTGCTTCTATTTTATTTAGTTCTTTCACTGGGGATTTCTTCTATCCCTTCATTTGCAGCATGTTTCTTTCTTTCTTTTTTAAAAAAATATATCTTTATTGATCTCAGAGAGAGGAAAGGAGAGGGAGAGAGAGAGAGAAACATCAGTGATGAGAGAGTCATTGATTGAGCCCGCAACCCATGCATGTGCCTGACCGGGAATTGAACCCCGATCACCTGGATCCTAGGTCGATGCTCAACCGCTGAGCCACGCCCGGCAGGGCTGCAGCATGTTTCTTTTTCGCACCATTTTGGCTGCCTGTGTATATTTGTTTCTGTGTATTAGGTAGATCTACTATGTCTCCCACTCTTGCTATAGTGTCTTTATGTATTAGGTGTGTCTTGCAGTGCTCAGCGGCACAGTGTCTCTAATCATCTTAGTTAGGTTTTTTTGGATGTCTCTTGTGTGGGTTATGTGATCCCTCCTGTTGTAGTTGGGTTTTGATTGCTCTTGGACCATCCATGGATGGGGTTGACCGTCAGGTTGGCTGACTGACAATCAACCCTGAGCACTGAGTACAAGCTTCTGTGTAGGGGCTGACTACGTGAAATGGAAATTTTCTCCAGGAGAGTCTGGTGTCTGCCAAGGTCTCCCTTTGGGTATGGTGCTTATGGAGTTTATTGGGTTGTTCTCTAAAGTGGTCTGAAACTTGCCACTGGGCTGTTGGTTCTTAGGCTTCTTGGGAGGGCCTCTGGTGCAGATCAGTGTCTGGTGGTGCTTGTGACTGGCCCTGGGCTACTGGTATAGAGCTACAAACTGATCAACAGTTTGTGAGGGCCAATGCTGGTCCTGAGTGCATGTGTGTGTGCCACAGCTGCATACCAAGGCTGTCTTCACCAGCAATGAGCCTGAAGGCAGGTGAGCAAAAGGCCCAGGAGACCATAACATCCACCTCTGCTTACTGATTGCCTGTTAGGCTCATTCACTAAAAGAGCTTCTGTCAATATGCAAGTTGCATGAGATAGGTTCTCAGTGAGTAACCATGTAGTGGGTAATGATATTCACCAGGTTGATTCCAATCAACTTCAACACCAGTATTGGTTCTGAGGCCACTCAGAAAAGGTTCAGGATGCACCATGTTCAGCTGCTTCCTGCTGGGGACCTATGAACATTTGTGGTGGGTTGTGGTCACAGAGAGTCATCAGTGTGAGGTCAGTGGAGTTCATCAAGCAAAAACAGACCAACATTTGGCCTTGTGAAGGGAGGGCTTTGCATAAGAATGGTGGGAGTGATTGGACATATGATGGGAAAAATGGTCCTTACCCTAGAGCCACACAACTCATTCTCTCCATGTTTGTTCCTGCTACCACCCTAGTCTGCCTAAATGTCCTTGAGACCCTTCCCAGAAAATATGCATGGTGGGCCTAAGAAGGCTGCATCTAGCTGACTCCTCTGAAGGGCCCATGTTAAATAAGGTGGGGCCACAGAGAGTCTAGAAAGTGGGGCTAGTGCATTTCCCCAGGTTGATGCATTATGGAAGGGTATGCTGGGCCCAGGAAAGATGGTTATCTGTGAGCAGTGTGGGAGTGGGTGACAGCACAGGGAACTTGGTGGCTGTTCCTCCAACCTTCACCCCAGAGCCACACTACACAGACTTTCCTTGTATGACTTCAGTCTGCTGAGAGCCACCTTCCCTCTACCAAAGCCCAAAGTGAGTAGCCACAAATGAGATTTTTTGCACTGGCCCTTTAGGAGGGCACCTGGGTGTCTAGAAGACTCCCATCTCTTCCTGGCAGACAAAATCCCCAGTGATTTTCACAACCAAATGTAATGTGGGCTCTTCTTCCTAGTTCTGCTGATTTGAGTTCAGGAGCCTGGTTTGGGATTCAGCCCCATTGATCCTCAGATTGAGATCTTTGCAGCTGAGATATCCCTCCAGATTGCCAACTGCCACACATGGGTGCAGGCTGGCCTTTTTCGTTGGGCCAGCCCTTTTCTCGTTTCTGCCCAGTATTGCTACTTCTATAAATTCTTGGTTATAACACTTGCATTCAGCTAGTCTTCAATTGGTTATTCAGATTGGTTGTTCTTTAATTTAGTTATAATTCTTGTTTGCTCCTCGAAGGATGTGTGACTTTCACCTTCTCTGTTTCCATTTTGAATCTCTTTCCCTAGTATCATGTTTTCTCAGGACAGTTATCTAGTCTTGATTAAAGACAAAGCAGGCTCGTGCTCGCTGTCTTGACTATGGTGATGGTGGTGACTGAGGGAGTTCCTGATGGATGTGCGGAGGCTGCTGTGGACAGACAGACTGATGGATGGCCAAGCGGATCCAAGGCTGAGAAGGGAAGATGGCGGCCCTGTGAGAAGCAGCAGAGCGCCCCTGCTCCCAGCCATGGACTCCATTTACTCCTAAAATCTTACATAACCAGCTTGAAAAAAACAGAAAAACATACCTGAGTGGACGGAGCCAGAGTGGTGAGCACTGAAGAAATATCATGGAGTCCGGTAAGAGAGGGGGGCCGTAAGAAGGGGGAGTTGCCCTGAAGCCTGTGCTGGGCTCCGAGCCTGGAGGCTTGGAGGCTGCAAAGCTCCTGCGCCTCGGGAGTGTGGATGGCCTCCAAAAGTGGGGATCCCACACCCGGAGCGATGAGAGGGGAAGGAGAGCCACACGCACAGGGCACAGGCACCCAGGGGAGCAGTGAGTCCTGGAGGGAACAGCGCCTTCCTAGGAAACAAAGCCTCTAGTGGTGGCTGCTTCTGACTGGCATCTAGTGCTCGGGGTGCCAACCATAGGGAAGGCTGTCCCAAGGTCTGTGGCACCCAAGTGGTGATGGACCAGAGGACTGTGCTGAGCAGCCACACACGGGGACATTCTGCCTCCCTGTGGGGCATTGTGTTGAGCCCCAAAAAGTGCTGAGTCTGCGTGGCACGGGGGAGGGGACGAGCCCTCCAGCCCTGAGCTCCTGGTGCTGGGAGGCTGGGATCTGTGACCAGCCCTGAGGGGCCCCATGGTGGTGTGTGAAGCCGCTCCAGCTTTGCTCAGACGAGCAGTCTCAAGAGCTGCGTGGAGCTGACTTTGGGTCCCCTCCCACTGGGTGCCTTGGAGCAAAGGCAGAGGGACCTTGCAGGGCCAACTCTCTGCCCTTGTGTTGCTTTGTGCATTTGTGAGTTTGATTGTGGAACTGGTTCCCACCTTCCCGGCGTGCACTGCGCGGACAGATCAGCGGAGGCTGGGATTGGGGTCTGCAAAGTAGACAGTCTGAGGGGCGGACCTGGTGCAACCAGCCAACCAGAGCTGAGCAGGGAGGGGCGGAGCCTGCAGGCCTCTCCTGCAGCTGGGAGCACTGCCCCCAACAGGAAAAGGGCAGGTCCCACTCACTGAAGCCCCTGACACACCCGTAGGGCACAGTCCTGAGGGGGAAGGGAGAGCAGCTCACAGGAAGACACAACAAGAATAAGACTCTCAAGGACTGTTGTTTGGGAGCTGGAGGAAAAGCTGAAAACCCCTGCTGGGGCTGGGCAGGCAGAAGGCTCACCAGAATGTGTTCTTAATCGAACCCACTTAGCCCAGGCTGCTGAAATGGCCCATACAGATAAGGCAACAGTCTGAAATCAATCTGAAGCTGCAGCAGGCCAGAGCCTGGGGAACTAGAATGAGAGGACAGGATAGGGACTGAGGAGCTGGCGGTGGAGCAGAGACTAACTCCCACAGAGTGAGCCCCTGACAATGACACCTCTAAGGGGAGTGATACCCTGGGCTACACTAGCCACCCTGCACCCTAAAGACTCTAGAGAAGACTCTGGAGCAAGACCAGGCAACTATAAGGTTGCAAAATAGCTGATAAGAGGAGGTGGCCCACGGAGAGCCTCAGATCAACCATCTACCTTAGGACACCAGAGCGAAACCTAGATGGCACCTCACATTGGGATGATACACAAGTACCTCCCAGTAGAACTGAAATCACAAAAAAACAGTGACCCTCAGACAACATAAATGCCCAGAAGAAACTCACCTGATTGACTACCTTTTTTCCTGCTGTTTTTTTGTTTTGTTTGGTTTTGTTTTTTTGGTTTTTGGGTTTTTTTGTTTCTTTTTTTTGTGGGTTTGTTTATTTTTTCTCTTTTTTCCTTAGGAAGAAGAGAAAGGGGAGAAAATTTGTTTTTTCTTCTTTTTTAAATTTTATAATAATTAAAAAAAATTTTTTTTTAAACATTTTTTTAACTAAATTTTCCCCCCTCTTTTTTATAAAAGAATTTTGTCTTGCTTACTTTGTTTTTAGTTTTCTTTTGGTTATTTCCCTTGTTTTGTTTTATTCTTGCTTCTACTATCAAGACTTTCTTGATATCCCTGCTTAATGACTGGGACTTTATCATTATAACCAAGTTTACTGCTTTCCTCTATAGT